>NC_057861.1:513472210-514723460 GCF_019393635.1 Dromiciops gliroides | reverse complement strand
TATATCTATCTAATCTTTTTTTCTCTCGTTTTCTCTATCATTTTTATTACCTCTCTCATTATTCCAAAAAATATTCCTTTGGATGATTTCCCAAATGAAATCCAGAAGCCGTAGAAGACTATAATATCTAGGCCATTTTACAGACATTTTGGTAATTTTAATTTAAATCTTGAGTTTATAATTAATTTAGAATAAATACAATTATAGTAATAAATAAAATTTATAAATATATATTTCAGATTAATTTTTTTAAAAAGACTGCTTGGCCTGTGTTGCTATAGCTGCTTGGGACTTTATTTGTAAATCTGTAACTTCACTGATCAATCACTAACTATTTTTTGAGCATTTACTCTGTCCCTAGAATGCAAGAAGGCAACTTGACTCTTTATTTTGTTCAAATAGAAATATATTTATAAAATACTATTCATGTTTCAAGCAGAAAAGATCAACTCGAATATTTTCTTGTATCTTATGTTTATTTTACAGTATTCAGGAATATACAAACTATTTTAGTGTACCTCCAACAATGGAAAAGCCCTTTTATTCTAAGTGGATGCTATTTTATTACCTGGCAATACTACTTGTCTTCACCATGAAGCGGAGTAAAATGCCTTCTGTATAATTTATCCTGAAAATTCAGGAAGGGCTTGAGTTTATGCAATTAGACATTATTAGCAGTAGTGGAGTTCATTAGTTAGAATTCTAAATTTGTTTCTGACAAACATTGCCATTCGGGAGCTACTAAAACCAACTGGCTTAAAATGGAGTTGCTATTTAGTTTTCAACTGAAATGCCCAAGCATTTGGGCAAGCATATATGCCTTTATGTTGGGGGGAGCGGATACAAATATGCTACTATCTTCAAATTACTCTCAATTTCCAGTTTAACCAATTTCTCATATTTATTTGTTGCAGTGTTTCTGTGACAACCTTTCTTGGTGCTGGCTCTTCAGTACATCCCTTTAGCCAGCTGGGAAAATCCCAAGGTAACAAGATTAGTGTATTGAAAAACCCATACTAAACAAAGTTTGTAAAGTTATTATCAGTCTCAGTTTGTCTCAGTCTTCTGTATGGGACCCTCATTTAACTTAAAGTGTTGTTAGTGTAGACAAGAATTCATTCACAATGCACAAGAGTTTTTAAGGAGGCAACATTCATAAGAACCTTCTCTGTAGGTCTTCTTTTTATGTGCTTCTAGACAGGCTACTAAATCCTATTTCTTAAAAATTTTGCCTTTTCTTGACCAAACCCCAGGTTCAGTTTCTATTTTTAAAAAGCACAATTTGAAAGGAAACATACACTTCCCTGAATGTAGCTGGGACTATGAATTTTAGCAATGACTATAGCTATTATGTCACAGAGTTTAGGTAATTTGGGAGATATCGATTTCCTTGACTAAGACTTTGAAACTTGCTCCAGCTTCTTTAGCCACACAGGATTTCTACCTGGGCTGTAGATGAGGGTAAAATATTCCATGGAGAACTCCTTCAATAACAACATTTGGAAAATCATCTGAAAAACAAGAAGAAAAAAAACCGAATTTCTTATGTGCATCAATACAACATTTTTTGGAAAGAACTAAACAAGGGAAGACTCACTATAATTTAAGAAATGGCATCCGTCTCCTGTTTATCCATGTTCAGGATGAGCTATTAGTAATGCTGTTTCAGCACTAAAGCCACTTTAGTTCAGCACTAGGCACTACATGAATGTGCCACCAGATTTGTAGCTTATTGATTTAAGGGATGTTCTAATACTTAATGCTGCTGGGCTCCAGCTCTTTATCTGAATCTTTTCTCACAAGGAAGATGGATTACACTGGCAATTCAATTTCTAACAAAATCTCAATATACTTGAAAGAATTCCAAGATTTCTACTGGGAATACTTCACTGCAGGTTTTCCATTGTGGTTTACAGCAGCATTTAGTCCAAGTCATTTTGAGGATGCTGGTGCTATCAAATAGGCTTCTTTAGAGCAATAAGATGCTATCCTGTCTTCCTAACTTAAAAGGGCAAATTTCCTAAAAAAGTCAACCTGTCATACTTGAAAAATCAGCCACATCTCCAGAACAGATGCAAAGGAAACTCACTGCTAGAGCCTTTCCTACATGCTGCTCCTCAGAGCAGGTAGAATATGAATGGATTATGTGATCAAGAAAACTAAGCTGTTAGCATTCACATTTTCATTTTAAATCCATTTCTACATATGGTACTACATAGGAGATTGTGATATAGGTGGTACAGGTATTGTAATCCCTAGTTCACATATGAGGAAACCAGGGCTTAGAGAGGTAACACTACCTGCCAATAGTCACAAAGGTTAGATGTGAACCCAGGTCTTTTGGGCATCTCATTCTTGGACTATGTTGTTCTCAGAAAAGATATGTCTTTCAAAGTAAATAAACTGGGCCTCATGCTACCTGAAGAAGTGTGATGATATCTGGAAATAAATTCCTGATGAGAAACTGATGATTACTTTTTGCTTTCATTGCGTCCCCAAATCACAACCCTGAACTGCAGACTTTTCAGTTCCGATCTGGTCAACCTATTCAGTAAGCATACAGGTAATTCAGAAACAAAATCTACCTTTGAGGAGCTTGATTTCCAGCTGAAAAAAGTAAACTAGACGTTGCATTGGTGATACTGTCAGTAACTGTGTTCTGATTCACATCAGAATTCTTTCATGCAGGGTAGGACAAATAAATCAGACTAAGATACAGGTGGGTGGGTGTGTATGCATGTGTGTCTCACACACATGCACACAAGCATATTTGAATCAGTAATAATCTGAGCTAATAGTTTTTTCAGTTATAAAGTTTACAGAATACATTTATCATCAGAATATGTTTACAGACATACTGTAGTTATCAAGGCTTTATCAGGATCAAAAATTTTTTCATATGGATTCACTCTTCAAAATTCTTTTTCCCTTAACAACTAATGAAAAATTATTTTTAGAAGTGCTTTAAATATTTAAGAGCGAAACTACTGGCTACAAATGAGTTCTAAAAACCACTTTTTATGGATAAGTATTCCAGCATCCATTTTGTAGCTCTGGAAACTACTTTTTGCAGATAAGTATTCCAGAATCTGTTGTACTCTGCAAAAGAAAAGATTCTATTCTAAAGTAAGAGATGCTTGGCTTAAACTGGGGCTTTAAAGGTTTTAAAATACCTTGAAAAAAATCAAAGCATATACCAAAAAGATATGAATTGAATACTTTTTAATCCAGAGAGGGTATTCTCCTGATACAATAATGAAGAAATAGCTCTTGACCATATTAACCTTTAAATATCAATGGAAAGCAATGATAACTATAACTTACTTACATGGTGCTTCCAGATTTGCAAAGCATTTTACAAATATTATCTCATTTTATCTTCACAATAACTCTGGGAGATAGGTGCTTTTATCATCCTCATTTTGCAGATGAAAAAAATGAGGCTGAGAGGTTAAGTGACCTTCCCAGGGTCATACAGCTAGTACTCATCTGAGGCAAGGTCTGAACTCAGATGCATTTAACTCCAAATCCCCTATCTAAATCCAAATATACTGTGTCACCTACATTAAAAACATAGCTAGAAGTGTAGATAGAGATACTGTTTAAAGTAAGGCTCTTTCCAGTTGGCATCCTGACAGACATAGATTATATCCAATAATACTAGCTAATATTTAGATAAAATACACATAATGTATGTATGTATACACATACATATGCATAAAATATGCCTTAAAAGTTTGCGAAAGGGGCAGCTACGTGGCGCAGTGGATAAAGCACCAGCCCTGGATTCAGGAGTACCTGAGTTCAAATCCGGCCTTAGACACTTGACACTTACTAGCTGTGTGACCCTGGGCAAGTCACTTAATCCTCATTGCCCTGCAAAAAAAAAACAAAAAAAAAATCCCCAAAAAAACTGAGGGTAAGAGGGGTTAACGACTTGCTCAGGGTCCCAAAGTTAGTAAGCATCTGAGGCTTCACCTAAACTCAGATCCTAACTCCAAGTCTAGTGCTCTATCCACTGCGCCACCTAACTATGCAGTGGACATTTTTATAATCCACATACACTGGATTAGTACTCATGAGACCTGGATTCTAGTTCTAGTTCTGTCACTTAATTGGCATATGCAACTAGGGCCAAACCAAGTAATCTCTCAGCACTTCTAATTCCTCATCTGTAAAATGGGAATAATAATGTGTATTATCCACAGGGTTGTTGTAAAGATCAAACAAGATAATGGATATTAAAGAGCTGTAAAGCATTGTATCATTATTATTATTAAAGCATTCAAGTGGACAGTTTGAGAATTTAAATAGTTTCTGACACAGAGGAATAAATGAGGGCAATTACTTCTTCTGACTAATTTTAAAATTGGTGGTAGTTTGTGATTAATCTAATGAATTTTATTTTAAAATGATGCATATGCAATACAGAGATTAAGCTTAATGAGGAATGCATTTAAAAATAACTATTTTTCTATTTCAAACCTGAAAATGAAATGAACCATAGTCAACCATAGCTAAAACAATAACAATCATATAATTACTTTCAGTTAATTGTTGTACTTCACAATACTGTTGTTAGAGGAAAAAAATTACTTTCTCATGAAATACCTGCCCCAATTTGTATTCTAAATGTCTGTTATACAAAAAGCACTACTTTATTGGCAGATTATTAGGCTCTGGACCAATGTCATTCTGTAAGGCCTGTATTAAACACATGGTTTATGTGGTGCGTGGTCAGATCAGTAAAGAGCTGTTAACACATGACAGGTTTGATTACCGTTGGCTGTAGGCAAGACATATGGATCCCTTAGGAACAGCAGCACAGGCTGGTGGGACAGTTTGCTGGAAAGGTCAAGAACAGGAATGTCAGCATCAAGGGAGAGTAAACAGAAAATACTACAAACTAGCTTTGAGGTGATCAAACTGCTATGCAATGATGTCAAGAAAGGTATTTTTTATATATACACATTATATATAACACAGACAGACATAGCTCTATCTACATAACAAGTTTAATTTTAGAAAAGTCAAACTAACATTGCCAGGCCTATGTAGATTGAAACAAACATGATTTTTATTACAAACAAGTATTTAAAAGTTTAAAGGCAAAATGAAACACTACAGAACTGTTATACCATAATTAATTGGCAAACTAGTATTTTTGTCAGCTGCATATAATGATGTAGGAATCTATACTCCTTCATATCTAACTAATTATTTCAGTGTCCTTATTACAGGAACCAATAGTATGCCAAACCCACCAAGTATCAGGATACTGAATTAAGTCATAAATACTTAAAATATTTAAGTAAAAAAGTTCTTCTATGAATTTATACAATACTTTATTAGCTCTCACCTAGACTCTTCAGATTCTGTTTCCTCAAAAGAGCTATAAAAATAAAAGTATGGAGAGAACAGATCATTGTCTGTGAATTAAAGAATAGCATGCATTTGTAGATCACATAAGTTAAGAGGCCCCTTAAATAGAATAAATAATTTATCAAATAATTACATGCTTTCAATACACAGCTGGACCGTAACAATGGAGTTTTCTTGAATTTCATTTTTGCCTAACAGAATTACTTGGAAATACTCGAGTTTTGTTACAATATATGGCTTTGGGTCAGGAACAAATGGTTTCAACACATTCTCTCTATAAAGTTTTGGAGATACAATGATCTATCTATCAACTCAATGAAAATATATTAACACACAGATTTCAACTTCCCAATAAAGTCTCGTACACAAATGTACTGGTGATGTACACTAAAACATATATGACTCGAAGAAAATTATCCAGTTACTGGCTGGTTCTGAGGTATATGGACAAAAGCATAAAGCTGTGAAAGTCTTTGAGTAAATATGTAATTTGTTTAGTGTTACCTCTGTTGACTACTAGAAAGGTTCAAGACAATCATTCTGGTTTATTCCTATTATAATGAGTAGGGCAGCTATCCACTGGACATCAAAGAAAATCTGTTTGCCCTTCTTGGACTTACAAAGACTTTGACAATTAGTTTTCTTCATAAATGAAGGTTTAGGGGGCAGCTAGGTGGCGCAGTGGATAGAGCACCGGCCTTGGGAGTCAGGAGGACCTGAGTTCAAATCCGGCCTCAGACACTTAACATTTACTAGCTGTGTGACCCTAGGCAAGTCACTTAACCCCCCCAAAACAAAAAAATTAATGATGGTTTAGGGGGGCAGCTAGGTGGCGCAGTGGATAAAGCACTGGCCCTGGATTCAGGAGTATTTGAGTTCAAATCTGTCCTCAGATACTTGACACTTACTAGCTGTGTGACTCTGGGAAAGTGACTTAACCCTCATTGTCCCACAAAACAAAACAAAACAAAACAAAAACAAAACAAGACAAAAATATAAATGATGGTTTAGGCTTGATGATGACTGAGAGGTGTAGTCAGGTCACCTTAGGGAGTGTAGCTATGTGGGCAGGAAGGTCATTTGTTGAAGAGTGGTTTTATTAAAATAGTCAACATAATCATATGACCATAAATTTAGAGTTTAAAGAAGGCTTAAAAGTCATAAAGTCAAGCCCTCCCATTTTAGGGATGAGGAAATTGAGGACCAGAGAGGTTAGAGTCACAAAGCTATGAAGTATCTGGGTTGTTTCAAATATGATCTCATAATATCAACCATCCAGTCACCTGGCATCTAAGACTTAGGATCTCAATCTCTCTCTCTTTAAATATTTTCATAGAAGAAAAGAGGCAATTAAGGAGTCTTCAAAATTAAGCTTAAGTAAATTCTGTTGTTCAGTTGTGTCTGACTCTTTGTGACCCCATGGACCATACTGTCCATGGTGTTTTCTTGGCAAAGATACAGGAATGGTTTGCCATTTTCTTCTCCAGTGGATTAAGACAAACAGAGATTAAGTGACTTGCCCGCGGTCACACAGCTAGTCAGTATTTGAGGCCATATTTGAACTCAGGTCTTCCTGACTCCAGAACTAGTGACATCCACTGAACCATCAAGCTGCCTTTTTAAGTTAAAGACATTAGCTCAAGAATCCACCTAACTTTTTAACTAATGTTAAAATTTCTTTCTTCATAGAAGACCCTGAAACAGGTCAAATGCTTCCCTAAACATGAGCATGACTTAATGGCTGTTTCTCATGAGAGGCCTTTACAGAGTACCCTTAAATACAGGTAGAGTACAAAAGAACTATTTTTTCCTTCAAGGTCCTGAATGGGCTACTATCTAACAGCAAAATATAGGTGAAAGAGCGAGTTGCTCATAAATTTCTTATGATTTAGTGCTTAGAAACTTTAAAGATGAGGAAACTGGGCAGCTAAGTAGCGCAGTGGATAGAGCACTGGCCCTGGAGTCAGGAGGACCTGAGTTCAAATCCAGCCTCAAACATCTAACACTTACTAGCTGTGTGACCCTAGGCAAGTCACTTAACCCCAAATGCCTCACCAAAAAAAAAAAAAAAAAAAAAAAAAGATGAGGAAACTCAGGGCTAGAGAGTTTAAGTTATTAACAGAGTTGATCCTTATTGTGATAGCCACGAGTTTTTGCTCTATTTATGAAAACTGTACAAAGCCAGCCGTTCTGAATGTCACCACTACACAGGAAGAAGTCACCCCACTTTAGGTAAGTGTAAACATTATCTAGATACAACTGGATATAAAACTAAATACTGGGGGGCAGCTAGGTGGCACAGTGGATAAAGCACTGGTCTTGGATTCAGGAGGAACTGAGTTCAAATCCAGCCTCAGACACTTGACACTTACTAGCTGTGTGACCCTGGGCAAGTCACTTAAACCTCATTGCCCCACAAAAAACAAACAAACAAACCAAACCAAACAAAAAAAACCTGAATACTGCAAAAAACTAAGGGTGAAAGAAGATTGGATTATAACATGGGTGAAAAGGAAACCCTTTCCCCTTCTGTGTCTAGGCAGATCACTGTTAATGCTCTCCCAGAGGCAAAAGGGAAAATCAAATTTAACTACATATATCTCTACATCGCACTCTTAAATGAACTTCTGGATAAACCTGAACATCTAATTTGGAAAATTCTATAGTTCCAAATTATTTTCTCAATTATACTGTTTTGCCAAATCCCATGATTGGAAACACACTTCAAAAACACATTTAGTATGTTAAAGACAAATCTTACCCACAACTTTCTGTCTTTGGTAGAGAGGGTAAATGTCGTACATTTAGAAAATCAAGAAATAATTTTGGAAGCTCCTCATTTTCCAAAATGACAGCCTGTGCAAGCAGAATATAGTTAGAATTAGGAACTGAAATACGGTTTAGAAACCATAGGCCATTAAAAAAAAAAGAACGAAAGAAACCACAGGCATTTCAAATATCGGTCATAAATACTTTTAAAAGGATATATATTTTTTTAAAGGATATCCACTCACCATCTTCAGATTCACAAACATTACTGCTTGCAAATTCAATTTAAACTGCTCCTACACACCTCAAGCACTAAAAATCCCAAGGATTCACATATGCTCCTTTTATATAAATATCAAGAGATATTTCAGAAACCCCCTCAGACTTACAAACTAGCAGTACTATTAGACAAAGCTAAACTTAACACAGAAAAATTTATTGTATTTGATCAGGTAATTGGATTTGCATATCTGATGCCTCTATTTGAACAAACACTCCATGCAGTGATCATGGGAGACAACTATAAATTCAGTTAACACAAGAAATGTTTTTGTCAGGCAAATCAGTTTGAACCTTTTAGTTATCAATTTACTCAGTCATTAGGGCATTCTGCCTTTGTCATTGTGCAGTTTTTACATTTAATTTCTCCACACAATCTCTGATTGGAATTTATCAGATATCCTCTCACCAAATAATTATTAAAGGTCTACTGTGAGGGCAGCTAGGTGGCGTAGTGGATAAAACACTGGCCCTGGATTCAGGAGGACCTGAGTTCAAATCCAGACTCAGACACTTGAGACTTACTGTGTGACCCTGGGCAAATCACTGAACCCTCATTGCCCCTCAAAAAAAAAAAAAAAGAAAGAAAAAAAAAGAAAAAGGTCTACTGTGTGCTAGGCATTGCATTAGGTACACATTGACAAAGGTAAAATGTTCCTTGAAATGAAAATACCTAGAACAGTGCCTTGAATAAAATAGTTTATAATTATCTGAATGAATAAATGTTAGAATGTTTAAATGCGAGTGTTATCACATATTGTAGCACAGATATTTACAGTAGGTACATACCTCTAAAATTATAGTGGAAGGGGATGTTCATCAATTGGGGAATGCCTGAACAAGTTGTGGCATATGAATGTAATGGAATTCTATTGTGCTGTAAGAAACGATGAGCAGGTGGAGTTCAGAGAAACCTGGAAGGACTTGCATGAACTGATCATGAGTGAGATGAGCAGAACCAGAAGAACATTATACACAGTATCATCAACATTATGTGTTGATCAACTGTGATAGATTAGATTCTTCTCACCAATCCAACGGAACAAGAATGTTCCAAAGGACTCATGATGGAAAAGGCTCTCCAAATCCAGGGGGAAAAAAAAGGAACTGTGGAATATGGTTGCTGATTGGACCATACTATTTCTTTTGTTTTTGATGCTGTTGGTTTTCTGATTTCAGGTTTTTCCTTTGTGCTCTGATCCTTCTCATATAATATGACTAATGCAGAAATATGTTTAATGTTATTATGTATATATAATCTATATCAGATTGCCTGCTATCTAGGTGAGGCAGGGAGGGAGGGTAGGGAGGGAGAAAAATTTGAAATTGGAAATCTTATATAAACAAATCTTGAAAACTAAAAAATTAAACTAAAATAAAATAAAATTATGGTGGAAGTCAATGAAAATACATAATACAATATGGGGCTTGTATAACTTTGTGTGTGTGTGTGTGTGTGTATGTGTTTTATCTTTTTGTTTGGTTTTTGTGGGGCAATGAGGGTTAAGTGTCATGTAGATGTAAGTGTCATGTGTCTGAGGCCAGATTCGAACTCAGGTCCTCCTAAATCCAGGGCCAGTGCTTTATCCACTGTGCCCCCTAGCTGCCCCTGTTTGCATAACTTTTAAAGAACACAGAATACACAAATTGAACCAGATTGCAAAAAATTTACAGTGTCACCAGACTTTCTATCTTGAATAGCCAAACTTCATTGACCATCCTTGAAAAATATTACCATCTGCTGTATGCATTCAGTTCAAAGAGTTGTATTATTTGTGACAAGCTACAGTAATTCAGATTTATTGTTTTTATTTTTTTGATAGTCATTTAAAGTACATCAGGAAATGCCTACTTGGCTAAGCTAACTGCATATGGTAGAATCACAAAATCATCTAGTCAAGAAATCTGTATTCATTTAATTACCCTGCAGAATAATTTTATTTTTGAGGGTGGTGGGGGCATAACATCTTATCTCGACTCTCACCTTTTAAAATAAATTAAATCAATAACAAGTGTGGCACACTTTAAATGACCTGAACTACTTCATTTCCAGGATCTCATGATATGCCATCCATCACTGTGGTCTGTAAAGAGACATCTCTCATGTGTTCAGAGGGCCACTTTGGTTTTATTAATGCAAGATTTAGGGAATGTTAACAAGGCAAATTATTTATTTTTCATGATGGATTGGCTTACAATGTACTGGTTACAGTCAGAATGTGATCATTAATGAGAAAAGACAGGCAAAAAATATCTGTTTATATTTCTAACACCATCCCACCTCATTGCAACATGCCTGGAATGAATTTTGCCCAGCTTCTACAAACCTAATTTTCTCAATGAAAGGCAGCATGGCATAGTGTGGATAGGGTGTTGGACTGGGAGTCAGAAAGACTTGGGTTGAAATCCCATTTCAGATACTTTACCACTTGTGAGACCCTGGGCAAATCCTCTCTATGCCTTACTTTCTTCATTTTTAAAACGAGGAGGTAAAACTCAATGACCTCTATAATCCCTTTTAGCTCTAAATACAAATATGAGAAATAAATGCATAGCTGCATTATTTTAGGTGAGGTATAATGACAACTGTTTCTAATAAAAAAGACTAGGAGATTCACTTTTTAGTGTACAATAAGTGTGCTACTATTTTTTTCCATAAAAGAATTGCAAAGAAAATGCCAAAGAAGGTAGAAGAAAGTCTATTTTTGTGGGAGGTGATGTTCAGTTAGATAAATATTCAAAACAGTAGAGAAAGATGAGTTTCCTGGGCGCTCTTTGGAAAAGATTGTTGGAAATGCATTAAAACTAAATTTAAAAGGCAATATAGACTACTTTAATTAGCTAAATTTAGCTGTTTTATATTATTATGAACATAAAGTATTCATCCCTCATTTCTACTTATAATACAATATAACAGACATAATTTTAATTCAATCAAGTATCATCAATATATGTATAAAAATGCCTTACTATAAGATATTATTATTGTCTGTGAAAGACTGAAAAGACTTTTACAGAACCAGCATTCTATCCCCTTGTCTTGTAGGTTACAGTTGCTACTTATAGAACTTGATGAAACTTAGTCTTTTAGATACCTTGTTTCCAGAAATTTTTGTTAAAGAACTACCCCATTCCTCACTACAGGGTTATAAATGTGCTCCAGAAGTCAGATGCAATAACTATAGTTGGTTCAGGCTTCATAGGAATATGATCCCTTTGGTTATTATTTAAGTTCCTAAAAAGTTATCTATAAATCACATTTTTATAATTTAACACTGTGACAGGAGACTGGATCCTTTTCACCCTGAGCCAGAATAAAGCCAATTGTACATGCTAAGTGTAAGGAGGGATTGAGCCTAGGCCTTTATGAGAATGTGTGGAGTACTCAATTGTTGCACTTCCCATGTGGACTTTGTGTAGATGTTCCAAGTAGCTAATTACATGGTGAAAAGGAATCTTTTTGATTGGCAACATTGCCGGGATTGAAGGGGGGGGGGCGAGGGGGGAGGAAAATTTAAAAGGCATTAGTTGTCTAGAGCTTATCCCTTCTCTTTATTTCACTACTTCCAGCATAGTAGAATTACACTGTAAGAAGACAATCTATCAGGGAAGAAGCCTTGGTTCTTTGCCTTTCCATTGCTTTTATTTTAGTTGGAGACTGGAGGCTATGGCCTTGTGAGTTACTAAAAGTCAGGAGAAAAGGCCATCAGGAAGTCCAGGAATGAAGCCTGGGCTGGAGCTTTTGGCTAGCAAGTCCGGTGCTGTAACTTAAGAAGTGAGGAGTAACCCTCAGAACCCAGGTCAGGAGTAGCTGAGAGATTCTATTAAATCTGAGCCAATTCTGCCTAGGGACCAAAATGTTATAGGAGAAAGCATGTCCCAAAATGTTGGGGGGAAGGAATGGACATATTCTTGTACTCTCAAGTCACTATGTGATCTGAGAGCATGTTGCTTAACATCTCAGTGCCCAGCACATAACTCTTTAAGACAGTGATCTCCAAATTCTTTTGATCATATAAACCTGTAAAGAAAAAGTTTTGAGTGTGTACCCCCAATATGTGTATATTCCCTTATTTGTAAATTATATAAACACACAAAAAGATATTTAAACAGGATAAGATGAAGAGGAGTATGTTTGTGGGGAAAAGATGCTGATTATAATTAATCCATGCTTGCTCATGCCAAATGATGTATTCTGATACACCCAAAAAGAAAAGGGGATGAGAGGGTTCTCACTCACAAGTCATTGCTATGGAGCACACAACTCATTCTCTGAAAGGTGTCTGGGGCAGCCATTAGATGATTTGTGGTAGAAGGGGTTTCACAATGGTGCATACACAGCTACTGAAATGGGTATCCAGCAGTGGTTGGGTTGCAGCTGAACTGAGGGTTCAAAACTTAGCTCAAAAAGAGGGAGGCTGAGAATCTGCATAGCAGAGAGGGAATAAGGGTAGGTGTGAATACACTGAAGACAAGCCTCCTAACTGGCTATTTCTGGGAAGGTGAGATGTAATCTATCTTTCCATCCTCCAAATGGTTGATCAGATACTGCTTGGGATCATGCTATCGCCTCCCTGGGTCACACTGTGGCACCCATTTTGGAATACACTGCTCTAAGCCTACAATTTTCAGCTGAGTTGTCCATATGTATCAGCAGAGGAAGTTTCCAAAATGGGCATTCTCCATACAAATTATATCAGATCTGGACCAGAAACGCATAAATGAAAAAATTTCTACAGGCACAGATTTTAATTTCAGAGATGCTTTATCTTCATTTATGATTGGTGGTGAATTAATAGCCATTCCTCATGCTTCAGCTTTAAATCTCTTTGTTTCATTACCCTCAAGTAACTAATGATCAGTAAAAAACAAATTAAAAAACTAAAAACAACAAAACCTAGTCCTCCCCACCTTTTCAGTGCTCTTATACTTTATGCCCTGTCTAGTTCCCCTCTCACCCCAAATTACTCTTGAATTAAGTGACACTGGCCTTCTTGTTCCTAAAAGATGACATTCTACCTCCCAACTTGGCACTTTCATTGGCTCTCCCCCATGTCTGGAATGTTCTTCCTCTTCATCTTCACCTCCCAGCTTCCTTCAAGTCCCAGCTTAAAATCCCACCTCCTACAGGAAGCCTTTCCTCTTAATTCTTGTGTCTTCCCTTGATTATTTCCAATTTATTCTGAATATGGCTTCGTTATGCATAGTTGTTAGCTTGTTGTTTTCCACATGAGATTGTAAGCTTCTTGATGGCAGGAGCTATCTTTTGCCTCTTTGTATCACCAGTGCATAGCACAGTTCATAGCACATAGTAGGATTTTAATAAATACTGTTTATTTTTTATTTTCTTTTTGTTTTGTTTTGTTGGGTTTGTTTGTTTTTTGCAGGGCAATGAGGGTTACGTGACTTGCCCAGGGTCACACAGCTAGTAAGTGTCAAATGTTTTCATTTTCAATTGCTTATTTATTCAGTTATTCAAGAAGCACAGTGAAAACCAGACTTGATTTTAAAAATAGAGGTATATTTAGACTTTCCAACATAGCTAATGGCTGTCAAATATTAAAGCTAGTTTAGTTTCTCATAAGTGGCACAATGGATAGAGCAAGAAGCTTGGAATCAAGGAGATTCATCTACATGAGTTAAAATCCAGTCTCAAACACTTACTAGATGGATAACCCTGGGCAGGTCACTTAACCCTGTCTGCCTCAGTTACTCATCTATAAAATGACCTGGAGAAGGAAATAGGAAATCACTCCAGTATCTTTGCCAAGAAAACCCCCCAAAAGGGGTCACAAAGATTCAGACACTACTGAAACAACTGAACAACAACAATGTTTAAGAACTAGAAACAAAAAAGTGAATTTTTCTTCTCCAAATATGCCATTTTCACAGAATATTAGTTCTCATTGCTTGAAGTGCACAAAAAAGGAGTTGGCAAAGCTGGCTATTTCTTCTCAAAGTACCAAACACATACTAGAAAAGAAAATTTATAAATAACTTCTTTGTTTAATAAATGATTGAGTGGAAAAATAAAAGCCCTGCAAATAGACCATGTCCCTTGAAAGCCCAATATTTACTCTACTAGAAATGTCTCTTTTCTTGAAAAGGTGCAATTATTATCATGTAACACAAATCACAAAATCCCAATTTTTCTACCTTATCAGCTTTATAAAATCATGTTCCCAGAGGATACCATTGATTAGTTGCATATGTTCTTTTAGTGACATCCCAAGTACTTAATTGTCAGTTATCTTTTCTTCTTCACTAAGTAAAATATAGTCACAAAATTACAGAGGGACTTGTTCTGCCTTAACCTTAGCTAGATGCCATCATGCAGTGGAAAACACTGATAAAATATCACAAGATAATGCTGTCCGACAAGGGAGACATATAAACAGTGTAATGATTTCCCACGAGTTTCCATTTTAGAAAATTGTCACTAAAGCCAGCATAAATGGTGACATATCTTCACAGAGGACACTCTGAAATCGAACACTGGCATTCTAGTTAGGTCCAAACCTACTCAGCAGCCAATTATAACAGTATCTGAACATCTTGTTGAAAACTTGAACAAGAACACTTTGCTAACCTTCTAAGATCACTGCACAAGGCTGCATTGTTTTCACTTATTAGATTCTTTTATTCTTTCTTCAAAAATTTAAAAAATACATTTCTTCCCATTGTCTACCATAGTTTCTTAAAAAAAAAAAAACCAGAGTGCACAAAAAGCTATGCAATGAATTAAATAGTAAGAGTTTCTAAGAGTCCTTAAAGCCCTTTCTCTTTCTTTCTGTTTTGGTTTGATAAGCCCAATATTAGGGTGAAAAAGTTCATGACAGTTTTTTTCTCTCTTCACAGAGAGATGCTTCATACTAGACTTTATTCAGAGGTGCAGCTAAAAACAGGGAAGGAAGAAAATCGATACCTCTTCCGCTACTGTAAGTAGGCCGCAGTGTCACTCTCCTTGGGGGCTGAGAACCATAAGCTTTTAGAGTGCTTTAGAGTCTATAATCTTTTATTTATCCATTTTCTACCAGATTCTTACAGTTCCATGGAATGATCCAAAATAGAGTTAAAAATTCAGCACGACAGGCTAGTCCCAAAAATGATCATGACTATATGAAAAAGTGAAAGTACATCATTTATAATCATTTCTATTCCTTGTTTAGGCAAGTTATGAAAGATGTCTCCTTCCACATACCTCTAATTTGTTTATAATAGGAACAGTTTTATGTTTAAGTCATATATCCATTTGGAGTTTATTGTGGTATGTGAAATAATATTCCACACTTAGTTTCTAGCCATACTTTTCTCCAGTTTTCGCATTAGTTTTTATCAAAAAAAGAAGTCCTTAGCAGAGTAGTTGTTATCTTTGGATCTATCAAATATGATTCTGTTAGATTATTTTGAATTTTCTTATTTAACTTGCTCTTTTGATCAGATTTTCTATTTTTTTAAGTAGTCACAAGGAGTTGTGATAACAGCTTTATAGTATAGTTTGAAATTCACTGGCCTCCCATACCTACAATTTTTCATTATGTTTCTTTATCTTTTCCCCTCTTCTTCCAGATGAATTATTTTGTCTAGTTCTATAAAATGACTTATTGCTAATTTGAGTGATAAGACATGAAATTTGTAAGATATCTTAGGTAATATTATCATTTTTGTTATGTTGGCCCAGTCTAACCATGAGCAACCATGTAACTTAATTATTTAAGTCTTCCTTTCTTTCTTTAAAGAGTGATTTGTGGAAAAATTAATATAAGATCTGGGTGTTTTTTAGTAAGTTGACTCCCTTATATTTCAATATGGTCTGTATTTTTAAAATTTTCTTGATTAGTATGAACTTGACAAAGATTACCAAATTCAACATAGCAACTCCAAAGCTGTCTGTCTGCCTGAGCTTCCCTCTGAATTTTGTTCTTCTCTCCTGTGCATTTGGAAAAAACAGTTTCATTGACATTATTTTCTTTTTATTTTTTAGTGACATCACTATCACTACTTCTTTTTCTATTATGTCACCTGAAAAAAAGTCATAAATTAGTTTTATCTTTTTCTATGCTCATTTTTTTCATTTCTTTTTCTTATTTTATTATTACAGCTAGAATTTCTAGAACTACATCAAAAAATAATAAAGAGAATGGACATTCTTGCTGTACTTCTGCTCTTACTGGAAAGACCTCTACATTTCTCCATTAGAGATAATGGTAGTTCTTGGCTTATAAAAGACATTGCTTACCATATTAAGGAAAAAGTATGCTTAACCTAACACTTAATGATGCTTTTAACATAAAGGAGTGTTGTATTTTGATAAGGTGGCGTGTTGGGTTTTTCTGGCCTCTATGAAATGAATTTTAACATTTTGGTTATTAAAGATTTATCATATTTACATTTTCTTAATCCTGAATCAACCCTACATTCATGGTAAAAAAATCTAACCTAGCTGTAGTGTATAATCTTTTTAATATGCTGCTATAGACTTTTTTCATAGTCCTTTGTGAAATATTTGCAAGTACATTTTCATTATAGATCTTCCTGATTTAAATATTAGTTGTTTCATAGAAAGAATTTGGAAGGACACATCTTTTTTCTTTTAGAAAACAATTTATGAAGCACTGGAATTATTTTTTGAATATTTGAAAGAACTAATTTATAAATCTATCTTGGACTGAGGATTTTAAGCTTTGGGAATTGATTTATGACTCTATTTTTAAGAGATTATTTAAATGGTCTATTTCTTGGTCTTTTTATCAAGGTGTTTTGCATTTAGCTATTCTGTTAGCATATAATTTAGGAAAATAATTTTAATTTCATCTTTATAGTGAGTTTCTCCCACTTTTTTCTCTTTGACTTTAGTAATTTGGCTTTACTCTCTTAAAAAAATCAAATTAACTTTTTATTTGTCTTTTCAAAAACACAACTCCTACTTTTATTTCATCATTTTTTCCAATTTTTCTTACCTCACATTATTTTGAGAATTTCTATTTTTATTTTGTTTTAAAATATTTCTTTAAACATTTTTTTCTAAAAACCGAATGTCTAATTCCTTGATAAATAAATAAGTTTATAAATATGCATTTCCCTCTAAAGACTATTTGGGCTATATCCCACACAAGTCTAGAGAGCTGGTCTCATAATTTTCTTTGATGTAATTATTTATTGTTTCTATGATTTGTTCTTTGACACACACTTTTAAAGATTATATTACTATGGGGCAGCTAGGTGGTGCAGTGGATAGAGTACCAGCCCTGGATTCAAGCGGACCTGAATTCAAATCCAGCCTCAGACACTTGATACTTACTAGCTGTGTGACCCTGGGCAAGTCACTTAACCCCAATTGCCTCACCAGAAAAAAAATTATATTACTGAGTCTCTATTTAAATATAAATGCTTTCTTTAAATGCTTTTCTTCATTTGGTTATGAAATTTTTGTGCTCTGGTACTTGGTCAATTTTTGTAAATATTCATTAATCACTAGAGGTCTATGATATCTAACTTTTCAAAGAGTTCTATCCAGGTACTTTAGTTCCTGTTTATGTTTTTGTTAGATTTTTCTCAGTCTGAAAAGAATACACTAAAGCCCACGAATAATGATTGTTTTGATGCTTACTTCTCTATGTAGTTCAATTAACTTTTCCTTTCAGTAATGTGATAGAAGCAGTATCCTAACTGCTGTTCCCATGCAAGTTGGATTAATTTTTTTCATAAAATGTACTGAACCTATCCTTAAGACCTGCTTGGCAATGCACTAAAAACTCAGGTTTCTGACATTACCTGCTTGCCTGAATACAAAGCAGCCAGGAAGAGGAGTTCTTTGAGGCTTGGCAGACCATAATGTTCACTCAGCTAAATCAACTCAAGGTGTCCTCAGTACCTAGCTTTTGTTAAATTTACTCTCCTACTATGGCTAAGCAAATCACCTTTTGTTAACTGCTGAATGACCTACAACTCCTCCTTTTTGTTTTCTACATTGAACCTAAACTCCCAAGGGAATGGCATGAGGAAGGCTTAGTCCAGACCAAGCATTTAGATGTTATGTCACTCAGTACATGTGTGTATATCTGTATGTATTATGTATATGTGTGTATATATACATATTATATAATTTATCATCTATTTATGCATAATGTAGTCTCTCATTTTTAATTTTTTCTCAATTACATGTAAACAAAAATTTTTTGCATTAGGTTTTTTTAAAATTTTGAATTTCAAATTCTTTCCTTTCCTCTAGTCTCTCCCCTCTCCTTAAGAAGGCAAACAATTTTATATGTCATTTATGTGCAGTCATGCAAAACATTTTCATATTAGCCATTCTGAAAAAAAAATACAAACAAACAGAATAAAGAAAGTTAAAAAAAAAAAGTATGCTTGAATCTGTACTCCATCAGTTCTTTCTCCGGAGGTGAAGAGCAGTTTTCATTGTAAGTCCATCAGATTTGTTTTGGATCACTGTATTGCTGAGAGTAGTTAAGTCATTAACAGTTGATCATTGGGGCAGCTAGGTGGTGCAGTGGATAGAGCACCAGCCCTGGAGTCAGGAGGACCTGAGTTCAAATTCGGCCTCAGACACTTGACGCTTACTAGCTGTGTGACCCTGGGCAAGTCATTTAACTCCCATTGCCCCACAAAAAACAAAACAAAACAAAAAAAAACCCAAAACAACAACAACAACAAACCAGTTGATCATTGCACAATATTGCTGTTACTGAGTGCAATGTTTTTCTGGTTCTGATCATTTCATTTTGCATCAGTTCATATAAGTCTTCCCAGGCTTTTCTGAAAACAGCCTACTTCAAATTAAAACAACTCTGAGGTACCACCTCACACCTATCAGATTGGCTAACATGACAAAAAAGGGAAAATAATAAACGTTGGAGATACTGTGGAAAAATTGGAACACTAATGCATTTTTGGTGGAGTTATGAACTGATCCAACTATTCTAGAGAGCAATTTGGAATTATGCCCAAAGGACTATAAAACTGTGCATACCCTTTTACCCAGCCATATCACTATTAGGTCTATATCCCAAATATTTATTGCTGCTTTTTTGTGGTGGAAAAGAATTGGAAATTGAGGGAATGCCCATCAATGGGGGAATGGCTAAACAAATTGTGGTGTATGAATGTAATGGAATATTATTGTGCTGTAAGAAACAATAAGAAGGGAGATTTCAGAAAAACCTGGAAAGACTTACATGAATTGATGCTAAGTGAAATGATTAGAACCAGGAGAACATCGTACACAGTATCAACAACATTGTGTGATGATCAACTGTGACAGACTTGGCTCTTTTCAGCAGTACAATGATTCAAGACAATTACAAAGGACTCATGATAGAAAATGCTCTCCATATCCAGAAATAAGAACTGAGGAATCAGGATGTAGATTGAACCATACTGTTTCTACTTTTTTTTCTTTTTTGAAGTTTTCCCCTTTTGTTCTGATTCTTCTTTCATAACATGCCTAATGCAGAAATATGTTTAATGTAATTGTACATATATAACTGATATCAGATTGCTTGCTGTCTTTGGTGAGGGGAAGAGAGGAAGAAAAATTTGGAACTAGAAACCTTATAAAAACAAATGCTGGGGCAGCTAGGTGGCGCAGTGGATAGCGCACCAGCCCTGGAGTCAGGAGTACCTGAGTTCAAATCTGTTCTCATACACCTGACACGTACTAGCTGTGTGATCTTGGGCAAGCCACTTAACCCTCATTGCCCAAAAAAAATTTTTTTTGATTTTTTTAAATTAAAAAATGATGAAAACTGTCTTTACATGTAACTGGAAAATAATAAAATACTTTTATGATTAAAAAAATGAAAACAGCTTGCTTGTCATTTCTTCTAGCACAATAGTATTACATCAGAATTTCATATCAAAACTTGTTCAGCCCAACTGACGGGCATCCCAGCAATTTCCAATTCTCTTCCACCACAAAAAGAGCTGCTATAAATATTTTTGAACATATAAGTCCTTTCCCTTTTTCTTTGATCTCTTTAGGATACAGACCTAGTAGTGCTATTGCTGAAGTAAAGTGTATGCAAAATTTTATAGCCCTTTGAATAATTCCAAATTGCTCTCCAGAATAGTTAGATCAGTTCACAACTCCAGCAATAAAAAAGAGACCCTATTTTCCCCACATGCCCTCCAACATTTGTCATTTTCTTTTTCTGTCACATTAGCTAATCTGATATGTATGTGTGTGATGGTACCTCAGAGTTGTTTTAATTTACATTCCTCTAATCACTACTGCCTTAGGGCATTTTTTCATGTTATTATTAATCTTTGATTTCTTTTTCTGGTTCTTTTTTTCTTTCAACCATATATAATTTCTACGATTGCTTTATTTGAGATCAGGATTGTTGCCCTTGATTAATATTAAATTCCATCCAGCCTGTCATCCTAATTTTGTGTTTCATAATTTAGGTTCCAGGTGTATTTCCCACAAATAACATACTATTTGATATTCCTTTTTACTACATATTGTGTCCTCCTCTGTTGTGAGTGTATTCATCTTGTTCACATTCATTGCTATGATTGTTAAGTCTTTTCTTTTATCTTTTCATCCTCCACCCCACTTTTAATGAAGAAAAAGAAGGGAGAGGGAATTATAAGGAATAAGATCAATATTTAACTTAATATGTTTTTAAAAGTTCTCAATTTCTTACATACTTCACTTTCTTTTTTATTGAAATGTCTGTTTATTAATGACCATATATTCATAATAAAAAAAAAGAATCCATCACCATACTTGTTCTCTGCCTAATATGAAACGATCCCAACTGTATACTCTGTCCTTTAGTGAGGCCAACCATTTGTTGTATTGTTTATCCTGGAGTCATTAACTATCTTTTTTTTTTTTTTTTTAGTGAGGCAATTAGGGTTAAGTGACTTGCCCAGGATCACACAGCTAGTACATTAACTATCTTGAAAGGGAAAAAAGATAGACTACTACGAAGATGAATAATTCAAAAGATATATGAAAATAAAATGTGTCATCAAAGGCTCACAGCAATAGGGAGATTTGTCAAAAGAAATGTGAAGTCACTGAAAAAGTGGCTAAAAAAGCAGAAACAAAGAATGTCAAAACATGGATAACTGAGTGTGCCTTGGGAACTTGCTAATTCAGTTTAATACCAATGTCTTCTGTCTCCCCACTCCTAATACAAGTATAAGAGCAGGTGGGGAAGGTAAGGTAATTCAGTCATTCGATCAACAAGTTCTTATTATGTACCTACTGTGCTACACTATTGGTTCCATTCTTAGGCTTAGGCTAAGGTCTTTCACAGTATTTCTGGACTCTCCTTATTTCCTTGCCACAAAATCCCCAAAGCGTGTGTGTGTGTGTGTGTGTGTGTGTGTGTGTGTGTGTGTGTGCGCGCGCGTGTGTGTTTCCCTCCCGCTTTCTGTGATGTTTTCTGGCCCTAACAAAACCTAAGAGCAGTGTTGACATAATTGTGTAACTTTTTCTCATTAAATATTTTTTCTTCTGTCTTCTAAGAATTCTCAAAAGTAACAATTTCTCAACAATAACATAAGCCTAATTTATCTCATAATATATAAACTGAAATATATGATCTGAACATACAATTCTTTTTTTTCTTTAAAGAGAAACATTGCATATGTGTGAGCCCTCTGTCTCTTCCAAAAATTATTTCCCATTAAACTTACTGAAATTTATTTTATTGATATTTATTTTCTTTACTTCATAGAATTTCTGCCTCTCTCTCTTTGAATTTTTCAGTTCACTTTAATTTCTCAATTAATTATTCCTAATATATAAAAACTAACTGAAGATACTGATTTAATGTCTTCCACTAACGTACTCCCTCAAATCCACACAATAAAGTTAGAACTTTTGAGCCAGAAGGGACTGTAGAGATTATCTTGCCTAATACCTTCATTTTAGAGATACTGGAAATAAAACTCAGATGTCCCAATTCCCAGTTCACGCTTTTTCCATTATGATACTTTTTAGGAAGCATGCAATTCTTTTACAACACATAGTCCCAGAAATTTATGTTTACCTGCCATAGCTGTGGAGAACCTAGAGTCATCTCAGTAATAAGATAAAGTATTTGACTAGGACTTTAAGGGAAGTTAGTGTTTTTCTAAAAATATTCTTATTATTTTATAGCATATATGATAACCAAACTAGTTGTCTAGGATGTATTATTAAGGGGACTGGTATTAACACAAATGTGTTAACACCTGATTTGCATAAACTAGCACAATATGTTTGTTTAGTAAGGAATTCTGAAATTCTTTTAATGACTCCAAGATTCCCTCCCTAATTACAATTTTGGGGGTAATGTACAGCTGTCATGAAATAACACTGTGAAGAACTGAAGTTGAGTATCACCCAAAGGGCAACAGAGATGCATAGAGTAATCATAAGCAGGCTGCAACATAGTACAAATGAGGAACTGCGTAAGAGAAGTTTCAATAACTTTATCAGGGAAATGTATGACCCGAAAAAATGAGCAAAGTATATAATCAGTGGACAATCTACATGCTCCAATGGTAGCTACACAACGTGAAGAAACTTAAATTAATACTTCCAACAATTATGGGAAGTCATGGAGAAAAGAACTGAATAAGACAGGCAGGCATTAAGGGATCATAATCTGCTTTGCTGGAAGGATTATACACATGGATGAGACTACAGGCTCACAGAGATATACGTGAAAAGATGATTCTAAAGTGTTTAAGGTGCTTGAAAACAATTTGTTCTCTTTATAAGTTTAAACATTTCTCCAATAATCTTGTTAACACTAAGATGGCTTAGCAATCTTTTTATTTACAGGCCACTAAAAGAAAAATTAAGCTAACTCCTAGAAATGGGAGATAAATTCCAAATTAGTAGCATATCATTCTAAGAACTGACCACACAGAAATAAGAGTGCTTCGTGATAGGTTTTTTAAAGTTCAATTTTATTTTATTTTTAGGTTTTTATTTTGTTTTATCTTTAGATTTTATTTTTTGCCTCCCATTTCCTTTTCATGTATATAATCAAGAAAAACAAATTCCTGCATTGACCATAGAGGGAAGGGGCGAAAAAAATTTACATGATAATTGTATTATATATTTTAAAGGAATAGCAAGTTGTGTATAATAGATTGGCAGTTTCATATGCAATCATCTTTTTTAAATTCCCTATGTTATGGAAATGCTTGTTTGTTTCATAAATTTAAAATGAAATAAAATAAAACTCAATAAACAAATAATAAATAGTGGGGAATTTTAAAGAAAATAATAAACATTTTGAAGTTTTGAATTCCAAATTCTATCCCTTCTTCCTTCACTCTCCTGACCCCTCTCTGAGGCAGTAAGCAATCAGATATAGATTATAAGTGTGCAATTATGTAAAAGATTATCATATTAGTCATTTAGTATAAGAAAACTTGAATAAAAGAAAAAAATGAAAGTGAAAAATAGCATGCTTTAGTCTGTGTTTGATCAATATCAGCAATAATAGATAAAATTTTGGGGGCAGCTAGGTGGCGCAGTGGATAGAGGACCAGCCCTGGAGTCAGGAAGACCTGAGTTCAAATTAGCATTAGGTTTTTTTTTTCATTTTGAATTTCAAATTCTTTCCTTTCCTTTAGTCTCTCCCCTCTCCTTAAGAAGGCAAACAATTTTATATGTCATATATGTGTAGTTGTGCAAAACATTTTCATATTAGCCATTTTGAAAAAAAAAATACAAACAAACAGAATAAAGAAAGTTAAAAAAAAAAAGTATGATTGAATCTGTACTCCATCAGTTCTTTCTCCGGAGGTGAAGAGCAGTTTTCATTGTAAGTTCTTCAGACTTGTTTTGGATCACTGTATTGCTGAGAATAGTTAAGTCATTAACAGTTGATCATTGGGGCAGCTAGGTGGCACAGTGGATAGAGCACCAGCCCTGGAGACACTTAACACTTACTAGCTGTGTGACCCTGGGCAAGTCACTCAACCCCAATAGTCTACAAAAAAAAAAAAAGAATAGATAATTTTTTAAAAAATAAAACTTATGGATCAATCTGAACTCTGAGTCCATCACCTCTCTATCTGGGGGTAACTGGTATGATTTATCATATGAGTCCTATGGAACTATGTGGTTGGTCATTGTGTTGATCAGAGTTCCTAAGTCTTTCAAAAATGTATGTCTTTACAATATGTTGTTGTTATATAAATAGTCCTTCTGTTTCTACTCACATCACTTAGCATACTTAGCATTAGTCATACAAGTCTTCGTAAACTTCTCTCCATCCCCTTCATTATTTTTAAAGCACAATAGAAGCAGGTTGGTTGCACAATGGATAGAGCCCCAGCCCTAGAGTCAGGAGAACCCTTATTCAAATCCAGCCTCAGACACTTACTGTGTGACCCTGGATAAGTCACTTAACCCCAATTGCCTTCAAAAGCAGGGAGGGGACATGAGAGTATTCCATAACATTCACATACCATAATTTTTTTCAGTCCTTTCCCAACTGATGGACACCCCCTCAGTTTCCAACACAAAAAGAGCTGCTATAAATATTTTTGTACATAGAGATCATCTTCCTCTTTCTTTGATTTCTTTGGGATATAAACTTAATACTAATTTTGATGAGTCAAAGGAGATGTACAGTTTAACAGCCTTTGGATACAGTTCCAAATTGCTCTCCAGAATGTCTGGAGCAGTTCAAAATTGCAGAAAAAGTACATTAATGTACAATTTTACTATAGCTGCTCCAAAATTAATCATTTTCCTTTTCTGCCAACTCTGTCAGTTTGATGATTCTGAGTAGGTACCTCACAGTTATTGTAATTTACCTTTCTCTAATTAGTGATTTAGAACATTTTTTTATATGGCTACTGATAGTTTGGAGTTCTTTCTCTGCAAACTGCTAATTCATATTCTTTGGTCATTTATAATTTGGGGAATAGCTCTTATTTTAATTTTGTTTTACTTCCTTATGTATCTTAGAAAGGAGGTATTTATTAGGGAAATTTGCTGCAAAGATACACACACACACACACACATACACACACACACACACACACACACACACACCCCTTCACCCCTATCCCAGCCATTTATTTGCTCCTCTTTTTTTAGCTTAATTAGTTTTGCTTTTGCATAAACTTTTAAATTTTATATAATCAAAATTATCTATTTTCCCTTTTGTGAACCTCTCTATTCTTTGGTTTTGAACTCTTCCTCATTCCAGAGATCTGACAGATATTTTCTTCCACATACCTCTAATTTGTTTTTGATGTTTCTAAAATTTGTCTATGATGCTTTTTAAAAATCTTAATCATGTAACCATTTGTAATGTGCCTTGGTATACATTGTGAGAAGTTGATCTATAAGTAGTTTCTTTTAGATTTTTTCTCAGTTTCCCCAACAGTTTTTGTCAAATACTGAGTTCATGCCCCAATAGCTTTGAACTTTGGGTGGCATGACAGTCTTTTAAAAAATAGCTACTCAAGTTTAATCACCAATTTATAGTTTTCCAGGTGCCTTAGTTGGATGTTAATCATTCCTGTTGGAATGGTATGTACCATTTAACCAATAACTTTACTAGAAAATTAGCCAACAAAAATCCCACACCAGTTAAAGAAGTTCAGAAGATACAAATCCATAGTGCACAGAATAATGTAACATATGAAGATGGGAGATGGCTAGAAAAGAAACTATTATCAAGATGCTTCTAACATGTCCTCAGAGAAATAACACAAAGAATGAAAAGTGGCCCTTATGGAGCTTGTTCAATGAACCAAAGTTAAAACCAAATCTATATAAGATGTGACAAAGAAGGGTGCAGAATGAACCAACTGACTTTAGACTGGGACCAAGAACACAACACAATAAAACACAACAAAACAAAACAAAACAAAAACAAAAAACATTGAGGGAAAATATACAGGCCACAAAAGAACATTGAATTAATAGTAGCCTAAAGGGACCACACCAAGGGAGACTGTACATATGATAGCAGAAAAAATATATATCTAAGCAGGCAAGTCAACTTGTAATATTACAAAATTTCAGTTCTATACTGAGATCTGAATCTTAGATTCCTTTGCATGCATGGAGAGGACCCTATTACTTCTCTTAGAACAGTTCTAAAACTAAATCTAAACTTGGTTCTAACACTGAATTACTTATCTTAAAACATATACTTTTAAAAATGTTGAGGAAGTCAAATGTTATCACTCTTGCTTGAAGAATCCCAAGGGTTCTCAGGAAATCAAGAAAGAACTGCTACATTCCTAAATAAGGGAAAGAAGAATTTTCTGTACTGCCTCTGGTTCAGCAGGGATTTACAAAAGCTTTCTCACTGATTTTCAAAAGTGATTTTTGTGGAAAATTTGGCAAGGAAAACCAAGGCATAATTAAAATTACGTGAATTAAACTGTCAATAAAAATGGCACCAAGGATATTATTTAGGCAAGTATGTACAGAATATGTATAATTCAGTAGGAGAAAAGAATATAGAAGGTTAGTAGAAATTAGCATTTGGGTAATTACAAAAAACTAAGCTAGGTGAGCTTAGTTGGATAGAGTTCAGGGCCTGGAGTCAGGAAAACTCATTTTCCTGAGTTCACATTTGGTTTCAGACACTTACTAGCTGTGTGACTCTAGAAAGTCACTTTACCCTGTTTGCCTTACTTTCTGCATCTGTAAAATGAGCTGGAGGGGGCAACTAGGTGGCACAGTGGATAAAGTACCAACCCTGGATTCAAGAGGACCTGAGTTCAAATCTGGCCTCAGACACCTGACACTTACTAGTTGTGTGACCCTGGGCAAGTCATTTAACCCTCACTGCCCCATCCATCCCACCCCCCTAAAAAAACAAAAACAAAAACAAAACAAAAAAGAAAAAATGAGTCGGAAAAGGAAATGAAAACCACTAGTATTTTGCCAAGAAAACAAAGAGTTGGACATAACAACTAAACAACCAACAACAACGAAAAAACTCCAACAAAACTGGGTTAATGAAAAGGGAAAATGTCCTACCAAACCAGGCCTATTAAACAAATCTAAAACTGTATCCCTATGATATAGAAGGTATTTTAAGACTCATTCAAAATAAAAAAGACTGTACAAAGTACAGGGGAATATGACATAGCAATCAAATAAAATAAAATTGTACATATAAACAAAAAATTCAAACTATAATCTAACAAAAAATGTGTATGTATCTTATTTACTTCTATGTCCTCTTTCAATTTATCTTCTTTTTATTAACCAAACTCCCGAAAAAAAGTAGTTTGTATTAGTTGGCTCCACTTATTTGTGTCTCTTACTCTAAACCCTCTGCACTCTGGCTTCCAACCTGATCACTCAAATGAAACTGCTCTCTCTGAAGTTACCAATGATCTCTTAATTGCCAAATCTAATGAGCTCTTCTCAATCCTCATTCTTCTTGACTTATGTACAGCATTTGACATTATTGACCATCCTCTCTTAGTTGATATTCTCATAACCTTTCTACTGTTTAGGTTTTGTCTGCCTGTCTAGTACTTCTTAATGTCTGTTGCCCAATTATTCATATCAACAACTCTAACTGTAGGTTAATGCTAAGGTTCTGTCCTGGACCCTCTTCTCTTTTTTGTTATTCCAAAATAAAAAAATTAAAATTAAGTTAATAAGTCTCAACAAATGTGAACATCTCCATTTACAAAAAACAAAAAAATATGAAACTAAATCTGTTATGTAAAGATTCTCCTTTAAATATGTGTTAAAAGATATAGTAGTAACACTACCCTAATTGTGTCCATTTCTGAGCTATCTTCTTTCTGTGTATTTTAAAGCTATTTCACTGACACTTTTTGTGGTAAAATAATGGAATTTGGCAGACACCCAGGGGTCCAACTTGATTGATTCAGTAGTGTTTGAATTGGGTTTGAAGGAGAAACTACTAAGTATCCACTTAAGATGATTAGATTTTGAGCCTCACCTGGCTGGCCCTGTTAAACCTAGTTTAACTTGGCCAGCCCTAAGAAGGAGTGTCCTCAGAGGCTGTGGACTGCGTCATCAACAGAGAACCAGTCTCAGCCACACAACTTGAAGGACCTCCCCTTTGGGAAAGGGAGAAAAAAGTAGAAAAAGGGACCCCAACAGGAAGTAGCTTGTTCTCTGGCCTTGGAGGAACATTCAGAGCAGACTGGAGACTGGCTGCATAGAAATTACAGACCCCTGATGGTGAGTTAATAAAACCCAACTCTTTGAATTAGCTGAGCTGAAAGCAAGTTTGGGTTTTTAGACAGCCTTTGCTAGAGCCAGGGAGATTATCCATTTTCCTCTTTCCCTATTCCCTTGTCCTTGACATTTTATAAAACTTGATTTGTTTGTGAAAAGGAGGCCATTAAGTTCCTTTCTTATTGGCCTGGAAGAAATAACTAAAAAGGGCAGTTCAGAGGAGAGGAAGCTTTGGACCTAGAGGTCCCTCATTATTTTCTGAACCCCAATATTATGGCGAGCCACCCAATTAACTCTCCCCATATTAAATTTGGCCCCTACACTTTTCTTGACCTCCTATACTTTTCCTTTTCATCCTAATAAATGTCTCACCCTCAAATAAAAAGTCCATTCTAGTAAAGTATAATATAGTCAAACCAAGCAAATTTATACATTCTCTATCCGAAAATGTATGTCTCATTCTTCATCTTGGTCCATCACCTCCTTAAAAGAGGTGAGAGGACATTAGTCAGAGTACTAAAAGTCCTTAAAAGTTGTTTTCCTCTATGATACTGCTGCCCTTGTATAAAGTGTACTCCAGGTTCTGTTCCCTTCTCTCAGTATCAGGTCATATAAGTCTTCTAAGGTTTCTCTGACCCTGTCCCTTTCATATTTTTTTCCTTTTTGGTTTGTTTTCAGTTCCAAATTCTCCATCCTCCAAAATCACTGCCCCACCCAATAGAGAAGGCAAGAAATTATACCCATTATACATACTTTTCTTCTTTTGGGGGGGAGAGGGAGTAGAGGGAAGGCAAGTTAAGTGACTTGCCCTGGGTGACACAACTATTAAGTGTCTGAAGCTGGATTTTAACTCAGATCTTCTTGATTCCAGGGCCAGTGCTCTATCCACTGCCTCACCTAGCTTTCCCCATTATACATACATACTTTCTTTCTTTCTTTTTTTTTTTTTTGGTGAGGCAATTGGGGTTAAGTGACTTGCCAAGGGTCACACAGCTAGTAAGTGTTAAGTGTCTGAGGCCAGATTTGAACTCAGGTACTCCTGACTCCAGGGCCAGCACTCTATCCACTGCGCCATCTAGCTGCCCTACATACTTTCTAATGGAACAATAACATTTAATTGCATTCTCATACACTAAGTTATTCAGCCATTCCTCAAATGATGAGTATCCACTTTGTTTGCAGTTGTTCACTATAGCAAAGTGTTGCTATAGTTTTGTACATTATAGGTCCTTTTCCTCTGTCTTTGAAGAGTTATGGGTATAGTTTTATTGATACAGGATCAAATGATATGCATAGTTTAGTGACTTTTTGGGTATAGTTTCAAACTGCTTTCAGAATAGTTGCATTAATTCACATTAAAAGTATATTTGTATGGGGTCAGCTAGGTGGCACAGTGGATAAAGCACAATCCCTTGATTCAGGAGAACCTGAAATCTGGCCTCAGACACTTGACACTTACTAGCTGTGTGATATTGGGCAAGTCACTTAACCATTGCCTCATTAAAATAAAAAATTTTTTAAAAAATTTAAAGTTTATTGGTATGCCTGTTTTCTCATAAGTTCTCTGTCATTTCCCTTTTTAGTCTTTGGTCCTTTACCTGAGGAATTTGTTGCAAAAATTTTTCCTCCCAGTTCACTATTTTTCCCTTAAAATTCTAAATTAATTTATTTGTTGGTACAAAACCTTTTAAACCTTTTGTAATAAAAACTGTCATTTTCTCTTTTATGGTCATCTCTACCCATGTTGGTCAGTAACTCTTTCTCCTGTCCATGGTTGTGGTTTGTCTTCTTCTCTAAGTTTTGTATGATATGATCCTTTAAGTCTATGTCATTTATTCACTTGGAGCTTATTATGATATATTGTGTGAGATTGGTCTAATTCTAGTTTCTTCAAAATTACTTAAGTTTTCTGAGTACTTTCTTTCAAATAGGGAGTCCCTGCTCCAATAAATAGAGCTGGTGTCCTTGGGTTTAAAAGTACTATGTCCAATTACTTTTGGGTTTTGAGTCCTTGATCTGTTCCACTGTTCAATTAAATTCACCAGTACCAAATGGTTTTGATGATTAATGCTTTGTAATGAAGTTTAGAGAACTGGTGCTACTAGGTCCTTTTCATTCCTATATGTTTTCATTATTTTCCTTGAGGTTTTTTTTCTTGACCCTCCATATGAATACTGCTATTGTTTTGGATTTTTCTATAAAATAAACCTCTTAAATGCTATAAATTATTTTTCAATGATGGGTAAGTTAATTTGGATTTTCTCTTATAATCTCAATTTTATTAGTTATTTATTCCAAAAAAGCCCCAATATTATGAATCAATTCAAAAGCTATTCTCAATTTTACTTCTTAGATTTTCAAATTTTCTACTTTTGTTTTTATTTGGGACTTTGGATTTTTAAAAATTGCATGCCCAATTCAACGATCCATTCTATTTGTTGATTAAAATGTCACTAACCCTGGACCTTTTTGATAGCACAAGATCACATTTGCTTTTTTGGCTGCTATACTAAACTGCTGGTGCATATTGAGCTTCCCTTCTCCCTTTCCAGGTTATTTTCAGAACAACTGCTGTTTAGCCATACTTCTCTCATCTTACATTTGTATTGATTTTATCGGTAGTTGATTTTTGGTTCCTAAGTAGAAGACTTACTGAGAGTCAGTATAATGCTCTAGCCTGACAGGGCAACACAAACCTCCCAGTTGCCAAGATGTATCAAATAAGTTGTTAAATTGTGTGTGTGTTGGGTCGGAGGGGTGGGGGAGTGGAGGGGTGGGGGCGTAGTCTGTGTGGAGTCAATGTAGACAAGTCATTGTTTTCTCAGGTTTTACTTGTATTTAATGGAAAGTTACTCCCACTTCTTGGGGCTTCTATCTATAGCATTTCTTAACTGTTGTAAAAAAAAATTATTAACTTAACTAGCTATCTAATCTGAAAGATTATATCTATGGGCTATATGAAAAATTATAACTATAACAAAAATTATATCTGGGCCTTAAGTCCTGCCTCAGTTGCCATTCAATGTAACAATTATATTATTAACTTAACTGGGTCTTAATCTGAGAACTCCTGGCTGGCTATCTGACTGCTTTTAATTTAGTATGGGCCATTCAAAAATTCCCACACTGCTTCTCCCAAATTTATAAGCAAATACCTCTTTTTTTCAATGAAAGCACAAGGGTTTATTTATGAGAATAAATATAAGAGATAAGGGTAAAGAAAAGCAAAATATGTGACCTGAAACCTTGGCCAAAAGGGACTCACTCTCTCTTTTAGCTTTCTCTCCTGCTGACTGACCTTCTCTTGCCTGAGGGTATGCTGGCCACTGCCACCACCTTGCTTGGACTGGTTCACCTTCAGTCCTCTTCAACTTTCTCAGTCCTCTCCCTTTCACTGTTAACCATGCCTACAATTTTCTTAGTGTCCCCCTGTGTCTCCTTTCTCTGTAGCATCTCTCACTATGTCTTTTCCACTTTCACTGTCAGCCCCCCTCTCACTTTCACTGATCTGCTCCTCTCTCTGTCTCTCTAGCATCCTTGTAGCATCCTCCCTGACTACCTCAGTATATAAAAGGCCTCTCTCCTTGGGAACCCTGGGGCCAAGCCCCCACACACATCAAGCTAATTGGTTAGCTGCCCTAGAGCTGCCACAGAGCCCCATGCCTGGTGCTCTGGGAGCTGGGGGCTGGGCGAAGGAAGCTCCCTTGTCCCTCAGGCCTCCCATTCAACTCGCCACTGTGCAAGGGCCTGAGCCACTCCTAGGGCCTGGGGTTTTCATCCCCACTGCTAAGCCAAGCTCAGAGGCCCCCTGCAGAGGGGCGGCTCCATTCAGGGAGCCTGAAGCTAATTTTAATGCTTACAGTGCTCTCAGTATTTTCTATCTATGGTGTTAGTTTCTCGATTAGAACTTTGTGCTTTGGTTTGCTTTTTGGCAAGTGACTTAAGAATTCTATTTTTATTTTGCCCTCTTATTTCTAATTGATCTGAACAATTTTCTTTTATGATTTCTTGAAATATTACATCCAGTATTTCTATCATGGTTTTCAGAGTCCAGTGATTTGTAAATGATTTCTTTTTTACCTGTTTCAAGTCAGTTGGCTCTGACAGACACTTTACAAATTATTCTAATTTTTCAGTTTGTTGACTTTTGTCTTGTGGACTCATTTTTTGTTGCTTTGTGGGTTTTTTTTTTTCCATTCCATCTTTCTTAGAGTCTGCAATTTTGGTAAAGTTTTTCAGTATTCCAAACTATTCTCCTTTCAATTTTTTTTCTTCCTAAAGAGCTGTGATTTCAATATTCGTTTTTGTTCAGAAGTTATTCTCTTCTCTTTGGTTTCTCTCTTGGGCTCTCCTTAACCCCTAGTATTTCTTTGTTGAGTTTTTTTGTTTTCTTTTGATTACTTACAATTCCAGGCATAGTTTCTATACTGAGACTCTGTGTTCAGATTAGACTCTGCTACCTCTTGTACTCTGAGATAACATGGATAGCCATTTGATTTTATACCCTCTGTAATATGGGTGGTATTGCAGTTGTTGTTCTGAATGGAGTACATGGAACCAGATTTAGCCCTCAGTCACTATTTCTGCAACTATTCCTGACTTTTGCTTCCTTTTGTGGTGGCCCGGTGTGGGTGATGGCCTAAGTCCTTTGTCTCTTCTTTGAACAAATCTCAACAGTTGGTTCTGACTTATTATGCTACTAGGACTCCTACAACGCTTCTTGGGAAGTGAGCTGGGTCATAAAGGTAGAAAGAGCTGGGCAGTATGGAATTTGTATGCATCTGCCTCCTCTTTTCTCTGTATACTCTCACTTCCTGCTCATTAATTCCCATGGGTTCAATTATTGGCTCCAAGAAGATAACATTATATCTATATATCCAGTCCTAACCTCTTTCCTGATCTCCAAATACTTATTCAACATTTCAAACTGGATGTCACATAGACCTCTTAAACTCAACATGTTCAAAACTAAACTCATTATCTTTCCCCCTAAGGCCTCCCCTCTTCCAAACTTCCTAACTTACCATCCTCCTAGTTACCCAGTTAACCTCAAAACGTAGGTGTCACCCTCAATTCCTCACACTATCTCACACCCCCTCCATTGTCATTTATATAGCCCCTTCTCTCCTCTGACACCACCTACCACTTTGGTGCAGTCCCTCTTCACCTCAAGCCTCAATTACTGCAATAACCTGCTGATTAGTCTCCCTACCTCAAGTGTCTCCCACTCCCAATTCATCTCCCATTCAGCTACCAAAGTGATATTCCTAAAGTCTAGGTCTTATCATGTCATTTCCCAGCTTCCTCCACACACCAATCTGACTCCAGTGGCTCTCTATCGCCTCCAGGATGAAACATAAAATCTGTTGTTTGGGATTCAAAGTCCTTCATAACTTTCCTAGCCTTGCCCCCATATTTACAGTCTTTTGAAATCCTATACCTTGCCTTCCCCGCACCACCCTTGCCACTCCTCCCCACGTACCTCTGCAATACAGTGATACTGGCTTTGCTATTCCTTGCACAAGACCCTTTATCTCTTGACTCTGGACATTTTCATTTGGTGTCCCCCATGCCTGAAATTTTCTCCTTCCTCATTTCCACCTCCTTCCTGGCTTCCCTGGCTCCCTTTAAATCTCAACTCAATCACATGAGGCCTTTCCTAGTCTCGCCAAAAATTAGTGCTTTCCTCATAAGGTTATTGTGTATATATTTTATAAATGATTTCATATGCCTATATGCATACATGTTTGCTCCCACATTAGAATGTAAACTTCTTGAAAGCAGTGACTCTTGCTTTTGATTTTGTAACCCCTACCACCTAGCACAGTGCCTAGTACAAAGCAAGTGATTAATAAATACTTATTGGTCGAAAGTATTTGTAAAAGGTCATCCTTTTTGTAATAAAGCTATGATGCATAGGAGAAGAGGCAAGAAAAAAGAAAAGTGTAGGAGTGGCAGACAGTATAACAAATAGACTGTGAATAGTGGTAGTGTTTTATAGAGATTATAAGTGAGGGAAAGACATAACAGTTGTGCCAGTCACTACAGACTGGGAATACAGATAGGATGGTCTAAAGAGAGAGCATTAAAAAAAGGAGTCAACATGTATTGTGTAGGACTATTTCTGCATAAAATTCCTTATAACCTGTTCAGTAGTGTGGCTTCCATGGGACCAAGACAAATGTGAGAAATATTTCAGAGGTATATGTAACAAGATTTGGCAACATCTTCCTCTTCCTCCCAGTTGGTAAAGGTACTCTTTTTTTTTTTTTGTGAGGCAATTGGGGTTAAGTGACTTGGCCAGGGTCACACAGCTAGTAAATGTCAAGTGTCTGAGGCCAGATTTGAACTCAGGTCCTCTTGAATCCAGGGCCAATGCTCTATCCACTGCACCACCTAGCTGCCCCAAAGGTACTCTTTATATTTGTATTTTTCTTGTAGATATTTTTCATTTGTAAAATATATTTTAAAGGAATATGTAAGAAATTACCTAAATATTTGTTTTTCTAGTCCAAATCCTTTTTTGAATTCTCTGTTGCATTTGACACCATTGACCACTTGAATACTTCTCTGGGTTTTCATGACATTACTCTTTCCACACTTGCTTCCTACTTGTCTTACCTACTCCCTTCTCAAGTTCTTTTACTGGATCATCATCCATATCATGCCCCATAATTGTGGGTATTGCCCTAGATTCCGTCTGAGACCCTCTTCATTTTTTCCTTCTATATTCTCTCTCAGTGAATTTCATCAGTTCCCCTGGCTTCAACCATCATCTCAATACAAATGATTAACAGATATCTATATACAGCCCCAGTTGTTCCCCTGAACTTGTCTTATATCACCATTTATTTGCTTATTGGGCATTTTAAACTGGATGTCATAAAGACATCTTGGGGCAGCTAGATGGCGAAGTGGATAGAGCATCAGCCCTGGAGTCAGGAGTACCTGAGTTCAAATCCGGCCTCAGATACTTAACACTTATTAGCTGTGTGACCCTGGGCAAGTCACTTAATCCCAATTGCCTCACTAAAAAAACAAAACAAAACAAACAAACAACAACAAAAAAAAAAAAAAAGACATCTTAAAGTCAATATAACCAAAATTGAACTCATCTTTCCCACTAAACAAATTTTAAACTGGATGTCATAAAGACATCTTGAACTCAACATATCCAAAATTGAACTCATTTTTCCCACTAAACAAGTCCCTTTCAAATTTCCTTAAATCTGGCAAAGGCACTACTGTCCTTCTAATCTCTCAGGTTTATAACCTCAGCATCATCCTAGTCTCCTCACTTTCCTTCATCTGATATATCCAGTCAGTTGTCATATCTTCTCATCTATACCTCCAAAATATTTCTTGTGTCTAACACTTTCCCTCCACTCATATCTACCTTTTTTCAGGCCCTCATCACTTCTTAGCCTAGTTCCTAATTGTTCGTCCTGCCTTAAGTTTCTCCCCACTCCAGTCTATCTTTTGTTGTGCTACCAAAGAATTTTTCCTTAAGTGCAGATCTGATCATTTTTTCTGGAACTCCTCTCTTCTGTCTCTCTTCTGTCTTCATCACACTCTACCATATATTATCCTTAGTTTATGTATGTGTCATTACCACCACCCCACTACCCTTTACAAACTGTGAGCTTCTTGATTATGGGACTATTCAACTTAATCTTTGTGATCCCAGCTCCTACACTAAACATGACAGGTATTTCAAAAATGTTAACTAAATGGGAATAATAGTTCCAGTAATCAGGCTATACCTGAGGTACTATGACTTATTCTGAAAACCATATTTTAAAACAAAAATTGGTAAAAATCATAACATCAAAGAAAGAAAGAGGTCTTCAAAAAACCTGATAAGAATAATGATTGGATGAACTAGAAACATTTAACCTGAAGAAAATAAGACTAAGGAGAAGAGATATGACAGATATTTTCAGATATTTGTAGAGCTTTTATTTAAGGAATAGACTTGTTCTGTTGTTCTATTCAGGCATAATCTGAACCAGTCAGGGGAGGTCATAGGAAAGCAGATTGTGTGCATGAGCTGTAGTTTTTATAATCACTGCAGGTATCCAAGGAAGAATGGAATGGCTGTCAGGTGTTGCTGCATAAGAAATCCATATATTGGGGGTGGGGGAGCAATTCCCCAAAAGGATTCTTCTCCCACACTGCCCCCTTTTAAGACTGGAGGTTGTTTAAACTGAGAAACTAACAAAGCAAATATACAAAAGGAAAAGTAATAGGGAGGACCCATTTATGAAATTAAAAAGCCCTTGTAAATAATATGGGATATCTATGGCTCTTTAAAAAAACCAAAACTGTTCTTTCTGTATCAGTGAGGTTTTTATTGCCTTTGTCCACTCTGTGCCTGCAGATCTATTTTTGTCTGTCCAAAAGATATGTATATTGGGTAGGAGACTGGGCTAGGGGACCTCTAATATGCCTTGCAACTCTAATATTTTGTGATTACTATAATTTTCCAGAGTAATTTGTTCGAATTTATTATAAATTGTGAAGTAAAATAAACTGTTAAGACTTAAACTTAATGAAAAATAAAACTTAACAAGGGCAGTATAACTACTAGTCTTTTGTGACACATGAATATCCCTGACTGAAAGATAATCACTTTGAAACCTTTAAAAACAACTGATTACTATCTGATATTTGATAACTGAAAATGTGAAACTTTGAGATTTCCTTTAATATAATAAAAATGTAATCTTATCTGAAAATAAAATGAGAATACTACATTTCTGAAATTGTCTTCTTTTCAAAATTTTTGTCATGGAAACCAAACATCATTAAAAACCAGAGATAAATTTTCAAGAGCTTACTCTCTCCCCCTTTTTGATAACTAAAACTTGCCATTTCCCCAGTTTGCAAGAGGAAAATAGCCATTTAATAGGATGAGTCATCCTTGATAAAAGTTCTGCAAACAGAATATAATAAGGTCAAGCAGAAAATGGGGCCTTTTATAATTATAATATAGCACCCCAATAAAATGATGTTATTTTGCTAGGTGATAACTTTTCTTGTTTGGTCTCACTGGTACTTTCTTATGAGGGGTTTTGGGTCAGACTGAACTCCTGGGGACTGATCTGACATTCCCTTTGAAACTAATTACATTAAATAGCAGGTGCTCAGTTACAGTCAAGAGCAGGTGAATACAGAATGCACAGGGAATTCAGTGCACTTGGGGTTAATGTACTCATTTTTTAACAGCTTCCTTAAAAGCAGATAGCTACAATTCTACTCTAATTTTGCTACTATAATAAAGTGATCACCTGACAAACAGAAATAAATTATAAACTATACCAAAGTATTCTATTTCTTTGCAAGACTAGCTCTAAGTGAATAATTTGAAATATCTGGAGTGCTTTATAAGTTATTGGTTAATCATGTTTTAAGGAAAAAATACTGCATATAGAATGTAATTTTCAACAGACTCCTAAGTTGTTGATGAGAAGTTTTGTGTGTGTAACTTTCCATCAAAACAATTATCAGTAAATTTTACTGACTAGTAGTTTCTACCCTAATTCAAGTGATGTCTAAAATAGCGATGACTTAGGAAACAATTTAATACTGAAGCTCCAGGGATCCAGTGAATCCCAATAATTTGGGTCTATGGCCCTTTTGTTATTACTAAGACTATTAAGTATTCTATGTATATTTAACAAACCCTATAACAGCACCTTTTAAAAAATTTCCTCTTAAGGACTTAAGGAAAGGAAAATAGGAACACTTAAAGCCATTATTTACTTCTTTAATTTTTACATTTAAAATATGCCTAAGCAAAACTAGGAAATTTAAGAAAACTGTAATTCTTTGCTTTAATCTGACTGTAGTCTGTGGTTAAAAATATTTGGCTTCCAATGTAAATGTGAGTATTTAAATTTTATATTGTATCACATAATATAATATAATGGTAATAATTTAAAATTTAATCCAAATAGTATCTGCCAGTATCCAATTACCTCATGAATGAATGATTACTTTAACTAGGAGAAAATATGAAAATGAAATTAAAATAGTGGTCTATTTTGAGAAAACAGAAGGCTGTAAAAATAAAAGAATAGTCAAAATTTCAACCTAATTTAGGGTACATAAAAGGTCACCTGATCCATTATTTCTTCAAGAAATAAATGAGATATAAATGTACTTTAACACTGGTATTCATCTTTGTAACTACTGGATTTTCCACTCAATGTTATTTCTTGAACGGTGTGTGATTCCCTTTTCTGAGTATGAAAATTAAGTTTGAGTTATTATTATATAATCATGACTATAATTTTGTGTTATATACATAATCCATATATAAATTTATGTACACAAACAATTATGACTTTTTGGTAGAAACAGCTCAATAAATAGGAAAGTTCACAAGCTTTTTAAAATGTGTTCACTATAAAAATAAAGTTCAGATTTACTTAAATTTAGTTTACTTCTGTCAAATTTCATTTTCCAATCTTCAAGTATTTTAAGTACTTGCTTTGCTGAAATATCTCACATTCATCACTAATAGCATAGTCATAGACAATACAAGTGGAAATAAACATTACAAAGTACAACATAAGTCAGCTGTCATTTTGGACCCTGTTAATTTCCTTTAGCGCTAATAATATTTTTATTAAATCCGTAGGACTTTGTCTAACATATTAAAGAAATGCAACAGCCTCAAAGGTTTCTTATGTTTTGCATGTTAGATGGCATGATTATTTAGGTACTAAAAAATCTGCTCAAAATAAAGATGCTTCAGATTTTCAATAATGAAAGGAGAGTTATAACAGACTTTGGTACAAATGTCACAATTCTTCCACCATTTGAGAAGATTACTATGGAGATAATAGGAAAAAGGTTTTTTATCTAATGGCAGTTTATATTGGAAAATGAGTTTGTGTATCAACAGAAATGATGACAGTATAAATAAAATGAAAGTTAAATTACAATCTTCCTACCTTTCTTTTTCTCCACTCTATCCAATCTCACCATCCTTTATCCATTTTTTCCCCTTAAATGTTTGGTAGCACTAATTATGAATAAGATAAGCTGCATAGATCCATGCCTTAAATTATCTTTTTAATTTTTAACATAAATTACAAGGATGAAAGATATCCATTCAAAAGAATTAACTGATTAGGAGCAATTAGAGATTGAAAGATATAAGAAATGAAAAGAATATATGTATAAGAAAAGGAAGACTATCATAAATTATATATATATATTCAAATTAAGTATGTAATAAAATCTACTGAAACTATTATGATAATGAGTAAAGTTTCTTGATTTTTCATTGACAGAGACATAAGGCTCTGAGTGTAATTGACAGTATAACTGGGCTACTGGTTATCTGTTAAGTCCCCAGAAAACCATGATTTGACAGAAAGACTATTAAATGAAACTGAAATAATTATGTCAGCTATGCTCAGAAAATGAGAGGGAACTAAATTTCTTAAGGAAAAATAATAAACATGCCATGTATGAACATACTAAAGTCGAGATAGAAACATGTAGTAATACATTCCTTATTTTGAATAAAGGAAATATTTTCCTGAATTAATGAAAAGTCTGAATTGTATACTTGTAAAAAATATTTTACTACTTTCAGTAACACCTCACATTTGTATAGTACTTTGAAGATTTACAAAGTATTTTTATATATAGTAATTTAAACTATATCTAGCAAAGCATTGCCGAAGAGAAATGCTGTTGATAGCTTTAATGAAAAGTGTTTTTAGATGTAATATTGTTTAATCAATTCAATAAAATTTATTAAGTGCTTTTAGTGTGCTTTCACTGACCTAGGACTAGGGAATTGGACAAAAAATCTACCACGGGAATTCACAGGTAAACCGAAAGTTGCTAAAGTAGTTTCATAGGTATTAGAAAAAGTAATTAGCTAGGTTAAATATCTCCCCTATGATCTTACTTGCACCATTAGCTTGTTCAGAAAGCCCCACTGGGGAGTAGTTTATCTTTCTATATGAATATAACTACTAGTCAAATAATTTTTAGAAAGACATGAGAAAGAAAGCTAAAGAACAGGGACTAAGTGTAACACAGAAATGGATATGAACATCAGTACTATTTCTATACCTGTACTCCCATAAGAATTTCTTGATATTCCCTAATCAGAGTAGGCTCATAAATTTGAAACCAGTAACCCCTTCCCCCAAAGTAAAGTGAGGAAACATGGGTCCCTCCTCAAAAATGATGAGGGCTTCTCAATTTGAAGCCTAATTTGAGGTAAAAATTCAGACACTCTTCATGCTTGGAGTTGAGAGTTAGCATTAAACAAAGCGAGGTTTAGGTTTGGCTGGAAAGGGAACAAGTTCATCTATTTCTAGCCTGCCACTGGAGAGAAGCTGACACTCTTGCCTTCTAATGTTGAAGACCAGCAGTTTATTGAATACTGTGGTCATTTATTAATTTATTCAACATAAATGTGAATATCTACTTTTATTAAGTACCTACTACTATGTAGAAAGGACTGTACTAGATTGGAAATTGAGGGGATGCCCATCAATTGGGGAATGGCTAAATAAGTTGTCGTATATGGATGTAATGGAATATTATTGTGCTATAAGGAATGATGAGCAGGCAGATTTCAGAAAAACCTGGAAAGATTTACATGAATTAATGCTGAGTGAAATGAGCAGAATCAAGAGAACACTGCACACAGTATCAACACTGTGTGATGATCAACTGTGATAGACTTGGCTCTTCTCAGCAATACAATGATCCAAGACAAAGCCAAAAGACTCATGATAGAAAATGCTTTTCACATCTAGAAAAAGAACTATGGAGTCTGAATGCAGATTGAAGCAAACTATTTTCACTTTTGTCATTGTTGTTGTTGTTTCTTCTTTCTTTTTTCCCCCTTATGGTTTGATTCTTCTCTCACAACATGACTAATGTGGAAATATGTTTAACATGATTGTAATGTATAACCTATATCAGACTGCTTGCAGACTTCAGGAGGTGGGCGGGATGGAAGGGAGGGTGAAAAGTTTGGAACTCAAAATCTTACAAAAATGAGTGCTGAAAACTATCTTTTTAAAAAATATATCTTTACATATAATTAGAAAAATGAAATATTATCAAAAAGGAATATTAATATTATCATTAATAATAATACTAAAGCACTGTACTAGGACCATGGGGAGATACATCATTTAATTAAGACACAGTCCCCTATCCTTGTGGAGCTAAAGGTCTAGAAGGTTGATAAGACAAACAGCTGACTATAATGTAATAATTGCATTAGAGGGTTGCACAACAAAGTGATATATGAGGTTCAAGAGGGGAAGGTAATTATTGATTGGGATGATCAAGAAAGGCACTGTGAACAGGGATCAAAGAATTCTCATTGCCAACCTCATAGGATTGTAAGGAAGACACTACAAAAATGTGTTGTTATTATTATGGAAAGGGGCTTCACTTTTTTGGCTTATGGCATATCTTGTCTATGGGACCATTTCAATATGCAAGTGGCCTATAAATAAAAACTTCTTGAAAGGTTTTTTTAAGCATTTTGGAGGATGAACCTTATGAACTGGGCTTTAAAGGATGTTTAGGAGTTAAACTGGCTAAGAGGGGGAAAGGAAGAACAATGTAAGCAAATGTACTAAGATGAGAAAAAACAGTGAATTCAGAAGAAACAGAGTTTACTGAGAAAGGTGTAGTGGTTCCAGATTGTGGAGAGTCTTGGATACAATTGAATTTGGATCTAATAAATAACAAGGTGCCACTGGAGATTTCTGAAGAGGAATGTCATGACCAGATCTGGGCATAAGAAAAATCGTCAAGGTAGAAGTACAAAGGATGAATCAGAGAAGGAGAAATCATGAAGTCCAGAAGACCCACTGGGAGAGGATTATAATACTCCAGGTGGATAGTAATGAGTACTCAATATAGTAACAGTAGGAGACAGCCTGGATCTTTCACAGTGCTCTACAGTTTGGAACTTTCCTTCCCTTTAAGTGTTATTTCATATTATGTTCCTTCTGGCCTACAACTATTCTCCAAACTCAAGACATTTCCCATCTTCATAAATTGTCCCACATGCTTAGAGTGCACAATCCCAGATTCATTTTAAGTTCGGTTCAGGTACCTCCTATGCAAAATTTTTACTGATTCCCCAATTGTTAGCACTTTTTCCCTTCAGAAATTACTCTGCATTTACTTATTTGTATATATCCTCTAACTCCCCCGTAGAATGTAATCTCTTTGAAAGCAAGGACTGTTTATTTTTGTCATATCTCCAGCATTCTGTGCTTAATAAATGTTTGCTTTATTAAATTAACAGATATGAGATGTGACAGTGATGTAATGGACAAGTCTTGATAAGTGATCAGAAAGGAGAGGAAAGAGTTCAAGAGGCAGCTAGGTGGCAAAGTGAATAGAATGCTGGAATCAGGAGTTCAAATTCTGCCTCAGACAATAGCTGTGTGGTTTTGAGCTGGTTACATACCATTTATCTGCTTCAATTTCCTCATCTGTAAAATGGGGGTAGTAATATCACTTATTTCTTAAGGTTGTGAGAATCAAGATAATATTTTAAAAACATTTTGTAAACCTTAAAGTACTATGTAAATAACAGTTATGATGATGATGATGATGATGAAGAAGAGGAAGAAGAAGGTAAATGGTGGTATCATAGAGAGAATGAAATCAGAAGGAAGTGCAGAGTTAGGAATTATTTAGTCTTAGACAACGATAGATCTTGTTATATGAATGTGAGATAACATGAGAGTATTCTTCCTTATATTAAAATATTCTTTAAGTGGAGACTTATTGCCACTTAACCTTCATTGCCCCTCCCCCAAAAAAGATATAATCAATTTAATTTTTTTTTTGTGATGTTATTCAGTGCTTACCATGTTTACTGTCTGGCAAGATTTTTCTCCAAGAAAGTATTAATGATATGTAGATGTGAAACTTCAGTTTGCCCTACAAATCTTTGGTTTCCTTCACTCTTTACTCATGATCCACATTTCCAATATTTTTTCCACCACTTCCATCTTCCTATTTAAGTCACTAAGCATCAAAGTATTTGCTGATTTAACCTGGAAGGTCTTAGAATTTCTTTATATCTTTATCCTCTACAAAAAATGTTGGTGCATAAATTACAATTATTTGAATTAGGAAGGAAGATTGTGGCAAGATGGTACTATGTTAGTATGGAGGATCCCAGATGTCCTCAGACAAAGAATCACTACCCACACTCTTCTAACTCAACCCAAAAAATCTGAAGAGGGATTCCCAGAGTGCTACAGAATTATTTAGATAGATAATATGGAACAGTGGAGAATAAAGCACAGAGGGCAGAATGTAAAGGACCACTAGAGCCTTCAGAGTAGTTCTAGCAGTTGCAACATTTAGACTGAGCTAAGCAGAACCCAAGCCTAGATGCTTCCTTGAAGCCAGGGATGCAGGAGAGCAAATCTGGTATTCTGTACAGGACGTGAGAATCCAGCCTGAGCCTTCCACAAGCCTCAGGATATTTGTGGAGGTTCAGCAAAATACTCTCACAAACATTCTGAGTCCCAATAGAACCTAAGCCCCACCTAACAGAGAATAGAGAGCAGGAGGCGGGGGGGGGGGGGGGGGGGGGGGTGGGGGGGTGGTGGTGGTACAAAACCATTCTAGCACAGTACCAGTGCCCAGGCCAAGATGCTTCATAAAAAAGGTGTCAAAAAAATCTTGTCATACTCCCTGAAACCTCAGTAGTTAGGGGGAAGAAACCCAAGGAAAATTTATAGCAGGGAGAGGTCCCTAAGCTCCATGAGAAGAGGGACCACTGAGGTACAGCCTAGCACCAGAACATTTTCAAAGACCTAGAGGGGGAAGGAGCTAGTTTGGCTCGTGGTGCTCAGGACCAGGTAGGCCCAACCTCCATCATTCAGTTATGAGCTAGAACCAAGGGCAGGATTCCTGAGGTTCTACCTTACTCTGTCAGAATGGCAAAAATGAGGAAAGAGGAAAATGACAAATACTAGATACACTATGAGGGAGAAGGCAACATGTTTAGTAGAGTAATGGATTATTCAATCATTCTAGTAACCAAAGTTACCTTTGAATTAGTTATACCACCATGAGATTCACTCCCCAAGAAAATATCAAAAAAGGAACTACATATATACAAAAAGATTTAAAGCAACTCTTTTTATATAACCAAAAATAGAACCTTGGTTGGGGAGGGGGGCTGTGAGAGGAGGAGTTTTCTCTCCTATTCAGTAATGACTACACAACTTGTGGTGTGTGAATGTAAAGGAATATAATTGTGCCACAAGAAACAAGGAAATGGGACTGCCTGGGGCAAAGCCAAGATGGCAGAGTAGAAGTAATTTTCTTTCTCAACACTCCCCTCCAAACAACTTTAAAATAATGCCTCAAATCTAAATCTGGAATGGCAGAGCCAACAAAAGGTCTGGGTGAGACAGTATTCCATCCAAAGACAAATGAGGAAGCTGGAAGGAGAGATCTGTGACATGGAGTAGAGGCTAGTCCAGAGCCCATGCAGATGCCATACCAGTGCTGGGACTAAGTGATAGTGACAGAAGGTGCAGCAGCTCCAGGAGTTCTCTTGGCAAGTGATGAGAAAAAGATTACGGGGAATACCTGGGTTAGCACTGGATACAGAACTGGAAACTGTTTGGCAAGTTGATTGTCTATATGTACTTCTGGATCACAGTTCAAGGGCAAGAGAAGCACTTTTGGTCAAGAGTAAGCAGATGCCCTGAGGAAAAGTATCACTTCTAGGCCCAGAGAACAGGGGGCCTCAGAAGCAATGTGAACTGCAATCTCAAGAGATCAAAAGGCCTTTCTGAGTAAGAAACAGAGCTCCCAACAAGAGAGTAGTGACTATACTTCTCCCTACATCAGACCACCTTGGAAGCACCAAAACCTTCCAAATTCCCAGAACCAGCTCTAATAATAGCACTATGAAAAGGCCTGAACCTTAGGATAGTGTCCCATCTACTCCTTGCTGGGAACAGAGCCTAACATTAACAAAAAATTCAAAATCAAGAAACGGTAGAAAAATGAACAAAGAACAACAAAAAAGAACTTGAAAATAAAAAGCTAATATGGTGGCAAGCAAAGCCTCAAAACAAAAATGCAAATTGGGAGCAAGCCCAAAAAAGAATTACTGGAAGAGCTAAAAATTGGTTTTCAAAAGCAAGTAAGAGGGGGTAGCTAGGTAGCACAGTGAATATAGTACCGTCCCGGGATTCAGGAGGATCTGAGTTCAAATCCAGCCTCAGACACTTGACACTTACTAGCTGTGTGGCTCTGGGCAAGTCACTTAATCCTCATTGCCCCCCCCCAAAAGCAAGTAAGAAGTATCAAAAATTAAAAGGGTGAATGTACCACCATGAAATTAAAGTTATTAAAAGTTATTTTGTAAAACTAACAAAAATATAGAAAAGAACAACAATAACAATACCATAAAAAACAAAATTGGTCATATGGAAAAAGAGGTACAAAACTTCATTAATGAAAATAATTACTTAAAAAGCAAATTAGCCAAATGGAATAAAAAGGTACAAAACTTCACTGAAGAAAGTAATTTCTTAAAAATTAGAAATGGGCAAGGGAAGATAATGATTCCATGAGGCATCAAGAAACAATAAAACATAATCAAAAATGAAAAAAAATAGAAGAAAATGTGAACTATCTCACTGGAAAAACAATATACCTAAAAAAGTGATCAAGGACAGTTAATCTAAGAATTATAGAACCACCTGAAAGCTATGTTCAAAGAAAGAGCCTAGATGTTGTATTTCAAAAAATAATCAGTGAAAACTGGCCCAATATCCTAAACCCAGAGGGTAAAATAGACATTGAAAGAATCAATCAATAGATCACCTCCTGAGATTTCAAAATGACAACTCCCAGGAATATTACAACCAAATTCCAGAACTCCCACCACAAAGAGAAAATACTTTAAACAACAAAAAAGAAACCATTTAAATATGGAGCCACAGTCAAGATGACAATGATTTAACAGCTTCTACATTGAAGGAGGAGGGGGCTTGGAATATGATATTCAGAATGGCAAAGAATAACCTACCAGTAAAACTGAATATAACCCTTCAGGGGGCAGGGAACCATTTAATTAAATAGAGGATTTTCAAGCATTCATGACAAAAGGACTAGAGATGAATTGAGTATTTGATTTTCAAAAACAAGACTCAAAAGAAGTATAAAAAGGTGAATGTGAATGAAAAGTCATAAAGGACCTGATATGGTTAAACTTTTTACATTTCTATATGGGAAAATGATATATGTAATTCCTAAGAACTTCATAATTATTCGGGCACTTAGAAGTACACAGGGGGTACAGAACTGAGTCAATTATGTTGAGTTAATATAAAAAAATAAAATTTTTAAAAGGATGGCTGAGGAGGGATTCCCTAGGAGAAGCATGGAGAAGAAGGATAGAGAAAACTATTTCATATAAAGAGGCTTGCAAGGAAAAGCTTTTACAGTGAAGGGGAAAACCATGGGAACAGGGTTGGGCAATGCTTGAATGTCACTCATCTAAATTGGTTCGAGGATGGGGGGAAATACACACATACATACACACTCAATTGATTACAGAAATCTATGTTACTCAACAGGTTAGTAGGTGGAGAAGGGAATGTGAAAAGGGGAATTATGATAAATGGGTGTGTAATTTAAAATTCTAAATGTGGGTTCTAATCTGTTCCCCCAGTTTTCGGGGAAACTGACTAAAATCACTGATAAAACGAGTTTAGGTTTTTAAAGGGTTTATTGAAAGATAGAAAGAGAAAGATTGAGAACAGAATTCCTACAGCCTGGCAATACTCTTTTTCCTCAATTTTCCTGGGAAGTCCTCTCGAGTCTCTCTCCTCCACCAAGGTGAAGTCAGGAACCCAAAGAGAGAGAGCTCCTCCCCCAGCGTCTGCTTCCTGCTTCGTGTGTTCCTCCCAGAAATGGGAGGCTCCTCAAGTTGATTGGCTGGTAGCCTTGATAGACAGTACCCATGAGCAAACATCACTTCCTGACGCCAAGGAAAAGCCACATGGCCTTACCCTCAGAGGCATTCTCCTCATGGTGGAGCTTTCCTATAGTAAGTCTCCAGCAGGTGGTGTCATTCCAATCATTACATGGGCAAATGAAGGAAGGCAGTGATCAGAAGCAAAGCAGACTTTAGAGCAGAGATAAGACAAAAAGTGAGAAAGATAAACAGAAGAAAATGGGACAGATGGAAATGCACAGTTAGAAACATAACTATAAGTGTGATGGTATGAACTAACCTATAAAATAAAAGTAGGCAGCAGAATGGATTAGAAACCAGAATCCAGTAATATATTGTTTACAAGAAACACACTTGAAACAGAGAAACATACGTGGTTAAATCAGGGGCTGGAGCAAAATATATTATGCTTCAGCTGAAGTAAAAAAGGCAGTGTTAGCAATAATGATCTCAGAGAAAGCAAAATCAAAAATGGGCCTAATTAAAAGCAATAAGCAATGAAACAACATTTTGCAAAAGGCAGCATAGACAATGAAGTAATATCAATTCTAAAAACATATGCACTCAATGGCATAGCATCCAAATTCTTAAAGGAAATGTTAAATGAATAACAGGAGGAAACAGACAGCCAAATTATAGTAATGGGGGAACTCAACTTTCCCCTATCAGAGCTAGGTAAATCTAACCATAAAATAAATATGAAATTAAGAAGATGAATAAAATATTTTAAAACTTAGATATCAGTATGATAGACTTCTAGAAAAAACTGAGCAGGAACAGAAAGGATAACTTTTTCTCAGCTGTACATAATACTTTCATAAAAACTGACAAGTATTAGGACATAAAAAATCCACAATGAAATGCAGGAAAGTAGAAATCTTACATATACCCCTTCAGACCATAATGCAATAAAAATTACAGTCAATAAAGAGTTATGGAAGCACAGATTAAAAATTAACCAGCAACTAAATAATTCTAAAAAATGAATAGGTCAAAGAACATATCATAGAAAAAAATATTTCATTAAAGAAAATGACAAGAATGATACAACATGTCAAAATTTGTGGAATGCAATCAAAGTCATACTTGGGGGAAGTGTTTATCTCCAAATGTGTACATCAAATCAAAGTAAAAAATTTAATATAACTGAAAGTTAAAAAACAATTTAGCTAATAAATAAAACTAAGAGCTCTTTTTGTGAAAAAGCTAATAAAATAGATAAACCACTGGCTAAAAAGAAGAAAAACAAATTACCAGTATCAAAAATAAAAAGGGAAAATGCTCCACCAATGAAGATGAAATTAATTATTAGAAGTATCTTGCCCAATTATATGCTAACAAAACGGACAGTCTAAGTAAAAATGGATAATATTTACAAAAAACATAAACTTTCCATATTAACAGAAATAGAATAGTTAAATAATACTATTTTTGAAAGAGAAATCAAATAAACCATAAATGAGCTCCCTAAGAAAAATCCCTAGGACTATATGGATTTACAAGTGAATTATACCAAACATTTAAAGCACAATTAATCCCATTAAATATATAGGCTATTTGAAAAAAAAAATATGTGAAATAAGGGAATGCAAATTCCCTTATATTACAAATAGGGTTTTGATACCTAAACCAGAGAAAGCAAAAGCAGAGAAAGAAAACTACAGACAAATTTCCTTAATGAATATTGATGCAAAATTTTAAATAAAACACTAGAAACAAGATTATAGTAATATATCACAAAGATCATACACTATGACCAAGAGGATTTATACCAGAGATACAGGGCTGGTTCAATACCAGGAAAACGGTCAGCATAATTAACCATATTAATAAAAAAACAACAAAAAGCATATGATTATATTAACACTAGAAAGCTGAGGAATCAATGGAGCCTTTCTTAAAATAAGTAATATCTATCTAAAACCAAAGGCAAACATCTGTAAGGAGTATAAACTTAAAGCCTTTCCAGTAAGATCAAGGTGAAGCAAGGATGTCCATTATCACCACGTTATTCAATAATGTACTAGAAATGCTAGCTTACAGCAACAAGACAAGAAAAAGAAACTGAAGGACTAAAAATAGGCAACAATGAAACAAAATTATCACTCTGTAGATGATATATTATACTTAGAGAACCCTAGAGAATCCCAACTTTAACAAAGTTGCAGAATATAAAATAAACCTACATAATTTAGCAGCATTTCTATATACAACCAATAAAACCCAGGAAGAAGAGATAAAAAGAGAAAATCCACTTAAAATAGCTTCAGACGATATAAAATACTTGTGAGTCCATCTGCTAAGAGAGGTTCAGGGATTATATGAGCAGAAGTACAAAACACAAAGACAGATCTAAACAACTGGAGAAACAGTAACTGCTTATGGGGAGGACAAGCCAATATAATAAAAAGTATAATTCTACTTAAGTTAATTTATTTATTCAGTGCCATGCCAAACTACCAAGGAATTATTTTATAGAAGTAGAATGGAAAATAATAACAAAATTCATGTGGAAGAACAAAAGGTCAAGAATATCCATAGAATCAAGTAAAAAAAATGTAATGGAAGGCAAGCTTAGCAGTTCCGGATTTTATACTGTATTACAAAGCTGTAATCACCAAAACAAACTGGTAAAAAAAAACACTGGCAATAGGATAAGAAATTGAGTGATGGATCGGTGGAATAGAATAGGTATATGATACAGAGTAGTAGTTGACCACACTAATGTAGTATTTAAAAAACCCAAAGACCTTAGCTTTTGGAATAAGAACTCACCATTTGACAAAAATTGCTAGGAAAATTGGAAAGCAGTTTAAAAGAAATTGAACATAGACTAATATCTCACAGAGCATGCCAAGATTAAGGCCAAAGTGGACAAATGATTTAGACTTAAAGACTGATATCATAAATAAATTAGGGGATTATGGAAAAGTATACCTCACAGATCTATGTGTAAGGGGGAGGGGAGGACTGGCCAAACAACAGACAGAGATGAGCAAGGGAAATAAAATGGACAATTCTCATTACATGAAATTAAAAAGGTTTTCCACAAAGAAAACTAACTGCCAAAATTAGAAGAAAACAACAAACTGGGGAAAATTAGAGAAAGTTTCTCTGATAAAGGCTCATTTCTCAAATATATAGGGAACATATTTGTAAAAATATGAGCCATTCTCCAATTGATAAATGGTCAAAGGATATGAACAAGGAGTTTTCAGAAGAGGAAATCAAAGCTATCAATAATCACATGAAAAAATGTTCTAAATCATGATTTATTAAAGAAATGAAAATTGAAATAACTCTGATATACCACTTCACACCTATTAGATTGTTAATATGACACACACACAAAATGAAAAATGCCAGAGGGGATGTAGAAAAATTGGGACACTAATGAACTGTTGGCAGCATTGTGAACTGGTCCAACTGTTCTGGAGAACAATTTAGAACTATACCCAAAAGGCTATAAACTGTGCATACTTTTACCCAGCAATATCATTAATATGTCTATCCCAAACAGATGAAAGAGAAGAGGAAAGGACTTATTTGTACAAAAATTTTTATAGCAGCTATTTTTGTGGTGGCAAAGAATTGGAAACAGAAAGGACGTCCATCAAATAGTTAATCACTGAACATATTGTGGTATGTGATTATGATAGAATGCTATTGTACTATAAGAAATAATGAGCACAATGGATTTGGAAAAACTTGGGAAGACTTATATGAGCCAATGCAAAATGAAGTGAGCAGAACCAGGAGGACATTGTACATAACAACACAATTGTAAGGATGATCACCTGTGAAAGAATTAGCTACTTTTACTACAACAATAACCCAAGACATTTCAGGTTGTCTTTCCAATGGGGTATTTCACATTTTCTTCTATTTTTTTTTTCATTTTTTTGATTCTGTTTGACTGATTCTTGGTGTCTCATAGAGACATTATCTTCCAACTGTCTAATTTTAATTTTTAAGGCATTGTTTTCTTCAGTGAGATTATGCACCTTTTTTCCATTTGGCCAGATGACTTTTTTAAGGAATTGTTTTCTTCAGTCAATCTCTGTGCTTCCTTTTCCAAGCTGCTGATTCTTTTTTCATGATGTTCTTGTTTTACTTTCATTTCTCTCCCCGTTTTTTCTTCTACCTCTCTCAATTGACTTTGGAAATCCTTTTTTTTAGCTCTCTTCCCATTTTCTCTTCTACCTCTCTCAATTGATTTGTTTTGAGGCCATATTTGAATTCAGGTCCTCCTGGCTCCAAGCCAGTGCTCTACCCATTGTGCCACCTAGCTGTCCCTCTTAATTGATTTTTAAAATCCTTTTTGAGCTCTTCCAAGAAGGCTTTTTGTTCTTGAGACCAATTCATCTTCCCTCTTGAGGCTTCACATATAGGCAATTTGAGAGTATTGTCCTCATCTGAGTTTGTGTTTGCCTCTTCCCTGTTGATCATAGAAGCTCTCAATGGTGAGAGCTCTTTTTTGTTTCTTACTCATACTGCAGCTTGTTTGTTTGTTTGTTTGTTTATCTGTTTATTTATTTATTTATTAAGTTGAGGTCTGCTCTGGGGGCACTAGGGTCCCTGTTTCAAGCTTCTTGTGCTGGTGTATAGGGGCTGTGTCACCGGCTTTCTACACTGAGGCCTCTGTGGCTTGTGGATTTTTCCCCGCCCTGGACTTCCTGTCAGAGTGCACTGGCATCAGTAGGCCTGGTTGCACCTGACCTGTGTGTGGCCCTCCAGCTGGCAACCTGCCCTCTTGGCTGGTGCAGGTGGGTTTCGCCACTATCCTGATGCGCCACCAGATTTTTTAGCCAGGATCCAGGGGCCTCAGTTGCTCGGCTGCGGCCCACAGCTTCCTGCTGACTTGCCTGACCCTCTCGGCGCTGCGCTGCCACCCTGTGTTGTGCCTTCCTTTTGCCCGAGTCAGACCGACCTTTCCTGAAGTCTTCTAAATTATCTCTGGTTGCAAAACTGTGTCTCTCTGTCTCTTTGCAGGTTCTGTAATTTCAGAATCCATCCAGAGGCTTGATTTAATGTTCTTTTGATGCTTGGGGGTTTTTTTTGTTGTTGTTGTTGTTGTTTTTGCGGGGCAATGAGGGTTAAGTGACTTGCCCAGGGTCACAAATCTAGTGTCAAGTATCTGAGGCTGGATTTGAACTCAGGTCCTCCTAAATCCAAGGCAATTGCTGTATCCACTGCGCCACCTAGCTGCCCCCGATTTAATGTTCTTTTTGAGGGAACAGAGGGAGACCTCAGGCACCTTGCTGACTTGTCTCTGCCATCTTGGCTCCACCCCACCCAAGACAATTACAAATGGCTCATGATAAAAAATACTATCCTTCTCCAGAAAGAGCACTGCTCAATTATGAATGCAGATAGAAGCATGCTTTTAAAAAACTTTATTTTTCTTGGTTTTGTGTGTATTTTCTTTTGTAACTTGGCTAATTTGGAAATGTTTGGCATGACTTTATTATAATACATATCATATTGCTTGCCTTCTCAAAGAATGAGGGAGGGAATGGAGGGAGAAAATTTGTAACTTAAAATGTTTTTAATAATTTAATTTTAAAAGATATACATGTAATTGGGATATATTTAATGAAAGAAAAATATATTTCAAAAAGAATAAGAGGGAAATGAGAACATGGACAATTTCAGGGGAAACTGCAAAGATCTTTATGAACCAATTCACAGTGAAAACTGAGCTGGAAGAACAATGATAACATGCTAGAGAACAAGAACTCTGAAGGACTTTATTATTCTTATCTACACATGCAAAAGAATTAAGATGAAATAGACTGTGTACCTCCTGACACAGAGGTGATGAACTTGTAATGCAGATAGATAGATAGATAGATAGATAGATAGATAGATAGATAGATAGATAGATAGATAGATAGATAGATAGATGGCTAATGTAGAAATTTGTTTTGTGAAATTGCAGCTATGTATTGAGGGATCTGTTTTTCAGGTTTGTTATTTTAATTTGCTTAATCGATGAAAAGTAGGAAAGATTAATTAATATAATAAATATCTGTTACTTTAATAATTAAATATTCAAAATGGGGGAAGGGAATTAGTTATTATAATGGTAGCCTTTTTTTTTTTTTGGCAAATAAATGGTGAGGTTAACTATTATTCTCTTAAGTTAGCCAAAATGCCTTGTAATCTATTTAGTGATGTACATGAATGACTGAATGGAATTCCCACTATCTTTGAATTATTATCTGGCAAAATCACAAACAAAGAGAATTCTGTATACTGAAGAAATCACAGATCTTCTATATATTGTAGACAGATGACAATTACAATTTGAAGGAGAGCAATTAGCTACTATAGGGAGTAAGAGTTGAAAATGTGATTAATTCTGAGTCAGTTTCCATGAATAAGGCACAGTGCAGAACTGTTGCTCAGCAAAGCCATATGACAGGAAAGATGAAAATCACTTACAAACCTGGGGCATGCTACCAGTAGTTGGAAAGAGTGCTGGGTTACTTAGGAGAATTAGAAAGTATGTGAAATCTAATCATGGTAGAACAATGGATTTGGACCCAATAATCTTAGGTCTAAATCCTGACTCTGATACTTATTCTCTGTTTACTCTGAGCAAGACAGTCAACTTCCTTAAACCTCAATTTCCTCATCTATGAAATGAGAATAATACTTAAACCAAACAATATACTGCATATAATATGACTTACAAAGTTTGAAACATATATAAGTGTCAGATATTGTATCATCTCTACCCTTAAACAAAAGCTTTGCTTTCAAACCTGAAAAATTAAAAAATAACACTTTATTTTATTTTTTAACACTTTGTAAAAAGTTGTCAAATAACTACAAAAAAACCTTATGAACACACCTATTGTTACAAAGGATCATGTATCTCATAGACTTTAACTCAGATAAGCATTACCATGACCCATCTACCAGGATAACAAAACTTTAAGTGAAAATGTTATTTATTTAGACAGCATTTTATCTTTTATATAAAAATAAACCAACCCAGTCCCTTTGCAAATTAAAAATTCAAATTAGTGATATCTAAAAGAGGTTTCACTACATTTTTTAAAGAAATTACACAAGTGGAATTTTAAACACTTTAAATAATCTTATTTTATTATCTCTATTATTAATCAGGTTATAAATGTTTACTTTCAGTTGTTATCAATAGTTAATTGTGTGATAAATAAAGAATATGAATAGGCGATTCCTAAAAGAACACACACAAAAAATTAAAGTTATCAACAATCATAAGGAAAAAATGATCCAAATAACTCACAAAATGAGGAATGCAAATTAAAATAACTTTGAGGTTCAATTTCACACTCATCAGATGACAAAAATGGAAAATGACAATTACTAGAGAGGTTGTAGGAAGATAGGCATGCTGATTCACTGCTAATGGATCTGTGAAATGGTCCAACCCATTCTGGAAAGTAATTTGAATTATACCCCCTAAATCATGTAACTAACTGGCCAGATTCTGGGATACCACTACTAGGCTTATAATGCAAACGGATAAAAGATTAAGGGAAATAACCCATATTCACATGAATATTTATAGCATCACTTTTTGTTTTAACAAAAAAACATGGTAACAAAGTGGGAGCCATCAGATGGGGAATGCCTCAACAAATTATGGTACATTAATATAATATATTACTGTGTCATAAGTAACTAACTATAAAAGGGATTAATTTAAAGAAACCTGAGAGGGGGCAGAGCCAAGATGGCAGAGGAAAGACAGTGACTTGCCTAAGCTTTCCCCAAGACCCCTCCAAATACCTTCAAATAATGCCATAAGACTATTCCTGAAGCACCAGAACCCACAAAAAGACAGAGTGAAACAATTTTCCAGCCAAAGACAACTTGGAAAGTTAGCAGGAAAGGTCTCTTTTACCAGGTTGAGAGTGGAGTGAAGCCCAGCACAGACCTAACTCCAGCACAGACCCAGCCACAGCCACAGCCACAGCCACAGCAAACCAGGTGTAGTCCTTGGGAACCTCTGAATCTATAGCAGCAGCAATTGCTTCTGGAACTCAGCCAACAGACTGTAAGGGGGTCGAACAATTGGCCAGAAGGACATTAAAGGGATCTCTTTGCTGGCACTGAGGCAGGACCCTGTTGTTTTGCCCATACTCAGATCCAGGCCACAGTCTTGGGTGGCAGTCCCAGGCTGGGGAGGAGCACTAGCACACCAGAGTTTGTAGCCACAGTGGAGCAGGAATCTTTTCATAGTTCCTGGGCAGAAAATCAGGTCTATGTTTGCTTGCAGACCAGAGCACAGGGCAGGAGAGTGGTAAACATATCCTCTCCTTAAATCATACCACCTTGGAGGAACTAAAAACTTACAAATCCCTAGAAGTATCTCTAAAAACAGCTGTGCAAAACCCCTGAAGCTTGAGACAGTGTGCCATCCACCTTGGAAGCAGTGCCCCACTTTAACAAAGAGTCAAAATTCAAGAAATAGGCTGGAAAAAATGAGTAAACAGAAAAAAATGCTGACCCTAGAAAGTTTCTATGGTGACAAGGAAGATCAAAATACACCCTGACTAGAAGATACCAAATTCAAAGCTCCTACATCCAAAGCTTCCAGGCCATAGAAGAGCTCAAAAAGGACTTCAAAAATTAAGAGAAAGTAGAGGAAAAAATGGAAAGAGAAATGAGAGTGATGCAAGAAAATCATGAAAAAAAGTCACCAGCTTGGTTAAGGAGACACAAAAAAGTAATGTAGAAAATGACGCCTTAAAAAACAGACTAGGCCAAATGGTAAAAGAGGTACAAAAAGCCAATGAGGAAAAGAATGCCTTGAAAAGCCAAATTGACCAAATGAAAAAGGAGATACAAAAGCTCTCTGAAGAAAATAACTCCTTAAAAATTAGGATTGAGCAAATGGAAGCTAATGACTTTATGAGAAATCAAGAAACAATAAAGCAAAACCAAAAGAATGAAAAAACAGAAGGCAATTTGAAATATCTCACTGAAAAAACAATTGACTTGGAAAATAGACCCAGGAGAGATAATTTGAAAATTATTTGATTACCTGAAATCCATGATCAAAAAAAAAGCCTAGACATCATCTTCCAAGAAACTTGTGAGGGAGAATTGCCCTGATATTCTAGAACCAGAGGGTAAAATAGAAATTGAAAGAATCCACTGATCACCTTCGGAATGAGAATATTCCCAGGAATAGTACAGCCAAATTCCAGAGCTCCCAGGTCAAGGAGAAAATATTGCAAGCAGCCAGAAAGAAACAATCCAAATACTGTGGAACCATAGTCAGGATAACAAAAGCTTCTACATTAAAGAATTGGATGGGGGGGTAGCTAGGTGGCACAGTGGATAAAGCACTGGCATTGGATTCAGGAGGACCTGAGTTCAAATCCGGCCTCAGACACTTGACACTTACTAGCTGTGTGACCCTGGGCAAGTCACTTAACCCTCATTGCCCTGCAAAAAACCCCCAAAAAACAAACAAACAAACCCAAAACAACAACAACAACAAAAAAAAAGAATTGAAGGGGGCTTGGAATATGATATTCCAGAAGGCAAAGAAACTAGGATTACAACCAATCAACCTACCCAGCAAAACAGTATAATCCTTCAGGGGAAAAAATGGGAATTCAATGAAAGAGAGAAATTTCAGGCATTCTTGATTAAAAGACTTGAGCTGAACAGAAAATCAGATGTTCAAATACAAGACCCTAGAGAAGCATAAAAAGGTAAATGGGAAAAAGAACCATAAGGGATGTTAAAAGGTTAAACTGTTTACATTCCTACATGGGAAGATGATACTTGTAACTCATAAGAACTTTCTCATTATTAGGGTAGGTGGATGGAGTATATTTAGACAGAGTGCACAGTTATGAGTTGAATATAGAGGGATGATATCTTTAAAAAAAATAAAATTAAGGTGTGAGAGAGGAATGTACTGGGAGAAAGGGGAAGGTAGAGGTGGAATGAGGTAAAGTATCTCACATAAAAGAAGCAAGAAAAAGCTTATACAGTGGAGGGAAAGATGGGGGAGATGCTGAGGAAGGAGTGAACCTTACTCTCATCAGAATTGGCTCAAAGAGGAATGACATTCACACTCAACTGGGTATAGTAATCTATCTTACCCTGCAGGAAAGCAGGAGGAGATGGGGATAAAGCTGGGGTGGGGGCTGTGTGTGAAAGAAGGGAGGACAGATTAGGGGAGGAGACAGTCAGAAGCAAAACACCTCTGAGGAGGAAAGGGTGAAAGGAGATAGAGAACAGAGTAAATGACATGGGGAGGAAGTAGGATGGAGGGAAATTCAGTTAACAATAGTAACTGAAAGGATGAGCAGGATGCTCTCAGAAAAACCTGGAAAGACTTACATGAGCTGATGCAAAGTGAGATGTACTGTATACAAAGTAACAGCAATATTGAAAGATGATCAGCTGTGAATGACTTGCCTATTCTCAGCAATGCAATGATCCAAGACAACTCTGAAGGACTTATAAAAAATGTAATCCATTTCCAGAGAAAGAACTGATGGTACCTGAACAAAGATTAAAGCATATTTTTTTGTTTCTTTCTCTTAAGTTTCTTTTGGTCATAGCCTCACCAATGTGGAAATGTTTTGCATGACCACACATGTATAACTTATACTGAATTGCTTGCATTCTTATGTGGGGGGGGGAGAAAATTTGGAACACAAAGGTTTTTTTTGTTTGTTTTGGGGTTTTTTTGCGGGGCAATGGGGGTTAAGTGACTTGCCCAGGGTCACACAGCTAGTAAGTGTCAGGTGTCTGAGGCCGGATTTGAACTCAGGTATTCCTGAATCCAGGGCCGCTGCTTATCCACTGCGCCACCTAGCCGCCCCCACAAAGTTTTTAAAATGGACATTAAAATTGTTTTTACATGTAATTGGGGGAAAATAAAATTCTACATAAATGAAACAAATAAACAAAACAAGAAACCTGAGAAGACTAGTATGAACTGGAACAAAATAAAGTGAGAAGCTGCAGAAAAATCTATATATTTATTATAACATTACAAAGGACAACTTTTGAAAGATTTAAGAAGTCTGATCAGAGCAGTAATGATTCACCAAATCCAAAAAAACTTGAGATGAAGCCTGCTTCCCACTCTTTGGCAGAAAAACAGACCACCATAAGTACAGAATGAAATACATTTTCAAGCATGACCAATACATCACCAATTTGTTTTGATTAGTTATACTTATCTGTTCAAGGAAGAATTTTAACTGGGAAGGAAGGAGTGATATGAGGTGGTAATGGTTGAAGCATAGTGATAATGATGCAAAAAGTTTTAAAGAAAGAAAAAAGTGTCAATGGAACATAAAACTATACATAAGAGAACCAAAAGGAGGTTCAGAAAGATAAGGTTGGTCCTACCATGTTCAAGTTGATGCATACTAAAATCAAAACAAAATAAAAATAAGTGGTACATGGTAGATTCATGGTTCCATGTACAACTCAATTTTTATATGAAAATCACATTTGTTCATGATTGTCAAGTTCAAAATTTTTTAAAAGATTTTTTTTTTGGTGAGGCAATAGGGGTTAAGTGACTTGCCCAGGGTCACACAGCTAGTGAGTGTCAAGTGTCTGAGGTCGGATTTGAACTCAAGTCCTCATGAATCCAGGGCTGGTGCTTTATCCATTGAGCCACCTAGCTGCCCCCTAAAAAGATTTTTTTTTAAAGTTAACTTTGCCACAAACAGTAGCTGATATTTCATAGTACCAATAAAATTATATTGCAATAAACTCTGTAGACCAGTGGGAAAAGGATGATACTGGAAGTTGTTTGCAAGTTCAACAGTTGTAACTACTTATTAGGGAAAGCCAATGTGACTATTTACAAAAGTATTGGGGAAACATACAAATAGAGACCATACATTTGGTAAATAAGAGTGCAGGTCATCACCTCTATTTACATACTTTAAATAGTTGGTTTAATACAGCAAACTCTGAGGCCTATTAAATTAATCTTACTTAGAAAGCAGGCAATCAGAATTTTATTTGATTGGTTTTTAAACAGTGTTCCAAATTAAAAATTTGTACTCATCATTATTATTCAACTTGTTAGCCAATGATGAAAAAAGATGAAATGAACACAACTATACTTTCATTATGACTATAAAACTCTTTATGTGTGTGTGTTTTACAGCTATTAGATTAAGTATTTAATTACATAAATGTTTCCTAAGTTTTGCTTTTTTTTTTCTCCTTAGGACTTTGGCAGAGGTCAAGGTAGTCTTTCTGTCTTGCTTCATGGTCCCCAAATAAACCCCCTTTCAAAATGAAATGGGCATGCTTAGCTTTAGGCTGCTTCTTAACTATAGGAGTAAATCAATAGCAGCTGAATGCCATCTGCTGCGGGCCACAGAACAGCACCAAAAGTGTGAGCAATGCATCTTCCCTTATTGAAAGGTTATTTTATGCAAGTAAACAATTCATCGTCTTCTTGCACGCTTGATGCTCATTTACCACTCTGATCAATAAAATATGCAAAACAACAAAAAAATTGAATCCTAGGAGTAGTTCTGATACCAGTGTGATAGTTAATCAATATCAGGTCTCTGTTCACCAAGGCAAGCAGTGGGGGTATTTCTATGAAATCTGGAGAAAGATATGTGACTCTCAGAAAATATTTGTTTTAGGAAATGAGAGACATTACTTTCAGAGCGTAAGCAGAAAAATAACAATACCATGAATTAAAAAAAAAAAACCCTACCAAAAGATTTGAAAGTCTCTACTTTTTCCAAAGACAAAAAAAAAAATCTTAGCTGATATATTTGTAGGGCTTAAAGATGAATACCAGATAAGATTCTAGACATAAGCCTTTGGACAGCAACCTATTCAACTATTTCTAAGCTCTGCCTTATTAAGTCTTGGTATTCAGTGTATTCAGGTGAACTCAGTTTTTCTTCTAAAAACAAACTGCTGTGGGAATTTCTTTTGTACAGTGTTCCTTTCAGTCAGACCTCAAGCTGCTTTATTATATTAACCCTCTTGACAATTGATTCAAGTAGAATATTTTTCTCCCAACAAAGAAAACTACATAATTTTACAGCATTGAAGATCCTCAATTAAAGACTGTTTCCTAACATGATATAAAGGACTCAAAATGTCAAAGTTTCACCATGTAAAATATCTCCTCACCTACTGAAATTCAAATTCAAATACAATAAAGTATTTTTTAAAAATCTAAACATATGGATGAATTTTTAGAAATTCATAACAGGTATAACAAAGAAAACCTACAGCCATATAATAACAGAAGAGGGGATAAAATTTCTTCCAATTATATCTTCAGAACTTAAACATACTGTACTAGTAAAAAAGCATCAAATATTGGCATTACTATTCTGGTCAAAAATATTCCTTAGTTTTCCAGGTTTATAAAAGGGGATGCTACTATGTTTTCAGCAAAAATGACTATAACCATCAAGAGAGTTTCTCACCTATTTCTATAAATAAAATCTTCCCTTCTTGCTCAGATGTTGCTATGCTTTAGTGAAGATAATTAACATGAAATAGTATTGCCCAAAATAACTTCAAATGTATTTTATTTCACAAGCATATGTTATTGATACATCATCAGATAAGAATATTACAGAGCCAAAAATAATTGCATTCTGAAAGGAAATGAACCAGTCATTGATGTCCACAAGGGGATATTTTTAACATGAGGTAAAAACTTTAAAAAATATACCAAATTCATACCAATATGTTTATCTGTTAAGTCACAGATAAAGTGAACAGTAAAATGAGGGAAAAGGTTCTAAAAGGATTGTTTTTGTTATGAAAGAACCAAAATAGTAAAGTTACCTGATGAAATCCCTAGTTTGCTAAAGATTCAAACAATAGAAATGACCATTCCCACCTCTTTTTAAAATGTTTTTACCATCATATTTGATGTCTTTATGTATATTTTAACAGACAAATATAGAAAACAATCCAATTTACATATTTATATGAGAAAAATTATTTTAATAAAATTAATACTATAGCCCAGTTATTAAAATGCAGTAGCTTTGAATCATTGACCCAACTGGTGGCAAGGGTATAATTTAAAGGTAGAAATTTCCAGTGCATGCACTGTTAGCCACAGTGAACCTGTTACTGCTCTAAAGGGAATTGTTTGCCTCTTATTAGATTTTCTACAGCACAGCCATAAGTGATAAATGTACTGCTGTACTCACTGTCAAGTTAATCAATGCTGCCAAAGTTTTGTTGACCTAACAGTAATCCATAAAGTGAGCGGCATTTTCTCTATCCCTATGACATCTCAGTCCACAGAGGGGATAGGAATCCTAAAGCAGTTTCTTATGAAGGGAGATTTCTAGGCATTGTTAGGATATTAAAAAAAAAAAAAGGTTGTTTTCAAAATTAGCAGCTTCTAAGAATATCTTTCTGGCATGAGAAACAGTGTAAGGACCAAAGTAAAAAAATAAAGATTTACCTTGAATATTTTTTTAAAAACTGATTTAAAACTTTCCATATAAAAGAACCTTGTCCATTTCCTTCCACGACCATCTCTTCAAAAGAAAAAAGAATTTACAAATTAAAAAAAAAAAAAGCCTCCAAGAATTTTCAAAGGAAAATAGACCTATTGTAGTAGGCAGCACAACCCTGTCTACACTTCAATGCACTGATCAAATACAGTACACGCAGCACCAGTAATAAGAATGGTAATGTGGAAAAGAGAAAAGAGTTTTGCTTCAGACTAGTACAATTCTGGGCATGTGAAAGACATGGCCATTAAGAAGAAGAGAAGAAAGGAAACAACAGGATAGGGAGAATTGCTCTATAAACAAACTGCTGCCATGCTTTCACAAGCAATTATAGACATATGAAATATGAATTGCAATTGATTTTTCTTCTAGGGGTCACTGTGCTCCATGTTTTTACGCACTGTAGGCATTTATTTGGGCAGCAAACTGACACGTTTTTGTAGAATGATCCAAACGGTGTAATCTTTGCACAATCACAGGTATTTCATTGTGGCTTCTATTCGGTGACACTTGTCCCTTTCCAAAACTCATTGGCAAGGAGTTTCTTGATAAAGAAACAGAGCACTGCAATTACTGTTACAAAAGGCTAACACAACTTCACCAGAAAGTGCTTATTAACCTCTTTTGTGCTGATATAAAAAACAAAAAACAAACAAAAAAACCAGCATAAATCCAGGAGAGGAGCATTCATCACCTAAGTACCACAGCAAATCCTCTTCTTTGCTACAAACACCACAGCTGCATTACTAAATCCATGTGATAATAAGATAATGAACTTAAAAACATTTTGGAAGCCTTATAGGACTACACAAATTTAAGTTATTATTACCAAAACAATTTCAATATTCAATTCTAGCAATTCTCATAAAGAATACTGATTTATTTTATTTAAATAAATTAACATGAAACAAAGATTTTTTTTAACTCCACCTTTCTTTACTCTGTATTCTTGCATTTAAAAATATAGACTACCTAAATTTTTTTTTTTTTTGGTGGATAAGACAGAGTTAAGTGTACTGGAAGAGTAGCCTTCAAAAGGGGTGGGGGTGGGTACCCCCAAGGGATGCAAAAGATGATCTGTGGAGATGTAAAAAGAAAATTAGAGCCTAGAGCCTCTTCTTTCCAGCAGCTGTTTTATGCAAAGGATGCTCTGTTTGGGTAGCTTCAGTAACAGTCAGGCAGCCTGGCAGTTACTCTTTCACTCTCCATATCCCTCCAAGGTGTTGGATGTGGCAGTAGCAGCAGGGATAGATGCAGGCTAATCAAATGGCCTGGGGTAGGCAAGGCCAGAATGGTTTCAACGGATGGAGATTGTGAGGCCTCTCTCAACTTGGAGCAGTAAGTGATCTTAGACAGTGGCTACATGTTAGTTCCACTATGCTCTGATAAGACCATAGACTGGTTGTTTTAAGTTCAATTCTAAGAGGCATCACCACATTTCAGGTAGGTCATTGAAAAGCTACAGTTCCTCAAGAGGAGAGCAACTAGAATTCAAATTTATATTAAACCAACCTTTATTAAGTGTCACTGTGCTAGGCCCTAGTGATAGAGTAAAACATAAATCTCAATATTCAAGGGTCTGGAGGATACAACAGGTACATACTTAGTAACTACAAAATAATTTCAGGAGGGAGAACATGCTAATTACTACTAGAGATTTAGAAAGGCTTTGTGAGGGAAACAGTGACTGATTGAACTTTATAAGAAATTGAGAATTTTCAGAGGTGAAGATAAGGGTGCATTTTAGGGATAGGGGACAGCTTTGGTATAAACAGAGAGATGGGAAAACTAGAATGTTGAGTATATGGAACAGATTGTACACCAGTTTGGAATGTATGAAGGGAAGTAACAGAAATAAGGTTGAAAAGGTAGAAGGAAATGAAGGAAGCTGAATTGTAAAAGAATTAAATTGTAGATGAGGAACATGTTTTTTAGCCTAGAGGCAATAGGAAGCCACTGAAGATTTCTGAGCAAGAGAGGGACATGGTTAGACCTGTGTTTTGATATTAATAATTTTACAACTATGTGGAAGACAGATAGTAGAGGAGTTGGGAGGAAACAAGAACAGAAGAAAAGGGGTTGGCCTTAGAAAGGAAGTCTGTTCCTTGGAGATTGGATCAGATAAGAAAACATAGGACTATTTAGAGGGGCTCTGCAATGTGGAATGGGGGACAAGAGAGAACCTGTGATGGATGGCCTCTAGCTTTTAGTAAAGTAGAAAGCAAGTTTCTCTGCTAAACGAGAGAGGGGGGAGGAGGAAATTAGTGTCCTAAGGGATTTGAGGAGAGAAATTTGACTACACTATCTTTGGTATTGATGCCAATCAGGAAAAAAATAAAATATTGCCTAACAATGAAGGCCCCGTCATTGTAAGATAGGAAAAATCTGTAGAGAATTTATTGTGGTTACAGCAGTTTCTTCATCTGTAAAATGATGGAATTGTACTGAGGTCTGTTCCACAACTACTCATCTCTAATCCTATAATTTTCCCCACAAAAGTTTATCAGGATGTAAGTAGGAGAGAGGAAAGAAGGTAGCAGTAAGCCAGGGTTGGAGTTTGGCAAGACATGAATGACAAAAGAATAAAAGGGGAAAAGTAGAGGGCAATACATGCTTAAGAAGTCACTTACAAATATCAAGACTTTGCATTTAGGAAAACAAGGCCAGAGCAGGAATGATGAAATGAGAGAATCAGGAGAAGTGGAACAATAAGAGGTCACATGAGGATAATGAATAAGTTTACGAAGAGTGAGGTGGGGAAGATGAAAGTATAGGTGGTTATGATTAGAAAGGGGAATTTCAGAACACACACACACACACACACACACACACACACACACACACACACAGACCGATCCTGAAGCTCACACATTTACAGGTGGTGGTAAGATAAAGGGTATTATAGCACTTATTTGAGCACCAAGTCCTATTAAAAACACTAAAGAAAACAGGAATAAATGGAGTTTTTCTTAGAATAGGCAACAAGGAAACAAAACTATCATTTTTTGCAGATGACATGATGGTACACTTACAAAATCCTAGAGAGCCAATTTAAAAACTACTAGAAATAATTAACAACTTTAGCAAAGTTACATGATATAAAATAAACCCACATATATCATAAACACTTCTACAAAGCCCAGTAGCAAGAGATAGAAAGAGAAATTCCATTTAAAATAACTGTAGGCAATATAAAATACTTGGGAGTCTACCTGCCAAGACAAACTCAGAAACTATGTGAACACAATTACAAAACACTTTTCACACAAATAAAATCAGATATAAACAACTGGAAAAATATTAATTGTTCATGGTTTGATGTTTAAAATCTAGTCTAGAGTTCCAGCCTTGCCTGGTCTGGTTCTTCCTCAAGTTCTCTGCCACAAGCCTGCTTCAATCATGAACTCTCTCCAGCAAACTAATTGTGGAAGCTTTTTATAGGTCTGGAACAGAGGTGGTCCTTACACAGTGCTTCAAGCTGATTGGTTGGCATCATCCAAATCCACTGGTTCTGAAGGTGTTCTCAAGGTATGATTACAATCCAGTTAACTTGAAGTAGGCTAATCAGCAGTTAATGACTCTCACTTGCTTCAATCAGTCTGGATTAATCTCCAGGTGGGTCTTTGAGTATCTGCTAAATCTCAATATTTCATCACAATGGGTAGGTTGAGCCAATATAAAAAAAAATAACAATTCTGTCTAATTTACTTATTCAGTGCCATACTAAATGACCAAAACCTTATTTTATAGAGCTAGAAAAGATAACAACAAAATTCATCTAGAAGAACAAATGTCAAAAATATCAAGAGAATAAATGAAAAAAATGCAAAGGAAGGGGGCCTAGCAGTACCAGATCTCAAACTACATTATATAGTGTCAACCATCAAAACTATCTGGTACTGGCTGGAAATAGAGTGGTGGATCAGTACAATAGATTAGGTATACAAAAAACAGTAGGAAATGACCCTAGTAACCTAGTGTTTGATAAACCCATAATTCCCAGTCTCTGGGATAACAATTCACTAGTTGACAAAAACTGCTAAAGGAAAACTAGAAAACAATATGGCAAGAAATTAGGTACAGACAAACATCTTACACTGTATTTCAAGAAAAGGTCAAAAAGGTTACATGATTTAGACATAAAGGGCTATACATAAGCAAATTAGGATAGCAAGGAATAGTTTACTTGTCAAATCTATGGAGAAGGGAAGAATTCATGACCAAACAAAAGAACATTATACAATGTAATCTATGGATAATTTTGATTATATTAAATTAAAAAGTTTTTACACAAACAAAACCAAGGCAACCAAGATTAGAAAGAAAGCAGAAAGCTGGAAAACAATTTTTCCAGCAAGTATCTCTGATAAAGGCCCCATTTCTCAAATATATAGAGAACTAAGTCAAACTTATAAGAATATAAGACATTCCCAAATTGATAAGTGGTCAAAGGGTATGAACAGATAGTTTTCAGATGAAGAAATCAAAACTATCTATAGTCAAATGAAGAAATACATTAAATAACTTTTGATTAGAGAAATGCAAATTAAAACAACTCTGAGGTACCATGTTACATCTATCAGATTGGCAATATGACAAAAAAGGAAAATGATAAATGTTGTAGAGGATGTGGGAAAATTGGGACATGAATGCGCTGTTGGTGGAGTTGCGAACCGATTCAGCCATTCTGGAGAGCAATTTAGAACTATACCCAAAAGGCAATCAAACTGTGGATACTCTGATCCAGCGATAATACTAGGCCTGTATCCCAAAGAGATCATTAAAAACAGAAAAGAACTTATGTGCACAAAAATATTTATAACAGCTCTTTTTGTGGTGGCAAAAAATTGGAAATTGAGGGGATGTCCCTCAACTGGGGAATGGCTGAACAAGCTATGGCACATGAATGTAATGGAATAATTGTGTAATAAATAATAATAATAATAATAATTTTGCTATCAGAAATTATGGGCAGGTGGGTTTCAGAAAAACCTGAAAAGATTTACAAGAACGGATGCAAAGTAAAGTGGGTAGAACCAGGAAAACATTGCACACAGTAACAGCAACCTTGTGTGATGATCAACTAAGAATGACTTAGCTTCTCTCAGCAATACAATGATCCAAGATAATTCCAAAGAACTCATGATGGAAAACAGTATACATATCCAGAGAAAGAATTGATGGACTCTGAGTGCAAGATTGTAGCATACTATTTTCACTTTATTTTTGTGTGGTTTTTTTCCTTTTGCTGTGTGTCTTCTTTCACATGACTAATATGACATGATCGTACATATATAACCTATATCAAATTACTTATCATCTTAGGAACAGAGGAGAGAAAAGAGGAAGGGAGCAAAATTTGGAACTCAAAATTTTGTAAATATGAATGTTAATAACTATTTTTACATATAATTGGAAAAAATAAAATACTATTTTAAAAAAGATAAAGGGTATTATCAAAGTAATGAACGGGTGAACTGGAGTGAAGATATGTGTTATAAGAGTTGAAGCAGCTCTTTTGGTTCCTGACCTCTCCATGGCAGGTCAGATGATGGGGTCTCTTAGAAATAGTTAGATTTTGGAAAGACAGTGAGCTCTCAAACTCATGACACAATCACTCCAAAAAACATCCAAATAACACCATAGGAAAATGCCTGGAGCAGCAAAACTCACAGAAGAAGGTGATGAAATGACCTTCTAACCAAGAACGGCTTGGAAGGTCAGAAGGAGGGAGCTGCTGTGCTGATACAGGAGTCAAGCCCAACTCCACAGTTACCCTGACACAGATCCAGTCCCAGGAAGGCCTCACCAGAGGCCTGGGTCTCCCCCCAGAGCTTCTGAATCAGCTGAAGTGCCAGTGTCATCTGAAACTAAGCTCACAGTCTAGTGAGAGGGCTGAGCCCTGGGCAGGGGGGAGACTACAGGGGTCTATGCCGGTGCTGAAGCAGAACTTGGATTTTTCACCCCTGCTTGGACCCAGGAGGCAGGCTTGAGTAGCAGTGGCCCAGGTGGGGGAGGGGCACAGGCTCATTGGAGCTAACAACCACAACACACAAAGCTGGTTGATTAGCAAGTTGGTCTGGGGTCATCTAGGACCAAGGAACAGGCCAGGTGAGTGAAGAACCTGATCCTCCTTAATTCATACCACCTGGGACTTCTTAAACTTGGGATACTGCAGCCTGGAAACAGTGTCCCACTTTAAGGAGCTAAAAGTCAAGTAAAAGAAAGGCAAGATAAGCAGACAGAGAAAGGTGAGGACCATAGAAAGTTTCTTCAGTAACAAGGAAGACCAAGGGGCACCCTCAGAGGAAGATGTCAACATCAGGGCCCCTATATCTAAAGCTTCCAAGAAAAATATGAATTGGTCTCAGGCCATAGAGGTGCTCAAAAAGGACTTTGAAGATAAAGTTAGAGAGGTAGAGGAAAAAATGGAAAGAGAAATGAGGGTGATGCAGGAAAGACATGAGAAAAAAGTCAACAGCTTGAAGAGCCAAATGGAAAAGCTCTCTGATGAAAATAATTGCCTAGGAATTAGGATTGAACAAATGGAAGCCAGTGACTTTATGAGAAACTAAGACACAATAAAGCAAATCCAAATGAATAAAAAAATAGAGGGCAATGTGAAATATCTTCTGGGGAAAACTGCTGACCTGGAAAATAGGTCCAGGAGAGATAATTTGAAAATTATTGGTCTACCTGAAAACCATGAGCAAGGAAAGAGCTTAGACATCATCTTCCAAGATATTCTCAGGGAAAATTGCCCTGAAATTCTAGAAGCAGAAGCTAAAATAGAAACTGAAAGAATTCACCAATCACCTCCAGAAAGAGATCCCAAAAGGAAAACTCCTAGGAATATTATAGCCAAATTCCAGAGCTCTCAGGTCAAGGAGAAAATATTGCAAGCTGCCAAAAAGAAAGAATTCAAGTACTGTGGAGCCCGAGTCAGGATAGCACAGGATCTAGCAGCTTCTACATTAAAGGACTGGAGGGCATGGAATATGATATTCCACAGGGCAAAGGAAATGGGATTACAACCAAGAATCACCTACTCAGCAACACTCAGCATAATCTTTCACTGGAAAAAATGGGACTTTAATGAAAAAGAAGACTTTCAGATATTTGTGATTAAAAGACCTGAACTGAATGGCAAATGTGACTTTCAAATACAAGACCCTAGAGAACTATAAAAAATTGGAGTTGGCGGGCATACCTGGGGTTGTACAGTGGGTGACTGTCTTGTGTCTGAGGCTGGGTTTTGGCTGGGATCCCCCTGGGTCCAGGGGTGGTGCTCTGTCCACTGTGTCACCTAGCTGCCCCATGATGACATCCTTGGGGTTAAATTGAGGAGTGAAGGGAATGCACTAGGGGAGGGGGACGGACAGAGGTGAAATCCTACATGAAAGAAACAGGAAAAGGCTTATGGAGTGGAGGAAGAGATGGAAAAGGAGCAGGGCAGTAAATGAATTTTACACTCATCAGAAAAGGCTCAAAGACCTTAAACTCATCAGAGTTGCCTCAAGGAGGGACTAATACACACACACCCAACTGGGTAGAGTAATCTATTTAATCTGGGAAGTAAATGAGCCTAACATTCATCAGAATTGGCTCAAGGAAGGAATAATATACACACTCAATTCGGTGGAGTAATCTCTCTAGCCCTGCAGGAAAATAGGAGGGGAAGGGTATAAAGAGAGAGGGGCAAAAGAAGGAAGGGCAGAGTGGGGGAGGGGACAGACAGAAGCAAATCCTTTTGAAGAGTGATAGGATGAAAGAAGATGGATGATAGAATAAATATCATGGGGAAGGGAATAGGATGGAAGGGAAACAGTTAACAATAGTAATCATGAAAAAGAGAAAAGGGGGAAAATTGTACAAAAAATATTTATAGCAACTCTTTGTGGAGGCTAAGAATTGAGAATCAAGGGAATGTTCATCAATTGAGGAATGATGGAAAAAGCTGTGCTATATGATTGTGGTGGAATGGTCATGTGCTATAGGAAATGACAAACAGGATGATCCCAGAAAAACCTGGAAAGACTAATGAACACTGATGTATAGTGAAGTGAGCAGAATTGGGAGGACATTGTGCATAGTGACAGCAGTATTGTTCAATGAGCAATTGTGAATGACTTAACTACTTTCAGCAATGCAATGATCCAAGACAATCCCAAGGAACTAATGAGGAAGCTTACTCTTCACCCCCATAGAAAGAACTGATAAAAAGAACACTGGTGGATTGTACATATATAACCTGGTTGCAATCTTGTGGAGGGGGGAGGAAAGGGAGGGATGGAGAAAGAAAAATTTGGAACTCTAAATCTTATGAAAATGAATGTTGAAAACTACCCTTACATGAAACTAGAAAAAATAAAATAAATGTTTGTTGCTAAAAAAAAAAGAGAGAGAGTTAAAGCAGTTGATGAACTGGGAGGTCAAGGTATTCAAGAGGACACTGATATGTATATTGAAGCTTATAATTATGAAGGCAATGATTGGGATGAAAAGGAAAATTTTAATTTCTTAAAGCTATAACAAGGACCTGGACCAGATGGTATAGATACTTGGAGTGAACCTTAAAGGAGGAGAGTTTTCTATGTGATAATGGTAAAGAGATAAGCTAGAAATGATAATGAAATGCATGGCAAACAGTATGAAGGCAAGTGTCCAGAAATGCAGTGTCTTCTGATGAGAACTAGAGTTCCATTAGTGAGACTATTAAATGAAGGTCTATAAATGTTAAAGAACTTATCAGTAATAATAATGGTGGAGTTGTTTTCTATATACTCCTCCAGCCTAAAATCCTCAGGGGGAAAACAGGAATTATGTAACAAATCTTGAGTAAAGCTGAAATTACAAAATGAGAGAAATCTCATGAATTATCATTATACAACTCTAATGCTAAGAGCCACCACTCATAGTCCCTAATCCTGCCTACAATGCATGTGGAGCAAATTAAGTGCTGATAGCCTACCGTGCTTGTGTCCCCAGCTTGGCTCTAGGATGGGGATGGGGCTGGGGTGTCTTTAACCAGTCTCAGTTCCTTTAAACACTATAAGAGATGGTAGACACTGATCCTACACAACCACATAAATAAAAGAAGAGAAACTGAAGGAAATAGAAGATACAGGCAACACCCAAACAGATGGAAAAGAGCTCCTACGGCCAAGGAAAATAGGACCCAAAAATCAGCACAGGCAGTCTTCCTCTGTGACGTTTCCTCTCATTAGGGAACAGATGTAGGCCTCCGTATGAGGAGGTTGAGGATGTTTAGTCACTGAAATCTAGACATCAGTGGAAGGATCAAGGAATGAAGCAAAAAAAAAAAAAATCAGAGATAAGCTCCTGAGAATACAAAAGAGAAAGAATAAAAATCCAGGAGAGAAAGCCTGAGTACAAAATTAGCTCATAAGCTAATCATCGTCATCAAATAATAGCTACCATTATATAGCATATACTCTGTGCCAGGCACTATACTAATTGCCTTACAATCTTTATCTCATTTGATCCTCACAACAATCCTGGGAGATAGGCACTATTATTGTCTCCATTTTACAGATGAACAAACTGAAGCAAATAGAGGTTAAGTGACTTGTCCAGGGTCATGCTGCTAGTAAGTGTCTGAAGTCATTTGAATTCAGGTCTTACTGATTCTAGGCCTGGAACTCTATCCACTGTTCCCCCTGCTAACCCAACAGAAAAATCCACAAGGAAATAAGGAAGAATTAGCAAAAACTCAAAAGGAAAGAGAATACAGTGATTAGAAATTATACCATGATGGAAACTAAACCAAAAACTCCTGATAAAGAAATTCCACAATGATTTTAAAAAGAAATAAAACTGTTTAAAAAGATATTGGGGGGGGGGCAGCTAGGTGGCACAGTGGATAAAGCACTGGCCCTGGAGTCAGGAGTACCTGAGTTCGAATCCAGCCTCTGACACTTAACACTTACTAGCTGTGTGACCCTGGGCAAGTCACTTAACCCCAATTGCCTCACTTAAAAAAAAAAAAGATATTAGGGAAGAAATTACATCTAGAATCAAAATGCAGAATTTAAAAAAAAACCCACAAAGTAGTATGTGTGTACATTTACACACACACACACACACACACACACACACACACACACACACACACAAAAGAATCTATTCAAAGAAGTACTCTGAAAAAGAAAATGATAGATTTGGAAGGCAAGGTCTAGGAAAAGATGTGACAGAAAAGAAGTATGAGGTAACAACCTTAAAAGAATACATGAATTCTATACAAGCCTAAGTGACTGATTTTGAAAATGGGTGACAAGGAGATAAGAATGATAAGTCTCCCAGAAGAACATGATATATAAAAAAAAATTTTGAATACCAAATGGCAAGAAATAAACTATGTGATGTGCCAAAAATTCTTGAATACAAACAAAAGAGTAGTAACTGTTGAAATGCCAGGAACAAAAAAAGAAAAAGAAAACATTCCATGCTTAAAACTTATTTTTATATATATATTCTATGTATATGTATATATATGTATATATGTGTATGTATATATATATGTATGTGTATATATATATATACACATACACACACATAGAAGGGCAGCTAGGTGGTGCAGTGGATAAAGCACCAGCCTTGGATTCAGGAGGACCTGAGTTCAAATCTGGCCTCAGACACTTAACACTTACTAGCTGTGTGACCCTAGGCAAGTCACTTAACCCTCATTGTCCCGCAAAAAAAAAACCCCAAAAGCCAAAAACCAAAAAACCTTATCTATATATCTATATATCTTAAATTTCACAATTTCAATAATGAATAACAAATGTTGCAAGCAGTCAAGAAAGAGGCTGTCAGTAATATGCCGCCCTGAATAACTTAGGATTACTTTGTGAACATGAAAAATCAGAGAAGAGATTGGAATAGTATAGCACAAAAAACAAAATAGATTTAGTTGTAACCCATAGCCTATCCTGAAAATATCATCATCATCATCATCAAGATGTACCTCAAAAAAAGAAGAGAGAGACATTTCAGGATTTCCTGAAAGAAAAAAAAAAACAAAGGTGACTAAAACAGTCAATTTGCAAATACTAAAACCAAAAGAAACACAAGAAAGGTAAGTAAGAATCAAGAAAATAATGAAATAACTTCTCTAATTTACAGGTTAATGTTTAAAGAAAAAAAGAATATAAATTCCACTAAGTTAAAAAAATTTTTTAAAGAGATCTCAAGCAAAAAAAAAAAAAAAACAACAAAAAACAAACAAAAAAACCAAAAAAAACCCAAAAGACTTAAAGAAAGGTAAGGAGGAAGAAATTAATTAATACTAGATTGACTAAATCTCCTATGAGTAAATCAACATATTTGTGAGAGGTTCAAGACAGTGAGAAGTTGTATGAATGGGGAAAGGTAAGATAAAAGATAGAGGGAAATCACCCAATAAAGAGATGGACACAAAAAGAAGAGTAATTTCTAGTCTTTTAACAAAGTATGAGCTGTGGGAGAATAGGATAAACGGAATAGAGGGAAAGAACTACATAAGGACAGTAAAGTGCGATCTAGGCTATGACAGGGAAAGAAAAGGGTCCCCCTAAAAATTTTTCCAAAGTTGGCAAAGCGTGGGGAGGCAGTTTATATCTTTGTTAAAAGAGAAGTTTTTTGTCTGTAATGTCTTGTAGATTAGATTACCTATTCTGAAAAAGAATATTCCTCCCAAAAGACCTAAATAATTAGAAAATCTTAATTTTTTGTGGTGGGGACATGACAGTATAATAAAGATAACAATTCTATCTAAATTTTCCTGTTCAATTCCATACAAACCAAATAAAGGCCCAAGATTATCAACAGGAATAATAGGGAAAAAGTGGGAAGGAAAGGGATCTTATCAGTTCTAGATTTCAAACTATACAAAAAAAGCAGCAATCGCCAAAACTATTTGGCAATTTATTAAAAAACAGAAATCAATGAAATGGATTAGCTAAATAACAATAATATCATAGTGTTTGGTGGAGCTAAAGATTCCAACTATTAGAGTAAGTACTCATTATTTGATCCAAAAATGCTGAGAAAACTGGAGACTAGCTTGGCAGAAATTAGCTTTAGAAAACGGTTCTTAACTTTTTTTGTTGTGTCATGGTCAGGTGATTCTGATTTTTTCTTAAAAAATCAGAATTGAAGGAGATGCTAAATTTCAATTAGAGGTTAGTAAAAATAAAGATATAACTTTTTCTCATCCAAATTCCTGGAGCCTCTGAAATAGGTTCACAGAACACAGGGGTCAATGGATCTTAGGTGAAGAATTCCTGGTTTAGAATAAAAGCTCATACCATATAACACAACAACCTCCAAATGGATAGATATCATGCTATAAGGAAGAGGGAAGAAGAGACCTTGAACAAAGAAAAAAATAAATATAGAATGGAATAAAGTGTTGGAGAATAGAGCTGAAAGACTCTTGTCTTCTGAATGAGAACAATAAAGAATATATGCATTTCTCAGAATCTCATGTTATATTTGCAAAAATTGACCATGTGTACCATTAAATTATAAGCAAATGTAAAAAAGCAAAAATACTAAACATATACACTATAGAATATAACATAATAAAAGGAGTAGTAGTAAATTCACGGAACACATGTAAAAAGTACAGATCCAAATGCTGTCATTTTTCAATTGTGTTTGACTTTTCATGACACCATTTGAGGTTTTCTTGGCAAAGATCCTGGAGTGGTTTGCCATTTCCTCCTTCAGCTCATTTTACAAATAAGGAACTGGGGCAAACTGGGTTACACAATTTGCCCAGGGTCACACAGCTAGTAAGTGTCTGAGGCTGGACTGGAACTCTGGTCCTCCTGACTCCAGGGCTGGCACTCTACTGGGCCACCTAGGTCAAAATGGCAACAATAATTATACTCTAAGTGAATGGGAAAACAATTAAAAAAATTATATCTTTGAAAATATACTTGAGCCAAATAGAGCATCCATGAATTATGAAATTTAAAAATAAAACTAAACTTAATCAATCTGTATTTGATAGACTCCAAAACTCTAAAACACAGGCTATTTGGGGAAACACTATTTTAAAAGAATCACAGAGAAATCTATAAAGCAGATTGGCAAAAATTAGGCTCAAGCTAATATTAATAGATAAAAAAAAACACCTCAAAATGGATACTAAGTCTGGATATAAAAGGTCATAAAAATGAAAAGAAAAGATGATATTTTACAGCTCTGACTAGGGAGATAATTCTTAACCAAACAAGGGTTAGATGATATTACAAATAATAAAAGATATAATTTTGATTACAGAAAATGTAAAAGCTTTTGCACAAACAAAAATAATGCAACTAGGATAAGAAATTGTGGATAAAAATTGTATAAAATATCAGTGATAAAAGTGTAATATACAAAACATATAGGACACTTACACATCTATATAAGACCAACAGTCATTCCATCATGGATAATGGTCAAAGTATATGAACAAATAGATCTCAAAAAAAAAAAAAAAACCCTGCAAACTATTCACCAACATATGAAAGATTACCCCAAAGCACTAGTAAGGGCAATTCAAATAACTGAGGTTTTGCTTCACATTCAAAAAATTGACAAGGATTACAAAATATGGAAATAGTATTGGAGGCATTATAGGAAGATAGTCATGCTGTCTGGATAGAGTTATGAATTGGTCCAACCATTCTATAAAGCACTTTGGAGTTATGTCAAAAAAACGACTGAAATGTCAACAACCTCTGGATTGAAGATTTCACTGCTAGGTATATATCCCAAGAAGGGTAAAGACAGAAAAAAAGATCCCATATTCACTATAGCACCTTTTTTGGTAGCAAAGAACTAGAAATAAAATGTGTCTACCAACTGGAGAATGGTTAAATAAATCTGTTAAATAAATGGTTCACCATAAGAAATAACTAATATGAAGAATTCAGAGATGCATGGGAAGACTTTTATGAAGTCATATAAAGTGAAGTAAGAAGAAAAACAATAAGGCAAAAAATATCTACAAATACTAAAATGATTTTTAAGTGTTAAGAACAAGAAAATGGAACTATGTGTGATTATGACACAGTTTCATTCCCACAGAAGAGTTAAGAGAAAGCTCCCATTTGGGGGTTAAAAAAAAAAAAGCTCCTATTTGCCTTCATTCTGAAGGCTGGGGACTATGGGTGTGGAATATTTCCAATACTGTTGGACATAGGGTAACAGTTCAGGTTCAATTTTGGCATGAAATGAGGCATTTGAAAGACATCAAACAGTTAACAAAAAGCTTAATTTAGCTTTAACGTAGCAAGACTATGCAACATATATACAGTGGCATATGACTTCTATAGATATTTTCATACAGAAACATGTCTATTCAACAGGGCAAGATTGTGGACTTAAGAAGTCTTCAAACATCCACAAAAATGGACTAACTCCACATAGGTGGGATTTTTTTACGGCCAATTTAATTACCACTTCAAGAGTCACCACAGGCATCACATTGGGGAGAATACCAAATCTTTGCCTTCTTAGAGGTCTCTTTGGAGTAGGTGCCACCTTGTCCATAGGAGATAAATAAGAACTCTATCTCCCTCTTTACCAAGGACTCAGAATTACCACTAACTCATTTACTAGGTTCCCTTTCTTCCAAATAAAGCCACATTCAGCATATTTACATAGTGACAGTTTCATACACACACACACACACACACACACACACACACACACACACACACACACACACACACACACACCCATGCTATCAGAAAGCAAGATACCTCCCAATAATGGCAGCCCTTGGTCTTTCAAGCCATTTACAGGAAAGAATTGTCTGAACCATCTCAGAAAGGAAGCTTGTCAATTGAAAGAGACCTAAAATGTTCCTCCAGGAAACAGACTCTTTGCTGGTAAAGGAATAAGAATAGACCAGAGACAGTCAGCTAGAACTATGTTCAAAAACATCATTTATAGTAGGCAAATCTTCCCAGAGATTAGATCCCAGAAACCACTAAATCACAGAACTCTTCTCCTTCCTTGAAGGCATTGATTCATTACAATAATAACTTATGAAAGTTGAGCCAGATTGCAAGGTGTTGAGAAGTAAGTCTAAGAAGAGGAAGTAGAGATTTTTTCTAGAGGTTTAGCTATGAAAGGGAAGAGAAATACAAGATGAAAGCCAGACGGGGTGGTAGAATCAAGTGAAGATTTTTCAAGGATGAAGAATTATGTTGTTTTTTGTTTTTGTTTTTGTTTTTTTTGGTGAGGCAATTGGGGTTAAGTGACTTGCCCAGGGTCACACAGCCAGTAAGTGTTAAGTGTCTGGGGCAGGATTTGAACTCAGGTCCTCCTGACTCCAGGGCCAGTGCTCTATCCACTGTGCCATTTAGCTGCCCCGGATAACTATTTATTTTTATACACAGATGGAATGAAACAAGTTCAAGAGAAATATAATGTTAGAGAGGTAAAGGAAATAATTGTAGGTTCGACCTACTAGAGAAGACAGGAGACAATAATCAATGGGACAAAAGGGGTTGATTTTGGAAAGAAGAAAAGCAAAAGCCTATTTCTTTATCAGAAACTGGAGTGAAAAAGAAGAGAATGGGGGATGATGTTTTTGAGACAAAGAGAGGGGTCATGAAGAAGAACTTCTCTTCTGTCAGTAAAGTATGAGAGAAGATTCTCTGATGAGAGGCTGGGGTTAGGGATTCACCTGGGGGGCATGAGAAAAGAAGAAAATGTTTGAAATAACTCCTGTGGATATTGAGAGTCAATTGACAAGGGTAAAAAAAAATGTCTACTGCAGGACCAGATGAGATTAGATAATGTAAACTGTTAGCAGTGGGCCTACCTATGGTTTCATTATTTTTCTGTCACTGTTCAACAGCATGTGAGTCAGTCAGAAGCATTTATTATATGGCAGGCCCTTGACTATGTGCTAAGGATACAAATACAATAGAAAAGAAAGTCTCTAACATCAAGGTGCTCACATTCTAATTGGGGAAAACATATAAAAGAGAAGCTGGAAAGCAGGAAGGTGGAGGAGGGTAGGGGCATAGTAGCTATTTGGGGAAAATCAGGGATGGCGAGGCTGGGGTTCTTCTTCAGAATGGAGGTTCTGGGAAGAATTCACTAATGGGAGTAGGGAAACAGGAGACAGTTGGTGGGTATAATCCATAGTGGGGACTTAACAAAGAAAGGGATTCAAGAATAGAGAACGATATCAGGAAAGTAAAACTAGAGCAAGAGTCTGGGCCCAGTAGAGCACTGAGAATACTGGGAGAGTGCCTGGAGGTCACAGTGAAATTAAATGAGAAATGGTTAAAAACAATATTTAGGAAGAGTTGAACCATGAGGAGAGAGGAATAATAAATTAATAAAGTTATAGCCAGATAAAATTATTTCAAAATTTCCTGAATACAAAGGTAGAATGTTTCTGGGTAGTGGTGAGATCTATAGTATGACTGCCCTGCATGTGATTTACTGAGGTAGAGTAAAAAAACAGGTCATGGGAGTTGAAGAGAACGCCAAACCAGAAGGTTATGGTATTTGAGAGAACTTCAATATGATTATTAAATCCCCTAGGATAAAAGAAGGGGCTAGGGTGGAAAGAGAGACTGTGAATCAGGTACTAGATTCCTTGAGCAAAGAGAAAGAATGTTTTATGAGTCTTTAAATAACTGTCAACAGGATCTAGACATATCTTGATATATCTGGATAAAGTGGATCTCAAAGGAAAAGCTGAAGAATGAAGTTAGGAAAGGGTTGGTTTGTAAATGGCAGTGGGGAAGCAAAGAACATGCCAATTTCTCCTTCAAAGACTAGGCTTTTGGGATACTGGAGCTGGATGACTGAAGTGCAATCAATAGTATGGTCAGGGATATAGTATTTCCTTGAGGGGTAAAGGAAGAAGGCTAAGATGAAGGGAGATTTGTTTAGAATAAAATGGGGAAGGGGCAGCTAGGTGGCGCAGTGGATAAAGCACCAGCCCTGGATTCAGGAGGACCTGAGTTCAAATCCGACCTCAGACACTTGACATTCACTAGTTGTGTGACCCTGGACAAGTCACTTAACCCTCGTTGTCCCACAAATAAATAAATATAAAATAAAATAAAATGGGGAATACCAGAAAGCACACTGGAAGGCAGGCAAAGAGCTGGGGAATGGGAGAAGGAGGGCTGAGATGAGAGAACAGGAAGTTATGGCAGAAGAAGGGGTTTTTGGGGTCATTTAGGTAGGGGAGGATTCAGCATCACTGGAATCAAAAAGCTAAGAGGCAGGAGTTTGTTGGCCATAGGATAGAAATGTTGTACACTTTGACTGAAGCTAACATTCTCAAGAATCCTGTGGATCACAATTTTCTTTTAGATGATATGGAAGAAGTGAAGACTGGGCTTGGGGGTAATGGCTTTTCCTATATATGAGGTCTTGATAATAAAAAGTCTGGTATGCCAGTAGGATAAAATGTGGGGAAAGATGTCCATGCTCTCCATTATATTTTATACTGGACACTGATTGAAAGAGGTGGAAAATTATCTCTATTTGTGAACATGATAGTTTATTCAGAAACTTCAGAAAATATACAAAAAATTGAAACAAATAATTTTCAGGAAAATATTGATAATAAAATAAAGCCACAAAACTGGCAACATGTCTGAAAATTACCAAAAAAAAAAATTAGAAAGACATCAAAAGAGAACTCTCATTTTAAATAACTGCAAAATGTATTCAATATCTGGAAGGTAATTTATCAAGAGGCAAAGAAGCTTTATAGAAATGCAACTACAAATAATTTTCACAGAAATAAAAGAAAATTCATACTCCTATGCAAGGTGGTCTATGGATTTATCCATATAGCAATGAAACTAAAAAGGTGATATTTTACAGCAGCAAAATTCACATGGGAGAATTAAAAGTAAAAAATATCAAAGGAAGTGACAGAAAAAAAGTAGAAATGAAACAAGCTTGGGTATAAGAACTTAATTTATTAAAAATAAGTAATTTTCAGGGGCAGCTAGGTGGCGCAGTCAAAAAAGCACTGGCCCTGGATTCAGGAGCACCTGAGTTCAAATCCAGTCTCAGACACTTGACACTTACTAGCTGTGTGACCCTGGGCAAGTCACTTAACCCTCATTGCCCCGCAAAACAAACAAAGCAAACAACAACAACAACAAAAAGGTAATTTTCAAAACAATCTAATACTTCATTAAAGTTTGAGAGGTAGATTAGTAGACTAGATCAGATAAGCAAGACATAGAAACAAACATAAATAACTGTATAGTGTATAATAAACTCTCAATCACAAACTCTCCAGGAAGAGACTCTTTATACAACAAGAATTTAGGGGGAAACTGGAAAGTAGTTTGGTGGGAAAGAGGTTAAGGTGAACACTTTATGCTATACACTATAATAAAATTCAGATAGACAAATGATTTATATAGAAAGAGTCACATCATAAAATAATTTGGGGTAATGGGAGGCTACATTTTTCATTAATTGTAGATAATGCATGAATTCATAAGTAGATTTGAGACAATTTTAAAGATAAAATAATCTTGATTACATAAAATTTAGAACTTTTTATACAAAGTCAATGAAGCTAAAGTTAGAAGTTAAAGATTGGAAAAAAGAAAGTATTAAAACAACTGAAATGTCTGAAATTCAAAAAATCTTGAGAAAATTGACAAAAATATATAAAAATTAAGAGCTGTCACATTAGTTAGGATAGAGTTGAATGATAGTAGTCACCAGGAAAAGAAATGTAATTTATCAACAATTTGATAAACTCTTCAAAATCACTAATAATCATAGAAATAGAAATTGAAATAACCTATACAATTGTCAAACCTGGTAAAAGAAAGGAAAATTTAGTGTTCAAGAGAATGTGGGAAGAAAGGTACCCTAACTGTTTGAAAAATGACTTGGGGTTATGAAAGAAAAAATAAGTTGTTTATAACTTTTGCTCCAAAGGTCATACCCCTGGTTTTATAATGTAAGAAGATTAAGTATGGAAAGAAAAGACCTATACATAAAATATATTCTTGAGCACATTATTTATAATAATAAAAAGTTAAAAACAAAATATGTGCTCAATGATTGGGGAATGGCTAAAAATGTGGTATATAAATAGAATGGAATATTATTGAGTAATAAAGGATGATTTCTGTGAAGAATTCAGAGAACTGTATTAAGCTTGTACATCATATTGCAGAGTAAAAAAAAAAAAAAAGAGAGAGGCGAAGAAGTGATAAACATATTGACCAGAGTAATATAGATAAATATAACACTAAAACAACTTAAACAATAACCTAAGGTTAATTATAGCAATATTGGTACCAAAATATTAGAATGAAAGTGCCATACTTTCTGTTCATCTCTAATGTAAAAGGTGATTTTCTATCAGTCATGATTTTTACTTCATGATCCTGATTAGCTGTTTATGGGAGTATTTGCTTGAATGTGGGGGAGAAGTATGGGTGGTATTAAAGTAAAAAAGAAAGTAAAGGCAAAGTATAAATCTAAGAGCAGTCCAGACCTAAGATAGTATGAAATCACACCTTCTCCTTTTCTATATACATCTGTCCTTTACTCTCAGAGGGAATGATGAAAATGATATTTTCTTTCAAATCAATTCCATTATCTAAATCAAATACATTGTAACCTTCCATTTTGAATTCATTACTGTCTCTCATATATATACACAAGTCTTATACTGGTGTGTAATGTGTTCTGGACGTGACTTGATTTTAGAAATAAAATGTTTTTAGTGTTAGAAATAATTTTACAAATTAGTCTAAGCAAGAAAATTTTGCTCTTTCTAACTACAATGGCTTAGTTACATCAAAAATGGTCACAACTTTGTTTCATGCAAAATTAACATTCATTAATAATGTTGCTTTACTTTCACTATTATAAGAAGCCTGGAACTAATTGCTTTCAATTAATCTGTTCCACTCTTTGATAGCTTATTTATCAGATTGGGAAAGATAGATTTAATGGTACTTGCTTGAAACAGGTTCTTTAATTGGAAACATCACAGCATTTAGCTCACTCTGTGCTCTAGCAATTAAGAACAATTTGGAAAAGTGGTGTTGTTTTTTTACACTATTGTCTCCTTGATTAGATTTCTGAAGAAGCAGACAAAACAAATGACAATACTACCCAGAACTATTGGTACAAATAAAAGCCCAACAACCAGATTACTTACTATGAGAAATGTGAGCTATCCTCATCAATTTCTTCAATGTCTTACATTTATTTCACTGTACCCTTGCCTCCTGTGTAGGTAAACAGCAATATTTCTTATAAAATGCATCATTTTGCACCTCCCTTTACACAATTATCCTTTCTCCAAATAAGCCAAATCAACAGAAGAAATTATTTTTCTTGATTAAGCACCCACATTTCTCTTGGGATGAAACAAACAAACAATTAATCTTTCCTTATTTGTTCTCAGAAGTACCTGTATTCCTTAAACGTACAATATCCAAGGTACCTGTGGCAGCTAGTCGGCAGCAATTAGGCTTCTGCAGAAAATGAATGGACTCCAGTCAGAGAGCCTAATCTGTTGAGAGTTTCTATGATAGGGCAAGGTTACACCAGTAAAATTCCCTTGTTGTGGAAATACTGTTAAAAATTACCACTTGACTTCAGCATAATTAACGAGGCTTGGGAATTTATATGAACTAAGTAATTGGAAAGAATTAACAAGAGATATATACATTAATCTTTAGCAGTTACAAAGTGTTTAATGAAATTAAGGTTCCAGTTCTCATTCCTGTCTTGCTTAGTTTGCACACTTTTTATTTCACTTGTAGATCAAGAAGAGTGTACTAGATGAAGAAGAAAAACTTGCCATTTTAGTGAGCCAGCTGATATCTTTGGAAAAATCAATTACATATTTCAGAAAATAAGCTTAAATGTATAGAAATTCAGATATAATCAATAGAAAAATGGTTATACTAAATGGGCTATACCATGAAATTTAATTTGAACAATCAAATAATCATCAACCTGGTGAAATATAATATAACACTACCTTGTTGCAGTTTTTGATCCATGAAATGTTATCTGAACAAAAATTTTCAAAATTAAGACCCTAACATTGCCACCTTTGAATGGTATTAATGTACCTACATATGTTAATAAATCAGCTTGATGGAACAAGAAAAACTACCTTTGAACTAATGTTTAATCTTGAAACAAAAGGTAGTAATAATTTGTGTAAAAAAATCATTAGACTGAATTTGGAGGTGTTTTACAGAAGTCATGATGAGTTTGTACTAATTCATCTATACCCCCTTACATAGTCCTCTAGTGGCCAACAATACACACCTGTGACATGACAAACTAAGGCTAATAGGGCAGTTAAGAGAAACAAAACTGCAAGTCTCTTTATTACCACGGTTACTTAGAAATGGAACCCCAGACTTTAGATTCCTTAAGCACCATGTGTAACCACAGATAATGGGTATCCTTTCTATTTTGACTCTTACTTCTATTGCTGCTGACATTTATTTATTACTTTAAGTTTTACAATGATGCCTCATGGGGGCAGCTAGGTGACGCAGTGGATAAAGCACTGGCCCTGGATTCAGGAGGACCTGAATTCAAAGCTGGCCTCAGACACTTGACACTTACTAGCCGTGTGACCCTGGGCAAGTCACTTAACCCTCATTGCCCTGCAAAAAAAAAAAAAAATGATGCCTCATTAAACAGACTCATAATGACTGCCCAGATTTTTCATTAGCATTGACAAATCAAATGGTCAAAATTTGTGACTCACAAGTTGTCTGCCATACTTAGAATTTGTTGGTGTACTGAATAAGTTTTGCCCAGCTGAACTGTATTATTTCATATCCTTCATAAACCTTTTGAGCAAAAAAGTAAGCTGTTAAATTTTCTTACTTCTAAGTTTGATCTCCACAAAGGCAGTTTCATGTACTGGAAAGAACATCAAATTCAGTGTCAGAAGACCTCAGTTAGAATCTTGATTCTGATATCTAGTAGTTGTATGACTGGGCAAATAACTTAAAATCTCTGGGCCTAAGGTCTGCTCATGGAGTGGCTATGCTAGACAATTTTTAAAGTCCTATCCAGATTAAAAATCTATAAATGTTAGAGAAATTATTATTTCTCTCTTACATTAATAACCAATTATTAATTGAGATTATGATTTTCCCTTTCTATTTCCTCATTCAGGAAAAAAAAAACAACCTTGTAGGTTGCTGATAGCTAAGGTATATATATATGGGTAGGACCCTACCCAACTAGAAAACCTTACAAAAAGAATCTAGGTGAATTCTAGCCCACTGTGTCCTATTCAGGTAAGCCTAAATGGAGGTAGATCTAGATTTGTCTAGATTGCCTGAGGTGGTCTAGTAAGAAATAAGTAAGAGTGATATAATTAGAGTCACATCCTCCACCCTATTATTAGAATAGGTCTGCCTCTCATTATAATATTAATTCTCTCATTAATTGTAACCAATCAAAGATAATTTCTGCCTTTTGGCAACACCCATTCTTCCAAGGGCATATAATCATTGGAAGGCTTCCATGATTCATCTTCAGTTTACAAAAAAAAAAAAAAAAGCCAAATGGCCATTTTATTATCTCTTAGCCATAATGAAAAAAAATTTTAATTACCCAGAAACTATATCTCTCAAACTTTTCATATGTCATGAAAGCATAAAACATGTAAATCTTTTAAATTATTGTCTCAGTCTCCTGAACTTTTTTTTAGATACTGATACTTCTATTTAAGAGTTTTTATATTTTGGTTCTTTTCTAGATTTGAGTATAAACTTTGAGGGGAAAAAAATTAGTATAGCTCTATCCATATTAGTAAATTACTACCAGCCTGCTGATCTACTGTAAATAAGAATGCCTTAATTTATCGCCCAGAAAAAAAATGGGTTTTAGGAATGTGCATGTGTGCTTTTTATGTTTGCACATGTAATATCTATATATGTAATCTTAGGCATTTATATTTATATATTTTTGTTTCTTAGTAATTTTTCAGTTGTATCCAACTCTTTGTGATCCTTTCTGAGAATTTCTTGACATTCCTAATGGAATGGTTTGCCATTTTCCTCTCCAGTTCATTTTACAGATGAGGAAACTGAGGCCCACAGGTCCAGGGTCACACAGCTAGTAAGTATCTGAGGGTGGATTTGAACTCAGGTCTTCCTGACTCCAGGCCTGGCATTCTACCCACTTTCCACCACCTAGTTGTCTTTTATTTACATGTATATCCATATACAGAGACACGTACATTTATGTATATATGGTAGAGGAATTCTCTCTCTCTCTCTCTCTCTCTCTCTGCCTCCATCCCTGCCTCCATCAAATAGTCACATGAGCTTCATATAATGATGAAATGACTGACCCAATCTAATATACATCTGTGCATAAATGTGTGGGTGGATGCATGTCAAACAAGAGTTCACACTGCTATGGGGGGAGGAACAGAAGCCTGTCTCTGTCTGTCTGTCTGTCTGTCTTTGTCTCTCTCTCCTGTGTTCCTCAGCCTTGGAATGTAGACACTGCTAAAAGCCACTTTCCTCCTCCTGCAGGCCCGACCTGCTGTCTCAACATGACTGCTGTTGAGGGATTTTGCTAGGCATGCATAGAAGAGAACAATGAAGAAAATGACATATGACCAAAACAGCAACTCAGTCCCCACTGGTTATCCAAACTGCTATTTTTAAGCTCATTGGCCATTTGTAGTCTTTTGTTTATTTTGGGCTAGGTAGCCCTAGTCTGGATCCATGCTTTCTATGCCTCACTTTGGAAAGTTTATGAAATCAAGTCAAGTCACACATTTACTGAGCTCAATGTAAGTCAATGTGCTATGTGCTGAGGATACATATCTAGACTTAGTGATTTTAAAAAGTTTATCACCTAAATGCCTTTCTTAACATAAGGATTATCACCTTTAGAGAAACTTAAAGGCAATGCACTTGGGTAAATAAAAGGAAACCTACACTGGCATATTTCTATATATTTAAATCTCTTGAGGTTTCTATGCTATTTATGCCTGTAAACCTTGGAATACCACAATCTCCAGTGAATCAAAGTTGCAGAGGACCCCAAAATTAATGGAAAGACTAAAGTAGGCATGATTGAGCTGCAGTACCTTCCCAATGATGATCTATGTGCAAGAAATGGCAAATGGGACATCATTCTCAGAAAAAGAATTGTCCAGACATAGGGCAAGAGTGATAACAGAATGATCCCCTGACATCTATGAAATATAAAAAGATCTAAAGGAAAGTTTCTGGTATATTCTGATAGTCTCTGTTCAAGACTAAAAATGTTATATACAGAAATTGAACAAAATAAGGAGTCACAGGTCACAACTTAACCAATGGAAAGAATTTAAAATAATGAATTTAAAACAATCTCTAAAATTATTTTGCCAATTCAGTTCCATTCAACCAATATTTATCAACTACTTACTATGTGCAATGAACTATGCTAGGTACTGGGGATATGAAAACAAAAATTAAATAATTCATGTCCTCAAGGATTTTACTGATTGTTAAAAATGTCCTTATCAAGCATGATGAGAGATCTATGTGTCAGATTCCTGAGGAGTGCTTTGGGTTTTCCTGATTCAAAAACCTATTCCAAATGGAACAAATTTACAGGACTCTTGACCAGGCACCCTAGAAACATGTATGCACAAAAGAATCTAAAAACAGCTTTCAAGCAATGATGGATTTAAGTTATTACCAGATCCAAAAAAGATGGATGGCAGGCTGCTTTTCTTAATCTACATCATCATCTAGATCTATTTAAAGATATGTGATACACTAACAAACTTAGTTAACATTTCGATAAAATCAGTAAAATAATCTGCCCCTGTTACATTGAGTCTGTATCGATCAATAAAATCACTTGTACGAGGAAAGCACTGTTAAGTACTGACAATTCTAGCCATTAATATTATTTAACACACTGTGCACAGTCTTTAATGAGGACAAAGAACAGTTTGTCTCTTTATACTCAAGGCATCCATAATACCATTGCTACAGATTTTCATACTATCCAAACTTCATAATCGTCCTTTTTACCTAAGTACCTTTGGATTTGTCAATTATTTTAGCTACTGTTTAAAATCAATCCTTTGAAGAGACAGAAGCTGCCATTACACACACACACACACACACACACACACACACACACACACACACACTCTTAGTACTCTAAAAAGAAAATTGAGAACTCAGAATTTTAAAACTCTGAGCCTAAAGGGTTTGAGTGTACGAGAGAGAGAGTCTGAACTTTCCCTAAAGCATCCACTATTTAGTCAATCCCTTTATTAAATTACAGGCATGTAAAAAGTCTCATTATCTAGAGACACCATGGACAGCTAGATATATGAGTACTTTAAGACAGAAAAATAAAGGGTAAGGATGGAAGCAAATATTGGAAAGGATAAAAATTATTATGAGTTAATTATTTATCTGGATATTTATTCTGGGCCAGGCCTAACACAGACCAGTAAAATGAGTCAGACTCAGTGATGAAACATTCGTGGCCCAAACAAATTATTTTTAAAAGACACTCTCTGCCTCTGCATTCACCAGGGTAGCAATGTTAGATCAGAAAGATGTTCCACAGACCCAGTCACTTTCAGATTACAGTAAGCAAAGGACTACACAGGTACAATGTATGCTGATGTCCAGGCTAGTGTCCATTCCTCAGAGGCCCAAATCATTGCCTCTGGTGCCTATTGCTACATGGGCCATGTCACTGGGATCTATGCCTCTGTATAGTCCATTACTCATCACTCCTGGGGCCTGACTACTTCCTATTCTACTGTTGCCTGCTGCAGTGATCCACTATACAATTTATGGCTACCAGATACCCACACTGCCAATTCTATCAGGGCCAAGCACTGTCCTCCTGTTCTAAGCTACAACTGTAGGCATTGCCATTGCTGGTGCTCTCAAAGGCCAGGTCATGTAATGCTCTCCTATACTATGTTCAAGAGATATCCCCCTAAACCGGGGCTTGAGTATCCTACACATATACTCCCATACCAGATCTTGATGTGTTACCTCAAATGCTACTACTACTGGGGCTGAGGTCTGCCCTGGGGCCCCTCATCCAACACTCACTGGATGTTCCAGAAGGAAAGTTACTATTCATAGGAGAAAGAGTGAAGTTGTCCCTTTTAACCTTTTAAAACTGATGAGACCTTTATTTTCCTCAGAAAATCAGCTGGGGTTCATTTAACACATTTGTTCACATTCCTAATTCCAGAAAGTTCTCTGAACTCCTACAGAGGAAAAAGCATTGTCTTTTCAAATCTCTCTCCCAATGGCTTCTACCAAAGAGTCCCCAATTAGTCCATGTGGAAGTTCTCTAAGGCTTCCCAATCGTCACCTTCAAAAGTTCCAAGTAGTTCCTTCAGTAGTATCCTCTACATTTCCATTTGCCAAAGAGTCTGATATCCTTAATCCTGCTTACTGTAACCATCCAGAAAACAACAACATGGGGAATTGGATTATTACTTTCAAATTAACTTGTATTTTCTGATCCTCTACTGAGGCATGATCATCACACTGTCTCTTATTTTCCAGAAAGTAGATGCAGAGTTTATCCTGGTTTTGAAAACTATTTCCTAAAACTAAGAGAAATGGGTATTAACCTCAAGGGACTTAAGGTCCCTGGGTCTCAGTCTCCTCATCTGTAATTCAGTCAACAAGCATTCACTATGCTCCCTCCAGGCATATGCCAAGTACTGGGTATACAAATATAAGGAATGAAATAATCTGCTCTTGATGAGCTTACATTTAACTGGTAAAGAGAGAAGACTAGACTAGACTATTGCTAACATGCCCATTAGTTCTAATGTTCTATGATTCTATATGCTAACAAAAAATTACAAAATACATGTTTGTGTATTTCCCTTATATATTCTATGTTATATACTTAAGTATTTTTTAGCCAGGGTGGGGGAGGGGAGGAAAGGAAGAGATAGAATTTTGAATCTTTAAATCTTTAAATAAAAAAATGTTGTGTTTTTTTTTTTAATAGGGGGAATAAAGCAGGGTTGTTTCCTGGAAAATAATGGGGGGGGGGGGGAGACTGGAAAAAAGAGAAGCCTGGTGGAGAGGTAGAGATTTATCCATTTTAACACCATGTGGACTTTCCACATAGAGTTCTGGATTTGTGCTCTTATGCCCTCTCCTACAAAGACTCTAAAGGTGTTACCACTGCTGCTATTGAGGCTGCTAATTTAGTCAACAATCCAGATAATATGGACTTATAGATATTGTGACCAGTGGGTCTAATACTGATCAGACTAAGTCTGGTGAAATGACATTACCTGCACTTAGAGAAAACATTCCTTCTGTCCTGAATTTAGGTTAAAGAAAGAATCAGCTGCCCAACTTCTCTCTTGTATAAGGCGAAGTGTTTAGAGCAAACAGTTCTCAACTGATACCTTCATAAATACACAGATTGTCCCCCTCTCCTTGCTGGTCAGTTCATTCTTTCCCTACCAATTTCCCATTATTACATGGTACATAGCTAAAACTTTGCGGTAAATTTCATACTAGTCACACCAAAAGATATTTAGAAGAATGAGTTTCCCTGGGTTAAGCTGAAGATATACTCAGGCTTAGAGTGGAGGTGGCAAAGTGACAAATGCCCTTTTGGAAAATCAGAAACCTTTTTGGTCACTGCAATCATACTCATTAGCCAGCTTGAAGTTGATTTACAGGAGGGAGTATAAATAGAGTTTGATAATCTGAAGTGAAGCAAAAATCCCCTAAACTAGAGAAGAATGGGGCAGATAAGAACTAACCTGGAATGAAGAGAGGAGATAGCTTTCTCAAAGTAATTCCTTTTGGATTTCTGGCTGGTATTTACATGAGTTTTTCCCCTATTTCCTTTTCTAGCAACTTGGATGAGGACTTACAGAGTGAAGGACTCCCTCTGGCATTTTTACAAATACTCATAACTAGTATTTACATTACAAATGGAGGCCACCTTCCAAGGAGTCATGATTAATCTTTATTAGGAGATCAGAGAGTTTGAAACATAAATCTGGGGGTAAGCCTAACTTCCCTGATCCCATCCCAAATTCAAACAGTTTCATATGGCGTCCACCATGTTGTAACTCTTAGCCTAACTTCAACCCTAAAGCATAGTACCTGAACCGTCCACCCTAAGGACTTGGAGTAATTTTTTCTCTTTAATTTCTCAAGCTTTTTTTTTTAAATTATAATCCTTTGTTTCCTTTTTTAGTTGCTAACAATCCTAGGTGATCCTTTCATTCACTCTAGAGTTTGTTCTTCATACACATTCCAGTAACAAATAGGGTTTCTTCCCCCTCCCCCAAAAATGCATTCAAAGTTCCAAACTTTTGGATTTGGAGACAGAAGATATATAGACTCAAATCCTGGCTGTGCTACTTGTTGCCTCTGTGACCCTAATCTGTATAGTGAAGGTGGACTAGCTCTAAATCCATATTCTGTTGACAATTTCCTTTGGGAAAGAATGGATATTTCAATTTCACCATGGCTCTCCATCAGAGTGAGTAACTCCTCTCTAGTGGTTTCAGTGGGCCAGGCTGACAACAAAAAGACACACATCACTCATTCTCTTCTAATGTTCTTCACTCTGATTATAACAGCATGGCCTATAACTGAAAATGGATAAAACTTTACATACTTTAAATTAATACATATATATTTATATTTGTCTCTCTTTATATGAGGATTAGGGTCCTAATAAAGTTAGGAAATTATTCATTAAAAGATCATTTAAAATTAAAAATCAATAACAATTGAACATACTATCTTTCTTCCTATTTATGATCATCTAAATGTCCCTTTAGAAAAAGATCTATTTGTACAATAATATTTATAGCAGCTCTTTTTTGTGGTGGCTAAGAATTGGAAATCAAAGGAATGCCCATCAACTGGGTAATGGCTAAACAAGCTGTGGTATATGATGGTGATAGAATATTATTGTGCTATAAGAAATGACAAACAGGATGATTTCAGAAAAGCCTGGAAAGACTTGTATGAACTGATGTATAGTGAAGTGAGCAGAACCAAGAGAACATTGTCCACAGTGACAGCAATATTGTTTGATGAAGAACTGTGAAAGACTTAACTATTCTCAACAATACAATGATCCAAGACAATCTCAAGGACTATCAATGAAACATACTCTCTACCTCCAAAGAAAGAACTGAATACAGACTGAAGAATGCTATTTTTCACTTTCTTTCATTTACGTTTTCATATACAAAATGACTAATATGGTAATGTTTTACATAATTGTAAAATAAATAAATACATAGATAAATGTCCCTTTATACTTCTCTGAACTAAAGGCAATATGCAATTTCCAACCTCTAAAATTATCATTTCTGGAATGTAAAGGCTAGATTTTTTTATATTTCCATTCTCATCTCTAAGTTGTATAGGAGAATACCAAGTCAAATTATTTTTAATTACTTTTTTTGTGTGGACAACACATTCACATTAATAAGTGATGAATACAGTGAATAATTCAGAGTATAAATTCCTGTTCCCTGTGGTTTACAAAAGTTGAAGACATCTTACCTGTAAATAGGCTTCTAAACCTTGTCGTCGCTGCTCTAAGACCTTTGGGACCCAGTTTCTAACATGTTTGGAAGGAATTTCTGGAGTTTTTATACATTTCTTGAGCTATAAAGACAGAAACATTTTCTTAAAATTCACAGAAAACGATTATAATTTTTAAGACAATGTTGCAAAAAAATTTTTAATCCCACAAAAATGAGATAGGTTAAAAAGTAAATCAGACAGACATAAAGACTGATTTGATCCAAGTCTATTGAAAAGTTCTTTCTCAGACTTATAGAAACTGATGCAAAGTGAAGTAGAACAGTAAAAACAAAAAAACAATTAAAATCAATTAAAAAGTGAGTATACAATGAAAGCAATATCATAACAATGTTTAACTATGAAAGACACAGGTATTCTGATCAAGCAGTGATCCAAGACAATTTCAAAAGAACCATAATGAAAATTACTATCCATCTCTAGAAAGAGAACTAATGAACTGAGTGCATTTTGAAGGATACCTTTTTTAACTTTGTTTTTCTTGTTTGGGAAGAGGGTGGGGTGTTTTCTTTTGCAACATGGTTAATATGAAATGTGTTGCATGATTTCACATGTATAATTAACATCCCAAGGTTTGTCTTCTCTAGTGGTAGGAGGGAGGGAAAGAATTTGGGACTCAAAATATTTTAAAATAAATGTTAAAGTTTTTTTTTTACATATAACTGGGAAACATTTAATAAAATGAAAATTTATTTAAAAAGTTAAAATCTCTTACATATCCTTCCAAAAATATAGATTTTATTATATTCCCTTTAAATATTTTATCATACATATTTCAAGTATATGACTATTTTTCCCAAGATATTTCAAACTGAAGTAGTTGAATTAATCTAAAACTGCAAAAGTGTGAATAATTCCTTATATCCAAAAATTAAAGGAAATTTTGCCTATGTAAATAAACATAATAGTTAGAACTGTAAGTTATTTTTTTATATATTGAAAAAATAGAGCAAAATGTTGTGCTCAGGACACTTTCTGCCTGGGAAGCCGTAATACTATACTATGCCATCCTTTTTTGAGATCATTCACAGAGAAACAAACTAAAAGAGAAAAAAACAAACAAACACAAGACTGATCCATCTAAATTTCTAAGAATCAACTGAAAATACAATTCAATAAAAATTGAATGGTCCTTTCACCAGACAGATGATGAAACCTCTTCTCAGCTGATGAACTAAGGCATAGAATGATACATGTATTTTCAGGCATGGTAAATGTATAGGTTTGTTTTGCTTAACTATACATTTTTGTTTCAGGGGAAGGCTTCCGTTTGGGAGTTGGGGGGATGGTGAATTAGTGGGCAGTGATAGAATAAAAGCATCAATAAATTGTTTTTAAATGCACAAAAGAAGAAATTTTTATTAAATTGTTAAATTTAATATATTCATTCATTATCTTTCTAAATGCATGTGGCAAATTTAGTTTCTTACACAATCGTTTTTTGTTTTTCTTTATATGATAAAATGTTTTTATTAGTGATTAAGTTCACAATAAGACTTTTTCATAAAGAAAAAAAAATGGAACTCAGTTTTCAAGCCAAAGTTTTCAGGGCTTTATGGGTAAGTATGGCTTAAAAAGAAATAGCCTAAAGGAGAAAGAGAAACTATTTCAACTATCAAAAACTGAGTTAGATCTTCCTGCATGGAAACTTAATATGTCAGTATGTAATTCTTTGCTCCACATCTAAAGAATCAGCATGCAATAATGATTAAGAATTTTAACTTTAATTATGTCTTCGCTAAACTAAAAATATGATTCATCCACAATGTTATACTGTAAACTTGCTTTTCAATACACTTTATAACAAAATAACAAATGGAATAGATTTTGGTGCTGTATGTCATTCTTTTTGCTGATACTGCCTCTAAGAAAATGTGGAGAGAAATGCAAGGACAAACTCAAAATCAACTTTGACATGCTTGCCTATAGGGGATTGAGAATTTACATTTTGTCTCCGAGCTGACTGAGTTGTTTCTGAAGCAAAAGATAAACCAACAAAGCCAAATCATTATGAAAAGTTATTATAATTTAAGAGGAATTTTCAATTTGATAATGAAACTTCTTTTAAAAGTATTAAATTACAACTCTGATAATGTTTAAGAATGGGAAATCAAGGCTCTCTACATTATCCCACAGCTATAGCATAAAAACATTTTCCCCCTATTTATGTGTCAAGAGCACTGAGGAAGCTATCAAATAGCTACTGGGATGACAGCATTTGTAGGTGAGTAATGAATTGCTGTAGGAGAAAGACAAACTTGTAACAATATAAGTTTCCAATAGGGCTCAGCTGCTTTCAAGATAAATACTCTACTGCTACTCTGCTGATGATTAAGTCTAGATTTTACTGTGATCCTTTTGTACAACTTTTACCATCCATTTGGATAGGCAAAAGATATACAGGATACTGTAAGGTGCTAAAATTCTAGCTATACTATCTAAAATCTAATGAGTGGTTGCCAATAAATTATAAACTTTAGCTTAATACTCCGTATATCCAATTTTGAATCTCACAATACTTATAAGAACACAACCCCATTTTCTTGTGATGATCACTCTGTATTATTTTTTTAGACAATATTACATCTGTTTTATGAAATACCTTTTTGTGACAGAGTTAAAAGATAATTTGATTATACTTAATCATTTCTGAAAATTTGGTTAAAAATACTTTCTTTTTTTGATACAGAGTGATAAATTTAAATAGGCTTAAGAAGAATTAATATAAACATATAGTTGATAAATCCAAATTAAGGATAAAGAAAACTGAGGATATTTGGAGTTTAATGCTAATGATGACATGATAGAGGGAAACTAAATTTTCCTTAGTGTCACTGTCAAGAGTCAGAATATTTGCTTAACTGTTCTGACCTCATATGGCATTTCTTAAATTCTTTCATAATTTATTTTTCACTGAGTGAAATGCAAGAAATTCATTATTTTATTATTGATTATGTGCTAGATACTCATAGAAAAATGACTGCAGTCAGTATTAAGATAAATAACAATAGCCCAAATCGGCAACTAAAACCTCTATGAAAAGAACTAGGTCTAGAAAATAACTATAAACAATATTGTAGATTACATGAGATTACTACAAATAGTTTGTATTTAACTCTCCTACATCTGAAAAGTAGGTTTTCCTAGCATTCTCTCTTTTATGGGTGTGTATATGGAAGTAGAGACCACAACTCCAAATAGCATATTTTCTGGTTCATTCCGGGGCATAAACCTAGGTGAAATGGAGCACTTGGGGGAGAGCTTTTATGGAAAATTGAAGTGAAAATGAACATATTTTTCTCCTGTTTTCTGGCATACATTACAAACTATACATTATCAGGGCAAGTAGTTGTGATTTCCAACTTTAAGTCCCCATACAAACCAATTTAAACAGAAATCTACAAACAGCAATGAAATTCTTTGCAATTAATTTCAATTGAGAAATATTTAATAAATTTATTTGCTCAGCATTACAAAATAGGAATTGTTTCATTCTTTGTACTTATATCCCCAGTGTCTCATACAGAGTAGGCATTTAATAAAAACTTTTTGATGGCCTGACTGAATGATTTAAACATAATGAAAGAAACAAAAGAATTATTAAGCAAGGCCCCTATGTCCAAGAAACTTACTGTCTCTTGGGTAGAAGTAACAAATATTTATGAAACAATTATGTGCCCATATGTACTTATACACTATTGGAATTCAGAGACCAGAGAGATCAATGTAACCCAGAGTAGAAAGAAAGGCTTCATGGAAGAAATAAGACTTTGCTGGGCCTTGAATTGGGACAAGAACCTCTTAGGCTGTAGAAAATATTAGAAAAGGTACAAAGACAGAAATTAGAATGACATGGGTCAGTAAAGTGACCAACATAACCATAGCATGGGGAAATATTGGGAAACAAGGATAGAGTAAATCTACAATATGTAAGGCATTAAATGCCAGGATGAGAAGTATGCACTTGATAAGGGAAAAATGCATTCCAAGTTTTTAAGCAAGTACAGAAAACAGAGTGAAAGAAATTAAATTGGCATCTTTAGGGGAGAAGTTAGCAGAGGGGACGAGGTTCTGAACTAAGAAAACAGAAGTAATAATTCAAAGAAAGTGACAAATTCAGATTTTTAAAAGAAAAACAGTAAGAACTTTGTGACAGATGGAATATAATAGGGTAAAGAAAGGGGAAGAATAGAAAGTTAAGAAGGAAAAATATTTTCTGGGCTAATAAAACTTTAAATAAAAATATCTTCTAAAAGAGTAGATGCCTTTAAAATAGGAACTTTAATCAAATCAAAAACATTTTACAAGTACATAAAGTAAAACTTATACTTTTCTGGAGAGAATTCAAACGAATAAATTAACATATTTCTTGACTTCCTCTTAATGTGAACAACAAATACTGAAAGTATTCATTAAAGTGGCCATTGTGAAATTTCTTCAACCAAGATAGCCAAAAAAAAGTATTTTAATGACAATGATTACAGTTCTCTCTTCAGCATTAATGGCCATTTGCTTAAAAGGCACTTCTGAAGGTGTACTCAGAAAAATAATTAAAGCACTTATTAGCAAAATGCACAAGAAACTGTCTGTTTTTAAAGAGTAGCACCCCAGTCAAGAAAATGTTTATCAAACATTTCTGAGAACTAAGTACAAAATGAAACAAAGTCAAAAACATGAGATATCAACAAATTTATTTATATCTAGATTCAAAGCAATTGAATTACGTACTAGGGAGAAACAAAAGTTAAAGCAAGGTGAATAACTATAAGTAACTCACATTTACTAATAAGTAGCTTACAGGATAGCTAGGTAGTACAGTGGATACAGTACCCAGCATAGAGTCAAGAAGACTCATCTTCCTGAGTTCAAATCTGGCCTCAGACACTTACTACCTGGGCAAGTCACTTAAGGATGTTGGCGTCAATCTCATCTATGTTTCTTTTTTGGTTTGTTTGTTTTGTTTTGTTTTTTAAAGAAAGAGATGGAGAAGGAAATGGCAAACCACTCCAGAATCTTTGCCAAGAACCTCCCCCCCATGGGGGGGTCACAAAGAATTGGACATGACTGAAAAATGACTGAACAACAACAACAAACAACAAACAGCTTTCAGCCTTAGCAACAAAATGAATTGAAAGAGTTAAGAGAGAATGTTGTACCTTTTAAAAATAAATTCAAACAAAATAAATATTTACTTTAAGGAAAGTTAATTGTCTTATGGTAATTTTGGTAGGGTGGAGCAACTAGAGTTAAGTGACTTGCCCAGGGTCACACAGCTAGTAAGTGTTAAGTGTCTGAGGCTGGATTTGAATTCAGGTCCTCTTGAATCCAGGGCCAGTGCTCTATCCACTGCGCTACCTAGCTGCCCCTAAATAATATTTAAAGGTACAAAATAAAACCATGAAAATAGAAGATATAAAAAAATACAATAGGGGCTGCTAGGTGGCGCAGTGGTGCCCTGGATTCAGGAGGACCTGAGTTCAAATCCAGCCTCAGACACTTTACACTTACTAGCTGTGTGACCCTGGGCAAGTCACTTAACCTCAATTGCCTCACCCCCCTCCCCCCCCCCCCGCAAAAAAAAAAGCCACAATAGAAAATAACTGTGGTAATTACTAAAGCTTATAAAATTAAAGTTTTGTAAAATGTGACATTAGTAAACTGCAATACATTTACAATCTTACTAAAATTTTCACCTATTTCAAACTACCTTAACATCTAATTGTACAATACTAACAGATTTTGAAAGATGAAAGGGACCTCATTAGCCACATGTAATCCCTATTACAACAAAACCAACAAAACAAGTTGTCTTCTAGCTTGTGTGTGAAGACCTACAAAGAGGGGAAACTTACCATATATTCAGATAGTCCATTCAACTTTTGGATGAATTGGCAGTTTTTGCTGACATCAAGCCTAAAAAATAGGCCTCTTTGAAATTTCTACATATTGCTTCTAGGGAAAAACACAAGTCTAAGACCTAGACATTATGGCCCTTACAATGTTTGAAGACATCTATCATGTCCACGCTGAATCTTCTCTTTTCCAGGCTCAGTATAAAGAACTCCTTCAATAGGTCTTCATATGACATGAGTTCAAGGTCCTTGACCATCCAGGCTACACTACTCTGGATGCTTTCTAGCTTATCAGTATCCCTTGAAAACTACCATGACCAGAACCAAACATAATACTCCAGATGAAGAACAACACAGAAGAACTATGCCCTTCTGGAAATAGAGCTGGAAACATAGCTAGAAGCTATGTCTCTTTTAATGGAGCCCAAGATCTCTGTAGTTTTTCTGGCAGGCACATCACAATTCTGAATCACATTTAGCTTATAGTCTACTAAATGCCCTAAATATTTTTCCAACTTTCATTTAACTGTGACTTCCCTTACCTCACCTTATATCTATGTGAGGGTGATTTTATATACTCAAGTATGCATTTATCCTTACTGAATTTCATCTTATTATATTCAGGCAATCAATGCTCTAGATTGTCAAGATTCATTTGGATTATTATTCTGCCACCTAGTGTGTTAGTTCTCCTTCACTACTCAGTTACATCTGCAAATACAATAATCATACCATCTAGGACTTTATACAAAGCTACTGAAAAAATGTTAAACAGCACTGAGCTATACACAAGTCTGTGGGGTCCTCTCCTGGAAACCTCCTACCAGGCTGACATGGAACCATTAAAAACTATCCTTTGAGCCTGGCTATCCAACCAATTCTGAATCCATCTAATTGTGCCATCGTCTAGTCTTCATTCTTTTATCTTCTCTGCCAGAACAGTATGAGATACTTTATAAAAATCTTTGTTAAAATGCAGATAAATTATATCTACAGCCTTTCCTTTTTTAAAAAAGTATTTTATTGATCTTTTATTTTCACACCATCTGCATTACCCTCCCAAAGAGCCACTTTTTATAATAAAAGTTTTTAAGAAAAAGTATTCAACAAAATCAAGCAACACACTAAAAAAAACCCTGAAAATACATGCAACCAATTCCAGTAGCTTTGCCAAGAAAACCCCATTAAGATACTAAAAGATATGTAATCATAAGATAAGCCCCTCAAATCAGAAAAGATGTCCAGAGAATAGAAAGGCCTGGCTTCCTATGATGCACAGTCACGAAGAGTCAAAAACAACTGAATGACTGAACAACAGTCACTATGTATATTGTTTACTTCTGTTCACTTTACTTTGTATCACTTCACATAAGTCTATGTTTCTCTGTAATCACTATATGTGTGTTTTCTTATAGAACAGCAATATTGAATTATATTCATGTATCACTGTTTAGCTATTCGCTACTCAGTGGCATCTACTTTGTTTTTCCACAGAAAATACTGCTATAAATATTTTGCTACATATAGTCTTTCTTTTTGTCAATGACCTCCTTGGGATACTTAGTTATGGAATATTGGGGTCAAAGAACGTAGCTAATTTAGAGACTTTTTATTTGCTTAATTGCTTTCCAGGATGGTTTTACTAATTCATAGTTTTAGGAACAGTATATTGCTGTGCCTATCTTTCCGTAACCACTCTAACATTGACCATTCCCATTTCTGTACCTATGGCAATTTTGGTGGGTATGAGGTAAAATCTCAAAGTTGTTTTCATTTGCATTTCTCTTATTATTAATGATTTATAGCATTCTTTATTATGGTTAATAGTCTGAAATTCCTTTTTAGAAAACTGCTGATAAGAACCAGAACACTGTACAAAGTAACAGCAACATTGTGTGATGAACAATGGTGATAGACTTGGCTCTTCTCAGCACATCACAATTCTGAATCACATTTAGTTTATAGTCTACTAAATGCCCTAAACTAGAAGGGGAAGGCAAAGGAAGATATGGGAAAATCATCTCATATCATCAGTGTTCTGGTAGACATCTTTACAAAGAGGAAGGGGAAGGGAGTTGCTGACACTTGGAAACACAATCTCATTTGAAATGGTCAAAGGAGGGAATAATACGCACACTAGTACACACACACACACACACACACACACACACACAGAGTTGAATACAGAAACATACCACTCAACAGGGAAATAGGAGGGCAAGGAGAGAAGCAGGAATGGTCAACTAGAACAAATTAGAGAGGGATTAGTATTAAGCCAAAAAAAACCCCTCTAAGGATGCACAAAAAATATTTATAACTCTTTTTGAAGTGACAAAGAATGAGATCTAAGGAGGATGGGGAATGGCTGAATAAGTTATGGTATATAAATGTTAGAGAAGACTGTTGCAATAAGAAATTATGAAGGGGATGGTTTCAGAGACATCTAGGAAAAATATTATGAACTGATACAGTGAAGTGAACAGAACCAAAAGAACAATTTATACAATAACAATTATATGGTAAAGACAAACAACTCAGAACAAATTAAGGACTTTGATCAGCATTAACAACCAACCACAATTCCAGAAGGTTAATGATAAAATATGCTACCAAACTCCTGATAAATAAAAGACTCAGAAGGCAGAATCAGACATTTTTGGGAGGTGGGGCCAATGTGGAAATTTGTTTTGCTTAAATATATATTTAAATATATATTTGTAACAGAGGTATTGGTTTTCTTCTGTTCTCAATTGGATGGGAGGGGAAGAGTGGAGTGGTTGGGAGAGAAGATAAATTTTTGCTGAATGAAACATAAAATATGATTAAAAACAAAAAAGTTGGAATGATAAGTTAAGGAAATAAATTGCTCTTATACGTTAAGCAATTAGAGGCAGAGGTAAATGAGCTTTTGATCCTTAATAATCATGCCTTGAGGGCATACATTTAACGTGTAGCCCAGAATGGCAACAGTACCAGATCGTCCATACTAGCAATGTAGCTAGCACACTGCAGGCACCAGCACTTCCCTTTTCTCTCTGGACTAGCTCACTCACACCAACCTCCCCTCACAGTTACTCTTAAAGGGCACTGAGAAAGTGCTACCGTTTTTTTTAAAAAGCAAAACGTATATCAACATCACACTTATTTGGTGACAAGAAATTCCATTAAAGCAGAGAAGAGGTCGTCAGGTTAGCTCTCTGGTCAATACAGAAAAGCCCAGCCAACTCTGATTAAATCAGTTTCTAGCAAAGTTTCTGCAATAAGCACAGCTCAAAAACAACAATAACAACAACAAATGCAAAGCTTTGCTTTTCCCTTCTGTTTTTCCCTCTCAAATTATAAAGTGTAGTAGAGGGCAACCAGGCATCCCTGAGAGTTTTACCTCTTCTCAGGCTGTAGAAAGTCATAAACTCAGTTCTGTTAGTAGAAACAAGATTCAGCTTCCCTCCAATCAGCCCAGTACACCTGAAGAACTCTCTTAGCTAATCAAGATTTTCTGCCAACGAACGAGTAAATCAATTCTTCTCTACAAATGAGCACATTTCCAGCAAAACAACAGAAGAGTTTTAGAAGCAGCCTCTCTTGTAGTTGTCTGAGTCTTCTGTCTCCTGCTTCTTGAGCCTCCATTTGTGATCAATGCAGCACTCTTGATTCGCATTCTCTCATTTCTGCATTTTCCTACATATCCTCCTCTGGCTTCCTATTGGCCAATACGTCAAATAAGTGCCTCCTAAGTCTCATATTTATTACCTTATGAAGCAAAAGTCAAGCACTCTCTTTCTGTCCGACAGGAATAAAATAATCATTGAACCTATAATCAAATCAAGTCAACAAGCACTGGGGATACAAAAGAAAGGCTAAAACAGTCTCTGCTCTCAAGGTGCTCACATTCTGATTCAGAAGACAACATGAAAACAGCTATGTACAAACAAGATAAGTGGAATATAAATTGAAGATTATCTCAGAGTAAATTATGAAGAAAGACTTCTTGCAGGTGGGATTTTGGCTGAAATTTGAAGGAAGTCAGGGTGTGGAGATAAAGAAGAGGAGAGTTCTAGATATGAGGATAGCCAGTGAAAATGCCCAGTTGGAAGATGGAGTTTCTCACGTGATGAACAGAAAAAAATCCTAGTGTCATTGGACCATGAAGTAGGTGACTGAGAGTAAGGTGTAAAGATATTGGAAAGGTAGGTAGGGGGCAGATTATGAAGAGCTTTAAAAGCAAACAGGATTTATTTTGTCCTAGAGGTAACAGGGAGGGCTACTAGAATTGGTTTGTGTTTTAGGAAGATTAAATGGACAGCTAAGTAGAGGATAGACTAAAGTGGAGAGAGACTTGAGACAGAGAGACCAACCAGAAGGCTATTGCAGTAGTCCATATATAAAGTGAAGAGAGCATATTCCAAGGTGGCGGCAATGTCAGATGTGAGGAGGAATATACAAAAGAATTGTAAAGGTAGGATCAGCAAAGACTTGGCATTCGACTGGATAGGGTAAGGAGCTGAAGATGGCACCTAAGTTGCAAGGGTGGGTGACTGGGAGGATGCTGGTATCCTCAAATAGTAACAGAGGAATTAGGTAGAGGGGAGAATTTGGAAGGAAAGATAATGAGTGTCTACAATGGTGGTGTCAAATTCAAATAGAAGCCACATATTGAGTTAGGAAATCACAAATTAACATCCCCTATGTTGTACTGTATTTTTATTTGTTTTGTTAAACATTCCCCAAATGGATTTTAGTCTGGTTCAGGCTCAACTTAGAAGTTTTTCAGGCTGTTTTTCAGGCTATTTGCAGGTGGTTAAGTTTGAAACCTCAGGTGTATAAGATATCAAATTTGAGGCATCCCATAGGCAGTTAGATATGTGAGACTGGAGGTCAGGAGGGTGGTTAGGGCTGGATAAATATATCTAAGAATCACAAGCATAGAGATGATAGTTAACTCTATGGGAGCTGATGAGATCACCAACTGAAACAGTATGGAGGAAGAAAAGGAGACCAAGGAGAAAACCTTGGGAGGTAACCACAATTACTGGATGTGAGCTCAATAAAGATCTAGCAAAGGTGATGGAGGAGTGGTCACATAGGCAGGACGAGAATCATAAGAGTGGAACAGAACAACTTAGAGAAGAAAGTATCAAGGAAAAGAGAGTGATTGAGTGTCAAAGGCTTCAGAGTGGTTAAGAAGGAAGAGGAAGTCCATTAGAATTGACAATTAAGAGATTATTAGTAACTTTGGAAATAATAGTTTTGGTTTAATGATAGGAAAGGATATAGTATAGTAGATTGCCTTCTCAAGTGTAGATACAAAAGGAAAAGAGAGAAAAGATGGTATCTAGCAGTGATGGACAAATAAAATGAGTTGGGTTTTTTTTGAGGACAGAGGGGCTATAAGCATGCCTGCAAGTAGTAAGGAAGTACCCCATAAATGGGGAGAAACTCAAGATTGGAAGAGTATAGGCATGATAGAGAGGGCAATCTGAGATGGAATGGAAATCACTTGTGTATGTCAAGGGTTTTACCTTGGCAAGAAGAAAGTCCACCTCTTCATGGGGTAACAGGGATAGAGAAAATAGTGGTAGAAACTATGTAAATGATGTAAGATGAGAAGATAGAGAGAATAGGGAGCTCTCAGAGAATGGTCTAAATTTTTGTAGTAAAACATGAAACTTAGAGGGTGAGGGGAAGGAGGCCCATACATGGGAGGCTTGAAAAGGGAAGGAAAGTTTTGGAAAGGCTGTCATAATGAGCAGGACTGTGGTTGGATTAAGAAGGTATAAAAGGAATGCCTAGAGACAGTGATGGTCTAGTTAGGATTATGTAGCAAAATTTACAAATATACAAAAAAAAATACAAAAAGTATTAATGGTTTTAACCTTAATGATATAGAGGCATGAGGTTTCTATCTAATCTACAAGTCTTTGGCCTCCATCATTCCTTCTTCTTCTTCTTCTTCTTCTTCTTCTTCTTCTTCTTCTTCTTCTTCTTCTTCTTCTTCTTCTTCTTCTTCTTCTTCTTCTTTTTTTTGGTGAGGCAATTAGGGTTAAGTGACTTGCCCAGGGTCACACAGCTAGCAAGTGTTAAGTGTCTGAGGCCGGATTCGAACTCAGGTCCCTCTGAATCCAGGGCTGGTGCTCCATCGACTGTGCCACCTAGCTGCCCCTATCATTCCTTCCTAACTATGCTGTCCCATTGCTATCACAGGATCATGAAATAATTAGATCATAGGTTTATGTCTGAGAGGAAGCTGAGGTCACACAACTGGTATGTGTCTGAGGTAAAATTTTAATCTAGGTCTTCCTGAAAACAAGACTAGTACCTAACCACTACACCCTCCCTATCCTAACCTGTTCCCCATCTTTGCTTGAAGTTATCAAGGATCAGACTGTACATTAATTTGACTTGGAGGGTCTTATTGATGTTCTTTGAAGAATTTCCCTGCAACTTCAACCTCAGCAATCAATGTTGGTATATGAGTTGCTGTTATTCTCACACTATCGTTTTGCAAATATTTAACTTTAGTACTTTAAGACACAATGAAGAAATATCCCATGTAATGTTTTTCATTGCCTTTGGATTTACAATAAAATGACTATACCAAATCCTTTCTTTCCTTCTCTCAGAATTTCCTGTAAGTCATCCTGCCCCCATGTAACTATAGTTTCCTTTCTATCTTTTTCTAGTTTAGTTTGTAATAAAACTGTCAAACTGGTTAAGATTTAGCTTTTTCAGTCATATATCTACTCACTGGTCAATGAACCTGACATCTAAAGTAGCAATAGTCAAAATAAAATTCACTGATAATCTAAAAACCAGTTGATTCATAGTACCCTCTACCAACTTCCCCACTATCACTTCAGAAGCTAAAGGTGGATACAAAGGTATGAGGGCTACTTTGTATTTTTGCTTGCTTCTTTGCTTGACATTCCCCCCCAAAATTATTGCCACATGGCCAGTAAGTTATTAGTGATGAGTCCCTTCATAATTAGCCAAGGTGGACCTAAAAAAACAGACCTAGGCAATATTCAAAATTCATACCACATGGTAGAAACTGCTGCATAATTTATGTACTGTTATCTTCCTGAAACTGGAAAAAATACTTAATTTTCAATACACAAACACTCACACACTAATGAGGATACAAAAGGATCTTAATAGGCTAGACCTAGGATTCAACTTGTAGTTCATGTTGTTGTTGTTGTTGTTGTTGTTTTTAATTTTGACAACTACTTTTTAATACAGTTGGTTTCCTCTATAATCCATTTAAAAACATTATTCTGAGAAAGATTCCAGAGGTTTCACCTAACTGTCAATGGGGCCCATGAGACTAAAGATAAAGAACCTCTGGGCTAAAGTATTAGGAATAATCTAATAAAGTGAAGTTCAAGAGGGATAGAAAATCACAGTTGGATTAAGTGCAAGATGGGAGAGGCATGGCTAAAAAGCATTTATTCTATAAAAGATATGAAATTTTTAGTGTACTACAAGTCCAATAAGTCAGCAATGCAGTGTGGCAGCCAAAAAAAGCTAATGAAATATTGGCTTCATTATGAGAGATATAGCCTTTAGGAATAACAAGGAGATAGACCTGTCATATTCTTCCCTCATCAGATATCACCTGGAGTACTGTGTTCAGTTTTGGGTACCACAGGTATATGTTTAAGATAACATCTGTAAAGTGCTTCACAGTGGCACTTAATAAATGCCTATTCTATCTCTCACCTGTAGAGAACAGATAACCAGGATGGAAGGGCCTTGAGTTCATGTCATATGAGGATCCTATAAAGGAGCTCAGGATATTTAAGATGAAGAGAAGAACCAAAGGGAACATGATAACCATCTTTAAGCATTTGAAGGGTTGTCATGTAGAGAAGGAATTAGACTTGTTTCATTTGTCCAACAGGGCAGAGCCAGAAGTAATGGTTGAAAATTTCAAAGAGGCCAATTTAAACTTGATGTCAAAAAAAACTTACTAAAAATCAATTTGTCCAAAAGCAGTATGGACTACCTAAAGAGGTATATCGCCCCCTCCTTGTAATTTTTCATGTTGTGGAAATTTATTTTGATTTGGGGACCCTGCCTTTGGGCCAAGATTAGAAAGCCTTAGGCCCTCAGGGTCTCTTCTGTGTGGGAGGTGCTGGTGCCCCTCTCCCTCCGCTTCAGTGGAACCAAAAAGCCCCGTGGGCTGTACAAGACACCAGGTCAGACAGCTGGGGAAAAAAAAGCCCCCAGCTCCCTCCAACCTGAGCAGAGCTATCCGAAAGATCCTGGCCTCATCCGAGTCAGGTTCTGAGCACATGAGGCTTGAGCGCACCCCCCCCCCCCCCCCCCCCCCCCGCCAGCCACAGCCCTGGCAGGCAGATTAGCTTGGTGTGTAGGTGCAAAAAGCCCAGAGATTTGAGTGGAGATAAAAAAGATATATAGAGACCTGGGAGTCAGATTACAGGGGGGATGAGACGAACAGTAACGCAGGACTAGGAGCAAGGAGGAAAGGCCTGTGGACAAGATTAAGAGAGGCGGACAAGATTAGAGGGGCGGCAAAGGCGGCAGAGGGCAGACTGACGGAGCAGACAAACAGATAGACAGACTGACCAGGAGGCAGCGGAGAGCACAGAAGCAGTTAGCACAGGGTACAGGTTGGAGAAAGTGAAGATTAAGAAGAGTTAGAAGAAAGTAGCTGAGCAGGGAAAGTGTAACGTGCCCTGAGACAGGAGGTGGCTAAGGCCCTTATTGTATTAAAAAACTCTGCTTTGATTATTTAGTTAAGAGGCTTCTTAATATTTTGCTTATTAATTTGGGAGTGGAGCAGTGTGGTGGAACTTTATAAACGACCCACATTAAATTAATAGCAGTCAGATACTCAAATAGTCAAAAGTCTCCAGATTAAGTACCCCAGTCAACTTTAGCCCCAAAATTAGCCCCAGCTAGCTAAAATATTTTCACATTTGAATGCTGACCACGAAGGGATTTACAGCCCAATTATAATTTTCCTAAGCTTAGAATTTTTCATATAATTATAATTTTTCATAAGTATAGATATTATAATTTTTCCAGGTTAGTTATAGTTATTAATAATTAGTTTTTTACAATGTAGAGATTACAAAAAAGAGATTATGTTTGTACAAATTTAAAGTAAAAACTAGTTGTAAAAACACAAATAATGAAAAATCAATGTTCAAAAAACTTTTTTTTCATGAAAAGATAACCTTTTTTTTTTTTCAAAGAACACCAAGGTCTTTATCATGAGTAAGATACTCCAACAAATGTTTCAGAACACATATGATTCAAAATAATACAATAATAATACCAAATAAGAAAACCTAGATTACTTTAAAAGCTTGATGAAGAACACTTTAAAGTATGAAAAATATTCTAGGATGAAACAAATTATCTTGCTCAATGAAATATAAATAATATGGAAGGGAATCTTAAGTTATACTGATTAGGCCAATAAAAAGAATAGTTACCTTTTTATGCAGAGCATGAAATTCACTGTACCGTTTTTCTACAAAATGCTTCCGTCCACTCATTAGCACTTCTATCTTGAAGACCTATGGGGAAAAAAATGAAAGATATTACTTTCACCAATTCAATACATTCAGTTGTCTCATCTTCTAAGTTTAGGACTCATGATATATTTCATCTTTTAGATTACAATAGCTGATCTCTCAAAACCCAGAACACTCAGGAGACACTGGAGTAATAGCATTGATTAATGAGTACTATGACTAAATCTTTATTAGCAAGTATTTTTAACCAACACATACAAAAGCAATGAAAGTTTGCATGTACTGAAAGAAGCACCTATATTTTATCATTTGTTAATGTTTCCTTAAAACTAATGTTTTAAATTGGTATCACTGAAATAAAAATACTAAGATGCTGGTAAATAATCTCATACATAAATGAGTTCTAATGTGTATTTCAGTGACAAGGTACTATATCTTCTGCAAGACAATAACAAAAACAGTAGTAGATTTTGGGTTAATTTCTTCCCAACCTGCATATTCATATAGTCTCAGCTGGACTTATTCTCCTGCTTTCAACACAGGAAAAAAAAAATTGTAGTTAAGGTTCATTTTCCCTGCATGATACGAATGACAGCTTGTGCTTCTACCTCCAAAAGGTTGAAAGGCCAAATGAAAAGGCTCTCTGGATGCACTAATTAGTAACCACTAACATGACATTTTCTGGATTCTTAGGTCATTGGGTCAGGACCAAGGACAGGGGATGAGAAATATTGTGAAATGTTCATGAAAATACATTAAAAAAAAAAAAAAGCTCACTGAGGCTAAAAGGAAAGGCATTTTACTATTCCAAAGACTGACATGACTGTTCTCTTTTGCTGAGTAAGTTTCTGAGGCACTAAGTTATATTAAGATTATTCAATTACTTATGACTTCTAGATTAAAATTGTCATCTCTAAAAGAAATCCCCATATTAGAAGCAGCAAATTGTTTTCAAATTCAGCTGTACTGTGCCTTAAGCTTTTAGAAAAGCATGAGATATTGTGTAATTTTTTTTATAATTTAAACTTTCAAATATTCAATTTAAGCTTCTTCAAAAATTTACATGTACAAATCAACTCTCCATATATGTAATGTCTACTTCAAGAAAAAATATCTTCATTAATTCACAAAAAAAACCCATGCCTTTTTCAAAAACTGTTCTAGAAATCAAATGAGGAAAATGTAGTGAGGAACATAAGAATATAAGATTAGTTAGTAGGATTTAAGGTTTGGTTTGGTTTTGCTTTCAAACTATTAGAACTCATTTAAATCAAGACAGACTAGCAGCATTATAAAAAAAGTAGGCATAAGTTTTGAGCTAAATGGAATAAACAAAATTTTGGTCTGTGTTCAATTACTAGTAGATTCAACATTAGAACTATCACTTTAATTGGCAGGTTTGTTAGGAAACCTCTAAAGAGGGTGGGGGTGGGACAAAGAAAGGATTGAAGAATCAGTACAGTTCTAACCTCTGTTACTTCTAAAAGTACCTTTTATTAGGAAGGAAATACTTTTGCAGAGTTTGTCATGAAATATGTTTACTGCTACTAACCAAGTATTCCATCATAAAGTGTCTTTGATTGCTCTTTATAAAGATCAAATACACTGGAGAAAAAACAAACACAGTAACTGTTTTACTGGGGTGAGGGGGAGGGGTCTTCCCCCTTCCATGGATCTCTCTCTGAAAGACTTACATTTGTGGTCCATGTTTAGTAACTAGTGGCATCATCATCACCACACTACTACTACTTTAATTATTGTGCATGTTGACTGGATGCAAAAGTTGTTTTGGAGGTAGAAATGGCAAAGTTAGGAAACTAACTGGATGTGTTTGAAGAGATTGAGTAAAGAGTTGAACTAATCCTAAAACTATGAACTTGGGAGAGTGGAAGAACCGTAGTGCTTCACAGAAACAGGAAACTCAATACAAAGAAAGATTTGAGAGGAAAGGATTTTTTTTAACATTGTCTCCAGAAGATTCAGTTTGAAATTTCCAAAAAGGCAATATAAGACCGGAGCTCAGAAGAGACTTAGATATATAGCTCTGTGAGTAATCTACAAAGAAATGACAGAAAGTATAAATAGAGAAAAGGTGTTAGGATAGAGCTTTGCTTAAGATATTTTATGGATGATGATCTAGCAAAGAAGACTGGCCAAAAATGTAAGAGAATACACTAGATAAAGCCATGTTATGAAAACCTAAATATGAAACTATCTAGGTCCTTGATAAGAGAGGGTGGTCATCAGTGTTTGCAGGAGTTAAAGATGAGAATTGAAAAAAGGAATAACATAAAAAAGGAAAAAAAAAGAAAAAAGGAATAACATAAACAGATGTGAGATTTAAAATTGACTATAAGAGCATTAAACTTCCCCTTTTAACTTTTCCCTTATATATCTCCCAGACCAGTAAGAAAAGAAGTCTCTGAGCTTTAATTAGAGAGGGATTAGCCTTTATTGTTTAGACAACAAACAGGTGATACCAAATAGGGAAATAGGAAAGTAGAAATACAAATGAATAGTCTTAGATCTAAGCTTAGTCTATATTCTTTTATAAAACTCACCAAATCCCAAAACTGCCTCTCAGGCTGAGAACCAGAGTCAAATGCATGCTGCCACTGAGTACCAGAGCTGATCACCAGAACGCACCATCACCGCTAAACTCAGAAGCCAGAGTGTGCAAGCCAAGCCCTCACTTCCATTCTACTACCCAGTTTTTTCAGTTGGCGTCTCAGAAGTATCGGAAGTATCACGTGCTTGGCCACACTCTCCCGGGCAGCAGCAGGCACATGGCTGTTTGTCACGGTCTCCTCCCCAAAAGGGGCGGTCCTTCAAAAGCCCCTTTACCACATTCCCCCCTTTGTTTCATTTGAAAAACAAATGAGTTTGCTCAATGAAACAGTCAAAAATAATATCCTATGCTAGCTAGTCCAGGGGGGCAGTCCCTCATGAACTCGACACTTTGACATTGGTCTTGCAGAGGGAGGGCCTCTGCAGAGAGTACATGTTACAGATGGTATATAATAACAGAAGATAACAAAAACTAACAAAACAAAACTGTTCATATAAAGTCTTTGAGTTCTCTTGTCTTCTTGAAGTGGTAAGATGTCATCAGGAGGAAGCTGGATTCTGTTCTGGAAAAACTGGGCTCTGGACTCTGGACTATGGTCTGGAAAGGTGGATTCTCGTCTTTAATTGTTTGAATTGCTGGATTTTTACTAAACCTTAGCATAGCATTGTCAATGATCAAATTAATAAATTCCATTACACAGGACAAAAACATAAATAGCAAATTAAATGCTTATTTTACTTATTTATTTATTTTGTAAATAAGTAAAAAGCAAATACAACGTAATTTGGGAAGGTGAAAGAGTGACAGATGGTAGATGGTACGTGAACAAAGCTTTGAAGGAAGCTAGGAATTTCAAAGGGCTTTTATAATGGCACAGAGCTGGAAAATGGAATGTTATATAAAAGAGGCACATCAGAGATATTGCATATAAAGGTAGAAATAAATTAAATCTGTGGAATTAGGCAGAAACAAGGAGGGATAAAGAGGTTGGGCAGATTGAGGGCATTATAATCCTAAGAAAAATAAATTCCTATTTTGGGGAATGAATCAGGAAGAATGGAATAAAGGAAAGGCAAGAACATGTGTTTTAACATTTAGTGAGAAGAAAAGAAGAGCAGTAGAACCAAAGCAGTTAGCCTCAACTATGGATCACTAGTGTTAATTACACTCCTCTCCAAACTCTTTGTAAAAAATAGGGTATGGACAAAGAGGGCAAAATGTATGAGAAATAGGATTAAGGGAAATGATTAATGATCAATAATAACTATGAGTGTAAATGGGATCAACTCATAAAACAGAGGAGTTCTAAGAAACTATTAGAAAACAATTCAATAATATGTTTTATACATTTTTTTGTAATAAGGGCCTAAAATTCTAGCTATGATGTCTAAATCTAATGAGTGGTTGCCTTAAATTAGAAGCTTTAGCAAGAGTTTAGACTTTTAAGTATTTATTAAAGTACATCAAAAGTTAGTGAAGAGAGAGAGGTAAAAAGCAAACTTCATCTAACTATCTAAGAAAGCCCAGCATCTGTCCTCCCACCAAGCCGCAGTTCCAAAACAAAATAGGGCTATACACACACACACACACACACATATACACAGCTCCAAGCTAATAGGTTGGTAGCTCTGATTGACGGGACCCACAGGTGGCAAACATCACTTCCTGATGCTGATCTGGCCTTGAAAACCCCAGAAAAGGTCACTTCCAGATGCTAAAGTCACATGATCTCTTTTCAGGCCAGAGCTCACAATGTCCCTCCCAGAAGGGGGTGTCATTGAAATTCTCACAACACTTAAAAAGAATCAGAAAGTTAAAACAAGGGGTTGGAGTAAAATCTATTATGCTTTAAATCAACTCAAAGAAGCATGTTAGCAATCATGATTTTAAACAAGGCAGGAGTTTTTTGTTTTGAACCAAAAAGGTCAATAGGGAAAGTATATTATGGTTCAAAGCACCACAGACAACTCAGTATCAATACTTAATGCATACAGATAAATACCAAATAACACAACATCTAAATACTTAAAAGGAAAAATTTAAGAAATAAATTGGTAGTACAATTACAATATTTCAAATCTCAATGTACCATTCTCAAACCTAGACAAATCTAAGCAAAAGATAAACAAGAAAGAAGTTAAAGCTCTGAAGAGAATTTTAGAAGTTAGATGTGATACACCTCTGATAATTACTCAATTGGAATATAAAAGAAGTAGAGCTATAGCTTAGAAATGCATGGTATCTTTACAAAAATTCTCTATGTATTAAAGTATAAAAATCTCAAAAACAAATGTAGAAAAGCAGAGATGTTTAAAAAAAAATCCTAGACTCATCCTAACAAAAATTATGTCCAATAAAAGACCTTTGAAGAAAAAAATTAAAATGGGGCAGCTAGGTGGCACAGTGGATAGAGTACCGGCCCTGGAGTCAGGAGGACCTGAGTTCAAATCCGGCCTCAGACACTTGACACTTACTAGCTGTGTGACCCTGGGCAAGTCACTTAACCACAACTGCCTCATCAAAAAAAAAATTAAAATAACTAGAGGATAAATAATTTAATTCAAAAGACTATATGGGTTAAAGACTTATGTGAACTGATATATAGTGAAGTGAGAAGAATCAGGAGAATGTTGTGCAGTGACAGCAATATTGTTGGATGAAGAACTGTGAATTACTTAGCTATTCTCAGCAATACAATAATCCAACATCTAAAGAATTGTTATTTGAAGTTTTTATGACCCCATCTTTTGGCTAGACTTTAAAAGTCCCAGCACGAGTACTGGCCTGGGGCTCAGGCGTAGCGCCTCCACAAATGGCACAGTGCTCCACCCACTGGCTGTAGCCGTTGCCGTGGCGCTGGCATCTCACGTCATCACCATTTGCTGACACCTACATGGGCCTGGCAAAATTATAATGACTGGAAGCCCAGTGAGGGCAGTCATGTGACTGTTAGGGCTGCCAGCCAACTGGCTTGGGGCTGTGTGTGGCCAGCCTGGGGTCTACTGGGAAGAAGAAGGGAGGAGATTTGCCATTCTAGCTTGAAGCTGGAAGGTGACAGAATGCAGCCATGTGTGTGTTCTCAGCTGATTCTTGGGCAGTGGTGTTTAGTCAGGTTGTATCGTTTCCCTTCCCCCACTTTATTTCCTTTCCCCTAATTCTACTGATTTTGCTTGCGTTTTTTTAAGTTCATTTTTGTTAATAAATGCTGTTCTGTTTTGAGGGAGGCTGTTGGTCTCCTTCTTTGCCCCAATATTGCGGCAAGCCGCATAGCTAACACTCCCCAATTAAAAATTGGTCCCTACAAAGACAAACCCAAAGGACTAATGATAAAGCATACTATCCAACTTGAAAGAAAGAACCGATATTGATTGAACACAGACTGAAGCATGCTATTTTTCACTTTCTTTCATTTTTTTTTCTTTTATTCAAGTTTTCTTATACAAAATGACTAATATGGTAATGTTTTACATAATCATACAAGTTTAACCCATATCTGATTGCTTACCACTTCAAGGAGTGGTGAGGGGAGGGAAGGAAGGAGAGATAAAATTTGGGAATCAAAACTATAAATAAAAATGTTTATTATTTAAAAAAAAAAAACCCAGAGGTAGCTAGGTGGTGCAGTGGATAAAGCACCAGCCCTGGATTCAGGAGGACCTGAGTTCAAATCTGGCCTCAGACACTTGACACTTAACTAGCTGTGTGACTTTGCCCCACAAAAAATAAAACAAAACAAAACAAAACAAAACAAAAAACCACATGTATACCCTTTGACCTAGAAATATCAAAACTATGTCTGTATCCCAAAGAGAACAAAAAAGAAAAAGATTCTCCTATTACAAAAATATTTATAATAGCTCTTTTTGGTGGTGGCAAAGAACTGGAAATTGAAGGGATGCCCATCACTTGGGAATTGGCTGAACAGACTATTGTATATGACTGTGCTGGAATACTACTGTGCTATAAGAGATGGTAAGCAGGATGCTTTCAGAAAAACCTGGAAAGACTTACATGAACTGATACAAAGTGAAATGAGCAGAACCAGAAGAAACACTGTACACAGTAACAGCAATATTGTAAGATGATCAACTGTGAATGATTTAAGTAATCTCAGAAATATAATTCCAAAGGACTTATGACGAAAAATGCTATCTACTTCCAGAGAAAAAACTGATGGAGTCTAAATGTAGATTAAAGCATACTTTTTAAAACTTTTTTTATTTGTCTTCGTTTTTTGTTTTGGTCTGTGTTGTCTTTCACAACATGACTAATATAGAAATAATTATGCAAACACAGTAATCTTCCACTTAAATCACAACTAAAGTCACAATTTCTACAGGAAGTCTTCCCTAACCTCTCAATTCCAGTGTTCTCCCTTTTAATTATTTCTTCTTTATCCTGTACATGTTTTATTTTGTATACATTTGTCTAGATGACTTTCCCATTAGGTTATATGCTCCTTGAGGGCAGGAACTATCATTTGCCTCTTTTTGTATCCCCAGGGCTTAGCACGGTGCATGGTACATAGTAGGAACTTAATCAATGTTTGCTAGTTGATCAAAATTCTACTTCAGAACTTGATTTTCAAACAATGACCTGGCTTAATGACAGCAGAGCATATGCTGACTGTCCTACACTGAAAAATGCTGGGAGTACAGGACCAGTAACTAACTATATGACAACTGCAAGGACTAAAACGCAAAGACTAAACTAGCTAAGTTCAGACAGACTCATTAACAAATCAGCTAAAAAGTGATGAAAATTTTGGCTACAACAATTTAAGAAGACAATCTACTAAACCACTATAGGGAATACAATGTGCCTGTGGAAAGATCTCTCCCTTCAAGTGAAACAAGTAAATTTCTAGTTCAAGTATTTATTAAGTGCAGCTAGGTGGTGCAGTGGATAGAGAACTGGCCCTGAAGTTGGAAGAAACTGAGTTCAAATCTCACCTCTGACACTTACTAGCTGTGTGACCCTGGGCAAGTCATTTAACCCCAATTGCCTTAAAAACATCCAAGGCCATCTCCAATCGCCCTAATGTATATTTTGTCACTGGACCCAGATGGTTCTGGAGGAGAGAGTGAGGTTGGTGACTTTGCACAGCCCTCCCTCACTTATACCCAATTTAGTGCAAGTCATGATATCACCCCAATGTCATAGTTCTCTTCAAGAATGAAGGACAAACAACAACTATATTCAAGGCACTGAGAATACAAAGATAAAAATGAAATTATCTTGACCTTCAAGAAACATTATAGAGGTGAGAGGAAGGTAAGTATGATACAAGTTATTGAAGCAAAAAAAAAAATATCAGTGGTGATCATTCCTGTAGTCAATAAATTTCTGTGGATCCCTGGGGTCGAATATACACTTGCTTAGTATTTTAAATTCTTTACACCTGGCCCCAACCTTTCGGTCCCCTTATACATTACTTCCATTCTTATAATCTATGGTGCAGCAATAACTACCCTACTTGCTGTTCCTCATACATGGTACTGAACCTACTAGCTATCTTCCATGGCTAAAATGTTCTCCCTTTTCATCTCTAGCTCTTATTAGAACCCCTGGTTTCCTTTAAAACTCAGGTTAAGCACATTGCCAAGTACTTTAATAAATGCATGCCCACTGACTAGTTAAAATAGCATTCTGTTTTTAAATTATTCAGCTGTCTTATTACACTAACTTTGAGCTCTCAACAATTTGAAATGTGAGAGCATTGACAGGTGTTTCTCCTTTAGTTTTCAACAGAAGTATTATGAATTATGCTTTCTTAAATTCACAAAAAATGCTCACTCAAAACCCTACAAGCTCTAGTAAATCAATATTTTTGTTATTGATTTGTTATCATATGCCCATGAAAATGATTAGCTGAGGTTGCTCAGAATTACATGATTTGATTCCTTTTTTAAGTGTACTTGAGAGATGAGAATCTTCTGTACCCTTTCTAGTATTCTATATTACAGGGGTAAAAAAACCCATATAATGGTCAACTCCAACAGGGAAATGACATTTATAAGGATTTAGGGAACAGAGTCTATTTGTTGTAGAAAGCCCAGTTTGCACAGCTTCTCTTTTCTGACCTAAGTAGTAGTAAGCACTCACAGGAAAAGGCCCTCTTGTCCTGTGTAGAAGAACAAAACTCTCCCCCTAGTAGCTAAAACCCATTAGAGGATTTTAAGGCATATTAATCTGTTTTCCTACTTCAGGATTAGAGACTCCAATGGTGTGCAATGGACTCCTAAATCTCTTTAATGGATTATCATCTATTTATTGGTCCCTTACCATGAGTGTTCCCAAGGGTTCTATTCTCTTATTTATCTATATTCTCTCACTCTTTTGAAGATTCATCAGTTCCCACAGGCTCAAGTATAACTTCTACTTAAATTACTTCCACATCTGTGTAACCAGTGCCCATGGTTCCATGCACTCCATTCATACATTATTAAATGGCTCCTAGATAGTTCCTGAATTTCAAATTCAAGTTTAAAATAATCTCATTATATATCTTCAAACTTCTATGTTTCTCCTGAAGGTACTGTCATCTTAACAGATTGAAAACAAGTTCACAAACCCAAGGTCATTCTTTACTCTTTTCTCATCCTTCCTAGCCAAATGTCCAATTTTGTAGATTTTCTCTCCATAAGACCTCTCACACTTTTCATTTGTACCATAGCCAGCCACATGAGCACCAGCCTAGTTCAGATTGTCAACACCTCTTGGAGGAAGTGCTAAGTGGTTTCCTAAATGATCTTCTATCTTCCCCACAGGTATGAAAATAATCTTCCAAATATACAGATCTTACCATGTCATTCCCTTATTCAAAACCCCTCAGTGACTTTCCACTGCTGACAGAAACAGTCTCCAAACCAAATGGAGCAAAATCTTTCAAAAAGAACCAAAAACAAAACAAAACCAAGGTTGCGTATTCCTGCACTCTGTAATAATCCATGCAAATAATTTTCTTAACTTATATTTGATGCAAATAAAATTAAGGATTTATTTGATTTTAAGAATAACAAAAACAAATCTTAAACCATAAAGATAATACACAAAAATGTGAATAATTGCTTTTCAGCATTCATTGTCATAGAATCACAGGATCCTCAATCAGTGAACAAACATTATTAAGTGGGCCAAGTATTATGCTAGGCTTTGAAATAAAAAAGAAAGGAAACATCCCTCCTTGAGGAGTTTATATTCTAATGAGAAAGAAAACTACATAAATAAGCATGTGCAGAAAAAATATAAAGAAAATAAATATAAATAACAACAGTTAAATAAGTATTTCAGAAGGGAGGGTACTAGTAGTTGAGGGAAAAGGAAATCAGGAAAGCCTTACTGTAAAAGGTGGATTTCATTAGTGGAAGTGAGAAAGGAGTGTATTCCAGGAATGGATGACAGCCATATCAAAGGCACAGAAAGGAAGTGTAGTGTTTGAGGCAAAAAGAGATGGCCAGTTTGTCAGTTTGGGAGTAATGTCTAATGAGACTGAATAGAAAGGTTGAGGCCAAATAAAAGGTTTTAAAAGCCAAAGAGGAGATCATATTTAATTTGTAAATAACAGAAAAGCCATTAAAATGTTGGAGGGATGCAAGAAAACTAACACACTAACAAACTGTTTGGTGGAGTTGTGAAATGATCTGATCATTCTGGAGAGCAATTTGGAACTATGTCCAAAGGGTTATCAAACTGATATCAAACCCTCTGATCCAGCAATATTACCACCACATCTATATTCCAAAGAATGTTTTTAAAAGGGGGGGGGGCCTCCTATTTATGCAAAAATGTTTATAGCCGCTCTTTTTGTGATGGCTAAGGATTGGAAATTATGGAGATGTCCATCAATTGGGGAATGGCTGCATAAGTATATGGTTGGGGGCAGCTAGGTGGCTCAGTGGATAGAGCACTGGCCCTGGATTCAGGAGGATCTGAGTTCAAATCCAGCCTGACACTTTACACTTACTAGCTGTGTGACCCTGGGCAAGTTACTTAACCCCCATTGCCTCACCAAAAAAACCAAAACAAAACAAAATAAATATATGGTTGCAATGGAATATTATTGTACCATAGAAATGATGAGCGGGATGATTTCAGAAAAACCTGAAAAGATTTGCATAAACTAATACAGAGTGAAGTGAGCAGAACCAGGAGAACATTGTCCACAGTAATATCAATATTGTACGATGATCAACTGTGAATGACTCAGTCATTCTCAGTAATACAATGATCCAAGACAATTGCAAAGGACTCATGAAAAATGCCATCTGCCTTCAGAGAAAGAACTGATGGAAGTCTGAATGCAGACTGAAGCATATTATTTTTCATTTTCTTTCTTTTTCTGTTTTGAGGGTTTTCCCCCCACAAAATGACTAATATAGAAATGTTTTATGTGATTGCACATATATAACTTACATCAGACTGCTTACCATCTCAGTATGGGAAGAGGAGAAGGAGGAATAGAATTTGGAACTTAAAACTTAACAATGAATGTTAAGGGGCAGCTAGGTGGCACAGTGGATAGATCACCGGCCCTGGATTCAGGAGGACCTGAGTTCAAATCCGACCTCAGACACTTGGCACTTACTGGCTGTGTGACCCTGGGCAAGTTACTTAATCCCAACTGCCTCACCAAAAAAAAAAAACAATGAATGTTAAAATTTATTTATAGGGGAGGGGACAGACAGAAGCAAATCCCTTTTGAAGAGTGATAGGATTAAAGAAGGTGGATAATAGAATAAATATCATGGGGAAGGGAATAGGATGGAAGGGAAACAGTTAACAATAGTAATCATGAAAAAGAGAAAAGGGGGGAAATTGTACAAAAAATATTTATAGCAACTCTTGGTGGAGGCTAAGAATTGAGAATCAAGGGAATGCCCATCAATTGAGGAATGATGGAATAAGCTGGGTTATATGATTGTAGTGGAATGGACTTGTGCTACAGGAAATGACAAACAGGACGAACCCCGAAGAACCTTGAAAGATTAATGAACATCGATGTATGGTGAAATGAGCAGAGCTGAGAGGACATTGTGGGTAGTAACAGCAGTATTGTTCAATGAGCAATTGTGAATGACTTAGCTACTCTTAGCAGTACAATGATCCAGGACAATCCCAAGGATCTAATGAGGAAGCATACTATACACTGCTATAGAAAGAACTGATAAAAAGAACACTTGTAGATTGTACATACATAACCTGATTGCGATCTTGTGGAGGGGGGAGGAAAGGGAGGGAGGGAGAAAAATTTGGAACTCTAAATCTTATGAAAATGAATGTTGAAAACTACCCTTACATGTAAATGGAAAATAAAATAAATGTGTGTTGAAAAAATAAATAAATGAAAATTTATTTATACATGTAACTGGAGAAAAAATATTGTTTTAAAAGCCACCAAAATTTATTGTGTAGATTTTAAAAATATTATTACTTAATAATCAAAAGTCCTACTCCAATGCCTAACTACAGCACTAAAGTGAGCCTGAGTTCTCAAAGGCTGTCCTAATTGAACATAACAAGTACAATCAAGCAGGACAGGCTTTAAGTATGAGCCTGGTGACTGACATTGTCATCTGAGAACCAGCTTATCTCAAAAGTGTATCACCAAGGTGGCTATAGGGAACAACAGTTCCTGAAGAATACCTAAATCAGAAAGGGGTCTTTCAAATATTCAAAGGCTACTTAAGCATGTGACAGTTGGAGTGACACCACCTGCTGGAGAGTTACTGTAGGAAAGCTCTGCCATGAGGAGAAGGCGTCTGAAGGCAAGCCATGTGGCTTGGAAGGTCAGTTCCTTGGCGTAAGGAAGTGACGTTTGCTCGTGGGTACTGTCAATCAAAGCTACCAGCCAATTAGCTTGGAGCTGTGTGTGGATGGAATGTTCCCGGTTTCACAGGAGGCTTGTGGGATGAAGAAAGGGCGAGGCTCACTCTTTCTTTCACTCTTTCGCCAGGACCTTGTGAGGAGTGGAGCAAAAATGCTGGCTCCCTGAGACAGACAGATAGGCCTCTTTCTCTCTCCTCACCAAATTCTTGTGCTCCCTAATAAATGCTTAAAAGTCTAAACTCTTGCTAAAGCTTCTAATTTATTGGCAATCAACTCATTAGATTTTTATACAGACTAGGAAGAATTTTAGCCACATTATAGACAACAATGATTCAGATGGTGACCACGAAGCATTAAGGCAGAAGAGTGAAATCAAAGACTAATAACAGATTTTTTTTTTTGCTTTGAATTTTAAAATATTTTACTTAACATGATATTTTCAATGCGTCCAAATGTATTCAGGTCAAAAATGTTTGAATACTGAGTTTATCTAGTAAAGTTTATAAGTAAGTTTTATTAATAAACCAGTTAGCACCTGTGGTAAATCCAAATATAACACAGTGTAAAAAAAAAGACTAAAATATATGTCTATATATGTCAATCTCAAATTTCTAACTGCCTTTCAGACATCTCAAACTGGATGCCTTGGTAGGCATTTTAAACTCAATGTATTCAAAACGAAATTCCTCATCTCATTCTCCCCCGCCCCCCCAAGCCTTATTACTTAAAGGGCAACACACCATTCTCCCAGTCACTCCAGGCTCACAACCCAGGTGTCATCCTTGACTCCTGAGGATCTCTCACCACCATATCCAATCTGTTGCTACAGCCTACATCCCTGCAGTAAAGCCCCCTTCTCTTCCAACGCTGCCATCACTCTAGTGCAGGCTCTCATCACCTCACACTAATAGCCTTCTCATGGGTTAGCCTGCCTCAAGTCTCTCTCCACTCCAAACCATTTCTCCTCCATTCAGCCACTGGCTGAAGTGATTTTCCTAAAGCAAAGGTCTGAGGTCTGATTATGTTACAATGCCCGTCCCCCACCCCCCACCCCACCTGTACTCAATAAACTCTAGTGGCTTCCTGATGCCTTCCGGATCAAATACAAAATGTTCTGTTTGGCATTCAAACTCTTTCATAACCTGGTCCCCTCCCACCTTTACAGTGTTCTTACTCTTTACTCTGGGACATGTAGTCTTTACTCCAAAGGCACTGGCCTTTGGGCTGCTCCACTATAAGATAATCTTTATCCTGACTGTGGATATTTTCTATGTCTGTTCCCCCTCCTCTGCTCTGCTTACTGACTTTCCTGGCTTCCTTATGTTCCAGCTAAAATCCTATCTGTTACCCAAGGCCTTCTCCAATTCATCCGCGGGCCTTTCACTGTTAATTCCTATTTATCCTGTATATAACTTGCTTGTCTATATGCTTATGCATGTTGTTTCCCCCCTTAAGGACAGGGACCTTTTTTGGTTTCCTTTTGGATCCCTAGCTCTTAACATAGTGCCTGTGGCACTTAATGGTAATTAACTGATTGACTGATTGATAGAGGTCTAAACAGAAAATATTTTTCCACAAGAATCACTGTTACTCTTCATATAGAATCAGCATTTTTAAACCCTTGATTTAAATAGTTATACTAAAGGGGGGGAAGGCTGTTCTGAGAAACTTCTATATTGATTTCTTTTGCCCCAAACAAATTTTCCCAGTTGCATGATATATCATAATTACTTAATTTGTACTTCGGCTTTAGCAGAAGAATAATGAATTCAAGAAAATGTCAATTTGTAAACATATAGACCATTTAACAGACTGTTGTTGTTGTTGTTGTTGTTGTTGTTTCTTTTCTCAGTAACATTTCCATGGTAATAAGATATCCGCTTTGTTCAGAGGAAAAATAAAAATGTAAACAGTATTGCTAAGAGCTTATACTAAAAGACAACCTAAAACCTTGATATTTTCTAAAATGTCTAAACCACGTTATACCTGATATTTTGGCCATAATAAGATTACTGATGGAAAAAAATACCAATCATATTGTGGTAAGAATACTGGCCTTTGGGGGGCAGCTAGGTGGCACAGTGGATAGAGCACTGGCCCTGGATTCAGGAGGACCTGAGTTCAAATCCGGCCTCAGACACTTAACACTTACTAGCTGTGTGACCCTGGGCAAGTCACTTAACCCCAATTGCCTCACCAAAAAAAAAAAAAAAAGAATACTGGCCTTTGGAGCCAATTCAGTTGATTACAATCCTGGTTCTCCTACATACTAACTGGTGAGTTTGGACAAGTCCTTTAACTTCTCTGAGCTTCATTTGCCTACCAGTAAAGGGCCACTGTAATACCCCCAATGCAACCTAAAATAAGCTTTGGCTGACATCTTATATTCTTAGAACACACTGATTTTCAGTCCACTAAAATCCCCCAAATCTTTTTCAGACCGATGGTCTTATAGTTCTCCTTATACCTGAACTTGATCTTTTTTAAATACAGGACTTTACATTGATCCATATTCAATTTTACCTTAAGATTGATTCAGCCTGATGTTCTGGTCAATCAAGTAGATTTAAAAAAAAAACAACATATATTTTATATATATATATATATATATATATAATTTGGACTGTCACTCAGGTCTCAATTCCAGCTTGAGATATTTACTCTATAGGCAATCTATGCAATCTATCAATCAGTACTTTGGTATCTGTTTCCAAGTATGGAGTATTTTGCTTTTGCATTTTATGCTGAATAGTATTTTGACTTTTAAATTTTATCATGTCTTTCTAGGAGATCTACGATCCTTAAATAATCTTTTGAACCATTCTGGCATTTATTGCTGATGTTCCATGATCTCTAGGGAATCTATAGCATTTATTGTCTTGTTCTCTTTTCATTGTGACTTTTTAAAAAATGCTTTCTTTTAGAAAAGGAGTTAGTTCCTGGGGGCCACTAGGTGGTGCAGTAGATAAAGAACTTACCCTGGATTCAAGAGGACCTGAGTTCAAATGCCACCTCACACACTTGACACTAGCTGTGTGACCCTGGGCAAGGCACTTAACCCTCATTGCCCCGTCAAAAAAAAGAAAGAAAAGAAAGAAAAGAAAGAAAGAAAAGAAAGAAAGAAAGAAAAGAAAAAAAGAAAGAAAGAAAGAAAGAAAGAAAGAAAGAAAGAAAGAAAGAAAGAAAGAAAGAAAGAAAGAAAGAAAGAAAGAAAGAAAGAAAGAAAGAAAGAAAGAAAGAAAGAAAGAAAGAAAGAAAGAAAGAAAGAAAGGAAGGAAGGAAGGAAGGAAGGAAGGAAGGAAGGAAGGAAGGAAGGAAGGAAGGAAGGAAGAAAGAAGAAGGAAGGAAGAAGAAGAAGGAAGGAAAGAAGAAGAAAGAAAGAAAGAAAGAAAGAAAGAAAGAAAGAAAGAAAGAAAGAAAGAAAGAAAGAAAGAAAGAAAGAAAGAAAGAAAGAAAGAAAGAAAGAAAAGGCGTTCCTAACCTGGGGTCTATGAACTTGTTTTTTAAAAACTGTTTGGTAGGGCAGCTAGGTGGCGCAGTGGATAGAGCACCAGCCCTGGAGTCAGGAGTACCTGAGTTCAAATCCAGCCCCAGACACTTAACACTTACTAGCTGTATGACCCTGGGCAAGTCACTTAACCCCAATTGCCCTGCAAAAAAAAGCAAAAAAAAATAAAAAATAAAAACTGTTTGGTAACACTGTACTTCAATGCAATTATAGCTGTAATCCTATATATTTTATGTTTGAAAACAGGTATAAATGTAATCCTATGTATTTTAAACAATCGGCTGCTGCTGATTGTTCCTGCTATTCATTATCTAAATTGGGAATTAGGAATATCATCTATGTGGGAGCTCCACTATGACAATCTAAGATTACATTTTTTTAAAAAATAATTTTATTTTTTATTCTTCACTTACATACCAAAAAAGGTATTTTTATTTTATAATTTAAAAACATCATTCTGAGAAAGGGTCATAGGTTTCCAAAGGGTTCTATGATATCCCTAAGGGTTAAAAATTCCTGCTTTATGGTATGAAACTTATTTATTGTAGAAGGTAGCTTTTTTGGAATTTGGAATTCATTTTATTTTCTGCCTTGATGAATATCGTTACTGATTTACTAAACCAAGCCTTTATATCTTGGCCTTTTTGGTTTTTAGCCTTTTTCTTCTTTCCAGGTAGACTGTCTGAGGTTTCACTGCTTGGCCTTACCCCTTTCCACATTTTATGGAGTGCATGTTTTCTCCTCCAGACACCCTTGAGGCTGGATCTTCTTAGTCTCTTCAACACTGGGGTTTGAAAGAGCCTAGCTGAGTCTCTGTCCTATGTAAATTATACCAGGGAAAGACCAAGAGTAGAATTCCAGGTTCCTTTTTCCCCACTGCCTCAAAGTATGGTCATGTGGCTTATGGTTATTTTCCACCACCTATAGTATATAGAGTGCTCAGACTAATCATTTGAAGACCAGAGTGAAGCCACCACAGTTAGTGTTTGAAATTCAACCCAGGCAAACTGACTTACTGCTTCATTCTGATGTAGGAGGCAAAAAGGGGTTAATAGAAAAACCTAAGACCCAAGCTTTAATTCAGATATTAGCTCCAAAAGGGAGTTAGACTCCAGTTAAAGGATAACTTACAAGTCAGCATACCAGGTTCTCATACCCACAGTGATCAGTACCCATAAAAAACAGGTCAGGTCAAATAACAATAAAGGAAATGACAAGGGTATAGAAATTCTAATGAAAAATGGAGATATTTTGAAACTAGCCATGGGAATCAGAAAGAGACATGCGCAGAAAAAGCCAAATTTGTCCCCAGATTTATCTTATGAGGTGTAAACCCCTAAAACACACCTCCACTGAAAAAGGTACCTGGCTCGGGGGTTGGCTCAGGACCCCAGGAACTCCAAATTAGGATAAGCCCTCCCCTGTACCTCCCCAAGGTGGAGAATATTATAATGAGTAGAACAGGCCCTCCCCTGTACCTCCCTAAGGTGGAGATTATTATAATGAAACTGATAATCCATTTATCCATACTATAAATATGACTGTCTTTCATTTCACTATTCGAGAGTTAGCTTTCCACTATTCTGGTTCTCTCCCCTGTATTTATTGCAATACTCACAGTATTGCAATAAAACTTGGGAAACTGAGTCACTGAGTCTTGTAATTCTTTTGGGACGACTCACGATCAATTTGACCCCAAATTCTAACCCACATCAATTCATCTCCGAGTTCCATTCCTGACTCTCAATATTTCTTTCTCCACCATTACCCAGCAGCCTTCCACCCTGGAAAATACTTCCACCTGAGCTGCCTCTTCTGATTTCAATTCCTCCTAGAACCTCTAGTTTAAGAAAGGACTTATTTCAGCCTTGTTAATTCCCTCATTTTTTCCAAACTCTGCTGCTGATGCTGGATTTCTTTCTTCACTACCTCTTCATAGGAGTACTTTCTCTCCTCACCCTTTCTCCAATTTTTCAGCTTCCTTTTTTTTAATGTATCTTCCCTCATTAGAATGTAAACTCCTTGAGGGCAGGAACTGTCTTTGTTCTTCCTTATATTTGTAGTGCCTGTATGTAATAATTGCTCAATAAATGCTTGTTCTTTTGTCTATTCCTCATATACAACAATCTATCTCCCACCTTGATGCCACATACAGGCTATCCCCATATTCTAAATTTGCTTCCAAGTCACCACTATCTTATAGAATCTTTAGCTTCCTTAAAAATACAATTTAGATTAAACTTTCTATAAGCATTTCCTGTTCCTTCCAGTAACTAATGGTTTTCCCTTCCAAATTACTTTGTACTATATACAATTGCTATATAGTGATCTCTCTACCTGTTGTTTCCCTACATTAGAATGTAAGCTTATTGCTTGTCTAGGTATCCCAGTGCCACTCAATAAATGCATGGTGTATTGAATTTGAAAGCTTAAGTGATATGGATAGAGGAAGAGCTTATTATTGAACAAAAGAGGGAATCACTTAAGATAAAATGAAAAATGTTGAGTACATAATTTTTAAAAGGCTTTACAAGAACAAACAACTGAATTAAAATTAGAAGGAAAAATTAAAGGAAAAAAACTTCTTGTAGCAAGTTTCTCTGATAAAGGTATGATATCCAAATATAATGAAATGATTAAAATAAATGAGAACAAGGGCAGTTTCCCAAAAGCAATCTTCAAAAGAAACCCACACTATCAACAGGCATATGGGGGAAAAATGCTCCAATCATAAAAAAGGGAAAAGGGCCCACACGTACAAAAAATATTTATAGCTCTTTTTGTGGTGGCAAAGAATTAGAAAGTAAGGGGATGGCCATCAATTGAGGAATAGCTGAACAAGTGGGGCAGATAGGTAGCATATTGGATACAGCACTGGCCCTTAAGTTGGGAGGAACTGAGTTCAAATCTCACCTCTGGCACTAGCTGTGTGACCCTGAGTAAGTCACTTAATAACCAATTGCCTTAAACATCTGGGGCCATCTCCAGTTGCCCTGATGTAAATCTTGCCATTGGACCCAGATGACACTAGAGGAGACAATGAGGTTGGTGACCCTCACTTTGCTGTCACGGTCCTCTTCAAGAACAAAGGATAAACAACAAAAACAGCTGAACAAGTTGTGGTATATGAATGTAATGGAATACTATTGTGCTGTAAGAAATAATGAGCAGGGGGACAGTTAGGTGGCACAGTAGATAAAGCACCAGCCCTGGATTCAAGAGCACTGGAGTTCAAATCCAGCATCAGACACTTGACACTTACTAGCTGTGTGACCCTGGGCAAGTCACTTAACCCTCATTGCCCCGAGGGGAAAGAAAAAAAGGGGGGGAAAAAAAGAAATGTTGAACAGGATAATTTCAGAAAAACCTAGAAAGACTTACATGAACTGATGCTAAGTGAAGTGAGCAGAACTAGGAGAACATTTTACATAATAACAGCAACACGGTGCAATGAACTACTATAAAAGACTTAGCTCTTCTCAGCAATACAATGATCCAAGACAATTCCAAAAGACTCATGATGGAAAATGCTCTCTGCATCCAGAGAAAGAGCTATGGAGTCTGAACACAGATCAAGGCATATAATTTTCACTTTTTTGTTTTTTTGTGTTTTCTTTCTTGTGTTTTTTCCCTTTTTGTTTTGATTTTCTTTTCACAACATGACTAATGTGGAAATATATTTAATATGATTGTACATGTATAACCTATAAAAAATTTCTTGCTAGCTTAGAGAGGAGGGAGGGAATAAAGGAAGGAAAATAAGTTGGAACTCAAAATCTTACTAAAATGAATGTTGATAACTATCTATACATGCAATTGGGAAAAAAATAAAATACTATTAAGGGGGGGGGATAAATATATGCACAAAAAAATGCTCCAAAAGCACTTGTAATGGGAAAATGCAAATTAATCAACTCTGAGATTCCATTTGTAACGATTGGAATGATGCCACCTGCTGGAGACTTACTGTAGGAAAGCTCCACCATGAGGAGAAGGCCTCTGAGGGCAAGGCCATGCGGCTTTTCTTTGGAGTCAGGAAGTGACATTTACTTGTGGGAGGAAGAGGGGGAGAGGCCAACCCTCTGTCTCTTTTTCCTCAGGACTCCAGTGGAGAAGGGAGCAAGAGAAATGTGCTCTCCCTTTAATAGATAGATGAATCTAGGCCTTTCTCTTTCTCTTCACCAAATTCTTATTCTCCTTAATAAAAGCTTAAAAGTCTAACTCTTGCTAAAGCTTATAATTTATTGATGACCACTTATTAGATATTTTAGACAGACTAGCTGGAATTTTATCTCCCTACACATTTTCACCCAACATACTGGCAAAAAAAAAAAAAAATGGGGTTGCAGGGAGAGAGATGACAATTGCTGAACCTCCTGAAGAAAGACAGACACACTAAATGGCACTGGTTGTGGAGCTATGAATTGGCTCAGCTGTTCTAGAAAGTTATTTGGAGTTATGCCCTAAAAGTCATTAAACTATATATACTCCTGGACCTAGGGATACTACTCTTTGGCCTTAGCCCCAAGGGGAACAAATAAAGAATGAACAGATCCATATGTACAAACACATTTATAGCAGGTTTTTGTTGTAGCAAAAAAACTAGAAACAAAGGGAGTTCCCTATAATTGGAGATTTCCTAAACAAAGTATAGTATATGAATGTAGTACAATATTTTCTCATTGAAAGAAATGACAAAAAGAATGGTTTCAGCAAAACCTAGGGAGATTGTATGAACTGATGCAGTGAAATGAGCAGAACCAGTAGAATAAGAAAAAGACAACATTGTAAAGAAAAACAATTCTGAAAGACTTAAGAACTCTGATCAATGCAGTAACAAAATGTTGAAAGACACCAGTTTTTCAAGGACCACCCTTTTGGGGAGGAGATGAACAGTCCGCCTGCTGCGCATGTCAGACTGCCTGCCGGGTACAGTCCGCCTGCTGCGCATGTCAGACTGCCTGCCGGGTTTTTTGACTTCCGGGGTGGAGAGAACGAGAGTAGGCCTTTTTGCCTGCTTGGCGGGACTCCTGGCGGCGCGGCACAGACGGTCTCCCTCACTCCAAAGGTGGCCTTTTTGGTTTGGTGAGTTTTTATAAGGAATATAGACTAAGCCTAGATTTAAGACGATTTGTACTGTATTTCTATTTTCCTATCCTTCTAATCAACAACACCTTATATACAATAAAGGCTCTATCTAGAAAACCAGAAGCTTCTTCCATTTACTAGTCTGGGAGATAAATTAAGGGAAAAGTTAAGTAGGGGAGATTTATGATCTAATATCCAATTTTAAATCTCACAATGTATATAGCACAAGAAGACTGATAATGAAGCATGCTACTCAACACATCAAAGAGGGGTGGTGAACTCAAGGTACAGAATAAGACATATTATTCGATATGAAATTTGTTTTCCTTGACTATGCATTGTTACAGGATTTTTTTTTCTTTTTTGAGAAGAAGTGTTACTGCTATCAAAAGAAAAAGAAAAGGTTATCAAAGCTTTTTTAAAAAATGCATAAAAGACAACAGGAGGGGCAAAAGGAAACATAGCTAAGCAGGCCAATTCTCAAAGTTACATAATAAATGTCTTATATGCTTGAGAAAAGCAAGTTGTACATAATAGAGAGTTGTGGTTTTATGTACAATGGTCTTTTTCTGTTGCTTTGTATATGGAAATACTAATTTTATTTTGGTATTAAATTCAGAACAAAAATAAAGAAAAATTTTGAAAAGCAAGTATGGAGGGAGCAGGTACTAGGTGACTGGGAATTTGTGAAGTCCTTGATAGTAATGGAAAAGTTGCAAAAAAGAGAGGGTAGAGGGGAGAGAGAAAATAAGTTCCATTTTGAATATGTTGAGTCTGAGATGCCCATGCCACATCCAGTTATAAATGTCTAATAGGCAGCTGATGACTAGTATGTGCTGACAGGATACAGTGAGTCATATGTACTACTCAAAGGACCATTCAAATATTCAGTAATTTCCTGTTGCCTATAATATAACCTTCTTAGGCTGGAATTTAAGCTTCTCCATATGATACTTTGTGATCTAACCAAATTAGATTACTATCTTCCCCCTGAACATGGCATTTGCCTCTGCTTCCTTAGGCATGGAACAGTCTCTTTCTTGAAGTCCAACTCAAATGCTACCTTTCCTATAAAACTTTTCTTCATTCCACACTGAATGAATCAACAAGCATTTGTTAAGTACCTACTGTGTACCAAGTACTTTGGCACTATGCTAGCTGGGGATATTAAGAGTAATAATAAAATGGTCCCTGTCCTCAAGAAGCTTACTTTCTATCACTAAGAACCTTTCACTTAGTGCTGCAGATAACAATTTTGTTTTCTAATGTACTTATATATTATATAACAAAAGTTTTTTATCTCTTACTAGACTACAATCCCAATGAGATCAATCTGTTTCAGCAGCACCTAGTATAGTACTCTGCAACACAGACATTTCATAAATATTTGCTGAATGAATGCTTCTCATATAAATTCTGAATAACATACTTCATTTCTTCCCACAGCATTAGATACTATTTGGCAACAGTTTAAGACAGCTTCAAAACCATCTAAGGAGAATTCCTAATAAACACAGCTATCCATGAATGGATTAGTACCTCATGATATGGTATCTTCCCCTTAGTGGAGATTTACAAGCAATGACTGTATGATGACTTGTTCAAAATGTTGTAGATTCTATTTCAGTTATGGGTTGGACTAAATGGCCATTGGAGTCCTTTCTAACTCTGAAATTCTATAATGCCATGGCTTTGAAAATCACAGATCCATTCAGGAAAGTTATAGTCTGTCAGAAGCTTGGTTAATAAAATAACTTTGTGATTCTTGCCTGAAGCCGTATAACTAAATTATTATAACTTGGTCTATAATACCTCTGGGCTTTTAAAAACCTAGGACAGGTGGATAGAGCACTGGCCCTGGAGTCAGGAGTACCTGAGTTCAAATCCAGCCTCAGACACTTAACACTTACTAGCTGTGTGACCTTGGGCAAGTCACTTAACCCCAATTGCCTCACTAAAAAAAAAAAAAAAAAGAAAGAAAAAAAAAAAAAAAACCTAGGACAGTGTCCTGATATTGCTTTTACTCTATAGTTGAGGAAGGATACCACTTGTCCCATTTATATGGCACTTTTTTTTCCCTTTTGGTCAAGGTCTAGTGATATAGGGCACTCCAGGAGAGAAACTTCCCTCTACCAATGCAGACTGGCGAGGAAACTAGCAACTATCTGCAATTTAACATCTCAGAAAGTTTCATGAGACACTGAGTGGTTAGATTATTTGCCCATGGTTACATGACCAGGGTTAGATGTGTCAGTGGCAAGATTTGAACTCATGTCTTTCTGATTCTGAGGCTGGCTATACTACATTGCTCCTAATTGGCACTTAGAACACATATTGTCTTGTATTATAAATACCGGTATGTGTATGTCTTATTTTTCCCTTGGGGCTTTAAGTAACATGTGAGAAAGAACTATGTCATATGTAACTTTGTGTCCCACATGGTAATGAACATAATAATAATTTGCACATAGTAAGGACACAGTAAGTAGTTATGAAATGAATGCAGAATGATGTCTTACACTTGTAGTTGAAAGGATAATACTCTATATTTATGTAAATATATTTATTTATATACAAAATTATGTATTTGTGCCCTCCTTACAGAAATTTTTTTATACTTTTAGTGGCATTACAACTTTTTGCTGTTTATTAAGACTTCAGAGATACAAACCAGTAGCTTAGTAATTGCTTTCTTGAATCTGCCTTTAATAATTACATTTAGTAAAACTATATTGAAAATTAGAAAGGCAGAGACTAATGGAAAACTAGATTTTTCACTGAATTAGAAAGCAAGACAATCCATATATTGACAACATATCAAGTTGAAACAGATCAAGAAAACTGTTTTGGACTGTTTGTGCAAAGAGGCAAACACAGACCTGATGGGCAGTGGCATCTGCATTTTATGGGAGGAGAGAAACTATGAGAGATTTCATGTAAATAGTTGTCTTGAGACAGGACAGTACAAATTTGATTTAGATTCATGTCATTTGAATCCTCTTAAGTTTGAATTTTCTGCTCAGTACTAACAAAAAGCAGAAATTTTTTTTACTGTATTAGTGATATGGAAACACTTTGACACTTTTTAAAAAGGAAACTCATTAAGAGCCATATCTTCATAATAAAAAGAAACCTTTGAAGAAAAATAGTGGAAAAAAGAGTTTCTTTGACTTGTCTCTATAGTGTTTGTAATCTTTTTAGAAACCTTTATAAAAGGATTCAAATCATAGATGGAAAAGAAGAATCTGTATTCGACTGATAATTTAAAACCTACATTTCCTACTCTGGGAACATTCACTTTAAGAAAATCACTTTGGCAGCCTGATAGAAGATGGATCAGAGAGGGAAAAGATTTGAAACAGGAAAACAATTAGAAGCCTAATGCCTGTGCAAGAGGTAATAAAGGCATGAAGTAGTATGGTGACTGTGTGAGTAGATAAATGGAAGGCAGGCAAGAAGGAAGGAAGGCAGGCAGGCAGGCAGGCAGGAAGGAAGGAAGGAAGGAAGGAAAAAATAGGTGCATAAAATATTTATTAAGTGATTATTATGTGCCAGACACTATGATAAGCACTGGTGATATTAATAAAAGCAAGCCAGACATTCTCTGCACAGAAGAAGCTTCTTCATGTTGTTTGTCCTTCGTTCTTGAAGAGGACCATGACAGGTATTATGACTTACAATGACTTGGACTTAAATGAGGAAGGGCTGTGCAAAGTCATCAGTCTTACTTTCTCTCAGGAGCTATGCAGATCCAGTGGTAGATATGTTATCAGGATGACAGAAGATGGCCCTGGATGTTTAGGGCAACTGGGGTAAGTGACTTGCCAACAGCTAGTAAGTGTCTGAGGTCAAATTTGAACTCAGATTCTCCCATCTTTGGGGCCAGTGCTCTTTCCACTGCGCCACCTAGCTGCCCCTACAGAAGAAGCTTATATTCTAATGGAGGAAAACAATAATAAAGGGATGTTGGAAACCGAAAAGAGTTGGAAGATCATGAGGATATGGCCAGGATGTGGCACTGAGCCCTGGGTCTTGGCAAGATAAAGCAAAAGCTTACCTCTCAGACATGGGTGGAGTCTAAGTCTCTGGCAGAGGAGGTATAGAGGGGGGCAGCTAGGTGATGCAGTGGATAAAACACCAACCCTGGATTCAGGAGGACCTGAGTTCAAATCTGACCTCAGGACACTTGACACTTACTAGCTGCGTGACCTTGGGCAAGTCACTTAAACCTCACTGCCCCACCAAAAATAAAAAGAGATGTAGAATGTAAACATATAAGAAAGATACTGTGAACCTTAAAATGACAATATTTGACGAATGTGGTAAAAAAAAATGAAGGTTTTTAACTAAAATTTAACCGCCAGTTTTTGAAGGACCACCCTTTCGGGGAGGAGACCGTGACGAACAGCCATGCGCCTGCTGCTGCCTGGGAGAGCGCAGCCAAGCACGCGAGACTTCCAGGAATCAAGCTTAAAAATGAGGAGAGAACGGAAGTGGGCTCTCACCCTCGGCACACACTTGCTGGCTCAGGTTTGACGGCATGTTCGGGTGATCGGCTCTGGTCCTTGGTGGCAGCACGCTTGACGCTGGTTCTCAGCCTGAAAGGTAGCTTTGGGATTTGGTGAGTTTTATAAAAGAATATAGACTAAGCTTAGATCTAAGACTATTCTTTTGTATTTCTACTTTCCTATTTCCCTAATCAGTATCACCTGTTTGTTGGCTAATTTAATTCCCAAACAATAAAAGCTAAGTAATCTATCTCTAATTAAAGCTCAGAGTTTTCTTTCTCTTACTGGTCTGGGAGATATATAAGGGAAAGGTTAAAGGGGAGTTTAATGCTCATATCCAATTTTAAATCTAACACAATGGATTAGATATGTAGGGGAAGAGTTATGGTGCCTAAAATGAGGGAACAGATGGTTTGATACCCTTGACAGTAATAATAGTAATTAGAAGAGAGGAGGGTTTGTAGAAAAAGATAATGGGTTCTCTTTTGGAAATGTTGAGTTTGAGATGCATATGGGGCATCCAATTCTAAATATTGAACAGATAGCAATGTAGGACTATAAGAGAAAGATATTTGCCTAGATAGGAGAGCTTAACCCATGCTAGCTGATAAGATCACCAAGCAAGATAGTGTAAAGAGAGAAGGGAAAAGAATTCAAGAAAATCACTGGGAGTCTCCATGATACGTGGGCATGGTATGGATAAAGATTCAGCAAAACAGACTAGAAGGAATGGTTAGAGAGAGAGGAAAACAGCAAGAAGACATCAGTGTCATGAATTCCTTTGGTTTATGTCAGAAGAGAAGGAGGTAGAGAAAGAGAAGGAGGAAGGGAAGGAGAAGTAGGAGAAGGAAAAGAGGAAAAAAGGAAAGCAAAGAAGAGGAAAAAGAAGAAGAGGTAGCACTTAAATAGTGCTGTAACTTTTCAAAGTGTTTTGTAGCGATTATTTCATTTGATCCTCACAATAGTGCTGTGAGGTAGGTATTATTAATACCATCCCCATTTTACAGATGAATAAACTGAGTCTGAGAAAGGTTAAGTGCCTTGCCCAGAGTCACACAGTTCAGTGTCTGAGCTAGGATTTTAACTCAGGTTTTCCTATCTCCAATCAAACACATTATTATCTATTGCGCCACCTCACTGCCACATAAGGACCAGTTGAAGAAAGGGGATGGATAGTAGCCAGGAGCAGAGAAGATTACAGGGAACAAAATAGCTGCCTTCAATTATTTGAAGAGCAATCATATATGGTCTGTTCCACCTATGCATTTTTCCCCTCTGTAGCAAAAGGCAGTGTGGCTGGACATAAATTTGGCAAGGTCAGGGATAAAATCTCACCATTAGCATCAACTGCATGACCATGTGCAATTAAACTTCTCTGAGCCCCAGGTAACTATAAAAGGTCAGAAATTAATCCCTATCAGCAGAAGAAATTCCCACATTTGAATGGTGTATTGTTTAATGCATAGCTTAGTTTAGGTACCAATAATCTCTTTTAATATATTGATAATGCCTATGAATAGTGAATTGTTCTCAAATTATTTAGGTCTCCTATTTCTGCACATACTCATGTACAGCTGAATTATTCTAGGTCTATGTGTGTCTTGGTAGGCCAACTGCCAAATATTTATAGATTTTATAGTTATTTTTAAAAGAATTCTTTTTTCCTTTCTTCTTATTTTTTGTTAGTGGGGTTAAGGAACCAGACCTGTGGTTTTACTGACACAGCACTCCCCATCCCAGGGCAGGTCAGCACATTCTCTCTGAAGTAGAGTCTTAAGAGTCTTGCCTAAGAGTACTAAAGGTTAGGCAACTTACCTAGAGTCACTTCAATATGTCAGATGCAGGAACCCAGCTAGGTCTTGCTGGATATAACACCAGCTATCTAGCCACCTATAACATACTGCCTCCCTTTTTTTTATTAATAAAATATAGAAATGTTGATAATTTGAAGACATTTCATATACTGAAACTTTGGTGAAGCCAATATTTCATTTACTTTTTAAAACTGATTCTTACAGAATTTCCATGTAAACCAATATGTTATCTAACAATAGGGCAATTTTACCTCCTCTTTGCTACTTATTCCCTTAATTTTATTTCTAGTACCACATCAAATAATAATGAAAAGAGTGGGCATCCTTGATTAATTTTTGAACTTGTGGGGAAAACTTCCAGTGTTTCTCCATTATAAATACTAGTTGATGGTTATAGAGATCCTTTTTTGAACATATTAAAGATGTTTCCAAACTTATATTTCTCTAGTTATTTAGCAAAAGTAGGTGACCAATTTTATCAAATGATTTTTCTGAATTTGATGATACATTGTTTCTTTCATTTTTCTTATGTGTACAAAGTGTTACAAAAGTCTCAGTGTAGTTTTATAATTAAGCTAATTGGTTTTCCAATGTCAAAACATCCTTATATCCTTGATTAAACTCTAACTTGGTCATATGGAATATTTTACTGGGATATGTGTGTGTGTGTGTGTGTGTGTGTGTGTGTGTGTGTGTGTGTGTGTGTAGCTATAGACTTCCACAAAATCCTACTCCAATGTCTAATTTTAATACTGAGGTGATTATCCTAGCTAGTCCTAAAAGATGGCGGGGGGGGGGGGGGGGGGGCCAGCAGCTAGGTGGTGCAGTGGATAAAGCATTGGCCCTGGATTCAGGAAGACCTGAGCTCAAATCCAGCCTCAAACACTTGACACTTACTAGCTGTGTGACCCTGGGCAAGTCACTTAACTCCTGTTGCCCCCACCCCAAAAAAAAGATGGCAAAGGAATACAAGCTTGATTATGTGAAACTGAAAAGCTTCTGCACTTATAAAATTAATACATCTAGGATAGGGAAACATTCGAGCAGGAGGAAAATCTTTGTATTAAATTCCTCTGGGGTTTGGTAACCGAAATATATAAAAGATTAACATACAAAGGGTATCCCAAAAGTCTTAGTGCCATATTAAGCTATTAAAACTACATTAAAGGGGCAGCTAGGTGGTGCAGTGAATAGAGCACCGGCCCTGGATTCAGGAGGACCTGAGTTCATATCCGGCCTCAGACCCTTGACACTTACTAGCTGTGTGACCCTGGGTAAGTCACTTAACCCCAACTGCCTCACCAAAAGCAAAGCAAAGAAAAGCAAAGCAAAGCAAAGCAAAGCAAAGCAAAGAAAAGCAAAGCAAAGCAAAGCAAAGCAAAGAAAAGAAAAGAAAAGAAAAGAAAAGAAAAGAAAAGAAAAGAAAAGAAAAGAAAAGAAAAGAAAAGAAAAGAAAAGAAAAGAAAAGAAAAGAAAAGAAAAACTACATCAAGACTTTTAGGACATTCAATGGTTGGACAGATGAATTTATGAGGGGAGGGAGGAAGGGACGGAGGGAGAGAGAGACAGAGAGACAGAGAGAAACAGAGCCAGAGATAGGGAGAGCCAGAGCCAGAGAGACACAGAGAGAGACAGAGACAGAAAAAAGGAGAGCCAGAACAATTTCTTCAAAAGCCATTCTCCAATAAATGAGTAACAGTTAAAGGTTATGAAGAAACAAAAACAAAAGGACTAGAAATGTCAGATATGCAGGACTGGTGAACCCTAGTCCATGAATTGGCTGAGAGGACCTGTACTGATTCCAGGACCCTTAGTTTAATCATGAGTATGATGCATTATTACATGAGCAAAAGTGTGATGATTATGATTGAAATAGGTTATATTAGTTGCTTCAAATTTCCTTCTGTAGACAAGTAACAGTATTCAAGCTTTCTTTTGAACTGAGAAGACACTCCCACCCCATCTCTTTGTAGAAATTGAAGGTCCTGTACACCTCTCCCTCCCTCCCTCCCTCTCTCTCTCTCTCTCTCTCTCTCTCTCTCTCTCTCTCTCTCTCTCTCTCTCTCTCTCGCACTCTCCTTTTTTGTGGGGGGGAAGGTGGGCTTTAAACTTTGAACTAATACTATTTGTTACAATAGATGGCATCCTGGTAGGAAAAGGAGAAGAGATACTGGGGCAAATCATGGTGATATAAAAAAATCAGTAAAAACTTTTTTTTTTCAAAAATGGAAGATTTAGAATCATGCTCAAAAGGTAATTACTGGGAGCATCTAAGTGGTACAGTGGATAAAGCACTAGCCCTGGATTCAGGAGGACCTAAATTCAAGTCCAGCCTCACACACTTGACCCTTACTAGAGCTGTGTGACCCTGGGCAAGTCATTGCCCTGCAAAAAAAAAATTTTAAACAAAAAAAAATTTAAAGGTAATAACTAAGCTACTAAGTTACTAAGTAAGTACCTCTGACCAACTGGTACTACTACTAGTCTTATACCCCAAAGAGCACAAGGACAGAGGGAAAAGACCTATATGCACAACATTTTTATAGCAGTACTTTTTGTTGTAGCAAAGAATTCAAAACAAAATTGGTTGTCCATCAATTGATAAATGGCTGAACAAAATATAGATTATGACTATTAATAGTATATTAATGTGCTGTAAAAAATGACAAAAAGTCTTGAATTGAGAGAAACTTGGGAATACATATAAACAGATAGAGAACAAAGTCAAAACAATTTATACACAACACTGTAATGGACAACTTTCCAGACATGAGGGACAGCTAGTGAAAAGGTATGGAAATGAGAGACAGAGTGGCACATAGGAAAAAGAATGCTAATTTGATGTAACTACAGAATACCTGGAGTGGAATAATATGCAATAAGTCTGAAAAGATATTTTGGGGTCAAGTTGTTAAGGGCTTTAAATACCCAAGAAATTTATATTCAATTCCAGAGTCAATAGAGACCTGCTGGAGTTTACTGAATGGGAGTGACATGGTCATACCTGTGCTTTAGGAACATCACTTTGGTAACTGCGTGGAAAATATGTTATTCAGCTGTTGCAGTGTGTCTGACTCTTCATGACCTCATTTGGGGTTTCTTGGAAAAAGTACTAGAGTCTTGCCATTTCCTTCCCCAGCTCATTTTACAGATGAGGAAACTGTGGCAAACAAGGTAAATGACTTGCCCAGGGTCACATACTTAGTAAGTATCTGAGGCCAGATTTGAACTCAGAGGATTCATTATAAAGATGGAAATTTTAAGGCAGGGAGAATAATTAAGAGGCCAACATCCAGGCAAAACATGATAAGGATGTGAACTAGAGTATGTGAGAGAAGAGAAGGCATATATTGGAAATGTTGTGGAGTTAGAAATTATAAAAAATGGGCAAGTAACTGGAGAGGTGGTAAGAGTGAGGAGTTGTGAATGACATTGGGATTAGAAGTAGAAGGATGATGGTTCCCCCGACAGAAGCAGGGAAAGTAAGAAAAGCGATGGGTTTGGATGGAAAGAAAAGTTTGGTTTTAGATTTGTAGAAGGTGAGGTATCTACGATGTCTACTATTTGAAATGCCTGTTAGACTGGCAGTTGGTGATACCAGAAAAGCATTGATGCTGACATATCAGCAACCTTCCATGCATTGGGGAAATGCTAGTAGGATGAAGTTGGAGTGCTGAGCAGCATTTGAAAATTCTAAAACAGTTCCAGGTGAATACACTAGATTTCTTGGAAATGTTGGGAGATAGTATTATCAAGATAGCATAATGATTTTGCTAACCCATTTCCCCTTTGTTCTGCTTCTCTCCTCTGAACAAGAAAGTTTCTCACCAGTTATACCACGGGCCTATTAAGTTATGATGAATAAAATCAACAGTTTGAAAAAGATCTCTAATCTTCATACATATGCTGTGGGAGTTTTGCCCCAACATATTAATGAAAGAACATGGTAACTTCATAACTTTCAGAGTCAGACCTCAAAAATATGGTTAATGTTATTATAGCAATGTTCTTCACCACCCTCCAATAGTATATACCTTTATTACAGAAATGTAGTGCCTTATGATGTTTAATTTTACTAAGTATCCCCAAATCTACAAGTTATGAAATACAGAAGTGGAACAATTATTATGTAAATACCAGACATTTACTAATTTCATATATTTGTATGTACCAAAGTTTCAGGAATTACTATCACAAAAGATGCTAATGTTAGCTACGCAGTACAGGTGAGCCTCAGTCTATGAACTGGCAAGGAAGACTTGTACTAATTCCACAACCCTTAATTTAATCATGAGCACCAAGAAGTATTACATTAGGAAAAGAGTGATGATTATTATTAAAATAGGGTATAATTATTTGCTTCAAATTTCCTCCTGAAGCCCTATAGCACTATTTGAGTTCTCTTTTATATAACATTTGGAAGTTTGCTAAGGTGAAATAAGCAAGTTATCTCCTGTGAACTGATGAATGCCCCAGGTCCCCAGAATGCATGTATGTTAAGGCTATTAAACATGGAGATTCAATATTACTACCACCCCTTGCTTCTTGCTAGATGGCACAGTTAAGAGTTACGTTCCCTGTGTCCCTACCCCTCATTCCTCACTCTGTATTAGGGAATTTAGAAAATACCCTCATTTGCTATTCCTAACTATATTACTAACTTCCCCTACAGACGACAGTACACCCATTCCCTGAAACATTAATTTGTTGAGAAAGTAGGATAGAGTAAAAAAAGAACAATAGATTTTGGAAGCAATGGGCAAAGCATTGATTCTGGAGTCAGATGACCTGGGTTCAGATAAGATGGATTAATGTAAAGATAAGAGATCTTTTTTTGACCAGTTGGTTTTATGAAGCATAACTTTATACTGATGCTACCAGGCTCTTTGTCTAAAACTCTAAAACTTATATCAAGTTTGAAATGTGAGGAGTTCTGGGTCTTTGATTGGAATATGAAAATCGTTGGTCATGGCTCCATATCCAGAAGCTACACTACTGTGTGTTGCACTCTCAATAATGGCAATGGGAGCCACACACCAATACTGTTCCCTGTAGACATCGGTTCTCCTCCTCCCCCTCTGAGTAGTAATAAAGTTTTTTTGTTTGTTTGTTTTTAAACTGCTATACCAGTGTGGCTCTGCAGCTCTTTATCTGAACTCTCCTGAACTACATTTAGGAGAAAAAATTTTGTAAACATACTAACTGATCCTGTTCAAATGCAAAAATGTCCTTTTGAATGTGTGCTTATAACTGCTTGTGTTCAGAATGTACTGAAACTTTCCTTTGTAAAAAACAGATGTTGTTACAATTACTAAAACTTGAAGGAACTTATTCCCAGATTTCTTATTCCCTTGTATATTAGTAATGAAAGAAGCACCTTAAAGGATAGATTGTAAGGGAAATTTGCAAGGTTTTGCAAATTCATCAACATTTTTACTGCTCACATCACCATGAGTCTGCAAGGGTAGTCAAATAATGAAATCGAATTCTAAAGAATAAGCTGACTAGCAGGAAAGGGTGGTGCATGCTGATGATCCCAGCTACCAAAAAGTCAGGGACTAACAAATCTCTTAAGCTCAGGAATTTTGAGCTGCAATGGCTAAACTAAGTTTGGAATCAATACAATGAACCCCTGAGAGAGGGGCTGGAGAGGAGTGAATCAGTCCAGGTTGGAAAAGGAACAGATCAAAGCTCCCATGCCAACAAGTAGTGGGATCAGGACCATAAGTAGCCCTAAAACGCTAGAATGGGTGAGATGGAAAGATCTAGTCTTCATAAAAAATATTTTTAAAAAATAAACTAGCTAAGACTTATGTTGAAACTGGACTCAAGCGGCCTAATGTTTTTCTTATCATTCTCAAGCTTAGTAAGAATGAGTTAAGGGACATTGAGGCCACTAATGCACTAACTCCCTCCCCTATCTCCCACAAACTAGGAAACATGGATTAACACCACATGAATTCTCATGGACTGCCCTAAGTATACCATATGTAATCAAAATTTATTATTTCCAGAAATTTGTTTAGTTCTATAATTTCCTTTTATGTTTTATTTAGTTAGATTTGTCAAGTTCTGCAAGAGGAATATATTAGTCATCTAAAATTACTATTCTACTATTAACATTTTTGTATCTTAATGAGCTTTTCCTTTAAATACTAGGATACTACCATTTGCATATTTGATTATAGTATTTCATTATCAGTGGTTCCTATTTGTCTCTTGACAGTATTTTTACTGCAGCCTTATCTGAAAAAAATGACTGAACTTCCTATTTTTTGGTATCATCTGAAATATAAATCCAATCCTTATTTTAGGAGTATTTTTATGTTTTAAAGTGTTTCTTGTTTGCAGAAAATTGTGGGGTTGTTCATATATTCTAACCACATTCAAAGATATAATGATTGATTTTGTGTGTGTATGTCTCCCCTGCCCCCTATTATGCTAATTATTTTTCTTGTAAACTGGCAGTAGGTCCCTGTGGTTAGTTTTGCTTTCACCAATCTGATGTCCTCCCACAAACCACCTACTACTACTACTACTACTACTACTACTACTACTACTACTACTACTACTCAGTACAAATCCAGATTCTATGGTTTTACTTAGTATACTTAAACTCTCTTTATTTTTATCATTCCCTTTCACAGACTAGAATGCTATTATGAATCAGCACCAACCTCTAGTTCCAATTTGAATGGCATTTATCTATGGCATCTTTCCAAAAAATTAATTTAGTTCGCAGCTTTTCTTTTTTTAGGACATTCTAAGATCTCATCTCTTTTTGGGGGTTCTGCAAATAAATGTTCTCTAAATATGAACTTCATACTATGTGAAACATTTAGGACACAACGATCTTGCCCTATCTTTTATTGTATTCATTTAAAAATATAATTCTGGATTCCTACTCCACCTTCCATTCTCCATCTCTCAGTGTGAAAGATCTCTCTATATATAGTCTCATTCCCAAATATATTAATTCACTGAGGGAACAAATCACAGTAAAAAAGAAAGATCAGATTTTGGAAACAATGTATAAAACACTGATTCTGGAATCAGATGACCTGGGTTCAAATTCCACCTTTGTTTCCTGTGTGATGTTGGGCAAGTCACTTCATTTCCCCTGGCTTGAGTTTCTTCATCTATAAAATATATGAATTAGAAAAGATAGACTCTAAGTTCCATTACATCTCTACAACTATGATTTTATGAAGTCTCAAGTTCATTCAAGGCTTTGCCACTCCTCACCTGAACATCCAGCCACACCATTGCTCTGGGCTTCAACTCCCCATCTGATAAATGAAATTTTTCTACCAAACAATCTCTAAGGTCAGTTTCTTTTTCATGACCATGTACAACAAAGAATATCATATTTGGAAGTACCTGTTATGTTTTTTTCCCTGCTTTACTCCATTAACTTATAGGATATTTTGTTATTGCATCATGGGCTTTACATAGGAATGTTCTCCATCATAATGACCATCAGACAAAGTAAGACTCCTAAAGAGGAATCACCATCTCCTCCTTTGCTTATTCCAGCTATGAGTTTGTTTCTGGATCTATCTTGCTCCCCACTATTGTACCTATTTGTTGAAAGGCAAGGTTGTACAATGGAAGGAGTACCTGATTTGGAGACACAGAACCCAAGCTCAAACATTGCCAAGTGACTTTTGGCAAGTTGACATCTCTGAGCCTCATCTGCAAAATGAAGGAGTTATACTAGGAAACCTCTAACGTCCCTTCCAGCTCTTAATCTACACTCCTATGCTTTTATGTATGTATGATACTTTTGGTGTTGCCCTGTTCTGTGAAATACTACTTTAATTCTTCCTTCTTCCTTTCTCTGGATTACTTTTGTTTTACAGAGTTAAACTCATAAATCATCTTTTTGTTTTCTCAATGGCACTAAGACAAGTAAAGAGTTTTAATCATATAAACCTTTGTTTTGTGGTCTAGACTTTCCTGAAATAGCCGGCCTCTGCATCAGACTCACCCAGACATTCCCTTCTCTTTTCTGAACTCTTTTATTCCTTGAGTCTTCCATCTTCTATCTAAGAGGTGTGCAGCCCCAGTTTTACCTAGTATATAGTACAAGCCTAGATTGGGAGTATTATTTTGGAGATCTATTATGCTTCCCTAGTGGAGAAGATGAGGTTTCCATACTGTTTAGGGATAACCAAAGAGATGAAGCTAGAAGTGCCAAGGCCACAAGATAATTGTTGAACTCTATTTTGCCATTGTTTAGAGACATAGAACTCTCTGATTGTATTTTCTTCTTTGTCCCTGCTTTCCCCTCTATATTACCTCCCCTGGATACACTCTTGATGAGGTAAACAGCCCATTCAAAAGGTCTACAGCTGGGGCAGCGAGGTGGCGCAGTGGATAGAGCACTGGCCCTGGAGTCAGGAGTACCTGAGTTCAAATCTGGCCTCAGACACTTAACACTTACTAGCTGTGTGACCCTGGGCAAGTCACTTAACTCCAATTGCCTCACTTTAAAAAAAAAAAAAAACGGTCTACAGCTTATATCTCTAGTGGCCATTTGATTCCTTTGTGAACATATCTAAAGTCCCTTTAACAGTATGGAATAACTTGGTACCAGAAGTGTGGTATTACAAATGGTCAGTGGTGTTCTACTTTCTACTTTCTTCATATTTATCTCTCATATGTATCTCCGTTTCTCCATTCTCCTCCCTCTTGAATCTCTTTCTCTTCACACTTTCTTGTTTCTCTCTTGCTTACTCTCGCTCTCTCTCTTCCTCCCATCCTCCTTCTTTCCCTCTCCTTTTACTTCCGTGTTCTTTTCCTCTCTCCTTTCAGGGTGGTGTTTCAATATGGAGAAGTACAAATGTTGAACTAGGGTTTCTTTATGGTGTCTTAAATGATGAAGAACTCCTGGCACTTAGAAAGCTGAACAGAAACAAAGATCATAGTCTGTGAAAGCAATGTTAAGATCTTGCAAAAACAAAACTACCTTCAGATTTCTTAGAATCCTTTGCAATAGTCAATCCTGTCTTCCAGTTAAGAATGGGACATGGATATGGACCCAAGATAATGAAGAAAAGGTAGAGACTCATCTGAGCTCTTTCCCAAACACCTTTAAGTAATACAATAAAACAACTCCTGGAGCAGCAGAACCCACAAAAGAACAAGGTGAAAGATCCATCATACCTATACTCTACTTTCACATACATATTTTCACATATAGAGAGAGAGAGACAGAGAGAGAGATAGGACACAGGTGAGTTAAATATAATGAGATACCTAGAAAAATAAAATTAAGTGGTAAGAAAGAGGAATACACTGGGAGAAAGGGAAAAGGAAAGGTAGAATGGAGTAAATTATCTCACATAAAAGAAATTAGAAAAACTTTTTACAGTGGAGGGAGGGGAAAGAGGTAGAGGGAGGGAGTGAACTCTCATCAGAATTGGTTCAAAGAGGGAATGACATACACAATCAGTTGGATATTGAAATCTAGCTTACCCTACAAGAAAGTAGGAGGGGAAGGGGTTAAGAGAAGGGGAGAGTAGTAGGGAGGGCAGATTGGGGTAGACAGCAGTCAGAAGTAAAACACTGCTGAAGAGGGACAGGGTGAAAGGAGAGAGAAAATAAACAGGAGCAGGGAATAGGATCTAGAGAAATAGTTAGCAATGATAACTGAAAAAAAAAAGTTGAAGCAAGTATCTCTGATAAATGCCTCATTTCTCAAATATATAGAGTCAAATCTGTAAAAATAAGAGCCATTCCCCAAATGATAAATGATCAAAAGATATAGTTTTCAGATGAAGTAATCAAAACTATCTATAGCCATGTGAAAAAATGCTCTAAATCACTACTAATTAGAGATATGCAAATTAAAACAATTCTGAGGTACTACCTCATATGTATTAGATTGGCTAATAGGAGGAAAAAGGAAAATGACAAATGCTGGAGCAGATGTGGGGAAAATGAGACAGTAATGCACTGTTGGTGGAATTGTGAACTGATTCAACCATTCTATAGATTGATTTGGAACTATGCCCCAAAAGCTATAAAACCATGCATATCCTTTGACCTAGCAATACCACTACTAGGTCTGTATCCCAAAAGAGACAAAAAACAAAAAGGAAAAGGACCTATATGTACAAAAATATTTATAGCAGGTCTTTACTGGTGGCAAAGAACTAAAAATTGAGGGAATGCCTATCAATTGGGGAATGTGTGAACAAATTGTGGTATGTGACTGTAATCATGCTCTAAGAAATGATTAGTAGGAATTTGTATTTTGTCCAATGGGTCAGAGTTTTTCAAACTCAGACTGTGCTCCCTTTTAAAGAGAGGTGTGAGACAATGGCCAAAATTATTGGATAAAAAGATCCAATCCAGAAATTGAGGCTGGAGATAAGAGCAAACAAAAGAAAATGCCAAACATTGTGAAGAACTTCTTTCTATGAGTTATAGAGAAACCTATTAGGTAAAAGCAGAAGACAGTGGCTCCATTTGTACAAGTAGAAGCTCAATGGAAAGAATGGCTTGGCCATAAAGACTGTAAAAGTGCATGGAAGAAATCAGACAACAGATTAAAAGTGAAATTATAATTTAAATTAGAGCTCTTATGGGGAAAAAAATCAACTAGGAAGAGAATAAAGAGTTAGGATAGAAGGTAGGAAACCTCATAGAATTAATGAACTTCCTGAAAAACAGAATGAATAAAAACTCAGTGACTCCATAAGACATGATATATTAGGACAAAGTCAAAAGATTAGAAAAATAATAGAAAATGTCAGACACCTATTAACAAAGACAATGGATTTAGAAAACAGTTTAAGGGGAGATAATTTAAGGATCATCAGACTCCATGAAAATAAAACTTTGTTACCATACTTCAATAAATCTGCTCAGATCTATTAGAAACAGAGGTCAAAGAGAAATTAGGAAGAATCACAGATGAAAGAAACCTGATGTTGAAAATACTAAAAAATATCAGTCAAAATCCCGACTTACAAAACCAAAAGAAAAATATTACAGTCACCAAGAAAGGAAGACTTCACATAACAAGGAACAACAATCAGTATCACATAAGTCCATGCTGCAACTACTATAAAGAAGAGAAAATCTGAATTTCATATTGCAAAAAAGCAAAAGAAGGTTTACAACTGTGGAAATTTATTTTGATTTGGGGACCCTACCCTTAGGCTGAGATTAGAAAGCCTTAGGCCTTCAGGGTCTCTTCCCTTCCCCCTCAGCTTCAGCTGAGTCAAAATGCCCCCTGGGCTGTACAAGAGCCAGGTCAGACAGCTGGGGGAAAAAAAGCCCCCAGCTCCCTCCGACCCGAGCGGAGCTATCTGAAAAATCCCAGATAGCCTGTGCTGAGGGTCGAGCTGCTCGAACACCGCCCCCCACCCCCCACCAGCCGCAGCCCTGACTGGCAGATTAGCCTGGTGTGGGGGCGCAGGAAGCCCCGAGATTTGAGTGGAGAGAAGAAAAGGCATATATAGACCTGGGAGTTAGATTAGAAGGGATCTGTCAGGGGGGACAAGACGAACAGTAACGCAGGACTAGGAGCAAGGAGGAAAGGCCGGCGGACAAGATTAAGATTAAGAGAGGCAGACAAGATTAGAGGGGCAACAAAGGCCGCAGAAGACAGACTGAACAGGAGGCAGCGGAGAGCACAGAAGCAGTCAGCATAGGGTATAGGTTGGAGAAAGTGAAGATTAAGAGGAGTTAGAATAAAGTACCTGAGTGCCCTGAGGCGAGAGGCGGCTAAGGCCCTTATTGTATTCAAGAAGTTCTAAGCGCAGCAGGTGGGAAAGAGACTATGGAAAGAGAACTCAGGAAAGCAGTCAGGTTGTACATTTTATTTCCCTGTATTCTTAATTTTCAATAGTATCTCATAAATAAATTGCTTTGATTATTTGGTTAAGAGGCTTCTTAATATTTTGCTTATCAATTTGGGAGTAGAGCAGTATGGTGGAACTTTATAAACGGCCAACATTAAATTAAGGAAGTCAGATAGCTAGTTAGTCAAAGGTCCCCAGATTAGTCCTCCATAGATCAGTTCCCCCCCCACCCCCAAATCAGGCCGAGTTCAGTAAAAATATTTTCACACAACCAAAAATTACTTACCCTATACAACTGAATTACCCACTAGAAAGGGGGGCAGGGGCAATTCTTTAACATAATTGGGGACTTTCAAACTTTTATGGTGAAAAAAACAAAGTTAGATAGAATCTGTATAATGAGTCAATAGAAAATCAAAAAGGTAAATACTATTTGAGCCAATAGAAGGGGCTAAATAATGATAATATGCTTCCACTCTAATATTGGAAGAGACAAATATTCTCATGGAAATATACTGGGTTCTAGCACCATGGAGGGAGAAAAGAAAAACAAACACATGACCTAAGAGTAGTTTTGTCTATATTATAGGTATTGAGAGAGTAAAGAAAAATGAGGGGGAAATGCACTAAAAATGAAATAAAGAGTAAGTGAGGCAGGGTAGCTAGGTGGCACAGTGTATAAAGCACCGGCCCTGGATTCAGGAGGATCTGAGTTCAAATCCAGCCTCAGACACTTGATGCTTAGTAGCTGTGTGACCCTCGGCAAGTCACTTAACCCTCCCTGCCCCGCAAAAAAAAAAACCCAAAAAGTGAGGAGAATTTTTGTATAATTGGGGTATGCAAAGAGAATATAAAAACACAGACTAAGGAGCAGCTAGGTGGCACAGTGAATAAAGCACTGGCCCTGGATCCAGGAGGACCTGAGTTCAAATTCGGCCTCAGATACTTGACACTAGCTGTGTGACCCTGGGCAAGTCACTAAACCCTCACTGCCCTGGCAAACATAAAGAACAAAAACCAAAAACAAACAAACAAAAAACACAGAGGAAAATGTGGGAGAGGGTATCTCATGTACTTCACACATGAACTGGACAAAGAAGGATTACACACACAAACACAAATAGTTTGCTGTAGAAATCCATTAACCTCAACAAGAAATCAGGTAAAGAAAAAAAGAGGGGAAAGTAGAGTATGAGGGAGGACAAAATTGGGGAGGCTACAGTTATAAGCAAAACAAACTCTACCTTCAGAGAGAATAGATCATAAAGAAGAGCTCAAAATGAAAGAAAAGGTTTAATAACCAATAAACAGGATCTGGACTAGATGAAGAGGTAGGCAAAGAAAGGGGAGAAATATAAGTGGCTGTGATGACAGGAAATATGCAACTAGTTATAGCTATAAGTGAATGGGATAAACTCAACTGTAAAATGGTAGAAGGTATCAGATTAAAAAACATAATCCAACAATATATTATTTAACAGAAACATTTGTAATATAAAGATTAACGGTCAGAATGAAAACATCTAGCAAAATTTATCATGCTTTAGAATAATTCAAGCGGGGCAGCTAGGTGGTGCAGGAGATAGAGCACTGGCCTTGGATTCAGGAGGACCTGAGTTCAAATCCAGCCTCAGACACTTGACACTTACTAGCTGTGTGACCCTGGGCAAGTCACTTAACCCCAATTGCCTCACTAAAAATAATAATAATAATAATAATTCAAGCAAACAGGGTTAGAAAACATGAGAGGCATGGTGTGGTGGATAATCCACTGTAATTGGAGTCATGAAGAACTGAGTTCAAATCCCATCTCAGAGAAGGTCGCATAGGCTCACTTATATAACTCTGGGCAAGTCACTGGACTTCTCTGTGCCTCAGTTTTCTTATTTGTAAATTGAAAGCCCTGAAACTGAAGGCCTCTTTTGAGCCCTATATATATATATAAAACCTTGTGACTTCAGATTAGGTAAAAGTAAAAACTGTCCTCATTAAGAGACAAGCAGAGAAACTACATGATGCTTAAAAAGATCAGGAATTATTGTATTAAATAATAGGGATAGGGTCTGGATTTGTGACTTAATTCATACAGAGAACTCATGGTTGAAGAGGCTCCTTTTACCAATGCAAGTCACTTCTGAAATTTATTGTCTCAGAAAGTTGCCTAGAGCACTGAGAGTAACTGGTCCTGGATGACACAGTCAGTATGTGTTATAGATAGGTTCTGAACCCAGGTCTTCCTGGTCTCGTTAGCTATCTGGTCCAATTAATATATGAAAGAAATCCTCTCTGTTACATCTCCAATAAGTGGTCATCTTGCCTCTACATGAAGACCACTAAAGAGGGGGAACTCACAACCACTCAAAGCAACTCAGGCCACTTTTGGACAACTCATCATTACGAGGCTTTTCTTGACAATGAGTCTAAATTAAGCCTCTTTGCACGTTCACCCAAAGCTTCTGGCTTGACCCTCTGTGGCCAAAAAGAACATAACTCCACTTAACACTAATTTAAATACTTGACAACCATCGGTCCCACCTGAGCTCTGAGTCCCTAGGCTAAACATTCCCAGGTCCTTAACCAATCCTTGCATGCATGGATTCAAGGCACTTCGCCATCCTGGTTGCGATCCTCTAAACACCTTCCAAGCTTACGTATATTGTGGTCTTTCTTAAAACAGTCTTTCACAAGGAGTGGTGCCCATTTCTCTCTAGAATGCCCATCATTTCCACCCCAGAAACCAATTCTTCTTTGTCAGGAAAATGAGATACAGAACAATTTTCCAAACACCTTTGGTAAAAATCCTGCCATTTTCTCCCTCCTTTAACATTCGTACAAATCTCTGCCTCACCATTCTAGTTCCTGGATTTCCTCATGGAGATATACCTTCTTAATATTCAGTGAAATCCCACTCTCTCCACCCCACCTCCCCCTTCATCTTTTACTGTTTATTTTGAATAAAGTATACCCATTCACAGCCATGGCCAAGTTACTGGTTTCATACCACCAAGTTTCAGGGATACTTGTGATATCAAATCTGCTTCATTGTATAAGGACCATGAGGGCAGCTAGGTGGTCCAATGGATAGAGTACGAGGCCTGTAATCAGGAAGTCTCATCTTCCAGAGTTCCCTCACTCATACATTTACTAGCTGTGTCACCTTGTGTTAACCATTTGTCTCAGTTTCCTCATCTGTAAAATAAGCTAGAAACTAGCAAAACATTCCAGTATCTCTGCAGAGGAAAAATAAAGGGGCTATACGAAGATATAGACACAAATGGAAAATGACCGAACAACAATAAGAAGAAAAGGACTATACACTAATTTCTTAAATTGTGGGTATTTTATATATACATCTGAGGCCCATGGGTTACACTATTTATTTACACTTTTTTTGAGTGTTGTCTTCTAGAAATTTCTGAATTTCTCAGTTGCCATTCTTCCTTCTCTATATTACCTAATTTAGGAGAGCTATGTAGGTAGTCACTTCCCTCCCACACACTTTTTTAGCTTAAAGTACTTTTGATTAAATTTGCAAGACACCTGGCAAATACATTCTTTACCAGCTCTGAGTAGGTATATTCCATTGCTGGGCAGAAATGTGTTATTCTGTGGGGCAGCTAGGTGGCGCAGTGGATAGAGCACCAGTCTTGGATTCAGGAGGACCTGAGTTCAAATGCAGCCTCAGACACTTAACACTTACTAGCTGTGTGACCCTGAGCAAGTCATTTAACCCCAATTGTCACACACATGCACATACACACACACACACACACACAGAAAAACGTGTTATTCTTAGACTTTAAGCCAAAAATCTAAATCCTATTCCAAATAATTTTTAGTCAGCTGTTCACTTCCTAAATTAATCTTTCCCACCTATCTCCTCTTCCTCACTCATTTGTAGCAGAAATACAAACAAAATACATGATGCTAATCATGTCACAATTTCCCTTACTCTTCAATAATACTTGGGATTTTCAGATCATCTGTTTCCTTGAACTACTTGTGGGTATTTGCACCCAAACTCAATAATTAAAACTTTTATAACTAATTATGACCTCTCATAAATGTCACAATACCACCACTTCAACTTTGTACTAACTACCAGTATGCTTCATCAATTCGTACTCCTAATTTTTTGTCAAAAATAGACTCCCTATAGTCTCAGGGAAGGGAACCACAGGTACCTTTGGGACTATTATTTTCCCCATAACCTTAAAATGAGCTTAAGTCTATACAATTCACTAAGAAGCTGGAAGTTTCTAGAATGGAAAATTCACCCATCAGTCCATTCTTTCAATCTGTTTAACTCTCTAATTTTTCCACTTACTTGTTCTTATTTACATTACCTTGCATTATTTGGACATCTAACTTCTCTTTATTCTGCTCTCCCTGAGCCAAATATACCCTTTTCCCCTGCCTTGGACCCTACCCTGTCTTTTTTTTGTAATCTTCAAACTAGAAACTTTCAGTTTCCTGGTGAATTGTATAAAAACTCAAGTATTCCCTTGTGGGAGTTAAAATGTGCCAAGTAAAAACTATTACTTTTTTTTTTTCTAAATACCCTGTTAAAATAATTAGCTCATTTTAAGGTTAGGGACAATATAATGGTCCCAAAGCTATCTGTGGTTGCCTTCTCTTAGGCTTTAGACAAAAATTAGGAGTACAATCACAATCACTTAGGCAGAGGTTTGGCTCTCTGCCTTAGTTTACATTTATATCTATCTCTAATTAAGGCCTGGCCTCATTGTGGCTAAGGCAAAATTCAGGTTGCCTGAAATATTTGGGTATCATAAAATAACAACATTATACTATCTTTGATAGAATGAATGAAAGTTGAGAAAATAGAAGATTTTTTTCTCATAAATTCTCCCAGTCCTTGAGTAGGTTGGTACACTGGCAGTGTCCACCCAAGGTTTTGATTCCAAGATGCCTGTAGGATCAATTGGCCCTCCTCAATAGTTCCCTTCTCCATCACAGTTCAGTTCTACCTTCCCTTTTTCTTTTTGTTGGCTATTCCTTGGCTGCTGGTTCTTTCTGGATCAGCTCTGTATGACCTCACAACGTTCCCTCTGTTTCCAGACTCTCAGAATCTCTGTCTGGTTCATAGATAGCTCCTTCCTTTTATATAAACTGTTATAGGTGTGACAAAGTCTCTCATCAATGCCTTTGCTTGATTCAAGAAGATGTACAGACCCTTTTCACACTCAGTTCTGTTCTGTTTTGTTTTTTACCTAACAAAGGGAATAATTTTTAAGTGGACTATGATAATCACTGGAACATCATGTTATACTTTGCACTGAATAGCTGGCCTACTTCTGTAAGGTCCCAGAGAGGTAGCATTGGTTTTCAACCAAGTCAACAGGGAATGATTCATTCTTTGAATTTGTATCCCTAGTGACTAGCACAGTGCCTGGAACATAGTAGACGTTTAATAAATACTTGTTGGATTGACTAAAGTCAACTCCCCTACTTTAATACAGAAGCACAAAAAGGTTAAGTGACTTCTCTATGGTCACATAGGTAGTTAAGTAGCACAGCAAGGACCTGAACACGGGTTTTATGACTATAAGTCCAATCATCTTTCCATTATACCATGCTGCCCAGGTCTCTGAGCCTAAATTTCCTTATCTGTTAAACAGTGACAGTAATATTTTCACTAACTACCTAAGTACAAACTATAAAGCGGCATATGAATGTCAATTACTATTATGTTCTTTAACTACTGTCTAAGGCACAGAGTTTATTGACCTTTTTGGTATCATGTACCCCTTTAGGAAATGGGTAAGGCCTATGGATCCCTGTTCAGAACAGTGTTGTTAAAAGAATAGAATAAAATTCATAGGTTTACTAAAGAAACCAATTATGTTAAAATACAAATATTAAAATACAGTTATCAAAATATTTTGAAAGCAAATAAACTGACTCTAGATTAAGGATCCCTGTTCTAAGGGAAACTTCCTGCAATAGATAACTTATTTTACTTATTGAATTAAATCAAACTAACATATTGTGCTGACAATTAACACAGCCGATATACTAAAGTTTATGCCCAGTTTTCTTCCCCCAAAACTATTTTAAATCACCTATTATATATTGTGCATGCACCAGGATCATTTTGCTGCAAATTTATATGGAAAAAAGTCTTGTCTACTACAATATAAAATCAGTTATACATAGTAGACATCAGTTGTCAACTGTCTATTCCAGTGATTTCCCTCTCCTCTTTCCGTTCTCAGTCTGGGTGAGCTGTCAAGTTTCTAGTTTCTGATGTGCATTTACATCATTCAATGACATCTGACAGCAGTGAAAGGCCACAGAAAACTGCTTATTGATCAGAACAAAACTAGCTGATGGAACAGATGAGGTTGTATCACAGAAATGCAGCCACGCTCAGGTGATGACATTTTGCTCCCCTGTATACAAGTGTTTAATGGAATACAACTTCATTATATCATGCCACTAGTGTTTACAGCAACACACTGATTTCATGACTGTTTTGGCTATGTGGTGATGAGGACAATCTATCTGTGCTGGTATCAATGCATTACTAACCTGTTTTGTTCATGAACACTTGCAAACTACTGGCCAATCTGTCTTGATGAATATACCAAGAGACACTGAAGTCTCAATCTTACCAAAATCTAATTGTGCTGACCTTTAAAAAAAAGGAATTACCATTTAGTGATCCACAATTCCTCAGATTTCGTTCCTTTAAAACTTTTGTACTATTGTATAAAGAAGTTTGAGGAGAGAATTTCTTGAAATGTCTTCTAAATGATTAGTAACATGTTACAGAGTGATGATTAATACTGGGGGTGTTGCTAAATAATCTTACTTGTGATTCACAATTGATTGTTTTAAGTATTAAGGTCTTAAATCCCAGTTCACTGTTCTTTAGTTGTTCTAGATGTTTTCTGTGTTAAAAATATAAACTTAAAATCCACAAGGAATTTATGTTGTTCTGTACATTCGTTATAAACTAGTACTTGTCTTAAGCAAAACAAATAAAAATAGATATATATTCGTGCCATCTGCCCTAGAGAATGACAGAGTGGGTTTGAAGAGCAAGGTGACAAATCAGGCTGAAACATACACCAACTTTATCTCATGAGGCTCAGAAATATTTAAAAAATACTATAACTCACTCATTTACTTTTAGCTTTGTTGTTTTTATCTTTACTTTCTCTTCTTCCTTCCCATCTCATTTATTTCTTTATTAAGATTAAAGAATATATAACAGAAGTAAGAGAGGCAAAGGCAGAGGGCAAAAGAAAGGAGCAAGGGTAGGAGGAAAAGGCTGGGAGTCAAAGATCAGAGAATTCTTTTGCAAGGAAAAAAGGAAGTGAAACTAAAAACCCATTTGATTTGTACCATATACACTCTTCTAAAGGTTAACCTAGTTCTAATAAAATTTCAGAAAGCTATACATACCTCATTAACCTATGCCTGCCTAACAGCATCAGAGCTTGTGGGGGCATAGCATATCATCTAGTCTAAAAACTTCATTTGCCAGATGGTGAAAACCACACTGACTCCTGTAGTTCTATACAGGTAGACAGATCAGATCCCAAGCCTTCTCCCCTGCACTAGTCACTCTCTCCTCTTTTCCCTGTATTGACTCCTTGGTAAAGCAGTTCAACTACACACTGTCCTCTTCTCTTATGATCTGAGCCCCCTTACATCACCAATTGCTGCCCTTCCAAGTCTTAGCCTTGGATGGCTGTCTTGGCTAACACATATATGCTGCTTAACAGAAATGAAGTATGCAACCATTCTGACTGAATTCAAGACAAATTTATGTATAATTGAAGAATATATATGTACCCTATAATTGGAACACAGTGCTTCTTCCTGGTCACACCTCCTCAAATCTCTAGATAAAATAATCTTTTTGGTTTGCTCTATTAGGAATTTATCCCTGGTCCTCTCTCTGTCCACCACATGGCCCCCTGTCCACCCTCAAATTCTCACACTTCCAATAACCAATGTGAGGGCTGACCCTGACCCTCTGTCTAACTTTGGCCTTATTGATACCAGTGCATGGTCAGTCTTTTTCCACTGATTACTCTGGTGTCCTTCGGTTAGTTGACTTGATATACCTAACACAACTAGTCCCAGATAACTACTACATATATTTTATTGGAACTACAATGTACAAAGAAAAATTATTAACCCAGGTTGTCTGAAAATATAATTACAATATTGAAAAAGAAGTAATAATTGTATAACTAGAGACTAAGAATATCTGAAGCCTTAGAAAGATAGTGGGGGGGGGGGATATATAGTGGCTATCACTAACAAAACAATTATAAAAGATAAAGAATTTTGTGCCACCAGGAAAATTGAGAGATCAACTACCCCGAAGAAGGGAAAGAAGACTAGAGAAATGAGGTGTTTTACCTAAGATTACAAAGGCAATTAGTAACAGAATTGGGATTTTAACCCAAATCCTGTAATGCCGAATCCAGTGTTCTTTGTACAATACTATGATACTTAACAATATAATTAGAATTTCTATAAATCCCTAGAAAAAATACTAAGTAGGGAGTTTATAAGCAATTTAAAAAGAAAGCAGGAATCACTGAGTCAACATGGGTTTACTAAAATAAGTCAAAACAGACTAAACTAGGTGGCACAGTGGATAAAGCACCCGCCCTGGATTCAGTAGGACCTGAGTTCAAATCCACCTCAGACACCTGACACTTACTAGCTATGTGACCCTGGGCAAGTCACTTAACCATCATTGCCCCACCCCCCAAAAATGGATACTAGACTGATAAATTGGATGAACCAATCAATCAACAATCGTTTCATTTACTAAGTACGTACCATGTGCCAGGAAGCATGCAAGGTACTGAGGAGACAAATACAAAGACTAAAACAATCTTTAATTCTTATATTCTCATGGGTTAGCCAACATGCTCTACAGGAGGTTTTTCCTGACATCCCCAGTGCCTTTCTTTTTAAACTTAGTGCTTAGCATGTAGTAAATGCTTAATAAATACCAGCTGATTGAGTATAAATATGTGCAGAATAAACATTAGGAGAATCAATACCAGGAAATATAATGTTATTTAGGAAAGCAGGCAACATGACTTGAGGAGAACAGAGGGAACAAGCATTTATTAAGTACCTACTATGTGCTAGGCACTGTTTTAACCCTGTGAGGCAGGTGCTATTATTATCCCCATTTTATAGTTGAGGAAACTGAAGCAGACAGAAGTTAAGTGACTTGACACAGCTAATGTGTCTGAGGTTGGATCTGAATTCAGGACTTCCTGACTCCAGGTACAGGCTCTATCCACTGTACCACATAGGAAAGATTTCATGTAAAAAGTAGTACTTAAGGTTAGTCTTGAAAAAAGAAAGGGATTCTATGAAGCAATGGTAAAGAGAAAATAAATCCCAGGAGATGCAAAGGTATGGATAAGGGAAATAGAATATTGTATGCAAACAAAAGAAAGATGATGTTTTGGCTGGATCATGGTGTAGGGGAGGAGGAGTAATGAACAGTAAAGCTAGAAAGAAAACTCAGGGCCAAGTTGTCAAAGGTTTTTAACGCTATCAGAAGAACACTGCTAGGTTTATATTCCAAAGATATCCCAAAAAAGAGAAAAAGATCTATCAGCAAAAAAATATTTATAGCAGCTTTTTTTGGTAGCTAAGAATTGGAAATAAAAGGAATGCCCATCAACTGGGGAACGGCTAAACTAGCTGTGGTATATGATGGTGATGGAATATTGTGCTATAAGAAATGACAAATGGACGATTTCAGAAAGGTATGCAAAGACTTACATGAACTGATGTATAGTGAAGGGAGAAGAACCAGAAGAATGTTGTAGTGACAGCAATATTGTTGGATGAAGAACTGTGAAAGACTTAGCTATTCTCAGCAATACAATGATCCAAGACAAACCCAAAGGACTAATAATGATAAAGCATACCATCCAGCTCCAAAGAAAAAACTGATATTGATTGAACACAGACTGAAGCATGCTATTTTTCACTTTCTTTCATTTTTTTCTTTTATTCAAGTTTTCTTGTACAAAATGACTGATATGGTAATGTTTTACATAACTGCACATGTATAACCTACATCTGATTGCTTACCACCTCAGAAAAGGGGGAGGGGAAGGAGGGATAGAATTTGGAACTCAAAACTTTAAACAAAAATGTTCATTATCATTAATAAATAAATAAATGCATTATTTTTTTTTTAGAAAGTTATCAGAAGGATTACTTTTATCCCAGAGGAATTGGAAGCCACTGAAAGTGGCTGAGTAGTGGAGTAAGATGATCAGATCTGCACATAAGGAAAATCACTTGGGCAGCTGTGTGTAAAATGGCCCTAAGTTTGGAAAGACTTGAAGCATTTAAGAGGTTGTTCAACAATTTAGGCAAAAGGTGATAAGCGTCTGGACATTAATAATCGAACCTTACATGTATTATGACACTGTACCCTCACAACAACCCTCCAAGATAGATCATAGGATCAGATTTAGAGCCATTCTTATTGATCACAGAGGTAATACAATCTAATCCCCTTATTTTACATTAAAACAAACCAAGGAAGACAAATTAAATAACTAACCTAAGAATACATAGTTAGAAAGTCTTTGGGTCAGTATTTGTAATGAGGTCTGCCTGACTCCAAGTCCAATACTCTATAAATGTGACTGGCTATATGAGGAGAGCGAATAGGTAAGATGTTAGTGATGTTATGTAAGTAGAAAAAGCAAATTATCACAACTGTTTGCCATATGTGATGTGAGGAAGAATGAGGAAGCCATGATAATGCTGATGCTATGAATCTGGGAGACTAGAAGAGTGGTGGTATATCTTTGACAAAAATAGGGAAGTTGGAAGACAGCATGGTTTGATGGGGGAAAAATGAGTTCTGTTTTGGGCATGCTGAATATGAGATGTATGTGGGATGAGAGAGAGTATCCAGGAAGGAACAGCAGCAAATAGTGTCAAAGCCAGTACATAGAGGATAAGGATTGAGAAAAGTCAAGTAAATTTGGCAATCAAGTCATCTTGGTAACTTTGGAAAGAGCAGTTTCAGTGGAGTGATGAAGTCAGTAGCCATACTGCAATGGGGTGAGGAATGAACATCTGGATTTCAGCAAGACATTTGTCTCTTACGTGTTTTTCAAGGCTTTGTTTTTGCTCCTCTTTTCTCATTACAACCCGTTATGGGTGAAATGCTCTCAAGAGTTTTCTTATCATCTTTTTTTATTTATTTATTTTTTTGGTGGGGCAATGAGGGTTAAGTGACTTGCCCAGGGTCACACAGCTAGTAAAGTGTCAACTGTCTGAGGCCGGATTTGAACTCAGGTCCTCCTGAATCCAAAGCCGGTGCTTTATCCACTGCACCACCTAGCTGCCCCCTTCCTTTCATCTTAATGCCATAACTCCCCAACCTATTCAACCAGCTCTAATCCCTCTCTGGAGCACTAGTCCCACATTATCAACTTCCAGCTGTTCATCCCTACTCAGATACTATATTATCATTTCAAAATTTAACATGTCCAAAAGATCAGTCATTACCTATCCCTATTTCTGTTGAAAACACTATTATCGGGGGCAGTCAGGTGGTACAGTGGATAAAGCACTGGCCCTGGATTCAGAAGGACCTCAGACACTTGACACTTACTAGCTGTGGGACCCTGGGCAAATCACTTAACCCTCATTGCCCAGCAAAAAACAAAGGAAATACTATTATCCTTCTAATCACACAGGTTTGCCAATTGGAGCCATCTTTGACTCTTTTCTTTCCCTTCCATGACATCCCCCCATACCCAGTCCATTACAAAGTCTTTTCAATTCTACTCTACAAAATCAGTTCCTTTCTTTCCACTCACAAAGCTGCTACTCTAATTCAATGCCTTGTAATTTCTTACTTAGACTACTGAAATAGCCTCCTAAATCTCCAGATTCTTCCATCTTCAATTCATCTTTCACCCAGCTGCCTAAATAGTCTTCTTTAGCACAGGTCTGATTATGGCACTCCTACACTCAAAAGTCTTAAATTATTCCCTATTGCCTTTAAGGTAAAACAAGAATTCCTAAAGAACAGTACTTAAAATACTTGATAATTCATTCCCAAACTACATTTCCAGGCATATTTCACAATACTTCCATTTATATACCCTACATTATACCCAAAATGACCTACTAACTCATCCCTGAACTTCAGATGCCATCTCTCTTAACTAAAATCTGACCTCATATACTTCCTATTTGTGTGACTTTGGGCAAGTCACTTCACCTCTGCCTCGGTTTCTTGAACTATAAAATGGGAATAATAATAATAATAATAATAATAATAGCACTTATCTTGCAGGGTTGTTGTGAGGATTAAAAGAGGTAATATTTATAAAATATTTGTAAAACTGCTTAGCACAGTGCCTAGCTCATAGTAGGCACCAAAGAAATGTCAATTATTCCCTTCCTTTCATCTAGAATGTAGTCTCTTCTCATCTCTGCCTCTTAAAATCTTTAGCTTCTTTCAAAACTCAGCTAAATTCCATTTACTATGGGAAGCTTCTCCATATTCCTTTGGTTCTTAGTGCTTTCTTCCTCTTCAAATTACCTTTCATTTACTTGTCTGTTCAAAATGGTATAAGCCACAATGGAATATAAACTCTTAGGGGTAGATTTTCTTGTCTTTCTATCCCCTTTGTCCAGCAGAGTGCTGGACATAGTGTGCTGTTTAAACATGTTTGCTGAAATTTTTATTTCTATCCATATAAACAAGAGGGAGGTGTATAGGCTCACAGAGAATATAGTTAGTAGGATTACAGCTAGTAGCAGCTAATTCTGAATTTACAATTAAAAATAATTTTCTAGGGACATATCATTTACAAGTTAAATAAATAAATGAATTAATAAATATTAACTACTTACTAGTGCAATGCACTGTGCTAATCACTAGGGATAAAAACAGAAATGTAAAGCACTCCCTACACTCAAAGAGGTTTAATGGCAGAAACAACAAATATAGAAGGTATGGGCTACAAGTCACATGAAAAAGTACTATGGCGCTTAGGATACAACATCAAAGCAGATGTTAATTCCTCTTCTTTAATGTCATTTCCACTGATAAAATGATGAGTTTCTGATGTTGAACCATTCAACAGTATGAAAGACTTTTGTGACAAAAACTTTCTTTTCTGAGTCTTCAGCAGCTGTGGCTGTAGCAAATACAGAGGCAGTTATCAAGCTACCTCTCCACAGCGGTTGCTCCCCAGAATGATGGTTTAAGAGCACTGAGCTGGATGCACTGCTATTCTAAAGATTCTTGGGTTCAGAGGAGATGGTAGCCAAGGTGGTGGTGGTGGTTTGACTTGCCTGATACATGTGGCCTCCTATCTTTCCCTTGGGGTACCTTGCTGCTTCATCTGGGCCAATGTGTCTGCCCTGTGGGTAACAGTTGTTGGAAGTTAGTAGGGATAGCTGGCCCTTTCTTCACAAAAGTTTCTTCCCTGGAAGATGGCTATGAGGGGTGGTCTGAAAACAAGATCATTGGTCTAGAAAGCACTGCCACTCGCATGGTTTCATGTGCCTATTTGTCCATTGTTCAGCAGTTGTTGCTGGTGGTGATGAGAAAGGTGGGCTTCCTCTCCATAATGATTTGTCCACTCAATGATAGCTGTAAGGGCTGGACTGGAAGCAGATCTAGTAGTCTGGAGGACAATGGTATTAATAAGGCTCTTGTACTCAGGGTCCTAGACTGTCTCAAAAAATAAGTAACCAACTTGGATATAGCTTTTAAAATTAAATCAAAAGGTTTTCTTTACATAGTCTGAAAAGTGACATACAAAAGCATGTCTTTGAACTTTTGAATATTCTAATAAAGGGGTTTTTTTATTTTTGTTTTTGGCAGGGAAATGAGGGTTAAGTGACTTTCCCAGGGTCACACAGCTAGTAAGTGTCAAATACCTGAGGCCAGATTTGAACTCAGGTCCTCCTGAATCCAGGGCTGGTGCTTTATCTACTGTGCCACCTATACATGGGGTTTTTAACATTTTTGTTATCATGGACCCCTTCAGCAATCTGCTGAAGCTTACAGACTCCTCAGAATAATGTTTTTAAATATACATAAGATTATGAAGATAACCAATTACACTGAAAAACAATTTCAAACTCTTTTTAAAAGTACACAACTCCAATTTAGGAATACATGAATAATAAGACTAGAAGGAACTGATATGTACAAATAATAAATTCAACCTTTTACACCATTTTTTGCTTATTGTTTTGATTTTATTTATTTTTAGTGGGGGTAGGGGGAAGAGAAAGATACATGTGTGAGTCTTTTGTTTTATTGCCCACATAACAACGGGTTAAGTAGGCTGAGTGACTATGTTAGTTAGAAAACAAAAGGAACAATAAATTAACACTTAGAAAATCTGAGCAGTCAGTATTCAAAAAATAGTGTGACTAAGCAAAATTATCTTAATTTGTTTTCTTCAGTACACATGCTTATTAAATCTACTACTACAGTAAAATAGTACAAAATTGTAAGGCTTCCCATTTGGATAGTTGATCTTGATAAATCAACTGATCTTGAAGCAACTGACCTGATTATTTATTACTACATCCATGCCATTATACCCCCTATCCTTGGTTGACTGTCATGCTTACAGTGTCAGAATGAGCTGCATTATTAGTAAATTCCCTGGACTCTTTTCACTCACCTATAGACTCTGGGGGAGAGAAAGCAAATCATTCTCTTGAAAAGGGAGGAAACTTTTTTTAAAATATGCTCACAAAACTGTGCATACCCTTTGACCTAGCAATACCACTACTAGGTCTATATCCCAAAGAGATCATTAAAAAATGGAAAAGAACCCACATGTACAAAAATATTTATAACAGCTCTTTTTGTGGTGGCAAATAACTGAAAATTGAGGGGACACCCATCAATTGGGGAATGGCTGAACAAGTTGTAGTATATGAATGTAATGGAATACTATTGTGCTATAAGAAATGATGAGCAAGCAGATTTAAGAAAAACCTGGAAAGACTTAAGTGGACTGATGCTGAGGGAAGTGGGCAGAACCAGGAAAACATTGGACACAGCAGCAGCTACACTGTGTGATGATCAACTGTGATAAGCTTGGCTCTTCTCAGCAAATCAGTGATCCAAGACAATTCCAAAGGACTCGTGATGGAAAATACTTTCCACGTACAGAAAAAGAACTATGGAATCTGAATGCAGATTGAACCATACTATTTTCACTTTTTTCTTTCTTTCTTGAGGTTTTCCCCTTTTGTTCTGATTCTTCTTTCACAACATGACCAATGTGGAAATATGCTTAATATGACTGTACATATATAATTTACATCAGATTAGTTGTTGTCATGAAGCGGGGGGTGGAAGGCAGGGAGGGAGGGAGAACAATTAGGAACTCAAAATCTTATAAAAATGAATGTTGAAAACTATCTTAACAGGTAACTGGAAAAAATAAGATACTATTAAGATTGAAAATTTAAAAAAATAAAAAATATCCTCACTTTTGCCTTATCTCACATCAAGATAACCAGAGTCTAGTTCAAGTACTATACAACTTTCACATATTCATTTTCATTTATAACATAAATGATCTACCCCGGTAACTTTAAAGCATAACATGTGTTAATGGAAAAAATGCTCCTACAAAGTTACTAAATGATTCATAGGAACCTACTATAACATACCATATGAATCTTCAACAGTCAAAAGTTGACCATTCATATGATGGGAATTTATAAATTGTCTAAATGTCTGGGTAAATGCTCAAAATATTGCCTGAAGCCCTTTGCTTAATAATTCCATAGAAGCATACTACTAAGGCAATTACATATTTCTAGTTTAACTCCATAGTTTAGGTCAAAGTACATAAAAATAAATCTCAAATTTATTATGAATGACAAATATTCGATTCTCTTAGCAGATATACTATGTAAAATAAAATATTTATTTAATCAACATTATTAAAATTTCTCCTGTGTTGACATCATTATTACTTGTACCAGAATCTCTGTTAAACAGTACTTAACAATAGACTGGACAATGAAATGATTCTGCTTTTAATTTGGTTACAGTGACCACACACTCACTATAGAACATTTATTTTATTGCTACAATTATTAAAAATAAGCTGATATATGAGGCAGCTAGGTGGCGCAGTGGATAGAGCACCAGCCCTGGATTTAAGAGGACCTGAGTTCAAATCTGACCTCAGACATTTGATACTTACTAGCTATGTGACCTTGGGCAAGTCACTTAACCCTCATTACCCCACACACACACACACACACACACATACACACACAAATGCTGATATAGTCTCCTCCCAATGTAGTGTGCAAAAATCTCTCTCATATCCTGGGGAAATCTCTTTTTTTTTCTCATTATGGGGGATTCTATGTGTGAATAGCCAGTGTGAAAACGATTTTACTGGCAGAAAAAAGCAGTAAACAAATTCACATAACTCAGACAAAATCCCATTTCACTCAATTTTTTTTTCCCAAAAACTGAGGCAAAAGTTTTTTTTGTCCAAATAATTGCCTTAATTCTGTTTTACTTTTTGAATAAAGGTTTGACCTGCAAGCAATTATATAGCTTCCAAGAAGAAAAAATAACATGGTATTCATTCAACAAACATTTATTAATAGGCTTTAAGTGTAATTTTATATGATGGACATGGCCTGCTAAGGTAACAACCCCAGAGCATAAAGTGGTAGACAGCAGCATGTATAATTGTTCTTTTAGAGTATACTATTTATGACAGGGGCTATTTATACTCATCAATGGTAATTATATCATATTTTTGTTATGAAAAGGAAAGCAAAGTTCCACTTAGGGGCTTCATTGTATGGATTCTTGAGAAATAAAAAGATGGAGTCCAGTTCTAAGCTTAATGACATCATCACTGGCTAGTTGGAGGTCTGTGATGAAAAATGGCTTTACTGACATTTTTTCCTTATATTCCAGCTTGAGTTACAGTACTCTTAGGATATAGTCTTATGTGTCAAAGAAGGAAGTAAAAGCAAAGGAGAGAAATCAGTCATCACAAAGTTACTCTAACAGGCTCTTACTTACCTTTCATTTTATACCATTCTAGTCCATGCTAAACAACACTACCTAGAACACTAATTTCATCATGGCAATCCCTAGTTTTAAAAACCAAAAACACTTTCAATGGCTCTTATTTCTCAATATATCAAGTCTAAACTTCTGATTGGCTTTTAAGGCTCCTTATAATATAATACCATACAATCTGATTTCTTACCCTTCCCCAAAACTTATCCTCTACTACAATCAAGTCAATCCTTACACTTTCACATGGGCAAAGTAACCATAGTAGACACATTTTTTAAAAAATTGAATGCATTAAGAAATGAAGAAAATGGGGCAGCTAGGTGGCGCAGTGGATAGAGCACTGGCCCTAGAGTCAGGAGTATGTGGGTTCAAATCCGGCCACAGACACTTAACACTTACTAGCTGTGTGACCCTGGGCAAGTCACTTAATCCCAAATGCCTCACTAAAAAAAAAAAAAAGAAGAAGAAGAAATGAATAAAAGTGTGGATATTAAGAATCTCAAATTTTACATAGGGAATAAAATCTTATAATTCTGAGTAATACTAAATAGTGCTTTAAAGTTTGTAACATGCTTTTCTTAAGTTCAGCTAGGTCATGCAGGGGATATAGTGCCAAGCCTGGAGGCAGTAAGACTCATCTTCCTGAGTTCAAATATGGCCTCAGACACTTACTAAATTGTGTGACCATGAGTAAGTCACTTAATCCAGTTTGCCTCAGTTTCCTCAGCTATATAATGAACTGAAGAAGGAAAGAGCAAACCATTCTAGGTCACAAAAAGAGTAGATCCTGACTGAAAACTACTGAATAACAATTAGCTCAATAATTATCTCATTTAATACAACAACCTTTTATGGTCAGCACTATTAGTATCCCTAACAACGATGAAGAAACAGATAAACATAAATATAAAATGAATATAAGTAGCATTTCCTCTTTTTTATTTAATCTGTATTTTATTCACTCAAGAAGAATAACACAACTAGTTAGGTTTTATACAAATGATTCTCTACAAGAGGTCACATATTTAGAATACAACTGACTGGAAGGTGAAGAGAACACGAGAGTTTTCTATTATTCAATTTTGTTGATTAATTTCTCTCACTGATATTAACAGAAATAATTATGGGGGAGATGCAGGCTTTTTCCCTGTCCCATTTCCTTCTTCAAAGCCCAACCTTTAAAAGATGTTACTGACCTCTGTCAAAAGTTTGCCCCATTAGGGGCGGCTAGGTGGCGCAGTGGATAAAGCACCAGTCCTGGATTCAGGAGTTCCTGAGTTCAAATCTGGCCTTAGACACTTGAAACTTACTGGCTGTGTGACCCTGGGCAAGTCACTTAACCCCCATTGCCCCGCAAAAAAAAAAAAAAGTTTGCCCCATTAAAGCTCTCTGAAGAATATCATTGCTTAAAAATTAGGACAGAAAAAATGGAAGCTAATAACTTTATGAGAAATCAAGACACAATAAAACAAATCCAAAGGAATAAAAAAATAGAGGGCAGTGTGAAACATCTCCTTGGAAAAACAGCTGACCTGGAAAATAGATCCAGGAGAGACAATATGAAAATTACTGGAATACCTAAAAACCATGATTAAGGAAAGAGCTAAGACATCATCTTCCAGGAAACTGTCAGGGAAAATTGCCCTGATATTCTAGAAGCAGAAGGTAAAATAGAAATTGAAAGAATCCATCAATCACCTCCTGAAAGAAATCCCAAAAATAAAACTCCCGGGAATATTATAGACAAATTCCAGAGCTCCCAGGTCAAGAAGAAAATATTGCAAGCTGCCAAAAAGAAACAATTCAGGTACTGTGGAGCCACAGTCAGGATAGCACAAGATCTAGCAGCTTCTACATTAAAGGATCAGAGGGCATGGACTATGACATTCCAGAGGGCAAAGGAATTGGGATTACAACCAAGAATCACCTATCCATCAAAACCTATTATAATTTTTCAGAGGAAAAAATAGGACTTTAGCGAAAAAGAGGATTTTCAGATATTCATGATGAAAAGACCTGAACTGAATGGAAAATTTGACTTTCAAATACAAGACCCTAGAGAAGCACAAAAAGGTAAACAGGAAAAAGAAATTAAGAGGGATGTTAAAAGGTCAAATTGCTTATATTCCTATATGGGAAGATGATACGTCTAACTCATAAGAACTTTCTCAATATTAGGGCAGGTGACAGAAATAAATCTAGACAGAGGGCACAGGTAGGAATTGGTTTTGAAGGGATGATATCTGTAAAGTATTTATTTTTTGGTGGGGTGGTTGGAGTTGGATGACATGCCTGCGGTCATGCAGTGGGTGAGTATCTTGTGTCTGAGGACAGATTTGGGCTCGGGTCCTCTTGGGTCCAGAGTGGGTGCTTTGTCCACTGTGTCGCCTAGCTGTCCCATGATGACATCTTTAGAGTAGAATTGAGGGGTGAGAGGAATGCACTAGGGGAGGGGAAATGGGAGAGGTAGAATGGGATGAAATCCCATATGAAAGAAACATGAAAGAGTTTATAGAATGGGGGGAGGAGAGATGGGGAAGGAGCAGAGCAGTATAAGAACCTTATACTCATCAGATTAGGTTCAAAGACCTTAATCTCATCAGAGATGGCTCAAGGAGGGATTAACATACACACCCAATTGGGTAGAGTAATCTATCTAAGATGGGTAGTAAATATGCCTTACACTTATCAGAAGTGGCTCAAAGACCATAATCTCATCATAATTGGCTCAAGGAGGGAATAACATATATACTCAGTTGGCTAGAGTAATCTATCTAACCCTGCAGGAAAATAGATGAGGAAGGGGATAAAGAAAGAGGGGCAAAAGAAGGGAGGGCAGACTGGGGGAGGGGGCAGTCAGAAACAAATCCCTTTTGAGAATAGATACAGTGAAAGAAGATAGATAATAGAGTAAATATCATGGGGAAGGGAATAGGATGAAGGGAAATAGTTAACAATAATAACTGTGAAAAAAAAAGGGAAAAAAATTGTACAAAAATATTTATAGCAACTCTTTGTGGTGGCTAAGAATTGGAAATTGAAGGCATGTCCATCAATTGGGGAATGGCTAAACAAGCTGTGGTATATGATTGTAATGAAATATTATTGTACTATAAGAAATGACAAGCAGAATTTCAGAAAAACCTGGAAAAACTCATATGAACTGATGTATAGTGAAGTGAGCAGAACCAGGAGAACACTGCACAATGACAGTGTTACTGCTCTATAAGCAACTGTGAATGACTCTCAACAATACAATGATCCAAGACAATCCCAAAGGACTAATAATGAAGCATACTATCCACCTCCAGAGAAAGAACTGATATTGATTGAACACAGACTGAAGCATGTTTTTTTACACTTTTTCTTTTTTTTAACTTGTCTTTTTATGTAAAATGACTAATATGGTAATGTTTTACATAATTGTACATGTATAACTTAAACTGATTGCTTGCAACCTTGGGCAGGGGTAAGGGTAGGGAGGGAGGGAATGAGAGAAGGATAGAATTTGGAACTAAAAACTTTAAATCTTAACACCTCCCCCCCCCCCAAAAAAAAGTTTACCCCACCTAGACCATCTTATCTAGGTAAATTCCTGCCTCTTGTGTTTGGGTGGGGATAAATTATTTGATTAGACTGCCTAAGGCTGGGGGTAATTTAGAAGTAAATGATATAATCAAAGGTACACCCTCAAGCTCTTCATCAGAATAGGTCCACCTTTCATGTTAGTATTCATTCTTCTCATTAATTGGGGTTTGGGGTTTTTTTTGGTGAGGCAATTGGGGTTAAGTCACTTGCCCAGGGTCATACAGCTAGTAATTATCAAGTGTCTGAGGCCAAATTTGAACTCAGGTTCTCCTGAATCCAGGGCAGGTGCTCTATCCACTGTGCCACCTAGCTGCCCCTTCTCATTAATTGTTAACCAATCAGAGTCGACTCCCCTTGTCAGGAACATCCACTCTTCCAAGGGCATCTATATCTCTTGAACTTTTTAAAAGTCACACTGTGGCTAGTACTTCAAGCATTTTTTTTCTGTCCTAATTAGTGCTAGTCAAATCCAAAGTGAGAAAGTTATCAGGGAATTATGTTCTTTTTAAATGCTTCTATTTGTAGCCAATATTGTTCAAGCACTGGTTTGTACCCAGATCTATTCCCACTTGATAGAATTTGGCCAAAGGAAGGAAAAACTATTGCATAGTTTATAATATGTAACTGATGGACAATTGATTGAATTTGCTTATTGGTATATATTGGTATAGCTTATTAGTATATATATATTTGGAAGTTCAGTAATTTCTGGTGGCAGCACAGCTGCCATGATCACAGATTATTATTGAAACAGAAAAAACAAAAGTGGCATCTTCACCAAGCATGTCTTCAGGTCCAAGCAAGGCGCTATTGATCTGCCTGCCTTCCTGTAAGTCCCAACTAAAATCCTGCCTTCTACAGAAAGCCTTCACCAACCCCTCCTTAATTCCACTGTCTGTCTTTCCTATGTTAAATATTTATGACTTAGACTGTATATAACTCATTTTGTATATATTTGCTTGCATGTTGTCTCCCCTTTTATATTGTAAGATTACTGGGAGCAGGGACTGTCTTTTGCCTTTCTGCTTTACTAGCACTTAACACAGTGCCTGACATATAGTAGGTGATTAACAAATGTTTAATAATTGATTCTCAAACTGGAACAAAGCCATCTGAGGGTGAAGGAAGAAAGAACAGCCTGAGCTCATGTTTTCCCTATGTCTCTCCCTCAGTCTCTTTCTCTGTTTTCTCTCCTCCCTCTCTCCTCCAATTTCTTTTCTAAAACCTAATTAAGCTTGACTGGCTAATTGTTGATCAAGCACCCCAGTCCTATGAACAATAGAACTTAAAACCTAGCCCCTCAGGCCCCTCTAAAATACTCAGAAAAGCAGTAGCCACCCTCTGGGGAACAGATAAGTTAGTTGAGAGTACAAATTGAAAAAGTACTACCAAATGGGATGCTAAAAAATGATTAGTATTTTTATAGTGTTATGCTTTGTGAAAGAAGTTTTTTAAATATTTCTACTTTTTAACATTTATTTATGATAACATTAGATCCTACTACATGAATAAGTTGTTTAATGGTGTCCTTTGATGCTGAAGTGTATGCATTTTCTTAAATATTCCTATTCAGAAATCATCTTTAAAAATTTTCAAAACTTTTCAGCTCTATCCTAATTTTGCTTTCTCTTCCTATTAGACTTAACTTTCTTCTTTTTTTGGATTTAACTATTTCTAAATGAGAATTCTAAAGTCTCTTCCAATTATTGCATTTTTAACAATATATTTTCCCAATTCACTTATTTTCTTTAATAATATAGATGCTATCCCATCTAGTACATATTTAATAATAGCATTGTTTCATCCACAGTGCTTTTAAGAATAATGTATTTGCTTGTTTCTCTTCTGACATGGTCAATTTTATTGTTGTTTTATCTGCAATCAAGTTTGTAATTCTTTCTTCTTAGGAATCATCAGAAGCATAGTACGGTTTTTTTCAGTCTCTTGTTTTCACTGTAAATTGTGCATTTATAGTTTAAATGTGTTTCTTTTCTAAAGCAAATAGCTGATTTTGGTTTTCTTATCCATTCTTCCTTTCCTTTTTGTTTTAGTGAGGAATTAATTCATTCACATTCAAAGCATAATTGTTAAGCCTGTGCTTTCCTCCATTAAATTCTGTTACATTAATTCCAACCCTACCTCCATCTTATTAGACTCTACCTATGGTTTCTTTTATTTTCACTAATATGATTTTGGTCTCCTACCACAGAACTTAAACTTCTGTTCTTTCTTTTAAAACTTTCTGTATTCAATCCCTGCTCCAACATATATATAATCATCCGATTTCTTAACTTGAATATTAACTAAACTCTTGCAACAAACGTTCATTTAATTCAAAGCCTTTCTAATACCATTTTCCATCAGTATACTCTGAAATCTAAACTTTCATTTTTGAGGTTTTTAGCCTTCCTATATTCTCTGTATTCTCAGAATCACATAATCACAAAATATTAAGGGTTGGACGGACTGTCAACAGCTATAGAGTACAATCCATATACCAAATTAATCACTACCTCAATACACCCAATAAGCAGTCATCTACACTCTGTTTAAAGAAATAGGAGGAAGTAAAGATTCCCCCACCCAACTTCTTCAGGCAACCTATTTTACTTCTGACATCTTCAACTGTTAGTTTTTGTAACATCAATCCTAAATTTGCCTCTTGCAACTTCTAACCAATTTTCCTGATTTTGCACTATGAGGACAAAAAGAACAATTCTAATCCCTCTTCCAGGCCGTGATCCTTCTAACTCTTGAATACAGCTGCCTTCCCCTAAGAATTCTTTTATCCAGGGCAGCTAGGTGGCACAGTGGATAAAGCGCAGGCCCTGGATTCAGGAAGACCTGAGTTCAAATAAGACCTTAGACACTTGACAGTTACTAGCTCTGTGACCCTGGGCAAGTCACTTAACCCTCATTGCCCTGCCCCACCCCCAAAAAAAGAATTCTCTTATACAGAATAAACTCTCCAATTCCTTTAACCAATACTCATGACATGGACTCAAGGCCCATCATCATCTTCATTGCTCCCCTCTACACATTTTGTTGCTTATCAATGTGCCTCAAACCATAATGCCCCAAAATGAACATAAGACTCCAAATGAGGTTTGATAAGGGCATGGTACAGAAGGATTGTCACCTATTCCTAAAATCTAAGCTTCTCTTAACCTGCCTAAGATGACATTAAGGGTTTTTTTTTAATATCATGCATGCAATCCACTAAAATTCTCATCTTATTCAGAACTGAAAATAGCATGAGATATTTTGCAAATAGACTTCCTAAAAATATGGTTATTAGCAATACCATTCCCCTCATCTACCAGTTAAGTAACCTTTGTAAATAAGATTTTGCATGACTTGTTTTTAATGATACTATGCTGGTATAAGTGCAAGAGAGAAGTAGGGCTCTTTATTTTCCTTTCTGGACATGTGACCTGATCACAACTAGCCTCTAATCCTGGCAAAATGAGCAGTCACGTATCTTTTTAGAATTTGAGCAGTCCCTGTTCTTACTCTATCCCAAGGCTAACTGTTGATAAAGAGAAGGTATCCATGTCTGCTATTCCTGCACTCTCCTTGAAAGAAACAAGTTGCACTGCTCTGCTTCCAAGGCTAACCAAAGGGGAGGAAAGTTGTTTTTCTTAGAATATAAGTTTCACTGCCATCTCAATTCCTCAATTCAGGGAGAATCTTCTTTCTGGACTTGTGTGTAGCTATATGCTACTGACATGTCCAAAATTGTGAGGTTTGATTTTCCTTTTCCTCTCTTATAACAGATTGGGTATACCATGGTGAAATGGATAGGGTGCAGAGCCTGGAGTCAGGAAAGCATGGATTTAAAATCCTACTTCAGATGTTACTAGCTATGTGACTCTGAGCAAGCCACTTAAACTCTCTGTGCCTCAGTTTCTTTATCTGTAAAGCAACAGGTGAAAATTAATGGCTCTAATATCCCTCCCAACTCTAATCTACTATCCTATGCCAAACTGTTGAGAAATCCAGCATATAAACTACATGAAAGGATCCATGAGATGCTTCCCTTTAAGTCTCAGGCACTCACCAAAGGTAAGGCATTCTTTTCAAATCTCTATTTAGGGCTGGGAAGGTAAACTGCCTGTAGACTCTAATCTCATCCAAGACATCTGGATTTTTTTTAATAGGCTAGTAATAATCTATAATTTTATTTAAATTGTTTCTATGTACTGGGACAAATGATTGAGCAGAATGCTATACAGAAAATCCATTTAAGCATCTCCATTCAATACAACACAGCAGACTTATAGAAAGAAATGGGCCAGTGTTTGAAAAGGGACTGGCTGAATTACCTGTATTGTCTGTTTTCAGAGACTAAGTTTCTCTCTAAAGGGATCTGAAAGGACTTTGGAAGTCCCCATAAACACTGACCCAGAAACATCCTTCAATTATCAGGCTGCCAACCAAGAAAGCTTCGTGGCCAATGTTTATGCATGATGAAGATGAACATGATTGTCCTCTACCTCTTGTCTCCTCAGCTCTTCTTGTATGTCTCATATGTTCATTAGAAATGAGAATATTTAGAATAATTAAATTGTAAATAAATTATTTATATGGTACTTAAAAGGGTAATTTGTTGATTTGTCCCTAGAAATAAGAATCTGAATGTTTTAGGCTATTCAAATAACTATATTTCTATCAACACATGTAAAGTATTCACCTGGCAAAGACAAGCTTTGTCCTATTTGTTGATAGGCCCTGTCAGAAAGACAATACTGTGTCATTTTGTGCAGGCTCCATAGTTTATACTCTGGGTTATTGGAAAGTGACACTGTCAATATTTTTTTTCCTTTTCAAAATGCTGAATGGGATGCTCACAATTTTTTTTCTAAGCACACCTTTTTTATTAAACATTTTACAAAAAACCAGTTTTCATTCATCCATTAAATACTTGGCTTTCAGAAAAATTTTAAACAAAACTCATTCATATGATTCCTAGATTTTCCCTATTGCCTTAAATTTTTAGAGTTCTATAGTATATAAAATTAATTATGTCAGATCACATACAGAGTCAGATTATGGAATGTTACAAAATACATTAAGTAGAAGTCAAAATCAGTATACATTTGAGCTATCAAATGTAAACTCAATCTGCTACCAACATAAAAATAAACCTGCAAATACACACTAGCCAAGTAGATCCATAAAGTAAAACTAAATGGCTTATTAGTGATTGCAAACATTACTAACCATATTACTAGATTAAATTGTGACTGGCAGGGGCGGCTAGGTGGTACAGTGGATAAAGCACCAGCCCTGGATTCAGGAGGACCTGAATTCAAATCCAGCCTCAGACACTTGACACTTACTAGCTGTGTGACGCTGGGCAAGTCACCTAACCCTCATTGTCTCGCAAAAAATAAAAACTGTGACTGGTTTTAAATTTTACTCAATTAATACCCTATACTCAATTTAAAATAGAAATATTTGCATTGTTCATTGATATTTTTGGAGACAGCAGATTAGAGAACTGTCCTCATACTTTGTATGCATCTTGTATCTATTATTGACATACATATTGTCTCTCTCATGAGAATATGGCTCGTTGAAAGTAGAGACCATTTTTAATTTTTTTTTGTATCCTCAGTATTTGGCATATAATAATGGCTTAATAATTGCTCTCTGAGGGGGCAGCTAGGTGGCACAGTGGATAAAGCACCAGCCCTGGATTCAGGAGAACCTGAGTTCAAATCTGGCCTCAAACACTTGAAACTTACTAGCTGTGTGCCCCTGGGCAAGTCACTTAACTCTCATTGCCCCACTACCAAAAATAAATAAATAAATTATAAATTACAGATTATAATAATAAAATACTGAACCTATAACTCTGACTAATCTAGAAATATCGATAATTCGATAAAACATATTAGGAAAAAAGTTTTTCTAATTTCAAGACTGAGTGAGATCTGAACAACATTTTGGAAAACCCTAATTTAGTTACTGTCCATGGAATAACTATTTTACTTATTATATTCCTTTGTACTTATATATTTGTGGCAATTATGTAGTTTTATTGGTTCATACTAGGAAGCATCAAGATGTTCCTCCCCACAAAAAAGTACATAACATCAATACTATAATTAGTAAAAACAATAAAAGTGGGGGCAGCTAGGTGGTGCAGTGGATAAAGCACTGGCCCTGGATTCAGGAAGACCTGAGTTCAAATATGACCTCAGACACTTGACACTAGCTGTGTGACCCTGGACAAGTCACTTAAACCCCATTGCCCCGCCAAACAAAACAAAACAAACAAAAACAAACAATAAAAGTGAGGGGATAGAAATACAAGATGCCATTTGAAACAAAACATCATCCTTTCCTTATCCCTTATAACATTACACCAGTCTTGAGATCCCAGCTAATTCATCCCTTACTTGTTCACAAATGTATAGAAAAGACAGATTATTAGTTATTGATTACTGAAATTACTGATTATTGTTGGATTTGGATCCATGTAGAATCAACAGATGACAGACATATTAATTATTTAATATCTGTCTTATAGATAATTATTTGCCTCATACTATAGCATAAATTATAAAGTGATTGATATAGTGGGGCTCCTTATCATTGGCAGGCAATCTGCCTAGGGGAAGGAAACCCTGATTTTAAACCTCCATTGCCTTGAGGCTATATCCATATATGGGAAAGGCTTAGGGAGTTAACCCTGAGGAAAAATCAGGAGTCGGAGTCCCTTAGGCAGTTGAATGTTGGACATCACATCCCTCTGACAACTCCTGAGGAGGCACTGGTGACAAACTGTATTGGCTCTGCCTCTCCTTTGGATCCACCAATGTCCCAGAGAGGGAAAACCTGCTGCATGGGCAACAACTTGTTTTCCATATTGATCTACCCAGACCAGCGCCCTGGAGAGGATACTCCAGCTACTCCTTATGGGGTAGATACAACACGGGATGTGGCAGTTACTGGTTATAAGTCACTCAGGAGCTGTGGCTCCCACATCGGACTGCACAGCCACACTGTGGACTGTGGCTCTTCAAGGCACTGATCCATGCTCGTCCACGACTGGTAGAGGCCTACTACTACTGATATTAAAAATGTCTTTCACTATCACAACATTATTACCAATACTGCCATATGTGCCCCATTTACCAGGATATTATTTTGGGAAACCGGTCAAAATAATGCAATGGCAGACCACCTTTGCACCCCATGTAGAAGTTTTAAAACTGCTATGACACTAATGTTGCTTGTTAAAGACTTCTACTACAAGTGCTTATAATCTTCACTTTAGGCTAATCAAGGAAAGAAATTGCCTTGAAACCTGCCAAAATAGACTTCATGAAGTACTACTTGATAAACCAGAAGGGATGCTTCAATGTCAGGGCCTTAGATCCTCTGGATCCATTTTAAAAGACTTTTGTCCCTTTAAAGGTTGATATTGAAAAAGAAAGGCAGGATGATTGTGCTGGTAACCTCTTTCCTACTCAAATAAGGGATAAAAACATAACCTTGACCCTACAACCTCAAACACAGAAAAGTTACACAGTAGATCACTCTTACTAATCCTAACGAGCATTTCTGATCTTAGGTGAATCTTCCTCATTTTCTTTGTAAATCCCAAATGTCACTTTTATTTTTGTGATTTTTCACATGCATTAAAAATTTTATCATAAACGAAGAGTATGTATCATACATGAATGGAGAGAGTAAAGCTGGAAAGATTAGAATAATGTGAAAAAATGAAATTGTATGAGCTTAAAATGAGTACAAAAGATGGATACTTAATTATCATATACCATGCTACTAATTTAATACAATTCTAATATCTGCCAGTATTGATGTTAACTTTAAAAATAAATGCATATTATTTTAATTATAAGCACTGGAATTTAAACGGGAATCTCTTAGGTCTATAACATCTGACTAAGCTATTGCCTATAACCTTACTTTGACCTGAAAGAAAAAAAAAACCAGCAACACAGTGTTTACTCATGAATCAGGCACCCATGATGTAAGGAAATTGTTAGCAGCTCCATCTGAAATGCTGAATGGTACATCCAAAATGTTAAAACTTTTCAGGTGAATATTTTGAACTACTGGGAAGACTTGAGAAGAACAGTTATGCAAAGTTAGTGACAAGATTTCCCTGACCCATTTACCCCCACTGTTCTGCTTTGCCCTTTAAAAAAGAGAAAGCCTCCGACTTATTGAGCCAACAATGTACCTATTATATTCCTTGAAGGATGTGTTGTTTCCATGTATAATTTGGCTATTCCAAAGAAATTGTCTTTATTTTATCAAGAATCAAACAAAAATGAAAAAATTTGGATAGTTTGTAACTTTTATACCCAGAACTGAGAACAATTTAATGATGTTATAATTCTATTCCACCGCAGTATATAGTATATAGTACTGTACTGTTCCTCTTTTACAGGAATCACCTCAAAACCCTTATGATATATTTTACTATGTATTCCTAAAGCTACAATGATGAGAATACAAGGGTGAAATAATTTTATTGTAAAAAATAGTCTACCTACCCTAATTGTTCACACATATACCAAAGTTGTAGTATCCTTTAAGCTCAATGATGCTGATGTGGTGTAGGACATTCATGAAAAGAAGACAGTACATGAACTTTAATCCATAAAGATACTAAGAAGACTCCAAATACTTGTACTTATTCTAGGACCTCTTTGTCCCATACTCCTGAGGCTGGGGATTTAGTGGTGGTGGGAATATTAGTACATGTGAGTAAAGGGGGGATGATTACACCAGACAAATGACATTAGGTTGTTTCAAATTTCCTGATACCACACTATGGTATTTGTGACCTTGAAGAAGCTGACATAATCTCTCTACATCCCTGGAAATAACAGCTAATAGTACAACCAACTCTACAAGAGCTCTACACTGATATTTTGTTACTCCAAAAATTTGCCACTGAGGAGAGAGTCACTCTAGATTTTCTCCTGGCTTCTCTAAATGGCTGCCAAAGTCAGCACCTCCTGGTGCAACAACATTGCCCTGCCTACCCTTATGGAGACCAATCTCAATACCATCTGGGCCCTTCTCTTTAAACCATGTGTCAAGTGAAGATATAAGCTGAACACTGTACCCAGAATTTCCTGACTTATGCATTTCATTTTGGGTCTAAAACCTCATCCAGGTGCTAAACTCTTTATTCATCATTCTTTTAGTCTTTTCCCTCAACATACAGTTCTTTCAATATAGGATCAAAGCTCTCAACTATTCCAGGGCAGGCAATACCGTATAACAGCTCTCCTCACTCCTACTATGTAATAACTACATTTACAGACCTACTGGATGGAGAGCACTGAAAATGAAGCTATTAAAGATTAAAACAGGGATAGTGAAGATCTAGAGAGATGGGCCTTTTATCTCACATTTTTGGTACATATATAACTACTGGTTCAGGTAAAATGATCAATCATAGATGCTTTTCAGAATTTGGATGCTCTGCTCCACTCTCTAGAAAGACCAACTTCAAATAAAGAACAAGCCTCTATGTCTGCTCTCTCCTTGAAAGAAGCGAGTTGCCCTGTTCCATTTATAAGTTTAACTGGAGACAAAATACAGCTGTCCTTTTTAGAGACTAAAAGACAGTTGCATACTTAACTGAGAGGATTCTTCCTTCTGAATTTACTTCTTGTAGCTACATGTTCCTGATTAAAACTTCTGACATATGTCCTAAACTCTGCATTATTGTTTTTCTCCCTTGATACTGACTCTGTAATTAACACTTCCCTTTCTAAATATTCAGCAACAATCACTATAAGAACCCACTCCAAATTTTTCCTAGGAACCAAGTCAAGTCCATCAGTCTTTTGCTAGTAGACTCTGCTCTCTTCCCTCTTTAAAAAAATGGAATATCTGCCCTTCTCCAACCTTGTGACATTTCTTTAATTTTTTTTACAATCTTTTAAATATTATTGATAACAGCTCAGTAATCACATCTACCCTTCCTTTTGGTATATGAGGATGTAATCAAGGGCCTGTTTAAGTGTTCTCTTACTTTTTCTTGCTTAGGATATCAAAACTGTAATGTTGGTCCTGTAAAGATTGAGCAGCATTGCCTTCTCTCTATTGCCAGTTATCATTGGCCCATCCACCCCTCACAAAAGTTGTCTCTTCTTTGATCTTCCTTTTTCTCCCAATATAGTTAAAGAAAAAACAAAATAAAACCTTTCTATTGTACTTAGCTATCCTCACCAGCCTCAACTCATTCTGAGCTTCAGCATTTCTGACATTTTTTTATTGGATTTTGCCTTGTTCTTATCATCTTCTATTACCTGGCTTTTCTTACATTTTCCATACTTTTTTTTTTTAATTCTGTTAGTTGGTGAGTTTGTACCCACAGTCTTTTGAGATAAATTTCATTTTTCTTCATCAAGGGAATTGTTTCTTTTTGTGTCTTCATAATTTCACGTTTAAACAGATCCTATCCCTGCTGCGTTGACTTTCCCAATGGTAATCTAGCTATATGATTCTAGTTATTCTTCCTCTGAACCTTTTGTAACCTGTCCCTTGGGCTGATTATGCCCAGGATTTCCTCTCCTTCTCTATTATAAACTCTATGAAGGAGTTGTTCTTGTTGTTTGTGCTTCATTCTCAAAGAGGACCATGACATCAGGGTGAAGTATGTCATGACTTACACTTAATTAGATTTAAGTGAAGTAGGTTTGTGCAAGGTCACCAACCTCACTCTCTCCTCCAGATCCACCTGGGTCCAGTGGCAAAATATATATCAGGATGACAGAGATAGCCCCAGTTTAAGGCAATTGGGGTTAAGTGACTTGCCCAGGGTCATACAGCTAGCAAGTGTCTGAGGTGAGATTTGAACTCAGGTCCTCTTCCCATCAGGGCCAATGCTCTCTCCACTACACCACCAAGCTGCCCCCTAGAAAGGAAGTCATTCCAGGGTTCCCATAATTTCTATCCTTCCAACAAGTTTCTCCTTTCCCAGATCTAGAAAGAATTTCTTCATGTTTGTTCCTCCATCTGTTGAAGGATATAATCATCATTAAGGCAAGTCAAGAATTTGTTAGATACTCTAGTTTTGGCAGAGTTTCAGAAGATGAATAGATAATGAAGTCCTCCATCACTATTCTCATCATACCTCTGTGCCAGATTTGTGATCCATTTCCTTTTTTGTCCACATATTCTACAAGATATTTAAAAGATAAAAAAAAGAATCTGTTTCTACGTCCGCTGACATTTATACAAATGCTCTCTACTTCTGTTTCCTGGGTGGTTTCCTCACATGAGTATGTCTTTTAAATATATAATGCTACCTGCCCACCAATTCCTTTTATCTATTTCATTTCCTTGATGAATATACTCCTTTCAGGAGACAAATAGGTCCTTATACCTAAATAGGGAAGTCTAAAACAAAGATGACTATAGAACAATTTCATTAATTAATTTGACAATTTAAAATAAAATCCTGGAAAAAATTGAGAAATGTCTCTGAAAAACCATTCACTATGATCAAGTTGCATTAATACCAGGAATTAAATGTTAATTCTACATAAGGAAAACAAACCACATAATCATACTTTTAAAAAAACAACACTAAAACTGGGGCAGCTAGGTGGCACAGTGGATAGAGCACTGGCCCTGGATTCAGGAGGACCTGAGTTCAAATCCTACCTCAGAAACTTAACAATTACTAGCTGTGTGACCCTGGGCAAGTCACTTAACCCCAACTGCCTCACCAAAACAAAAAACAAAAAACCTAAAACCACATGATTATCTCAACAGATACAGAAAAAACCTTTGACAAATTACAAGCATCATATGCAATGAAGATACATTAGAACCTTTCCCAATAAACACAGGAACAAGGATGTCCACTAACCCTGATATACTGCTAGATAACAGTATAAAGGCAGGTAAAGAAGCCATAAAATTGGCTTTTTGTGGATGACGTGATGGTTTACTTGGAATTAGTAAAGATACTAACTGAGAAAACTGAGTGGTGAACAGCGGATAAGTGCTTGGCCTATAGTCTAGCAGATCCGAGTTCAAATTCATCCTCAGACACTTACCAGTTGTGTAACCCTAGGCAAGTCACTTGACCTCTATGTGCCTCAGTTTCTTCAAATGTAAAATGGGACAATTATAGTACCTGTCTCCCAGATTTACTATGAGAATTAAATACTTGTAAAACACTTAGCACTGTGACTGATACATAGTAGATGCTTAAGAAAAGGTTCTTTCCTTCTTTCCCTCCCTCTTTCTTAACTTTAACAAAGTTTCAAGGCTACAAAGTAAACTATAAAAAAATCAACAGTATCTCTATATAATAATAACAAAATCCAAGAGACAATAATAAAAAGGCAAATCTCATTCCAAATAACTTCAAGGAACACAAAATATCTGGGGATACTACCAAAACACAAAAGACTTGTATAGATTCAATTACAAAGTGCTCCTTAAAGAAACAAAAATAACCTAAATAGCTGAAGGAATATTCAGTGCTCATGGCTGAGTTCTGCCAATATAATCAAAATGACAATACTACCAAAGTCATTTTACATTTTAATGCTATACCAATCAAATTATCAAAGGGCTACTTTATAGAAATTGATAAAATAATAACAAAATTCATTTGGAAAAACAAAAGATCTAGAACATCTAGGGAAATGATAAAAAGAGGTAGGAACAAAGGGTGAAAATACACTTCCAGAGCTCAAACTATAGTATATAAAGCAGCAGTCATTAAAACCATTAAGTATTGGTTAGAAAATAGAAAGTTAATTTTTTTTAATATTTAAATGTTAAAAAAGAAAATAGAAAGTTAAATCAATGGAACAGACTATACAAAGGAGAATCAGAAACAATGAAACTTAGAACATTTTATTATAATATGCTTATAAGAATAATACACATAAATGCTTAAGATAGCATTCAATAAACTCTAAAATATATACTACTTAGGAAAGACTTCCCTATTTGATAAAAACTGCTGGGAAAACTATAAAGCAATTTGGCAGAAATTAGGCTTAGACCAATGCCTCTTATCGTCTTCCACAACACACCTCAATAAGTATTTAGAAGTCCTAACTACCTGTAAAATGCATAAAATATCTTGGAATCAATCTAGGAAAGCATATTCAATACCTATATAAATACAATTACAAAGCACAAATTACAAAAGAAATAAAGCACAAGCTAAATACCTGCAAGATTGATCAGTATTCATGGCTGAGTGGTGTCAATATAATAAAAATGAGAAAACTAATTTACTAAAAATTAATTTACGAATTTATTTAGTTTACAAATTTAGTGCTTTCCAAACAAACTATCAACTCTGGAGGTTTGGAGCTCAGATTTCTGTGACTTATGGTATCTCCTTGGACAACCAGAAGTCACTAGTACTTCTTAAGGAAGAGACTAACTCTTAAACTATGATAAATGTCATGGGGTGCAGAGCACCCCAGAAGTTCTCTGGGACACACCAAGGAATCTTCTCCTTGAGAAACTAAACCAGAGGACATAACGCCTGGAGAGATAAACTGAACCAAATCGGACTGAGCTAGCTTAGGAATCCTACCCTTCATTCTGGTCTCCCTTACCCTGGGGAGATAAGTTTGCGTGTGGCTGTGGCCTTTGCGTTCTGAAGAGGGATCGGTAGCCACCCCTCACCCCATTCCTTTAGTCACTACCAGTGGGGGATGGTCCTCCACTCCTCACCCAATTCCCCCAGCTACCACCAGTGGGGGATGATCCTCTCTCACTAAAGGAACTTTTCACCGGCAGATGGTCCACCCCCATCAGTCCTCTATAAAAGTACCTTCCAGTCTCCTGTTCGGGGAGATTTGGTACCTCTGAGCCATGTGCTTTATGCCAAATCTCCCCATGAAAAGTCCAAGGATTTCTTTCATGGTTTCCCTCCCCTTGCTCCTAAATAAACTATCACCTTATTCTAACTAAGTTTTGTGTGCAAGAGGGTGTAATTCTTTAAAGAGGAATTCCTAAGAACCCCAACTCCCACCACCCCGTACCCATTTCCCACCATTACAAAAATATACTTATTAGTCATATCAAGCTGGTATCTGAATGGAAAATGAATTGGAGAGATTTGTGGCAGTGACAGTAATTAGAAGGCTACTGCAATAACCTGGTGACAGATGCTGAGGACCTTAAAGCTACAATGATGGCCACATAACCAGAAAGAAGTGGAAGAGAAGCAGAATCAAAATGTGTGCAAAATATGTGACTATAAAGGTAGGGAAGCTCAAAGCCAAAATAGGGAATAGAAAATAAGCTCATAGAAAGCATAAACCATGTCTTATATTTATATCCCTCATATTGCCCAAGATATCTAACAATCTCCTAGTTCTGCTCAATTCACTCTGTCATCTATTCTTGTAAGTCCTCCATGGTTTCTCAGAATCTATTCTTTTAGTCATTTCTCACAGGGTAATAATTATCTCATTACCTTCACAAACCATTATCCAAGTATTCGGTATCCATTTTGTTCCCAGTTATTTCACTAACACAAATTGCTACTGTAAATTTTTTGGTACATGTTTCTTTGATCTCTCTGAGGAATACACCTAGTCATGATATAACCAAGTTTCCATATAACTTTGGGGATACAGTCACAAATTGTTTTACTAAATTGTTAGATCAATTCACAGCTATACCAGTATTGCATCAGTGTGCCTATCTCCTCCCTCAGGTCCTCAAAAAATTGTTCTTTTCTTTTTTTTCATCTTTATTAGTCTGATGGATGTAAGGTAGAAGTTAAGAATTGTTTCACTTTTGCATTTCTCAATATTATCAATTTATAACATTTTTCATACAATTGATAGTGTTCATTTCTTATTTTGAGAATTATTTGTTCCTAACCTTTGACCAGTTCATATCCATTTGTCTACTGGGAACTTACTCTTTTTCTAATTTGTTTGTATCATTTCTCTTTCTATTTGATATTAGAGCTTTATCAGAGTGGGGGTGGGGGGAAGCTGATGCAAAGATGTTTTCCCAGGTAACAATTTTCCTTCTAATTTCATTGATCTTATGAGTAAAATCATTTTAATTTTTCATTATCAAAATTTTCTATTTTATCTCCTGTGACCTTCTGTTCTTATTTATTTAGGAACTCTTTCTTTATCCATAGTTGAAAAGGTATCTCTAGCTATATTTCTCTAATTTATTTATGATGTGATCTTTTAAATCTAGGTTGTGTATTAATTTGGAGATTATTGTGGTATTTGTCATGAGGTGTCAATCTAAGTCTAATTTCTCACAGCTTGCTTTTTAGTTTTCTCAACCATTTTTGTCAAATAATGAATCCTTACCCAAGTAATTGGTGTCGTGTTTATCAAACATTATATTATTATGTTCAATAGCTTCTGGACTGTGTGAACCTAATCTTTTCCACTAATAAACTGCTCTATTTTCATTATTTGCATCCCCAGTGCTTAGCATAGTGCCTGACACATAGTAAGTACATAATAAATGCTTTATCATCCATTCATTCATTTATTCATTCAACCAGTCTTCCTTTTCTAAGTTTTTCTTCTCGTCAGTCACAGCCCTCCTGATATCTGTCCTTCACAAACTCCAGCCACAATACAGTATTTTAGCTGCACTATCATATCCCTTCTACTCTCATCTTTGCCAGTTACTATATTACTGCTTTTATATTATTAAGGTTAGGAACTAATAAAGCTCTTAATCAATGAACTATACATCCAGAAGTAAATGTATGTGAACCAGGTGCCCTGCTAGAGGTTCTGAATAGTCAAATGGACTGAAGGACCAGGATAAGAAAGAGAGAATGAAGGAAGGGAAGAACTGAGGAAGGGAGGGAGGGAGATGAAGAGGAATGGAAAAAAGGAGGAAGGGGACAAGTATTTATTAAGTACTAACTATGTGGCAGGAACTATGCTAAATGCTTTACAAATATCTCATTCTCACAACCTTTGTAGGTACATGCTATTAATTATTACCATTTACAGTTGATGAAATTGAGGCAGAGATTAAGTGATTTGCCCAAGGTCACAGAGTCAGTAAAATATTGAGTCTTCATGACTCAAGGCCAAGCTTTCAGTCCACTGTGCCATGGAGGAGAATCCAGGAGTGTCAAGGATCTCTCTCCAAGAAGACAAGCTACAAATCATAGGCAGAGAATTTTATGATTGCCAATTTCATTAGGCTTAAAAACTTTGGAGTATATTTCACATTCAGAACTATTACAGCAAAATTGAAGTTGCAGAAATACTACTGTGTAAATGTCCAGACAACCAATAAGGTACATAGATACAGTCCCCCCAAAAGAAATTATATCCTAGAAAACTGGTATTATCAATATTTTATTTAGTGCAGCATCTTCCTTTAACTGTATACTTTCAGAAGTATTAAATTCTTAACTGTGATTTTTGACTATGCCATAGGGTTTTGTTTCCCATGCATTTCCACAGAACCCTTCCTGACTGAATGAAATTCAGAAGAAACCAAATCTGATTTATTTTACAGTTGACTCTGCAGGATAATACTGAAGTCAGTTATAAAGTTCCTTAAAATTTCTTAAGGTAGAGTAAATATACTCTTAGAATAGAATAAATGTAATAAAATAAAATTTACCACCACTGTTTATATAAGCAATGTCAAATTAAGCATGTGTGGAAAATTACACATATTTTCAAATTATCTATAATAAATTTTTCCTGCACTTAAGTGATGACAAGAATAATAAAAGCATTCATTTCTAACTATGTATCATCTTAAATTTTTAAAGGATACAGGAGTTATACAACTTGCTGCCTTTAATTATCAAAATTTAAAAAACACAAATTTTAATAAACAGCCATTAGAAGATGAAAGTCAAGTGCTCAATTTGTATATTTTAATTTTGTGGGGGAAGGAAATTACACCACAGCAAAAGATTCAAAACATATTGTAACTAAATCCCATAAATGGCAAGATAGCAAATACAGCCAGGGAACATATTCTATTACATATACAAAAACACATACACAAAATATGACAATGATATAAAAACACAGGATCGTAGACTTATACTTAGAAAAAAATTGTCTAAATTTGTAACTATCTTTAGAGATGGCCCACTTGGAAAAAATATTCATAGAATCATACATCTAAAGCTCCAAGTTACTTCAAAGACCACAGTTGAAATCTTCTCATTTTACAAACAAGAAAACTGAGGTTGAGGAAGGATAAATGACTTTTCCTGGGTCACAGAGGGAGAGTCAATGTATTTGATCAGAGGCTGTTTGGTGGTTACCATCAAGTACTTAAAGATATGAAATTTTGAAGGAAAAAAAAGCTGAAGCACAATCTTTCTTTTTATAAATAAATTTCCCAGCCAAAAAAGTAAAGCATATAATTAAAGTAGAATCTAGTGACTTTCTCACTGCTGTAAACTCAGCAAAGGAACAAAATTCTTTTCCCCCATGTTATATATAAGCAAAACCTGGGGAAGAACAGTACTGTCCTGATACTGGTTAGGCTAAACCGTGTAAATGCCCATATTAATGACTCTGTGGAACAAAAATGTATTAGGGGGAAAAAAATTCTTAGTTGTATAATATTAACATAATTCACTTTTCCAGTAGTAGGTCATGAAATTATTCTGTGAATCAGAAGTTCCTATGTATGTTCATCACCCAAATGTATTTTGCAGGTGTTGACATTATTTATGGATGAAATTTCAAGAGGTGAAGGGTAATTTCATTGAGAGATATATTTTGAACAATGAAGCTAACCATTATACATATACATGGAAAAAATAAAGAAAAACAAAAAGATCAGATTTCAACTACTTGATTCTAAAAATGTGTTTTAATGTAATCTTTTTATTTTAAATAGTTTAATAACAGTTATAAAAATGAAACAAATGTATGTGTGTATGTTTATGTATATGTGTGTGTGCATTCACACACATTTTAAATACCAAAATAATTACTAGCTTTTGGGAATTAAAAAAATTCAAATTTTTCTCTTTGCTCATAAAAAGAAATTATCTTTTTTAAAAACTCAGTGCTTAATTTTTTAAATACATTTAATAATATTTTTAACTTCCACTCAATGTATATAGTGACACCTACTGGCATACTGCTGATGCAACCAATAAAGTGTCCTGAATTCAAGCATATATTAAATGGGATAACTTAGAAACAAGATGATTAAGTAATATAATAACAAAATTAAATAAAGTATTCCAAAACAATGTAATTTGTGCCTTCGGGGAAAATTGACATTTTCTAAATTTTGAAATAAAAAGCTGACTAAAGCACAAGTCTCTATTACTAGATTTTAGGTTCTCAAACTCTCTTGAAAGTTATACTAAGTAGAATAAATCATCTTTAAATATCTGCATTTAAAAATAGACCATGCTCCTCCCCCCCAAAAAGGGGTAAAATGAGATTCATTATTTGAAAAGAAAGTGTCACATAACAGGAAGGAAAAGGAAAACATACTTATGCACCTCCATTTTTGGTTTAAAAAAAAGAATTTATAGAATCTAAATCTCTAATATGTAGCCAAAGTGGATTAAATTTGCATTATATAAATGGACATGAACTTTTTTTTAAACTCTAGTATTTCCTCAGTTTCCCCTTCTATTCCAGAGTTTTCCAAAGTAAAAACATTTGGGTAGAGTTATAAAGTTTCTCCCTACATTTAGTTTTATGGACATATTACATAAGAACAATTGGTTTTGAGTAGAAAGAACTGAGATTCAATTCTAGCTCCAACATTCTCTAGCTGTGTGAATGAAAATCAACCAACCTCCCCTTGCCTCAGGTCTTCACCTGGAAAACACTGTCTATCTTAGAGGATTATTGTGAGGAAATTCCTTTGTAAATCTTAAATGCTACATAAACATGAGCTATAATTAACAATATTAAAAATCTGCTTTATTAAATACAATTAATGAAAACCAAGAGAATTATGATTAAGTGCAACTATGTAAATAGTCATTATAAAAGTATGGCCACATTGCTCTTCCACAAGGAAAAGAATTACAGCCTTGACATGGCTATCAAGAATTTATCACCACACAGTTTTCAAAGGCTTAAAAAAAATAGCTATGATATTGAGAGGATCAGAGAAGAATGCGTATAGAAAAAAAGGTTAGGACCAATCCCTTTTAATGAAGAGTAAATAATACTGTTGCATTTAACTTGGTCTTCAAATTTGTGTTATAATTGTGTCATACTTTTAAAACAATGAGAACAGCTTGGAATTAAGAATCACTACAAGTTAATAGAGAACCTGTAAGAAGCCTAATTGAGAGGGAGATGGACAACACCTGAGCAAAACAATTAATTTTATATATATATATTTTAATCTCAAACTGCCTAGAGGAAAATATTCTTGCCCTATCACCATTCCCCACTACCTCCGTCCCAGCCATCACAGTCCTATTTTCTCCTTATTTGGCTCAGCTCTCTATTCCAGTATATATGTTGTGAACCCTTCAAACACCTTGACTTAACATTTCATCAACTTCTTCAGTTACCATGTCCTATACATTAACTTCTGGGCAATTTGGTGGGATAGTAGATGGAGTGCTGGGCCTGTAGTCAGGAAGACTCTTCTTTCTGAATTCAAATCCCACCTTGGACACTTAGTAGCTGTGTGACCCTGGGCAAGTCACTTGACCCTGTTTGCCTCAGTTCCTCATCTATAAAATGAGCTGAAGAAGGAAATGGCAAACCACTCCAGTATCTTTGCCAAAAAAAAAAAAAAAATTCAAAATAAAAATTCAAATGAGGTCAAAGAGTCAGACAAGACTGAAACCACTAAACAATTAACAGAAGTGGCCAAACTATGAATTACAAGTTTTCCACTTCTAGGATCCGGAACTTTGACATTTCTTTCTGATACCAACCCCCTGACCTTCTACCTTTCCCAATGATTCACTCTCTTCACTGTAACATCCAATTACTCTATCTCTCTCTGACCTAGCTTCATTTTCCTCCCTTCCTTATCTTGCTCTTGCAGTTAACCAGTTCAACTTTACACTGTCTTTTACCCTGGAATCCCTTGTCCTATTAGACACCTATTCTTTTCAAGCCAATATCCAGCACACAGTAGGCACTTAATAAGTGCTTGCTAAATTGACTTTTCCAAACCCCAAATGAATTTTTGGCTCATAAAATAAAGTCACCATACTCATAACCCACATTCTAATGAAAAATGAAAATATGCCCTACCCCATGTCCACTCCACCTTCTACTTCCCCCCACACAAAGGAACCTGAGGATATCAAAACTGGAAGAAACTTCAGTTCAGTGATCATCTGGTTTAACCTGAATGTAGCTATACATGAATCTTCTCTACAACAAAAAATGGTCATTCAGCCTTTGCTTGAAGACCTCCACTGACTGGGAACTGGGGTAACCTATTCCATTTCTGGACAACTCAGTTTATTAGACAGGTTTTCATTCTATTGAACCAAAGTATGCCACTCTATAACTTACTCCCCGTTGTCCTGCCCTCTAGGGTCAAGGAGAATAAGTCTGGGCCCCCTCATATGACAACCCTTCAAATATATGAAAATAGCCATCATATCCCCTCAAGTTTTCCCTTTTCCAAGCTAAATATTGCCAGTATCATATAACACGGTTTCACAGAAGCTGTCACAAATGGAATGTATAATGAAGCACTCATTCTAATATTCAAACAGTAACAACAAAAAACCATAAACAAGACCATCCCTAGGGGCCATAGTCAATCTTTGTCTACTTTACCTTTACTCATAATATTTTTTAAAAGGTCAAATCAAGTTAAAATTGGGTGGAGCAGTAGAAAGACCACTTAAATCACAAAGAATTAAGTTTGAATTTGATACATTAGCTGGTTGACCAAGGACTTTTTCCTTACCAAGGTAAACTCCCATACCTGCACAAGCAATCCCATTCCATCCCATCAATTCACCCAATGGCCCCACTCTGTCACTTATCTTTGATCTCTCCCTGTGTACTGGCTCTAGCAGTCTACGAGTATGCCCATGTCTTTCCTATTCTTAAAAAACCTTCACTTGATCTTCCCATCCCTGATAATTAACTGTCATATCTCTTTTGCCCCTTGCAGTTAAATTCAAAATGGTTGTCTATAAGAGGTGCCTCCACTTTTTCTCTTCTCATTCTCTTCTTAAACCTGTACAATCCAACTTCAAACCTCACCTCATCTAAACTGTTCTCCTAAATTACTAAAGATTTCTTAGTTGTCAGATTCAGTGGCCTTTTCTTATTCCTTATTCCCTCAACCTTTCGTGTACTCCCCCTGGATACTCCCTTCTCTAGGTTTTCAGAACACCACTCTCTCCTGGTTCTCCTACCTATCTCCTTCTCAGTCTCTTTTGTTAGATCCTCATCCAGGTCACTCCCTCTAACCAGTGTCCCACAGGGTTTTGTTCTGGGTCCTCTTCAGTTCTCCCTCTATACCTGGTATTCTCACAAGATCCCATATATTTAATTATCAAGTACACCTATCCAGTCCACCTCTCTGCTGACCTCCAGTCTTGCAACTCTAACTGCCTTTTAGACATCTTAAAGTCAACATATCTAAAATGGAATTCATTATGTTTCACCCTAAATCTTCCCCACCTATAAGCTTCTCTATTACTGACAAGAATATCACCATATTCCCAGTCTGTGAGGCTCAAAACCTAGATGTCATCTTCAACTCCCCACTATTTCTCATCCCCATAGTCAACCTTTTGCCAACGCCTATTGATTTCACTTTTGCAGCATCTCTCAAATATGCCACCTTCTTTCCTCTGACACTGCCAACACTGGAGCAGGCCCTCATCACCTCATGCATGGACTACTGCAATAATTTGCTAGGGAGTCTGCCTGACTCAAGTCTCTCTCCTCTACAGTATGTCCTTCATTCAGCAACCAAAGTGATTTTCCAAGCATGTCACCGCCCCCCACTCAATAAACTCCAGTAGCTCTATATCATTTCTAGAATAAAAAAATTAAATCCTCTGCTCGGCATTCAAATCCCTTCATAACCTAGCCCTCCCCTCTCCAGTTTTCTTACACCTTATTCCCTTCCACACACTCTTCAATCCAGTGACAGTGGTCTCAAGATGTTGAATGAACCAAACACTTCCAGCTCTTGGCATTTTCTCTGGCTGTCCCCCATACCTGGAACTTTCTCCTGATCCTTGCCTCCTGGCTCCCCTGGCTTCCTTCAAGTGCCAACTAAAATCCTGGTTTTTATGGAACCTATCTCAATCCCTCCTAATTCTAGACCCTCTCCTCTTTTAATTATTTCCTATTTATCCTGCATATAGCTTGTTTGTATATATTTGTTTGCTTGCTGTCTCTCCTATTCAATTGTGAGCTCTTTGAGGGCAATACTAAAGACTGCCTCTTTTTGTATCCCTAACCCTTACATAGCACCTGACACAAAATAAGCACTTAATAAATTCTTACTGACTCACTGACTGACAATCAATCAACCAACCAATCAATCAATAAGCAATTTCTCTAAGACTAGTCTTCCTCATCAGTAAAATGTAAATAATAATAATAATTGTACTACCTGCTTTACAGGACTAGTATGAGTAAAATAATTCCTAAGAGGTCAATAGTCTAAAAGTAGATGGAGAGAAGGGTGGTCATATTCCTTTGCTTTGGTTAGAAATGTGGCAAGACTGTGTTATTGTGGTTTTATGAAACATATATAAGCTGAGACAAGAAAGAAAACTAGTCATTTCCCCAGCCCTCAAACCTCTCCAAAACAAGAATTATGTACAAAAGGTAAAGCAATTGCAGTTGCCTCTGTGGTCTAATACACCCAAACCCTAACAAGGTAACAATCACATGGCTTAAATAACACCAGAGATGGCTAATCTCTAATTCCAAACCAGGACATTCAGTATTCCTTCCCAAAAAAAACCCATACACTTTCAGGACCAAACAACTCAACCCATGGTCTTGCAACAGAGCTCAACTCTGCTCTCTCCCACACTGTGAAGCAAAGATGTAGGCACAGGAAAGCAGAAGCTTGCTCTGGCTGGGACAGCAGTGCTTAGCCAGAGAACTAACTAAGAGGGAACTAGGGCAGGACACCAGAGTATGTGGGGGGGGGGTCTTCATTAGAGAAGAAGGAAAGGGGATTGGCATCCAGCTGAAGATGGTTCTGCTTCTCAGAAGTCACTTAGAGTTAGAGGCTGGTGAAAAATGAATTTCCCCAGTCTAGGAGGATGCTGAGACAGCTTTGTGGTCCTGTCCTCAGGGAAACTCCCTAAAGGATTCAGATTTAGAATAATAGGAAAATATAATGAAAAATTACTGAAATTACAAAAGAGAAAAACCTCATAATCCTTGGGAAGATATTAAAATATGCTCTTCAGATGATCAAAATAAATCCAAATATCTCTGAATAAATACTGCCAAAGGAAGATGAATGATGGAGAGAATCCTGTGTATTCCCAAGTAAATATGGATAATCCCAAATGGTTCAAAAGAGAAGAATAATGAAGGTAGAATTTATGCATGTATGACAGAAATTGGAACAAATGAAAAACATGAATCCATGATAGCAAACCCCCTTCCCCCACTCCAAGGAACAAAACAGAATACAAGTGGTTGGGAATGCAAATACACAGAAGTGAAGGACAATCTAGAAGAAGAGAGGGAAAAAGCAGTAATATTAAAAGAAAACATGATCTCTATAGAAGCAAAATATATTGATCTCAAAGACAGAATGTGTTGAAACAACTTAGGCATCCTAGGTCTCCCAAAAGAACATATATAAACATCAGGTCCTTGTTAATACCAATTGGTTAGAAGTTATTTAATTTTCCTTGAGTGTTCCTTGCCCAATTACTTGTTACTGCAGATAGCCTAGATTCCTTATACTACAAGGTTCTGCCTGAAAACAAAGAGCCAAAAGTAGGTTATAGCAGCAAGTCTCCTTTGCTCCTCCCAGTCCATCAGGCTCAGTAATTGGCAGAACAGACTTGATACTGTGGACTAATTCCCTTTCACTAATTTAAAAATCTATTAACGTATAAAGGTATCATTAAGAAGATAAATAAGTAATTCAAATTGATAAAAATATGAACCATTCCCCCAAAAACTGGGACACCGATCCACTGTTGGTGGAGTTGTGAACTGATCGAACCATTCTGGAGAGCCCAAATGGCAACCAAACTGTGCATACCCTTTGATCCATCAATACCACTTATAGGTTTATATCCCAAAGACATCCCAAAAAAGAGAAAAAGACATAATTGTTAAAAAAAATATTTCTGGCAGCTCTTTTTGTGGTGGCTAAGAACTGGAAATCAAAGGGATGCCCATCAACTGAGGAATGGCTAAATAAGCTGTGTTATAGGATTGTAATGGAATATTGTTGTACTATAAGAAATGAAAAGCAGGATGATTTCAGAAAAACCTGGAAAGACTTACATGAACTGATGTACAGTGAAGTGAATAGAACTAAGAAAACACTGTACATAGTTAACAGCAATATTATATGATGAAGAATTGTGAATGGCTTAAATATTCTCAGCAATACAATGATCCAAGACAATCCCAAAGGACTAGCGATGAAGCTTATATCCACCTCCAGAAAGAACTGACATTGATTGATCACAGACTGAAGCATGTTTACTTTCTTTCTTTTTTTTCTTTTATTCAAGTCTTCTTATGCAAAATTACTAATGTGGAAATTTTTTACATAATTGCACATGTATCATCTATATCTGCTTACTCCCTCAGGTAGATGAGAGAGGGGGGAGGGGAGAAGAGAGGGAAGGATTGAATTTAGAACTCAAAACTTTAAACGAAAATTTTTATTAAAAAATAAAATAGAAATTATATTTAAGTCAAAAAAAGAAAGAAAGCAATGGAGAAAATGTTAATCTTATTAAACTTTAAAAGTATAGGGGCGGCTAGGTGGCGCAGTGGATAGAGCACCGGCCCTGGAGTCAGGAGGACCTGAGTTCAGATCCGGCCTCAGACACTTAACACTTACTAGCTGTGTGACCTTAGGCAAGTCACTTGACCCCAACTGCCTCACTAAAAAAAAAAAAAAAAAGTATACAGTCAGGAGCAGCTGGGTGGCACAGTGGATAGAGCACCAGCCCTGGATTCAGGAGGACCTGAGTTTAAATCCGACCTCAGACACTTGACACTTACTAGCTGTGTGACCCTGGGCAAGTCACTTAACCCCAATTGCCTCACCAAAAAAAAAAAAAAAAAGTATACAGTCAGTACATTTTTTTCAGGGAGCCAGTAATTAAACATTTACCAACACACCACTGGGTTGGACACAATCAGCACCATGTCATTTGAAAACAGAAATATCCAGGGAACCTCACCATCCACGAAGAATTCTTTGTGCTGGATTTCCTACGGAAATACTTTCAGCAAGCAAACACTTCCCTATTTTATGCTTCACCTGATCTTTATAATCAGAGAACGAGTGAACAAGATTGATTGTGCTGTTTTATCTTCCAAGGAATCTGAAATGATTTTGGTGAGATACTCTGTTGGAAGTTGAAAAGTATTCAGGGTGGTGTTTTACTATATAGAATCAAAAGCTTTCTCATAATCAACAAACTATAAGGACAGTGGGGATTAATATTCTCTACATCTCTCATTAAACTGCCAATTCCACTGGCAAATACCTTTGACAAGCATACATTTTCCTGTTTTACATCTCTCATGGTGTTTATGATCACTGAATGGGGTTATTTATGTTGCTATACCTTCCAAGGAATCTTTATTGATCTTGATATATGGATGAGAGACATTTTGATTTAATTTGGAAGGTATTATGAGCTCTTCACAGAATTTCTCCATCTTTTCATTCTCAGCGGCAGATGTTGGCAGACAAGCTACAATTATTTTCACGATGATCTTTTTGAAAATATTTAACAATGGCTTGTGCAATATAAAATGACCAAATGCCAGCATGAAATAATGTTTCTTGGTGTCTTTAGATATATAATAAAGTCAACTCTTCTTTGCCTTTCACAGAAAAGCCAGTGGTCAACCCTTCCACTTCATGCTTTCTTCTGTTTTGTAGTTATATTTCAGTTCTGCTAGAAGTATGTTGTACTGGCTGTTCAAAACCAAAACCAAAACAATTTCTATCCTCAAAGAAGCTACATCTTATTAGAGGAAACATCACAAACATACATAAGTAAATGCAAAATAGATACAATTTTGGCAGGGAGAGAACTACAAAAGGGCTCATAAAACCTCTTGTAGGAGGTAAAAATTTGAGCTGGGTTTTGAAAGAAGGATAGAAGACATTTTGGGGATAGAGGGCAGTCTCTGAAAAAGCATAGAAATATGAGAGACAATGTTGCTTTGGAGAAGAACAATTAAGTAGGCCAGTTTGGCTGTACTACAGAGTGTGACGGAGGGAATGAATATGGAATAAATCTGAAAAGGTAGGTTACATAAAAATTGTGAAGAGCTTTAAATGACAGGATTTTGCATCTAATATTTAGAATACTGACAGCATGTTTATAATCAGTCTAAAATCTATGTGATTTTTAGCTGCATCTACTCCTTTTTCCATCGTCACTTGTTATATTGATATGAGGGTTATTTTGCATTTTGTTCATTTTCATTGGGTGCTACAGCCAAATTATTCATCAACAAGAGGTCAAATATTTGAAACAATTTAAAATTCCAACATTTATAAAGACTATCCATGATTAGACAATGAATTCAGTAAAAATAAAAAATAAAAAAGGACACTACAGAGAAGAACAATCAGAACTGTCTCTGACACCCTTTGTGGTACTACTATATTAGGATAAGTGTTAAACAAAGCTTATTCAGATATAATGAGACTACAACACTGAGCACTTTTGGAATACTTATTCAGGGGGTCTCTTGCACAGCTTAACAATAGCTATCTGAATCTCAGCTAAGAGTTTCACTTTTGGAAAACAGCAGCAATTGTTATTTATCAAGGTTACTTCTGCAATTTTAAAAGCAGCCAAAAAAAAATTTAAAGCAGCTATTTTCCGAAGCATTTAAGAGTTGGAAAAAAAATTTTGCAACATCATCTAGTTCAACCCCCTCATTTCACAGAAGAGGACATTAGAAACCCCAGGAGTTAAGTAACTTACCCAAGGTCGCAGTGAGTTTATCAGTACTGGTCTCCAGACTCCAGTACTCTTTTAGATATGTTCTGAAACTTTGTCCCCAGGGAGTTTCATGTACTAAAAGAGGAACCATTTCCTACTTAGTGTGGGTTATTTTAGTTACTTTAATAACCACAGGTCTTTTTTTCACTGACTTCCTATCAAAGATTCCACATGACTTCTAAAGCTTATCCAGATTCTGCAGTGATCACCAAAAAAAAATGGTTTGTGGCTCCTCTTTAGTCACTTCACACTTGGAAATCTAGAACTTCAAGAAACTGACATGTAAAACAAGTCCAAAAGCATAGGTAGAAACTGAATAAGAACAAATATCATCTGAAGGAGTCAAAAACACAAAGTTCAAAGGAGGAACATTTTGATTACTTGATTAGCCAACCAAAAGAAACAAAGGTTAAGGGGGCACTACTTTCATTTGTTACTTCTTCATTCTTCTCTCTATTCAGAGAGTCACTTTCCTAACCATATCCATCTTGGGTCTCCAGACTGTTCACTCCCTAAAATTAGTTCATGACTTAAAAACTGGGGTAAAGAGAGGAGGGAAAGAAAAGAAATGTCAGAAGTAACAGACCTAAAAAAAAGACCTAAAAAGACCTAAAAGTGGTGAGGGGTGAGGTGGAGAAATGGACAATAGGGAGAAAAGCAGCAAAGGTAGAATGTCGTTATAGGAAAATGAGACAAGCTTTACTCTCAGCTAACTAGAAAAGTTAAATCTTCATAGATATTCATAATCAAGCTTGTACCTGATGTTTTACTGTAGTTTATATTATTTTATCATATTATATATTATTTTGTTTTATTTTGACTTTTAAAATAAATATGTATCTTTACACATTAACAAAAAGAAATAAAATCAACATCAGAGTGCTTCAAAGTATACATGCTATCCATGAGTGTGAAAGAGTATGACAAGTAAAGGATGACATCTAGGTTATAAACCTACGTTACAGGATGATGGTACCCTAAATAGTAATAGGGAAATTAGAAGGGGGGAGGGGTAAACTCTCTTGTCTCACTACTCTCGCCAATGAAAATAAAAACCTATCTCATTCTATACAAATTCTTATCCATATTCTGGTGTAAAGGTCGATAAAATTAAGTTAATTAACCAATTACCCGATGCCACTTAAAGTAAGTGTTAACTGTTAGGTTTATATCCCAAAGACATCCCAAAAAAGAGAAAAAGACCTATTCATACAAAAATTTCTAGCATCTTTTTTGTGGTGGCTAAGAATTGGAAATCAAAGGAATGCCCATCAATTGGGGAATGGCTAAACAAGGTGTGGTATATGATTCTGATGGAATATTATTGTGCCATAAGAAATGACAAACAGGATGATTTCAGAAAGGCCTAGAAAAACTTATATGAACTGATATATAGTGAAGTGAGCAGAACCAGGAGAACATTGTGCACAATGACACCAATATTGTTGGATGAAGAACTGTGAATGACTTAACTATTCTTAGCAAGACAATGATCCAATACAATCCCAAAGGACTAATGATAAAGTATACTATCTACCTTCATAGAAAAAACTGATATTGATTGAGTATAGACTGAAGCATGCTATTTTTCACTATTTCATTTTTTTCTGTTATTTAAGACTCCTCTTACAAAATAACTAAAATGGTAGTGGTTTACATAATTGCACATGTATAACCTATATCTGATTGCTTACCACCTCAGGAAGGGAGAAGGAGAGGGAAGGAAGGAGGAATTAAATTTGGAACTCAAAACTTTAAATAAGACAGCTAGGTGGCACAGTGGATAAAGCACCAGCCCTGGATTCGGGGGACCTGAGTTCAAATCCGGCCTCAGACACTTGACACTTACTAGCTGTGTGACCTGGGGCAAGTCACTTAACCCTCATTTCCCCGCAAAAAAACAAAACAAAACAAAACAAAACAAAAAACCACTTTAAATAAAATGTTTATTATTACAAAAAAAAATAAAATAAGTGGCAAGATAATAAGTACTGGCGAGGGTATTTCTGCATTAAATCAATTATAATCTTTAGACCAAGGGTTCTTAACCTTGGATTCATGAATTGTTTCCCTTTGTTTTTAGGACTTTGATAACTTATGTCAATATAATTTGTAATCCTATATATTTCATGTATTTTAAAAACATTATTCTGCAAAGGGGTCTCTAGGCTGCCAGACTGATATAAAAAAAGGTTTTAAGAACCCTTCTTTAGAATAAGCATGAAACAATTGCTCTGTCAATTTAGATATACTTAAAAATAACTGGCCAAACTGGAGTGACACTAAAGAGGAAGTGTGTACAGAATGCTTACGGAAATTTGGTAACAGCCTATGAATTGACTTTAGATAGAACAGCCAACCAGTTAAGAACCCAGGGATTTGGGTGGCTAGCTACTTAATGGTGGAAACTTCTAATCAAGCCTTTGAGAAGAAATTACTTGAGTCCTAGCCCCCGAACCCACCTTTGGAAGGTTGGGGGATTTGGACTCTTCATTGACATGCCTAACATGGTTACAGGGACAGCAGCAGCAGCAGCAGCTGGTTACAATGTCTAAAGCAGGAGCCAATAATAGACCAAACAAGCTAAGAAAAGGTAGATTCAAGGTTCTAAAAGGAGCCCAGCAAAACAAAACTACACCATACCTAAGGGGAACATCTTGAACTATATTTCCTATAGATCAGGGCGTCTTAAACTTTTTCCACTCACGACACCTTTTCATCGGAGAAATTTTTACACAACCTGGGATAAATAAGTATATAAAATAGTTATATATAACTTTTTACTGTTACCAAATTTTTGCAACCCCCAAATTGGGTCGAGACCCACAATTTAATTTTATAGCTTTGCTACAGACATCTTAAACTCAACATATTCAAATTAAAACCTTCCCCTCTTCCTAATTTCCCTATGACTGTTTAGGATACCACTATCCTGGAGCCTAAGGTCAAAACCTAGGAATCATTTTGTCACACTCTCTGACCCTTCCCATATCCAATATGTTGCCAAGTCCAGTCAAATCTACCATCTCTTACATAACATCTCTCACATACACTGCCTTTTCTCCTCTGACACTGCTACCACCCTAATAGAGCCCCTCATCACATGCCACCTAAACTACTGCTCTATACCCTGATGGTTGGTCTCCTTGCCTCAAGGACTTTAGTAAAAGGATTAACTTCAGTAGCTGTGAGTTACCTGATTTGTCACATGTATTCTCTAAGCTTAAGATTACTTGCCACTGGATTCCATATGTACTGGTAGGATAGTACATCATGGATTTTTGTGGAGATGTTTTCTACCAACTGCTCTTGGTGTACCACCATAGTAAATACTACCTTTCTAAAAACTAATTAATTCTGGTTCAATAATTGGAATCAACTGATCATCAATGGAGGAAACATACTAAAAAGAGATTCATGAGCTAAAACACTAAGAAAACCATCCTCCAGACCCTCAGGGTTACCCCTGGAACTCTATTAGAAGCAGCAACCAAGTTTTGAAGATCTACTAGTGTGAGTCCGAATTGAGAGTAAGCCAAAAACATATGCCATTTTACATAAATTATCCACTTAAAAGCTATCCAACACACTGAGGTCTTGTTTTAGCCTTTTTAATATTACCTATGTAGCAATATAAGTAAGACTTGATACTATTCTGGCTACATATGATTGAATTGAATTTTATGGCATTTCTTACATATAAGTCATTGTTGAAAATAAACTACAGTCATCTTAAATGCATTATACATGTTTCAATTTACTATTACATCAAGTGAACTCAGAAGATTTTGAGTGATTTGTCATGATTCTTATTCACGGAGCATTCTAGGAAGAATATTAGTGTTAAAAAGATAATCTTTGGTAGCAAGAGCTTGGGATCATTGAAAGTTCAGCACAGTTTCCTGAATGCAATCCAGCCTGCCTTCCTCCTCCTACTGAATGTTAAGCCCAGCTCACTGTCTGAATGTAATGTCTGTTCAAGATACATATGTACAGATGAACTAGTTCAATATGCCTACTTTATCTTTTTCTACTGCTAATCACAATCTTTGAAATGTCAAACTTTTTATTTCAGTCAGAATTCACTATTTTTAGTCTGTCACTAAATTTCACAAAGAAATCAACTGAAGTCTTTAAAAATCTTTATTTCAGAAAGTACATTGCAACAGACTGGTGCCATATTAAATTCTGTCCAAGAGGTCTAGGTTCCAAAGACATGTGATTTCCTTTCAGTAATTCCTGACAACAAACTCACATTAACTACAGTGTCCCAGGCACTGTGCTAGGTGTTAGGAATACAAAGATTAAAAATGGAACAATCAATCTCTACCCTCAAAGAGCTTATATTCTACTAAGGAAATACATGTAGATGGATAAAAATGCAAATTATACATAAAGTAATACAAAGTGGCTTCAAAAGCAAGGAAAACTTCTAGCTCAATTAAAAATAAAGGAAATATAACTTGTAAGTATCTTAGGCAGGATTCAAACTCTTACCAACTTTAAGTCTAACATACTATCCACTGAACTACCTTAATACCTTCAAGGGTCAGTTTAGGTGCCCCACCTAACAAGACCTATTCTGAGCTCTTGTTTGCTAGAGCTTCTGTGTTTACTTTTGTATGCATTTTGCAATCATTTATCAGTGCTTCAGCAATTTCTCCCAGTGTAGACTTCTGGAGAACAAACATCACAAACTGCATTCTTGTCTTATCCAAAGCACCTAGTAGGGGCCTGACAGAGTAGGAGCTGCGAAACTGCTTTTTGATGCATGTTACTTTGTTCAATGTATACAGAACAAGTATATAAGTAGCCAAAATTTGATACTACTACAGTCAAATTACTAAAACTCAAATCATAGGAAGAAATCACAAGATTTGGAGGACAGAATTTAGAAGGACCATCTCATTCAACCCCACTCCTTTTACGACTGAAAGGCTCAGCAAGATTAAATTACTTGTCTAAGATCACATAGGTCACATCAGGATAGAGACAAGATTCCGACTCAGTTCTCAAACTACAAATTGAGGATGCCATGTTTTCTCTTGATTTTTTTTTCTTTTTGAGACAATTCTAATGTTTAGTTATCTGCTTCCCATAAATAAAATATTAATAAATTAATTAATAAATAATAAATTCCCATAAATAAAAGATTAAGAGTAGTGCATCAGAATGGGTCTTTTTCCCAAAGAAATCATGGAAAGGGGAAAGGGACCCACATGTACAAAATTATTTACGTGGTGGCAAGGAATTGGAAGTTGAGGGGGTGCCCATCAATTGGGGAATGGCTGGACAAGTTGTGGTATATGAATACAATGGAATACTATTGTGCTGTAAGAAACGATGAGCAGGAGGAGTTCAGAGAAACCTGGACGGTCTTGTATGGGCTGATGATGAGTGAGATGAGCAGAACCAGAAGAACATTGTACACAGTATCATCAACATTGAGTGTTGATCTACTGTGATGGACTATATTCTTCTCACCAAAGCAATGGTACAGAAGAGTTCCAGGGAACTCATGATAGAAGAGGATCTCCAAATCCAGGAAAAAAAAAAAAAGAACTGTGGAGTATAGATGCTGAATGAACCATACTATTTCTTTTGTTTTTGTTGCTGTTGTTTTTTTCTATTTTGAGGTTTTTCATCATTGCTCTGATATTTTTCTTATAACATGACTAATGTAGAAATATGATTAATGTTATTTTATATATATATATATATATATATATATATATATATAAAACCTATATCAGATTACCTGCTATCTAGGGGAGGGGGGAGGGAGGGGAGGGAGGGAGAAAAATCTGAAATTGGAAAGCTTGTATAAACAAAAGTTGAGAACTATCTTTACATGTAATGGGGAAAAAAATAAAATACTTTATTAATTTTTTTAAATGTAAAAAAAAATGGTAGTGTGGCAAAGTCTACAGGAAACATGCACATAAAAGGCATCAGTAAAGTGACAAGACATAGAAAGCATTAAAAGAAATAGAAAGGTAAAGGACTTGAGGATTCCATAAAGCATAGCAATTTGAAAGGAAAAACAGCTCTATGTATCTCAAACTCCCCTGAAAGCATCATGTTATATTACACAGTGATAATAACAGATGTTAATATCTCTTGATTGGTTATGGATCTCTTCCAGGAGGCTCAGAAATGATCTAGGGCTTGACACAACCAATGTAATGACATCAAAAAACAAACATGGAGAATCTAATCATTTATAGGGAATCCCTATTCAACTTGTGAGTCTACTCTAGATTTCCCCCATGACAGTAATGAACATACTTGGTAAGCATATCTTTCCCTGTTTATATGTCGCCTGATTAGCTAGGTAGCACCGTGGATACAGCACTGGCCCTGAAGTTGGGAGGACCTGAGTTCAAATCTCACCTCTGACACTTACTTACTAGCTGTGCGACCCTGGATAAGTCACTTAACCACAATTGTCTTAAATATTCATGGCCATCTCCAGTCGTCCTGATATATAACTTGCCACTGGACCCAGGTGGCTCTGGAAGAGTGAGGCTGGTGACCTTGCACAGCCCTTCCTCACTTAAATCCAAATCAGTGCAAGTCATGACATCACCCTGATGTCATGGTCCTCTTTGAGAACGAACAACAAACAACAACTTTGCCTGATATTAAGGATTAGACTTGTAGAATGAGATTTCTTCTGTTGTTACATCTTTCAAGAGATCTTTAAAGATATTGTATTCTACCCCAAATCAAATGGTTCTTCTTCTAGCCAGCAAACAAGTACAGTAGTATCTTGTTTCTCTACATAGTTAAGTCATTGTATGCTATTAAAGATGTGAGCTACAGATGATTAGAGTTTGACCTAACTATTCTTCCAAGGAAAAATAAAGCAAAGGAAAAACATCATATGCAACTGGGAAAAAATACAGAACCTGTCCATCACTATATATATATATGTGTGTGTGTGTGTGTGTGTGTGTGTGTATATATACGTGTGTGTACATGCAAATGTATATGTATATATAATGTGCACAGTCTATGTGTGTATACATATATACATGACTGGTCTTTTCATCATGAATACCTGAAAGTCCTCTCTTTCACTGAAGTCCCATTTTTTCCCCTGAAAGATAATACTCAGTTTTACTGGGTAGGTGATTCTTGGTTGTAATCCCAAATTCCTTTGTCCTCCAGAATATCATATTCCATGCTCTCTGATCTTTTAATGTAGAAGCTGCTAGATCTTGTGCTATCCTGACTGTGGCTCCACAGTACTTGAACTGTTTCTTTCTGGCTGCTTGCAATATTTTCTCCTTGACCTGGGAGCTCTGGAATTTGACTATAATATTCCTGGAAGTTTTCATTTTGGGATTTCTTTCAGGAGATGATTGGTGGAGTCTTTCAATTTCTATTTTACCTTCAGGCATTCTTGATGAAAAGACCTGAACTGAATAGAAAATTTGACTTTCAAATACAAGACCCTAGAGAAGCATAGAAAGGTAAACAGAAAAAAGAAATCATGAGGGATGTTAAAAGGTTAAACTGTTTACATTCCTACATGGGAAGATGATACCTCTAACTCATAAGAACTTTTTCAGTATTAGGGCAGATGACAAGAATAAATTTAGACCGAGGGCACAGGTGGGAATTGATTAGGAAGGGATGATATCTGTAAAGCATTTATTTTTTATCTTTTTTTTGTGAGGTGGTCAGGGTTGGGTGGCACGCCTGGGGTTGCAGAGTTGGTGAGTGTCTTAAGAGTGTCTGAGGCCAGATTTGGGCTCAGGTCCTCCTAGGTCCAGGGCAGGTGCTTTGTCTACTGTGTCACCTAGCTGCTCCATGATGACATCTTTGGGGTAAAATTGAGGGAAAAGAGGATTGCACTGGGGGAGGGGGGAGGGCAGAGGTAGAATGGGGTGAAATCACATGAAAGAAGCAGGAAAGGGATTATGGAGTTGGGGAAGAGATGGGGGAGCAGTGGGGCAGTAAATGAGCCTTACACTCATCAGAACTGGCTCAAAGACCTTACTCTCATCAGAGTTGGCTCAAAGAGGGAACAACATACACACTCAATTGGGTAGAATAATCTATCTAACCCTGTAGGAAAGTAGGAGGGGAAGGGGATAAGGAGGGAGGGGTGAAAGAAGGGAGGGCAGAATGGGGGAGGGGCAGTCAGAAGCAAAACACTTTTGAGGAGGGATAGGGTGAAAGAAGATAGAAAATAGAGTAAATGTCATGGGGAAGGAATAGGATGGAGGGAAACAACAGTAACTGTGAAAAAAATTTTGAAGCAGAGGCAAGAGTAATATAAGATGATGATGATGACGACTGATTGATGGATGTATTGATGATGACTGGATGAACATATACATTACTCTGTGTGTGTGTGTGTGTGTGTGTGTGTGTGTGTGTGTGTGTATTGAATAAACACCACTAATGGATGAGTTAGATACAGAATTGAAAAGGAGAAGAGCAGCCTCAACTGATTCTGAGAAACTGCAAAATCTTAATGATGCTGAGCTGTTCCTTGAAACAAGGGCCCCCTTTTTAAAAATTCTGAATCTAATTATCATCCCAAAGAGAGAGAGAGAGAGAGAGAGAGAGAGAGAGAGAGAGAGAGAGAGATTTCCACAAACAAAATAGAACAGGAAAAGAGGATTATATGTGAAACCAGGACTTTATTATATTCCGTTTTTTCGAAACATATAATAAATTCTGCATGTTACGTTCAAAACTGTCCTTTTTGTCAGTCCATCTAAATTTCCATCTGTTCTCTTCTGTGTATTTTTTTAAATGCTTCAATGACCTTCCATTCTTTTATTATTTTTCTTTGGCAACACTATCACTATCCATTCTTCAACTCATAGACACCCATTTTTGTTTCCAGTTCTTTACTATTAAAAAAAAAAAATTCCCTTCAATGCTTGGGGCTTTCACTCCCCGAAGCCAGTCCCTTCCTCCCATTGGCAAGTTCCTTTAAGGGGCCTTCCTTTTGAGGACAGACACAAACAAGCCATCTTTCATGCCCCCCTGAGCTTTTGACTCTCCTAGAATTCACCACCAGAATTCACTCAGCTGCCTTCTCACCCTGGAACTTCCCTTCAGTCAGTACCTCAGGCCATCTCACCATGGCCCCACCCTCAGCTATGCTGGCCCCAATCTCCTGTGGATGAGTTCCTTCCAGAGGGCCTTCATTTCTGGATGGGCTCAGACTGTCCATGCTTTAATCTCTTCCCCACCACATTTCTGCTCCTGTGGACTTTACCATCATACCCTCATGCCTTTTCTCCTTTTACCTTTCTTTTTTCAGTTAATGTAATATTGGAATTAATTTTTCCTTGAACGTATAGATGTCAGAGGAGGGGAAGTCTAGGGGGAAAGATAATAAGTTTAGTTTTACACATGTTGAGTTTAGGATGTCTACCAGACATCCAGTTTGAGAGGTCCAAAAGCTGGAGGTGCAAAATGGGAGGGCAGCAGAGAGGTTGCAGCAGGATTTGAGAATTGTCAACAGAGATGACAGCTGATGAGATCACCAAGTAAAGTACTATAAAGGGAAAATAGAAGAAGGACAGGACCCCCATCAGAATGTTAACTCCTTAAGGACTGCATTTTTCTTTGTATCCCAAAACTTAGCATAATACCTAGAAAACAGTGGATACTTAATAAATGGTTGATAAATGACTGAATTACCCATCACTGATACACTTCAAATAAAAGGGGAGGAAAAATGGCTAACATGAAGTTGTACCTAAGATAAATAAGGAGTAAGAGATCACCTAAAGTAGCTGTCCTTCATAAATTGCAGTCACATAGACCAGATGAAATGAATTAATTCAGGTCCTGAAAGACCTAGCAAATCAGACTGCAGGGCCACTGTCAGTGATATTTAAAAAATATGGAAACTAGTCAAGGTACTAAAAGATCAGAGATAGACAAATGTCATGTTTTTCCAAAATGGGAGACAAAAATTTGCAAGGTATAAACAAGTGAGTTTGACTTTAGTTCCTGGGAAAATTCTAGAATGAATCACTAAAGAGAAGATTAGTTAGAATAGAGAAAGGAAAGCAGTGATTATAAAGAGATAGCATGATTTCAAGAACAGATCATGCCAGACAAAAATTAATTTCCCTTTTGAAAAGATTACTAAAGTTATCTTAGGGAGGTGGGAGGGGGAAAAAATTGGGACTCAAAATTTTACAAAAATGAATGTTGAATACTGTATATACACATAATTGGAAAACATAAAATACTACTAGCATTTTTAAAAAATAAAACTTTAGGGGCAGCTAGGTGGCGCAGTGGATAGAGCACCGGCCCTAGAGTCAGGAGTACCTGAGTTCAAATCCGGCCTCAGACACTTAACACTTACTAGCTGTGTGACCCTGAGCAAGTCATGTAACCCCAATTGCCTCACTAAAAAAAAATAATAAAACTTTAGTGAGTATTAAAAAGGAAGAAAAGATTACTAAACTAGTAGCAGATGAGGGGAATGGATTTTAGCAAAACTTTTGATAAAAACTTTTGATATTATTCTTATGAAGATGGAGGGATATGGATTAGATGATAATACAACAAGATAAACTCCAAACTAGTTGGATGGCAGGACTCAAAAGACTGGATTTTAATGGTTCAACTAACGTCTGTCAACATGGCAGGAGGTCTTAGTGGAATTCTCCAGAGACATGTCCTTAGTCCTATACCATTTTACATTTTTGGTCAATGACTTCCATGAAAGCATGCTCATAAAATTTGAAGGCGTCAATAAGCTGAGAGGGATAACATAACAAAAGCATCTCGGCAGTCTAGAACATTAGGCTGGATGCAATAAGGTGAAATTCAATAAGGAAAAATGTCTTAGACGTGGAGGAAATTAACTTCATAAGTATAAGATATAGAAATATGGATAGACAGCAATTGTTCTGAAAAAAATGTAGAGATTTTAGTATCCTGAAAGCTCAATATGAGTCATCAGTGTGTTGCAAGAGACAAAAGAAGCTAATGTAAACTTGAGCTGCATTAAGAAAAACATCCTAACTTTCAATAGGGAAATAATGGTCCCCCTATACTGCACCTTCATCAGATGTCAAGGAGAATACTGAGTTCAGTTTGGGGCATCACAGTTTAAGAAATGTACTGATAAGTTGGAGAGTGTCTAGAGGAGAGAAACAAGATGGTAAAGAGCCTTGAACTGTGAGGACATGATAGCATGTCAATTATTAGAAAGTCTATCACATAGAGAAAGGATTAGATTTGTTTTATTTTGCCCCAGAACAGAACCAGGAACAATGGTTAGAAGTTCCAAAAGAGAAAAATTTAGGCTTGATGTAATGAAAAACTTCTTAACAATCAAAGCTGTTCAGAAGTAGAAGGGGATGCCTCACGGTAATCTGTTTCCTTATTTACTGCCAGTCCTTCTTTCCCCATACATTTTGTTTTTTACTTTGGGGGGGGGGGGGTGCGGGCGCGGCAATGTGGGTTAAGTGACTTGCCCAGGGTCACACAGCTAGTAAGTATCAAGTGTCTAAGGCTGAACCTGAACCCAGGTCCTCCGGAATCCAGGGCCAGTGCTCCAACCACTAAGCCATCCAGCCACCCCTCTCCATACATTTTTAAGTAAAGGCTAAATAATCCCTATTTAGGTGCTGTAGTAGGGATTCCTTTTTTGCATATGGACTGCTGAGGTCCCCTCCAACTCTTAAATTCTGTGATCAATAACATTTCTGAAAAAATCCAAGAATATACAAAGTACCATGAAAAACACTACCAGATCATAAGGAGTATGGAACTTAAGATTTCTAAGAAGTACTACTAGCTTCTCTCCTTTATAAAGATAACTTATGTACAGAAATGCATCTCAGAAACCTAAGTATAAATCAACAGGTACATCTAAACCTACATGTATAAAGGTGACACAACAGAAAGAGTGCTGGACCTGGAGCCAGGAAGAACTGAGTTTAAATTTTGCCTCATGAATTTATTGGCTTATGTGTAAGACCATGGGCAAGTCGTTTAACATCTCTTTAATTAAATTTCTCCAACTGTAAAATAAGGACTAATAATTGTACCTAATTCACAGGGTTGTGAATGAAAGATAACATATATAAAGCACTTTACAAATAGCTATTATTATGGATATCTCATTTTATACAATTGTTTTGATGAAAAGTTTATAGAATTTTAAAAAATTAACATATTCAGTCATGCTATTCAACTGCTTGGGATAACATTGTCCTCATAAGCAAAAACAGTCCTCAAACTTGATATCCATTTCCAAGATGTTTAGCCTAGGACTTCTCCCTTTCATCATATGTTCCTCCCAGCTCCCTCATTCTCAAAAGATAAAACTCATAAGAGCCTCATCTATCTACCTCTTGAAACAACAAAATTATCCCTTAAAACACTTTACATTCTCACACTAGCTCTCTGTTCTTTATCTAATGTTGCATTTAAATTGAGTATACTAGTAAAGAAATTTAAATATTTAGGGTATTTTTGTGGAGAAAAATTTAATTTCTTGATTTTGTCAGGTAGGTAAACAGTCCTTTCTCCTTATTACCTTTAATCTCATCCAGTTAAAATATGGAAATGTAACACTTATTTGTTTCACTTAATAAACATTTATGTTACCATGCTCTTAATTTTAAAAACTGGTAAACTAACCTTTACATTTCTCTCCCTTTAGAAAAAAAATTCTAAGTTTGGCTATTTCTCTTTTTTTGATGTAACTATTAATAAATTTTCTTCATAAATTCTGGGCAGTATTAAAGTATTTTACCAGCATACTCCAGTGAAATTTAAAAGTAGATAAAGAATGGAAAGAATGCAAAGTAGACCTCACCAGAAAATAAAAGCTTCCTGATTACTAGATTTAAGGGATATACTTAAGGAAGAAGACCCTCAATATATGAAACACTTGAGTACTTAAAACCGGTCCAAGATTTAGGGTATCAAGAACAGAGCACGAATTTTATCAGCATGTGGTCAAAGCACAGGCAGCAAGGAAAGGAATCTAGGCCAAGAGCCAAGCAGGCCTACAAATTCTTCAATAACTGATTTACAAGGGAAAGAAAGAACCAAGCAAGTATCCTACATAGCTCTTCTATTTTTTAATATATCTTATATCATCGCTTACACAAAGACCATCCCCATGAAACATGCTCAATTTCTTTTCCTAGTTCCAGCTGACCATGTGTGATATGATGTCTCAGCATTCTCAGCTCAGACAATATTCTTCCAGACATGTAGTAGCTCAGCCACCACTCTTGGGGTTGTTTTTTTTTTACTTTTTTTTTCTTTTAAATAATATTATTTCCAATTAAACATAAAGACAATTTTTAACATTCATTTTTCATAAAACTTTGAGGTCCAAATTTTCTTCCTCCCTTCCCCCCCGCCAAGATGGTGAGCAATTTGATATAGGCTTTACATATGCAATCATGTAAAACATCTTTCTATATTAGTCATTGATATGGGGTTGGGACATATCAGGAGTTATGGGACTATTAAAGTTTAAACTGGCCAACTAGCTATCAGGACCAACACACCTAAGAAGTAAGAGAGATAAGCCTATTAGGCATGGCTGCTGCCTGATTGGCACCAGGGGTCAAAGATAATTCCAGAAGTCAGGACCACCACCTCTTATTCAAGCTTTCCCTACCCCCAAAGGACACTTCCCATTGTCAGGTGCTCACCCCACCAGGCCCACCTCCATCCTCTATAAAAGCTTTTGCCTTTCTTCTGTTGGAGGTGCAAGATGTCTCTAAGATATCTTCTCCCTCAAGAGGTCTTTGACTTCCTTCTTGGTCACTTTCTCTAGCGCTCAAATAAAAGACTATTTTATTCTAATCGCATTGTGTTTGAGAGGGGGTAATTCTTTAAAGAGGAATACCTAAGGACCCCCACCACCTATTTCCCCAGTGACAGACATGTTGTGAAAAAAGAAATAGAACAAAAGTAAAATCTACCAAAAAAAAAGTGAAAATAGTATGCTTCAATCTGCATTCAAACTCCATCAGTTCTTTCTCTGGATGTGTATATGTATTGCTGAGAAGAGCTAAATCGATCATAGCTGATCACCTCACAGTGTTGTTATTGTATACAATGTTCTCCTGTTTCTGATCCCTCCACTTTACATGAGCTCACATAAGTGTAACCAGGTTTTCCTGAAATCCACTTGTTCCTCATTTCTTAGAGCACAATAGTAATCCATTACATTCATATACCACATGTTCAGCCATTCCCCGATTCTCTGCCAATGTGGGCACTTTGAAATAATTCATTGACTACTGAGCTGAAAGATGACTCTGGATATTTTTAAAAAGAGCAATAACTTCCAACCTGGTCTTTTTGATGCATTTCTTCTGGATGTCAAGTAGTGATCTCTGTCTTTAGACTCCCAATGAAGGAAGTGGAGAGATCAGCTATGCCACTCCCTTACGGATAATGAACTCACCTAAGCAAGCTTGTGCCTGGGCCTCTGGCACCCTTTTCTGCTTTATGTTTTCCTTTCCGGAGTGACCGAACATTTTACCCCAGGCCAACTTGTCCAGGCTTGGAGGCAAACGTTTTAACTTCCAAGTTCTGGGTCCAATGAGTTGAGTTTTCTGGTAGCAAGGGAAGCTTCTACATCAGGAAAACAACTGACAATAATATGAACCCAAGCCCTTGGCTTGGCTTGCCAGATGAACTTTGAGGGACATAATGTACAAACAAAGTGAAATGTAACATGCCTAATCAACAGTTCTGCAAATCAATTCATGGTTAAGTGAGGTTTAAGTATCATATCAGCCTACCATGATATTGTGACATTAGTTACAACTTAAGTTACTGAACACTCATTTAAGCCATTCTGCCCATGTGCAAGCCTATTGAATACCTGATTCACACTGAGGACTTTTCTACTCTCCCCTCATAAGGAGGCCTTAGTTGCTCATCAGCCACAATGTAATTTTAAAACACTTTTTCTCTGGAGCACTTGAAGGTGGGAAAGTCAGGGTGGAGAGAGAAGAAAGAGGGTAAGAAAAGAAAACTTAGATTCTTTTTCATTAAGATGAGGCTCTTTGGGGGGCAGCTACGTGGCGCAGTGGATAGAGCACCAACCCTGGATTCAGGAGGACCTGAGTTCAATTCTGGCCTCAGACACTTAACACTTACTAGCTATGTGACCCTGGGCAAGTCACTTAATCCCAATGGCCCAGCAAAAAAAAAAAAAAAAAAAGATGAGGCTCTTTGGGAGCAGCTAGGTGGTGCAGTGAATAGACCACTGGTCCTGGATTCAGGAGGACCTGAGTTCAAATCTGACCTTAGACACTTAACACTTGCTAGCTGTGTGACCCTGGACAAGGTTCATTATGGTTTGAAAAGTAACATGGCATTTTTAGTTTTGTTGTTACTTCCTATTTCTAGTGACTATACAAAATTCAAGACGAAAAAGTACTGTTAGGCAAAAGGCCAAGGTTTTGGGGGGTTTGGTTGTTGTTGTTCTTGTTGTTTTGGGGGAGGGGGGGGGTTAAAACCTAAATTGACTCATTATTTGCTTTGTTTATCCAAGAAGCTCTGAAACTTTGTAAATCAGACATTATGTATGAAAAGATTACTTCAGCTAGAGCAATTTTATACAATGTTAGAGCTGGAATGGGTTGTACAAAGCTTCTACTCTAACCTCCCTAACTTTACAAATTAGGAAAATGAAATCCAAAGGCAAAGACATAATTTATCTATTATTTATTTTATTGCTGTTGTCTATATAATTGAGAAAAAAATAATTTGAGCTAACATTTTAAAAGCTCAAAAAACAAATTCTATAGGTTAGATTGTGAAGTAAAATACTACTATCAAAATATAAAATACTACGTCTTAAAAATAAACTTTTAATGAGAAAAGAATAAGTTTCTACTTTTTCCTGTTAGGCTTTAGCCCCTACCATGTTATATGCCAAATCTATAGTGTATTCTCTGCTTCTACAAGCAAACCATCAGAATCTATTAAAATTACTATACACTGATAGCACCAGAGACATGACAAATCACAGGCCAAGAGTCAGATACCAAGGAATGTGTTCCAGGGCTTTGGGGGCAGGTCTATTTGCAAGCAAATGATATTGTGTGAAGCTGGCATGCTCAGTGCATGACAAACTGATGCAATTTCGGTACTGTCGAAGGGGCTAGGTGAGATTCTCTGATGCTGGTTATGGTTAGTTTACAGAATTGTGCAGCGTTCCCAGATTTGAATCACTTGGGGCTTGAAAGGGCTTCACTTGACAAGCTACAAATAATTACACTGCACTCTTTCCATTGTACTCTATTATTTTGCACCCCTTATCTCTAGGTTTTGAGTTCTTGTGAACAAGCAAGGTCGGCTTCTATTTTGACCACAACACAGCAAAACATTGTTCTTTTGTGATATGATAAATAAAACAAGGCCTGCAAACTAAACATTTTTATCAAGCCCATTTTCCACTTTTATAAGCAAAAACAACTTTGGGCACATGTTAGAAGAGTTGAACAGGATATAGCCATGCAGACAAGTTCTTGTGCTCTTCACTTAAAGACATGTTATTATAAAAACTCATTTGAGAAATGGGGCATTAAGTACTTATTTCTTAACCAATTAAAAAAAATACTGTTGACACCTGCTTTTAGTTTCTTCTTTCCGCACCCCCAAAACAACGCAAATAACAAATTAATTTTGATATTTTAAATGAAAATGTTGTTCCAAGTTGATATGCACTTAGAAGAAAACAATTTGGAATTTTCATTTCGTCAATCATGCTCTTCTTAAAAACATTATATTCTTCAAATTCAAGATTTACCTTTCAATTTGGAAAGGGTGTCTTTTGTTTGTTTGGTTGGTTTTTTAGGGTGCTTTTTTTAAACCTACAACTTACACATCAAGGGAACTCATAAAAGTTAACTGTTTTATAACTATAATATATTGATTATCACTATACATTTTAATTTAACAAAAATTAAGTTTTAACTTACGTTATTTATTTTGAAATTTCTTCAATCAGCTATTGAATATTTATTAAGTGCTTACTATGTGTCAGGAACTGTGCTAAGCACCAGAGATAGAAATAAAGACAAAAAAAGTCCCTGCCCTCAAGGAGCTAACATTCTAATCCAGAAGATATATAATCTCAGGGAGGAATGTGAGGTCTCCTTTGTGTGTTATTTTAAGATGAAGAAAGGAAAACTAAAAGGCAGAGGTAAAGGCAGGGAGCATTCTAGGCAATGACAGTCAGTGCAAAGGCATGGAGACAGGAGTTGGGGCACTGTGTCTGAAGTAGCTCAGTGTTGCTAGAATACAAAATATGCTAAGGAAAGTAAAGTGTAAGACCAAAAAAGCAGAAGGACAGTTGTGAAGAGTTTTATATGCTAAAACATAGGACCTTATATTTGATCCTGAAGGTAAAAAAGAGTGACTGGAACTTATTACTTAGTAGAAGTAGCCTGTAATGATTGGAGTGATGCCACCTGCTGGAGAGTTACTGTAGGAAAGTTCTGCCATGAGGAGAAGGAGTCTGAGGGCAAGCTATGTAGTCAGTTCCTTGGTGTCAGGAGGTGACATTTGCTCGTGGGTACTGTCTATCAAAGCTACCAGCCAATTAGCTTGGAGCTGTGTGTGTGTGTGTGGATGGGATATTCCCAGTTTCACAGGAGGCTTCTAGGAGGAAGAAGGAAAGGTTGGGCCATTTTGGTTCCTGACCTAGCCATGGCAGGTTGGATGATGGGGTCTCTTAGAAATAGATTTTTACCTTTCTCTCTGATCATTAGATCCTAATGCTCGTCTATAAATACTTAAATACTCTTGCTAAAGCTTCTAATTTATTGGCGACCACTCATTAGATACTTTAGACAGACTAGCTAGGATTTTAGCACCTTTACTAGCCTTGTTATAACTTTGCTTTAGGATAATCATTTTTGAAGTTGATGGATTGCAGAAGGGTGAGACTTGAAGCCAGACGACCAATTAGAAAGTGAAAATAATAAGAAAGACCAGAGGTAATGAAGGCCTTAAAAATCACCAAAGTGATACTAGGCTCTCACAAAGGGCATCCCCACAGAACACAAATAATGGCAGATCCTTCTAAACAAGAAAAATGTATAGAAGAGGCCTAGTAAATCCTATAAAACCAGTTTGGATGAGCTTAGAAAGTCTTATCACCATATTAGGTGAATGATGAAAAATTGTCCAATCTCTGTAACTCTAAGAAGCCATGGTAAAGTGGGGAAAAAATGGCTCTGACTCGAGTCAAAAGATTTGAGTTCAAATCTCACCTCTGACAGTAATTAGCTATGTGAATTTGGTCAAATTACATAACTTCCTTAAGCCTCAGTTTTCCCATCTGTAAAATTATGAGGTTGGACTATTTGGCCCACGAGGTCTCTTCCAACTCTAAATCTTTGATTTTATGATATATCTATGATAATTTAGATGGGCTGAAATCTACATCAGTAGCCAACTACACTAAATAAATTTCGGGTTCTTTAAACATTAAAGTATACCAGTTAGTATATTTGATTTTGGTCTAGACCTATGATTTAATCCATTTGGTAAATTACCAATATGGAAAGTCCCTCCACACAAGCATATCAGTAACTCATTGACAATTTAAAGTCCTCTAATACCTTATAACCCTTGTATGACATTACAGAATAATGAATAGCAGTCGGAGCTTCAGGTCAAAAAGACCTGGGTTCAAGTCCCACCTCTGATATATAGTGGCTCAGCAATCATGAATTTAACCTCTAAGAGTCCAAGGCAATTTTCTAAGAGTAAATTAAATGAACTGTCAATCTGCAATGGAGAACAAGTTTCTAATACCAAAGAGGGTACAGACCTAAAAAATATATAAATACGCATAAGTATGTATATATGCATGCAAGAAAACAGAGTAAAGAATTAACATAGAAATATAAGAAATCTACCTCAAGTCACATAATGAACAAAGCCTGGAAAGGACACATTTCTATTTTATCTAGGCCTATTTCTGATTTTAACCTGTTCAGTACTAGAATCTGATACCTGTCAAAATTTTTAAATAATAATAGCTAATATTTCTACAACATTTTAAAGTTTGCAAAGTTTCACACATGTTATTTCATTTGAGCTTTACAACAATCCTGTGAAGAGAGTACTATAAGTATTTTTAACCTTATTTTAAAGATGAGAATACTGAAGCTTGGAAAGGTAAAGTCATAGGCGCTTGATCATTTTCTAATAAATGTCAGGCAGGATTTGAATCGTTAGTCTTCTAGACTCCAAGTCCTACACAGCAGCCACTATTACAAGCTGTCTCTAATCATTGCTTCAACAACTAATTTCTTTTCCACTGAATAAAATGGCCTTTCCCATAAAAAGGCAAAGTAGAGTGACTTTATTATCATATACTTCCAAATTCTCCCTTAGACAAGTTTTTATCAAGATTTTTTTTAAAAAACCTATAAAATACTTAAATTTCACTTACCTTCTCTCTCAGAGGGTTGGAAGTGGTTTAAAAAGCAGCAAAAAAAGTCCCAGAGTGGGTTAAGGGAGTGGGAAGGATGAGATGTAAATACCCTGAATAGGGACTAAGAGATAGGAACTGAAGCAATAATTTCATTGGTACAAAGAACTCCCAGATAAGGAAATTCCTTCTACCAATCAATGTAGGTCAACATTTTCTCCAAAAATTTACAGTCTCAGAAAGTTGCCTAGAGGTCTGAGAGGTAAAATGACTTGTCCAGGTCATAAAACCAATATGTATGAAGAACAGGACTTGAACCCAAGTATTCCTGGCTGTGGAACCAATTTTCTATCACTGCCATGCTGTCCAGTGTTCTGAAATTCAATTAAAATAAAAGGCTTTGAAATTTTAAGAGTTAACTATTCCCATGGAAGATGCCTAAAGTTTATAATTCAACATTTACTTAATAATAGTGAAAAAAGGGGGTAAAACTGCATCACTTGCTCTAAATATCAATATACAAATTCAACAAACATTTATTAAGTACCAGTTGTGTGTGAGGAATTGAGGATACAATGATTTTTTTTAAAAGCTACAGTCCTGGGGCAGCCCAGTGGCATAATAGATAGAACACCAGCCTGGAGTCAGGAGGGCCCAAGTTCATATCCAGCCTGAGACATTGACCCTGGGCAAGTCACTTAACCCCAACTGACTCATTCATCCCCCCCCCCCAAAAAAAGGCAAAGTACTTTTAAAAGGGGCATCCATTAACTGGGAAGAATTTAATGTGTACAGAGATATATATTTATTTACTTATTTATGTGTATGCACACAGATATATACAGATATACAGATACATATAACTATGTATATTATTTATATAATATATGAGGTAGGAAGAGTCATGGGCAATGAGACAACCCAGAGAAATGCTCTAGGAATATGAGGTGGAAGAGAACCTATATACCCAGATAATCAATGTAGACCTCTCACTGTGATTAAGTCAAACTGGTATACACAGAGATTCTATTCTTTTTTTTTTTTTTAAGTAACACATTGGGGGCAGCTAGGTGGCACAGTGGATAAAGCATTGGCCTTGGATTCAGGAGGACCTGAGTTCAAATCCAGCCTCAGACACTTGACACTTACTAGCTATGTGACCATGGGCAAGTCACTTAACCCTCATTGCCCCACCCCTCCAAAAAAAAGGTAACACATTGAAATTATTTTATACTTACAAAGAAAAACAAGCTCTGTGTAACACAAATTTACAACTGCAAGTACAATCTATTTTTGTTCTTACAAGTATATAGAAGTGTTCATTTTGTGAGAGGTATTTGTCAACCTGATAATAAAAATTTATTTAAATTTAAATAGAAATCATTAGGGTGGAGAAAAGACAGTGAGCTCTCAAACTCATGACACAATCGCTCCAAAAAACATCCAAATAATGCCATAGGAAAATTCCTGGAGCAGCAAAACTCACAGAAGAATGTGTTGAAATCATCTTCTAACCAAGAACAGCTTGGAAAGTCAGAAGGAGGGAGCTGCAGTGCTAATACAGGAGTCAAGCCCAACCCCACAGTCACTCTGACACAGACCCAGTCCCAGGAAGGCCTCACCAGAGAAGCAGACCCCCAGAGCCTCTGAATCAGCTGAAGTGCCAGTGTTGTCTGGAACTAAGTTCACAGTCTGGTGAGAGGGCTGATCCCTGGGCAGGGGGGAGACTACAGGGGTCTCTGCTGGTGCTGAGGCAGAACTTGGGTTTTTCACCCCTGCTGGGAACCAGGAGGCAGGCTTGAGTAGCAGTGGCCCAGGTGGGGGAGGGGCACAGGCTCATTGGAGCTAACAACCACAACACACAAAGCTGGTTGATTAGCAACTTGGTTTACAGTCATCTAGGACCAGGTGAGTGAAGAACCTGATCCTCCTTAATTCATACCACCTGGAACTTCTTAAGCTTGGGATACTCCAGCCTGGAAACAGTGCCCCAATTTAAGAAGCTAAAAGTCAAGTAAAAGAAAGGCAAGATGAGCAGACAAAGAAAGGTGAGGACCATAGTAAGTTTCTTCAGTAACAAGGAAGACCAAGGGGCACCCTCAGAGGAAGATGTCAACATCAGGGCCCCTATATCTAAAGCTTCCAAGAAAAATATGAATTGGTCTCAGGCTATAGAGGGGCTCAAAAAGGACTTTGAAGATAAAGGTAGAGAGGTAGAGGAAAAAATGGAAAGAGAAATGAGGGTGATGCAGGAAAGACATGAGAAAAAAGTCAACAGCTTGAAGAGCCAAATGGAAAAGCTCTCTGGTGAAAATAATTGCCTAAGAATTAGGACTAAACAAATGGAAGCCAGTGACTTTATGAGAAACTAAGACACAATAAAGGAAATCCAAATGAATAAAAAAAATAGAGGGCAATGTGAAATATCTTCTGGGAAAAAAACTGCTGACCTGGAAAATAGGTCCAGGAGAGATCATTTGAAAATCATTGGTCTACCTGAAAACCATGATCAAGAAAAGAGCTTAGACATCATCTTCCAAGAAATTGTCAGGGAAAATTGCCCTGATATTCTAGAAGCAGAAACTAAAATAGAAACTGAAAGAATTCACTGATCACCTCCAGAAAGAGATCCCAAAAGGAAAACTCCTAGGAATATTATAGCCAAATTCCAGAGCTCTCAGGTCAAGGAGAAAATATTGCAAGCTGCCAAAAAGAAAGAATTCAAGTACTGTGGAGCCCCAGTCAGGATAGCACAGGATCTAGCAGCTTCTACATTAAAGGACCAGAGGGCATGGAATATGATATTCCAGAGGGCAAAGGAAATGGGATTACAACCAAGAATCACCCCCCCAGCAAAACTGATTATGATCTTTCAGGGGAAAAAATGGGACTTTAATGAAAAAGAGGACTTTCAGATATTTGTGATGAAAAGACCTGTACTGAATGGCAAATTTGACTTTCAAATACAAGACCCAAGAGAACTATAAAAAATTGAAGCTGGGGGACATACCTGGAGTTGTACAGTGGGTGACTGTCTTGTGTCTGAGGCTGGGTTTTGGCTGGGATTCCCCTGGGTCCAGGGGTAGTGCTTTGTCCACTGTGTCACCTAGCTGCCCCATGATGACATCCTTAGGGTTAAATTGAGGAGTGAGGGGAATGCACTGGGGAAGGGGGAAGGGCAGAGGTGAAATTCTACATGAAAGAAACAGGAAAAGGCTTATGGAGTGGAGGAAGAGATGGAAGAGGAGCAAGGCAGTAAATGAATTTTATACTCATCAGAAAAGGCTCAAAGACCTTAAACTCACCAGAGTTGGCTCAAGGAGGGGCTAACACACACACACCCAACTGGGTAGAGTAATCTATTTAATCTGACCAGTAAATGAGCCTAACACTCATCAGAATTAGCTTAAAGACCTCAATCTCATTAGAATTGGCTCAAGGAAGGAATAATATACACACTCAATTGGGTGTCTTAATCTCTCTAACCCTGTAGGAAAATAGGAGGGGAAGGAGATAAAGAGAGAGGGGCAAAAGAAGGAAGGGAAGAGTGGGGGAGGGGATAGACAGAAGCAAATCTTTTTGAAGAGTGATAGGATGAAAGAAGATGGATAATAGAAGAAATATCATGGGGAAGGTAATAGGATGGAAGGGAAACAGTTAACAATAGTAATCATGAAAAAGAGAAAAGGGGGGAAAATTGTACAAAAAGTATTTATAGCAACTTTGTGGAGGCTAAGAATTGAGAATCAAGGGAATGTCCATCAACTGAGGAATGATGGAAAGAGCTGTGCTATATGATTGTGGTGGAATGGTCATGTGCTATAGGAAATGACAAACAGAATGATCCCAGAAAAACCTGGAAAGACTAATAAACATTGATGTATAGTGAAGTGAGCAGAGTTGGGAGGACATTGTGCATAGTGACAGCAGTATTGTTCAGTGAGCAAATGTGAATGACTTAACTACTCTCAGCAATGCAATGATCCAAGACAATCCCAAGGAACTAATGAGGAAGCTTATTATTCACCCCCATAGAAAGAACTGATAAAAAGAACACTTGTGGATTATACATATATAACCTGGTTGCAATCTTGTGGAGGGGGGAGGAAAGGGAGGGAGAGAGGGAAGGAGAAAAATTTGGAACTCTAAATCTTATGAAAATGAATGTTGGAAACCACCCTTACATGTAACTGGAAAAAATAAAATAAGTGTTTGTTGCTAAAAAAGTAATCAGTAGGTAGTGTAAAGAATTAATTGTTATTTGAGGTTTTTATGACCCCATCTTTTGGCTAGAATTTTTAAAACCCCGGCACTGGCCTGGGGCTCAGACTCTGCACCTCCACAATTGCACAGTGCTCCACCCACTGGTTGTAGCCGTGCCATGGGCCTGGCAAAATTATAATTACTGGAAGCCCAGTGAGGGCAGTCATGTGACTGTCAGTTAGGGCTGCCAGCCAATTGGCTTGGGGCTATTTATGGTCAGGCTGGGGTCGGCTGGTAAGGAGAAGGGAGGAGTTTCGCCATTCTAGCTTGAAGCTGGAAAGCGATAGGATGCAGCCCTGTGTTCTCAGCTGATCCTTGGGCGGTGGTATTATTCAGGTTGTATCATTTCCCTTGCCCCATTTTTTTTTCCTTTCCCTTAATTCTACTGATCTAACTTGTGTTTTTAAGTTCATTCTTGTTAATAAACCCTGTTCTGTTTTTGAGGGAGGCTGTTGGTCTCCTTCCTTGCCCCAATATTGCAGCAAGCTGCCTAACTAACACTCCCCAATTAAAATTTGGCCCCTATAGTAGTTTGATTGATATGGTACAGAATAAATTAAACTAATTTAAATATCATTTTCGTTTTTATTTTATTGTCCTTGCCTAACCACATGCAATTAGTATTTCTCCAATTACTTAGGTCCATGCATTTCTGTAAAAAGTGTTTTGTTGGGGCAGCTAGGTGGCACCGTAGATAGAGCACCGGCCCTGGATTCAGGAGTACCTGAGTTCAAATCTGGCCTCAGACACTTAACACTTACTAGCTATGTGACCCTGGGCAAGTCACTTAACCCCAACTGCCTCACCAAAACAAACGAACAAAAAAAAAAGTGTTTTGTAGTTGTATTCCTGTGCGTCTTTAAAGGTAGATTTATTTGTGCATTTTAAATAATCCGTAGTTACTTTGAATAGAATTCCTCTTTCTATCTTGTCCTGATGGGCTTTGTTGGTAATATACAGAGAGATACTAATAATTCATGTGGGTTTATTTTATATCGCAATAATTTTCTGGTTATTGTAAGAGATTCTATTCTTAACTGCACTTAAAATTATGCCTGAAGAAACATGTATTCCTATTTTATACTGTGCAAGAAAATGCCCTAATGGAAGATGTATTTCTCCTCATCCCTAGAGCTAACCTCCACATGGTCACAGTGGAGGATGCAGCTAAAAGAATCCCCCAAGAAAAAAAAAAAACTCTGGGTTCAAATCTTGGGCAAGGCACTCAATTTCTATATTGCTCAGGCAACTCTCGAGGACATAGGCTGCTATGTTCGTAGAAGGTAATTCCCCTCACTTCTGAATCATAGATTCTTTACATGTTGGCATAGTCTTCTAGGGTCAATAAAAAAATCACAGAAACAATAATAATGTAAGAGAAAAACAATGAGACAGCACACTACTATTTGGGGATAAAGATAAAGAACTAAAAATTCTAATGTTAGGTTCAAATCCTGGGAAAGTCACTTAACCTTTTTATTCTAAGGCATTATCTAAGTCACATGCAGATTGCTATATGTTTTGTAGGAAAGAGTTCCCACAATGTAAATTTTTTACCCTTTGAAATCAGGTACTGGCATATTCTACCAGTGGAACTATGTGGCCAGGAGTCACAGACCAGCACAGTCTTCAAAGTTTTAAAACTGTAAATCATACAAAGGGCTATAGAAGAGGTGTACAAATGGTGTGAGCTGGCCAAGATAGATAAATAGATGGACAGACGGACTGACAAGATACACATATATGTATTATACATGGATATATCTGTGTGTGTATATATACATATACATACATATGTATACACATATACAAACATACATATATAGAGAGAGGATTCCAAAAGTAGTTTAAAGATTTAAAAGCTAGATATTGAAGCAACTAGGTGCTGCAGTGGATAAAGCACCAGCCTTAGATTCAGGAAACAAAAGGTTTACTCAGCAATAGTACCGAATGGATACTCAACAAGAACTAAGATCACATATATCATGTCCTTATAGAAATGCATTTGTTCAGAAGTACAAGGTATTACTCATGCAATCTTGGGACAGGAACATTTTGCCAAGTCTAAAGGGTGAAGACTCCACTTGGGTAAATTTTAATGCCCTCAGGTAACCAAGAAGTTGGGTCAATATGATCTGAAGCCACTAGGAAGTTACATCAACAGCTTGAGGGCTTAAGCTTTAACCCTTCATATCAATCAAGCTTTAGATAAAGCTTCCTCAACTTTTAGGAAAAGAACTAGCCTAACCTACCTTTACAGGGGGTAGGTAAATACTGGCCTATAATGGTAAGATCTACTCTTTAGGAAAACCTCTTAGCACCCTTGATAGTAATATGTTCTGATGAGGGGTATATGGGGGAGGGGTGAGAGAGGGGAATAAAGAGTTCTGTTTTGAAAAGACTTGGAGATGTCTATTGGGCATCTAATTTGAGATGTCCAAGATTCAGTTGAAAGGCAGAAGAGAAGGATTCTTAGGAATCATACATAATTAAATTGCATAACAGGGGTGAAGATCCAGCAAAGAAAACTGAGAAGTAATGATCAGACAGGAAAGAGACAACAAAATGCAATGTCATCAAAAACTAGAGAAGATATGCTATTCAAGAGGAAATGGTAGTCAATAGTGTCAAATGCTACAAAGAGGTAAAGAATAATAAGGGCTAAGGAGAAGTCATTAGATTGGCAATCAAGAAATCACTGATAATACTGGAGGGAGCAGTTTCATTCTGATGATGATGTTGTTGTCTGTCCTTTGTTCTCAAAGAGGACCGTGATATCAGGATGCTATCATGAGTTTCAGTTAATTGGATTTAAGTGAAAGAGAGCTGTGCAAGGTCAATAAACCTCACTCTTACAGAACCATCTGGGTCCAGTGGCAAGATATATAGAGATGATAGATAGATGATAGATAGATGATAGATAGATGATAGATAGATGATAGATAGATAGATAGATAGATAGATAGATAGATAGATAGATAGATAGATAGATAGATAGATAGACAGATAGACAGATAGATAGACAGATAGACAGACAGACAGATATCAGGATCACTGGAGATGATCCCAGGTGTAAGACAATTGGAGTTAAGTGATTTGCCCAGAGTCACATAGCTAGTAAGTGTCTGAGATGAGATTTGAACTCAGGTCCTCCCAACTTCAGGGCCAGTGTTCTATCCACTTCGCCATCTAACTGCCCCTTGTATGATGATGCTGGAAACAGAGAGACTACAAAGGGTTTGGAAGTTATTCAGAGGAGAGGAACTGGAGACACTGAATATAGATGGCTTTTTCAAAGAAGTTAGCTGAGAAGAAATGAAGATATATAGAATTAAAGCTAGTGGGAATGGTAGGATTAAATAAGTTTTTGTCATTGAAAATGTTCAATTTAAATACTCTGTGTCTTACAGCTTGAAGCATGATTTTGTTATTTTTTTCTAGTGTGATCAATGATCTTGATCAGTGATTAGTTCTCAGGCATCAGAAATTCAGAACAATTTTCCTGTATTATTTCCTGAATTATATTTAGGAGTCTTTTTTTAATCTAGGAGATCTATGATCCTTAAGTTAACACCAAGCATCCTGCTATCAGGATCAGTTGCTTTGCCTTATATAGAATCTTTATGTTCTTTGAATATTGTTGCCTTTTGCTTCTCTTATGCCAAATTTCCTTCAACTTAAGTATTTTTTGCATTCAATAACCATTAATAGCTATTTCACTTCTTTAGAGACATCACTCACAATCAATTTAATTTTTTTAAATGTACTAATTGCATATTTTATTTAGCTCTTAAATGCTCTAATCCCTGACCTATATTCATTCCTAATTTCTTCTTTTATGAATTTTATTTTTTCTTGCAAATTGTCTTGGATTTTCTTGTAATGCTATGATGTCTGGAAAGTCTAAAGGATTCTCTTTCATCCAGCAATAATGGCTTGGTTGATTTCCCACTGAGTTTTTACTCATTCTTTCTTCTGGTTTTAGGATATTCTCTGTCGATTTATCTGTTTCTGCACTGGTTGGAAAGAGACATTGATTGAGCACTCTAAGTATCAGAGTTCTGTGTTAATTCATAAAGGATTTTACCTTATCAGGGATTCTGTCTTTTTTGGATTTAGTTGTAATTACTCTTCAACTAGTGCATAATTCCTTTTTTGAGGGGCTATTCCACAATTTTGCTGGTTAAAGGACCTGGCAATGTGTCAGTTATTATCATTATTCTTGTTAATATTGTTAGTCATTATGGAATGTGAGAATAAACCTTTTCACCCACCAAGAGCAACAAAGAAAAGCAATGCCATTAAAAAAAAAAACTCAGCTCACTGAGTTTTATATTATATTTGTTATTTTATTTACTATTTATTACATTATTATTATATAATATTTAATGATAGTGATGGAAAAATTATTTTGAATTTTTATTTTAAATGCAGTTTTTGGAAATATGTATTTAAACACTATTCAGAGACCTATTTCTATAATTTATGATTTTTGGCTACCATGGATATGTACAAAGGTAGCACACTTTCCAGTAAATGTTATATGTTAATGAAATTTGTTCAATAATGTGATAGAATTCTTTTTCTCTTATTAACAATTACCCTGACTCTGGTTTTTCAAATGGCACACACAACAGTCTTGGGCAAATTAGGATTTTCACTGGAAATTTGAGTTGGTCCTAATGTTGCCATTTGAAAATTTCTTTTTTTTTTTTTGTCTTTTTTTGTTTTTGTTTGTTTCTTTTTGGTGAGGCAATGAGGGTTAAGTGACTTGCCCAGGGTCACACAGCTAGTAAGCGTCAAGTGTCTGAGGCTGGATTTGAACTCAGGTCCTCCTGAATCCAGGGTCAGTGATTTATCTACTGTGCCACCTGGCTGACCCCATGAAAATTACTTCTTTTAACACCTTCTCCCAAGTAACTGATATATTCATCAGAATCTGTTTCACTCACAAAGATGGTTAAAAGTTAATAATAGAGGCAGCTAGGGGGCGCAGTGGATAGAGCACCGGCCCTGGAGTCAGGAGGACCTGAGTTCAAATCCGGCCTCAGACACTTAACACTTACTAGCTGTGTGACCCTAGGCAAGTCACTTAACCCCAAATGCCTCACCAAAAAAAAAAAAAAAAGTTAATAATAAAATCATAGTGAGAACTAGAAGGGACCTCATAGATTATCCTGCCTAAACCATTTTTTTCACTTAATAGTATTTTATTTTTTCCCAATTACATGTAAAGATAGTTTTCAACATTCATTTTAATTTTTAAGTTTGAATTTCCTTTCCTTTATTTTTTTAAATCATAAAAGTATTTTATTATTTTCGAGTTACTTGTAGAAATGATTTTCAACATTTGTTTTTATAGGATTTCTAGTTCCAAATTTTTCTCCCTTCCCTCCCCTCCCTCCCCCCTCCCAAAGACAGCAAGCAATCTGATATAGGTTATACAGTACAATCATGTTAAACATGTTTCCACATTAGTCATGCTGTGAAAGAAAAATCAGAACAAAAGGGAAAAACCACAAGAAAGGAAAAACAAAAAAGCGAAGTGAAAATAGTATGGTTCAATCTGCATTCAGACTCCATAGTTCTTTCTCTGGATGTGGAGAGCATTTTCCATCATGAGTCTTTTGGAATCATCTTGGATCATTGTATTGCTGAGAAGAGCTCAGTGTATCATAGCTGATCATCACACAATGTTGCTGTTACTATGTATAATGTTCTGGTTCTTCTCACTTCACTCAGTATCAGTTCATATAAGTCTTGCCACTAAACCACTCATTTTTACAAAGAAAATTTAGGCACAGAGGGGGTGTGAACCACACAAGATATCTATTTAATTTCATAGCTGCCAATATATAACCTGGGCCATTCACACATTATTTTTCACACTTCTGAAGGCTGAGTTCAGCACCTACCACCTTCTTCTGACTTCTAACCAAGCTTCCAGAGATCCCTTGGAACCACCATATTTTGCTTGCATCTCTCAGGAGATAGATGATGTTCAGATTAAGAGAGCCACATGAAAGGCCAGAGAGGAACTGAATTCTCCTATTTAGATAACCAATGATCTAAAAAGAGCAACAAACTGAGCTATGATCAAAAAATCCAAAGAGAAACAAGCTTACTGTTTCTTCATCCAACACAGGATAGCACAAAGACAGCTTGAAACTAAGGAAACCAGAAAGAGGGGTTTGTTAAGAGCAGCTAGCATGAGAACAGTCCAGAAGCCCACTGCAGTGCCCTGATCTAGGAATACCCCATAATTGGGGTAAGGGGAGGGGAACAGGAAATAGATATGGCAGTATTCTGACCGGGGAAGCCCTGAATGGATTACCAGTAAGGAGAAAGAAGACTACAACAACCCTAAGGGAGAAGACCCAGTGAGGATGTAAGACTACTAAATAAACTGGAGGGTGATTCTGAAGCCTGGCAGTTCTCTGAGCACCTACATATTAGGAGAGATGCAGGCCAGTAAGAGGAAACCAGGAAAACAAGATCAGGTCCAAAAAGAGCCTGACCATACCATTCAAGAATTCAGGGGAGAAGGGGCAGCTAGGTGGCACAGTGGATAAAGCACCGGCCCTGGATTCAGGAGGACCTGAGTTCAAATCTAGCCTTAGACACTTGACACTTACTAGCTGTGTGACCCTGAGCAAGTCACTTAACCCTTACTGCCCTGCAAAGAAAAAAAAAAAAGAATTCACGGGAGAGGGGAAGGGGGGAACAGATGGCATAAATAAACTCAAGACTTGGAACTGAAGATATAAGCAAACAGAACATATTAAACATTAAAACAAGAAATATTATGCATCACAAAGTTACCCAACAGGAAAATCATTAAGAAGCAAAACTATATAACAGGTATGAGAGCCTCAGAGGAAAAGAACATGGATTAGTCTCAAGGACTACAAGAGTACCTGGAAGAAATGAAGCAAATTTTTTTTTTACATAAGTGAAATAAAAACTCTAGAGGAAATATTGGAAGGAGAACAAATAACTTTGATCAAAAAGGTGGAAAACCTTATGCAAGGAGTAGACTACCTGAAAATTATTTAATGAAGGAGACAGAACTAAATGATTCCATGAGACAAATATTATAAATATTTGTAATTTAAATTACATTTGTAATGTAAAAAAAAAATCACAAGATCAAAAAAAAAAAATAGAAAACACGGTAATTACTATTAAAAACAACTGGAAAAGAGGTCAAGAAGAAATAATGCAAGAATCACCAGACTCCCTGAAAACCATGAACAGAACCTGGCCCCTCCTCGAAAACCATATTTTTCCCCCCTACAACCCCTAAAAAATACTGCAAGTATACGTAAAGAAAGAGCTCAAATACCAAGGTACTGCAGGTCAAAATCACACAAGACATATAAAGGGAAAATCCCAGAGTATGGTATTCCTAGAGGTAAGAGGCTTAAAACCAAGAATAACTTTTACCCTGAAGACTGTGTACAATCCTACATAGGGGCAAATGACTCCTTAATGAAACAGAGAACATTTAAGCATTGATGAAAAGACTAGAGCTGAGCAGAAATTTTCAAATGTAAACAAAGAGTCAAGAGAAGTCCAAGAAGGTAAACACATTTGAGAAACTGGAATGATGATCAAGAGCTTACAGTCTAATAATGGGAGAAGAGACAAAAGTCTCTTCAGAAAGACAAACAAAGGGCCTAGGAATTTTGTTCCATTCTGATGGTCTTAAGAAAGAAAATAAAAAGGAACACAGTAAAGAAGAATTAAGTTAGAAAGGAAGGAACTTAATATTTCTCATAATTGGGGTATATAAAAGGGGGAGTATACAAAAATAGAGAATGGAGTAGAGAGAATAGATATCATGTGAACTTCAATCATACATGAACCATGTAAAAAAAGATTCTTCACATGTATACACATAGAGACACACAGTTTGGTGTAGAAATATATTATAATTAACAGAAGAATAAGGAGGAGGGAAAGGGAGAAAAGAGCCAAAGAATGAGGGCAGATCAATAGCAGTTGGATTTAAAAGTAAATTCTATCAAACATCCAAAGAAACTGCATTTATTGCAATTCCAATATTATGTAAACTGACTGCAAAAAATATAAAGAAGGGATCCTAAGTAATTTTTTCTATGATAAAAAAAGAAAGCTATATAACAAAATTCCTAATGAATGACTTCTGAAGCAAACATTTTAAATAAAATACTAGTAAAGAGGCTATAGCAACATAGCAAAAAGAGTATATACTATGTATGACCACAGTGGATTTATACTAAGAAATCAGGGTTGGTTCAATGTTAGGAAACTATAAACAAAATAATTGAAAAATCAAATCATATGATTGTATCAGTAAGAGGATAGAAAGCTTTGGGTAAAATACAATACCAATGCTGTTTTAAAATATTAACCTTTCTTTTATATAGTAAACAGAATTACCTAAAATGAGTAGCCAGAATTTTATCTAATGGGGACGAAGTACAGGCCTACCAAACAGATCAGAGATAAAGCAAAGATGGCCATTATCAGCATTGCTATTTTATATAATATAGAAATGATAGGTATCACAATGAAAGAAGGAAAATAAATTAAGGAAATAGGCACAAAAAGGAAACAATTATTGTTTTGCAGATGATTAATGGTCTGCTTAAAAAACTCTAGAGCATAAACTAAAATATATCGGAAACAATAATTTAAGCAAAATAACAAAGTATAAATAAACTCACAGGAAATAAACCCATAGAAATCATGAGCTTTTTTGAATATCACCAAAAAAAACAGCAGAAAGAGATAGAAATAGAAATTCTGTTCAGAATAACTACAACATATATAGACTATCTAAAAGTTACAAGGTACAAATAGGAACCACATGACTATAACTATAAAACATTCAGACTTGAATAATTTAAGAGACATTAATTGCTCATGGTTGGGTTGTGTCACTATAATAAAATGATAATACCACCTAAATTAATTTATATTTCAATGTCAAACTACCAAAGGATTATATTATAAAGCTAGAAAAAATATATCCCTGAGAACATTTATTAACAAGAAAAAGGAAAAGATTAATGAATATTCAATTTTTAGAAATTAGAAAATAAACAAATTAACAAACCCAAAATAAGCACAAAATAGGAAATCTTTAAAATTATTGGGAAAATAAGTTTAAAAAAAGACTATGGCACTAATAAAACTAAAAATACAAAGTTATTGGAAAAATAAACTGGAAAACAAAGACTATGGAATGGATAAAATTGGTTCTCTGAATTATACGTTTCAAAATTTTAAAAGAATAATTACTAAATTCTCAAAACAATTGAAAAAGAAAACACTGTCAAACTGCTTTTTTGAGATACAGAAGTATTTAAAATGAGAAGTAAACAAAGTGAACCTTAAACCCATATCATTAATGAATCTCGATTTTAAAATTTAAAATAAAATCCTTTCCTTTCCCTACCCACAAAAATAAAAAAATTACAGCAAAATATCAAATAAAATATATATTCATGCAAAAACCCTACAAAGCATAAGCACAGAAGAATTGTCCATAAAAATATAATTATCTATGTAAAACCAAAGCTAAAATTATATGTAATAAGGAAATACTAGGGGTAGCTAGGTGGTACAGCAGATGAAGCACTGGCCCTGGATTCAGGAGCACCGGAGTTCAAATCAAGCCCCAAACACTTGACATTTACTAGCTGTGTGCCCCTGGGGCAAGTCACTTAACCCTCATTGCCCTGCAAAAAAAAAAAAAAAAAAAAGGAAAGAAAGAAATACTAGAAGATTTCCTAATAAACATAAAAGTAAAGCAAGGATGTCTCATTTCCTCTACTTTTATTTGACATAGTTGTAAAAATGTTAGCAAAAGGAACAAAACTAGAGAAAGAAATTAAAGGTATAAACATAGGCAAAAAAAAGACAAAACTATTCTTATTTGTTGATGACATTATGGTTTACTTAGCAAATCTTTTTTTTTTTTTTTAAGTGAGGCAATTGGGGTTAAGTGACTTGCCCAGGGTCACACAGCTAGTAAGTGTTAAGTGTCTGAGGCCGGATTTGAACTCAGGTACTCCTGACTCCAGGGCCGGTGTTCTATCCACTGCACCACCTAGCTGCCCCTACTTAGCAAATCTTAAGGATCATCAAAGACACTACTTGAGACACCAAATTATCAGGATACAAAATAAACCCACAAAAATCAATGTCTATATACCTAGTAACAATAAAGTCCAGTAGGCAATCATAGAAATGGATAATCCATGCAAAATGTACAAAATATCTAGGAATCAATCTCTCATGGCAAACTCAAGACTTGGATAGATACAATTGTAAAATGCTCATTAAAAAGATAAAGAATTACTTTAAAAATTAGAAAGATATTTGGTGCTTATAGCTAGGTAATGATATTATTAGAAAAATTAGAATACTACTCAAGCCAATTCATAGATCTAGTGCTACATAACAATGACACTACCCTGGGGATCCTTTACAGAGGTAGATAAAATAACAAAATTCATTTGGAGGAGCAAAAGATACAACATCCCAAAGGAAATAATGAAGAAAAAGTAATAATGCAGTCTTTTCAGATCTCAAATTTTACTGTACAGCAATAATCATGAAAACTATTTGGAATTGATTAGAAAAGAGAAAGGGAGATCAATAGAATACACTAGTTAAGAGAGAATAAGAAATACCTGGACTCAATGACTCAGTGTTTGATAAACTGGAGAATACAAATCACTTAGAGAAGAACTCATTCATCAAGAACTCCAAGGAAAACTGAAAAGCTGTTTAACAGAAATTAGATTTAGACCAACAGCCTATACTATATATAATAATAAGCTCAAAACAAACATATAGTGTAATTTTTAATCATATTATTTTAAAAAAACAACAACAAAATTTGGTAGCTTTCATAGCCATGGCTAGGGGTAAATTATTAACTAAACACAGGATAGAGGTGATCACAAAAGATAAAAAATGTTAACAGATTGTAAGAAAATGAAAGAGTTTTACACAAAATCAATACAACTAAGATAGTAAGGGAAGTAGTCAACTCAAAAAAACATATTTTTAACAACTATTTCTGACAAGGGTATGATATATAAGATAGGAAAATAACACAAATATAACATAAGACGAAAAAGCACCCTCCAATGAATGTCAAAGGATATTTTTTAAGTTCTGAAATGAATTGTAAATCATTAATAAATGCTTAAAAGACTACTCCAAATCACTCATTATTATAATATTATTATTGATCTGTTATGGTATTATTAATAATTTTATTATTTTATACCTAGTACTTATATAGCATGTTAAGGTTTGCAAAGCATTTTACAAATATTATTTCACTTTTACGTCCTGAGAGTTAGGGTGCTATTAGTGTTCCCATTTTATATATACAGAGACTAAGGCAGATGAAGTTAAATAACTTGCCTAGCATAACACAGCTAGGAAGTGTTTGAGATCAGATTCAAACTCAGGCTTTCCTTAATCCTGATCCAGTTTTGCTCTCGAGCTTTCTCAATTCAAAGGAACTCTGAGGTTTTACTTTACACATACAGAAAATTTGTAAAGATGGTTTTGGAGGAATAGAGAGATTTTAGAAAGACAGCTACCCTATATACTTATACTGTCGTTAGAACTATCAATTAGTACAATTCTGGGAAGCAATTTGGAACTATGCTTTTTTTAAAAGTGACTCAAATGTCCATATTCTTTGACTACTACAGTAGTACCAAAGAACTGGAAACAAATAAAATACACAATGATAGGTAATGGATAAACACATTGTGGTAAATTAATATAATAGAATGTTACTGTGCTTGTAAGAAACAATGCATATTATGAAGCAAGCATAAGAGTTACATGAACTGATTTGAAGTGATGTAAGCAGAACCAGAAAAATTATATTTTATACATATATACATATGTTACAGCAAAGTAAATAGAAAGAAAAAAGAAAAAGCAACCAAAGTTCAACACTATGAAATTATAATGACCAAGTGTAACCCTAAACAAGAGATATAAGAATGCATATACCTTTCTTCTTTGCTAAGGTAGAGGACTGTAAGTATAGAACACTGAATATGATTTCTGACTTGGCTTAATTATAGGTTAATTTTGCTAAAGAGGATTTTCTTCCTCTCTCTCTTTTATTATTATAAGGGAGGGCTCTCTAGGAGAGGAAATGGGATGGATATATAGGGGATTTTAGGTCATATGAAAAATAGGTAAAGTTTTTAAATATAAATATATTCTAAGTAGACGCATGGAACAAACTAGACGAACAATACACAGAAGCAAATGAACATGGTAAAATATCTGATAAACTCAACAACATAAACTAATGAGTAAGAGATTCTCTATTCAATAAGCAAAGTAGTTTGGCAGAAAATAAATTTAGACTGGCATCTTACACCATGTGGCATAGTGGGATGAGGAATGACTTTAAATTCACAGAAACCTGGATTTAAGTCATGCTTCTTATATAAAAGTTGCGTGGCTCCAGGGATATCACTGAATATCTTAGTGCTCACAGTTAATTCTGATTGCAAATAAGGTACTGATCCACACTGGTAAAGGAAATTGCTTACTAGGAACTTCTAATATGAATAAAATCACACATTTGGTCGCAAAACCATTTTTTTCATTGTGTAATACAAGAAGTTCCACCTAGCTAATAAATCAATCAAAAAATATTTATTGAGAGCTTGCTAGACTAGGATAAGTATATAAAGAAAGGTGCTGCCCTTGAAAAGCTCACATTTTAATGGGGTAGATAATATGTAAATAACTAGGTACATAAAAAAATTTATAGAAAGTAGATGGAAAGTAATCTCACAGGAGAAGGGACTAGCAGTATAGGATAGGAAAGGGGTCAACAGAGACTAGGAAAGGCCTTCTGCAGAAGGTAATGTTTAAGCTGAGTCTGGAAGGAAGCCAGAGAAAACAATAGGTGGAGGTGAAGTGAGGGAAAGCATTGCAGACATGGAAAGCAGCCAAGGCAAATGCCTTGAGACAGGAGATGAAATACTATATTTGAGGAACTTGCAGAACACATAAAGAGGAACAAAGTATAAGAAAACTGAAAAGTGAGAGGCCAGGTTATAATGTACTTTATATTTGATCCTGGAAGTAATAGGATGTCACTGGAGGAGTTTACTAAGAAGGATAAGAACTAGTATAAAAAGATAAACTACAAAGGTTGGGGGGGGGGGCAAGTTTACATCAAACACCTCTTATAAAAGCTGATCCAAAATAGAGAATTAACATATACTTACACATTTATTTATATGTATATATGTATATATAATATACATACACATTTATATTAAAATGTGGGTTTATACTAGCTACATAGACATATGAAAACAATATAAAAAACACATTTTCTTCCTCTCAGGAGAGAGGCAAGATAGTGAATATGGAATGCCATTATCAAATATCATTTGTATATGTTAATTTTCCTTATGCCTTCAATAAGTTTCTATAACTCTTGAACACCATACTTTTATGAGAAATGTTTGACATAAATAGTTTTTCCCTTAAATAGCTTCTTATATAAGCTAAATAGATTTCTGTGCAAAAATTTCAAATTTTAAGTAATCAAAATTACATATTTGTCTTTTTTTTTTTTTTTGGCAAGGCAATGAGGATTAAGTGACTTGCCCAGGATCACACAGCTAGTAAGCGTCAAGTGACTGAGGTTGGATTTGAACTCAGGTCCTCCTGAATCCAGGGCCTGTGCTTTATCCACTGTGCCACCTAGCTGCCCCCTATGTATTTGTCTTTTGTGATTACCTCATATCTTTTTTCAGTTATGAATTCTTCCCATAGGCATGAAAGAGGCCCCCTTCTATCCTTTTCTAATGTTTATATGCAATCTAATATATATGTGACCTCTTACATTTTGGTTGCTAATCTATTTCGGAGCTTATCATGTTATAGGGTACAAGATAATATTTGAAATTTTGAACTTTTGCCAATAATTCTTATTGAACAGAGAATCCTTCATGTAGTAGTTTGTGTTCTTAAGTTTATCAAACATTGAGCTGTGTTTGTTTTATTTTATATATAAATGTATACATGTAATACATATATGTACATGTATATTTTTGTGTGTATGCATGTGAATATATGTACATAAGCTATTTTCATATAAGGAGCGATTTATTCAACAGTTGTGAAAAGATTTGAATAGTTTTCACAAGAAAAAATATAAATTTAGCAAATACATGAAAACATGCTCCAAATAATTAATCATAAAATAGCAAATCAAAATACTTATTTTTACTTCATACTCATCAAAGTGGCAAAAAAGACAAAATAATCAATGCTGGAGGAATTAGAGGTACATTAATGCACTTTTAGCAGAGCTATGAACTGATTCAAAACCCTTCTGGAAATCAATTTAGAATTATGCAAGAAAAGTTATTAAACTCTTCATGCCCTTTGCCCCAAACATCTCACTGTTTTCTCCTGAATGAACTACAGTGCAAGGAGATCAAAGAAAGAAAAACTCTATATAGACCAAAATATTCAGAACAGTCCTTACTGTTGGTGGTAAAGAACTTTAAACTAAGTGCCTATGAAAGGGGCACTGGCTAAACAAACTGTGGCATATTAATGTAATGAATATTACTGTATAAAAAGAATTTATGAATATGAAGAATTTAGAGAAATATGGGAAGCCTTCCATGAAATAATATAGAATGTAAGATGCAGAGTCAGAAGAGTATATACACAATGACTACAATAATATAAATGAAAACAACACTAAAAGATGTAAGAACTCAAAATAATGACCAACCCTGGTTCCAGAGGACTGACGATGAAACACACTTTCCTTAAGCTAGAGGTGGCATGGAATGTTGCATAACATGTCAGTTGCTGTGCTGGTTAATGTTTCTTTCTTTTTTTTTTTTAAATAAAGGTTCATGCTATGAGAAGACAGTTTGGTCTTTGGATATGCCTGATGTTTATAAAAAGTATCGATAAAACAATGACATAAAAATACAGGTCTAAAAATAATGTTCAGTTGTTTCCAATTCTTTGTGACCCCATCTGGGGTTTTCTTAGCAAAGATGTTGGAGTAGTTTGCTGTTTCCTTCTCCAGCTTATTTTATAGAGGAAGAAGCTAAGGCAAACAGGGTTAAGTGACTTGCCCAGCATCACACAGCAAGTGTCTGAGGCCACATTTGAACTAAGGAAAATAAGTCTCCCTAACTACAAGGCCAGTGCTCAATCCACTGCACTACCTAGTTGCCACCTAAATAGCAACTGACAGTGTTACAATACTTTAAAGTTTTCAAACTATTTTACACATATTATTAACAGAAAACCATGTGCAGTGAGTACTATCAGCATTACCACTCACATTTTGCAGATAAAGAAACTGAGTCTCACTGAGTCAAAGTGAGTTGCACCTGTGTGTAGGTACAGAACTAGTAAGTGCTAAAGGTAGAATCTGAACTCACCTCTGACTCTCAAAGGAACCTATAATCTCTAGAATGTAAAAGGTCAACTATCATTTCTTACCACATCTAATCTGTCTGTTTTATCTAATCTACATGCAGCTGTATAAGGTACCTGCAGCCCTGACCCACGAGATGCTGGCACTACTCTAATGCAGCTAATACATCAAGAAACCACACCTGGATGCAATAAAGTAGATAAAGCCTTGAGTCAATATATCCCAAAATGAAGCCCACATGCAGTAAGGGAATCAGAAAAACTAATGAGAAAGAGATTACCAGGGAACTTTTGTTGAAACTGGGTGTAGGACCGTGTTGCATTGCTCAAATGCAGTTCCAGTTTACAGATTCAAGGCAAAAAGGTACACTAGAGCTTCTCGCTTGAGAAGTACAGTTCCAGGACCAGGAGCACTAGCACTTGCAGCTACAGGAGAAAATGGTCCTTTCCTGTGAAAAGATCAGTGTATAGGCCAGGAGAGTACTAGCCACACTTCTTCTCTTTAGATCATATAACCATGAAAGCACTGAAAAATTACAGACCTCCATAACTAGCTCTGAAAACAGCAGCATGAAAAACCATAAGCTTGGGACAGTGCCCCCTCCACACCAGGACAAGAGCCTAACTTTGTTCATTCAGTTGTGACCCCCATTTGTGGTTTTCTTAGCAAAGATACTGTAGTGATTTGCAATTTCCTTCTCTAACTCATTTTACATATGAGAAAATTGAGGCAAATAGGGTTCGGTGACTTGCCCAGGGTCACATGGCTAACTAGTATTTAAGGTCAAATTTGAACTCAGGTCTTCCTAACTCCTGGACCACTGCTCTATCCACTGTGCCACCTAGCTGCCCAACTTTAACATGAAGTTAAAGGTCAAGAAATAGGCAGGAAAAAATGAGCAAACAAAAACAAGAATATGACCATAAAAAGTTACTATGGTGACAATGAAGATCAAGATACAAACTCAGAAGAAGGCAATAATGTCAAAACTTCTACAAGCAAAGCCTCAAAGAAAAATATAAATTGAACACAAGCTCAACAAGAATTCCTGGAAGCGCTCAAAAACGATGTTAAAAACCAAATAAAAGAAGTAGAGGAAAAATTGGGAAAGGAAATGAAAAGTGACACAAGAAAATTATGAAAAGAGAGGCAGAACTTTGATAAAAGGACAAAAATTCAATGAAGAAAAGAAATCCTTAAAAAATAGAATTGTCAGGGCAGCTAGGTGGCACAGTGGATAAAGCACCAGCCCTGGATTCAGGAGGACCTGAGTTCAAATCCGGCCTCAGACACCTGACACTTACTAGCTGTGTGACCTTGGACAAGTCACTTAACCCCTGATACCCCACAAAAAAAAATAGAATTGTCCAAATGGAATAAGAAATACAAAGTTCACTGAAGAAAATAATTCCTTAAAAATCAGAATTGGGCAAGTGGAAGCTAATGTATTCAATGAAACATCATGAAACAATAAAAAAAGTTAAAAGAAGAAAAAAATAAAAGAAAATGTGAAATATTTCACCTGGAAAACAGATCAAGGAAAGATAACTTAAAACTTATTGGGCTACCTGAAAGTCATGATCAAAAGAGTATAGACATAATTCAAGAAATTATTAGGGAAAATTGCCCTGATATCCAAGAAGAGGGTAAAACAGAAATTGAAAGAATCCACCTACCCTCCTGAAAGAGATCCCAAAATGAAAATTCCCTGGAATATTACCCAGCAAAGTTGTATACAGAAAGTTATCATTTTATATAAATTTGAACTATGCAAATTCAACTTTCAGTAAAGAATTCTGAAAGCAATCCACATTCCAAACAAATACCTATTTTAAATTTACTGTAGAGCACTGTGCTCTCACTCTCTCTCCACTCCTGCTCCTACCCCTTGGCTCAGCAATCCACCACCTCCTCCTGCCCCCCCAAAAACTCTCCAATTAAAAGCGGACCAATAAACCACTGCAATCACCAGATCAGGGGCTTGACTTGAGACCTCCGGTGCTGAAAGAAGAAACCTTTGCCTCCCTCTGCCCACTTACCCGCATATCTTGCCCCAACATGTCTGTCTTCCATCCATCAGTACTCAGGTTCCAGGTGTTTCTACCCAACCCCCATATTACTCATCCTCTCTTATCTGTGTCCATCTCCTACCCCCACATGTCTGCACCCAAAGAACTATAAAACTGTGTATACCCTTTGACCCAGTAATACCACTACTAGGTCTGTATTCTAAAGAGATCAAAAGAAAAGGAAAAGGACTTATATGCAAAAAAATACTTATTTCTTTGTTTGTTTGTAGCGGCAAAGAATTGGAAATTGAAAAAGATGTCCACCGACAGGGAAATGGCTAAACTAGCTGTGATATATGACTGGGATGGAAGTTTATTGTACTATAAGAAATGACAAGCAAAATGGTTTCAGAAAAACCTGGTAAGACATAAATGAACTGGTGCGAAGTGAACAGAACCAGGAGTATATTATACACAGTAAAAGCAATATTGTACAATGGTCAACCGTGAATGACAGCTATTCTGATCAGTATGATGATCCAAAACAATTCCAAAGGAGCTATGATGAAAAATACTATCCACCACCAGAGGAAGAACTGATGGAGTCTGAATGCAGATCAAAGTATACCTTTTTTGCTTTATTTTTCTTTTTTTTTTTTAGTCTGTGTTTTCTTTTGCAATATGACTAATATGAAAATGTTTTACATGATTTCACATGTATACTCTATATCAAACTGCTTGCCTTATCAAGAACAGAAGCAAGGGAGAAAAGGAGAGAATTTGGAACTCTAAATTTAAAGAAAAAAGAAAGTTACTTTTTTTTCATATAATTAAGAAATATTCAGTAAAAAAAAATATATTGGAGGGGAAATCTTCTACTTCGAACTCCTCCCTTTACAAATAGGAAGGGGGGAAGAATGAAAAACTGACCAGTCAGGCATATGTTCCAGAGATTTCTAATCCAACCAAGGCTAATAGCAGCCCCAGCAACTTTATTTGCTCCCACTTCCTCCTCATCCTCAGCAGGAGCGGTGCCAATTTCTTCTACCAGTTTGGGCTTAGATTTTTCCTCAGTTGGTCTGTATTTATAAGTCTACAATAGGAACAGAACTGTTTCAAAGAATTATGAAGATATTAGATTTATCCTTTCTCTCAACTCTTGGTTCCCAGCCCCCCAAAAATAAAAAACAGTATCTCCTGCCCTTTTAAGGAGTTTTCTGGCTTTCTCTCCACCTCTCAGTCTCCCTTAATTTATAAAGTTGAACACAAAGCAGGCAGAAAAATACAGTTTACTTGTGTTTTGTTTTGAATAGCATTTAAAGGGGACAGCTAGGTGGCACAGTGGATAAAGCACTGGCCCTGGATGCAGGAGGACCTTAGTTAAAATCTGGCCTCAGACACTTGACACTTACTAGCTGTGTGACCCTGGGCAAGTCACTTAACCCTCACTGCCCTGCCAAAAAAAAACAAAATAAAACAAAACAGCATTTAAAAGGAAGGCTTTCAAATGAAGACTTTCTCAATACAACCAATGGGAAGCATTAGAATCCCTCTAAAACTCTCCCATCTTCCTATAAAGAAAGGTAACAAGTAGTCAGGGGCAGCTAGGTGGAGCAGTGGATAAAGCACTGGCCCTGGATTCAGGAGTACCTGAGTTCAAATCCGGCCTCAGACACTTGACACTTACTAGCTGTGTGACCCTGGGCAAGTCACTTAACCCCCATTGCCCCACAAAAACAAAAACAACAAAAAAGAAGTAGTCAGAAAGGAAATAAAAAGTAGACATTAATCTATATCAACTACATTCCCAATAGGAGCCAAGAGGAGCAAAGTGGGCTTCCTATGAACCTCTGGACATATCATAGTTGTAATGATGCCACCTACTGGAGACTTACTATAGGAAAATTCTGCCATGAAGTGAAGGTCTCTGAGGGCAAGTCCAGGAGTCTTTTTCTTTGGCGTCAGGAAGTGATGTTTGCTTGTGGGAGGAATAAGGGGGGAGCCTGGCACCCTGACTGGGGGCTTTTTCCTGGGGACTCTGGCGGAGAGCGGAGCTAAAAGTGTGCTCTCCCTTTAATGGATAGATGAATATAGGCCTTTCTCTCTCTCTTTACCAAATTCTTATTCTCCTTAATAATGCTTAAAAGTCTAACTCTTGCTAAAGCTTATAATTTATTGGCGACCAACTCATTGGATATTTTAGACAGACTAGCTAGAATTTTAACTTTAACAGAGTACATATACCTGTAGCTCTACCCCTCAGCTCTTCCAGTATGATTTCTAGTTCACATTTGGCCACTTAATCCTCTCAATTATGCAGCTCCCAACAGTAAGCAAAGAGTTGGGGGAGAGGCCACACACACCCAACTTAAGGCCTGCATGTACCTCCTTCTTCCTTATTACCTCAGTTTTGCCATATTTGCCACTTAGCTTGAGTCCCATGATGGCTTTTCTTTCTAGACACCCTCTCATTGCTCCACCAAGCCTAGAAGTTCAAGATAGGAAAGTGCATGTTCCTACAGCCCCTCTTTATGCTTTCAATACTCTCCAGTTCATCTCCCAAGAAGGTCCATCTGCCCCCCAAAACAGCCATGGGAAAAGGAAGTTCAAAGGGCCTAAATGACTTGCTTAAGGTCACTCAGGTTGTAAACAAACTACAACCCAGATCTCCTGACTCAATTCCAGTCCAATGTTCTTTGTACTGTAACGATTGGAATGACGCCACCTGCTGGATACTTACTGTAGAAGAGTTCTGCCCATGAAGCGAAGATCTTTGAGGGCAAGACCAGGAGTCTTTTCTTTGGTGGGAGGAAGTGACGCGGACTAGTGGGAGGAGGGAAGGACAGAGACTGGCGCTCGCTCTGGGGCTCTTTCCTGAGGACGCTGGCGGAGAAGGGAGCTAGAAATGTGCTCTCCCTTTAATAGATAGAAATCTAGGCCTTTCTCTCTCTCTTTACCAAATTCTTATTCTCCTTAATAAATGCTTAAAAGTCTAACTCTTGCTGAAGCTTATAATTTATTGGCAACCACTCATTAGATATTTTAGACAGACTAGCTAGAATTTTAGCCGTTAACAGATGGCTGACCACAAAGAGGAAAGCTAACCTCAGTCTTCTTCTGATCTTCTGGTTGGGTAAGAAATTTCCCCTCCCTCTCCTTTAACTGCTAAGTACTGGTGTACTGGCTGTGTTTTCCTTTAAATTTTTTCAAATGGACCTTTTAAACTCCCTAATTATCCTATTTTTTATTTTAGTCTGTTTAACCAGACAAATGGGAGATAAGATCATGTTAATGCTTTGTTTTTGTGGATTTTCTATTTTTCTTTTTATTTTTGTTAAAGAGCCAGCAACTTATTCACACAAGGAAATATCTCTCCCTCTCCCAACCATGCTTTTCAGAGAAACCTGAAGAGATTCCCGCAGCTTTTCCCAGTTCTAACAGTAATTGTTGCTTTAATTTTGCATGCCTGGAGGCAATGACCCACCCTCTAGAAGCTTTTAATGCCCTAGCCACCTGGAGGCAAAGTGGGGGAAGAGGAATCCAGGCCTGAGTTCAAAATCAAGTCTGATTCAAATTGCTCTGGTCCCTCCCCTCCTCTCCAAACCCACCCTCTACTCCTCCTATGGCCAAGCCCATAGCTTCCCCTGCCTGGGAAGTCCAGAGATCTGATGCGCATGCTCAACTTTTTTCTACCTTGCATTTGCAGCTTCAGGCTCAGCCCTTCCCCGGCCTGGCTGTGCTTTTTGAGACAATCTTAGAAAACTCTTTAAATTCCAGATATGCTCGATTTGTTCATAATTTTGCTAACTGCTTTTGTCTTTAATAGTAATCTTATAAAGCATTTGTATGGTGAAAAGACTGACAGACAATATAGAGGGGTTAAAGAAGAAAAACTTAAGCTGAATAAGAATGACAATCATCACCACAGTTCAAGACTCCACTTCTTTTGCCTGGAAGGGTATATATTTTTCAGGAAACTGTAGAAGTAAACAGCAAGGTATTGATATGAGTATTGGGATTTTAGATATCGGAATCAAAAGTGTTCTGAATTCACTCAGAGTGATAGTATCAGTTCAGAGGTTACATAGGATTTCTATGCTATTACATATACATTTTGAAATTAATGGTATGGGTTTATTTTCATAGAGATTTTCAGGCTTTTGAGATTGTGTCTTATACTTAGTTTGAAAAACAAGGAGAATATTTGTAAAAGCTTTTTATAGTCATGTGATCAAGTTTATATTTTATAATACTCTTATTAATATTAAGTTCATATTCATTTAGATTTCCCTAGTTTGAATTTCATTGTCTTTTATTATTCCACGTGTATTTTCTTCTATTCATTCATCTATCTAATTTTGAAAGATGGTTTTAATTTCATAATACAATGTTAATTCTAGGAGTATTGTGCTCCCATATTCTGAGTTGTTTGTTTTTTGTTTTTCTCAACTGATTATTTGATCAAACTCTTTAAAATATTTCCCTGGCAAATTGGTTGCCATGGCAAGTGTAAATTGATTCTAGAAGTATTATTTTTGACAAGCATATTCCAAAAAAAAAAAAAAAAAGAGGGGAACATTTGTAAAAGTTTTCTTTTCTCAAAAAAAAAAAGTTTTCATTGAGATTGTGTTGTGCTTTAACTTGTATTTAAATATGTTCTGATTTTTCACAAAAGTAATTGTATACTAAGTAAAAAAGGGGTATTATTTGAAATTGTTGCATAATTATATATTGTGTTCTGAGTCAAGATGTATTCGCATTTTTTGCAATCATTAATTATCCTCAATTTTTAAATCCATATGAGACTTGGATTATGGGAACTTATCATTTAAGACATTAATTGCCTTTATTCTGAGTTATCAGATGCCAGTTGGCCAAGATGCCATCCAATCACAAGAGGAATACATGCAAGAGCAGACACTGAACTGTCACATGAGGAGAGACATGCATGAAGTCAAGGTATGGCCGAGGGAACGGCTTTTGACTAATGTTGAGGTTGGATTCTCTTGGTTTAATATTTTATTCTCTTTTTCCCCACAATATTGTACAGATGGCTGGAAGTATTCATCCCACCCATCTCACTTCTACACCTGGCTTCTATGCTCCCTCCTATATGCCTGATGCCATGGACATCTCAATCCCATGCATCTGATTAAGTCTGACTGTTAAGGGCTAAAATTCTAGCTAGTCTGTCTAAAATATCTAATGAGTGGTTGCCAATAAATTATAAGCTTTAGCAAGAGTTAGGCTTTTAAGCATTTATTAAGGAGAATAAGAATTTGGTAAAGAGAGAGAGAAAGGCCTAGATTCCTATCTATTAAAGGGAGAGCACATTTCTAGCTCCCTTCTCCGCCAGCGTCCTCAGGAAAGAGACCCAGAGTCAGCGCCAGTCTCTTCCTTCCTCCTCCCACTAGTCTGCGTCACTTCCTCCCCACCAAAGAAAAGACTCCTGGTCTTGCCCTCAAAGACCTTCGCTTCATGGGCAGAACTCTTCTACAGTAAGTATCCAGCAGGTGGCGTCATTCCAATCGTTACAGTCCCCCCTGTTGTTCCTCAAGAAACAAAATGTTTCCTTGACGGAACAGTAAAAAACAATATAATAACTATTGCTAACTAATAATATGTGAACAACAATATAGAAAAGGAAGAGAGGAAAGTTTTGTCCAGAGGGGTGATTTTTTTTTTTGTCCTCATGAACCGACGCTTTGACATTGGTCTTGCAAAGGGAGGGCCTCTGCAGAGAATACATGTTACAGATGGTGTATATTATAACAGAAAGAGAAAAAAAAAACAACAAAACAACAAATCACAACTTGTTCATTTAAAGTCTCTGAAAGTCTTTTCTCAGATGTCCTCTAGGTGTAGTTGTGGAATGGAAGTCTTTTCAGGGGTTGATGTGTGGATGCTGGTAATCAGCCAGGAAAATTTCCTACAAAATCGAGCTTAACACAACTTTAAAATAGCTTTGTCAATAATCAAATCAAACAATGAAAGTTCTCAAAAACATGTCTAAGGGAATTCATAATCTTAGTGTTACACATGAAACATATAATAAACAAAATTGAACCATTCTTTAAATTATATTATTATTATAGTCCCCCTTTATGGAGGGTAATTGAGAAGACAATTGCTGCGATATTAATTTTTAAAAATAATTTTTATCTTTGTTTCATCACGTTTTGCATCATCTGCCTAATTATCCTCATGCCATTATGAGAAATTAGAAAATCTAATATAATTGGTAACAGGTGTCAAGGCCAAATTCAACACTGTATTTATCATGACATCTGAGATAATTATGGGGGTTACCATAAAAGAACAGAGAAATGATGGGATATGAGCATTCCCACACTTGAGCAATATGTACTCTCCATGCAGTATGCCAGGCTTAAAATAGGTGGATGGAATATATGTCCATGCCACCGAACATATTGGAGGAACTGAGTCAGACTTAATCAGATGCATGGGATTGAGATGTCCATGGCATCAGGCATATAGGAGGGAGCATAGAAGCCAGGTGTAGGAGTGAGATGGGTGGAATGAATACTTCCAGCCATCTGTACAATATTGTGGGGAAAAATAAAATAAAATATTAAACCAAGAGAATCCAACCTCAACATTTGTCAAAAGCCGTTCCCTCGGCCATACCTTGACTTCATGCATGTCTCCCCTCATGTGACAGTTCAGTGTCTGCTCTTGCATGTATTCCTCTTGTGATTGGATGGCACCTTGGCCAACTGGCATCTGATAACTCAGAATAAAGGCAATTAATGTCTTAAATGATAAATTCCCATAATCCAAGTCTCATATGGATTTAAAAGTTGAGGATAATAAATGATTGCAAAAAATGTGAATACATCTTGACTCAGAACACAATATATAATTATGCAACAATTTCAAATAATACCCCCTTTTTTTACTTAGTATACAATTACTTTTGTGAAAAATCAGAACATATTTAAATACAAGTTAAAGCACAACACAATCTCAAAGAAAACTCTTACAAATATTCCCCTCTTTTTTTTTTTTTTGGAATATGCTTATCAAAAATAATACTTCTAGAATCAATTTACACTTGCCATGGCAAACAATTTGCCAGGGAAATGCTTTAAAGAGTTTGATCAAATAATCAGTTGAGAAAAAATAACAAAAACAAACAACCCAGAAAATGGGAGCACAATACTCCTAGAATTAACATTGTATTATGAAATCAAAACCATCTCTCAATTTTTTAAAATTAGATAAATGAATAGAAGAAAATACACATGGAACAATAAAAAACAGTGAAATTCAAACTAAGGAAATCTAAATGAGCATGAAATTAATATTAATAAGAGTATTATAAAATATAAACTTGATCACATGACTATAAAAAGCTTTTACAATATTCTCCTTGTTTTAGAAAACTAAGTATAAGACACAATCTCAAAAGCATTAAAATCTCTATGAAAATAAACCTATACCATTAATTCCAAAATGTATATGTAATAGCATAGAAATCCTATGTAACCTCTGAACTGACATTAATAATCTGAGTGAATTCAGAACACTCTTGATTCCGATATCTAAAATCCCCAATACTCATATCAATACCTTGCTGCTTACTTCTACATTTCTGTAAAATATATACCCTTCCATGGCAAAAGAAGCAGAGTCTTGAACTATGTTGATGGTTGTCATTCTTATTCAGCTTAAGTTTTTCTTCTTTAACCCCTCTATATTGTCTGTCAGTCTTTTCACCATACAAATGCTTTATAAGATTACTAATTAAAGACAAAGCAGGTTAGCAAAATTATGAACAAATCGAGCATATCTGGAATTTAAAGGGTTTTCTAAGGTTGTCTCAAAAGCACAGCCAGGCTAGAAAAAGTTGAGCATGCGCACCAGATCTCTGGACTTCCAGGCAGGGGAAGCTATGGGCTTGGCCATAGGAGGAGTAGAGGGTGGGGTCTGGAGAGGAGGGGAGGGACCAGAGCAATTTGAATCAAACTTGATTTTGAACTCAGGCCTGGATTCCTCTTCCCCCACTTGGCTCCAGGTGCTAGGGATTAAAAGCTTCCAGAGGGTGGGTCATTGCCTCCAGGCATGCAAAATTAAAGCAACAATTACTGTTAGAACTGGGAAAAGCTGCGGGAATCCCTTCAGGTTTCTCTGAAAAAGCATGGTTGGGAGAGGGAGAGATATTTCCTTGTGTGAATAAGTTGCTGGCTCTTTTAACAAAAATAAAAAGAAAAATAGAAAATCCACAAAAACAAAGCATTAACATGATCTTATGCCCCATTTGTCTGGTTAAACAGACTAAAATAAAAAATAGGGTAATTAAGGATTTTAAAAGGTCCATTTGAAAAAATTTGAAGGAAAACACAGCCAGTACACCAGTACTTAGCAGTTAAAGGGAGAGGGAGGGGAATTTCTACCCAACCAGAAGATCAGAAGAAGACTGAGGGTTAGCTTTCCTCTTCGTGGTCAGCCATCTGTTAACGGCTAAAATTCTAGCTAGTCTGTCTAAAATATCTAATGAGTGGTCGCCAATAAATTATAAGCTTTAGCAAGAGTTAGGCTTTTAAGCATTTATTAAGGAGAATAAGAATTTGGTAAAGAGAGAGAGAAAGGCCTAGATTCCTATCTATTAAAGGGAGAGCACATTTCTAGCTCCCTTCTCCGCCAGCGTCCTCAGGAAAGAGACCCAGAGTCAGCGCCAGTCTCTTCCTTCCTCCTCCCACTAGTCTGCGTCACTTCCTCCCCGCCAAAGAAAAGACTCCTGGTCTTGCCCTCAAAGATCTTCGCTTCATGGGCAGAACTCTTCTACAGTAAGTATCCAGCAGGTGGCGTCATTCCAATCGTTACATGACTCAGTTTCCTCCAATATGTTCGGTGGCATGGACATATATTCCATCCACCTATTTTAAGCCTGGCATACTGCATGGAGAGTACATATTGCTCAAGTGTGGGAATGCTCAAATCCCATCATTTCTCTGTTCTTTTATGGTAACCCCCATAATTATCTCAGGTGTCATGATAAATAACAGTGTTGAATTTGGCCTTGACACCTGTTACCAATTATATTAGATTTTTAAAATTTCTCATAATGGCATGAGGATGATTAGGCAGATGATGCAAAAAGTGATGAAACAAAGATAAAAATTATTTTAATAATTAATATCGCAACAATTGTCTTCTCAATTGCCCTCCATAAGGGGAACTATATTAATTTTAAAGAATGTTTCAATTTTTTATTTATTATATGTTTCATGTGTAACAACTAAGATTCTGAATTCCTTTAGACATGTTTTTGAGAACTTTCATTGTTTGATTTGATTATTGACAAAGCTATTTTAAAATTGTGTTAAGCTCAATTTTGTAGGAAGTTTTCCTGGCTGATTACCAGCATCCACACCTCAACCCCTGAAAAGACTTCCATTCCACGACTACACCTAGAGGACATCTAAGAAAAGACTTTCAGAGACTTTAAATGAACAGTTTTGATTTGTTGTTTTTGTTTTTGTTTTCTCTTTCTGTTATAATATACACCATCTGTAATATGTATTCTCTGCAGAGGCCCTCCCTTTGCAAGACTAATGTCAAAGCGTCGGTTCATGAGGACAAAAAAAAATCACCCCTCTGGACAAAACTTTCCTCTCTTCCTTTTCTATATTGTTGTTCACATATTATTAGTTAGCAATAGTTATTATATTGTTTTTACTGTTCCGTCAAGGAAACATTTTGTTTCTTGAGGAACAACAGGGGGGACTGTAACGATTGGAATGACGCCACCTGCTGGATACTTACTGTAGAAGAGTTCTGCCCATGAAGCGAAGGTCTTTGAGGGCAAGACCAGGAGTCTTTTCTTTGGCGGGAGGAAGTGACGCGGACTAGTGGGAGGAGGAAGGAAGAGACTGGCGCTCGCTCTGGGGCTCTTTCCTGAGGACGCTGGCAGAGAAGGGAGCTAGAAATGTGCTCTCCCTTTAATAGATAGAAATCTAGGCCTTTCTCTCTCTCTTTACCAAATTCTTATTCTCCTTAATAAATGCTTAAAAGTCTAACTCTTGCTGAAGCTTATAATTTATTGGCAACCACTCATTAGATATTTTAGACAGACTAGCTAGAATTTTAGCCGTTAACAGTACTATGTCACACTGCTACCTACATCAATCATGTGTAACTTGTGTACTGAGTTAACCTTGCTACATGAATTGCCTATTTCCACCAAAAGTAGTAAGTGATTAGGATCTTCACATATATACCTCAAATATAAAAGTCGTAAGAAGCTAAAAAAAAGATAGGGCGGGGGCAGCTAGGTGGAGCAGTGGATAAAGCACTGGCCCTGAATTCAGGAGTACCTGAGTTCAAATCCAGCCTTGGACACTTGACACTTACTAGCTGTGTGACCCTGGGCAAGTCACTTAACCCTCATTGCCCTGCAAAAAAAAAAAAAAGACAGGGCAAGTCTGGCAGCATAACCAAAGACTTTATAACTTGTCCTTCATTGTTTGTCCTTCATTCTCAAAGAGGACCATGACATCAGGTTCTTGTCGTGACTTGCACTGAACTGGATTTTAGTGAGGCAAGGCTGTACAAGGTCACCAACCTCACTCTCTCCTCCAGAGCCATCTGGGTCCAGTGGCAAGATATATATCAGGATGACTGGAGCTAGACCCAGATGTTTAAGGCAACTGGGGTTAAGTGACTTGCCCAGAATCACACAGCTAGTAAGTATCAGAAGTGGGATTTGAACTCAGGTCCTCCCAACTTCAGGGCCAGTGAATCTGTGCCATCTAGCTACCCCATAACTTGTGATATGTACAAACACAAGAAATGCCCTAATGACTTTCATTTTTAAATTAACATATTCTGAATTCATAGGAATAGTTAATTTTCAAATCTCTCCTTGCTCATTACAACTACAACACAAACTTCAAAATCACATTTTGCTTGCTATCCAAATTGCTAGACATTCACAGCTTATCCCAATAAATTTTCAGCCTTCCAAATAAAGTAGGCCTCAATGAAATGATTTTTCAATTTATTCCATAGTCAAACAAGGGAGAGGGGAGTGTTTTGAGGTGATAGGTTATACTACAGTATTATATAGTGACCACCTTGGCAACCATGAAATAACTTCCCTCTAAATAGTTTCCAAAGACCAATGAGAAGTTTCCATTTACTATCAACAAGTAAAAGCTAAAATTACAATTCTCTATAATATCAGTCACAAGTATTTTACTAGAATAAGCTGAAACTACACATGTCCTGATAGGTAAAAGCTGCAGCATATATTTTTTAAAACTCAATGAAATATCATGGCTAAATATTTCTTTGAAAAAACTTAATTGGGGGGCAGCTAGGTGGCGCAGTGGATAAAGCACCGGCCCTGGATTCAGGAGGACCTTAGTTCAAATCTGGCCTCAGACACTTGACACTTACTAGCTGTGTGACCCTGGGTACTTAATTAATGCTAACTGAATGGACCATGATTTCTCCGAATGTCTTAAGATGTTACAAAAGAGAAGACAATTTCTATACTGATTAGCTATTTTCTTTTTTTAATAAATCCTCACTTGTAAGCTTTAGTTACTTGTTCATTTGTAAAAGCCTTGCAGAAAAATGCTTACCTTGAACATGAGATAAAATAAAATATTGTGGTAAGACAATGGTAAAGATTGTTTTTAACCTCCTAATAATAATAATCTTTATAATACTTTATAGTTTTTTCCAATGTGTCATTTTAATAAAGATTTTTTCTAGGAGTAGTATCTAGTCAGGTAGGAGAAGGAGTAGGACCTAGACTAGTTGACCTTAAGATTCTATGGCTCAGGGGCAGCTAGAGGTGCAGTGGATAGAGCACCAGCACTGGAGTCAGGAGTACCTGAGTTCAAATCCGGCCTCAGACCCTTGACACTTACTAGCTGTGTGAGCCTGGGCAAGTCACTTAAACCCAATTGCCTCACTAAAAAAAAAAAAAAAAAGATCCTATGGCTCAGCTGGTACTAGAACTATGAAAGGAAGACCATTTCATTCTTATTTTGTCTCATGTCCTATCTTTTCTCAACTTCTTCCTGCTTTTATAGGATCTGTTAACTCTCTTGGTTTCACCAACCATTTTTCCTATCCTACTACCCACACCTCCCTGACCCCAACCCAGAATACAACATATAAATATAGTTATAGGAGAAACAAACACCTGAACAAGAAAAATTCAGTTAAATCCATCAACTACTATAAGGGAATAGATATAATAAATATTTTCTACAGAAATCTATTCTACATAATTTTAATGTGATAGTAATTAACAAATAAGGAAAAAACTTTAACTATAATCCACTGAATGACTGATCAAAAGAACATTATTTAAAATGTTACATTAAATTTGTATTTTTTCTTGGAGCTGAATGAGTTTAGTTGTATGCAATGACTCACTCAGAAGTCAAAAGTTCTACTCAAGCGAAACAACAATGCTGAAAATTTAAAACATCTAGACCATGAGCCTACTTATGTCCTGTTCTTGTACATGTGAAATTGCTTAATTGATTCATTAATTCTCTTTTTAAAGAGATAAAGCATACTTCTCCATACAATAGAAAATAAGGAACTATGTCCATTATTTTTCATGAACAACAATGTTAAGACCAGAAAGTAAAGCAAGTCAGCTGAAATTATCTAAGCATTTTCTATAAAACAGCTCTCTAAAATCAATAAGTCTTGCTGTGACCAATTGATTGTTTAACCACATGATCAAACATCTAATCTGTGATATACAGATGATTGAGAGTTTTTAGAAGACATTCTTTAATGTAAAAAAAAAATTCATTAATTTTTAACCTTTGGGTTTCAAACCACATCACAAGATGAAATATACGCCCCATAGTCTCTTATACTATAGATCTAGTTCTATAAAAAGCCAGCTGAAAAAAAAATTTAATACGCAGAGATATCTTAGAAAGTCATAATAAATTCTAAAGTATTGTAACTACAATATTTTTCTATTTTTGAAAAACAGTCCACCTGAAACACATTTCATCTTTTAGGCATACTATATTCTCAAAAACATTCAGAAGAAACTTCTCAATGAACTAAAAACATAATTAGTCATAATTTGACAGTATTTTAGATGCAAAGAAAGGAACTGTAAATCAGAACATCCTATCCTTAAGGGGGGAGTTGATGATTTAAAATTGCCCATAATCTTTAATACAACACTGTTTGGGCTATGAGCAAATAAATATGGCTATTTTCAAACTACTGGGAAATACTGTATTAATGAATTGCATTAACTGCTACAGTCACTGCCCTAAAAAAAAAAGAACAAACAAAAACAAAACAAAAAAAACTAAACACACTAAGAAATTTCCCACAATTTTCTGTTATCATCAAAATAAGGCTTTATAATATTATCTTTTCTCACTCCTATTGCAATATTTTCAACCCAGGTTACCAGCAGAAAACCCAGACATTTAATTAATAGTCTATAATGTTATCTGTAGATTTTGCTTTTTACAATTTATCAGAAAAAAAATTTACTCATCTATTATTCTCTTGCAAAGTTCAAGACTATTGACTTTTTAAAATATTGTCTTCTTAAGTAGATTTCCATCCTGTACCCACATAATTAGTACTTCAAAAGGAATTTTGGGATATGTTGAAAAGTTAATTAAAAGTAGTGTAAGCATATGTGTCAGTCAAACATGACCTCTGCTCTAAAGTGCATTTAAATGCATGTCACCTTGACATGTAACACACAAATGTAAAAATTTTGGTCAATATAAATCAAATGTACACTAATTTATTCAGCAGGTTCCCAGGATCTGAATCAACATTAGAAATATAACAGTACTTGTTATTCTGTTATGACAAAAGGAAGCATATTTAAATGATAACAAGTACTCATGGGTGTCATTTGGAAGTTAAATTGTTCCCCAAGGATATCCTCAGTAAGCTTCTACATTTAAAGGTCATTTAACACCAATTATGAACAACTGTTGCATTTATTAGCACAGGCTCAATAGTCCTGTAAGCTACAGTCATCAGTTTTAAACTGGACAATAGAGTCTAATGTCCACAGGAATTAAACAAGGGACTTTTTCTATAAACTTTTGTTCTCTGTGATATTATTTAATTACTAAGGATAATAGAAAAACATACTTTGTAAAATGGATGTATAAACTTTACTCAAATGTATGTATTGAGGGAAAATATTCTTAAAATTCAATAGGGAAGAACATCTCATTTCAACAATTTGATTAGCAAAGATAGAAAAGTAGTTCTTTTCCTCAACTTTCAATATGGAAACCCAAGAAAAATAAATTTTGCACCATGATAGAAAGTAACTAAAACAAGCAAAGATAAGACAGTAAGACAGTAAGAGGTTTTTTTTTTTTTAATCAATAATAACTAGAGAATTTAAATACTTACAGCTTACTGAGTTTCCCCTCACTCCCAACACACTCTACTCCATACCAAAGACAAGGCAAGCAATCACATAGGTTTGTGTGCTTCTAAGTCCAGCAGGGGCACCCTCCAAGGCAACATCCCACAAAGGCAGCAAATATTAATTCTGCCCAGCTACATGAAAGAAAGTGAATGAAACTGGGGCAGGGAAAGAAGGAAAGAAACAAAAGCATAGGTATTACAAAGTAATTTCGAAAGGGAAAGAATTTCCATCGAAGGGAGAAGAAATTGGAAATCCAGGTGGGGTCACTCCTTGCCCCACCCACATTAACCTTTGAACAGAGACACAGGCCAGGCTACCACAACTTATAGAAGAAGGGAATCACCTGCAAAGTAGTGAAGGTAGAGTGCCCAAGGATGAGAAACCAGAAGTTCTAAGACCCAAAATATCAAGGAAGAAAGCCTTAGTAAAAATTTAGCTCACAAGCTGATAAACTAGCCAGGAGAACCATAAATATAAAGGAAGAATGAATGAAATCCAAAGAAATGCCCAAAAAATAATTTATTATACTCTTAAGGCAAATGAACCAAAGGTTTCACACTAAAAAGAGATTTTTGCAGATTTCCTGGAGTACCACAGAGCAAAAGCAAGAAACTCTAGAAAAGTTCCAAAGATAAATAAAACTTCTAAAATAAGATATTAGTAATGAAATTTAGTTTGGAAATCAGAGCTCTTAATAACAACAAAGCAATACATAACCTACATGACACAATGGAACATCTTTCCAAAGAAGTAAAGGATTCTTAACCAGGGGTCTATAAACTTCTTTTAAAAGAAATTCTGATAATTCTATCTCAATACAATTGGTTTCTTTGCAATCCTTTGTATTTGGGGCATTTAAAATTATTATTCGGAGCAGGGTTTGTAGGCTTCACCAGACTGCTAAAGGGGCCACTGACATAAAAAGGTTAAAAATTCCTAAAGAAAGCTCAGAGAGAGAATAACAGATTTGGAAGACAAAAATACAAAAGAGGAAGAAAATTTGTCAGAAGAAAAGCAAAAGACTCTAAAAAAACACTTTTAAAAATATACATGAATTCTATATGAGCAAAAACAAATGACTTGAGGGATGGGATGCAAAGAAACAACTTAAGAATTACAAATTTCTGGGAGAAGCTAGGTGGTGCAATGGATAAAGCACTGGCCTTGAATTCAGGAGGACCTGAGTTCAAATCCACCTCAGACACTTGACACTAGCTGTGTGACCCTGAGGAAGTCACTTAACCTTCATTGCCCCTCAAAAAAAAAAAAAAAGAATTGTGAATTTCCCAGAAGAATATTTTAAGTTAAAAGAACCACACACACAAGTTTAATACCCATACTACAGATAATAATGAGAAAAAAATATAAGAACTTTTTAATATTAACAACAAAATATTAGTCAATCCAATCCACAAAACACCACCAAAGAAAAGGTCCAAGCTCAAAAACTCAAGGGCATATAAGGAAAGAAATAAACACTGGGCTAAGAGCTTTACAAATATTAACTCCCTTGAGCCTTAAAACAACCATAGGAGGCAGACAGGTTAAGTAACTTGACCAGGATCACAGACCTTCCTGACTCTAGGTCAAGAACCTATCTACTACGTCACCCCAGATGTTCCTATATATAATTAATCATTCCTACAACAAACAAAATATTTTCTAAGCAGCCAAGAGAAAAATTTTCAAATATGAAAGAATGTGGATGCAAATAATTAAGGACAGTCATGATAAATATTCCAAAAAGTAAAGGGGCTGAAGATGAAATTCTAAAATAAAATAACCCTACAAAGAGGGGCAGCTAGATGGCGCTAGATGGATAAAGCAATGGCCCCTGGATTCAGGAGGACCTGAGTTCAAATCCAGACTCAGACACTTGGACACTTAACTAGCTGTGTGACCCTGGGCAAGTCACTTAACCCTCACTGCCCTGCAAAAACAACAACAACAACAACAAAATAACCTACAAAGCTAGTTTGATCATCAATGAAAACAGATAAGACTTTAAAAAAAAAAAGAATGAGAGAATGTTTGATTTACACTAACAAAAGAAACAGAAGAAAAATAAATAAGTACAATTTTGAGGAAAAGACTAAGTAAATAAATGTTCTCATGTTTATGGGAATACAAATAAGTGCTTTGTTTTGTTTTTTAAGAAACTGAACTGAAGGTATTGGTAGGCTACATGTACTCTGGTCAGAGCACTAGGATGTGATGCTATTATGAGTCCTAGAACACAGTTCCTTTCACTAAAAAGAAAATATACCTGGACGCTGGATGCAAAGTGAAATGTACTGTATAAAATATAACAGCCAATATTGTAAGATGATCTGCTGTGATTGACTTAGTTATTTTCAGCAATACAATGACCCAAGACAACTATGACGGACTTATGAAAAATGCAATCCATCTACAGAGAAAGAACTGATGTATCTGAATACAAATTGAAGCATAATTTTTTGTTAGTTCCTTTTTCTAAATTTTTTTTTGTCTGTTTTATTTTATGATCTAATGAGAAAATGTTTTGCATGACTACACATGTATAACTTATACTAAATTGCTGGAATTCTTAAGGAGGAAGAGGTGGGAGGGAGAGAAAAGAGAATGTGGAGCACAAAGTTTTAAAAATCGATGTTAAAATTTGTTTTTACATGTAATTTGGGAAAATAAAATTCTAAATGAAAAAACATAAAATAAAATAACGTGCCTGACCTGGAGTTGGGAAGACCTGAGTTCCAGTGCAACCTCAAACACTTACTAGCTGTGTGAACCTGGCCAAGGCACTTAAAAAAAAAAAAGTAGTTCTTCCTTACTATGCCCAAAGGGCTATAGAACTGTGCATACCCTTTAATCCAGCAATTACCACTGCTAAGTTTTTATATCCAAAGACATCCCCAAAAAGAGAAAAAGACCTATATGGACAAAAATATGTTTTAGCAGCTCTTTTTGTTCCTGGAAATCAAATTGCTGAACTGCCCATCAATTGGGGGAATGGCTAAACAAGCTATGGTATATTGATAGTGATAGAATATTATTTATGCTATAAGAAATGACAAGCAGGATGATTTCAGAAAGGCCTAGAAAGACTTGAATGAACTGATGTAGTGAAATGAGCAGAACCAAGAGAAAGTACCAACCTGCCAGCACCAATTTCCTAAATGCTAAACCAGTCAACCAAAACTGAAAAATCAATATGGCAGCTACCAAGAGAATTTAGTACCAAAAAAAGCTGACAGGTGGAGTATACTAGTTATAGTTAGTGCACAGCTATTATACATTAACCATTTTCCATTAGCAGCTCTGTTTGGTTCCCACTCCAGGAAACAACACATCATGCCTCCCCAGGATAAGCTTATCACTTGAAATGTCATCATTTTCTCAACTCCTTCAGTTGCCTCTACCCTACTGTAACTGGAGGGCTAGAGGGTGGAGCCCTCCAAAAAGCGCTTCTAGAGGAATAGGAACTTTGGAAGTAACTCCTGTTTTCCTGCAGTTCAGCTTCCTTGTGGTGTTGTTCTTCCCCCATTAGACAAGTGTTTCGAACAGCAAGAAATAAAGAAGGAATTTTCATATATTTCTACAAAGAAGACACAGGCAGAATGGTGTAATATCTTTGATGGCAGAGATGCATGTGTGACTCCTGAGTTTATAGAAAACTGCCCTTAAAGAACATAACGAAGACTGGGCACTTTACTCACTTATGAGTATCATAATTTGAGCCCAGATCTGTTCCTCTGCTTTTAAGAACACCAACTATTCCCTCTCCAAAAACTAAGACTATTAGTTGACGACCTAAAATTATAGTAGACAATGAGAACACTAAGAAAGAAGCCAGGGGTAGAGGAAAGAGGATAAGGCCTAATACCTACTCATACAATCTAGATCAACAGTGTCATGGCATCCAAACCTAGAGAGGAGACAAGACAAGTCAAGTCAAAAAGCATTTATTAAGTGCTTATTGGTGTGTGAACAAAACAAGGCTCCTACAATCAGGGACAAAAAACAGTCCCTTCCTGACCTCAAGGAGTTCAAATTCTAATGGTTGCAACACTATGCAAATAGCAAATACATACCAAAATAATGCAGAGTGAAATTGGAGGTAATCTCATGAGGGAAGGCACCTGCCAGTGGAGGGAACCAAGAAAGTCCTCCTGCAGGAATAGTAGGATAGCTTTCTTGAAGGGAAACAGGAAACCAGGTGGTGAAGGCAAAAAGAGAGCACATCTTCAGACATGGAGACAGGACTAGTTCAAAGACAGGAAGAAAGGAGATGGAGTATTCCGTGGTAAATCACAACAAGGTACACGTGTAATAATGGGCCAAACAAGACCCACCAACCCATGTTAGTGGTTGGTATGATGAATGACACTAAAGCATAGAATCCGACGCTAAAAATATGAGTGAACTGAAAAATGGGGGGAGGGGCAGCTAGGTAGTGCAATAGATAGAGCACTGGGCTTGGAATCAGGAAAATTCATCATCATGAGTTCAAATCCAGACTCAAACACTTAATAGCTGTGTGACCCTGAACAAGTCACTTAACCCCTGTTGGCCTCAGTTTCCATCTGTAAATGAAGGAAATGCCAAACTACTCCCGTATCTTTGCCAAGAAAAACCATAAATGAGGTCATGAAGAACCAGACACAACAATGTGAACAACAAAACATCCTCTACATAATTACCCACCATAGTTACCAGTCAGACATGACCTAAAAACAAAAACAGAAAAAACAACAAACACAACAGGAAAAGTAGAATAATTTAACAGAAAACCTAAGAAGACAACCAGAAAAGATAGTAACTCTAGAACAACTACAAGTTACCTATAAGAGTGGGCAGAAGCAAAGGAAATAAAGAGTATCAAATAAAGAAAATGAGATATCCAATGAGACTTGGAGGAAGAAAAATATTGAAAGGCGAAAAAATAGATTAAGAACCTAAAACAGAACATAGTAAAATCAAGCTAAATGAATCTATAAGATACAAAAGAAATATTAGGACAAAAGTCAGAATATAGTAATAATAGAAGAAAATACAAGATAACTGCTAGCTGAAAACAATTAACCTAGAAAACAGAACGAGGAGAAATAATTTAAGAATCAACAGACTCCCTGAAAACCAAGATAAATTAAAAATAAAAAACCTGGAATGGTTATGTCAAAAGTAATCATAGAAGAAAACTGCCTACATGTATCAGAACCAAAAGTCAAAGGAAAAATATGAATAAGGAAAAAAGAAAAAAAAATGGTCAGCTTCTGAAAGAAAGATCCAAATCCAAAAAGATCCAAAGATCCAAAAGAAAGACTCCCAGGAATGCCAAAATCAAAAAAACTGCCTGATCACTTTGTTTCAGGGAAATAGGTGGTGGAGGTCCTTGGGTAGTCCTCTTTAAAGTACCACCTAACACCTATCAGATTGGCTAAAATGACAAAAAAGGAAAATAATAAATGTTGGAGAAGCTGTGGGAAAATTGGAACACTAATCCATTGTTGGTGGAGCTGTGAACTGATCCAGCCATTCTGGAGAGCAATTTGGAATTATGCCCAAAGGGCAATAAAGCTGTCCATACCCTTTGACCCAGCAATACCACTTTTGGGTCTTTTCCCAAAGAAATCATGGAAAGGGGAAAGGGACCCACATGTACAAAAATATTTATAGCTGCTCTTTTACATGGTGGCAAGGAATTGGTAAGTTGAGGGGGTGCCCATCAATTGGGGAATGGCTGGACAAGTGTTGGTATATGAATACATGGAATACTATTGTGCTGTAAGAAATGATGAGCAGAGGAGTCTAGAGAAACCTGAGGGTCCTGAGTGAGATGATGATGAGTGAGATGAGCAGAACCAGAAGAACATTGTACACAGTATCATCAACATTGAGTGTTGATCTACTGTGATGGACTATATTCTTCTCACCAAAGCAATGGCACAGAAGAGTTCCAGGGCACTCGTGATAGAAGAGGACTCTCCAAATCCAAGAAAAAAAAAAAAAAAGAACTGCAGAGTATAGATGCTGAATGAACCATACCTATTTCTTTTGTTTTTGATGCTGTTGTTTTTTTTCTATTTTGAGGTTTTCATCCTTGCTCTGATTTTTTCTCTTATAACATGACTAATGCAGAAATAGGATTAATGTTATTATGTATATATATATATATATATATATATATATATATATATATATATATATATATATATAAAACCTATATCAGATTACCTGCTGTCTAGGGGAGGGGGGAGGGAGGGAGAAAAATCTGAAATTGTAAAGTTTGTATAAACAAAAGTTGAGAACTATCTTTACATGTAATGGGAAAAAAAATATTATAAAGAATTACACCTCTCACACACAATCCAATTAGAATAAAATCATCTTTTATTTGTGTGCTTAGAGAAAATGACCAAGAGGGAAGTCAAAGGCTTGAGGGAAGGAGATGGCTTAGAGTTCTGAGACATATTCCTCCTTGTCCAGAAGGGAGGGCAAAGCTTTAATAAAGGACGGGTTGGGGGTGGGGGGACATTTGGGGTGACTACCAGACAATGGAATGTTCCCTTTGGGGATAGAGTGGGGTGGGGAAAGATTCCTGAGAGGGAGAATTTTCTTTTGGAATGATAGTCCTGACCTCTGTAGTTATCTCTGTCTCCTAGCTCAGATGGTAGCCATGCCCAACTGACTTTCCTGCTATAGGAATTCAATCTCCCCTAACTTCTCAGGAAGTGTCCCTCCTGATATATAGTTGACGAGTTTAAACTTTAATAGTCCCACCCCCATGTCAACTTCCTAGAAAAAAAGGCCCAAATGAAAAAACCAAGGAATGCCATATCCAAAATCCAGAAGCTTCTAAAGCAAAGGAAATACACTGCAAGCAGTCAGAAGGAAAGAGTTCAAATAGCAAGAAACATTCAGGACTTGACAGCAATCACTATTTAAACATTTTTTTTAAAAGGACAAAGTCTAAGAATGCAGTATTCCAAAAGGCAAAAATAAAGGCTTACAACCAAGAATAACTTATCCTGAAAAACTGAATATAATCTATAATCTTATTTCATGGTCTACCAATGGCTAATTGCATTCTAAACCCAGAGACTGAGTCACTTTACTGTCTTAGGATAAGGGTCTGCTCCAAAAAGAAGAATCATGTTGAAAATAAAGATTTGCACCAAATTATGATGAGGAGCAAAATACAGGATGTCCCAAAAAGTCTTAAGTGTGGTTTTAAGCTTTGATAGCTAAACTAAATAATATACTTCAGCTGAACTCCAAAAAAGGGGGGGGAGGGTATTTCAGAAATCATGATCTCAGCAATAGTAAAAAACAGAAATTGTTAAAAGAGGAACCTATATTTAGGTTATAAAGGCATTGTAGACAAGAAAATATATCATACTTAAAATATTTATGCACCAAATGGCATAATTGAATTACACAGGAGAAATAAGCCAACTGTACATATAATTATTATACTCCTTCTCTAAGATCCAGGAAAAAAAATGTAACACACGAAAGAAATTAGGGATATGAATTAGAGCTTAGATAGTTAGATATGATAGATTTCTAGCAATTACTGGATGGGAATAGAAAGTAGTATACATATTGTTAGCTGTGTGCTGCACCTTTACAAAAAGACCGTGTACTAAGGTTATAAAATCTCATAAAAATGCAAAAAAAAAAAAAATACAACTATTAAGGACCTCCTTTACTGAGTATATACAAGAAAAATTATAACCATTAAATAATGAGACTTTACAAGAAAGGATTCAAAGTAGAGACTAATGGAATTTAATACTAGAGAATCAGAGGCTCAAAGGACAAATCATAGAAAGAACATGATAATTTCATCAAAGAAAATGACAACAATAAGTCAACATATCAAACTTGGGTGATATAAGCAGGTCTTAAGGAACAATTTACACAACTTAATATATTCCTCAATGAAAAAGAAAAGGTCTATGATAATAGTCAAAGGATATGAATAAGCTAAGAAGAAATACAAACTTCCTTCTTCAAAGAAGACATACTATCAATAGCCATGAAAAAATACTAAAAACAACTAATTAGAGAAATGCAAACTAAAGCAATTCTGAGTTCCTACTCCACAGATCAGATTAGCAAAAATGAAAAAAATTGGAAAGGACAAAGGTTGGAGAAGAAAATAGGTCTATAAATGCAGTGTTGGGGCAGCTAGGTGGTGCAGTGGGATAAAGCACCAGCCCTGGATTCAGGAGGACCTGAGTTCAAATCTGGCCTCAGATACTTTACACTTACTAGCTGTGTGACCCTGGGCAAGTCACTTAACCCCAACTGCCTCACCAAAAAAAAAAAAAATGCAGGTTAGTAAAACTGTGAAGTGGTCCAGCCATAATGTAAAGTTATATGTTACTGTGCCTTAAAAGTTACTAAACTTTTGATCTAGTGATGCCACTAAGTAGGCTTACACCCCAAAGTTATTAAAGAAAGCAAAAAAGGATGTAATATTTATGACAAGACGTTGTGTGATAGTAAAGAACCAGAAACTAAGGATGTGGTCATCAATTGAGGAATGCCTAAACAAATAATAAAATAGGAGTACAACATGGCATAAGAAATGAACTAGGAAGAACCCTATGAACTGACGCATTGTGAAGAGAACCAAAAGAACAATTTATACAATTAACAACAACATTGTAAAGACAAACAACTTTGAAAGACTTAAGAGTTCTGGTCAATGCAATGACCAAACACAATTTCAGAGGACTGGTAATATAGCATGCTATCCACCTTCTGACAGAGGTGATAGACTCAAGGTACAGAAAAAGACATATATTTTTGTACATGGCTAAAGTGGCAATCTGTTTTGCTTAACTATGCACAATTGTTCAAAGTTTTTGTTTTTACTTTTTTCAAGGGGAGAAGTAGGAAGAAGTAAGAGAGAAAATAATAATAATTAATTTTTAAAAAGAAAAGAAAATTTTTAAAACAGAGAAAGAACAGGTAATGAATTAGACACACAAGTTTGTGGGGGGGGGGGGGTTTAAGGTAGAAAGGTAACAAATCTAAAATTCCAAATAAACACCAAAAAAGAAATTTAGAAAATCAGGGAAAAGATAAAATTACAGCAAAATGACCATTATAAATATAAAGAGCTTTTTTTTTTTTTTAAAAAGCCCTTACAAAATATGTATCAGCAAACCTGATTTTTAAAGAGAAGAAACTGAGTGAAGAGGGTATAAAGGAAAGTATTACAAAATATTTTGCCCAATTATGTATCAACAAAGTTGATAAATGAAATGCAAGAGCATTTCCAAAAATACAAAATACCAAGAAATAGAGAAATTAAACAACTCAATTTTAGGGGGGAAAAAACTGAACATGCCATAAACTCCCAAAGAATAAAACATCAAAGACTAGAAGGATTACTGGTAATTCTATTAAAGATTCAAAGAAAAACTACTTTCAATATGAGACAAAACTGTTCCCAAAAATAGAAATTGAAGAGATCTTAGCAAATACCTTTGGTCTTGATCCCTAAGAGAAAACAGAGAAGGAAATGACAGACTTCAAATTCGAAAGACCAAACTGATAGACCAATATACTTAATGAATTCAATGTGAAAATACTAACTAAAATATGAGCAAAGAGGCTATTTCCTTCAAGGCTTAGCTTAAACTTCTAGATCACGTCACCAATAAGAACTAGACACTTTCTCCAATCTTCACAATCTCTGAAACCAACAAAATTCATTTGGAGAAATAAAGTATCTAAAAATATCAAGAGAAATAACTAAAAAACTAGGGAAGAACAGTATTTCTAGACCTCAAACTATAATGTAAAGTAGCAGTTATCAAAACAATTTGCCATTGGTTTAAAAACTGAGAAATTGGGGCGGCTAGGTGGCGCAGTGGATAGAGCAATGGCCCTGGATTCAGGAGGACCTGAGTTCAAATCTGGCCTCAGACACTTAACACTTACTAGCTGTGTGACCCTGGGCGAGTCACTTAACCCCAATTGCCTCACCAAAACAAACAAACAAAAAACAACAAACTGCTAAATTGATCAATGGAAAAGACTAAACAAGGAAGAATTAGAAACAGTGGAACTCAATAATCTAATGTTAGATAATCTGGAAAAAAATTAACTACTTAGGAAAAAACTGCCTACTTGATTAAAAACTGCTAGCAAACCCGGAAAGCAGTCTGGCACAAGTTAGCCTTAGACCAACACCTTAAGTCATATTACATGATATATTTTTAAAGGATAAATGACCTTAATATTAAAGGTCATATTGTAAAAGAGAGAAACAGATGATATACCTTTCACAGCTATAGGCAGGGAATGAATTCTTATCCCAACAAGGGATAGAGGCACTTACTAAAGATAAAATAAATTAAATAGAATAAAACAGATGAAAATAAATAGATTGGTTACATGAAACTTTCTGAAAAGTTTCTATGCACACAAAATCATGCACCTAATTTAAAAAGGGAAACAGTCCAATGGGGGAAAAATCTTTGCATCAATTTTTCTGATAAGGATTTGTTATCCCAGATATATAAACAATAACAGATAAAAGATTTTAAAAAATCTATTCCTCAAATAGATAAGTGATCAAAGGATATGAACAGTTTAAAAGAATTGCAAACCATAATAACCATATGAAAGAATACTCCAAATTACTAAAAGGAAAATGAAATAACCCTGAGGTTTTTACCACATTCCTGGAAAACTGGTAAAGAAAAAAATATATATATATATGATAGTCAATGATGGAAGGGTTTGTAGGAAGATAAGCACACTAGTACATTGTTAATAGAGTTGTGAATCAGTACAATCATTCTGGAAAGTTATTTGGAACTAGCAAATAAAACAACAAAAATTTCCATATCCTTTGACCCAAAAATTTCACTACTATGCTTATGCCCCAACGAGGACCATTAATAAAAGCCCTTATCAATCAATTAATAAATAAACATGTATTAAGCCGCCTACTTTGTGGCAGGCACTGTGCTACCCAATAATGATACAAAAGAGGCAAAAAACAGTTCCTTCCCTTAAGGAGCTTATAAACCTAATGGGAGAGATAACATGCAAACAAATATACACAAAGCAAGCAACATACAGGATAAATGGAAAATAATTAAAAGAGGGAAGGCACTGGGATTAAGAGGGGTTGGGGAAGGCTTTCTGCAGAACGTGATTTACAGAAAACCAGAGAGGTCAATAGTTGGAGCAAAAGAGGGAAAGCATTCCTGGCATGGGAAACAGCCAGAAAAAATGCCTGGAGCTGAGATGGAGTGGTTTGTTCACAGCCAGCAAGCCCAGTGTCACAGGGTCAGGGAGTAAGGTATAAAAAGACTGGAAAGGAAGATGGGGGCTAGATTATGAAAGACTTCAAATTCAAAAGAGTACTTTGTATTTGATCCTGGACACAGCAGGAAACTCCTGGAGTTTATTGAATAGGCAAGTGACATGATCAAACCTAAGAGGAAAATTACTTTAGTGCATGAATGGAGGAGAAATTAGAGTGAGTTGAGGTAGGCAGACTCACCAGCAGGCTATTGCAATAATCTAAGTATTAGTGATGAGGGCCTGAACTAGAATGGTAGCAAAGAATTGGAAATAAAGTATATGCCCAGAGATGGGTAATGGCTAAACAAATTGTGCTTTAAGAAATAACCAAAGAGAGCAGCTAAGTGGTGCAGTGGATAAAGCACCAGCTCTGGATTCAGGAGAACCCGAGTTCAAATACAGCCTCAGACACTTGACACTTAGCTGTGTGACCCTGGGCAAGTCACTTAACCCTTATTGCCCTGCCCCCCCCAAAAAAAGAAAGAAAGAAATAACAAATATGATGAATACAAAAAAGCAAAGAAAGATGAAATAAGCAGAGCCATATATACGACTACTTCAATGTAAACAGAAAGAACCACCCAAAAAAATCAAAATTAAGTATTGCAAAATTACAAAGAATAATGACGGCTCCCTATAAGAAGACACTCCCTCCTCCACTCCCAGGGTCCAGCAATGTGGTTCACTTACATAAATTTTCAGACTTTTGCAATATATTGATCAGTTTTGCTGATTTTTTTCTTTCTATTCTCTTAAAAAATTTCTTTTAGGGAATGGCTTTCTGGAAAGGATACTAGGAAATATTCTGATAACTTAAAAAAAGATCAAGAAAAAGGTATTTTTTCAAAAGACAGCTCAAATCTCACCACTTACCAGTGGTCACCATTTCCCTTCCCTCCACCCAGTCCCTGGCCTTTAAAAGTACCTTCAATTTACTCTATAAGTATCTTTTATATACATAGTTATTGGCATGTTGTCTCCTCATTAGAATGTTAGCTCGTTGAGAACAGAGACATTACTTTCTTTGAATCCCTCCTACTTAGCACAGTGCCTGCCACTGTGATTAATAAAGTGATTAATACTAGTTTGTTCCCTAACTGGTCCTCTTGCTTCTCATCTCCCCTCATCCAAAACTTCTGCATAACATCACCAGATTTTTTTTTTTAACTTAGAAGGTTCCATGATCTCATTGGTGTTGGTATCTCTTTTACCAGTGTATACAACAACCCCTGAATACTTTCTTGTAGCATTTCTTGTCTTTTCCTTAAAAGAAAGATTTAAACAATGCACTAAAGGTCTTTTTCTCTTTTAATATTTATAGTCTAGCAGTCTTCATTGTTGCTACCACATTATCCCTCATTCTTTTTTTTTTCTTTTTCTTTTTTTTTTGCAGGGCAATGAGGGTTAAGTGACTTGCCCAGGGTCACACAGCTAGTAAGTGTCAAGTGTCTGAGTGAGGCCGGACCTGAACTCAGGTCCTCCTGAATCCAGGGCTGGTGCTCTATCCATTGTACCACCTAGCTGCCCCTATCCCTCATTCTTGATACATGATCCAGCAAATTAGAGATTGATACTGGACTTCCCTCTACCAATGTACATTTATTGTTTCCCCACAACTTGTAGTCTCAAAGTTGCCTAGAGAGAGAACTGGGAGGTTGTGACTTGCCCAGGGTCACATGGCTAATATGCGTCAGAAGTGGTACTTGAACCCAAGTCTTCCTGGCTTCGAAGCCAGGTCTCTTTCCAGTATGACATGATGAATGCCTCTCTAACTAGACCAGTTCTACTTACCTAGAATGTATCAACCTTGCTTAAAATTTCACACTGTTAAGCTGGTCCTTGACCACCCTTTCTTTCAAAGTTCATTTGCACTTGTATCATTTACTTACGACTCAACAAGCACCTACAATGTACTAATCACAGTGCTGTCTTTGAAATACAAAGACAAAAATTAAAGCCTCTGCTCTCAAGCTTATAACAGAAGAGAACTGTAAATAAAGGGATAGATCTGGAGTTAGAAGGGAACTCAGAGCTCAGATAGTCTAACTCCCTCAATTTATATGGGAAATTGACATCCAGAGAGGCTATTTTCCAGAAGGTGACACTGGCGGTAAATGACAGATGTGGGATTTGAACACCAAGTCCTCTAATTCCAAAACTTTTAAAGGAAAGCACAAGAAGCTGAGAGTATCAGGGTCCCTTCAAGGATCTCCCCTTTACAATACTGGAAACTAAAGAACCCTTGGCCTTGCTCCTGGACCTACAGCTAAACTTTTCTCCACGTTACCTTCCCCAATTACAAATGTAAACCTTTGGAGAACAAAGACTGTCTCCATTTTCTGTATGTAATATTTTCTATGACTACATATAAGTACTTAATGTTCTTCTATTCCATTTCACATAGCAGATGGCTAAGTCTAGAAGGGATTCTAAGAGGCAGAGATGTGCATTCCAAGCACAGAAGAGTCAATGTGAGCACAGAGATGGGAGAAGGGAGTGTCATGTGTGAGGAAAAATAAAAAGTCCAGTTTGGCTACAGAGCTGATTGTGTACTAGCTGTGATATTTTCTGAACCAATGCTTAAATCTTTTATTGTTAACCTTTTACAATGTGTTTTCCCCTACTAGATAAATCATAAAGCCCTCAAAAGCCAGAAACATCAGCAGAATGGTACAGTGGAAAGAGCCCTGATCTGGATTCAGAAGACCTGGATCCAAAATCTAGCTCCTGAGATATAAACTTTATTACCTGTATTATGTAAAACAAGTTACTTTGCCTTGGAGGGATTTGGTTTCCTAACCTAAAAAATAAGAGGGCTAAATCATCTATTCACTAGATGATATCAGAGGTCCCTTCTAGCAGTAAGCTATGATTCTGTCCCTTATAAGCTTTTACCTTCCTGTCAAAGAATAGGCATTCAATTTGACTTAAACAACAAAGTACTCAGGGAGAAAGGGATGTTAAAAATTATTTGAAACTTTAAACTTTGTGTTAAGCTTCAGCTAATAAGCGACCAGCAATCTCTGCTTTTTAAATAATGTCCATCTTGATGCAAGCCACAGCTTTTTGCAAACTTCTTAGAAACCACTTTTACTATATATAAAAGACAGTAACTTTAAAAGCAGAGTGGCAATCTTCTAACACTAAAAGTAGATGGTGAAAAAGCTGTGTTCCCAAACGCTAAAGAGACTCAACTTCCAGAAATTTGTTATTTCAAGAGACATCCATGCACCCTTTTTTATTTGGAGCAGTGGAGGAAAAAAGGTTAAAGACTACAGATTCGGGGGGGTGCGCAACTCCCAGACCCCCCACAAGCCTGTTTTATTCTGTTTTGTTTTGTTTGCGGTGTTTGGGGCGGGGGTGGAATGGGGGGGTGGAATGGGGGGGGGGTGACAGCAGGCTTAACCGAGCCACCCCGGAGAAGGAACACGGGAAGCAAAGGTGTGGAAATTAAAGAAGCCGGACCCCCCCACCCCACAAGATGGGGAGCAGAGGATCTGTTTCGCAGCTGTGCACAGCACACAGTGCTCGGGACTCCCAGATCAGGACCCAGGCCAGGGAGCCGAACGAGAGCTCCCGGGGTGACCCAAGCAAAATCGGCTGGAGTTGCCAGAGAGCCCAAGGTAGGGTTGGGGGTGGGGGATGGGGATGGGGGGGGCAGGAGCGCTAGAGGGGGAGGGGCTCTGGAGGGGGGAGGGGAGGCCGTGGTTTCCAGGACAACGCGCCTCCAAGCTCGCGGGACCCCGCCCTTTCTCCCCGCAGGGAGAGGAGCTGGGGTGGGAAGCCCGTCCCGCGGGGAGCCGGGTTGAGGAATGAGGGGACTTCCCCCTCAAGATTACTCTTACTTTTCCCCTCCCCAACAACCGGTCGGCTCCCTCCTGACCCTGACTCGCGCCCTACCGTGTAGCCTCTCTCCAGCTCGCTCTCTTCATAACGAAAAGATGGAATGTAGACCTCCATGGCCTGGCCGAGCTGGGCCAGGCGGCTGAGGGCTAACCCCCCTCCTCTTCCTCCTACCTCCGCCCCACCATCGTAGGCTCCGCCCCACTGGGGGTGGGAGGAGGAGGAGGCAGGCGGAGGCTTCATTCAGAACGAGGCGCGGGAGGGGAAGGGCTGAGGGCGGGGCCGTCTCGCCTCCTCCCACTACCCTTGGGGCCCCGCCCTCAGCCGCCTGAGCCCGGGGGTCAAACTGCAATCCCGTCATGTGAGGACGCGACGCCTCCACGTGACCCGGGAATGCCCAGGCAGGGAGGTCGAGGAGGCCTGAACTCCCGGGGGTCCAGGGCGGCTGGGTGTTCGGAAGGAAAGGAAATCTCTTTTAAACCAGGGGAGCTGTCTAAACCTGAGGTAGCAAATCGGGGCGGTCCTGAAACGAGTAGCTCTTATGAGTCACTGCGCAACGACCCGGTGGCTGGTGTTTGTGGCTAGAAGTGAAGAATAGGTCAGTTCAGATAAATAAGAAGTACGGGACTAAATACACCCGAAGTTACAATGCCCGACATTTCACACACACACATGCTAAACATTTGCTCAAAGTTATGTATATAAAAATCTTCCCGTTTTTGTCTGGGGCACGAACTATCAGGACGATGAGATTCTTGTGTGTGGGAGATTCTTGGTACCTGTTCTAGCTCATAGTCATAGGATAGCCTTGAACATCTTACTGTCAGGACCCCTTCACTGACTGACAACCAGATTTTGTACAAGTACTGTGCTTTAATGTCTTTTTTTTTTTAATTCCTGAACAGGAATACAATGATATAGTGAATATAACCAGCCTTAAAGGCAGAAACTCCTGGGTTCAAGAATGACTTCAGATACATCATGCTGACTGTGTGACTTTGGATGAGTCAGGACTTAACCTTACCCCTCAGGACTTCAAATGGTCTTTCTAAGACTGAGTTACAGAGAAGATGCTGACCTACCTTCCTTGGAAGGAATTTTGTCACCCAATAGCTTTTTATCCCAATAAAGTAAAGGTCCAATCCCTATCCCCAAAGTATCCAGTATATTCACATACATAATATAGCCCTTCCTTGAAACAAAGGAAAACAGTTATGCAAAACCATATGATTCAAGGACCTTGTGTAACCATAATGTACAACACACTTAGTTTCCCATCTCTACTGAGAGGAAGTTTATTTCATCATATACCATAACCAAGATTAGTCATTGCATTTCATCTTAGTTCAAATGCCAGAAAGGGGGTGGATTGGAAGGACGTTGCAAAGGTGGAATTGACAGGCCTTGGCAACATCTTGGATATAGGGAGTGAGAGTAAGGAATCCAGGATGATTCTGGGTTGTGAGACTGAAGGACTGGAAGGAATTGTGTTGCCCTCTAAAATATCAGGGAATAGAGGTGTTGGGGAGGGTGTTAGAGGAAAGATAATGACTTGTTTTGAACTTACTGAGTTTAAGATGTCTACTGGACATCCACTTTAATATGTCTCTAAGGCAATTGGGTGTGAGATTGGAGTCAGCAGAGAGATTGGGGCAGAAAAGGTAGATTGAAAATCATCAGCATAGAGATGGTAATTAAATCCATGGGAACAGATATGATCACCAAGTGAAGTAGTATAGAGGGAGAAGAAAAGAGGACCCAGGACAAAACCAAGGATTCCAGTAGAGCCTTGCTCTCATTAGATAATCTCATCTTTTTCACCATACATTTCCCTACTAAAATCCTTTAGTTCTTTTCAAAGTTTTTAATGTTATATGCTTCTTAAGGCCTACCCACTATACTCATTTTTGTGTTCCGTGACTTTCAGCCATGTAACACTTAAAGGATACTGGTATTAAAAAGATGGAGCCTCTGTTTTGGGGAGGACTTTGAGATTATTAAAAGAGCCTCGCAATTTCCAAAAGACAATCTAGTCTGCTGTTCCTTTTTTAATTTTGGGTCCAACTTGTCCATTTGTACTATCTGTCTCAGATATATAGAGATAAATATGTATATATGTATATACCTGTATCACTATCTGTAGCTTGCTAGCTATCTGATGGACTGATGGACAAAAACTATGGGTTTTCAATCTAACTACATGTCATGATCTGGTTAGCAGATATTCTTTATGTGTTTATAAATTTTTTTCTGTGTAAATGGTTAGGCCAAATTCCTCTAGGTGATTATAGTTTTTTTCTCAAGTGACTCTACAGTATTCTGGGGGGCTTAGGGCAACTAGCATGATTCCATTTACATAGATAAGCATCTAGCACACTTTCCAAGAAAGAATCCCTCCTCAATTAGAATTCTGCTTTCATCCCTGAATTTCAACCCTAACAATATCAAAAACCTTTGGTGACCAAACTTCTCTATGTTTTATGCCTAGCTTAATATTAATGATCAGAAGCTTGTCAAATAAGGTTATCTCTGTTGTTATAAATTTCAAGGAATCTGGAATAATTTGGATATACAGACAGTTATTGCTTTATGTAAATTTGCATTATGCAAATGCAACTTTGCCTAAAAAATTCTAAATGAAACCTGAATTTTAAAAAGACTTCTTGGGGGCAGGTAGGTGGTGCAGTGGTTAAAGCACCAGCTCTGGATTCAGGAAGACCTCAGACACTTGACACTGTGTGACCCTGGACAAGTCATTTAACCCTCATTGCCCTGCAAAAAAAAAAGGCTACTTACTATATATTACTGTGCTCTCTCTGTGCTCACCACCAGTGGATTGGAGCTTGGCTTGAGACCTCTGGCACCTAAGAGAGCCAGCCACTCCAACCACCCATCAGAGCTCAAGTACCACTTGTCTGTCCCTAGCCCATCATTGCCTGTCTGTATTTGCCCCCTCCCCACTTCTCCCTTTTCTGTTTCTTCTTTTACAACACAATTAATATGGAAATGTTTTATGTGATTTCACATATATAACCTATATCAAATTGCTTACCATCTTAGGAAGGGAGTAGAGAAAAGAGGGAGGGAGAAAATTTAGAACTCAAAATTTATTTTTAAAAATGAATGTCGGGGCAGCTAGGTGGCACAGTGGATAGAGTACCAGCCCTGAAGTCAGGAGTACCTGAGTTCAAATCCGGCCTCAGACACTCAACACTTACTAGCTGTGTGACCCTGGGCAAGTTACTTAACCCCAATTGCCTCACTAAAAAAAAAAAAAATGAATGTCAGGGGCAGCTAGGTGGCGCAGTGGATAAAGCACTGGCTCTGGATTCAGGAAGACCCGAGTTCAAATCCGGCCTCATACACTTGACCCTTACTAGCTGTGTGACCCTGGGCAAGTCATTTAACCCTCATTGCTCCACAAAAAAAAAAATAGCATTTAGGGGCAGCTAGATGGCACAGTGGATAGAGTACCGGCCCTGGAGTCAGGAGTACCTGAGTTCAAATCCGGCCTCAGACACTTGACCCTTACTAGCTATGTGACCCTGGGCAAGTCACTTAACCTTCATTGCCCTGCCCTCCCCCTGCAAAAAAATGAATGTTAAAAAATGGTCTTTATGTGTAACTGGAAAAAATAAAACACTTTTTTTTTTTTAAGTTTGCCACTGAGAATGAGGCTTGGGTCTTCATCCAAAAAATTTCAAGCATAATTCAAGAGATCGGAAAGAGGAATGTTGCAAACAAGTGAAGCCAGACAAGAGACCCTATGACTCATCAGAGGAAGAGGAAGAGGTTTGCCCAAAGCTTGCAAAATGAAATACAGACTTAACACTCAAAAGTTAGCAGACATTTTCTTATAGGAAAGATTCAGCAGTTTTTTGCTAGATGGTTGCTGCTTGAGTAATGGGATGAGAAAGGCATGAACCAGCATTGTATTCACTGGAGACAGGCATTCCCTGAATTTCTATAATAGACTTTCTGAGTGACAGACAAACGCAACCCTTTCGTTGTTTTTTTGTTCCTGTTGTTTCCTCTTATTTTTTTCCCCTTTTGTTTTTATTCTCTCACAACATGACTAATGTGGAAATATGTTGAACACAATTGTAATGTATAACCCATATCAGATTGCTTGTTGGCTTTGGGAGAGGGGGGAAGAGGAGGGAGGGAGAAAAATTTGGAACTCAAAATCTTACAGAAATGAATGCAGAAAACTACATGCAATAGGAAAAAAATAAAATACTATTAATCACACACACAAAAAAGAAATATGTTCAACCTAAAATGATTTAAACAAGCAAAAAAAATCAAAACACGAGTGAACTGGTCCTTTACACAGGTAGTATTCTTACTGTAAATGGTATTACCAGTTGAGTTAAAGGATGAAAAACAAACACAGGAAAAGATATAAACAACAAAAGAGGACCTTGTAATGCATTTTAAACTTATTCAGGGGATGTTGTACACAGTATCAACAACATTGTGTGATGATCAACTGTGATAGACTTGGCTCTTCTCAGCGATGCAATGATCCAAGACAAAGTCAAAAGACTTATGTTGGAAAATGCTCTCCACACTCAGAAAAAGAACTATGGAGTCTGAATGCAGACCAAAACATACTATTTTCACTTTTGTTGTTCCTTTTTTGTTATTGTTCTTGTCTGATTTTTTTCTTGCATTTTCCCCCCTTTTGTTCTAATTAATGTGGAAATATGGTTAACATGATTGTAATGTATAACCTATATCAAACTGCTTACTGGCTTCAGGAGCGTGAAGGGAAGGGAAAGTGGAAGGAAAAGTTGGAACTCAAAAAATATCTTTACATGTAATTGAGAAAAAAACAAAATAAATAATTTTTTTAACTAGTGAAAAACAAACAGATATATAAATAGATAAATTGATTAATTAATTAATACAAGGAATAGACTTATTCAGGGTGTAGCTATTTCTGGGTACACATTCCTAGTCATTCCAATTTGTAGGAAATAAGGAAACTGATAAATTTTTAAGAGAATACACTAGAAAATCTGAAGATTTTTGCCAAACTAAAAAGCACACAAAGTATATTTTAATTATTTGTGTGAAAATTTTCCTGCATGAACTATTACTTAGACATGGGTGAAACTCAACATTACTGTTTAATCAAAAAGGCAGTGAGTCTGTCAGATTATGGTTCAACATGGTTAACTTTATCTTGAAAAATACTTTTGGTATATGGATGGGATGTACCTTCCTTGAAGAAAGTCTTTAAAATGATATTTTGTTCTACAGATGTCCCTCACTACTTGAGTTCTCCTTGCCTGCACCTTTTTCACCTCTCCAGCTCCCTCTTCCCATTGGTTCTTCAATGGGACCTTCGCTTTGGGGCAAGCACAGGCCTGGAATGTTTCATTTCCATGCCCTGCTCTGCTTTTAACCCTCAGAACTTCTACACCTGACACTTGAGTAGATTGTTAATAAGACTGCATGGAACACCTGGATTTAATGAAGCTGCCTTATTATCCAAAAGGATTTTATGAAACCCTGGATTAATAGGAGCAAAATGCCCTCCAACTGAACTTTTTTTTGGTTATGTTTTGTTTTGTTTTTTTGGCCAGGCAATGAGGGTTAAGTGACTTGCCCAGGGTCACATAGCTAGTAAGTGTCGAGTATCTGAGGTCGGATTTGAACTCAGGTCCTCCCAAGGCCAGTACTTCCTACATTCTTGTTATAACTGAAATTGTTAAACTGATTTACATTATTCCCATTCTTGTTATAGTATTTGCTTTTAGGTTGATTGTATCTTGCTAATGAAACTGATAACACCCTGTAACCAGTAAGCAAAGAAACCTTATATACCCTCAGAAAGAGAGAGTCTTTGAGCTCCTTCTTTGGAAGGGTTCTTTACATGATTCATGCCTTCTTGTTCTTGGGACAAATAAACTGGTACCATGTTTTTCCCTAGCAGTTCTCTGATCTGTTTTATTTATTTATTTATTTATTTATTTATTTATTTATTTATTTATTTATTTATTTATTTATTTATTTTGTAGGAGGACAGGTACAGAAGCAAACTTTGACAAGATACACTTCCCCTGCTTTCCTTTTCAACTTTTTGTCTTCCCCTATCTTGTACCTAGAGGGCAAGTACTATCTCTTCTTTTTTGGCTTTTATTTGTGTCTCCAAAGATTAGCATAGTACCTGGCACAAGTTTCTTGCCTTTGCCTTACTTGCCAAAGCAAATACTTTTTTTTTTAATAATCAACTAACAATAAGCAGAGCAGTTTGTATTTTCTACATCTTTCAGTCAATTGTGTGGTCTACAAAAGCATTGCCAATATACTACTAATACCCTCATAGATGATATCCTTGATACCTATGTGGATAATTCTCATAAAAAATGTATATAGGTAGGAAAGTAGACATATAGTGTGGTAGTTATTAATGTTTTCTCAGTCATTTTTATTTATTTTAATAAAGTCCAAGATTGTATACCTACCTTTGTTAATTTCCCTCCTTCAAATGCCTTGTAAATAAATCCCTTAACACCTTCATAATCTTTGAGTACCTTTTCCATTCTTCCTTCATTAGTTTTGCTTTCCTTTTCATCCTTAAATGTCCTCAGGATGATTTTGCTTTTTAGAGGTTCTCACTAGGCTTTCTTTAAACTGCTTTTACTTTCTACTTTGTTTAGTTGATTTCCTTTGGTGAATTTAAGGGAAGATGTGGAAAATAGTCTTGTGGGATGGGCAGATGAGGATGTTGTGGTCTGCTTCATTGAGGGAAACATCCAAATCAATAAGATCACAAATGCTTTTGGGTTTTATTCAAAGAGTTGTTTCTCTTTGATACTTTTTGTTTTTGATACTTTTTTTTAAAACTTTGCCCTGATTTTGTTCATGCAAAAGTCTTTTAATTTTAAAGAATCAAAATGACCTGTTTTGTTTGGTTATGAATTTTGTTCCTAACAGAATGCACTTCCTTCCATTTTCCTCTATATTTTTATTAGTATGAGATTTTACATTAGATTGCTTGTCTGCTTGAAATTTACTGTGGTATAATCTGCTGGGCTAGACATATTTTCTGCCAAATTGCTTTCAAGATTTCTCAGCAGTTATTGTCAAAAAATACAAAGATCTTACCTCTGGATGTTCTGTGTGAGGTTTTTTTCCCCCTCTCAAAAATTGGAAAACTGGGGGCAGCTAGGTGGTGCAGTGGATAGAGCACTGGCCCTGGATTCAAGAGGACCTGAATTCAAATCTGGCCTCAGATACTTGACACTTACTAGCTGTGAGACCCTGGGCAAATCACTTAACTCTCATTGCCCCGGAAAAAAAAAATTGGAAAACTGTAATTGTTTGCTTTTTGATCTGACTCTTCCCACTTGTTCCACTATTCTACTTTTCTATTTTTTTAACCAGTACCAAATAGGTTTTTTTTGTTTTGTTTTTGTTTGTTTGTTTGTTTTAGTGAGGCAATTGGGGTTAAGTGACTTGCCTAGGGTCACACAGCTAGTAAGTGTTAAGTGTCTGAGGCCAGATTTGAACTCAGGTACTCCTGACTCCAGGGCCGGTGCTCTATCCACTGCGCCATCTAGCTGCCCCCCCCCAAATAGTTTTAATAATTGCTGCTTATGTAGTAAATTAATTTTGTTATTATTTTGTTTAATATTATTAAGTAACCTATAGTAGTTTGAATTTTATGGAACTCAGTCTACAATTTAATTTAGGTGATTATTTGTATTATCTTGGCAAGGCTTTACAATTTGCAACTTTAGACTGCTTAGCAGTGGTACTTAACATCAATCAACCAATCAGCAAACATTTATTAAGTACCTACTTTGTTCCAGGCACTGTTCAAGGATACAAAGGTACATCCTGATACCTGAAGATACAAAAGTGCATCCAGTCCAGCTAGGGTGGTGGGGGTTACTATTGGACTACCTACGCTAACAGACTCGTAGGTTGGATTTCCTAGAGAATAACTACTTCAGACTCAAGGTACCCCCTGTTTGCTCAGTCCCAAAAGCATAACTCACAAGCTCCAATTGATATATTTATCTTTTAATAGTCAGCCACAGGCTATATAGTGCTCACAGTGTGCTAGGCATGGTGCTAAATGCTTTACAAATATTCTCTTATTTGATGCTCACAGCAACCTTGCAAAGTAGGTGCTATATTTATCTCCATTTTACAATTGATCAAACAAGTTAAGTGACTTGCCCAGAGTCACACAGGTAGTGTATGAGACCAGATTTGAACTTAGGTCTTACTGACTTCATGCCCAGTGTTTTATCCACTATCCTACCTAGCTGCTTGCAGGACACAATTAGCTCAAAGCAAAGTCATTTAAAAGTCATTTACTGAAAAAACACGGTAAAATATGCCACAAAACATCCTCACTGCCATCCCTGCCAATAAACATAGGACAAACTCCCACAAACAAACACATCATCAATGGAGACAGCAAGCAATCAAGAAACCATGCAAAACGATCCTGCAAGTGAGGAAGGTTGGGCAACCAACCTGAAATGCTGATGATGGCCTCCTGTGATGTCTTTACACTATCCTTATTGATCCATATATTTGCTAGGCTCATTCAGCCTGCCTTCCCTGGGAATATTGCTATGCTGGGCTCACTGGGCCTATTCTGGTCAGGCACATTTGCTCCAGTGGTTTATCATAGCTGTAAAAATGGATACCTCTGATGTGGGATGGATTTAGGGTCAAATTAATTGATCGTGAGTAGTCCCAAAAGAATTACAAGACTCAGTGACTCAGTTTCCCAAGTTTTATTGCAATACTGTGAGTGAACACAGGGAGAGAACCAGAAAAGTGGAAAGGTATCTTTCGAATAAGAAAAGAAAAGACAGTTATATTTATAGTATGGATAAATTGATTATCAGTCTCATTATAATAATCTCCTCCTTAGGGAGGTACAGGGAAGGGTTTATCCTAATTTGGAGTTCCTGGGGGCTTGAGCCAACACCCAAGGCCGGTACTTTTTTCCGTGGAGCTATGTTTTGGGGGTTTAATCTCCACCTTAGGGAGGTACAAGGGAGGACTTATCATAAAGCGAATCTGGGGACAAATTTGGCCTTTTCTGCCCATGTCACTTTTTGATTCCCATGTCTAGTTTCAAAATATTTTCATTTATCGGTAGAATTTCTATACCCTGTCTGTGTATCATTGTTATAGTTAAGGTCTCTATGACCTTACGTTCTTCTTATAAGTGCTGATTAATGTGGGTAACCAAAACCTAGGCCCTAACTTGTATTAATGGAGACTCAAGTCTTAAGTTATTCATTAATCCCTTTCAGAACTGGGGCCTGTAAATTGTAGCCCCTCTTGGAGCTCAAATCTAAATTAGAGCTTGGGTCTTAGGTTTTTCTGTTAACCCCTTTTTTGCTTCCTAACCCTACATCCAGGTAATAAGAACAACTGTATGAAGACTGGCAGCATTGGCTTACATACCTACAATCCTTTGCATGACTGAGAGTAAACCTAGTTATATGTTCAGGGAATCAGTAACTCTGAAGCCAATCAAAAACTGATTATAGGGGCAGCTAGATGGTGCAGTGGATAAAACACCGGCCCTGGAGTCAGGAGTACCTGAGTTCAAATCTGGCCTCAGACACTTAACACTTACTAGCTGTGTGACCCTGGACAAGTCACTTAACCCCAATTGCCTCACTCAAAAAAAAAAACTGATTATAGAATATGTAACTATGGACATATCCTATTTATGGTCTTTTGGGAGACAACTTTACCCCTTAACTTTAGAATAAATTTTTTTTTGAAAGATCTTATCAAGACATCTCCTAATAAGGCCTTGAATTGAACTGCTTATCACCAAGGATGCCTTCTTATTTGTGTATCAAAGGCTGAATCCTTGACCCCTGGAATTCCCCACTCCCCCTCTCCTCTGGAATGGGACCCATCATCTCATTCCTTTCTAAACCCACCTTTCCCTCCAAACTCCTTACCTGGATTGTTTAAACTGTATATAAACCCCTGTAATCTGTTACCTGGAGTCCTACTGGGTAATAGGCTAGTACCCATGCTCTTGTCAAATTTTCTTCCCTGCTTAATAAAACCTTTCTTTAATTTTCACAGGCATTGTCTTTCTCTGCTTTCCTTCCCTTTTAGGAAGATTGGAATTAAAATCTCCAGAACTTGTCTTTACATTCTCAGGTTTCCTCCTTTGGGGAAAGAGAGATCTAAATTCCATTAAGAGAGTGTTTGCCTCTGTTCACATAGTCCTCAAAGCTTTCAGCTTTTCTTACTCTAGAAATAGCAGAAAGTCTCCCACTACTGCTCTCTCAAGTCTTGGCTTTGAAGTTAGATCTGCCATCTCCTAAGCACTTATATCTTCATATCTGTGAAGTTCTTTCTTTTTGAACCATTTAATAGAAGTATTCAGGGTTTAGGAAGTATTGCCCTTGAATTCCCCCTCACACTCTACACGTGGATATATGTTTCATGTGGATATGTGCTTCTGCTTCAAGGCACCATTGATGATGGGAATAAGAAGAGAGAAATCTTGTGTCCCTTGCTTAACTTCACAAGAGGGACCATGGCAAATCCCCAAAAGCTGAGTCTCTTCTTAACTAACATAACCAGGGTTGGTTCCCTTATTTTTAAAGTCTGAATCCCTTCCAGTTACCCATGTAATTGAGTAGATAGAGAAAAGGAATGGAGGCAATTCTTAAATGACAAGTTCATTGTGTTTGACAACTGCTTCCCTCGGAAATTATCTCTAATTTATACACATTGTATGTATTGGTTTGTACTTAGTTGTTTGAATGCTGTTTCTCCCCCATTAAAATGTAAGTTTCTTGAGGGCAGGGTCTATTTTTGCCTTTCTTTATATGCCCAGTGTTTAGCATAATCCCTGGTAGTGATTGTGCCTAAAATATTTGTTGATTTAGCCCTTTTCATATGCAAATGTGGTCACTCAAAGTTGGAAAGAGACACCCCCTTAAATATAATTTTCTCTTACTTTCCCCTCACATCCTAAAAATAGAGCCACTTGTGAGAAAATAATGGGGTTTGGGGATTCCCAGAGGCCCCTGATCAAGGACATAACTCCAGAGCCTTGTCCAATCTGTTCCAGAGCTAGCCCAGTCAGTCAAGTTGGACCTTGGACTGTGAATACAGATAATAGAGTTTAAAGCCACACCTACCTAAAAGCCTTTCCCTCCAGAGAGTCTGTCCTCTGTACTCTGACCTCAGCAGAGACTGCTCATGGACCACCCTCTAGTCCAGTAAACCAATAGATTTGACTGATGCTAGACAATTAGCTTTGAGCAGTGTGGACGGGCCACCTCTCTAGACTCACAGGAAGCTTCTGCTCACACACTCACTCTCTTGCCTGAGAATGCTGAAGGTAGCAGATTCAGCCATTGATGTAGGAAGCAAAAAGGGGTTAATAGAAAAACCTAAGACCCAAGCTTTAATTCAGATATTAGCTCTAAAAAGGAGTCAGACCCCAGTTAATGGATAACTTATGCTAGGTTCTCGTACCCACAGTGATCAGTACCCATAACGGGACCATAAAGGGTCAGGTCAAATAACAATAAATGAAATGACAGAGGTATAGAAGTTCTCATGAAAAATGGAGATATTTTGAAACTAGCCATGGGAATCAGAAAGAGACATGCGCAGAAAAGGTCAAATTTGTCCCCAGATTCAACTTATGACATGTAAACCCCAAAAACACACCTCCACAGAAAAAGGTACCCGCCTTGGGGGTTGGCTTAGGACCCCAGGAACTCCAAATTAGGACAAAGCCTCCCCTGTACTACCGAAAGGTGGAGAATATTATAATGAGTAGGACAGGCCCTCCCCTGTACCTCCCCAAGGTGGAGATTATTATAAAGAGACTGATAATCAATTTATCCATACTATAAATATAACTGTCTTTCCTTTCACTATTCGAGAGTTACCTTTCCACTATTCTGGTTTTCTCCCTGTGGTCACCCACAATATTGCAATAAAACTTGGGAAACTGAGTCACTGAGTCTTGTAATTCTTTTGGGATGACTCACAATCAATTTGACCCCAAATTCCATCCCACATCACCACTCTCTCTCTCCTCCGAACTTTCTCAGCCATGTGCTATCTCTTTACTAATATTTAATATGTGTTAATAAATGCTTAAAAACTGCCCAAAACTGGTGCTATAGCCCCTAATTTCTAAGTAACACTATATTAGCAACCCCAACTAAATTCCCTAAAACTTGGGACAGAGATCGGGCACCCATTATAATTTCAAATGACACACACTGAAATCTGAAAAGGCCTTTTGCTCCTTACCCAGTAGTTCGATCAAATCAATTAGAGAACTCTATTGATCAGTGATTCCTTGATCAAGTCTTCCACCAATTCCTGTTGCCACTACTTATAAATATTTGGGAGTAGGGGCAGTCACCCCTCTCAGCCTCAGTCACAAGAAACAAAAAATAGATTACAGAAGTAATGAGGTGTCAATACCAAATGATTTCTTTATAAGAACATACCTTTCTTTACAGGAATTCAAGGAAATGCTGTGATCGGCTAAACAAATTATATTTGCCCCTGGGAGCTTTTTTGAAGAGAGGAAAGCAGGCCAAACTTGAAGAAATTGTAGCCTGAGACTCTGCAAAGTCATTGGTGCAGTCAGTTTGAGGGATCCTACATGTTAATTTTACTTAACCTTTGGTTCTGTGGGCAAACAGCCTGCAGGTAGACTGTGGTCTCTAAGGGTAATCCCATCTCTTTAGAACTAATTCCATTTCTTTAGAGCTAACCCCATCTCCTCAGGGCTAATTCCATCTCTTTTGTAATAATCCTAACTGCCCAAACCTTGGTGTGCTAATTTTCTTTTGTCTTATTTCCAGAGTTTACCTTAATTAACCTGGGTGAGGCAGAACCTAGATTTCTTTTAATAACTCCTCCCTAGATGGGGGTAGGAGAGGGAGGGACCTAGTTGCAGATTTACTTTCCCAGAAGACAATTCTAGAGTTCCAGTTAAAGAATTGAGTACAGCAATACAACGGTACAATATAGTTCCAAAAGACTTATGAGGGAAAAGGCTCTCCAAATCCAGAAAAAAAAAGAACTGTGGAATATGGACGCAGATTGAACCATACTATTTCTTTTGGTTTTGGTGCTGTTGTTTTTCTTTTTTGAGGTTTTTTTCCTTTTTGCTCTGATGCTTCTCTTATAACATGACTAATGCAGAAATATGTTTAATGTTATTGTACATATATAACCTATATCAGAGTACTTGCTGTCTTGGGAAGGGGAGGAAGGAGGGGAGGAAGGGAGAAAATTTTGAAACTAGAAATCTTTTAAAAACAAATGTTGAAAACTATCTCTACATGTAACTGAAAAATAATAAAATAATTTTATAATTAAAAAAATAATTGAGAAGTATAGGTGAAGCAAGGAAGGTAGATGGACTTGCTTACTCTTCTCTCCTAACTGCCAAGTTATCAAAGCTACTGGACCAGTAGGAAACACTACATCCATTCAGAAGCAAAGACTCATATGATAAGACAGATACTTATGTGATTCTAAGGAACAAAATAAGACCAATTTGATTGAACCAAAATTTGCATGAATATGAGAATCCCTAGTATTCTTCAAGGTTTGGCTCAAACTCTACCTTCTTTATGAATCTTTTCCTGAGATGCCTCCTCTCTATTTCCCTCCCCAGCTTCTAGTGCCTTTTCTCAAAAATTATCTTCTATCTAAAGTACTCCCTCAGGATTACTCACCTTCTGGGAACCCAACCCTTGAGTACTGGTTGAGTGAATAATCCTGCAGCCACCCCTCACCCAACTCCTCCAGTGGGGGATGATCCTCCCTCACTAAGGGAACTTTCCACAGTCAGATGGTCACCCCCATCAGTCCTCTATAAAGAACCTGCTAGGGGCAGCTAGGTGGTGCAGTGGATAGAGCACCGGCCCTGGAGTCAGGAGTACCTGAGTTCAAATCCGGCCTCAGACACTTAACACACACTTAATAGCTGTGTGACCCTGGGCAAGTCACTTAACCCCAATTGCCTCACTAAAAAAAAAAAAAAAAAAAGAACCTGCTGGTCTCCTGCTCAGGGGGATTGGTATCTCAGAGCCCTGCTCTGTGACATGCCTTTCTCCCCATGAGACGTCCAATGATTTTTCTCTTGGTTTCTCTTCCCTTCCCCTGCCCCTAAATAAACTACTATCTTATTCTAATTCCTTTTGTGTGCAAGAGGGTATAATTCTTTAAAGAGGAATTTCTAAGGACCCCTACCCCTACCCCAAACCCCCTACCCCATTTTCCCCATGTCAATGTGTAACAAGGTTGAAAAGAGAGTTTAGGACCAGGCTGTGATAGACTTTAAAAGCCAAACAGGAATTTAGATTTATTCCAGAGGCAATAGGAACTGGAATTTAATGAATAAGGGAACAAGATGAATCTTGGGTATTTCTTGGTAGATATTTTAATGTGATTTTTGTGGATTTATTGTGTATCCTGTTATTTTCTCTTATCAAGAACACCATTAAAGACTTTCCCCACTTCACCTTAAAAAAGTGACAAGTAAGGTTGGTTCACTACCAAGGGAAAAGTGATTGATACAGCAGCCACACAAAATAAGAAAGGAAGGAAGGGCCAACCAAGGAAAGAAGAACATTCTCAATGCAGGAAGAAGCAGTAACTGGTATTGCAGTCTTCCCTTGTTGTTGTTGTTTTAGTAGGTCATCTTGTGGGGAAGTGTTTCCTTTTAATTGTTATTACTTTATTTGGTACATTTCTCATTTTAAATGGTAAAGATGTGAGGTAGATTAAATTCAACTCCTCACTCTACCATCTTGCCAGTGGATTCTTCTTGCAAACAAGATTTAACAAATGATAGGGAAATCAGAATAACATTCTTAATTGTATAAATGTGATTACTGAGTTGTCCTTTGCAATTTTTGGTCTTGTGTTACAATTCATCTATGAGATTTTTTGTAGGTTGTATAATGAGATATTAAGCTAAAATTAGAATTTAAAATTTGATATCACTCATGTTTAAAATTCTATACATTTTAAAAATTGGGTGTAGGAGTGTTTGACCACTAGAGAAGAAATACTTTACATGCATCCCCCCATTTATAAATAGGATTAGTTCCAAAAACTAATTTATAAGGCATTTGTTAACCATAACACATTTTCCTTAGAAAATTTTCATAAAACTGTAGTCACGTTCCTAGACTAGCCCACAAAATCCTGTTATAAACAATAATATAGCTGAATTACTTTTACTAAAAGTACAGTTAAAATTCCTGGGTCTGAGAACAGAGAAACCATGTTGCAGAGTAAGGAGGAAAAAGAAGAGATTTTCCCTTCCCCTTTCTTGGAAACACAAGGCCAGTCTCAAACTGAAAATTTGCAAGTGTTCATCTTTAGCATTCTGGTCTCCCCTTCCCCCCCATCCCCATCCCCACTTCTTCCAGTGTATTAGAAATATAGGATAAGGGAAGTCAAAAAGCCAGATTCAGATCCAGAGGGAGTATGGATTAATTGAAAGAACTGGAATTTGGAATATTTAGCATGAGAAGAGAAGATTTAGGAGAGAAATGATACTATCATTCAAGCACTGCAATGACAATCACATGTTAGAGGAATTAATTTTTTTTCAGTTTGTCTCCAGAGGGCAGAACCAAGAGCAAAAATTGAAGAAATGCTGGCTTAGGTGTAATGTAAAGAAAAATTTCCTAATAATTTGAATAGTGAGGCTTTAGTAGAGAGTGGGTTCTGTGAGCGAGATTTTCCCCATTCCTTACTGATATATGTGATTTAAGAGTATTCTATCATAGCTTCAGTAGATGATAATGAATTAAGGTAAGTTGCAAATATTTATGGATCAAGTTGTCTTCTCATACATTTCAAGTATCATCCTATACAAGTTTATGATTAACATAGACCAATCAGGATAAAAGTCAGATACCCAAAATAGTTATTCTGGAGTTTCTATGGACCAATTAGAATTGTTTTAAAAAAAAAAGATGCTAAAACAGCTAGATTGAGCCATTTTTACATGATTAGAGTGTCTCAAACCCAAATGATGTCCATAAGTGTTCCACAGATGTGGGATAAATGGCTTTCTATATCCACAGATGTCTATGTGACTTCCAAAGTGTGATATATATCACAATTCTGTATGTTTTAAGTCATGTTACTAAGTAGGATGGTTAGTGGACTTGAGTCAGTTCTGACTCTGAGGCTGGGGTCTGGAGAGTACTCAGCCCCCAGTCCCTGTTATTGCTAGACTATTCTGTCCATATTCCATCCCTTTGCTAAAACACAAGCAGGAGAGATACATATTTTGCCTTACTGAACATGGGGTACCCCAACCCCACCCTCCTCTTTGCTGTCTCCTGTTGGTGCAAACCCACACTGGTACCACTCCTCCCTTCTTGTATTCCAAAGCCCCTAGCTCTTGGTACCATCCCTCCCTTCTTCCCCCTTGCCCCCTCCTTACACAGGTGGAGTGGTTTCACCCTTTCCCCCTCCCCTTTGGTTTCATAACCACCTGCACCCTTTCCCCCAGCTCTTGGACCTAGCTGAACATGCCTCCATACCCTGATCATGAGCTCAACATGTATAACTGGTGGGACAGGATTGGACATTAGATTGTGAACCCACCTTGTGCATAAGGGGTGTGCCCCCTCAAATTTCCATAAAAACCCAACTCATGAGCTCATTGGACACGCTCCTCATTCCTTGCATGGAGTCGCCCATTCTCATGAGAATGAAATAAATCTGTCTCTGCTTGACTTGGTGGTCTTCTCGGATTATTTGGGTAAATTGTCCCATACATTTACTTAACAATGATGATATTGAGGAACAATAGATGAGAAGACATTGCTATTTGCTTATTGCATAAATATTGTACTTTAGAAATTTGGACGCTATGCCATTTGGTATATATATGTTTAGTCTTGATATTACTTCATTGTCTATGGTACCTTTTAGCAACATGTAGTTTCCTTGTCTCTTTTAATTAGATCTAGTTTTTGCTTTTGTTTTGTCTGAGTTCATGATTGCTACTCCTGCTTTTTTTTTTTTACTTCAGCTGAAGTACAATATATTATGCTCCAATCTTTTACTTTTACTGTTTGTGTCTCTCTATTTCAAATGTGTTTCTTGTAAACAACATATTGTAGGATTCTGATTTTTAATCTACTCTGCTATTTGCTTCCATTTTATGAATGAGTTCATTCCATTCACATTCACAGTTATGATTACTGTGTATTTCCCTCCATCCTATTTTCCCCCTGTTTATACTTTTTTTCTCTCTCTTCTTTCACACTGTCCCTCCTCACCAGTATTCAAAATTTTCTTAATTCTCTGCAAAAGTAGAAAGAAGTCTGCCTCTTAGGCAGAGGAACACATGACTCCTGATTGGGTGAATGCTGAATTCAATGCTGAGTAACTTGCAGTAAGCCTTTCCCTCTGCAAACTCATTCCAGGCTTTGGGAGAAGCAACACTTCATAAAAATATTGAGGATTTTAATACTGAAACACTAAGTAGGTGATTCTGTAAAAGTGACATAAACATTAGTAGTTAATAATTATTTTAGGGCAGCTAGCACTGGCGCTGGAGTCAGGAGTACCTGGGTTCAAATCCTGCCTCAGATACTTAACACTTACTAGCTGTGTGACCCTGGGCAAATCACTTAACCCCAATTGCCTCACTAAAAATAAATAAATAAATAAATTATTATTTTAAATATTTCAGTAATAGGAGACTCTTAATCATTTCTGTTTCACCAGATTTTGGAAGCTGTTTGAATTCTCAGAACCCTACTATTTGAACTATGCATGGAAGTAAAATGTGGATTTAAAAACAAGCCAATCAGAATTAGAACAATCTTATAAATACAAGTAAGGAAAAAAATCAGAAGGGGCACTAGGAGAAAATATGTTATATGGACTTATGACTGTATGTATGATTTTTATTCACATATTATTAGAGCTAGAAGAGACAAGAGATGTTACCCAGACTATCTCATTTTACAGATGAAGAAATTGAGACCCTGAGGAGAAGTGACTCACCAATGGACACATAATTAGTTATTTGTCTTACTCTGTTGCATTAACATGTATTTTTTTTAAAACAGTGAGTTCATAATAAATATTTTAAGTAAATAAATGAAATGATATAAACGCCTGGAAAAGTCATAGGAATGGTAATTCTAATTTTAAAACTTTATGTATAATTCTGATGTCAGATTTTTCCCAGTGGTATTGTCTCTGAGAGGCAGTGTGTGTGTATGTGTGTGTGTGTGTGTGTGTGTGTGTGTGTGTGTGTGTGTAAGAGAGAGAGAGACTTTTAAATGCTTATTGTGTGCCAGGCATTATACTAATCTCTTAAGATCTGAGTATAAAATACAAATCAAGCAAGATAGTCCTTGTCCTTAAGGACCTTATATTCTAATTGGGGAAGACAATGTAGAAGTTGGCAGTACAAGTTGGGGGAATATTGATGGAAATGGCAAGGAAGTCATGTGGAGAGCAAGTTCTGCATAAGAGACAAAAATTTACCTATAAGAGCCATGTGCCCCAGGAACAGAGTTCAAGGCTCCAGAGCGGGGAGATGGGAATCATGACCAAGGGGCAGGTGGCATGAAGTGGAGGTGCCCAGAAAGTGAATAATGAAATAATTTTGTAGTCATAAAAACTTGACTTCAAGTTCTGCCTCTGATACATAACTGGCTGTGTGACACTAGGCAACTCCCTTAAATTCTCTGTGCTTCAGGCTCAGACTATATATAAATTGTAGAATAGTTATTCATTTGTATTGCTAGATGGAATTTCCTCATGGGGAATTCCCTACAACTCATTCACAGGTTGGATTAGGGAAATTATTATTTCTATCTATTCCTTATTTTCATATACATTTATCATTCAAATACAACATAAGTGGCCTTAAATTATTCTGTCATTTACGGGGGAAAAAATCTACATTAAGAGATGTATTGAAAAGGGATATTTTGTTATAAAACTAGTCTAACTGATTAAATTAGGAAATTTTTATGCTACTCAATTAAAATTAGCATTGAACTACTAGCATTCAATTAATATTGAAACTACTAAATATATTGAAAAACAGAGCAGCTAGGTGGTGCAGTGGATCAATCACCAGTCCTGGATTCAGGAGGACCTGAGTTCAAATCTGACCAAAGACACTTGATACTAGCTGTGTGACCCTGGGCAAGTCACTTAACCCTCATTGCCCCACCAAAAAAGAAAAGAAAAGAAAAGAAAAACAATAGAATTTATATGACAATAGGAGAAAGTAATATGAGTGGTGGTTTTTATTTTCCCCACCAAACTCCAAGAACAAGTTAGGCATCAAGCCACAACTTCCCTTTGTTTTCCCCAACTTTCTTTTCTGAGCAGCTTCTGTATTCAGCCATGGAATCAAAGAGTCAGACTGAACTAACCTTATTAGTGCAGTATAATATTTTAATGCAACTATTTAAAATATTGAAATCCTTATTCATCAAAGAATTATGCCTGTTATCTTAGAACTATAATCCTGAAAAACACAGCTTATAAACTTATTTTGTTTTACCTTTAAAGGATAATTTTTGTTTATCCATCACTAAATACATGCATTTAAGAAGAAAATAGGAGCTAAAACTAGACTTCAAAGCACAAGAATTAGAATTTGATCTATCAAGGTTTGTCTACTTATTTGTAAAATAAGTCAGTTGGCCTATATATTTCTTTCCAGCTCTAACATTTTATGATCCTAACAGTCAGTCAGTAAACATTTGTGAAATACCCACTATGTGCCAGGAACTGCTAAATGTTAAGGATACAAAAAGAGATAGACATTCCATGCTCTCAAGGAGCTCATAATCCAATGAAAATTCTGTGATAGATCATTGGATTGTATGACAGAAGAACCAATTGAGATGAACTTTATTTAGATTCATATAAAAAAAGACAAGAATAGATATAGACACACTCTCAAAGGAGCCTCAGTGGCATGAGTACAAGAAAAAAATGGGCACATCTGTTCATTCTGATATTTTTGCTTCAGGACCCTAGAGCTTACTTATTTTACAGCCTTCAAACATTAAAGAACTTATAAATGTAACAGGGGACTGGCTAATAATGATCTGGTCTGGGGAGTATGAGCAGGGGACTCATGTGAATGTTTGGTGAACCTTCTTCTGAAATTATTTCATAATGTGGAATGGAGGAACCCTTTCCTGTCCTCTGCTCTAAGTTCTCTTTTGCTCTTTCCTGTTGTTTGTTTGCTGAGCCAGAATGGAATGAGCATATGGAAAGACACTAACAGGCCAATTCTATGTATCTTTATCCAGGTGGTGATTGAGGTTAGGATTTCTGTAACTCTCCTAGAGGAGATCCTGGCGTGCATGAATATTTTCCCTCCTTTAACAAAATAAAGAAAGCTTTTTGCTTATAGCCTCTATCAACTCTTTGGCTTTATTTTATTTTATTTTTTCAGAGTTGACAGTTGGTATAAAGCTTTTGCTACAACCTCTGTGGCTCTTTGGTTATTTATTTTTAGAGTTTGACAGTAGAAAGAGGTAGCACCAGTGGCCTCTTTCCCCAATGCTACTACTATGAATCTGAGGGCATGATATGGTTGATTCTTCTATCTCTGTTGTGTTTCATTCTTTCCTGCTCTTAGGTGAAGGAGTGTTACAGATGGAACAGAGTAGGCTATTGTAGTGGGCCTAGAGTCAGTCAGAAGGTTCTTTCTGTGAAGAACAAAACAGTTAGGCAACTTACTGACACGTGTTCTTTCTGTGAAGAACAAAATGATTGGTTGACTTGCTAATGGTGCAGATGTGCCTCAAGGGTATAAGGAAAGTAGACACAATACAAACTCATAACAGGAGACCATATATGTATATTATGTGACCAGAACTAGGAGGTGGTGATGACCCAGGAGCTTAGGAATGTAAACATAACTGCTTTAAGTATTCCCAGCCCCCCAAAAGCTGTAATTTTCCATTTTCAAGTCTCCCCCATCTAACCCCTCCCCAATTGTTTCGCAATCGCCTCACTTGGCACATAGCCTTCTTTGTCTGTAAACATATATAAGATCTACTCTTTCTTTACTCTGGGAGGCAATCTCCATCTTAACTCTGCCTCCTGGCCATGTATTACTCTCTCCTAATAAATCTCTCTATTTTACAAGTTTTGCTGTAAGCCTCCAATTCTTTGGGTGAGTTAGCCCTCCCAAACCAGATTGGAGTTCCTCCCAGTAATACTATGAACTTATGGGCTTTGAAAGGTTGAAAAATCCACCAAAAGTCCTGTCAGTGGAATTTGTACCAGTTTGCTAGTAGTCAGTTCTAGTGGTTAGGAAACTGTGATGGGGGAAAATGGCAGTATGCCAGGACTTTTGATAGCCCAGATTCTTAGTAACATACTAATAAAACTTAAAAATGTATTAGTTAAAAAAGAAATCATGAGAATTACCTGTAGATTCCTCTACCCAGTAATGGGATGAACAGAATGACTATCGTGGGGCAGCTAGGTGGCGCAGTGGATAGAGCACCGGCCCTGGATTCAGGAGGACCTGAGTTCAAATCCGGCCTCAGACACTTAACACTTACTAGCTGTGTGACCCTGGGCAAGTCACTTAACCCCAATTGTCTCACTAAAAAAAAAAAAAAAAAAGAATGACTACCGTAATCCATAAGTTCTTAAGTAGACAAGGCAGAGTAGGCAGAAAGTACAACACAAAGCAGCTCCAGGTAAATAAGAGAGTAGAGGCCAGCACAGCTGAAAGTCCAGCAGGACCTAGAGGTTGGTGACCCAGAGCCTGGAGTCAGGAGAAAGGTGTTAGATTAAGACCAGCACAATCTGAAACTAAGGAACCCAGTGGCAAGGATGGATCTAGTCATGGCTACCACATTTGGACCATTCAGGGCCTGCTCATGCCATTCAAGAGTAGAGGAATGGAATGTGATCCAAGCACCACCTTCCAACTTAGACACCAAGTCTGCTGATATAAGAAAACCAAGGAAAGGACTGAATATTATGAAGAAATACTTCAGATTGAGAAATGGACAGGTGGTAAATCCCAAGGAGGAGAGCCACCCCACAAAAATAAAGCCTCAGGAAAAAAATGAATGTCCTTAAAAATTAGAATGGGCAACATAGAAAAGATCTTATTGAGACAAAAAAAATTCCCCACTTAATAGTATTTTTATTTTTCCCAATTACACGTAAAGATAGTTTTCAACTTTCATTTTAAAAATATTTTGAATTCCAAATTTTTCTCCCTCCCCTGCCCCTTTCCCAAAACAAGGAGCAATGTGATATAGGTTATATATGTACAATCATGTTAAAAATATTTCTACATTAGTCATGTGAAAGAAGAATCAGAACAAAAAGAAAAAACAAAAAGAAAGGAAAAAACAAAAGATGAAAATAGTATGCTTCAATCTGCATTCAGATTTCACAGTTTTTACTCTGGATGTGGATAGCATTTTCCATCATAAGTCTTGGAATTGAGACAGTTTAAAAAAAATCAAAACTGAAAAATAAAACAGAAGAAAATCTAAGAAGTATGACATAATACACCCCCACACCCCCATACCCCCACCCCCGCTGCCCAAAACAAACAAACAAACAAACAAAAACAACTGACTCTGGAAAACACATCAAAGAGAGAAAATCTAAGAATGATGTGACTATATGAAAAACATGACCAAAAAAGAAAAGTCTGATTCTATTGTCAATCTGAATTCATTCAGCCAATACAGCAAAATTGAGGTTTTTAATCAGGGCAAGTAAGTTCCAGCTCTGGTACCATACAATAAGAGCTGGGATACCTGAGGAAAAGGCTGGGAATAAGGTTTATATGGAATACTAAGACAGAGGGAATGGCCAAGGTGTAACTGGGAGGTGCTAGGGGGTCACACAATTTCATAAAGTAAATTGTTTTGCATGACACGTAAAAGTCCATAGAGAAGGCTGGGGAATCTCTGGAGGGGAGAGTTTGGGACATTAACAAAGTAGTTTGAGGCTCAGAGTGATAATGTCTAGGCAGCCTCAGGAAATTCATGAGGGTCTGGAAATGGAGACAGCTCAGATTCAGTCACCTGAGTGTGACACTATAGTTCAAGAAATTGTCAATTAAAGCTGTCTAGAACTCTTAGAACCAGAAAGTAATGTGAGTATGGAAAGAATCCACAGGTCACCTTCTGAAGGAAACTCCAAATTAAAATCTCTAGGAATATCACAGCCAAAATCTGGATTTTTCCAGTTAAAGGGGAAAAAAATACTGTAAATAGCCAGAGTTCAAGGTCTTAGGAGCCATAATAAGGCATCTGACACTTTAAAGGGAGAGAAATCAGAAATTGAACCTTAGAAGAAATTGAAATAGAGGATTTCTAAGCATTCCTGATAAAAGAGCTAGAATTGAGTAAATATTGGGAATGGAAATGTAGGAACCAAGAAAAGCATAGAATATATACATTTTCTTTCATTGGAAGAGAATATGTGGAGATGACTTCATTTCATGTTAAAAAGTAGTAAAGAAACAAATGTCTTCTCTGAATCTTATTATCTTTAAGAATAGCAGGGAAAGTAAATACAACAGATGGCATATGTGGTTTTGTTGTGTTTTGATGGTTTATGGAGAAGACAAACACAGGAGAAATGGGGATTGTACTATAAAAGAAACAAGGTAAGAAAGGAAAAACCACTATCACATAATAGAAGTTCATAAGAAATTTTAATTATGAAGGAAGGGGTGAGAGGATTGAGCATCCTATGATGCTCACTTTCATCCTAATTCATTAAAGTTGTAACATAATTACATACGCACAGATCACAGATCTTGGTATAGATTAAATTCAAAAGGAAATCAGGAAGTAATGAAAAAGAGAAGAAAAAAAGATGATTTTAAGAGGGAGTGCAGGATAGGGAAGCAAAACAAATTTGAATGTTGAAGAAAGAAATTTGAATGGAAGATTAAAATAACAGGAAGAAAGAGTAAAACCCTATGATCTGGGATAGGACAAAGTGGAGAGAACTGTGACAGAATGAAATCGTGCTGTTTCCTTTTTAGATTGCAAGTGTCAGACAAACTTCCCCTCTTTTATCCCCTTTTTATTGTAAAAAGGGTGGGAGCCAAGAGAAGAAAAAGTGCAAGCATATAGGATACAGGAAAATGCATGAGTACAGGATGCAGGAAAATGCACAATTAACAGTCATAACTATGAACATGAATGGCACAAACTCCATAAAACAGAAGAGGATAGCAGAAGAAATTAGTAAACAGTAAAACAATATGCTGTTTACCCCCCCAAAAAACAACAACAACAAAAAAAACCAAACCAGACCCTCCCCCCAACTAAAGATTCAGGTGGAGCTAAAATGAGAGACTGGAGCAAAATCTATTATATGTCAGTTAAATTAATGTTTTTTAAAATTATTATACTAAACTTTGTTTTCTAAAATTATTGATTGCTATTTATATATGAATGGCTATTGCGCCCATTTTGATAGTGAGTGCCCCAAAGACAGCATTTAGAGCCAACGGAGTGGGTCCAGGGAGCCAAGAGAGCCCAACCCCAGAGTGGCCAAGGGTTTTATCCTCTTTCAATGGAGGTGGGTCATTATACATTGATTAAAGCTAATTGGTTAGCATCATTCAGTTCTATTGGTTGACATGACCTGAGGGTGGTCCAAATGAAAATGAACTCTGTTTCTCTCAGAGAAACTAGAGAGCATGGGAATAAACAGACTTACTTTTATATAGTAAATGCCTACCTAAAATGCAAGAACAAACATTATATGTGATGTAGAAAAGGTAGAGCCTTTACCTTCTCCAGGTAAAGCAAGGATGACCATTTCCACTGTTTCTATTTAACATAGTCTTTTTTGTTCCCTTTTTGTTTGCAGGGCAATGAGGGTTAAGTGACTTGCCCAGGGTCACACAGCTAGTAAGTGTCAAGTGTCTGAGGCCAGATTTGAACTCAGGTCCTCCCAAATCCAGGGCTTTATCCACTGTGCCATCTAGCTGCCCCTCTATTTAACATAGTCTTAGAAATACTAGTTATAGCAATAATAAAAGAAAAAGAAATCAAAGGAATAAGAGTAGATAAAGAGAAAACAATTATTGCTTTTTTGTAGATGATATGATCCTTTACTAAAGAATGAACCAAAAATTAATTGAAACAAATAATGAATTCAGAAAAGTTTCAGATTATAAAATAAAGCCACATAAATTATCTGTAGTTTTGTATATTATGAAAAAATCTAGCAAGAAGAGTTAGAGAAATTCTGTTTAAAGTAACAACAGAAGTCATAAAATATTAGGAGTTTATCTATCGATATGCCTCCAGAAACTATAAATCTAACTATAAGACACTTTGCAGAAATAAACAATAAATAATTGAAGAAATATTAATTGCTCATGGATAGATTGATTCAGTATACCCAAACTAACAACAATGGCTAAATTAATCTACTTTTTCAGTACTGAACCAATTAAGCTACTAAAGGATTATTTTATAAAGCTAGAGAAAATTTTTCTGAAAGCCATCAGGAGGGGGTAGAGCAAAGATGGTAGAGTACAGGCAGCAAATCAGCTGAACTCTCCCAACATTCCCTCCAAGCGACATTAAAATAATGCCTCAAATATAATTCTGGAGTGGTAGGATCAACAAAAGGTCAGGGCAAGGCATTTTTCCAGCCTAAAACAATTTGAGAGTTGGCAGGAGAGGTCTGTGACATCAGGGCAGTGGTTGGTCTAAAGCTGAGTACATTCCATGGCAACACCAGCAGCAGGCCTTGGAGGCAGCAGCAGCAGTGACAGCAGTAGCTTTGGGAGCTCTCAGCCCTCAAACAGCAAGGGGGTCAGACAATTGGTCAGAAAGAGATTATAGGGGACCCCTTGTGGTACTGGGTTCAGGATCCTGTTGAAATTGCTTATACACAGTTATGGGTTGCAATTCCAGGGCAAAAAAGAGAACTAGTGCTTACAGCCATAGGAGAAGAGGGGTCCTGGTCACAATTCTTAGGGGAGAGAAGAGTGCTTATGGTCACACACAAGGGTATAGGAACCCCGTTCTCAGTTCCAGGGCAGAGTGCTTGTGTGTTGTAGAAGAGGAGCAAAAATATACTGAAAAGAGGAACTTAAAAAACAAATTGGCCAAATAGAAAAAGAGATACAAAAGTGCACAAGGGGGTAGGGGACCTGGTCTCAATTCCAAGGCAGAAAGGAGTGCTAGCATTTGTGGTTTCAGGGAAACAAGGTTACTTCCTGAGTAAAGACCAGAGCACAGGCAGGAGAGTGGTGACCACATACTTCCTTGGATCATACCATCTTGAAAGCACTGAAAACTTACAGAACCCTCAGAACTAGCTCTGAAAATAACAGCATGAAAAACCTGAAGCTTGGAACACTGCCCCCTCCACCTCAGGAGCAGACTCCAACTTTAACATAAAGTTAAAAGTCAAGAAATAAAAGGAAAAAAAAATGATCAAGCAAGAACAACAGCAAAAAAACCCTAACCATAAAAATTTATTATGGTGACAGGGAAGATCAGACACAAAGTCCAACAAGAATTCCTGGAAGACCTCAAAAAGTATATTCAAAAACAAATAAGAGAGATAGAGGAAAAATTGGGGAAAGAAATGAGAGTGATCCAAGAGAATTATGAAAAGAGAAAGAGCAGTCTGGTAAAAGAGGCACAAAAAATACTGAAAAAGATAACACCTTAAAAAAAAATGAAACCCAGTATTAGACAAATAGTAGAAGAGGAGCAAAAATATACTGAAAAGAACTTAAAAAACAAATTGGCCAAATAGAAAAAGAGATACAAAAGTGCACAATTCCTTAAAAATTAGAATTTGGCAAAGTAGAAGCTAATGACCCCCAAGATATCAAGAAACAATAAAATAAAGTCAACAGAATGAAAAAAAATAAAAGAAAATGTGAAATATCTCATTGGAAAAACAACTGACCTAGAAAATGGATCCAGGAGAGACAATTTAAGAATTATTGGACTGGGGCAGCTAGGTGGCACAGTGGATAGAGCACTGGCCCTGGAGTCAGGAGTACCTGAGTTCAAATCCGGCCTCAGACACTAACACTTACTAGCTGTGTGACCCTGGGCAAGTCACTTAACCCCAATTGCGTCACTAAAAAAAAAAAAAAGAATTATTGGACTACCTGAAAGCCATAATATAAAAAGAGCCTATAAATCATATTTCAAGAAATTATCAAGGAAAACTGCCCTGATATCTTAGAACCAGAAGGTAAAATAGAAATTGAAATAATTCACTGGTCACCTCCTGAAAGAAATCCCTAACTAAAAATGCCCAGGAATATTATTGCCAAATTTCAGAGCACCCAAGTCCAAGAGAAAATATTTCAAGCAACTGGAAAGAAACAACTTCAAATATTCTGAAACCATAGTCAGGCTCACATAAAATCTAGCAGTTTCCACATTAAAAGAGTACAGGGCTTGGAATATGATATTCCAATAGTAAAAACAGCTACAGTTACACTATTGGTTTTTGTTTTTGTTTTTGTTTTTGTTTTTGTTTTGCTGGGGCAATGAGGGTTAAGTGTCTTACCCAGGGTCACACAGCTAGTAAGTGTCAAGTGTCTGAGGCCAAATTTGAACTCAGGTCCTTCTGAATCCAGGGCCTGTGCTTTATCCACTGTGCCACCTAGCTGCCCCAAGAGCTACAGTTATAACCAAAAATAACACCCAGAAAAATTTAGTATAATCCTTTAGAGGAAAAAATGGATATTTAATGAAATAGAGGAATTTCAAACTTTCCTGATAAAAAGATCAGAGCTGAATAGAAAATTTGACTTTCAAATATGAGACTTGAGAAGTGTAAAAAAGTAAACATGAAAGAGAAATCATAAAGGGCTCAATATAGTTACACGGCTTACATTCCTATATAGGAAGATGATACATGTAGCTCTTAAGAAGTTAGGGAAGTTAGAAGGAGTTGACTATGTTGGAATGATTTTTTTTTAAATTAAGGAGTGAGAAAGAGGGATGTATTGGCAGAAGGGGAAAGGTAAAGGAAGAATGGGAGGAATTATCTCGCATTAAAGAGGCATGTAAAGGAAGAGCTTTTACACTGGAGGGAACAGTGAGGGTGGTGGTGGCAGGCAACACTTGAACCTTACATCATTGGAATTGGCTCAGGGAGGGAATAATAGGCACATTTAGTTGGTTATAGAAATCTATCTTACCCAATAGTAGTAGTGGTAGTAGGGGGTAGGGGGTAGTAGTAGTGGGGGTGGGGGATGGGATAAGAAAAGGGGCAGGGGGGCTGATAGAAAGGAAGGTAAATTAAGGGAAGCAGTGGTCAGAAGCCAAACAGACTTTTGAAGAGGGACAGGGTAACAGAGAGAGAGAGAGAGAGAGAAGGATGAACAGGGTAAAATAGGATGGAGGGAAATACGTAAGTAGTAATTATAACTGTAAATGTGAATGGGATGAACTTACCCATAAAATAGAAATTGATAGCAGAATGGATTAGAAACCAGAATCCAACAATATGTTGTTTATGAGAAACACTAGCAAGAAGATTGCAGCAATATATCACAAAGATCATACATTATGACCAGGTAGGATTTATACCAGGAATGCAGGACTGGTTCAATATTAGAAAAAACTATTAACATAATTGATCATATCCATAACAATAACACAAAAAATAATATCGTGATCTCAATAGATACAGAAAAGGCCTTTGACGAATATAACTCCCATTCTTATTAAAACCACTAGAAAGCATAGGAATCCATAGATTCCTATAGATAAGTAATCCACAGATAATCCATAGATAAGTAGTATCTATCTAAAACCAAGAGCAAGCATTATTTGTATTGGGGATAAACTGAAAGCCTTTCAATAAGATCAGGAGTGAAAGAAGGATGTCCATTATCACTACTATTATTCAATCTTGTACTAGGAATGCTAACTATAGCAAAAAGACAAGAAAAAGAAATTAAAGAATAAAAATAGGCAATGAGGAAACAAAATTATTACCCTTTCAGCTGATATGATATAATACTTAGAGAACCCTAGTGAATCAAATAAAAAAATAGTTGAAACAATGAACAAATTCAGCAGTGTCAGAATATAAAATAAACCCATGGAAATCACCCACAGAAAACAATTACAAAATATTTCTCACACAAATAAAGATGAATCTAAACAATTGGAGAAATATTAATTGCTGAGGATAAAAATGACAATTCCACCTAAGTAAATTTACTTATTCAGTGCCTTACCAGTGAAACTACTCAAGAATTATTTTATAGAGCTAGAAAAAATAGTAACAAAATTCATCTGGAAGAACAAAAGGTCAAGAATATCAAGGGAATAGATGAAAAAAGAAATGGAAAGGAAGGCAGCCTAGCAATTCCAGATTTCAAACTATATTAAAAAGCAGTAATCATAAAAAAATGTAGTACTGGCTAAGAAACAGAGTGGTGGGTCAGTGGAATAGATTATTTACACAATTTGTTGTTGTTCAGCTGTTTCAGTCATTTACAACTCTTTGTGACCCCATATTGGGTTTTCTTTTTTAAAAAAATAATTAACATTTAAAAAAAATTTATGTATTTTTTTTGTTTTACAGGGCAATGGGGGTTAAGTGACTTGCCCAGAGTCACACAGCTAGTAAGTGTCAAGTGTCTGAGGTCATATTTGAACTCAGGTCCATCTGAATCCAGGGCCAGTGCTTTATCCACTGCGACACCTAGTTGCCCCAATAATAAACATTTTTACTTGTAGTTTTGAGTTCCAATTTTTATCCCTCCTTCCTTCCCTCCCCTCCCCACTCCCTGAGGTGGTAAGCAGATATGGGTTATAGATGTAAAATTATGTAAAACATTACCATATTAGTCATTTTGTACAAGAGAACTTGAATAAAAGAAAAAAAATGAAAGAAAGTGAAAAATAGCATGTTTCAGTCTATGCTCCATCAATATCAGTTCTTTCTTTGGAGGTGGATAGTATGTTTCATCAATAGTCCTTTGGGATTGTCTTGGATCATTGTATTGTTGAAAATAGTTAAATCATTCAGTTTTTCATCAAACAATATTGCTGTCTCTGTGCACAGTGTTCTCTTAGTTCTGCTCACTTCATTATACATCAGTTCATACAAGTCTTTCTAAGCCTTTTTGAAGTCATCCATCTTGTCTTTTCTTACAGCACAATAATATTCTATCACCATCATATACCACACAGCTTGTTTAACCATTCCCCAATTGATGGGCATTCCTTTGATTTTCAATTCTTAGCCACCACAAAAACAGCTGCTATAAATATTTTTGTACAAATAGGTCTTTTTTTCTTTTGGGGGATGTCTTTGGGATATAAACCTAACAGTGGTATTTCTGGATCAAAGGGTATGCACAGTTCTATAGCCCTTTGGGCATAGTTCCAAATTGCTCTCCAGAATGGTTGAATTTTTTCACAACTCCACCAACAGTGGATTAGCATCCTAGCTTTCCGTATTGTGCTTTCTTAGTGAAGATATTGGAGTGTTTTGCCATTTCCTTTTCCAGTTCATTTTATACATAAGCAAACTGCAGCAAACAGGGCCACACAGATAGTAAGTGTCTGAGGCTGGATTTGAATTCAGGTCTTCCTGACTCCACTTCCAGCACTCTATCCATTGCACCACCTAGCTGCCCAGCTACACAATACACAGCAGCAAATGACCATTTCAATCTAGTATTTGATAAACCCAAAGGTCCAAGCTTTTGGGGTAAGAACTCAACATCTGACAAAAATTGCTGGCAAAATTGGAAAGCAGTTTGGCTGAAATTAGGCATAGGCCAACATCTCACATTGTATACCAAGATAAGGTCAAAAAGGGTATATGATTTAGACATAAAGGGTGATACATAAGTAAATTAGGGGAGCATAGAAAAATATACCTGTCAGATCTATGGATAAGGGATGAATTTATGACCAAATAAGAGATAGAGAGGATCATGGAATATACAATGGATAATTTTGATTATGTTAAATTAAAAAGGGTTTGCACAAACAAAACCAATGCAGCCAACATTAGAAGGAAATAAGAAAACTGGGGGAGGGGAGGGAGTTTATAACAAGTTTCTTTGCTAAAGGCCTCATAGAACTGAGTTGAATTTATAAGAATATGAGTCTGTTAAAATTAAAATTCCTCTGTTAAAAAATGGTCAGGCAGAGGGGCAGCTAGGTGGTGCAGAGGATAAAGCACCGGCCCTGGATTCAGGAGTTCCTGAGTTCAAATCCGGCCTCAGACACTTAACACTTACTAGCTGTGTGAACCTGGGCAAGTCACTTAACCCCATTGCCCTGTAAAAAAAAAAAAATGGTCAGACAGGGGGCAGCTAGGTGGCGCAGTGAATAAAGCACTAGCCCTGGATTTAGGAGGACCTGAGTTCAAATCTGACCTCAGACACTTGATTCTTACTAGCTATGTGACCCTGGGCAAGTCACTTAACCTTCATTGCCCAGCCTCCCCCCCCAAAAACAAAACAAAACAAAACAAAATGGTCAGGCAGCTATCAGAAGAAGAAATTGAAGTTACTATAGTCATATGAAAAAATGCCTTAAATCACGATTGATTAGAGAAATGCAAATTAAAACAATTCTTAGGTACCACCTCATACCTATCAGATCGGCTAATCTGACAGAAAAGAAAAATAACAAATGCTGGAGGATGTGGACAAATTGGGACACTAATGAACTATTGGTGGAGTTGTGAACTAATCCAACCATTTTGGAGGGAAATTTGGAACCATTCCCAGAGGGTTATAAAATTCTGCATACCTTTTGACTCAGTAATACCACCAATAGGTCTATATCCCAAAGAGATCAAAGAAAAAAGAAAAGGTTTGTAATGATTGGAATGACACCACCTACTGGAGACTTGCTGTGGAGAGCTCCACCATGAGGAAAATGCCTCAGAGGCATTGTGGCTTTTCCTTGGCGTCAGGAAATGACGTTTGCTCATGGGTGCTGTCTATCAAGTCTACCAGCCAATCAACTGGAGGAGCCTCCTATGGTCTGGGAGGAGACAGGAAGGAGGAAAGGGAGCCTGTGCAGAGAGCGCTGGCCTTTTTTTGGCTTCCGGACTTGATGGTGGTGGCGGCAGAGGACTTCACAGGAAATTTGAGGAAAGATAGGAATGCCAGGCTGTTAGAATTCTGTTCTCAATCTTTTTCTTTCTATTTTCCAATAAACCCTTAAAAACCTAAACTCGTTTTATCAGTGATTTTTAGTCAGTTTCCCCCAAACTGGGGGAACACATTAGAATCCACATTTAGAATCTTAAATTACACAGGTCCTACATGTACAAAAATATCTGGATATTAATATAATGGAATGTTATTTTGCTATAAGAAATGATGAAATAGATAATTTCAAAGGAATCCAGGAAGACATTTTAGGAATTGATAGAGTGAAATGAATGAGCAGAATTAGGAAAACAATTTACACAATGACAACATTATAAAGAAAAAAATTATTTAGAAAGACTGTAGAACTCTGATCAATGCAATCAAGTATGATTCCAGAAGACTGAAGATGAAATGCAACCCATCTCCTGCCAGTAAGGTGATATACTTAAATGCAGAATATGAGACATACATTGTTGGACAAAGCCAAAATGAGAATTTGTTTTGTTTTTCACAATTATATGGTTTTTATCTTTTTATTTGTGGAGTTCAGGGGAAGAAGAAATAAGAAGTATTTATAAAAATAAATATAATAAAAAAGTAACCCATACCATCTAGCGCAGAAATGAATAAACCTGGCATCCAAGAATCCATCCATCACCTCCTGAAAGAAAACGCATGATGAAAACTCCCAAGAATGTCACTGCTAAATTTCAGAGCTTCAGAAAGTTGAAACCACATGTTGACCAGAGTGCAGAAGGATTCCCCCCTTTCAGAAGCTTATAGCATAGGACCTCCACTTGAAAGATGCCAGGGAGATAGCACAAATTCTCCTGTTAGAGTTTTTTGTATCTCACTACTCTGTTAAAAAGTTTTTCATCACTACACATTATGCCAATGGGAATATTTTTCCATGCTTTGAACCAGGAGCAAGGCATCTCTCCATCTCAGAAAACAGTTTCATGAAGGCTCTATGGACATATGGCTCATGCTTCAAGGACTGGACTTCTATTGGTCAGTAAAATAATTATAGATTAGAACTAAGATGGACCTTAGAAATCATGTAGTCCAGAGGTGTCAAACACTTGGCTTGCAACACTCCCAAATGATGCTTGAATCAGATTAAAATGTAATTGGGGGATATTTAATACAATAAATAAAAATATAATAAAATATAGATAACATTACATTTTAAAACTAGGTCAATATATAGTCTTTAGGGATCCTTAGGTACAGTTTGTTGGCTCTTATTTCTATTTTAGGGCAGCTAGGTGGCACCACAGTGCACAGAGTACCAGGCCTGGAGTCAGGAAAACTCTCCTTCCTGAGTTCAAATCTGGCCTCATTCACTTATTAGCCGTCTGACCCTGGGCAAATCACTTAACACTGTTTTCCTTAGTATCTTCATCTGTAAAATGAGCAGGAGAAGGAAATGGAAAATCACTCCACTATCTTTGCCAAGAAAACCCCAAATAGGGTCATGAAGAATTGTACACAACTGAAAAGGACTGACCAACAAATTTCTATTTGAGTTTGACACCACTGATTTAGTGGAACCTATTTATTTTATAGGTTTTATAATTAAAGTGATACCTAGAATGATTAAGCAATTTGCACAGTATTACTTGGGTAGAAAATGGCAAAAGAATATCCTCTGACTCCAAATTAACACTCTTTTCACTATACACATAGGATTTGCACACTCTATACACATAGAATAGAATTCAAGCACATCCAATTTTTGCTGCATTATTGATGTCAAATATAATTGGGGGCTGTTTTTTTGTTGGTTTGATTTTAATGCCAAAACTAGGATTTCATTTTTATAATATTTTCTCATCAGGAGTTTCCTTACCAGTCTATTTCTGCATTTCATAATCTTAAAGTTGCCCAATATACTGGGAAGCTAAGAAATTTGCCAGAGTCACAGCCACCAAGTGTCAGAAGCAGGACTTGAACCCTGATTTGCTTTATTCCAAGGCTGGCTTTCTATACTAATGGATAGAAAGTTCTATTAACCCATCATTCATGTTAACCCTAAAATGCCCACTTTTTAGTTAAGCCCTTTGTGTAGCTTTCCCCTCCAATCTAGCAATGATCACAAACTTCTAGGAAAAAATTTATATGAATGTTTTAAATACAAAATTTCACAAATAAAATTAAACTTAAATACTTTTTTTTTATAGGAGTAGGGTAGGAGGAAGGAGGTTTATGTTCCTTGAAAAAGATGGCCCATTGGGGAATTGCAAAGAATTTCAACAGCCAAAAGTTTACATCCATTTTCCTGACTTAAATAAAGCATATGATTCTCAAGTGGCTACTTATTTTACTCGTCACTCCTCTATGCATGGTCAGTCATGTGCTTCACAAGAGTCAGACAGTCAGCAATAAGTCAATAATGGTGCCACCAGACAGCATGAGTGTAAGTTTTCATGTCATAAAGGCCAGTGCATCCATAACTCAGGGGAAGATGACACATCCGAAATGTGAAGGAAGGCATTGTGTTGGAGACAAAGGATAAAACTCCCCACCAACCAGCAATAACAAAGGTGGGAGGAGGAAATGGATCACAGGATAATTCTATGTATTCTTTTGAAGAAGACAGCTTCCCAAGAAATTGCCCTTAAGCTCCTAACACTCCTCTCCAAACTCTGATGAGAACTTTTTTTCCATCAACTAAAGCCTTAAGTGTAACTATATGAACACAATACAGAAATAAATAAATGAACAATCCACTATTAATATTTCTTGTTGCCTTGAATATTTCTTCCTGTTTAGATCCCTGACAGTATTTCAAGCTGAAGACTATGCAAATGTACACCTGTTTAGTATTTGCTGCTTTTAAGAGTGTCCCATTTTTCCTTTACTGGATTGTGACAAAGTGGCACATCTGTGATCACCTCGCCACATCAGTCCATCTGACTTGTGGGGAGCCAGAAGAGTTCAAAACAGAACTTATACTCTGATAATAGAGCTTGGGTTGTTAATTAAAAACTACTGCTTCTGACAAGGTCCAAAGGAGTTCTTATAAGTTATTTGAATACATTGCTTTTCTCCCCCCCCCTTTTTTTTTTAGTGAGGCAATTGGGGTTAAGTGATTTGCCCAGGGTCACACAGCTAGTAAGTGTTAAGTATCTAAGGCCAGATTTGAACTCAGGTACTCCTGACTCCAGGGCCGGTGCTCTATCCACTGTGCCACCTAGCTGCCCCCTTTTCTCCCCTTTGACTTTTTTTTAGGACAAAGACATTGTCTTGTTTATCTTTTTATCCCCCACAATGTCTCACACATGGTAAACACTATGTGGGGGAGTTATATTTGTTGAATTATTTATTAAAAACAGCCTGCCTGAATACTTAAGTGGCAGCACTTAATGTGAAACAAAAAAAAAACCCCAAAGGATGTTTACTTAACAATAGCATGGGAAAGATAATTAGCAAGGATACAACATTAGTTGGGAACAGCTCTCTAGTTTCTAGGCATTTGCCATGGTGGCCTTCTGTTTAGTAGAGTCAATGTTGAGTTCCTGCCTCTTCACTAAGTGGAATTTTGTATTTAGTTGATCAGGAAGCTACATTAACAATTTGGCCCTTACTCTTCTGGACCAATTAAGCCTCAAGGATTGTCTTTTAGGAAAAAAAAAATAACCCTAGCCTTTCTAGTATTCTGAGCTTCAATCTTTGTGACTCCAAGTCTAGTATTCTATTTGTCACATTACCTAGCTACATTACATAGCTATCAAGTCTTTTCAAAGTATCCTCTTCTCCAGATGAAAATTCAACTGATCCTTATGTGGCTTGTTTTTAATAACTTTAATATCCTGGTTGCCTTTTTGGAAGGTGCTCCATAATGTCAGTGTCCTACAGGGTACAATGAGAATGCCATGTCTCTCATTTTGGATACTATATATTAATGAAATCTAATATTCAATCAGATTTTTTGGATCATTCACAATGAATTTATGGTCCACTAAATCTCTTAGGTCTTTTTCACATAACAGTTATCAAGATATACCTATCATGTTTTACTAGTGAAACTAATTTATTTTTTAGCCCACAGACTTGATATTTATCCCTAATAAGTACTATCATATTAAAATTAGCCTACTGGTCTAGCCTGTTGAGATTATTTGACTATAGAACTGAGACTCACAACATTGTATCTATTCCCCCCAGCTTCATTGTCATCTGCAAATCTGACAAATATGCCATGTATGCCTTTATCCAAATAACTGTCGAATGTATCTCTCCACCAAATTGACATCTATTCCAGTTATCCACTTAGTTCTGAATCTGCCTAACTGTACTATACTCTAGCACAGAAGTGTCAAACTCCCTATCCCAGACCTCAAATCCTCAAAATAGTGTTACCCAAATCAGATTGAAAAGTAATTGGGAGGGGGAGCTAGGTGGTTCAGTGGATAAAGCACTGGTCCTGGATTCAGGGGACCTGAGTTCAAATCTGGCCTCAGACACTTGACACTTACTAGCTGTGTCACCCTGGGCAAGTCACTTAACCCCAATTGCCTTACCAAAAAAAAAAAGTAATTTGGAAATGTTTAACAAAATACAAATAATACAATACAGAAAAAGTTAATTTGTGGCTTTCTAAGTATTACCCACAGAGATTTTTTTGGGGGGGCAGGGCAACGAGGGTTAAGTGACTTGCCCAGGGTCACACAGCTAGTAAGTGTCAAGTGTCTGAAGTCAGATTTGAACTCAGGTCCTCCTGAATCCAGTGCCGGTGCTTTATCCACTGTGCCACCTAGCTGCCCCATGGAAGCCAAAGTAACAAAGATCTGAGAAGTCAGGATGGCAAGCCTTCCCCTTTAAAGAGAAACCTACCTACAGAAAGCTGTTGCTGCTCCTAACACAAAAGTGAAGAATTAAAAATAAATATCACATAGAGAGTAAGATAGGGGCCCATGGTGGGTGTGAACATGCCAGAAAATATAACCAGTGAGGAAATTTAAAAATGAGAAATAAAAGATTTCACCATGGATAGCAAGGGACGATGGCAAGGTGAGAGAAGAAGGGAAGATGGTAGGAAGATGGCAATGGTGAGTGATGAGAAACAGACAATCACAGTGCTCCGCTGGTACCCTAAGATGTCAGATAAGGAAGGCCGTCAAAACACTGAATGGGACATGCATCAAGGGAAGGAACTCTCAAATTCATGAGATTAAATTCACCTGAGTACTCATCTTCATGCGTCTCCCACATAGAATGTAAGGTCCTTAAGGGGAAGGGCTATTTTTCCCCCCTCTCTTTGTATCCCAACACTAAGTACCGTGCTTCACACACACTAAGTTCTCAATAAATGTAATTTAACTGAGGAACAATTTTATTTTTGTATTTCTATCTCCCCAGTGCCTACAAGTAGTACAGATAGTGATTTAAAATATTTATTTGGTTGACTGCCTAATGTGTACAGGCTGCTAACAAAGAAAAAAGATAATTTCTGTCCTCAAAGGATTGTAGTCTTGATTTGTAGGTGTGAAGTGGCTTATAAACCTACAACCTATAAGATGGATTTAGGCCCATCATTGGTAAAAACAAAACATGACAATTTGAAGATGACCATTAATGTCCAGCTTTCCTGTTCTCTAAAGTCCCTTTTGATTTCTAACTAATAATTTTTAAAAAATCCTTTCAAATAATAACTCTTGGCTTTGATGTCCTCTAAAAAATAGCATATTGTTTCAAGGCAAAATGTAGAAAATCAATGCTAGTGTTCCTTTGACTTGACTCTTCATAGGAGTGTCAAGAGTTGAAGGGGAACTTAGACAATCATCTAGTCCAATCCCTTCATTTAAAAAATGATAATGAGGCCCAAAAAAGTTGTGACTTTTTCAATTAAACATATATACGTACAGTAAAACTTCTTCTTAGTAAATTCTTCCCAAATAAATCCTATTTTTCAATGGACTTCAGATTTTAATGACAGTCACTTAGCAAAAAGGTGTTGGATAGCACCCCCAAGCCTTTGAAAAATCAAATTTAAAGGAAAGTACAAGTTTCTAACATTATCAGTAACTTTGTGCTTTGTTAAAGAGAAGCCACAAAAATTAAGGTTAATACCAGCAATCCTCACATCGTCTCACTTTCATTTATTTGCCCTTGTAGAGCTGGTAAACTTTTAGAACTTAAGGGTTCACTTTTTTTTTTAAAGCCACATCAAGCAAATTTTCAATTAAGTGTTATTGATCCTCTCTTCATAATTTCCCTATATTATTTGAACTTATCATTTTAGACATTTTTCTTAATAGTACTTGCAGGAAAAACAAATGTGGTCTAGTGAAAGAGTTAAATCCTAGGGTCGAAAACCTGGGTTCATGTTCTGCCTCTGACTTATACTGCCTCCATGCGTGATCATAGACAAATCAAACCCTTTCTTCTTCTCTCTTTTTTATTTTTCCTCAATTACATATAAAAACAAATTTTAACCCTTGTCTTTAAAATTTTGAGTTTCAAATTCTCTCCCTCCCTTCCTACCCCACTTGTACAGAAAGCAAACAGTTTGATATAGGTTATGTGTAGTCAGTCATATCTCTTTTCATGTGCCCCATGGAAGCTAAGATTATAAAACTAAACTGGCTGTTGTTTCCCAGTTTTGGAGGGAATTCCCAGAAACCACCCCTCTCCACTTAAAAAAATTAAAAAAATAAATTTATATTTCCTTTCTATTTCCTTATTTGTGAACATCTCTACAGAAAATTTGCCTTTGGTCTTAAACTAATAGCATAAATGTAATGTTGGATAGCATTAATAAATCACAAATTTCTTGTTTTCTCATAACAAGTTAAATTTGAAATTTAGGGTATTATGGCTTTAAATGTTTGGGCATAAAAAAATTAATTTTGGGGCATATCAGCTCAACTGTGAAAATGTATCTAACCTATTATTTATTTTAAGCACACACACAATCCCTTTTTGAGAACAAAAAATTTTCATTAGTGAGCCTAAAATCAGTGAAAGTGGTTGAAATTCAATTTATTTAGGTTAAAATGAAATAAATGTGAAAGTGCTTTGAAAAGTTTAAAGGGCTACTCAAATGAAAAGTGTGGTTTCTTCTATCTGTTAACCAGTAGTTTCCAACAATTTTATACAATTTTTTGACAGGCAGAAAAATTTCAAATGATTTCTGTGATTTTATGTAACACAAAGTGTTAACAAAAAGCTTTTTTGGGGGGTTTGTTTTTTAAAATAAATCTACTGCTATCTCACCTATTATAGTGCTACTTGAGAGCCAAAACTTGAGTCTTTTTACAGCATCTAGTTTTTAGGTTCAGCACAGTTCCAGTGGTCCTAATGTATGTCATATATCATTGAAAGGTAGCAAAGGAAGATTTAATTCCAGGGAGAGGATTTTATTTTATTGAGCAAAAAATGAGTTGAAATCTTAAAGAAAGCTGGAAAAAAAAAGAGAACAGAAGTATGGGACAGCAACCTTCTCTACTGCTCTTTAGCCATCCTCCTACTCTCCTCCTCTGCATAAAAGACTTATCTTGAGGAAAGAGGGTAATACTTATTATTTGCATTCTAATCTCCTCTAATGCTTTTAGCCATGCTTGCTACTTAGGAGATTTCATTAGTATGATCAAGTTTCATAAATATTCACTGTATACTATGAGCTTTGTTATCAGGGGTCAGAAACCATCCAGAAGTGGGAAAGTCAAGCCTGTTGTTTATTCCCTTTTCAGAAACAGGGTAGTGAAGGAATGCAGGAAAAAGTATTATAGATTCTATATGTAAGAGTTCCTTTTAAAAGGGAACCCTGGGAAGGGAACACAATGTTAACTCATATCAGTTAATACTTTAAAAGCAAGGATTTAGACTGTTAAACAAGGTACATACTAGGCATAGAAATTTCACTTAATTCACAATTTTGTCTAAGTTCATATTAGGCCCTCATCCACTTTGCATCTTTCTTTAACATGTGCCGTTGGTTGTTAAAGCTGTCCTGAAAAAAAATTATAAATTTTATGACATTAAAGTATGTGAGTATATATATATAAAATTATAAACATGTGTATGTATATATAATTGTAAAAATCTGTTAAATTTTATAATGTGTGAAAATTTATTTTAGTACTTATAAGTCTGAGATAATCAGAGCAATAATGGGATATGTGATAAACACATAAAATTTAAAACAAGCACAGAAAAAACTTTTTTCCTGGACAAACTACACTTCTTTTTTTTCTTTCCCAGTGAGGCAATTGGGGTTAAGTGACTTGCCCAGGGTCACACAGCTAGTAAGTGTTAAGTGTCTGAGGCCGGATTTGAACTCAAGTACTCCTGAATCCAGGGCCGGTGCTCTATCCACTGTGCCATCTAGCTGCCCCCCAAACTACACTTCTTAAGTTACATATGGATAAAAACACACACCCAAAGCTTCTCCATTCCTTATCTCCTCCAGTATGAGCACTCTTTGGTTATCTTTGAAAAATGAAAAGTTCTTTTGGTGATAGGATCATAGATTTAGAGCTAGGACCTTGGAGGTCATCTAATCCAACCCATTCATTTTATAGAAGAGGAAATTGAGGTTTAAAAAGATTAAGGGACTTGTTCAAGGTCACACACAGGTAGCAAATGGCAGAGCCAGGATATGTTCCCACACCCTCTGACCAAACCCTTTCCATCTTACCATATTGGTAAATGTCTTTTTTTGGGGGGTGGGGGTGGAGCAATGAGGGTTAAGTGACTTGCCCAGGGTCACACAGATAGTATCAAGTGTCTGAGGCTGGATTTTGAGCTCAGGTCCTCCTGAATCCAGGGCTGGAGCTTTATCCACTGCGCCACCTAGCTGCCCCCCTGGTAAATGACTTTTGGTAAATAAGATTTTTTCCAGTAACAATTTTAATTCCTACCATTAATAAAAATGGGAATTACTGTAATTAACAATGGAAACTAGATTTTCTAGAAGAAAAAACATGTATCATTAAAAACACATTGGGGCAGCTAGATGGCGCAGTGGTAAAGCACCGGCCCTGGATTCAGGAGTACCTGAGTTCAAATCCGGCCTCAGACACTTGACACTTACTAGCTGTGTGACCCTGGGCAAGTCACTTAACCCCCATTGCCCCGCAAAAACCAAAAACCAAAAAACACATTTAAAGTTCTTCTATATTAATAACCTTGCTCAAAAAAAATCTGTGTAAACTAGTATTTCACAAGGTACAACCTTTTATTATTGTCACAAAATCATGATTCTGTACAGGAATGTATAAGTGAACATTAATCAATGCAATTATAATTTGATTTAAAGAAGTCAGATAACAGTAGTAGTAATAACAGAACACATTGTAAAGAAAAAATATTGTAAAACTTTCTGGCCTTGCAGTGCACTTTTTAGTGCAAGTATTAAGACACAATAGTGTTCAATTCAGCAAAGTACTGCAGAATGTCATGCCACAGTCCACTTGTTTCAAAGAGGGTCAGGACATGCAGCTTGTTAATAAAATGTCAGAGTATATAAAAAAAGCCACATGTTAATTCATAAAATATATAGTGGTTTATTTAGATGATTTTAAAGTGATTTCATTGTGGAATTTAGCATAACTGAGAAAAAACATCCAGAATCTTCTGATTTGAAGTCATCTTGCTAGGCAATGGCTTTGGCTTCAGGTAGAAATGCCTCCCAGTACTTTATCAGCTGTGTAGAAAAAAACAAAATGATATGAGTGTTATTTTCCATAGGCATATATAGGAACTAATGAACTAAAAGTAGTCTACAATACTAAAAAAGGAATAATGTATATTCAGTTGTAAATCAAATTAACTGAAATATTTTATAATTTTAATGAATTATTTGTCCATTTGACTATTATATGAATAGGTTAGCCAATTAAAACATTAGCCATCTAAATGTAAATCACTGATACGAGTACACTTTCCAGCAGAGTAATCTGCAACCTATTCCTACCTTTTCATCCCATGTGACTCTTGTTTATGTCTTCCCATAAATCTTACACTAGGATGTCAACCTAACTTGCCAAAGGCCTTCCTTTAGATCTCTTAACTTTACAGAAGTACTAAGTCCAACAAGTGGCGGCTCTCTTTGTTCACCTTTGTTTATAACTATATATTCATCTCAACTCCCTTTCTGGTTATGGGTCTTTTTTCCTGATAGCTTTTATGCTACTTCTGCATGCAATTCTGTCCTTGGTAATGCCACACAGTCTATTCTTGGCTACTACTGCATTTTGGGTTGCCTTTACTTTTGATTCTTTGAAGACTGATCTTCCTAGTTTTGCAACCCTATAGAAAACATTGTTCTATAAGAACAATTGGGGGGGGGGAAGGGGGAAATCATGAAAGCTTTATTCAATTTCCCAAATCTAATTCAGCCCACTCTTTTTTCCTCTAATTCAATTCTTTTTTTATCTGCAGTATCCATCCAATATATGTGTACTGATGTATCAACAACTACATATCATGGTCTGGAATTCTTCATCCATTTATTTGGTTTTAATAGTGTGTATAATGACTGCATAGAAGATTTAGCAAAGTTTGGGGGCAATCATGGAAGTGAATAAAAGAATAATCATTTATGTAGCAACTACTGTGTGCCAGGAATTATACTAAGCATTTTTTACAAATTATCTCATTTGATTATCACAACAACTTTTGGGATAGGTGCTATTATCATCTCCATTTTACATCTGAGAAGACTTGTCCATACAGTTAATAAGTGCCTGAGGTTCAATTTGAATTCAGGTCTTCCTGACTCCAGGCCAAGCACTCTATTATGTACCAATATATAAGTATTTGTGAGAGATCTTTTTAAAATCAAATCTGTCCTTGTCATCCTTTGTGACAGTGGCAAAACCTCTCTGGTAAATACAAATCTCCTTGTTATATGCCTCTCTTGATACTAATTATCAGAAGATCAAATAAAATGATGATCTTAACATATCACAAGGAGATTCCTTTAAAGTGGCCTTTTGTTTTACTATGCATGATTTCCGTGTACCAAAACAAAAATTTTGTAATCAAACAATAAGGACAGTGGAATAGTGTATTCTATGCTTTTTTTTTTTTTTGCAGGGCCATGGGGGTTAAGTGACTTGCCCAGGGTCACACAGCTAGTAAGTATCAAGTGTTTGAGGCCGGATTTGAACTCAGGTCCTTCTGATTCCAGGGCTGATGCTCTATTCACTGCACCACCTAGCTGCCCCTTCTATGCACTTTAAAAATATATGAATCCTCACTGTATTTTGCTCTGGTCAGACTACATATAGAATACTGTGTTCAGTTACAGTTGTCACATTTAAGGAAGGGCACTGATAAGTCTGAGTTCATGCAGAGGAAAGCCACTAGGACAGTAAGAGGGACCTCAAGTTTCTTGACATATTAGAATTAGTTAAAGGAAGTTAGGATTATTAGTTTGAAAAAGAGAGGGCTTGAGTAGAGGGGATAAAACATCTGTCTTCAACTAAATTTTTTTTTTTTTGGTGGGGCAATGAGGGTTAAGTGACTTGCCCAAGGTCACACAGCTAGTAAGTGTCAAGTGTCTGAGGCAGGATTTGAACTCAGGTCCTCCTTAATCCAGGGCCAGTACTTTATCCACTGTGCTACTTAGCTGCCCCTTGTCTTCAACTATTTAAAGAGACTGTCAAAAAGAAGAAGAGAGTTTCTCCTTGACTTGGAGGGAAGAATTAGAAGTAATTAATTTTTTTCCAAATTAGAATTTTATTTTCCAAATTACATATAAAAGCAAATTTTGACATCAATTAAAAAAAACTTTGTGTTCCAACTTCTCTTCCTCCCTCTCTTCTCACCCCCCCCACCCCAAGAACTCAAGCAATTCAATATAAATTATACATGAGTAGTCATGGAAAACATCTCTACATTAGCTAGGTTATGAGAGAAAATAGATAAAAATAAAACTTCAGATTGAGGAACTGTCAAAAAAAAAGTGTTTCACTGTTTTCAGATACCATCAGTTCTTTCTCTGTAGATGGATTGCAATTTTCATAAGTCCTTCAGAGTTATATTGGATCATTGCCTTGCTGAAAATAACCACGTGAATTAGAAGTAATTACGAACAGAAGTTGCAAAGTGGCAAATTTAGCCTTGAGGTAAGCAAAAAAACCTTCCCAACAGAGATATCCAAAAGTGGAAAGGCATTCCTTGTGAGACAGTTAGAGAACAGCAGTCATCAGAAACAACAGATCAACTTCTAGATCATATAATAATAGAAGGGATTACTGTTCAGGTACAGGGTGGACTAGATGGCCTGAATGATATGGTCTCTGGAGACTAGCAGTCTGACTGCCTATCCACAATCATGAAACTCATAAGGCTGGTAAAGGAATGCAAAGTCAGTAGTGGAAGGGGTTTGAAAATTTATGTATACTAATACTCACTAATAGTAGAGTGATATTAATCGGTCCATTTGGAAAACAACTAGGAATTGTATAAAGTTATTAAACTGGATTTAGACCCAAAGGAATTTAATGACATTAAGAAAATTCTCATACATACATATACACATATACATATATATTCATAGCAGCACTATTTGTGTATGAAAAAGCTGGAAACAAACTGTATCCAATAATTGGGATATAGATGAAAAAATTATGGTATATAAATATAATGATATCAGAAGCAATTTAAAATATGAAGAATTCAGACAAACATGGAAAGGCTTTTATAAACTGATGCAGAGCAAAGAAATCAGAACTAAAACAACAAAATACACAATGTTTAAAATGATGTTCACTAAAAGACAACAGAATTCAGGTCAAATGCAATGACTAGTCTTGATTTCAGATACTTCTTTTTTGTTAATGTGATAAACCATAAAAGGGTGAAATGTCATTTGCTATCAGTTACAATTGCTATTAACGGATTGTTTTTGCTTAGTTATATTTATAGGAAAGTATGCCATAGGGGTGATTGATTACTGGGAAGTGGTTTCGTAATAAAACAAAATATAGCAACAAAAAATTTGTAGGAATAAGGAATTAGGTATATGGGAAAGTGGTTATTAATGAGCTCTCCACTGCCTTTTTTCCCCAATAGCAATAACATCTGTATTTTTTCCAACTTTGAGTATCTTTACCTCTTTCAGATATCTTGAGAATCAAACAAACTCTCAATTCCCCTAAATTTTGTCAATTCTTGCAAAGATCTCTTCTATGTATGCTTAGTCAAATAGTAAAAATGAAACGGCTTTCCTTTGCCCAAGTCCCAGAACCAAAGAATCTGAAAGTTGGAAGGGACCTCTGAGGTCCCTTATGGTCTAATCCATACATGAAAGAAATCCCCCTTATAACATGCCTGACAAGTGGTCTCTGATGACCTCCAAGGAGGAAAGACTCACCACCTCTTAAGGCAGCTCATTCCACTACTGGATAACTCTAATTGTTAGGAAGTTTTTCCTAATATCAAGCCTAAAGTGGCCTCTTAACAATTTCTACCCTTTGCTCTTGGTTTGGCTCTCTGGGCAAAACCAGAACAAGTCTAATCCCTCCTTCACATGATATCCTTTTAAATACTTGACAACAGCTATGATGTCTTCACTGAGTACTCTCAATTCCAAGCTAAACCTGGTCAGTTTCTTCAATCAATTCTCACATGTCATGGACCCAAGGCCCTTTACTATTGGTTACTCTATTCTGGCTACATTTCAGCACATCAATGTCCTCAAACTGTGGTATTCTGTAATACTCTGAAGAGGGCAGGGTACAATGGGATTACCACTTCTCTGTTTCTGAAAGCTATCAACCTCTGGACAGTTATTTGAATTTTTCAGGTAAATAAAAAAATTTACACAGTAGAAACAATGCAAAGTATTTTGTTTCTTGCTATAAAAACTATTACCTCAAGACTAGCATTTTGTTTTCAGAAATCTCCCCTCTGAGATAGAAAGGAAAACAGAAATTCAATTCATTAACACTTTAGTTATTGCTTCTTAAAATAACGAATTATATGGAAAGTAAAAAAATAAGGACAAAAGATACACAAATCAAGACACACAATAACGATTATTAAAAACTGTCCAAATTAATAATGATAAAAGAAATTAAAATCAAAAGAAGTCTGAGGTTTCACCTCACACCCAATAATTTGACAGAGATAGCCTAAGATAGAAAAAGTTCATGTTGAAGGGGCTTCAAAAAGACAGGAAACACTAATATAATTTGTTGGGAGAAATGTGAATTGGCCTACCTATTCTGTTAAACAACAATTATGCAAGAAGTTAATAAATTGTTTAGACCTTTAAACCAGCAATCCCATTACTGGCAATAAATGCAAAGAGGTCAAAGAGAAAGAAAATACCATATATTTACCAAAATAATCATAGTAGCACTTTTGGTAAACTAAAAAACAAAAACAAAAAAACTGCTAAAGTGGGTGCCCTTTAATTGGGTAAAACATATGACTATAATGGGATATTATTGCATTATGGAAAAAATGAGGAATATTAGAAATATGTATGAAATGAGTCAAGCCAAGGAAAATGGAACTAAGGGAACAACATATACAAACCACAATAATGTAACAAAACAAAAAAAATCCACAAAAAGATAATGGAATTAAGATTAAATGCAAAGAGCTAGGCTCCAGAGAAGCAGAAAATGTTACATATACTGTTGATGTGATCACTGTTGAGTTTTATTTTACTTAACTTTATTTTTAATATAAGGAAAGGTTCTATGTTTGGATGGTAGAGATGAGTGTTGATAGTGGTTTTTAAAAGGCAACAACAAAACAATTTAAAAGTTACATGGAAACACATTTTATAGTTTTAAAATCACGGAATCTAGCTTACCTGTTGTTGTGTTTGTACTAATGATTCCAAGTACTTGATAATAACAGTTTTAAAGTCTTTCACTCGTTCCTTCTATTAAATGAAATAAAACAAAATTTCTCATAATTGAAAAACAAATTATTCAAAATAAAATTGCAATAAAATCTCTATGTTCTCATGGAAAGCATAAAACTATTATACATGCCTCAAATCTTCCAACTTCCTTTCTAATAGTTTTGGAGATTTGTTCAAAGTCTCTCTCTCCTTGCTGAACTTTGGCTTCCCACTGATAAAGAAAAACACATAACACACACAATTACATTTTATCCCCATCTAGCTAAGAAGTTCGTTTTAAATCTACAATGTCTAGCTTACTTAATAAATTAAGCTTCAACATAACACTTTAGTACCTCAAGGAAGCTCAAAACTATAACTCCCGATACCACTTTTACCTTTTTTGTACTCTTTAAGTGGAACATACCTTCTGTGTTCAAAAAATGTCCATTTTTGAAAATTTATTAACATTTTACTTCCACAACAGAGACTAACTAAGGATTGGAATGCCACAGCATTTACACAAAGGTATTCTCCATAAGTAAAGTATAACAGATGAAAATCTCAGAAAAAAATATTAGTGTTATACTGCTATTGTTCTCTTTCCCTTTCTATCACATTTTCAAAACATTAAGTAATGTCTATAAGGACTTTATTTAAAGTATTTTTCATTTAAATAAAAGAAACTATAAACATATCCATGAAAATACTCTAAATTAAAAAAAACTATATAGAATAAATTATTTAAAAATCTGATTGAAAAAGGTAAAAATTACTGATAGTAGAATTATGTTCAGAGAAGAATAAATCCCCCAGTAACCATCTCAAGGTCTATAGGTAAATATATTAGGTGCAGCAATGACAAAACAAGTTGTGATTAGTGACCAATGAAGCAGCCAAAATAAAAACTGAAAATTTAAGCTATGCAAATGATGGTTCCCCTTTATATAACAACACTGGCACATACTCTTTAAAGAGCATTTGTATTTATTTTCAAAAATATAAAGTTTGTCCTACCTCTTCAATTTCCTTATTGAAGCATGGCAAAAAAAGCGTATATATTATGACAAGCCTCCACAAATTTACTAAAATACCATATATACATACATATATATGGGGAGAATGTTGCAAAACACAAAAAAACATAGGATAGTTCTTACTCTAATCCTACTTACATATACATTTAATCATTTAAATTAAACCACAACGAATTAAAAGTATGGTAACAAAGGATAATTTAAAATATTCCCCGCTATATTTGTCCATTTTGACTCTATTCACACTAAATAAGCTAAGGGCCTTGAGATTCTTGTTATTTCAGACCAATTGTATAGAATTTATTAAAACAAATCTAAAAAATTCCAGAAATATGTGGAAACAGCCAAAGTGCCCAATGGTTCAGAAATTAAATACATGAAAAAATGCATTAATGAATGAATTGTGAATAACTTAGATCTAACAACGTGAATAGATAAAACAAATTGACATCATTACCTCTCTGATTTCATTTTTAGCCTGCTGTATTTTATCTGGTTTGTTGGCAAGCATCATTTTTGCTTCAGCTTCGCGTTTTTTCTGCAAAGTAATCTGAGCATCATCCCATTTCTGCCAACATTTCATTCGATGATCAAACACACCCTATAAACATAATATCATCATAATTTTAACAATGAAATATATAATTTGACATTTCATTACCCTAAAAGTAGTGTGAAATTGAAGAACATAAAATAATCAGCTTGAATAAACTTTATTCTAATATATTAAGATTATTATCTTCAATGCAAACACTTGAGTGGTTAACAAAAAAGAAAATTCATATACAATGGTTTCAAAAACTGACAACAGACAAAATAAAAGGAAGGATAAATCCAAGCAAAGTAAGTGATATAATTAAACTGAGATCGATACTAAAATCATAGACTCTCAGATTTGGAATTTAAGAAGCCATCTGGTTCAAAATGAATCCATCTCTGACATATAACCAACAGGTGGTCATCCAACATTTGTTTGAAGACTTCTAGAAAGGAACTCTGCCTGGGAGGGCAGTCCATTTCATTTTTGGAAAGCTCTAATTTTATGAAGTATTTTTACCTTATATCAAGCCTAAATCATCTTTGTAACTTTTCCAGTACTCCCAATTCTTGCCACCAACGGTCAAAAAAAAAAAAAAAAGAAATCTAATCCTTCTTTCACATGACAGCTTTTCAAGTAACTGAACACAATTTTCATGTCCCCCACAATGTTTTCTCTTTTTAAAGCTAAACACCCCTACCTCCTTCAACTAATCCACATATGGCAAAAACTCACTTTTAAGGACTTTTAAGAAGGTTCAAAATAAATAAGTTTAAAAAAAAATTCAGTCTTTAAAGAGATTTCTAACAGAAGCATGCTTTTTTTCCCCCAAATGTAAACCAAAGTCCTAGATCAAAGGATAATGACATTTTTGTAATTCTTTTTGCAAAATTCTAAATTGCTTTCCAATGGTTGGACTAGTTCAAAGCTCTATTAAAAATTTACATACATGCATCCCTCTTTCCACAATGTCTTCAACACAGCCTCTTCCCACCTTGTTTTCATCTTCACTTATCTGCTGACTGATACCTCATTTGCACTTTTTAAATACATGAATTATAGCATTCTTTCATATCGTTAATAGCTACTTATCTATTGGAAAATTGCTTTTGGCTACTTTATAAGTAGTCTGTCTCAGCATACTTATCAGAGATATCTGATATAAAGATTTTTTTCTTAGTCATCTACTTCTATTCTTGGTATTAATTTGTTAATAGAAATGTTTTTCAATTATGTGACTGACATTATTTTATTTTTTGTAATAGTTTCTATCTCTTATTTGGTTAAGAAATAACATTGTTTTTCCCCCATCTTTTTTTTTTTTTGCAGGGTCATGGGGGTTAAGTGACTTGCCCAAGGTCACACAGCTAGTAAGTGTCAAGTGTCTGAGGCTGGATTTGAACTCAGGTACTCCTGAATCCAGGGCTGGTGCTTTATCCACTGCACCACCTAGCTGCCCCATTTCCCCCCCATCTTAATAGTATTTTATTTTTTTCCAGTTACATGTAAAGAGAGTTTTCAACATTCATTTTTATAAGATTTTGAGTTCCAAATTTTCCTCCCTCCCTTCCTCCCCAAGACAGCAACCAACTATGAAATAAGTTATATATGTACAATCATGGTTAACATATTTCTACATTAGTCATGTTGTGAAAGAATAAAAACAAAAGTGAAAAGCCTCAAGAAAGAAAAGAAAGTGAAAATAATATGCTTCCATCTACATTCATTCCACAGTTCTTTTTCTGGATGTGTAGAACATTTTCTACCATGAGTCTTCTGGAATTGTCTTGGATCATTGTATTGCTGAGAAGAGTTAAGTCTGTCACAGTTGATCATCATACAATGTTGCTGTTACTATGTACAGTGTTCTCCTGGTTTGGCTCATTTCACTCAGCATCAGTTCATGTAAATCTTTCCAGATTTTTCTGAAATCTGCTTGCTCATCATTTCTTATATAGTATTCCATTATATAAAAAAATAACATTGTAAGAATGATTTGATTCTGATTCTATTTTTAATGGCATATTAAAAATTAACCTCATGTGCCTATTTAGAATTTGTTAAAGAATATGATGGCCTAAAACTAATTTCTGCCAGTCTGTTTTTCAATTTCCCCAGAAATTCAATCAAAGAGGAATCACAAAGTAATCACATGTTCTTTCAGTGAGTCCTTTTGCTTCTCTTTGGCTTCTTTGGAGAAAATGGCACCTTAGATTCAATTTTTCCTAATTCATAGATTTACTTTTTTTTTTTTTTGCTTTGAGAGCAATACATTTTAGCATTCCTCTGCCTCGCTGTTTTTTTTTAAAATTTATTCTCTTATGGATATAATTTCTCTTTTGAATCAACATTCTGGATTTTCTTACTGTTGTTCTGGGTTCTTCTGAGATTTCACAGGATTCTGTGTTTCATCAAGTACTGTCCCACTTTCTTTTGTCTTCTAATATTCATTAAGAAAGCTTTGCAATCCCTTTGAGGGTTTAGTACTCATTTTTCTGATGATTTATCTGATTGTGCTCCAAGGTTTTTTCTCTTGAAATCTTTAGTCCTTCAGCATTTTTTCCTTATATTCCTTTCTGATTCCTCTTCCTTTGTTAGTGGGTACACCCACCAGCAGAATGGGAAGCTGCTTCAGTCTCCTCCCACAACTGGGGACTTAAGTTTCACCAGCTTTAGTCCCTCCTATAAGTAGCTTGTGAATATAGGAACTGACCATAGCTGTTTTTTTCCAGTTTCTTTTCTTTTAGGTCCAGTGATGTCATGAAGGTTGATCTGTGACCCAGTCCTTTCCCTCCTATCCTCCTCTTCCTTCTGCTCTCCTTTCCTTCTTTCACTGGACTGAATCATCATCTATGACTTTTTATAAGATTGGGAGAAGGTATGGAGGGAATTCCAGACAGTGTGGCTGCAGCCTTGTGGGAGTAAGGGGAGGGAGGGGGTCCCTAACCTAGGAATTTCTCTAGGTAGATAAAGGTAGGCTTTCCCCACTTTTTCCACGTTATGAGAAAGAAGCAATGCCTGACACTTGTTATGGGATTGGGGATGAACAGAGAAGTGGGGTTTGTTTTCAAAGTCTCTGAAACAAGAGGCAATTCCAACATAGGCCTTAGGCACAAACCCACAGGTTGGTTATATAGGGTGCTCCAAAAGTCAAAAAGGTGTTTCAATATTTAAAAACTCCTTTCTTTCTTTTTTTAAAATTTACAATACAATTTATAATAGCATCATATACAACATATACAAGAAATGAATTTATATTACATGTGAAAAATCGAATTTCATAAATGGTAAAAAATAAAGACAAAAATTTATTAAAACACTGTGACTTTTGACCCACCCTATACATCCCTAATGGGAATATACAGGCTGGTGGGCAAAAGGTACTTAGGATTGATAATTTTGGTGTTAAAAGGGATTTTACTTTACTGGATGTTTTCCCTTTTTTGTCTGATGGATTTAGCTGCCATTTTGGTTATTATTTAAATCAGCTTGCTAACATTATCTAGCTCTAAACTTTTATCTTTAATATATATTCTAATATCTAACTTTATTTGGCATGCCTTTTAGTTATTCAAAATATTATTATGTTACTGCATTGTCAATGCTGGATTAAGACATTTTTCCTTGTGATATAATTTGTGCTTATATGGTAATTGTGTGCGCCCGTGCGCGCGCACGCACGCACGCACACACACACACACACACACACACACACACACACACTCCCCATACATATATACCTATACATCTGTATGCATAGTTCTAAAATAACGGGTATATAGAAAAAAGTGAAATTTTGCCGACATAAATCCTCTTCTGTTCATTATAAGGGAAAAGTGAGGAGTGGGGGAGGGAACAGGGAAGAATCAAAAGTAAGGAAAATGGAGCTTACTTTTACTGCAGCAATAAGACGAATGTAGTCACTAAGTAGTTCTGAAAACACATAAAAGTCAGCAAAAGCTTGTTCCTGATGTAACTGGTCTATCTTCTCTTCAACCTCAGCAAGCTGAGACAAAGCTCTAGATAAAGCAGTATGATCCTCAGAATTACCTAACATGGCAGCACTTTTAGCAAAGGCAGCTGTGTTGGCGGAAAGTTCTGAAAAAGAAATGTAACAACTTTTACTGTACATTAGCAAGAAAAAGCAAATTAATCTAAGTGTGCAATTTCTCACTTATGTCTTTCATGTGCTGTCATATTAGTAATCACAATGAAAAGAGTATGAAACAAATCAACATTAAACAGCATTGGACATAATATGCCAGACACCCAGAGAAAACTCCTGGCAACAAGTAAGACTAATCACTATCTATATTTCCAGAGGCAGAGGAGTGTTTAAATAATTAAGTATCAAAACCTTTAAGGAAGGAGAATGGAAGACAAGATTATTTTGGGCTTTCCATTCCATTAATTAATGTGCCATTAAGAAGTATAACATATGAATGGAACATATAATATTTGACCTGCAAATTTATTCATCACTGAGTGCTTACAGTTCCTAGTGAAACAGCTATTCAAATAAAAGAAAAATAAAAAGATAATTCAATAGCTATTCAAATAGAGAAGTGAAAACTGTAGAAACATTAAAAATAAATCTCCTTTTCCTTCCTTTGATGCTCAACAAAACTCAGAATGTGGTATTCAAATTATATTGAAACTTTAGCAGAGGATCATTATTAAAGTGTTCAAAAAAGGGAAAATAAATATTTTTATGTTTGTATTTCAGAAATGGTCACTGACAACTATACAAGCTGGAAGTCTTAGTTACTTGATATTCCAATTCTTTGTTAAAGCTCTATAAGGCCTATTTCACAAACTGATGTGAAAATAGCGATCATTGCTACTTACAAATGATTTTCAATAAATGAAAATTTTACATATTGAGTTCAGTTGCTGTTTTAATTAAAATGGCATATGGGAAAATTATTTGCTAAGTATTATGGTCAATATAATTTTTATTTAAAAAATCAGTCTATTCTCTTAAAAGGACTCAAATATAAAAAAATCTCTTTGTACATACACACACACACATACACACACTCCCTCTCTCTCTCTCTCACAGGTTTTACTGTAGAACCTCAAGGAAATTCTATAGTTTTCCAATTCTTTCAAAGTAAGAATAAAATAATTTACTTTTAAGTTTATACTACTGTCTAAAGAAATGCAGAATCAAATGCAAATATTTATTTTAAAGGACATTAACAAATCTTAATGCTTTCTTATAATGTAAATTAACTAAAATTTAGCCATTTATACATATTCCAATTTGGAAATATATTTAACGTACATGAAGAAACATAATTGCACTGAACAATTTAATTTCTATTAAAAAGGCTTTTTAAAGGCTTTAGTAACTTATCATGGCAGCTAGGTGGCACAGTGAATAAAGCGTGGCTTGTGCTGTCAAGAAGACCTGAGTTCAAATTTAGCCTCAGACATTTACTATCTGTGTGACACTGGACAACTTTTTTGCCTCAGTTTCCTTACCTGCAAAATGGGGATATTAGCACCTGCCTCACATGGTTGTTGTAAGGATTTGTAAAGCATTTAGCACAGTGTCTGGCTCATAAAAGGCACTGTATAAATATTAACTATTTGTAATCATTAATCTACTTCTAAACTCTGGAAATCAGATTCAGATAGGAAAAAATAAGCTGAAATAGACAAGAGTATCATTCAAATACTATTTAACATTTTAAAGCTGTCTTTCTAGAACAACATTACAATGCTTTTAGTATAATAAGCTACTTTATGTTAGCTTTAGGGTACCTAAACTCACAAAAGAATAAAACCCACCTTTTCTGTGACAGACCAGGGCTTCAACACTGGCATGAAGTTTCCTAAGTTGCTGATCCAGATTCTCAAATTGCTGCTGCTTTTCCTCAAACCACTAGGAAAAAATGAAAAATGGAGTTAATTTAGCAAGAACAAACCACTATAAATTGGGTTACCAATAGTAAGATACACTCCTTGTTTTAAAGCAACAAATTAGCCAGGTATAGCCATGGTGGCCAACTGATGTAGCTGAGAACTAAACTCAATAAGCAAATTAATATCCTATTTTCTACTTCTACAGCTTTAAAATGCAATTGTTGAGGCTCATTAATTCATCTCATTATTCAAGTCGAAAAATCAGCTCTTACTGCATCCGATTCATTCATCTTGATTGTCATTTTGTTGACAGCGTCGGCAGCCTTGTTCACCATCCTCAATATTCCTGCTCCACTCAGAGCCTGAGTATTAACTGCTCTCGGCAGCTGGAATTGAATGACAAATAAGGGCAAACAAACCGGTTAAAAGCCTAGAGGTTTAACTGGGCACAGGAGGGACTGGAAAAAAAAAAAAGCAATGTCGTGTTTTCTTTACTCTCATACATTTCAATATAGTAGGACCTCATTTCTCAAATATACTACTTGTACATTCTCAAAGGAAAACTTAAAAAATGGACTTTCCATTTGCTTTTCTTCAACATCTTTACATTTAGATGGAACAAACACCCTGTTTGTCAAACGATATTAAGAAATTGCCAAGTACCTTAACACTAGCCACCTGTTTGCTATCAGGAATAAATTGTTAATAAAGAAAGGGGGGAGAGGTAATTTTTTTTCTCTTTAGGCTAGGATTTATATTTGCAAAGTTAGAATTAATTTCTTAGTAAAAATTTTCAAATCTAAAGTTCTAAATCAGGTAATATTTTCCTTAGAACTCTGTTGAATCTGAAATATTATTTATATATATGTCTACAGAACTTCAAGCCCTGAATACAGAGGGCTTCAAATACAGAAATGGGAAGTAAGAATGCTGATATAAAATCAAGCATTTCTTACCCTAACATTAAACTTTTCATCAAGTGCTTTTTATTTTAAAAAAAACCTCTTTGCATAAATGATACATAATTTAATATAAAATTTCAATATATTAATTTACACTGCCATTTAAATTTTAGCCTTGTTTTCAAGAAATTATTTCAAAATATTTCTGTTAAAACAGATATTGTTCTTTTAGAAAGCTGGTTAATTTAACAACTAAAATACTAAGAAAAATGTAGTACAAATGGTAAAAATTTCATTTTAGACATGTCATGTTGGAGGAAATAAAATGATAAAACCCCAAATTTAAATAAATAGAAATAGCACCTCAGAACTCTCTAGGAACTGCCTTAAATCAGGATCTTGAAGCAATGTTGGATGTTTCACTGTACGCTGAAGATACCTAGGTTAAAAATATTGGGATTCTATTTCAGGACAAACATCATTAAAATATTTTACCTGGAGAATAAAAATAGGTAAAAACAAAACCATACTACAGGATGGGTCAAAAGTCACAATTGAAAATTACTTTTTATTTTTCACCATTTACAAGATTTGATTTTTCACATATAATGTAAATTCATTTCCTATATATACTGTATATAGTGCTATGGTACTGTAAATTAAAAACAAAAAATAAAGAAGTTATTAAATATTGAAACCCTTTTGTGACTTTTGGCCCATCCTGTATCATTCTACATTCAACTTGATTTTAAGTATTTATATAACTTCTTAATGATTGAAAAGTGTTTAAAACAGTTCATTTTCCCTCTTTTTAAAGGTTAGGATTTTTTTTTCATACAATGCCTCCCTCTTTCTCAATTCTACATTGGGGAAAAAGCAACAACAACAAAACATAAAAAAGGATCAGTCATTATTTCATTTAGTTTTATGATTATAGAATTAGACCTAGGCACAACCTTAATCTAGTCCAAATCCCTAATTATAACTGTCCCCCTACCCCTCGATGAGGTTCTCAAAGATTAATACCTTGCCTAAGGCCAAACCAGGCAGAAGGTGACAACCTGGATTTGCTCTGGCTCCACATTCAGTCATCTTTCAGGGGTTAAATGATTTGTCCAAGAATATGAAGCAAAGTAACAGTGACATAGGCAACATGATGCAGCTGAAAGAGCTTCTTTCTAATCAGAAGACCTAAGATCAAGCAAGTTAAGTTCTGCTGTTCTCAGTGGTGTTAATATTTTGTGTAAAGTTATGGAATTGGGCTACATCAGTGTTCTTTTTTTTTGTTTGTTTGTTTTTGCAGGGCAATGGGGGTTAAGTGACTTGCCCAGGGTCACACAGCTAGTAAGTGTCAAGTGTCTGAGGTCGGATTTGAACTCAGGTACTCCTGAATCCAGGGTCGGTGCTTCATCCACTGCGCCACCTAGCTGCCCCCTACATCAGTGTTCTTTAAAGTGGAATGTACAAAGGATAAATTAAAATGAAAGAGAATAGCATGGTTTTCAGTGTATCCAAAGTCTTCCAATACCTATGCCACTCTCTTTTCCCAACTGCTCAATGAAGGTGAGCTGGACATTCACAGCCTGCACTGCTTCTCAGGCAAGCAGACAGGCTGTTGGGTAGTCATCTCTACCTGGTCCTTGGCCCCACGTTTCCCTGTCCTCCCTCCTCCTCTCTAACTGCAGCCTCTGCAACTGCAGTGACAGTGAACCTTTTATGTACCCTACCTGGCCCAGGGCAAAATAAAGATATTTTTATATCTTTAAGAAAATAAAAATCATTCTTAAAATACTACTTATTTAATCTTTATCTCTTTTACTAATTAGCTTTGTGTACATTGTATAATGTAATAATGTTAGCATAGCAATACATATATGTAGAAATATGTATGCCTACATTAAAAGTACATATGCAAAAATATTACTGATAAGAATGCACAATCAGAAGAGTTGAAGAGTTTAGTCATCACTTAACCAGATGATTTCTGAACTCCCTTCCCTCTTGGATTCTATCATTCAAAGTATCACTGTCTACCTTATGCTAAGTTTCTGGTGAGCCAAGAAACTGCTTGGAAAAAATATTAATATACTTATAAGGAGATTTCTGTTCTCAGCAGTACTACCCAAATGAGGAAAAAATATTTTTTTCTTCCCAGAGATTAAAATTTAAAAAATTAAACATCTGATTTTCATCTTTTATCAAATGAAGGAACTGGGGATTTTTAGCTCAGAAAACATTTAGGGAGGAATGAAATTTGTCTTTGAAGGGCTGTCATGTAGATGATGATTTGTTTCACTAGGTCTCAAAGGACATAACTAGGAATAATGGATGAGAGTTACAGAAAATCCAAATGAGACCTGAAAAAGGGGAAAACTCCCTGACAACTGGAGCTATTCAAAAGTAGAATGGGTTGTTTTCTGGAGGCAGAAGGTTCCTGTCTTACTTTTGAGAAAAGGGTGAATGACCACTTGTAGGATATGTTGTATAGCTGAGTCTCTTATTTAAATATGGATAGGACTAAATGGCTTTTAAGGTTCTTTCCAATTCTGAGATTCTATTGTCACATTTGGCCCTCTGGAATAAGTACAATTTTATTACATATATAATGGTGATATTTTGGAAACATATATATATGTATACATATATATATAAACTTTAAATATTTATATCTTTAATATAAAATAAAAAACAGTATATACCTTCATTCACACTGGAAAGACATACAAGAATAATTGAAATAAATATCAATAGGAGAGCACGAATCTTGTAAATTACAAATTCCTTCAAGAAAATCTAAAAGAAATTCTTTATTTCCAAGCCACTCATCTTAAATGGTTGGATCAGTTCACAACTCCAACAACAATGCATTAGTATTCCAATTTTTCCACAGCTTCTCCAATGTTTAAAAGCCCTAATCTTTCAAATCATACATATATAGAAGAAAGGTGGAGGCAGAGAAGGTAGGCAATTGTGGGGTATCAAAGCACTGTAGTGGTGAATTATTTTAGTACCTAAATTTGTTCTATAACTTCTGGGAATATTAGAACCATTCTGGAACATTCTTTTGATAAGAGAACTTGAGAGTTTGCAGGGACCCAACAAAATATCTAATTTAATCCTATTTTACAGATTAGGAAACTAAGGCTTAGAGAGGTGAAACAATTTTCCAGGGGTCAAATAGCTCATTAATGGCAGAGCTAGAACAAGAATCCAGGTCTGCTAGTTTTCAGATCTGTGCATTGCCTAAAAGATCAAGTTGCCTCTCATTTCTCTCCTTATTTTTTTCTTTCTTTACCCACTAAAGCAGCAAATATGTGGGGAAATAATTAGGAATAGAGGGAAAAGGAGATTGGTAGCAAACGATGGACAAACTAGAGGCTTTGCTCTGCTTTCTTTGCTTATTTTCTTTAATATTAAATGAACATACTCTTCACACTACCTTGTTCCTTCTCTTTAATTTTCTCTCTTTTCTCCATTGAGAATTTCACTGGCATAGCATTTAACAAAGACTAAGTGAGAAAACTGTCCTCACAAAACAGCCAGGCCAACTGTCAATATTTCCTTAAAACTATCCTTGTTGCTTCACTCTGCACGAAGGTATAATAAGCACTATGCTATGTTGTCAATTCAGGAAAGAAGGCAACAGATTCAAATTATATGTCCTTGGTACAATAAATCTTCATTAAGTTACTTATCAAGCATGCCATCTAAAACAGCTCAAATGCAATCACTGAATCATATAGGTCCAGAAGGGTCTCTCAAGAGGTCATTCCCTTGCTTTCAGAATGGAAGATTATGATTAAACTATGACCTTTCTCATAATTCAGAACCAGAAAGTTCTTTCTAGTGCTAACTTAAATTCTTCTTGCTGTATTTTAAAACTCATTCCCTCTTGCTATATAACAAACACTAACTACAATGCATAGGCTATCCTTTCTGCACCAGAGTAATCATTTAAGACTTTTCTATTAGTAAATTGCTAAAAGGTGATTTTCATGCCATAAAATTCTCTTATACGTTGAGTTTTATTAATATGAATCAAGAATGTTGACATAATTATAAAATATAATTATCTGAATCTTCATTTATAAGTGACATTTAACATTATATATAACATTGTGATTAAATGTGACAATCAAAAGCATGTAATTTCATTTTTGAAGTTTAAAAGTAGTTGATCTTTTTATACTCCACACCAAATTTTTCTTCTGCCTATGTTCTGTTTTTAAGTTCTTTTTTGCATTCCCACTTTTTTTTTTCCTAGCTGCATTAGCTACTTTCCTTTTCTTGACTGCTTTTCATTTTCATACTCCCCTTTTCGATCTGATCAGGAAGACAAAGAAAAGAAGGGATTAAAAAAACTATCAATTCTTTTTAAAAGAGGTCTTTGGCTTTATAACCTAATAATCTCAGTTTTTAAAGCCTATTAAAAGTGTGGTGCAGGGCCAGGTTGGGAAAGTGATTATTCAAAGCCCTCATTTAACTCTAAGTCTCACTATGCATCTATTACATTTTTCAATTTCTTTATACATAGAGAAACTAAATAAAATGTTTCCTTAAGTGGAGAGTCAGGGTAATTAGATTGTTCATACCAGCAGTGGCTGTAGAATGATTTAATTTTAAAAATAGTTTCAAAGTGGGAGGAAAGACATCAGAGTGATTTTACTACTTATTCTTCCCCCTTTCCACCTACTACTACCTTCTTCCCCTCTCTACCTATTTCTCTCCTGTAGCTCTCTGCTACTCGCTTCAACAACTGCTAGGTCCTCTCTTCTTACCTGATAGTCTGCTGGATTCTGGCTTGAGCCTAGTCCACTTTGGAGCTGGTCTTCGTACCAACTCCCAATAAGGAGGATTGAAGAGAGCAAGGAAGAGTGGAAAACCATACTTTCCAGAATCATCATACAGATTCTAACTCTGATGCTCACTTTCCATGTAAATCATGGCAAGTCACTTTCTATTGGCTTACACTCCCCAAATTATAGTCCATCAATACTTTCCATTAAAAGCTCCAAAAAGGTATTTACTTACTGAGATGACTTCATAAAAATATTAGAAACCTGGAGTACGTTCTCCTACAGCTACACAGAGTATCATGGGAAGAGAGAGCACACAATTAGGATAACACTAGGAGAAAGGCACATTATGGAAGATACATGGCCAAGGCAATTCACACCTCCAGCAAGGCCCTTCACTCCTTAGAGCTATCTCCTAGCACTGCAGGGCCCCAAATGTCCTTTTGCTTCTCACTGTATCTGCATACTGCACCCCTGATGATACAGCATCTCTATTGGGCACATGGCTCAATTAGATTTCTTGGGTCTTTTCTTCTCTGTAGCATAACCCCCACAACAGTCAGAGCTGACTCTCTTCCCGACTCACAAACATCACTAAAAATCTTTTCTTGAATCAGCTCTTGGTTATCTCCCTCCTGGGTTTTAGGTGTCCTACTACATTAATAACTCCATTGCAAGACTCTAAAGGCTAAGGGAGTTGGCAAGTGAAGAAGGGTGGATGAAGTAATGAAGGAGAGCAATTCTCTTTCTCCTTATCTCTGAGAGGTAAGGAACTAATCTGTCTCAAAGGAAGGGTTCATCTTCCATGGCTGACTTCCTTAACTGCTATCAGGGATCACAGTCCTCAAAGCTGACTCTTACCTCAACTGATTCATTATAGAATGTGTCTTGCTTTTAAGGGTACATCAGGGGTGTAACCAACTCTTCAGTAACCCAATGCAAACCCTTTAGTTTCATCAAGCTTGATTAAAGAACTTCTTCACACTTTGTAAAGGGATAACAAAGTACAAGTATGTCCTTACATTTTGTTTAAGACCTTAATACTGCTGTCTCTGTTGTCTGCTCTTTACGTTCCTTGATTTCATTAAATGGGCTGAAAGAAAATCAATTGATAAGGTTTCTTCTGATCAATTATCCCTTCTTACTACATCTATGATCCTATGATTCTATTCCTCACAAGGCCCCAAGTGGGAAAGGGGAGAACACAATTATTATTATCACTAAGTACCTTGCTCTGATTCCTAGCCCCAATTTCAAGCTCTGATCCCTGCTTAAGTCAATAGACTGAAAACACCTAGCCCCATTTCTGGTGTTAGCTACTTCATTTCCTGGTCCTGTGTTCCTAGTCTTGTGAGTGCATGTGTGGGTTCACACTGGTTGTCCTTTTTCAGCTACATTATGGGTCATACACATATCCATCCATTCATATGCATGTATTTATTTAGGAAAATGAACCCCTTAGTACAGTAAGAAGTGAATCAGCACAAAGAACACACTTCATCTACTTCTCACTTTCCCTCTATAGTAGAGGTTGACTATTCATCTCTTTAAGACATGTCAGATTAAAAAAAAAAGATAAGTCAGATTTTTTTAAAGTTAGGGAGGAACCATTTATCAATTTTTGGGTATATAATTCTGTTATCATAATTATCATACTGATTATTAAATGGAATGACTGACATAAAACAGTTTCAAAACACAGATCAACTCCCATTACAACAAACTGCAAGGAGGTATATCCAAATCCTATCATTTTTGCATACTATCCAAAGTAACTATATCTTATAGTAATTTAAAAGCAAAATTATTTTCAGATTAACAATGCTCAATTAAACTTTCATATCTATAAATAGTACAGATCTAATAACACAGATAATGTGGAAGGAACCATGCCAAATTGGTTTACCAAGTTTTCATTTGTCCCATGACATTCAACAAAACTTTATCTAAATTCTTCCTTTTAAAGAAAACTGCCAATGATTTTTATTTCTCTTGTTCCAAAGGGCTCAAAAGCATCTTCAACTCACCAATGCCCTTTATTTTCAATGTATGTTTGTATGACACAAAATTGGTCTCTGGCTCTAGTCACTATTACATGGACAAGAGCTAAGTATTTATAGTATTATTATTTAAAAATTTATTATTATTATTATTTTTTTGTGAGGCAATTGAGGTTAAGTGACTTGCCCAGGGTCACACAGTACTAAATGTTAGGTGTCCGAGGCCGAATTTGAACTCAGGTCCTCTTGAATTCAGGGCCGGTGCTCTATCCACTGCACAACCTAGCTGCCCTAATATTGTATTATTATTGTGAGACATCAGGTTTAACTATGAACACTGCAATAAGATTAGATCTAGATAATGGAAACAGATATCAAGTAGAGTATTACCTCTCAAGGGCTGCTCTCCTTTTTTCTACAAATTCAGTGGATGATGAATCTTCTTTCCCAACTTTCACTTTGGTCATACCTTTGAAGATATTAAGTGAGTCTTAAAATCTTTATCAAAACTATTGCAGCAAAGAATTCTTTCCTCTATATCTGGGCATTACAACCAAAAATACAATAAAAGTTCAGTAAAACAGGAAAAACACACAAAGACCTGCCTTAAAATTTACATTTAAAATTTTGAAATTAATGCTATATGTTAAAGAAAAAAACTTTCTTAACTCTCATGAAGTTTTCTCATACGAATGACACTCTTCTCTCTTGGCAGTTATACAAATCCATAAACTAGGCTGTGTTACATTTTTGCCTCTTGGAATAGAAGTATAAAGTAAAGGTTTCTTCTACTTTAATTACTGTTCTTATATAAATAAAAATGTATTTGTATTTGAGAAATTCATAAAATTAAATTTTATATCAGAGAATTAAGTTCATTTCATATTTTTATTCTTAGGCAGAATTTAAGAATCTACTTGCCTACAGAAATACAAAAATAAGTATAATTCATCATTTTAGTGTCTTCCTTGCCACAAACTTTAGGATAAATTTTTTTTAACAGTATGACAAACTCAAAAATTCTGATATGAAATCTTCCTATTAGAATGTCATAGCTTAAAAATAGCTTAAGCCAAATTTAAAGTGTTAGAAAAATATTGGTTATTGTGATTATCAGAAATGTTTTTCTAAGTATGGAATCTTTGGAATACTAGGGATTCAAATTAAAACAAATCACTATAATACTGTGTTCAAAACTAATTTCAGAACTGTTACCCAAGATAGAGATTTTTTTTGGTAAAACTTAAGAACAGAACAAGCATAAATTGTAATTGTTCTTAGTAGTTAGCTTCCTATAAATATAATTTACAGAGTCTAATATAAATTCACTTAGTTTTAGTTGTTAAGGGCTAAAATTCTAGCTAGTCTGTCTAAAATATCTAATGAGTGGTCGCCAATAAATTATAAGCTTTAGCAAGAGTTAGACTTTTAAGCATTTATTAAGGAGAATAAGAATTTTGGTAAAGAGAGAAAGGCCTAGATTCCTATCTATTAAAGGGAGAGCACATTTCTAGCTCCGCTCTCCACCCGAGTCCAGAGGAAAGAGCCCCAGAGTCAGCGCCAGTCTCTTCCTTCCTCCTCCCACTAGTCCGCGTCACTTCCTCCCGCCAAGAACTCTTCTACAGTAAGTATCCAGTAGGTGGCGTCATTCCAATCGTTACATAGTCCTAGCATGATAACAGCAATTTCTAAAAGCCATAAAATCAATTAAAGTGTTTGTGGCAACGAAATGGTATATTGTAACATACTAAGAAAAAGTCAGGAATTAACCTTATATTTGACAAGTATAAAGACTTAAGTTTTAGGAATATGAATTAATCATTTGGCATGAATTGTTACAGACACTACAAAACAGTATGTCAGAAATTGGGAAAAGATCATTGTTTTACACCATTTACCAAGATAAGATCAAAATGGATACATGACCTAGATATAAGGGGAGATAGTACAAGAAAATTTGAAGAACACAGAAAATATTACCTATCAGACTTATAGATAGGAGAACAATTGATGAACAAGAGATAATAGATAGCAGTATGAGTGTAAAACTGATAATTTCAATTACATTAAATTAAAAAGGTTTTTGTACAAATAAAACAAATGTAGCCAAGATCAGAAGGAAAGCATAAGATTAACAAAAACATTTAATAGACAGTTACTCAGATAAAGGTCTCATATTTCAAATATAAAAAGAACTTGGTCAAATCTATAAGACTATGAGTCATTCCCCAATTGATAAATGGTCAAAGGATAGGCAGTTTTCCAATGTAGAAAACAAAATAATTTATAGTTATATAAAAAAAATACTCTCTGCAACTTAAAACAACCTTATGATATCATTTTACACCTATCAGATTGGCTAAAATAATTGAAGGAGAAAGCAACAAATGTTGGAGGGGATGTGAAAAAATTGGGACCTTAATTCACTGTTGATGGAACTGTGCAATGATCCAGCCATTTTGGAGAGCAATCTGGAATTATACCCAAAGAGTTATTAAATTGCCTATATCCTTTGACCCCACAATACTACTATTAAGTCTGTTTTCCAACATGATTAGGGAAAAAGGAAAAGAACCCACATGTTCTAAAATATTTATAGCAGCTCTCTTTGTGTTGGAAAAGAACTGGAAATTGTGGAGATGTCCATCAATTGGAGAATGGTTGAACAAGTGGTGGTATATGATTGTTTCTGTTTTTTTTGTTTTGTTTCGTTTCGTTTTGTTTGTTTGTGAGGCAATTGGGGTTAAGTGACTTGCCCAGGGTCACGCAGCTAGTTAAGTGTTAAGTGTTAAATGTCTGAGGCCGGATTTGAACTCAGGTTCTCCTGACTCCAGGGCCAGTGTTCTATCCACTGTGCCGCCTAGCTGCCCCAGTGGTATATGATTGTGATGGAATTATCACTGTGCTCTAAGAAATGATGAGCTTATCTTAGAAAAATTTGGATAGACTTACATGAAATAATGAAGAGTGAAATGAGCAGAACCAAGAGAAAGTTGTATACAGTAACAACAATATTGTTTTAAGAACAATTTTGAGTGAAAAAATCATTTCAACTATTATAAATACCCAAATTAACTACAAAGAACTTATGAAGGAAGATGTTATCTGCTTCCAGAGAAAGAACTGATAAATAGAAGTACATATAGAATGATTTTACATATATAAATATATTTGTGCCTAATGGTAGCCATCTTGGGGGGAAGATGGGAGGGAGGAAAAAAAAGGGAACAAAAGTTACATGATAACTTTATTATATATTTAAAAGGAATAGCAAGTTGTACATAATAATTCGCAAGTTCATGTACAATCACCTTTTTTTCCTCCTCTTCTACTATATTATGGAAATGCTTGTTTTATTTCTTAAGTTCAGAATAAAATAAATAAAAATTTGAAAAACCACAGGGAAAAAAACACTAAAAGTTTTACATTTGAAAATTAATATAAAGCCTACCTAAAATATTATTACAAGCTTCTGTGACTATATCCAAACTTGAATGAAGAATGTTTCACCATCTTGAATTATTCACTGAGGCCTCCCCACCCCTGCCCCAATATCAAAAGCTGTGGCCTGGGGTAAATTTAGGACTTAATTTTCTACCTCATTTGAATTAAATATCCTATTTATTCCTGTGTCCTAAGCTGAAAAGAATTTGAGGTTATACTAGTTCAGAAAAAAAAAATAGCCAAAGAATCAGGTCTCAGAGGTATCAAAACTTATTTTTCAAATCAAATTTCTTTTTTAGGTGAGCCTATGAAAAGGACTAGACTAAATTCTTGGCCAACAAAATGAGAAAAAGAATTTGATGTGCTTGCTCTCAAAACGTGTACACACACACATACACACACCCTCATATAATTTTGAAGTCTAGGAACAACAGTATAGCAAGGACACTAAAACACTCATGACAGAAGATACTTAAATTATATATACAGAAGAAGGTATAGCATACATCTAGAAGATGCTGCAAAAAGAGAAAATCAATAAGAGTGTTTATTATATTATGATGAAAAAACTAACAGTGGATGCAGCATCATACAATACACTGAATCTGGAGTTAGAGAACCTGGGTTCAAATTCTAACTGATGCTTACTGTGTTACCTTGAACAAGTAATCCAGTTGCCCTATGGGTCAGTTTCCTCATTTGTAAAATGAGGGGATAGGACTAGATGGCCCTTCAATCTCTAGACCTATAATAGATCCTAGAATAGAAAGGTTGTGCTTAAACATCAATGATATTAGTTTCCAAAATTATAAAAGTAGTCAATAAAATTCTACCTGCTTTCAAAAGTCAAGAATCTAAATTAAGAAAAACATACATAAAACATTAAGGCCCAGAAAAGTTGAATATAAAAAAAGCTTAAGTATCAAAGGGTTGGGATAAGTGAGAGAACAGAGACAGCTTAGTTTAATCTAAATATATTTCATATAAGAGGCTAGATTCCAAAATCAATAAAATACTACTTGGGCATTAAGCTACACCCTTCTTACCACCTTTTTCAGGATGTCAGGAAATCACTGTTTATTATTAACCCACTTCTATGATCACATTTTGTCCACTGGTTATTAAAAGCTTAATGGCTAGAAAAGGATAAGGTCTCCAATTGCTTCTAACTTAGCATAGTCTTGTCAAATATTTCATATCTTACTTAGCTCAAATCCTTTAAGTATTAGAAAGCAAAATTGTAATTATTTGCTATATATCCTAAAACAGTCCTATGGACTCCATTAAATGAAAGACTAACTTTGCACCTACATCAAGGATATTTTTTTGATGTTTGAAAGAAAAAGAATATAAAACACTTAAAATTATAAATTTGTATAGTAAAACTTGTCAACAATTAAAAAAATAAGGCTGTTTTCAAATTTATACTTACCTACAATACTCTTCTCTGGAGCTGGAGGCACAATATAACCAACATGTAAGTACTTTGTGGCTAATTTGCTGTGTAATCCAAGAAAGTCACTAAACCTTCTTTTAACTGAAAATTCATTCTTGTTGAACATGGAGAGGGAAGTCTGCCAAAAAATAGAAAAAAAAGAATTTAGGGTAAATATTAAATACATAAATTGAGGTAAAGATTATATGCTTGTCCCCAAATCTTGGATCTCTGGGTTTGTCAAACACTAGATTATTATGGTAATTTACTACTATGGAAATCTACTGTTTGACAACCCAAAGAACCAAAATTTGGGGACAATAAATCACTATTTGACAAAAATTTTCTGGGAAAACTAGAAAGCAGTTTTGCAGAAACTGGGTATAAACAAACATATCACACCATATATCAAGATAAGGTCAAAATGGGTACATGATTCAGGCATAAAGGGTGATAACATAAGCAAGTTAGGAGAGCATGGAAATATTTGTCAGATTTATGGATAAGGTAATAATTTTTCACCAAACAAGAGATAGAGATCATTACAGGATATAAAAAGGAAAATTTTGGTTACATCAAATTAAGAAATTTTTTCACAAACAAAACCAATGCAGTTAAGAAAAGAAGGAAAGCAGGAAACTGGGGGAATTTTTACAAGTTTCTGATAAAGGCCGCCTTTCTCAAATTTATAAGAATGCAAGAGATTCCCCAAGTGATAAATGGTCAAAGGATATGAACAAGCAGTTTTCAGAAGCTATCTATGGTCATGTGAAAAAATGCTCTAAATCACTACTGATTGGAAAAATAAAAATTAAGTCAATTTGAGGTATCCCCCTCCCCCTCCAATGACCAATATAACAGTGAAGGAAAATGACAAATGCTAGAGAGGATGTGGAAAAAAAATAAGGAACTGTTGGTGGCGGTGTGAAATGATCCAACCATTTTGGAGAGCAATTTGGAACTATGCCCAAAGGGCTATAAAACTGTCATACCCTTTGATCCAGCACTACCATTACTGGGTTTGTACCCTCAAACATTTTTTTTAAAAAGGAGAAGACCTATATCGGCAAAAATATTTATAGCAGCTCTTTCTGTGGTGGCAAAGAATTCAAAATTGGGAGGATGGCCATCAACTGGGGAATAGCTGAACAACTGGTGACATATGATTGTGATGAAACAGTATTGTGCTATAAGAAATGATGAGCAGGGAGGCCAGGTGGCACAGTGGATAGAGCACTGGCCCTGGAGTCAGGAGGACCTGAGTTCAAATACGGCCTCAGACACTTAACACTTACTAGCTGTGTGACCCTGGGCAAGTCACTTAACCCCAATTGCCTCACTAAAAAAAAAAAAAAAAAAAAAAGAAATAATGAGCAAGATGATTTCAGAAAAACCTGGGAAGACTTGCATGAACTGATGTAAAGTGAAATGAGCAGAACCAGAATGGTGTACAAAGTAATAGCAACACTGTAATGATGATCAACTGTGAATGCCTTAGCTTTTCTCAGCAATAACTTGATCCAAAATAATTCTGAAGGACTTATGATGAAAAATACTATCCACCTCTAGTGAAAGAACTGATGAAGTCTAAATGGCAGATTGAAGCATACTCTTTTTTACTTTGTTTTTCTTGCTTTTTGGTTTGCATTTTGTAACATGGCCAAAATGGAAATTTTTTACATGACTTCATGTGTATATATCAAACTGCTTGCTTTCTCAAGGGAGGGGAAGAAAGGGGGGAAGAGAATTTGGAACTCAAAATTTGAATGTTAAAAATTTTTGTCTACATATAATTGAGAAAAATAATAAATATAATGCTAAGAAGACCCTGCAAAAAATCATTACATGCTATAGTACTTTCAAATAACTAATAAAAGCAATTAAGTCAAAGTTTTAGAAAAAAGGTTAGAGATCACACCTATTTTGCCTAGACATTTAGTAGTATTAAATGTTGTCAAAACTTTACACAAACTGATGCAAAGTGAAGTGAGCAGAACCAGGAGAACACTATACCCAATAAGAGCAATATTGTACGATGATCAACTGTGAATGACTTAGGTATTCTCAGCAACACAATGATCCAAGACAATCCCAAAGGATTCATGATGAAAAATGATATCCACATCCAGAGAAAGAACTAATGGAGTCCAAATGCAGATCGAAGCATACTATTTTTCACTGTATTTTTTTTCTTTTGGTCTGTTTCTTCTTTCACAACATGACTAATATGGAAATGTTTCACATGAGCGCACATATATAGCTTATATCAAATTTCTTACCGTCTTAAGGAGGGGTGAGAGGAGGGAGGGAGAAAAACTGGAACTCAAAATTTTAAAAATTAAATGTTAAAAATTGTCTTCACATGTAATTTGGAAAAAATATTATTTTAAAAAAATGTTGTCAATGTAATGCTAAATAAGGCAGGAAGACTCACCTTTGTTGTTACTCTATATGCCATATAAGCATTCATGCCATCACCTGTAGGACAAGTAATAAAAAGAAAGAACTATTAAAGTAAGAAGTTTTGAGGAGAAAGCAATATTTTCATTAAGCTATTAAGTTTAGTAAAGAAAATATGTGTAAAAATAACAAAAGCTTTATAAAATATTAGGAAATACAACACACAAATATTGCCTCACCAACTTTCTCTGGGTCTGAAACACCAATTTCTATATCAAAAACATCTCCATTTGCTTCTTCTTCAATCTAGAAAAGAGAAATTTGTGGTACTTGTGGTCAAATTCTAATTTATGTTAGATCTAAAACAATTACTATAATTTGGATCATGATTGGGTCCAATATAAGTTACAACCAACATAAACAGTTGTTACATGTTTATAATAAATCTACTTGAATTTTCATTTATAAAAAAATTGTTTCAATTCTTTAAATATCCAGAATTTTTTGTTTGCTATCAGTATAAACAAATGGAGGGTATTACTTCCATAATGACAGAGAACTTTGTGTTTCTTTATTCATAGAGACTAAAGACAAAAATGACAGGCCTTTTATAGTTATGCAAAGCCTTAGGTCTTTTCATAGTAAATATTAACATCTACAGCTGTAAAATTTGTATCTCTACTGTTTAACAATGCTAAAATAATCAATGGTTAGGAGTTAAGAGTTTTACCATACCTATTTTCAGAAAATAATGAGCAGCTTTCTAGCTTCTAGATTTCACTCTACTTCCTAATAAGCATACAGTCTCCCTAGAGGCTGACAAAAGCCAATAAAAGCATGTAGTATGGTAAGCAACTGTTTACGAAGCATATTTAACAATACAGCAAATAGAAAAAGATAAACCTCTGATACAACTAAAGAAGTCTTTAAAAAATATTATTATGAGCAACAATTTAATCAGCTGCCTTGTACTAAATAATGAAGGGATTTTTTTCTCCACAACTTTTTTTTTGGCTATATGTAAAAATGATGTCCAGTATTATGAATCATTCAAAATGATAGCAACATATTTGAAAACGAATTTCTTTCTCATCTACAGTTAATCCTCAAATGTCTATTTCTATAGCAAATGTTTTCCTAATATACGGCCACATTTTTGACATTATTTGAACTTTCATTTCTAAAAGTAATGTGCTTTAACACAAGATTCACCCTTAAATTTTTGGGAAATATATATATATATATATATATTCAATAGTTATGCCTTATCTTTTACAATAGTAGATAAGGGGAAATAGTCAAGTATTTGTAGACATAATTTTATCAGATTTAAAATTAAAGAAATAATATGGCATTGTGAATAATGCTGTGTTTGGAAACAGAAAGACATGAAAAATCTGGCCTCTGAAACCTATATAAGCTGGTTAACCTCCCTTCCAACCATTTAACCTCAAATAATGCCCAAGGACTTATCTAAATTACAGATAGGTCTTACATATTTTCATAACACTAAAAATCTATAATAAAGCTTCCTTACATTTGTATATCATTTCAGTTTAATAAAATGCTTTCATATATATTTATTTCACTATTGATTTTCTTAACAGTCCTGTGCATTACTCCATTTTAAAGATGAAACTAGTGCTCAGAGGCATGGGGTTTGCACAAGATTTCATGTAGAAGGAGGAGCAGGGTCAAGACTATAAACCCAGATTGTGCTTTTTTAAAAGGAAGACTAAACTGTAAAATGAAATAAAACTGGTAATTTAACACAATGATTTACATAGCAAAATGTATTCTTAAGTTATAAAACTTTATTCAGTACCTCATCCCTAGATCTATCGAAGATCACAGGAGCAGACATACTTTTTGACTCAATTCTGGGTGCCATTAATGTGGTAGGTGTTATAGGGGTGATTGCAGGAGAAGGCTCAGGAGAAAGTATAGGCTCCCTTTCAGGACTATCCAAAGAAACTTCTTCTGTGGCTTCTACACACAAATTAAGAACGTTAATAAAAATAAATACTGAAAGAAAAGCTTATAATTCTAGTACAGTTTATTAAACACTGAAAAGAGCTGGTACTCTGCCAACAAATAAATATGGTCAACAAGAATCTCTTAAGTTTATTATAATGTTTAATTACATAATAATTTTCTTATGTTTCTAACTATATAGTTCACTTTAACTTTAAAGTTAATGATTTTAAAAATAAAATAAAGTCTAAATAAGTCTAAATAGGGATATACAGCTTTTTAAAAAGTATGTACTAAATTCAACTTTTCGTCTAAATAGGACATCTCCCTGTCCTTGAATATATATGTCCTTGTCTTCTGATTACATATGCAAGCATATATGTACGCATGTCTCTATAAGTTTGTATATACACATACATATATACATATATCCCACACTTACTTCAACTACCCTCTTTTCTTCTTTTCCAGCAACACCATTGCAAGGTCTCTGCCCCCAAACCCTGCTCCCCAAATAAAAAAGGAAAAGCACAACCCTCATGACAAATAAGACCAGTCAATCAAAACAAATCTGCACATCTGCCATGTCCAAAAATATTTCTCATTCTGCATCTTGAATTCATCACCCTTTTGTCAGGAGGTGGGAAGCATGTTTTATCATCTGTCCTCTAGAACCCTGGTTGGTGACTGCATAGATCAGAGTTCAAAGTCTTTCAAGGTTGTTGTTACTATATAAATTGTCTCCTTGTTCAGCTCACTTTATCAATTCATACGAGTCTTCCGACATTTCTCTGAAACAGTCTAATTTATAATTTCTTTCAGTGCAATAATATTCCTTCTTATACAACTACCATATCTGTTCATTAATCCCCTAATTACCATCTCCTTTATTCTTTTTATAACAAAGAGTTGCTGTAAGTATTTTCCCCCTTTCTTTGGGGTAGAAGCCTAGTAGTGGAATTACTGGGTCAAAAAATTTGCACAATTCAGTGATTTGGGGAACATAGTCCCAAATTGTTTTCCAGAATGGCTTGTACCAATTCATGGCTACACTAACAGTTTGCCTGTCTTCCTGCAGCCTCTCCACCAACTGTAATTTTGTTTTTGTCATTTTTGCAAACCGTATAGGACTGATGTAGATTCTCAGAGTCGTATTAATTTGTATTCCTTTAATTATGAGTGATTTAGAGCATTTTCATATTGACCACTGATAGCTTGAATATCCTTCTTTTGCAAACTGCTCATATCATCTGAAAATTTATCTGTTAGGGAATGGTTATTCTTATACATTTGAATCGGTTCCTCATATGGCTTGGATGTCAGATCTTTATCAAAGTAAATTCACAACAAATTATTTTCCCAAGTTAATTATTTCATTATTAAATGCACTACTTTTCTTTGTGCAAAAACTTTTCAATTGTATGTAATTAAATTGTCCCTTTTATCTAACTGATCTTCTCTGCTACTTGTTCAGTCAAGAACTTTTTCTTCTACCCAAAGCTGTGAAAGGTTATCTCCTTCCTGGCTCCCCTCACTTGTTTATAATATGACCTTTTAAATCTAGGCAGTGTATAGATTTGGAGCTGATCATAGCACATGGTATGAGATATTGGTCTGAACCTAATTTTTGCCACACTCCTTTCCAGCTTTCTCAATAGTTTTTGTCAAACTGTGAGTCTTTAGGTTTAATGAACATTTAAAACTATAGTAACACTTTTGGGACACCTTATATATAATTTATAAATAGACATTTCCTCAAATTTTTTTCTACTTATAGGACTGTTGCAAGCAAAGAAGTTTGCAAATCATTACTGAGAAGTAAGTCTTTGGTATTTCAAATGGTATGGCGCAGAATCTGTACTTAATTTAAGTGACACTGAGCAATTATTTAAATCATTCTACTGAATTACTTAACTCTTCATTTCTTAAAAGTCTTGTAGTGTTACAAGCGTTACATAATTCTTCTGTGTCTGAGTAGCTAGATTACCAGATATTTTGTATATTCTAAAAGGAATTCCTTTTCTATCTCATTGCACTGAGAGCACTGCTATTTCTATGTATTATATATACTATATATTACTTTTAGTAATACACAAGAAAGCTTAAGATTTTTGTGGGTTTCTTCTATATACTGTTACTTTATATGTTATTACTTCAATTAATTTCTTAGTTAAGGTTAGTCTAAGGTTCTCTAAGTAAACTATGAATGTCACATGGAAAAAAGTGAGAATTTTGTTTCCTCTTGGAAACAAGGCTTATTCCCTCAACTTCTTTTTCTAATCTTACTGTTATAGCTATCATTTCTAGAATTATATTAAATAATAGGGTAATGATAGGTATCTTCGCTTTACTCCTGATCTTAGTGGAAAGACCTTTAGCACTTCTTCAATGCAGATAAATACAAATTGTTGGTTTTAGATAAATACTACTTTCCATATAAAGGAATGGCCCACCTATTTCTAGGCTTTTTGGTATTTTTAATGTAAATGGAGCATTTTATTTTGTCAAAGTATCTTTTAGAATCTGTTGGTACAACTATACAATTTTTCTTTTTGTTATTAATGTAGTGCATCATGTTTATAGTTTTCCTAATACTGAGCTAAGCCTACATTTCTGGTATAAATCCAACCTAGCAAGAATCAAGAATGGGCCCAACTACAGAGGCATCTCAGTCGACCTGGATCTTTAAGGGACACAAATCTCCTTCAACTCTGGTTTCTTGAGAGAAAGGAGAAGAGGCAACAATGACTCGTGGAGGAGTACAGTATTAGGCCTTAGGAAGACAAAAGACTAGTGGTAAAAAGCATATTTTCAAGTGCTGTCTGTGGCAGCCAATGAATGTCTTCTGATTAGATAGTGCACACAGATGGTAGAGGTGGGCCTATGCAGGGGCTTGAAGGACTCCAACCACTGATCTACTAACATGAGGTTTTCTCAGAATACTACTGAGAGGGGTACTCTCAGGAGATTAAGCATTTGGTTCTCTTTTCTACTTTTCATTCCTTTGCTAGGTTGCCTGTTTGCCGGCATTTGATAAGCATACTGGTATAGTGAGTAGAAAGTTGGCAGAATGTAGAAGCAGACTAGCATAGTATAGTGAGGGCCTCATTGGATTACTGAAGACCTGGGTTCAAGTCCTGTCTCAGATACACACTGGCCATGTCACTGGAAAAATCATTAACCTCTCAGTGCCCTAGATAGCTCTCTAAGATTGTAAATTGAAAAGCAGATTCAGACTTGCATTGGTATATATTTATGTAAGTATGAGTAAATGAGCAAATATGCATTTATTAAATGCTTACACAATTTATATGCTTATAAACTTTAGAAAACAGGACAAATTCATTTGAAATGTGCATAATGCTTAAGACATTTTACAATATTTAATTCCTATATTTTTAAAAATGAAGAACAAGTAGCACTTGAGAAATATATTTTGGTTAGTTTTTTTGCACAAAATATATGAAATTCAGGAAAAAATTGATTGTACTTTTCATCAAAAAGTTTTTCATCAGCACATACTATTTTTTAAAAACTATATACATATAACACAATAGTCAGAGACAGTAAGGAGCTCAGTAAAATACTATATTGTAATCATCTGTAGCCATTCATTAAATCAATCTGTGAAAAATTAGAAATAATTTTATTTTTAATTATTTTTCTGGGAGAGCAATGCTTTGATAAAACATTTGGGAACATGCACTCTCTTGCTACACAAATACCAAGTATTTCTAACACTAGCTATAATTAACAAATTTGCATTAAAAAAGTATTTCATCCAACAAATATAATTCACTTGGCTAATAAAAAGTTATATTTTTGATAATTACCTGCAAAAAGATCTTCTCTGTCATCATCTAGAATGATTTCTGCAGGTTTAGGACCATTGGAGTTTGTACTTAGATCTTCTGCAGGAAGACTAGCTGGTTCTGGAGATGATGGACTTGACTGGTTAAAAAAACAGATAATGCATAAAGGATTGGTATATTATCTCTTAGTCCTTGTGTCTTCTATATGAATGTCATATTCTTTCTTAAAACATAGGTTTTTGTTATCTTTTGTTTTTATATTGCCTAGATTTTTCATGTATTACTCCTTTTAGGCCTCCAAAAGCAGGCTCTTGTAACAAAGAATCTTTTTGAAAAAGAGGGAAAAAAGATATGTCTTTGATAAGAAGAAAATAAATTCAACTGTTCTTATTTCCTACTTCCAACAAAATAACAGTGAACCAAAGGAATATATATGCTGCATATATGCTTATGTATATATGTTACCTGTATGTTTATATATAATCTATCAGATTATGCTTTAGGCAGAATATTGTACACATTTCCTTTTTAAAACAATAAGTGTAATAAGAGCAGCAATATGTTCAATTTTTGATTACCTCAAGTACTTTAAGGATCTATAATTTCAATGGTATGAGTACTACCTTTCACTGACACAGATCAAAACCCACCTAAAACTTTGCAGATAGTCATTTAAAGTTACTGGGGCTGAAAAATTAAGTATTCTGCAGGAAACTTGATAACAAGCCTTCCTAAGCTTAGTAAAACTTGTCCTTAGATGAGAGTTGTTGTATAGTCATTTTCAGTTGTGTCCTACTCTTTGTGAGCCCATTTGGGGTTTTCTTGGCAGAGTGACTGGAGTGGCTGGCCATTTCCTTCTCCAGCTCATTTTATAGATGAGGAAACTGAGGCAAACAGGGTTAAGTGAGTTGCCCAGGTTCACAAAACTAGTAAGTGTCTGAGGTTAGATTTGAATTTATGAAGATGAGTCTTCCTCACCCCAGGCCCAGTGCTCTATCCACTGTGTCACCAAGCTGCCCACCAGAACTACGTGTTGTGAACTTGGTGAACAAAGGCATGCTGTTGAGAATGATGGTTTTTTGGACTGGATGACATATAACTAAATGTGAATGAAAAAAAATGTAAATGAGACTGCTGGGACTAGAAAATTTTTTGAAACAAGATGGTTTTTAAAGTTACAAATGGGGGAAGATTTTATGTTGGGTGGATTTTGTAAATTTGAAATTTACCTCAATGGGCTTAGTTTATTTCAAGTTGACGGTACTTTATACTTTGCATAGTTTTTAATTACTTGTGATTGTTTAGAAAATAATAAATAGGTAAAGTGGTTTTTCTTATCATGTTCCTACTTCCCCCAAACTAAGACTTAGAGTGGGTTATTATGTAACGAGACAAAGAATCCCATTGCTATATCTCTACATGAAGCCTTTCCTAGCTTAGTAGGCTCTAGCAGAGCTTATACTCCTCTTGCATAGCTTTCAAGTACTCAGAGCTAACACACCTTGTTAAGGCATCAGACTAGTGTTTTAGTGAATCTCAAATTAATATCTCTTTAGGATACTGATCTAGGAAGATAATTAAAAGTAAATATATTTTATGATAGATTTCCCCATTAATTTAAAAATAAAATTCCACTGAACCTTCTGTATTTTCACACATTTCAGGAGACAGTGATAATTGTGTGCAAACATTTCAGAAATCTACAGATCTTGACAATGTTTCAAAAGCTGTCTATAAAGGAGTTTAAAGGTTATTTACTTCTTTTGAAAGTTCAGTACTAGTTAAATTCTAACAAGATGGAAACTCCAAAAGTTTCAAATGACCTTAGTTAAGAAAAGTAACAATATCTCCCACAAGCACAAAATTTACACTTGTGTTGAGTTTTCTGAGGACCTAAATATAATTTTCAAACACAAGGCATCATAGCAACCAGAAAGACAACCAAATACCAAAGTGAAGTAATATCTTGTAACAGAATACAAGTTTAGGGAACTTAATGTATAGCTGGAAGAGACCATTTAATTCAACCTCATTATGTTAAGGTGAGAAGACTAAGATCCAGGAAACTTGTCCAATACCACACACAGGTAGTTAAGTGGTAGAATTGGAATTTGAACCAAAGTTCCTTGCTTCCAAATCCTGTACTCCTTCTCTACACTCACAGGAGCCTTAGATTACAGCCCCAGCTTTTATATTAACTAGCTATGTAACTTCTCTAAACCTCAGTTTTCTCATTTGGGCGGAAAAAAGGATGAGAAAGGAGGGGAAGAGAAGGTATAGAGATGTGATAAATATGAAATTTTATTTGTATATTCAATTTAGCTATACAATAGGCAGAATTTAGTATAAGAACTTGAATATGTTTGCAAGTCCGTAGGCAATACTCAAAAAATGCATTGAAGCTGTTAATAAATGTTTTTGAGATTTGTTTCCTTTAGGTGCCATATGTTAATATCAGAAATACATGTTACTAAACTAAATATTTATAACTAATTCTCATTTGGATATTTGGGATTTTAGTTATCCCAAATAGAAACTAAGATATATATTTTACTGGCTGATAATATGAAGTACCAACGAATGACCTTGCTTTTTTCATACTTTTTTTTTTTGCGGGGCAATGAGGGTTAAGTGACTTGCCCAAGGTCACACAGCTAGTAAGTATCAAGTGTCTGAGGCCCTATTTGAACTGAGGTCCTCCTGAATCCAGGGCCAGTGCTTTATCCACTGCGCCGCCTACTGCCCCCCCTCATACTTTGTTTTTGAAGAAGACCAATGACATCACAGCGTTGGAGTCAGGATATGGTGTGTTTGGTTATGGCTGATCAGACCAACAAGAGTTTGGAAGGCACTACCATACATCAGGTACAAGTGGTTCATTAGAACATTTAAAGTGGAAGTGACCCTGGATTTGCACAGCTCATATTTCCTTTATGCTTCTTGATTCTGGTTTGCTCATAGAGCAGTGCCTTCTTTGATGCAGGGACTCCACACTAGACAGTCCTGCTAGAATTTCCCATGTCTCACAGTCAATACTAAAATTTTTCAGTGATACCTTGAGTATCCTTATGTTACTTCTTTTGACCACCATGTAAGCACTTACCTTCGTGTGAGTTCTACATAAAAGAATCTTTTGATAAGCATATGTTTGGCATTCGAACTATATGGCCAGCCCATTGGAATTGGGCTCTCTGTAATATGAGTTTGAATGCTTTGCAGGTTCAGTTCTAGAAAGGACCTTATTGTCTGTTACTTTAGTTTGCCAGGTAACCGTCAGGATCTTCCTTGAGACAATATAAGTGGAAGTGGTTCAGTTTTTTGGCATGGTACTGATAGACTATTCAGATTTCACAGGCATATCACAGTGTATTTATTAGCATGACAGCTCTGTAGAACCTTCAGTTTGCAGTCTAATACTTCTCTTCCATACTTTCTTTTGGAGCCCCCAAATGCTAAATTAGTTCTAGTCATACATGCATCAACCTCATCATCTGAGTGAACTTATTCACAGCATTCAAAATTTCTCCATTTACTGTGAGCAATGGTTCCACGTGTGAATGGTTGCAGTACTGGCTGGTGAAGCTCTGTTTTCCTAGTGTTGATTACCAGGCCCAAATTAGCGCAGATGGTAGAGAATCAATCCATATACTGTTGCATCTTGGTCTTAGAGGCTACACAAATAACCTCAATTCTTTTTTTTAAAAATTTTTTAATAACCTCAATTCTTACTGGAAGGACATAAGGGATGGAAGGAGGGAGGGAGGAAGAAAAAGACAAAGGAAAGAGGAAGAGGAAAAAGTATTTATTAAGCACCTACTATGTGCCAGGCACTGTGCAAAGTTCTTTACAAATATTATCTCATTTGATCTTCACAACAATCCTGTGGAGCAGGTACTATCATTGTTCCCGATTTTACAATTGAGGAAACTGAGGCAGACAGAGTGATTTGCCCAGGGTCATACAGCTAGTAGGTGTCTGAGACTGGATTTGAACTCAGGTCTTCTTGATTCCAGGTCTGGCACTCTATCCTGCTACATGACTACTATCTAGGAGTTCAGTCTTTTTTTTTTTTTTTAATGACCCTCCTGCATCACTCTCATTTCTCTTTCCATTTTTTCCTCTACCTCTCTCACTTTATCTTCAAAGTCCTTTTTGAGCACCTCTGTGGCCTGAGATCAATTCATATTTTTCTTGGAAGATTTGGATGTAGGAGCCCTGACGTTGCTATCCTCCTCTGAGGGCGCACCTCGATCTTCTTTGTTACTAAAGAAACTTTCTATGGTCCTCACCTTTCTCTGTCTGCTCATCTTGTCTGTCTTTTACTTGACTTTTAGCTCCTTAAAGTGGGGCACTGTTTCCAGGCTGCACTGTCCCAAGCTTCAGGGCATCCCAGGTGGTATGATTTAAGGAGGGGCAGGTTTTTCAATTGCCTGGCCTGTTCCCTGGTCCACAGGTAACCCCAGGTCAACTTGCTAATTAACCAGACAGCAAAACTTTGTGTGCTGTGGTTGTTAGCTCCAACGAGCCTGTGCCCCTCCCCAACCTGGGCCATTGCTACTCAAGCCTACCTCCTGGTTTCCAGTAGGGGTGAAAAACTCAAGTTCTGCCTCAGCACCAGCAGAGATCCCTGTAATCTCCCCCTGCCAACCACTTAGCCCTCTCACCAGCCTGTGAGATTAGTTCCAGGTGACACTGGTGCTGCAGCTGATTCAGAGGCTCCTGGGTTCTTTTTCCCTGGATCAGCCTGCCTGGGATTAGATCTGTGTCAGGGTGACTGTGGGGTTGGGTTCTACTCCTGCCTTGGCACAGTAGCCCCCTCCTGCTGACCTTCTAAGTCATCTTCGGCTGGAAAATTATCTCAGTCCATTCTTTTGTGGGTTTTGCTACTCTAGGAATTGTCCTATGGCATTTATTTGGAGGGTTTTTGGAGCAATTGTGTCATGAGTTCTGGGAGCTTATTGCTTTTCCTTTGCCATCTTGGCTCTACCCTGAACTGACCTTTTTTTTTTTTTTTTTTTGGCAGGGCAATGGGGGTTAAGTGACTTGCCCAGGGTCACACAGCTAGTAAGTGTCAAATGTGCGTTGCCTTCTTTTTTATGGAAAATGAGGACATTTGCCCTTTGGGCCTGGAGTCAGTAAGGTCTAAATTTAAATTTGGGCTCACACACTCACTAGCTGTGTGACCCCTGGGCAAGTCATTTAACCTCCCTTTGCCTTAATCCACTGGAGAAGGAAATGGAAAACCATTTCAGCATCTTTGCCAAGAAAGCTCTATATGAAGTCACCAAGAGTGGGATACGATGAATGACTGAACAATACTGAAATACTTTACTCACTTTTTCAAATATTTGTGTTGCTAGCTCAGGAATTACATCTGCCAGTTCTTTCAGTATGCTACCACTTTGTTCATTTGGATTTGCACATATCATGGGAAGCTACATGCTTAAAGAACCATATTATTCACTTAATCAAAAAATGTCAAGCATAAGACCTTGCTTAGTCTCTAGTTTGTTAGTGACTCCCCTCTACTATTGGCTATTTAAAATAATGTCTCAAAGAAACCTCTCATTTAAAAATGTTGAAAATTGAACTCATCTCCTGAAAACCCATGCTTTTTCCAAACTTCTCTATTGTTGTCCAGGTTACCACCATCCTTCTAGTCACCCATGTTTACAACCTCAATATCATCCTTGACTTCTCACTCACTCCACATAATCAATCAGTTGTCAAATCTTGTTATTTTTATTTCCGCAGTATCTTTTGAATATGTCCCTTCCTTTATACTCATATAGTTCAGACTCTACCTACAAGAGCCTCTTATTTAGTTGCCCTGCCTCTTGTCACTCCAATACATCCTCCACAGTTGCCAAAAGGAATTTCCTAAATTGAAGGTCTAAACACGTCACCCCTTTATTCAATAAATTCCAGTGGCTCCCAAACTCTTACTTGACATTAAAAGCTATTGACAACCTGGGCTCTCTCTAAATTTCCAGTGTTCGTATACTTTACTCCCTCCTACATTCTTTGCAATTTAGCCATACTGGCCTACTTGCTTATTCTATTAACAAGACATACCATTTCCAATCTTTGTGCCTTTGTATTAGCTGCCCTCCATGTTTAGAATACCTCTGCCTTTCCAGAACTTATGCAGAGGTATTCTATCTGATAGCCCCTTTAAATAGTTAAAGACAGATGTCTTATTCCCTTTCCCTAAGTCCTCTCTTTTTCAGACTAAAGATTCTAACAATTACAGTAAAATTTCCAATTACCCAGAATTAAAACACAAACACGATAAGTCAGTATCATTTTTTAAAGCACAATAAGTATGTTCAATTCACAGATTTGAATATTGTGGTACATCAATGCTGCTGACATTTTCCTCCATTCCCTTTTTTGAGCTGCCATTAAACCTTCATCTCCCCTGTGAAGATTTCTATTAATGAGGATATTTATTCTCCTATGGTTTGCTTGTTTTTTGGGGGGGAAAAAAGTAAAAAATAAAAATTATCAGAAACAAAATAAATAGAAGGCAAAGGAAGTATTTGTAGATGGAGGTTTTCCCTCTACCTTCCCTCCCCTGCTGTAGCTGAATCTTCTAGTTGGGTTTTATTACACTATGTGCTCAATTCCACTCCTATTTTCTTTTTTGCAATTCATTTTTTTGTTTTTGTTTTTTGGTGGGGCAATGAGGGTTAAGTGACTTGCCCAGGGTCACACAGCTAGTAAGTGTCAAGTGTCTGAGGCCAAATTTGACCTCAGGTCCTCCTGAATCCAGGGCTGGTGCCTTATCCACTGTGCTACCTAGCTGCTGTGCCCCCCCTCCCCCCGCCCGCCCTGCCCCAGCTGTCCCCTCCACTTCTATTTTCTATCACTGTACTTCACAAATTATTTTCTAATTAAATAAAACTTCTAGCTGTTCCCCAAATTCAATGTTCCATCTCCTGCTCTGGGACACATAAATGCAGAGGTACCACAGAAATGCAGTGGACATACATATATACACACACACATATATACATGTATGTATGTGTGTATGTACAGGTACATAAAAATGCTAAATGTATGTACAGGCTGAGATAGATTAAGTAACAAATACAAGGTCATACAGGTATTAAGTACCAGGGCTCAGCGGTTTCTATTTGAAGTTAATAAAAAGCAGATCAAATGTCTTTTGACATCACTATCATCCATTAAAATGGTATTGTAAACTGTGGATCATTTGGAAAATTTTATTCTCCTTGGAGTTTATACCATTTCTCCATGTGTACCATGTATCTAGTCTGAAAGAAAGCAAAATAGGAAGAAAATAAATTCAATTCAAGGTAAGGAAGAAGAAGCATTGAGAGGTTTACTTTAACTTAGTAGGTACATAGTGGGAATGTAGTAATTAATTACTTGTATGTATGAATGATTAGTGCCTCTTGGTAACTCATAGGCCAACTATTTTTTCTATATTTCACAGTCACAAAAGCAGTCAGTAAACATTTATTAAGTGCCTACTATGTGTCAGGCACTGTACTGAGAAGCACTGGGAACACAAAGGCAAAAGACAGCTCACTCCCCCAAGGAGCTCACAGTATACTGAGGAAGACTATAATTATTACTATATACAAATAATTATGTACAAACAAGCTAAATACATGATAAATTGGAAATAATTAATCGAAGGAAGGCATTAGAATTAAGAGAGCGAGGGAAAGACTTCCTGTAGAAAGTGGTATTTTAGTTGGAACTTGAAGAAAGCCAGGGATACCAAGAAGCGGAGCATTCTAGCTATGGGAGACAGACAGTGAAAATGTACAGGCAGGAGACAGAATGCATTATTTGAGAAATGGCAAAGGGGTTACTGTCACTGGATTGCAGAGTATATGGGACAATATAAGGTGTAAGAAGACTGGAAAGGTGGTGAATGGCTTTGAATATCAAATAGAAGATTTGATATTTGATTCAGGAAGTGATAGGGAGCTAATGGAATTTGAGTGGGGAGGACTGACATGGCCAAACCTGTACTTTAGGGAGATGACTTTGACAGCTGAATGGGAGATGGAACAGAGTGGGGAAAGACTTGTAGAAGGCAGACCAACCAAAAGGCTATTGAAATAGTCCATGTGTGAAGTGGTGAGGGTCTGTACTAAGGTGGTAGCAGTGTAAGATGAAAGAAGGGGGCATAAAGGAAAGGTTAGGAAGATAAAACTGACAAGTCTTGCAATTGATCAGATATGCAGAAAGCAGGCTTGGAGTGTTGCAAGCTAAATGCTCTGGCACAATCCTGAATAACTGGGAGGATGATGGTACTCCCAATAGTAATAGGAAGTCAGGAAAAGGGAGGGGTTTGGGGGTAAAGATAATGACTTTTGTTTTAGACATGCTGAGTTTAAGAAATATATGGGACATTGAGTTCAATATGTCCAATAAACAGTTGGAAAAGTGAGATTGGAGGTCAGGAGAGAAATTGGGGAAGAACAAGTAGATTTACGAATCCTTTGCATAGGGGCAGCTAGGCGGCACAGTGGATAAAGTACTGGCCCTGAATTCAGGAGGACCTGAATTCAAATCTAGCCTCAGACACCTGACACTAGCTGTCTGACCTTGGGCAAGTCACTTAACCCTCACTGCCCCCCCGCCCCCCCCCAGAATCACTTATATAGAGATGACATGAATTTTACTGTCATAGTGGGGAAATCAGAATAAAAGTTATTTGCAACTAAAGTAAGTCTTAGCTCAATTGCTAGAATCCATTATGGAATTTTGGGTATTGTCTTAGTATTCTGATATGTAGAATGAAATATCTGTCTTCCCCTACTACTTATACCTTCAGTTATTCACTATAAACTACCAAATAAAGTACATATTTCTTAGCTTGTCATCGAAAGCCCTCCCACAATTAAAGCACTACTTGATCATTATACTAATAAGAGTTCAGTACAAGAATATGTCATCACATTTATACACCATAACTTACTCATCCACTTGCCAGTTTATGGGAATTATATTCTTTGCCACTTCAAAGAGAATCTATTGTTATCGATATTTTTATACAACATTAGAGGTGATTTTGTCTAAGAGTAATCTTTCCCTAGCCTACCTTTCCCCTAAATCACCCTCCCCTCTTCTTTCCTTTCCCTATTTCCTGTTAAGGAAAATGTATTTCTCTGCCTATATGTTTCTTATTCCTTCTTCTTTTGACTAATTTTGTCATTTTCATTTATGCTTCTCTTTTTTATGTTTCTCTTCAGCCCTGTGTTTAAACTTCAAAGTTTCTATGTAGTTCTCATCTTTTCACATTAGAAATATTTGGAAGTTCTCTACTTCATTAAAAATATTCCCCTCCCCCAGCAGTTTTGTTGGATAAATTATTTTTGGTTATAGGCCCATATCTTTTGCCTTGTGGAATACTGTATTCCAAGTTCTCTGCCCTTTTACACTGGGGGCTATGATTTTTACTGTGGCTCCTTAGTACTGCATGCAACATTTTTTCTTTGACCTGGAAGGCCTAGATTCTGGCTACTATGTTCTTGAGAATTTGCATTTCGGCATATTTTTCTCAAAAGAAAGGATGGAGTCCTTTTCTCTTTCTACTTTGCCTTCTGATTCTAAGAGAGATGTCATTTTTATTATTATTTTTTTTTTGATATATGCTGTCTAGGCTTTTTTTGTTTGTTTGTTTGTTCATGTTATTCAGATAGCCCACTGATTCTTGAATATTTTCTCCTTGATGTGTTTTCCTGATCAGTTGTTTTTACTATGAGATACTTTACATTTTCTTCTATTTCTTACCCCCAGCATTTTGACTTTGTTCTAATGTTTCTTGGTGTCTCATGAAGTCATTAGTTTCTATTTTGCCCATTCTAATTTTCAGGACTCCTGGGGTCTGAGTCACATAATTGCTGTTCCTGCCTTCTGAACTTCTTTTTCCATACAAAGTCCAGAGCCTTCCTACTTGGGAATGCTACTCCACAGTGGAAGTTTCCTTCTTAGTACACTCTAGATCTGTGAACCAGAACTGGGTAGCTGGCCACAAAGCTGCCAGTTTATACCCGTTTCTAACTCGGTGACCTAGTATAGGATTTGGTAGTGTTTCAGTATAGGTCTGGGTCCTCCTCTTGCCCTCATGCACAGATTCTCCATGGAAATTTAAATGCTATGCATGTAACATTCTCCTGAGGGCCAATATCTGCAAATCTCCCATTTGGTCTAAGCTGAATAAATGACTTACTGTGACATTTTCTAGATTTCTCCAACAGGATTCAGTCTGGTGCAATTTTCTAGATCTGTTTTGAGGATTTTATAGAAGGGAGCTCATCATAGTGCTTCCTACCACTCTGCCCCTTAAATATTTAAATCTATACAACACTTAGGTAGTCCCATTTTTCTTTCACCACAACATATCCTTAATAAACTCCCGTATTTCTACCTCCTGAAATTCCTTCCTTCACAAGGTACTTCTCAAATGCTCTATCTACCATGAATGTTTTCTTGATTAGCCCAAAGAGAAGTGATCTTTCCCTCCTCTTTAAATCTTTTATGGCACAGTTGTACTCTTAATCTCTTTGCTTACAAAGTCCATCTTCCACAATGATAGCCAAACTTATCTTCCTAATGTACAGGTTTGATCATCACATCACTCCCTTGCTAAAAACTCTCTTTCATTCTCCATAAACTATCAAATAAAATATAATTTCTTGGCCTAATATTCAAAGCTCTCCACAACCTAGTTCTAACCTATATTTGCAGTGGTATTCCACATTATTCTCTCTCTCTCTTTTTTTTTTGGCAGGGCAATGAAGGTTAAGTGACTTGCCCAGGGTCACACAGCTAGTAAGTGTCAAGTGTCTGAGGCCAAATTTGACCTCAGGTCCTCCTGAATCCAGGGCTGGTGCCTTATCCACTGTGCTACCTAGCTGCTGTGCCCCCCCTCCCCCCGCCCGCCCTGCCCCAGCTGTCCCCTCCACTTCTATTTTCTATCACTGTACTTCACAAATTATTTTCTAATTAAATAAAACTTCTAGCTGTTCCCCAAATTCAATGTTCCATCTCCTGCTCTGGGACACATAAATGCAGAGGTACCACAGAAATGCAGTGGACATACATATATACACACACACATATATACATGTATGTATGTGTGTATGTACAGGTACATAAAAATGCTAAATGTATGTACAGGCTGAGATAGATTAAGTAACAAATACAAGGTCATACAGGTATTAAGTACCAGGGCTCAGCGGTTTCTATTTGAAGTTAATAAAAAGCAGATCAAATGTCTTTTGACATCACTATCATCCATTAAAATGGTATTGTAAACTGTGGATCATTTGGAAAATTTTATTCTCCTTGGAGTTTATACCATTTCTCCATGTGTACCATGTATCTAGTCTGAAAGAAAGCAAAATAGGAAGAAAATAAATTCAATTCAAGGTAAGGAAGAAGAAGCATTGAGAGGTTTACTTTAACTTAGTAGGTACATAGTGGGAATGTAGTAATTAATTACTTGTATGTATGAATGATTAGTGCCTCTTGGTAACTCATAGGCCAACTATTTTTTCTATATTTCACAGTCACAAAAGCAGTCAGTAAACATTTATTAAGTGCCTACTATGTGTCAGGCACTGTACTGAGAAGCACTGGGAACACAAAGGCAAAAGACAGCTCACTCCCCCAAGGAGCTCACAGTATACTGAGGAAGACTATAATTATTACTATATACAAATAATTATGTACAAACAAGCTAAATACATGATAAATTGGAAATAATTAATCGAAGGAAGGCATTAGAATTAAGAGAGCGAGGGAAAGACTTCCTGTAGAAAGTGGTATTTTAGTTGGAACTTGAAGAAAGCCAGGGATACCAAGAAGCGGAGCATTCTAGCTATGGGAGACAGACAGTGAAAATGTACAGGCAGGAGACAGAATGCATTATTTGAGAAATGGCAAAGGGGTTACTGTCACTGGATTGCAGAGTATATGGGACAATATAAGGTGTAAGAAGACTGGAAAGGTGGTGAATGGCTTTGAATATCAAATAGAAGATTTGATATTTGATTCAGGAAGTGATAGGGAGCTAATGGAATTTGAGTGGGGAGGACTGACATGGCCAAACCTGTACTTTAGGGAGATGACTTTGACAGCTGAATGGGAGATGGAACAGAGTGGGGAAAGACTTGTAGAAGGCAGACCAACCAAAAGGCTATTGAAATAGTCCATGTGTGAAGTGGTGAGGGTCTGTACTAAGGTGGTAGCAGTGTAAGATGAAAGAAGGGGGCATAAAGGAAAGGTTAGGAAGATAAAACTGACAAGTCTTGCAATTGATCAGATATGCAGAAAGCAGGCTTGGAGTGTTGCAAGCTAAATGCTCTGGCACAATCCTGAATAACTGGGAGGATGATGGTACTCCCAATAGTAATAGGAAGTCAGGAAAAGGGAGGGGTTTGGGGGTAAAGATAATGACTTTTGTTTTAGACATGCTGAGTTTAAGAAATATATGGGACATTGAGTTCAATATGTCCAATAAACAGTTGGAAAAGTGAGATTGGAGGTCAGGAGAGAAATTGGGGAAGAACAAGTAGATTTACGAATCCTTTGCATAGGGGCAGCTAGGCGGCACAGTGGATAAAGTACTGGCCCTGAATTCAGGAGGACCTGAATTCAAATCTAGCCTCAGACACCTGACACTAGCTGTCTGACCTTGGGCAAGTCACTTAACCCTCACTGCCCCCCCGCCCCCCCCAGAATCACTTATATAGAGATGACATGAATTTTACTGTCATAGTGGGGAAATCAGAATAAAAGTTATTTGCAACTAAAGTAAGTCTTAGCTCAATTGCTAGAATCCATTATGGAATTTTGGGTATTGTCTTAGTATTCTGATATGTAGAATGAAATATCTGTCTTCCCCTACTACTTATACCTTCAGTTATTCACTATAAACTACCAAATAAAGTACATATTTCTTAGCTTGTCATCGAAAGCCCTCCCACAATTAAAGCACTACTTGATCATTATACTAATAAGAGTTCAGTACAAGAATATGTCATCACATTTATACACCATAACTTACTCATCCACTTGCCAGTTTATGGGAATTATATTCTTTGCCACTTCAAAGAGAATCTATTGTTATCGATATTTTTATACAACATTAGAGGTGATTTTGTCTAAGAGTAATCTTTCCCTAGCCTACCTTTCCCCTAAATCACCCTCCCCTCTTCTTTCCTTTCCCTATTTCCTGTTAAGGAAAATGTATTTCTCTGCCTATATGTTTCTTATTCCTTCTTCTTTTGACTAATTTTGTCATTTTCATTTATGCTTCTCTTTTTTATGTTTCTCTTCAGCCCTGTGTTTAAACTTCAAAGTTTCTATGTAGTTCTCATCTTTTCACATTAGAAATATTTGGAAGTTCTCTACTTCATTAAAAATATTCCCCTCCCCCAGCAGTTTTGTTGGATAAATTATTTTTGGTTATAGGCCCATATCTTTTGCCTTGTGGAATACTGTATTCCAAGTTCTCTGCCCTTTTACACTGGGGGCTATGATTTTTACTGTGGCTCCTTAGTACTGCATGCAACATTTTTTCTTTGACCTGGAAGGCCTAGATTCTGGCTACTATGTTCTTGAGAATTTGCATTTCGGCATATTTTTCTCAAAAGAAAGGATGGAGTCCTTTTCTCTTTCTACTTTGCCTTCTGATTCTAAGAGAGATGTCATTTTTATTATTATTTTTTTTTTTGATATATGCTGTCTAGGCTTTTTTTGTTTGTTTGTTTGTTCATGTTATTCAGATAGCCCACTGATTCTTGAATATTTTCTCCTTGATGTGTTTTCCTGATCAGTTGTTTTTACTATGAGATACTTTACATTTTCTTCTATTTCTTACCCCCAGCATTTTGACTTTGTTCTAATGTTTCTTGGTGTCTCATGAAGTCATTAGTTTCTATTTTGCCCATTCTAATTTTCAGGACTCCTGGGGTCTGAGTCACATAATTGCTGTTCCTGCCTTCTGAACTTCTTTTTCCATACAAAGTCCAGAGCCTTCCTACTTGGGAATGCTACTCCACAGTGGAAGTTTCCTTCTTAGTACACTCTAGATCTGTGAACCAGAACTGGGTAGCTGGCCACAAAGCTGCCAGTTTATACCCGTTTCTAACTCGGTGACCTAGTATAGGATTTGGTAGTGTTTCAGTATAGGTCTGGGTCCTCCTCTTGCCCTCATGCACAGATTCTCCATGGAAATTTAAATGCTATGCATGTAACATTCTCCTGAGGGCCAATATCTGCAAATCTCCCATTTGGTCTAAGCTGAATAAATGACTTACTGTGACATTTTCTAGATTTCTCCAACAGGATTCAGTCTGGTGCAATTTTCTAGATCTGTTTTGAGGATTTTATAGAAGGGAGCTCATCATAGTGCTTCCTACCACTCTGCCCCTTAAATATTTAAATCTATACAACACTTAGGTAGTCCCATTTTTCTTTCACCACAACATATCCTTAATAAACTCCCGTATTTCTACCTCCTGAAATTCCTTCCTTCACAAGGTACTTCTCAAATGCTCTATCTACCATGAATGTTTTCTTGATTAGCCCAAAGAGAAGTGATCTTTCCCTCCTCTTTAAATCTTTTATGGCACAGTTGTACTCTTAATCTCTTTGCTTACAAAGTCCATCTTCCACAATGATAGCCAAACTTATCTTCCTAATGTACAGGTTTGATCATCACATCACTCCCTTGCTAAAAACTCTCTTTCATTCTCCATAAACTATCAAATAAAATATAATTTCTTGGCCTAATATTCAAAGCTCTCCACAACCTAGTTCTAACCTATATTTGCAGTGGTATTCCACATTATTCTCTCTCTCTCTTTTTTTTTTGGCAGGGCAATGAAGGTTAAGTGACTTGCCCAGGGTCACACAGCTAGTAAGTGTCAAGTGTCTGAGGCCAAATTTGAACTCAGGTCCTCCTGAATCCAGGGTTGGTGCTCTATCCACTGCGCCACCTCGCTACCCCCTCACGCTATTCTCTTTTATGAGGTTTATAATCTGGCCAAATTGAATTTACTCACTGTTTCTTTATCTCTTCTTCCCTCTCCTGCCTCTCTTTCTACATGTATCCCTCCATACCACTGACAACTCCATCTACTGAAATTCTTCACATTTTTCAAGCTCTGACGTCCTTCATGAAGTTTTCTCTGACCTGCCCAACAAAGTTATCCATTCCTCCTCATATTTTTTGCTATGTTGATTCACTCATTTAAACTTTATTATCTATGTTAAAAACATTATGCAAGGTGCTAAGGAAGATCAAAAATAATAGATTAGATGACATCTTTGTAGTCCTGAAATTTATAGTCTAGTAAAAGAACCAGGGAAGATAGTTATTGACTAGAAGGATCAGGAAGGAGAAGGTGATATTTGAGTCTATCTTTTCTTCTGCATTTAAACCATAACTTTTGTTGAAATTATTTGTGTACATCTAAGACCCTTATTAGATTATGTTTCCCAGGCAAGTGACTATGAGTTTTCATTTTGTATGTTCATCAACAACACTACCAAATGTGTAATAGAGATACTTATGAAATATTTATTGAATTCAATTTATTATTCTTCCTATCTAATAGAAAAGCATTTCAAAAAGGGGCAAGCCCAATTTTTTTCTCCTTTATTTTATTCTACCTTCTAAGTCTCTTAAAAATTATAAATACAGGTGTTCAAATATCAGAGCAAATAAAGGCCACCTGGAAGTGGCAAATGCTATTAAGTAATTCTCATTTTCCAATGTCAGGGAACCAAATTGACACTATTAAAAAATTAAAAAAATTTTAAAAGTCATAAAAACAATTATCAGGTCATTAACATAGACATTTTAAAAAGTTGAGTCAAAAGATCTTTCATGGAATTTTTAAGCTAGGCATCAGAGAATTCTGATCACCAAGTATAATTTTTTTCCAGCTCAGAGGAATGAATGAATAAAGGAAGAAGTGGCAGTTTCAATAAGTGGAAGCATTATAAAAAGTAGAAGAGTATTTATTAAGCACTGTAGTCACATACTGTTGTCTGTTTGAAAGTCAAAGGTGACTTCTGTGGCCTTAAGGGCAAAAATTGTTTTATTTTTTGTCTTTGTATCCCTACCACAGTAACTAACACATAGTAGGTGCCCAATAAAAGTTTGTTAAATTGAGTTTAATTTATACTTATTTGGAAACTTGTGACATTGTTAACTATATTCTTATTCTAACCATATTCATAAGTCTTAAGAGGATGTGAATTAGAGAAGTGAGGTGTTTACCAAGAGAGCTTCTTGAAATCATAAATGTATAGAATGTATATAGAATAAGAAAAATTCCAAGTTAAATACTCCTAATTAATCAGCATCTGGCACACTGTTTTGTGTCCCTTCATCGCCCTAAATGTCCTTGTCAGATTTGCAACAATGAATATTGATGCAAAAATTTAAAATAAAACACTAGCAAAAAAATCATAGCAATACATAACAAGGATCATACGCTATGACCAGGTGGAATTTATAACAGGAATGCAGGGCTCAATATTAGGAAAACTATCAGCATAATTGACCATATCAATAACAAAAGCAACAGAAATCATATGATTATTTCAATAGACGCAGAAAGGGCCTTTGACAAAATACAGCACCCATTCCTATTAAAAACACCAGAGAGCACAGGAAGAAAAGCAGCTTACCTTAAAATGATAAGTACAATTTATTGAAAACCATCAGCAAGCATTATCTGTAATAGGGATAACCTAAAAGCCTTCCCAATACAATCAGGGGTGAAGCAAGGATGCTCATTATCACCTCTATTATTAAATATTTTATTAGAAATGTTAGCTATAGCAATAAGAGAAGAAAAAGAAATTAAAGGAATTAGAGTAGGTAACGAGGAAACAAAACTATCACTCTTTGAAGATGATGTTATACTTAGAAGATCCTAGAGAATCAACTAAAATGCTACTTGAAATTATAAACTTTAGCAAGGTTGCAGGATACAAAATAAACCCACATAAATCATTAGCATTTCCATATGTTACCAATAAAGTCCAGCAATAACAGAGAGAAAGAGAAATTCCATTTCAAATGACTGTGGCCAACAATGTGCATCAAACCATAGTGCCCAGAACTGAACAATCTACATGTAGTGGCACAGAACACAGTGGGATGATTATGTCTAATTGTGGATACTTCTTCTTTTTTTTTGTGTGTGTGAGGCAATTGGGGTTAAGTGACTTGCCCAGGGTCACACAGCCAGTAAGTGTTAAGTGTCTGAGGCCGCATTTGAACTCAGGTATTCCTCACTCCAGGGCCGGTGCTCTATCCACTGCACCACCTAGCTGCCCCGCGGATACTTCTTTTAATAGAACCTTAGATTCCATTAGCTTTTGGAGGCAACCTTGCTAATCTTCTAACTCAGTGCGTCTAAAGTTACCTAAAATGCCTAAGTTCAAAGCTCCCTCATCTTGTACTTCTGAATTTAAGTTTTTTTTAGTTCAACAATGCATACCTATTAAATTTTATCTTATTATATTCAGCCTCTTGTTCTAGCCTGTCAACAGTATTTCAATCTTGATTTTGTTATCCCAATTGTAAACTACCCTTCTTTGTGTCATCTACAAATTTGAAGAGAATGCCTTCAAAGTTTTTACCCAAGGCAGCTAGGTGGCGCCGTGGACCCTGGATTCAGGAGGACCTGAGTTCAGGTCCGGCCTCAGACACTTGACACTAGCTGTGTGACTCTGGGCAAGTCACTTAACCCTCACTGCCCTGGAAAAAGAAAGAAAAAGAAAAAAAAGAAAAGTCTTTACCCAAGACATTCTTTTAGTATATTTATTTCACATTTTTCTACTCTGTCTTCAAAGATATCATGAGAGACTCTGCTAAAAGTCTCAGTGAAATCTAACAGTACTGGTTTATAGCATTACAAAAAATATAAACAAGGTTAGTTAAGTATGAGTTATTCTCAGTGAACTCATACTGGTTTCTAGTTATCATTGGGCTGTCTAAATGCTAAGAAATGAACTAATTAAAAAATCTATTTTAAAATCTTGTCAAGGATCAGTATCAAGGTCTTTGGTTTATAGTTTGCAAAATCGACTTACTTTCCTTTTTTACAAATTGGGAACCTGCTCTACAAAATAACTCAAAGGTCCTCAAGTACAATCTGGCAATCCCATCTGCAAGTTCTTTCAATACCCTGGAATGTAATTCATCTAGGCCAGAAGACCTAGAGTCCTTTAAAATAGTAAGTGGCCTTTTTCCTATCTCTTCACCTATACTGGTTTTCAAATTGAATCTTTATTTTTCCATTAAATCGATCAATAGGCTTTGTTTGATCAAACACTTCCCAACAAACACCCAAATAGCAACCCCTCTACCCAGAGTACATTTTCCAAAAGTTAGTTTCTTGCCAGCAGAGAAACTTTGATAGTTTGATAACATTACCACAGTACATTGTCAATTACATAATACATAGTCAATTCCCTCTCAAGTATGTTTACCTTATCTTTTCTAGCTTTGATGTCTTGATAGAAAAGACAGAAACAAAATAATGTTCAATGATTCTGTTCTCTGAATGTTTTCTGTTAAAAGTGATTGCTATCCTTTGGCTACAGCCTATTCAAGGGTCCATGGAATTACTGTAATGAGTCCATAAGTATATTTTTCTTCCACCAACAGATATTAAATTTTATATTAAAAATGGGTCCTTCCATGATGAAAAATGCTAACCATCTCCAGAAATAAATGAATGCAAACTGAAGTACAACTTTTTTACTTTCCTTTTCTTTTTTGGTGTTTTCTTTTACAACATGGCTAATATGGAAATGTTTGGTGTGACTTGAGATGTATAATCTATACCATATTATTTGCCTTCTCAAGGGGTGGGGGAAGGGTGGGAGAGAATTTGGAACTCAAAATTCTAAAAAATGAATGTCAAAAATTTTTTACACGTAATTGGGAAATATTTAATGAAATAAATACAAATATTTTTCAAAACAGTCCTATATGTAAAATTACTGGGAATTACTATATTATATAATTTTCTCTAATCTGTAACGATTGGAATGACACCACCTGCTGGAGACTTACTGTAGAAAAGCTCTGCCATGAGGTGAAGGTCTCTGAGGGCCAGACCATGAGTCTTTTCTTTGGTGTCAGGAAGTGACGTTTGCTTGTGGGAGGAAGAAGGGGGAGCCTGGGTCTCTGACTCTCTCTCTTTCCTGTGCACTCTGGCGGGGAGTGGAGCTAGGAATGCTCTCTCCCTTTAATAGATAGATGAATATAGGCCTTTCTCTCCCTCTTTACCAAATTCTTATTCTCCTTAAAAAATGCTTAAAAGTCTAACTCTTGATAAAGCTTATAATTTATTGGCGACCACTCATTAGATATTTTAGACAGTATAGCTAGAATTTTAGCCTTAACAGATGGCAGGGCAATGGGGGTTAAGTGACTTGCCCAGGGTCACGCAGCTAGTAAATGTCAAGTGTCTGAGGCCGGATTTGAACTCAGGTACTCCTGAATCCAGGGCCAGTGCTTTATCTACTGTACCACCTAGCTGCCCCTTAAACTCAGGTCTTCCTGAATCCAGGGCCACTGCTCTATCCACTTGGATTATGGGAACTTATCATTTAAGACATTAAATGCCTTTATTCTGAGTTATCAGATGACAGTTGGCCAAAATGCCATCCAATCACAAGAGGAATACATGCAAGAGCAGACACTGAACTGTCACATGAGGGGAGACATGCATGAAGTCAAGGTTTTGGCCGAGGGAACGGCTTTTGACAAATGTTGAGGTTGGATTCTCTTGGTTTAATATTTCTTTTTTCTTTTTCCCCACAATATTGTACAGATGGCTGGAAGTTTTGATCCCACCCATCTCATTCTTCACCTGGCTTCTATGTCCCCTCCTATATGCCTGATGCCACGGACATCTCAATCCCGTGCATCTGATTAAGTCTGACTCAGTTTCCTCCAATATGTTCAGTGGCATGGACATATATTCCATCCACCTATTTTAAGCCTGGCATACTGCATGGGCAGTATATATTGCTCAAGAGTGGGAATGCTCATATCCCATCATTTCTCTGTTCTTTTATGGTAACCCCCATAATTATCTCAGGTGTCATGATAAATACAGTGTTGAATTTGGCCTTGACATCTGTTACCAATTATATTAGATTTTTAAATTTCTCATAATGGCATGAGGATAATTAGGCAGGTGATGCAAAAAGTGATGAAACAATGATAAAAAGTATTTTTAAAAATTAATATTGCAAGGGGCAGCTAGGTGGAGCAGTGGATAGAGCACCGGCCCTGGAGTCAGGAGGACCTGAGTTCAAATCCGGCCTCAGACACTTACCACTTACTAGCTGTGTGACCCTGGGCAAATCACTTAACCCCAATTGCCTCACTAAAAACAAAACCAAAAATCAATATCGCAGCAATTGTCTTCTCAATTAACCCTCCATAAGGGGGGGACTATAACAATATTAAGTTTTAGAGAATGTTTCAATTTTTGTTTTATTATACGTTTCATGTGTAACAACTAAGATTCTGAATTCCCTTAGACATGTTTTTTGAGAACTTTCATTGTTTGATTTGATTAATGACAAAGCTATTTTAAAGTTGTGTTAAGCTCAATTTTGTAGGAAATTTTCCTGGCTGTTTACCAGGATCCACACATCAACCCCTGAAAAGACTTCCATTCCATGACTACACCCAAAGGACATCTGAGAAAAGACTTTCAGAGACTTTAAATGAACAATTTTCTTTTGTTGTTGTTTTTTTCTTTTCTCTTTCTGTTATAATACACACCATCTGTAACATGTACTCTCTGCAGAGGCCCTCCCTTTGCAAGACCAATGTCAAAGCACCGGTTCATAAGGACAAAAAAAACCCACCCCTCTGGACAAAACTTTCCTCTCTCCCTTTTCTATATTATTATTAACATATTGTTAGTTAGCATAGGTTATTATATTTTGTTATTTTTGACTGTTTCATCAAGGAAATGCCCCATTTCTTGAAGAAACAAAGCAGGGACTGTAATGATTGGAATGACGCCACCTGCTGGAGACTTACTGTAGAAAAGCTCTGCCATGAGGTGAAAGTCTCTGAGGGCCAGACCATGTGTCTTTTCTTTGGCGTCAGGAAGTAACGTTTGCTTGTGGGAGGAAGAAGGGGGAGCCTAGCTCTCTGACTCTCTCTCTTTCCTGTGGACTCTGGCGGAGAGTGGAACTAGGAATGCGCTCTCTCTCTCTCTCTCTCTCTCTCTCTCTCTCTCTCTCTATATATATATATATATATATATATATATATTTAAAGTCCATTATATCATCTATAACACTTTTCACAAGGCTCAGCTTGTTCTGGACTTTAGTTTTCTTGATGTTATTTTTATACATCTGTGGCTACCCTTCTTGGTTATACACCTCTCCTTTCTTCTTTGTACATATTCTTTTAAAAATCAGAGCTCAGAGAGCTTATTATAGAGCCACATCAGTTTTTTTCAGATGGCATTTCCATGTGATTGTGTCAGATTTTTATTTCTGAGAATTTCTTAAGCCCTCAAGCTATCTTCCTTTTCAGAATTTTTAAAGGGAATTTTGGCCAAGACGACTGCTTAAATAGGAACAGGCAGCCCAACTCACATCTTACTTCATAAAAAAACCTAAAAATAGCATCAATGATCAAGAGATCCAATGAGAAGTTATAGGAGGTGACTTCTTCGAACCCAAAACTGTACAGAAAGCCAAGAGGGCAATAAGAAAGGCTGTTGAACAGAAAAGTCAGCTGCCCTTCACAAGCAAACAAGCTAGAAATCTCCTATGTGTTCATGACCAAAGGTACTTATACCCTTCAAAGCTCCATATTCTGAGACAGCAGGAACAGAAATTCCCCCACGAAAGCTCCAGGAGGGAAAACCACCATCAGAGAGCTTGGAATTCAACAGGCGCAAGGGCCATCGGCCAGGTGCAACACTATTCACACCTATGGCCAAAGGGGTCTGAAGGCCCTAGCACTAAGTCCTGTGAGTAGTACTCTGACATTTGCTTCCTTGTGACCCCTCAAATAAGTCACTGCATCTACTAGTTCCAGGAATTTTCACTGGCTGTCTTCCATGCCTGGAATTCTCTCCCTCATCATCTCTATGTCCTGGCTTGCTTCAAGTCTCAGCTAAAATCCCACCCTTTGCAAGAAGCCTTTCCCAATTATGTCCAATTTATCCTGAACATATCTTGTTTATATATAGCTGTTTGAATGTTGTCTCTTCCATTAGACACGTGGTCTAGTTTAGAACAGAGGTAGGACTTCCTGTCTTCTTTCTTCCTTTCCTTTCTTTCTCTATTTGTATCCCTAGTACTTAGAACAGCACCTGGCAAACAGTAGGCACTTAATAAATGCTTGTTGACTTAATAGAAGACCCAGTGCTTAGAACCTCAAACATCCAGAAAGAGCTAACCCTGGGAATAGAAGTCAAGAGAGAAACCCAGGTGATCCAGAGCAAAACCAAACAGGGTTGACCATACCACCCAAAAGTGAAACAGGAGGTAGATGGAATATGGATAAAGTCCTAATTTAGGAACTAAGCTGAGAGAGATAGAAGTAAACACAGTAAGATATAGACTACTATAGAGAATTATAATAGATTCTGAGATACTCAGAAACACAACTTGGAGAATAACTCCATAACAATGTCAAGAAAAAAGAGAGCCACTGAAGTATTTTTTATTTTTATTTTTATTTTTTTTATTGAGGCAATTGGGGTTAAGTGACTTGCTCAGGGTCACATAGCTAGTAAGTGTTAGGTGTCTGAGGCTGGATTTGAACTCAGGTACTCCTGACTCCAGGGTTGGTGCTCTATCCACTGCACCACCTAGCTGCCCCAGTATTTTTTAAATTGTACAGAGGAGAGTTTGGGGGAGTGAAGGTGGTGGGAACAGGGAAACACTAATTTATTGCTATTTTAAAAAAATAGGTTGAATTTAATATACAGATTTTAAAAGGGAAGCATTAAATAATAGACATTCATGGTTTTATATGCAATCCTCTTTTGTGTTCTATTTTGTATATGGAAATGCTCTTTTGGGGGATGTCTGTTAAGTTTATAATTTTAAAAAGAAAGGAAGGAAGGTCTCTAGCACACTGGAGATCCCCTGTGTGGGATATTATGGGAGGAGACATAGGCAAGAGTCACACATGATAGGCTGGCATAGATAGTTTGCAATATGAATCTTTGGAGTAAACTTTATAAAATTGTGATACCACAGAATCATTTGATTAAAAAATGGTGACTATGAGGAATTCAGAGAAAGATGAAATGATTTATATAATCTAATACAGAGTGAAATGAGGAGAACCAAAAAATTATGCACAGCTATAACAATTAGACTAAAAGACCAGTAAAAGTTAACCAAGGGCAGCTAGGTGGCCTAGTGGATAGAGTGATGGGCCTGGAGTCAGGAAGACCCAAGTTCAAATCCGACCTCAGACACTTACTAGCTGTGTGAACCTAACTGTGGGGACCAATTTTTAATTGAGGAGTGCTAGCTAAGCAGCTCGCTGCAATATTGGGGCAAGGAAGGAAACTGGCAGCCTCCCTCAAAACAACAAGATTTATTTATTTATTTATTTATTTTTAGTGAGGCAATTGGGGTTAAGTGACTTGCCCAGGGTCACACAGCTAGTAAGTGGTAAGTGTCTGAGGTCGGATTTGAACTCAGGTACTCCTGAATCCAGGGCCGGTGCTCTATCCACTGCGCCACTTAGCTGCCCCACAAGATTTATTTTAACAAGAACGAACTTTAAAAAACAAAACACACAAACAGTAGGATCAAGGGAAAGGAAATAAAAATGGGGAAAGGGAAATTATAATACCTGAAAAATACCACCGTCCAGGAATCAGTTGAAAATACGCAGCAGAACACCTGTCGCTTTCCAGCTTCCACCTAGAATGCCCAATTCTCCTCCTCCAAACCTAGAAACACCCCACACAGTCCCAGCCAATGGGATGGCCGCTCTGACAGTCACATGACTGCCCTCACTAGGCTTCCAATCATTATAATTTTGCCAGGCCCATGTAGGCATCCGCAAGTGGTGATGATGTGAGGTGCCAGAGCCCTGGCAACGGCTACAACCAGTGGGTGGAGCCCCAGGCCAGTGCTCACCGAGGCATAAAAACCTCAAATAACAATTAATTCTTTACATGGCCAAGTTACTTAACACTGCTTGCCTCAGTTTCTTCATCTGTAAGAAAATGGAGAAGAAAATGGCAAACCACTGGAGTATTTTTGTCAAGAAAACCCCAAATAAGTTCATGAAGAATTGGACACAACTGAAATGACTGAACAACAACAAAAGTAAGCCAAACTTTGAGTAACTGAAAAACCAGTGAGGGTACTGGAAAATAAACCAATAATTAAAAAATAGCTCCCAACTTACAGCAGATAGGCAGGGGACTTCTAGGACAGAATGCTGTATATATATGTGGTCACTGTATCAGGTGTTCTGGCTCTGATCACTTTACTCTGCTTCATATCCACATAACACAATTTATCTGGGCATTCTTTTTTTTTTTTTTCATGGCAATGAGGGTTAACTCACTTGGCCAGGGTCACACAGCTATTAACTTTCAAGTGTCTGAGGCCTGATTTGAACTCAGGTCCTCCGGAATCCAGGGTCAGTGCTTTATTCACTGCTCCACCTAGCTGCCCCACCCTTTTTTTTTTTTTTCAGTGAGGCAATTGGGGTTAAGTAACTTGCCCAGGGTCACACAGCTAGTAAGTGTTAAGTGTCTGAGGCCGCATTTGAACTCAGGTACTCCTCACTCCAGGGCTGGTGCTCTATCTACTGGGCCACCTAGCTGCCCCTCCCCCTTGGTTTCTAATTCTTTATTTTTCATCCTCCCCGACATCTTTCTTTTGGGATCAGCCAGACTATTCCCTCTCCAGTATTGGCTTCCCTCTTAACCACTCCCTTTCACCTTATTCTTGGCTATTTTAGTTGTGCTTGATGTATCTCTTCACTAAGCTCTTTGTGTGTAAATTTGTATTTGTGTTCAACCATCTGTCTGACCGGCATGATTTTCAATTCCAATTAAACAGAAGCTACTGTTTAATTCAACAAAAAATGAACACAATTAAAAAACAACCTAATAACAACTAGCATTTATATTAAAATATCATTTATATGTAAAATGGGAGTAATCATAGCACCTAATTGCCTGGGTTGTTGTGAGGATCAAATGAGATAATATTTGTAGTGTTCATAATGTGGCAGAGCATATAGAAGAGACTATATAATGCTAGATGATGATGGTGATGTTTTTGTTGTTTTACCGAATCTAGCTGTTTCTACCTCCACAACATTTCTCCCATTCATTTAATCACAAAGCCACTTCCCTAGTTCAGGTCCTAATCACCTCTAGCTTGCAACTGTTTCCTAAGGAGCCTCCCTTTGGCTCAAGTTGGACCTCCCTACCCCTACCCTTCTAGGCCCATTCATTCTCCACAGAGCCGACAAACATTGTCCTAAAGTACAAAGTAGAACATATCACTTCCCTATTCAAGAAACTTCCAAAGATCCCTATTGTCTTTAGGATCAATTATAAGTTCCTTTCCCTTGTTTTTAAAGCTACTGTTTCCAGCCTCATTACACATTACTCCCCTTCTAGATCTCAGTGGTTTAGCCAAATAAGCCTTCTTACTGTTTTTCCCAAAAGACACTCTATTTCACATGTCTATAACTTTCCACTGGCTTTCCCCTGCCTGAAATGAATTCTCACCTCACTTCTGCCTCTTAGAATCCCCTATTTACTTAAAAACTCTACTCAAGTGTCACCTTCTACATGAAATATTTCTTATTTTCTCTCTCCTGTTGCTAGTGTTCTACCCACATTAAATTTACCTTGTATTTACATTTTATATTTATGTACATGTTGTCTCCTCCAAGAGAATGTAAGTTCCTGAAAGGCAGGGACTTTCATTTTTATCTTTGTATCCCCAGCAATACAGTGCCTGCCACAAAGAAGTCACTTAAGTAAATTCATGTTGACTGATTTTGGTGAAAAGATAGAAGCTACATTATTCACAAATTTCACATTAGAATGGACAGAGTACACATAACCAAACTTCTACACACTCTCTTGAAAATCAATATATTTAAAATATGTTGAAATGCACAAACCCATGTAAACACTAGTTTTTGTTGTTGTGTCCCATTGAGATCCTGTTAACCATACTGTTCATGAGATTTTTTTGGCCAAGATACTGGAGTGGTTTGCCATTTTCTTCTCCAGTGGATTAAGGTAAAGAGAGGTTAAGTGACTTTTACCCAGGGTCACACAGCTAATAAATGTCTGTGGCCACATTTGAACTCAGGTCTTTCTGACTCCAGGCCCAGCACTCTATCCACTAAGCCAGGAAGCTTCCTCTAGTGTAAACACAAGTTTACATAGTTTCTTTTACTCAACTACAACAAAACCTTGCTAACCAAAATAATTAGTGAAGAGACTGTTTTGAGGCCCAGTATCTTGTTTAATTTGGATAAATCAGAAAACTCTTTCTTTCTAAAATTTGTATATAGTTTTTATGTCTTTAGTAAGTAATAAGTGAACATATTTTAATTTTTCCTTTATAATTCAGAATCTTGCAGTGACATTAATTCTCACCATACTAGATGCAAAAAATGTAAGACACTAGAATGAATGTTTACCAACTTCAGAACATTTCCTAGAATTTTTTTTTTACTCTATTTCTGACGATGAATTTTTTCTTATCTGTAGTCTCTCTCCTAAAAACTACTTGCTGCAAAAAATTCTGATTCTCTGGAGGTTCCAGGAGATTTTAATTTTACTATTCTTTGCAATTAACTTCAGGTAAACAACCTAAAAATCTTTATAATAAAATCCTGTACTGGACAATTCCAAATTTCAGATAAAGTAAAAAAAAATTTAATTTAAAAATACCATATATCTATATACACGCACAGAGACACAGACACATATACACATATGAGTGAGTGAGTGAGTGAGAGAGAGAGAGAGAGAGAGAGAGAGAGAGAGAGATCGCACGTTATCTAGGGATCGAGGGGTAAGTGACAGGCCCAGAAAGTCAGTCCTTCCAACCACGCAAATATGCAATTGCTCCGCAACTTAAGAGAGTTGTCTGAGGCACTGAGAAGGTTAAGGGACTTACCCTGAGTCCCATAGTTATTATGCTTCAAAGGAGAGACTCGAACTCAAACACATATCTATACATATCCCCCACGTCAATAGAGGGAAGTGAAATGACAACTAGATATATCGGCCTCTACAGTTAAGTTCATTCAGGGTGTTTCCCTTAACAAAAACAGGAACATACTGTTTGACAAGACAGCTGATAATGCAAAAGGGGGAAAGGGCCCCCAGCACTAACTTTAATGCAAAACAGAGCAGGTGAAGCCGTGGTTGGGGACTCGGTCCCTTCCACTTCTATAATTCATAAATGCTGCGGCACTTTAAACACATTCAAACGGAAATTTAACTAGTGTCCAACTCAGAAAGTCGAAAAGCTGAAGAAAACACGGAGGAGACACGGATTTACCTTAGAGACAACCCTTCCCGGAGATAACTCCCTTAGAGGAAACCAGTCACCCACAGAGGATCTTTACTGAAAAACAGAAGTGCATTCCAGGCGCTAGCTTGGACCACGTCCACTCCACATCCTCCCATGCTATTTCCCTTCATTCCTTTCCCCTCTCTTAGCTCCAGATCACCACACCCCCTCATCCGGATGAAAGAGGGAACCTTTCCTCGGGGAGAGCCAGGAGCCCTGAGGATGGGTCCCTGCTGAGCTCTGTGGGAGAGGGGGGAGGTGAAGGAGGGGGGCGCGCACACACGACACCTCTGAGGGTCAGGCCGGCGGGGAGCGGGAGAGGGCGGGGATCTGTCAGGTCCCGGGCCCCGGGAAGAAGACGTCTCCCGGCAGCGTCGGAGCAGAAGGCGGAAGGGCTCGACCGCCGTGCCCCCAGCCCCTAACGGGGTCCCGAGGACAGGAGACCGGGGGAAAGGACTTGACAGGTGGAGTCAGTGGGGGCTCCGCCATGGGGTGGGGGAGGTCGAGAGACAGTGAGATAAGGCAGTAGGGGGAGACAGGAGAGAGAGACCCGGGCCTAAGGACTACCGACGGGCCGGTCTCACCTCTAGGGTGGAGACAGTGCTGGTGAACAGGTCCTCCCCATCTTCCAGTTCTTCAAAGTCCGCTTGCTTCCCGTCCCCCAGCGGAGGAGGCTCTCTCTCGGCCGCCATCTTCGTCCATCCAACTGCGCGAGCTCAGCCTCGCAGGCCCGTCACGTGAGCACACCTCGCCAGCACTCCAGCTACCGGGTCCCCCGCCCCCCTCAGCCAGCCTCGTGACCATGCTCTCCCTCTCTTCTCTCCCCGCCTCCCTAGACCTGCGCCTGCGTACTAGAGTGCCGCCACTCCTCCCCCTTGTCCCTGATCCCTTCTCACCTTCCGTAGCTGCTGACTGGAGGGAATCAGTGGGTCTTAGGTGTAGAATGAGTGAGTGGATTTCGTAGCAGATTCCTGAAAATCAGAGCTCATATTTTCTACTATATTAGTCTTTTTTTTTTTTTAAATTTAGTTTGTGGAGTGGAGGGGAAATCTTGAAAGGAATGAAGAAGCCTCAGAGTTTAGGAGGGAGTGCACTGCATAGACAGGAAGTGGAGTGCCTTGGGAGAGGGTAGCATGGAGGCTAAGAAATAAGACTGCGTGAATGAGAGTAATGGGAAATGAGAATGGAAAGGGAGGCATGGAACTAGACTGTGTAGCCCTTTACATGGGAAGCTAGGGAGTTTGAATTTTCTGAAGGCCATAGGGAGCCAAGGAAGATTCTTAAGCAAGATAGTGACACAATCAACACGGCTCATCACAGTCACAAGTCGTTGTCCTATATCTTTCTCCCCTTCCTCAGCAGAACTTTAAAAAGCCATGTTCACTTATTGCTTTTCCTTCTTCACCAATAACTCTCTTTTAAGTTCTCTACAATCTGACTATGGACCCCATTACTCAAACTGGCGACTCTTTCTATAGTCACTAATGATCTCTCTCTTTTTTTTTTGGTGAGGCAATTGGGGTTAAATTACTTGCCCAGGGTCACACAGCTAGTGTCAAGTGTCTGAGGCCGGATTTGAACTCAGGTCCTCCTGACTCCAGGGCCGGTGCTCTGTCCACTTTGCCACCTAGCTGCCCCCCTCTTTTTTTTTTTTATTTTTAGAGCTCTCTACACCATATGACACAACTATTCTCTCCTACTAGAAAATTTTGCCTGGTTTCTTGTCTGTTTTCTCTAGTTTAGCATATTTCCTGCTTTTCTGACACCTCCTCAGTTTCCTTTGCTGGATCATCACCCACAGCACACACTTTTAACTGTGGGTTGTAGTACAAGAATCTTTCTCTTGGATCTATCCCTTTCTCCTCACACTACCACGAACCCTAGTTCACTCCTTTATTGCTTCTAGCCTGAACTACTGAAATACTCTCTTTATAGGGCTTCTGCCTGGAATCTCTGCCATCTTTTGCCTACCCTCCACACAGTTTGCTCAACTGATTTTTCTGAAAGTCAGATCTGTCCATGTCACTCCAACTCAATAAACTCCAGTGGCTTATCACTAGAATAAAATATAAACACCTCCATTTCATGTAAATCTCTTCACAATCTGACTCCAGCCCTAACTATATAGCCTTATTGTGCATTAATCCCTGTGAAAGGGCCAATAAAATTTTCACTGCCCCAATACACTGTGTAAGGTCCAGTGTATATAAGGGTGTATTTGCACTGTAGGATTATTTTGTAGCTGCAACTGCCAACCTAGCTCTGAATGTAAGAGCTGATTTGGAGAATATATGCATAGGCAGCTAGCTATATTAGCCTTTTTCCTCTTTAGATTCCTTGTGAAAGTTCTCCCTATCCCAATCTAGGCCAACTTTCATGTGTTGAATACAAGGAGAAAAGCTTTTTACTTTTGCCCTTTAAAAAAAAAATCAATTCAGGCAGCTTAGGCAGGAATCCAACCTTCACTAAAGCCCTTATTTATAAATTTCAAAAGGTCTCTTTACCTAGTGTAGGACCCAGGCGCTGGTGATAGAAGACTTTTGTGGTAGGAGTAGTATCTGTTTTACATGGCTTGAGCTGCATCCTCTTTAAAGGGGAAGGAAGGCAGTCCTGGCTTCCTGGCCAAGTGAGGGTATGAAGAGTCAGACTTCATGAAATTGCCACTGCCAAGAGAGTCACCGAAACTCTGATTAGCTGGTACCAGTGTAACAGATTTGGAGACAGAGGGGAATCTCTGAATCAGTGTTTCATACTTATTGATATTTTGTTGAATAAACTTCTCTTTGTTAAATATTTTATGGCCCACAAATATTTTATTGCATTTCAATCCCAAACCTGAACTATTAGATTGACATGAATTAAACCTGGCCTAGAACATTTGTTTTAGTCAACAGAATTGTATCAGAATGATCTTGTGGTTGTCTTGTGGTTGAAGTGGGGGAAGAACAATGTGGAGGAAGAATAACATGGGTGGTTGGATGGCCAAATACAGGGATCTAGCATTCTTTGATTGCCACACTTCTGGCTACATATGGGGAGCAATTCTCAGTGGAATAAAGAGGAATCCCCACTGGCCATAATGAATTAATGGAGACAGGAGAGGGTGTTTAAGGAGCTTTGCAGAAAGAGTAAAGGTATTATATAAATTAATATTCCCTGACTTCTCTTAGTCCTTTATGAAAAGGGGTTATTACTATAAGAAAAAACAAAGTAAGTTTTTTTTAGTATCCTGAGGCAGGTTTGGCTTTTGAAACATGAGGGTGATAACGACACAAACCGTCATCAGCCTATGGAGGTGCTGGTAAAACCATACTGGATATCTAGGAAGAGGAAAAGAGAAGATAAAAAGGGAGAATAAACATCAATTTAGTGCTTAATTTTTGCCAGGTAGTATTAAGCAGTTTCAAATACTATCTCATTTGATCCTCACAAAACCCTATGAGATAAGTGCTTTTCTAATTCCTGTTTTACAGTTGAAGAAACTGAGTCAAACAGATGAAGTGATTTGCTCAGGGTCACACAGCTAGTATCAGAGGCAAAATTTGAACTCAGATCTTTAAAAAAAATTTATAAAAGTATTTTATTATTTTCCAGTTTCATGTAAGGATAGTTTTCAACATTTGTTTTCATAGTATTTTTAGTTTCAGATTTTTTCCCACCCTCCCTTTCCTCCCCCTTCCCAAGATGGAAAGCAATCTGATATAGGCTATATATGTACAATCACATTAAACATATTTCTGCATTATTCATGTTGTGAAAGAAGAATCAGAGTACAAGGGAAAAACCTCAGAAAAGAAGGGGAAAAAAAACCCAGCCCCAAAGTAGAAACAGTATGGTTCAATCTGCATTCAGAATCCACAGTTATTTTTTCTGGATGTTGAGAACATTTTCTATCATGAAGAACTCAGATCTTGTCTAGGCTTGGTGCTACTCTTTGCCCTACCTAAGACAGGGTATCACCAAAAGTCTGTAAGATACTTGATTATCCTGAGCCATCCAAATCTCAATCCAGACTTGAGGGATTCCTGGAGTAAGTCTCCCTAGGTTAGTGGACAAATGTTCCCCTGAGACTTTGGTGATGCTAATTATAGGATCTTGAGGGGCTAGGATACCATAAACCTGAACCACTGTGACTTGAAAAAGGAGGGGGCGGATGTTGTCAAATATATAAGGGGCTGCTGCATGCTAACAGCTGGAATAGTATCATGTCAGAAGAACCCCAATAGGTCCTCAGGGGCACCCCAGTTTCAGGGGGCTCATCAGGCAAACCACTAAGGGAAAGTGCATCCTTGTTCAAGTGAAAGTGGGTGAAAACTTCATCTGAGTCACAATTTTGGCTAATCAGTGTAATTATATTATGGGAATGGGTACATATTATGACTTCTTGGTACTTGGTATATGTGCTCATGGCAACTCAATGCTTGTTATGGTAGATAAGATCAAATGGAACTTTGGGAGCTGTCTGATCCTCTTTTATGTAATATCAGACAACATCAAGTCCTGGGAGGTGTGAAAACTATTTCCTTCTAAATTATGGAGATGAAGGAGCCAAAAGTACTTCACCACACTACCTCTTATAATAACCCTGTGAACCCAGTGTGGAAGACTGGCACCATGTGGCTTAGAGTAGACTACAGGGAATTGAACAAAGATCTCATGCCAATTTGGCCACTCCTGATCTTGTCAATGTGGTAGATTAGACAGCTCAGGTACTGAATTAGGGTACTGATCTCACCAATAAATTTTTTTCTGTTCTTGTGGGTAAGACTAATCAGAAGGAATTTTCTTTCATCTAGTAAGGAGTTCATTCTACCTTCACTATTCTTCCCCAGGGCCATTTGGGCTCTTCCCTCATTTTGCCACAGTCTTTTGGGTAGAGACTAAAAAGAGACCCCACTTCCTAAGGGCATTAATATCTCTATTGATGGCACATACTGTTGACCAGGCCAATCAAGCAGAAGTCTTAGACTGGATTGTGGCCCACCTAAGGAACAATGGGTAGGAGATCAACCCTGAGAAAATCTAGGATCCAGTGCTCACTTTGGCAGCACATATGCTAAAATTGAAATGAAAATCTAGGATCCAGCCTAAACAGTTAAATTAGGAGGGATAAAATGGATGGAAAAAATCCATATAGTTCTTTAAAAAAAAAATTAACATTTTTGTTTAAAGTTTTGAGTTTCAAATTCTATTCTCTCCTGTTTCCCTCCATCCCCTCCTCCCTCCCTGAGGCAGTAAACAATCAGATGTAGGTTATATGTACACAATTATGTAAAACATTTTCATATTAGTCATTTTGTATAAGAAGACTTGAAGAAAAGAAAAAAGTGAAAGAAAGTAAAAAACAGCATGCTTCAGTCTATGTTCAATCAATATCAGTTCTTTCTCTGGAGACAGATAGTATGCTTCATTATTAGTCTTTTGGGATTGTCTTGGATTATTGTATTGCTGAGAATAGCTAAATCAATTCACAGTTCTTCATCAAATAATATTGCTGTCTCTGTGCACAATGTTCTCCTGGTTCTGTTCACTTTACTATACAGAAGTTCATGCAAGTCTTTCCAGGTTTTTCTGAAATAATCCTGCTTGTCATTTTTTTTTTCAGGGCAATGAGGGTTAAGTGACTTGCCCATGGTCACACAGCTAGTAAGTGTCAAGTGTCTGAGGTCACATTTGAACTCAGGTCCTCCTGAATCCAGGGCTGGTGCTTTATCCACTGCACCACTAGTTGCCCCTGCTTGTCATTTTTTTTTTTTATAGCACAATAATGCTCCTTCACAATCATACACCACAGTTTGTTTAGCAATTCCCCAATTGATGGGTATCCCTTTGAGTTCTAATTCTTAGCCACCACAAAAAGAGCTGCTATAAATATTTTTGTACAAATCGGTCCTTTTCTCAGATAGTTCTATAATCTGGAAAAAGCTATTGATGGTGGTCAGTAGAGCAGATAATAGAACTTAGTACTAATGTCATTGTAAGGTCTAATAAAAATGAGCAACAATGTGAGTCCTAGAAGAACTGGCAGTAATACAGGGACCAAACAATGAACAACATGGAAAATATCAACAATTATGGTGTAAACCCCAAAAGAATGTACAGCCTCAGCAAAAAGTTCAATATTGTTGTACCAGTAATGAGTAGTGTTGCTTGTGGAGTTTATGGACAGGTTGTGACTCTGATAAAGGCATAGGATGTTAAGTTTGTCTTTGCTAAACAATAGCTTTGTCATCATGCCCCTGACAAATGGGATTGGATGTCCCACCCTCCAGAAGTTGTGTCCATGATGAATTTGTGCCACCTTAATTTTGAGGAGAGGCTTTCTGGTCCAGGGGTTCCTTGAATCTGGCTTCTAGCAAAGCTTACTCAATAAGGATGGACTGCTTTTAGAAATGGTTGAGATTATCTCTCCAGTTTTTCTTTATTCCATCCTCTGTGTAAAACCTGGATCTTAAAGGTCTCTGCCCTCTTGGAAGACTACATGTATCCTGAGAAAATGGCTTGGGTCCCCCCTCAATTTTCATGATTTCTGTCCCCTGTGAAGGTTTGGATAGAGGATTTGTAGTGGAATTGGAGTGGAAATGGGTTTCTTAACGACAGGGGAGAAGTGCTGGCTGGTTAATCAGGGAGCAAATGAGTTAAATGATAGTACAAGGCAAATTACAATACCAATTCAAGCTTTGGGACAGGTTGCATGTAAGAGGTTCTTAGCTATCTTGCTACAGATGATCCTGTCTCATGATAGAAAATGGTGGCTAAGCCTGAGGAATCACCATCCAAACTGAATGATATTTCTGATGTTGCTCTGCTTGCCATCAGTACTTTACATTGAGAGGTCTGCTATTAACTGCTCCTGCTATTATCCCTACTTTATGGACTGTGATCTTTCAAGAAGATGCTACATTGTTTGTGCTTCCTGTTTTTCACATCTTGAGATCAGGGTTGTCTGGTGCCAGCCCTAGGACCATTTAAGTGGTGAAAGGTTCCTTAATTACTTGTAAGACTTTTCTACAAAAGGGCAGAATGTGGTAGAACTTGGCATATGCTTTACACAGGCTGGATCTGGTTTCTCTTTTAACTGGCAAGGAGACTGTACTTAGGATATGTGTGGTCCAAGGGACTAGAGCTTGAACTAGTAACATGGCTTGCTGGCCATCAGATGTAGAAGAAAAACAGTGTATAAGGAATTGGGATTCCTCATACTAGATAGAATTCCCACTACTGTCAGAGTCATCTTTCCTCTCTGATTGGGCATTGCCACCATGACGAATTCAGAAACAGAAGGGAACCTTGGCTTCTTGAATTAATGTTGCATACTTATTGATCTTTTTTTTTATGGTTGGGCAAATTTCTCTTTGTTAAATATTTTATGGCCCACAATTGTCTCACTGTGTTCCAGTCCTGAGCTTGAAGCTGGCCAGAGTTAGACCCGGTGTAGAACAATCTCCTGGCCAAGCTTTCCAGAGGCAGAAAGCAGTGTTCTATCTGACTCAGGACTGTAATTGTTTTTTTTTTGGTGAGGCAATTGGGGTTAAGTGACTTGCCCAGGGTCACACAGCTAGTAAGTGTTAAGTGTCTGAGGCCGGATTTGAACTCAGTTACTCCTGACTCCAGGGCCGGTGCTCTATCCACTGCGCCACCTAGCTGCCCCAGGACTGTAATTGTTAAAGAAATAATTTGGTATTCTGAATTTTTTAAGTTTAACCAAGGCATTTTCATTACTTCTATTTAGTAGTAAGGTGGTATAGTGGATTGGTCCTCTTCGAGAAGGAAGGAAAAACAACATTCTGCTCTGCATAGAGTATTGGATTTAGGGTTAGGAAAATATGCATTCAAATACTCAGACATTCACTAGATGTGTGACTCCTGGACAAATCACTGAACTTCTCTAGCCTCAATTTCCTCATGCAAAAAGTGGGGATAAGGGGGCGGCTAGGTGGTGCAGTGGATAAAGCACTGGCCCTGGATTCAGGAGTACCTGAGTTCAAATCCAGCCTCAGACACTTAACACTTACTATCTGTGTCACTTAACCCCCATTGCCCCGCAAAAAGAAAAAAAAAAGGTGGGGATAATAATAATAATACCTACTTCATAGGGTTCTTGTGTGGACCAAATGAGGCAACATTACCTAGATATAGCATTTTGCAACCTGAAAGTGCTAAGTGTTAGCTTAATTATTATTATTATTTGTATACACAAAAGAAGAATTAGATCATGGATGTGCCACTAGGTCTTACTAATCAAGTGGAACATGTCTGACCAGTTTATAATCTTATAACTGGGTTGAAGAGACAAAAGAAAAATTGGGGGTTGCAGAGTTAAAAGATAAAAGTGGAGCAGTACAACACTGGGAGAAGGAAATGTGAAGTCAGGAGTTGGTGCAGGTTTAGTTGTCAGGGCACAGTGACCAAGAAGTGATCAGAACATTTTAGTAACAAATACTGCAAGCTGGATAGGTTCTTTTCTTTTTGTTTTTCCTGCATTCTTTTCCAGTGGAACAAATTTGCCCATAATCTTTTCAGGTTAGCAATACCTAGGCTACCCATAGGCCTTTATGGTGATATCAGTCTCTCTAGAAGTGTAACAAAGCGAGACTGGGCTAGAGTCTTAATTTCACACATCTCAAGACACAGGCACAGTGTACCCCATCTTTACCTGCCTAGAGATTTCTATTGGCTAAGAGAATATCTTTCATTAAATCTCTTACATTTATAAGTTTTATGCCTGTAGTCTGTTTCTTTTTCCCTTGGATGGCAGCAGTTATTATTATTATTTTTTTTGCAGGGCAATGAAGGTTAAGTGATTTGCCCAGGGTCACACAGCTAGTAAGTGTCAAGTGTCTGAGGTCAGATTTGAACTCAGGTCCTCCTGAATCCAGGGCCAGTGCTTTATCCACTGTGCTACCTCGCTGCCCCCAGCAGTTATTTTTTTCAACAGATCACTCAATTCAGAGTGTTGCTACTAAATGGAAATGTGAATAAGTATATGTAAATTTGAATGTGAATGTGTAAATGTGAATAGGCCGTGGGAGGATCTGATTAGTCTTCTTGGTTAGTTACTTTCTATGAATTCCAAGAGTAACTCTGACTCTTTTTGGAAAAAAGCTTTAAAACATCTGGCATAAGTGGGATGATTTTGTGACACCTTTTTCTCCTTGGTGTGAAAGGACAAGCCAGGATTTGTAGGGGGAATGGTTTTTGTATTTATATATATTCTTAGTTGGCATTTTATGTTTTTGTGGCTCCTGCTTAATTTTGTAAATGTTAATTGTCCTCAAAGATGAGGTATGAGCAGTTGATTCCTGGGAGACAGCTCCCAGTGATGAGAAACTACTTTGTTTTCTTTTCTTTTCTTTTCTTTTTTTTTTTTGTGGGGCATTGAGGGTTAAGTGACTTGCCCAGGGTCACACAGCTAGTAAGTGTCAAGTGTCTGAGGCTGGATTTGAACTCAGGTCCTCCTGAATCCAGGGCTAATGCTCTATCCACTGCACCACCTAGCTGCCCTACTTTGGTTTCAAAGTAGAAACCATAAGAGGAAGTCCAAAAGTTGCTTTGGACCAGGCAGGGGCCTTGGCTAGCTCTGTCAGGATCTAGAGAGCTAGAACTAGGCTTGAGGATCCACTTCTCAGTAATGATTTTCTGAGTAGTTTTTTTCCTTCATGTAAGAGTTCATGCTACTGACCTTCTAGTGACACTAACTGCTAGTGTAATGTGTAGTGTATCATGTTTAACCTGTCTCAGCTTCTATTACATTTCATAAGTCAAGGGACTTTTTCCAGTCCTTTTGTTTACACTGACAACTTCCTGAGGGCCTTAGGAGAATTGAGCTAAAGCCAGAGTTGACCAGAAGAATATTTGGTACTACTTTGCCCCCCTTCATTAATTTGTGTTCATGATGGAAGGTTCTTTATTTAGTTATTTAAAATTTTGAGTTACAAATTCTATCTCTCTCTCATTCCCTCCTTCCCTTCCCTCCCCCCTCCCCGAGGTTGCAAGCAATCAGATATAGCATGATGGAAGGTTCTTAATAATTCATTTTTTTTTAAATGGGGCAGCTAGGTGGCGCAGTGGATAGAGCACCGGCCCTGGAGTCAGGAGGACCTGAGTTCAAATCTGACCTCAGACACTTAACGCTTACCAGCTGTGTGACCCTGGGCAAGTCACTTAACCCCAATTGCCCCGCAACAAACAAACAAATAAATAAATAAATAAGAATATAATAATTAAAAAAAAGGGGCAGCTAGGTGGCACAGTGGATAGAGCACCGGCCCTGGAGTCAGGAGGACCTGAGTTCAAATCTGGCCTCAGACACATAACACTTACTAGCTGTGTGACCCTGGGCAAGTCACTTAACCCCAATTGCCTCATTAAAAAAAAAAATTCAATTTTAATGCAATATAATTAGTAATGTTAGGGTAACAGATTTCCCTTGTGGTGAGATATTTTTTCATTGAATGCAATATGTGAAAATGAAAAATAGATAGGGTACTTTTTCCTATTTCACAAGCATGTTGACTCCAGGTCTACCTTAGCCATTGAGGAAAGGGGGAACAGCTAGGTGAACATATAGAATACTTGAGCCTGGAGTTAGGAAGAACTGAATTCAAATCCAGCCTCAGACACTTACTAGGTATGTGACCCTAGGCATGTCACTTAACCTGCCTCAGTTTCCCCACCCATAAAATAGGGATATTAATAGTACTAACGTCCCAGGGTTGTTGTGAAGATTAAATGAGATAACATGTACAGAGCTTTGCAAAACTTAAAACACTATTGAGTTGCTAGCTAACTAGCCCAGCAATCCAGAGGTAGCCCAGGTAACTGGACAGTTGTTACTTTATTGGCAATAATGCTACTACTAGACATTTTAGCCATGCCTCTGCAACATTTGATGCCACTTTTCACAGTCTTATTTCTGGGTTCACCTCTCCATCAGTACTACTTTGATGATTCTCTCTAAGAACATGACATGGGACATGACTTTTTTCCAAAATGGTTTGTCAGACCTGTGTTTTTGACGTTCTCTCTCTCTTTTTTGACTGTGGCAACTGACTCATGCTTGGAAAAAGGGAATAAAGATATGGATTCCCAGAGCAATTGAAGAAAAAGGAGGCTGTACTGATTGATCTAATCCAATGGGGATGTTCTATGTTCTCTTTGTTAGATTTTCACTATCATGGGAATAGCTCCCCACAAAGGAATGGATATCCTTTATTTGAAGTAGCTAGGTGGCTCAGTGGATAGAATATTGGATCTGAAATCAGGAAGACTGAGTTCAAATCCAGCCTCAGATACTTTACTAGCTATATGACTCTGGGCAAGTCACTTAACCCATCCATCTGCCTCAATTTCCTCATCTGTTGAGTCAGGGTAATAATAGCATTTATCTCCCAGGGTGGTTGTGAGAAGAAAATGAAATAATATTTGTAAAATATTTTGCAAACCTTAAAGCATCTTATAAGTGCTAGCTATTATTATTTAGTATGATGTTGTGGTGGGGACAATTTTACCTAAGGCCCTACTCCATTATGGTTAGGCTAGTTTTTCCTTATTTGATGGGGCCCTAGTCAAAATGAGCCCCATTCTCAGAGCATATTCAGTGTGCTTTGCCTCCTGCCACCCCTCATGGAAGAACGAGGCTAGAAAGTCTGCTTCTTGAAAGGTGTGATGACAGTCAGTGGAAAGACCCAACTCCTCACTTGAGAACATCTGCTGGTATTCTGATGGTTTCGGACCCGTGAACAATTGAAGAAAAGCCACCCCCTTCTTTGACTGCTTGATGAATCAGACCCATGAAGGCTTACAAAAGGCACTCATTGGATGATTTGGTCTTTTTTCCGTCTCTGATGTTGAGCAAAGGTGATGAAATACTACACACCTCTGCTGGGTGGGAGAGGTACCTCAAACCCACTTTCCCCAAAAGCCACCATTAAGCCAAGAATCAATGATCCTGAATTTCCTGAGAGAGGGAGTAGTTTGCCCCTTACTGTGTTTCCAATCTTCCTATGCTTTTCTTCCCTTCACATATCTATGATATAGTGACACTGGCCTCTTTGGTGCTCCTCACATATGACAATATTTCTCTCAACTCTGTGCATTTTTATTGACTAATCTCCATGCCTGGAAAACTCTCCATCCTTGTCTCTACCTCCTAGCTTTCTTGGATTCCTTCAAGTCCCCATTAAAAAGCTTACATTTGGAGGGGCAGCTAGGTGGCGCAGTGGATAGAGCACTGGCCCTGGAGTCAGGAGTACCTGGGTTCAAATCTAGCCTCAGACACTTAACACTTACTAGCTGTGTGACCCTGGGCAAGTCACTTAACCCCAATTGCCTCACTTAAAAAAAAAAAAAAGCTTACATTTGGGGCAGCTAGGTGGCACAGTGGATAAAGCACCAGCCCTGGAGTCAGGAGGACCTGAGTTCAAATCCGGCCTCAGACATTTAACACTTACTAGCTGTGTGACCCTGGGCAAGTCACTTAACCCTCATTGCCCTGCAAAAAAAAAAAAAAAGCTTACATTCCCAAGAAGACTTTCATGATCCCCTTTAATATTTAATACTAGAGTCCTTCTTCTGAGATCGTCTCTAATTTACCCTGTATATATATTCTTTGTACATACTTGTTTGCATGTTGTTTTCCCCATTAGAATGTGAGCTCTTTGAGGACCTTGACTGTTTTTGCCTTTTTTTGGTTATCTCTTCACTTTGTATAGTACCTGGCTCTTAACAAATGATTTTTGATAGGGGAACAAATATTTGTTGAATGATGAGGGAAAAGTAGCTCTGGAAATGGTGTTGATGAGTAAGGAATATTCTGACCTCACCTTGACCAGGATTTCAGGGTAAGAGAAATTATAGTGAAAGGGTGCCTTTAAAATGCTCAGGAGGAAGCCAGGACTTAGTGATTGCCAGAAGATGGAAGGAATGATAAAGAGTTTTAAGATGAAAAGAAGTTTGTTAACCATAGAGTAGGCATTCCAGAGAGTACAATACAAGGGAGAGAGAGAGATCTAGAAGAGGGCATTATGGGGGTGAGGTTGAAGTAGATGAGAATAATACAGCAGACAGCTGCAGTTGGGGAAAGGGATTTCTTTATGTCTAGGCAGGGGCTCAGTATCACTACAAGGTAGAAAATATAAGGTGATGGCAGGTGGGGTAGTGCCAGCACCAGTGGGCAGTTGAATAAATAGCATCAAGGTCCCTGAAGTAGCAGGCATCAGGAAAAGCAGCATGCAATGGTTTAGGTAGTAACATGGACTTCAGTGTCATTGAATAGATTTACCACCCTAGTAGTAATAGAGTGGGCAGTGACATTGGTCCCAGAAGTGTGGACGCCGATATGGGCAGTAGCAAAGGCAGACCCAATGAAACCCTTTGCTCGATGTAATCTGGAATGATGGAACCAATTCAAATGAATGCCAATACAGTATACAGTGGTCATTGGGCAACTCCTTCCCAGGGAGAGCTTGGAGTACCAAGGGATAGCTATTGGAGGTGGTTTAATTTCTGGTGACAAACTCTCTATCTATCCTCTTTTGAAGAAATGGGATATTTGTCCCATCTCCTACCATCATGGGGCTCATAGCAATAGGGAGGAGAGGAAACATTGTGGGAAAGGATTAGGTGGCAAATGATAATGTAAAAAAAAAACAAGAAAAGAAAAAAGTATTGATGAAGGTAGTAAAAAACAGTGTACAGAAGAGAAAAGAAGAAAGTTCAAAAAAGGACATAGACAAGCAGGAGAGTGTTGGTACTATCATGATAAATTTAGCATATACTGTAAACTCCAAGCTATACATAATAGAGATTTCGAGTTTCATATGAAATCCTCTTTGTGTGTTTTTTTAATGTACAGTTGTTTGTTAATATTTGTAAAGATTATAGCAAAAAAAGGAATTTTATTTTAAAAAGAAAACAAGAAGTATTAGACTAGAGACCAGTCTCTTCTATCATTAAATTTACAAAATTCTGCAAATAGTTGTTCCTCAATAAATATCTCTTGATTGGTTGACTCAGCTGATTTTTGGGGCAAGGGCGGGGCATTGAGTGTTAAGTGACTTCCCAGAGTCACTTAGCTAGTGTCAAGTGTCTGAGGCTGCATTTCAACTCAGGCCCTCCTGAATCCAGGGCCAGTGCTTTATTTACTGTGTCACCTAGCTGCCCCCTCAGCTGATTTTGAGGTGGAGTTTCTAGTATTAGATGAGGAATCAGAAGATTTGGATTCTAGTCCTACGTCTGTCATTTCCAAGTTATGTTTTTTGGGGGCAAGTCACATGTTGTCTCTGAATCTCAGTTTCCTCATATTTAAAATCTACTCTGCTTATTTCAGAATGTAAAAGTGCTTCGAGAATGACGAAGCCTTATGCAATTGTGCTAAAATGCCCAAATGGTTCTGTGAGCTCATATATTTGGAAGTTCACATCAACAATACAATTTACAACCCATTTATGCCTGCCCGATCCCATGGACTCTTATCCATGTCTCCTCATAAGTTAGTCACAGAGGGCCCATCTATACAATTATGTAATATTATTAGGTTTTGTTATGTGCCAAAAAATTGAGAATGAAATTACAAAGATATTTTGAAATTGTTACTTATAACATTGCCTCCTTTTGGAAAGATGTTCAGCATAATTTTTTTTAATCCTAAAAATCTAATGCAAACTTTCCCAAAATACTGGTAGAAGATCTAGGCTTTGGTGCCAGCTCTATAATTAGCTATATGATTTGAGAAAGTAATTTAGTTTCAATGGAACTCCATTTCCTCTATTATAAAATAAGATACCAAAGTTCACTAAAGTTTCTAAGAAATCCCTTCCAGTTCCAAGTTTCTGTGATCGTTAGCAGGCAGAAACAATCTAGTATCAAGATCCTGTTTCTCAGTTGTAGTTCAGTTGTGTTCAACCCTTTGTGACCGCATTTGGGGTTTTCTTGGCAAAAATATTGGAATAGCTTACTATTTCCTTCTCTACTTAATTTTACAGATGAGGAAATTGAGGCAAATAGGGTTCAGTGACTTGCTCAGGATCACATAGTAAATGTCTGAAGATGGATTTGAACTCAGTTCTTTCTGACTTTATGGCCAGAACTCTATTGCACCATGTAGGTGCCTTCCATCAAGCCCTACAATGAATTAAATATCTAAATAATATGTTGTCAATGCTTATTGTTTGACATATTTAATCTCTCAATAAAAGCAATGGATTTAGAATCAAATGAGTTCAGTTGGAATGCCATTTTTGCTACTTAATAGTGGGCAGGGGGCAGCTAGGTGGTGCAGTGGATAAAACATCAGTCCTGGATTCAGAAGGACCTGAGTTCAAATCTGACCTCAGACACTTGACACTTACTAGCTGTGTGACCCTGGGCAAGTCACTTAACCCCCATTGCCATGCCAAAAAAAAAAATAGTGAGCAAGCCTCTTAATCTCAATTTTCACATTTGGACAATGAAAAGATCTTAGACAATATGTAATTTTCTTTTGACTTCTAAAATGCTATGATTATTTAAGGCCAGATATGGCACATGAGTTGATTTTCACCCACATGTTGCTTTGCTGCCACTACCAAACTCTGTCTCCTTTATTTTCAGTCATTGTGGGTTAGACACCTCCAATGACAGCACCAAGATTCCTACCCCTTCCTTACTCCAGTTCTTGAATGTCAGGCATCATGAGCAGAACACTTATAGGTCTTCTGAGAGTCTTCAGATAGGATGTGACAAATCTTTTCTTATCCAGAAGGGCAGAAAACTGAGCACAGCACTTTTGAAAGGCTGCTATTGCCTAAGCTAGATAGCCTGGAATATAGCATCCATGTGAATGCAGGGGTCAGGGCAGGGGAATAATGTAAAATCAATCTAGAAAGATAGGTTGGAGTTAGATTGTGAAGCGTTTTAAATGCCGGACAGAGGAATTTGTATTTTATACTAAGGATAATATGTCTCCACTGGAGCTTCTTGAGCAGCATCTGGTATTTTCATAGCTATATTTAAAAAATAATAATTTTGTGGGTTTTTTGGGTGCAAATTGTAAATAAGACTAATTAGCAAGTTATTGCAAGAGTCCTCTGGGCCATCAACAGTTTTATCTTGACTATTGTCTTACCACTGCACTCCATGGCTCTAGAGGAGTGAGGCTGATGACTTTGCTCAGCTCTGCCTGACTTAAATCCAATTCATGCACAAGTCCATACACCACTCTTGTGATGTCATTAGTCCTCTTGAAGAAGGAAGGACAACAGACAACAAAGAGGTGCCTTGGCTTTTTGAACCCCCGGGCTATAAGCATTTATTAAATACCTACTGTGTTGTGCTAGTGCCGGAAGATACAAAGAAAGGTAAAAGATAGTTCCTGCTCTCAAGGAGGTCACAGTCTAATGTGGGGAACAAAATGAAAACAACTATATATACAAACAAGATTTATATAGGATAAATTGAGTCAATCAACACAGGGATGGCACTAGCATTAAGGGGATCAGAAAAGGCTTCCCATTGATCATGGGGTCTTAGCTGGCACTTGTTGTCATTTGTCCTCCAGAGCACCAGTTGACCTATGTCTTGTCATCGGGCTCTGATGATTCCGAATTAGTGAGGCTGATGATTTTGCACAGCTCTATCTCACTTAAATCCAATTCACTTCTAAGTCAAGACATCATTCTCCTGATGTCATTGGTCCTCTTGAGGACCCAGCCAGCCAGTTCCAGTTGGGCAATGCTGCTCTTTCCTCTTCTTCCTCCTTTTTCTCCTCTTCCTTCTCCTCCAACAACAACAACAACAACAACAACAACAACAACAACAAACGGTAAAGATGATCAGTTTAGTAGTTAAAGGCTAGGTAAGAATTGAGGCAAAATATGGCCTAGTTTGCCTTCACCACTGGAATATGAAGGAAGACAGGGAAGCTAAGAGGTGGAGATGAGAAGAGAATATTTCCCAGGCATGAGAAACAGCCAGTGAATGGACAAAAACAAAAATGGAATTTTGGGTCTCCTGGGGCTGAAAATGTCTTCTTTGAGTATGGGTGCAGTATGGAGTCACTCATTCAACAGGTAATGTAGAGTAATGGAAAGGCTGGGAATCAGGATATCTGGGTTCTAATTCTTACTCTTCCACTACTCCTACCTATATGAAAAATGAGGACTATTACTACTAATAATAACTGAAATTTATAAAAATATTTTTTGGTTTTCAAAATACCTTATATTTATTACTTCCTTTGGCTTTCTTTTTTCAAAGATAGCTATTTTGTTTTATTTTTTTGCAACTTACAGTCTTTTTTTATCCCTCCTTCCCTCCCCCTCCCCTCCCCCCATCTTGAGGTGGTAAGCAAACAGATGTAGGTTATACATGTAAAACATTACCATATTAGTCATTTTCTATAAGAAAACTTGAATAAGAGAAAAAAATGAAATAAAGTGAAAAATAGCATGCTTTAGTCTGTGTTCAACCCATATCAGTTCTTTCTTTGGAGGTGGATAGTACGCTCCATCATTAGTCCCTTGGATGGTCTTGGATCATTGTATTGCTGAGAATAGTTAAGTCATTCACAGTTCTTTTTCTTTTCTTTTCTTTTTCTTTTTGTGGGGTAGTGAGGGTTAAGTGACTTGCCCAAGGTCACACAGTTAGTTAAATGTCAAGTGTCTGAGGTCAGATTTGAACTCAGGTCCTCCTGAATCCAAGGTCAGTGCTTTATCCACTGTACCACCTAGCTGCCCCTACAGTTCTTCATAAAATAATATTGCTGTCGCTGTGTACAATGTTCTCTTGGTTCTGCTCACTTCATTATACATCAGTTCATATAAGTCCTTCCAGGCCTTTCTGAAATCACCCTGCTTGTCATTTCTCAGAGCAAAATAATATTCCATCACCATTATATACCACAGCCTGTTTGATTTCCAATTCTTAGCCACCACAAAAAAAGCTGCTATAAATATTTTGTACATTCATTTGGCTTTCAAAGAACCCTGTAAGGTAAGTATTACAGTTATTGTTATTGTCATTCACAAGTGAAGATACTGAGTTAGAGAGTTTTCAATAGAAATGTAACTGATAAATGCCAGAGTCCAGGATTCTAGTTCAGGTTCTTCCAGATTCTTTGTTACAGCACCACAGAAGGTCCCTTTGTTTTTAATAGTCTATGGTTGAAGAGCACTAGTTGTGTGAAGAGAAGGAAATAATAAAGATCTATAAATAGATTTCTGCTTTTGAGGAGTTTGGAATCCAGTTAAAGGAACAAAACAAACATAATGACAAGGAAAAACTTGCCTTTGTAATAGTAATTACCCTGACCCCCACATTTCACCTCTCTCTCAGAGTTCTGGTAGCCCTGAGAGAATTTAAGGTGGGAAGCCTAGTCTCTGTCATTGGTTCAAACTCCCACTGATTATATTCCCTCCATTTTAGGGCCTCGAGTACCCCTGTTGTATTGAACTACTTTAGTAGTCAGAGGAGCTTTTATAAAGGAATATTTACTTCAAAGATATTAGAAGAACAAATATATAAACATCTCCCCCAACATGCATGTGGCATAATACCCCCTTATACCACCTTAGTCTATAGGGAGGGAGGGAAGATTAGATTCATAACTTGATTCAGTTCTTACTTAACTGAGTCCTATAAAATTCCAAGTCCAAAGCAGCGTCATTCCTCTCCTGCAAATCCCCTCTCCCCTTTGACTGCTGGTTTGGTGGTAAAATTTTGACTGGAATCCTACTTCCAATGTTACCATGGCTCAAGTGTAGATCTTAGGAGGAGGAAACAAGAGCAAGTCAGTTCAATAAAAATTTATTAGGCAGGGGCAGCTAGGTGGCACAGTGGATAGAGCACCAGCCCTGAAGTCAGGAGTACCTGAGTTCAAATCCGGCCTCAGACACTTAACACTTACTAGCTGTGTGACCCTGGGCAAGTCACTTAACCCCAATTGCCTCACTAAAAAAAAAAAAATTATTAGGCAATTGCTATTTGCCAGACACTGTGCTAAATTCTGGGGATACCATGAAAGGCAAAAACCAGTCCCTATTCTCAAGGCGCTCACATTCTAATGAAGGAGACAACATGCGAACAACCATGTGCAAACAAAATATATACAGGATAATTCGGGAGTAATCTCAGAGGGAAGACATTAAGATTAAGGGAAAGACTTCCGGTAGGAAGTGGGCCTTGAGCTGAAATCTGAAGGAAGCCAGGGACGCCAGGAAGCATAGATGAGGAGGGAGAGAATTCCAGGCATGAAGGACAACTTGGAATTGGCAGATGGAGTATCTTTGTATGTGAGAAACAGCAAGTAGGTCAGTGACACTATATCTAAGAGTATGTGGGGGCAGGGGAGTGTAAGGTCCAGGAAGAATGCAAAGGGGGAAGAGGAAGAGTGGTAGGTTCTGAAGGAGGGGAAAAATTTGAAACTCAAAACTAAGTAAAAATGTTTATTATTAAAAAATACCATTTCTTTTTCCTTCAATTTATTTATGATGTGACCTTTCATGAATTGTACATCCATTTGGAGTTAATTATGGTATATGCTGCAAGATGTTGGTCTAAAACTATTAAACTGCTTTCCAGTTTTCACAACATCTTAAAACACTGAGAGCAAGTCCATTTCTCAGGAGTTTGTGTTCTTGGGTATGTTGAACAGTAGACCACTGTGTTTGACTAATTCTGGATCTTGATAATTTAGTCTATTCCTGCTATGTAGTTTTCTGTTTTTTAAAGCAGGATCAAATATTTTTTTACTATTATTGTTTTATAATCTAGATTCAGATTTGGTAAGGCTTATTTTATCGTAAGGAATGCTTTAAAAAGAGCATATCAGTAGCTTAATTATTGTAGCACAAATTAAGAGCTGAGAAGATACAAATGGAAGAAATAAACAGGGTTGGGAGATAACTGGGATTTCCTTGAAGAAAGGTAGCTTTGAGTCAAATCTTAAATAATCAGGTACTCAGAATATATGGACTAGGAAATGGTTGACTTTTTGATGCTGTGAAAAAAAGAAAGATGATGCAAAGACAAAAGAGTAGGAGTTTAAAATGAGGTGAACAGAAATGTGTGTGTGTGTGTGTGTGTGTGTGTGTGTGTGTGTGTGTGTGTGTGTGTGCTTATGTGTTTGGAGGAATGGTCTTTTGGTAATAAAAGGCCTTGAGTGTCAGGCTAGAAAGCTTAGAATTTCTCTTTGGTAGCAAGGAGAAAACTACTTTTTTTCTCAACACAGGTAATATAATGAAAATAAAAATTGAAGAACATTGTTTAGCAGGTGTGGATGAGATGAATTGAGTAATAGAAAGATACCTAAATAGTGTTTGTTAGTTAAATTGAGTCAATGTGGGGTAATAAGCTAACTTGGTTCATCAGAAGAAATACTGTCACTCTCAAGTTAGACTCATAACAAATTTAAGCTCATTTGAGTGACCACTTTGGAAATGATTTCTGTCTGTACAACAACACTTTAAGACTCCTTTGGACTCACAAACCCATAGCAACACTATATATATATATTTTTTTAAGTGAGGCAATTGGGGTTAAGTGACTTGCCCAGGGTCACACAGCTAGTAAGTGTTAAGTGTCTGAGGCCGGATTTGAACTCAGGTACTCCTGACTCTAGGGCCGGTGCTCTATCCACTGCACCATCTAGCTGCCCTGCAACACTATATTTTGATAATGCTATTTAAAGACCGTAATCATCTGGCATGTAAAAGTAATATTTGTTTCCGGTAATTTTTTCCCCACATTGCTAGGTAGAGGCAGAGGTAGAGGCAGAAATGGAACCCAGATCTCTTGTATCCCACTATTCAATAGGACATCTCTGTTGATTGAGTGAATTCATACTTCACTTCTACCCAGAGAAGATAATTTCAGAAAATTGTCAGGTTTTTTGTTTTTTGTTTTTGTTTTTGTTTTTGCGGGGCAGTGGGGGTTAAGTGACTTGCCCAGGGTCACACAGTTAGTAAGTGTCAAGTGTCTGAGGCTGGATTTCAACTCAGGAACTCCTTAATCCAGGGCTGGTCCTTTATCCACTGCACCACCTAGCTGCCCCCAGGTTTTTTTAAAAAATGAGTTTATATTATCTTTTATTCAGAAGGTTTCAGAATCTTAATGTTTGCTTTTGGCATGAATATTCAAATAGAGTAAGGAACAAAAGGCTACTACAAATAAAAAGTACCCTATGCAAATACATTAGAGTCCTATTATGAAAGACAGCCATTTGTTAGCATAACTAAGATATGTCTTCAAAAACCACTTCATCATTTGAAAATATTGAGTGAAGCTGACTCCTAGGATGAAATATTAAATTCAATTCACTTATAATATTGAAGCCCATTCTCTCTTATTGAAAGGTTTAAACAAAGAAATTATTATTGGCAAGAAATAAGTATAAACAGGACTATGATGAGTGAATTTTCTAATAACTTATCCCTTTATATTTATGAACATTAGCCCAAGTACAGAATGAATCACAGGTAAACCAATTCTAAAAGGTAGCTAGGTGGCAAAGTGAATGAATGCCTGCCCAGGAATCAGGAAGACCTGAGTTCAAATCTGGTCTCAGAAACTTACTAGCTAAGTGACCTTATACAAGTCATTTAATTACTCTTTGCCTCAGTTTCCTCATCTGTAAAATGAGATAGTAATAGCACCTACCTCCTAGGGTTGTTGCTCAAATGAAATATTTTTAAGGTACTTAAAGTACTACCTAGTACCATACTGCTATATAAATTCTAGTTATCATTAAAATATGAGAATCTGGTTAATTTTGGTCATCATTATCCCTCATATCTACCTACCTAACAGGATTGTTATGAGGAAAGCACTTTGTTAATCTTTGTTTTTGTTTTGTTTTTTTGGTTTTTTTGGTGAGGCAATTGGGGTTAAGTGACTTGCCCAGGGTCACACAGCTAGTAAGTGTCAAGTGTCTGAATTCAGATTTGAACTCAGGTCCTCCTGAATCCAGGGCCGGTGCTCTATCCACCGCACCATCTAGCTGCCCTACTTTGTTAATCTTAAAGTACTATACAGAAAAAATTTGTCATTGCTATTATGGTTGCTGATATGCATAGACTGAGTATGCTGATATGAGTTAGACTGGGAGGTATACAAACAATGTTACTGAATTGGCAATAGCATAGAGCCCCAAGCAGGAATATAAGAAGACATATACCCACATCATCTCACATCTATCTGCCTAGTCAGGCAAGTCCTATGACCTGCTCTTCACCACATGAATCAACACTCTCTACACCAGACTTTAGACCTGGATGTCCATACCTGTCTAACTGCATCCATTCCCTAGTCCTTGGGAAAGTTAATCCATTAATCTTTGTAGCTCCCACTCCAGGGTCTAATTTAGGTGATTGGCTAATGTATAAATTTGTCCATTTAACCCCCTATACCTACTGGCTGGGCCTAGATACCAGACCATACTTCAAAGATATGTCTCATCCAGCCTTCTACCCAGTTTTCCACTTCTTCAGAACAAAACTCTTTTCCTAGGCTACCTCCTTTATATACGTTTGTCTTGTTCTTTGAATCTTGGTATATCCTTAGTGCTTAGCATAGCATCTGGCATATAGTAAATGCTCAACAAGTGTTTTTTCATTCTTTTCTTCATTCATGTTCTTAGTGGTGCTGGAATCATATGAGTTATATAAATGTTATAATATGTCAAATTATGAATGGGCTACCATGGGAATGAAAACAATTGATGCTGAAGGTAAAAGGTGTTTACTGGGCTATCTTTTGAACTGTCACTGCAGGAACCAGACTAAAGCTAATTCCTGTAATGAGGTTCAATTCAGGCAGTATTTATTGAGTGCCTGCTAAGTGCAAGGCATTGTGTTAGGGTTTTTGAGTCTGTGGTGTGCTGCTAAATTTTGAACTGCTGTCTCTCTGAAAAAAAAAATATACTCACGACACTTTAAAATTTAATCTGCATTATCAACATTTTCTTCATCACTTTCTTAAGCCTAGAAATTAAAAAAAATCAATAAATCAAACCCTAATTTGTAGATTTTGTGGGTTTTTTGAGTATAAAGGCTCATACTGGAAGTGAGACAATTGAGCCAGTTTGAGCTGGCTCCAGCATACCCCTGATATAATAATGAATTAGATATAATACTAGCCTTTAAGAAATTTCTTCTTTTTACCTTCTCAGTTTAAGAAACATTGTACAAGGTAGTTTCCCTCCTACAAAAGAAAAAAAAAGTATATTGACTTTTTTTTCTGTCTCATACTATTTAGTGCAGTGCCTTGAACATGAAAGGGTCTCAAATATTTGTCAATTGATTGAAAATAATAAATTCCAGAGGGAAATAAGACAAAAACTATAGATTCACCTTCAATCCACAGTCTACTGAAAATGTGGTTTTCAATTTTCTTTCAGCTCTTTTGTTTATTCTTGTTTAACTTCTGTACTTAACCAATCTCTTTTTATAAGCCTCCTGAATCCTGACAAAATATAAGCTTTTGAGGAAAAGGGATTATTTTATTTTCTGTCTTTGTATCCTCCCCACCTAGTGCAGTGCTTTGCATATACTAGACAATTAGTGTTTGCTGATTGTAATGTTTGTTATTTATCTATCCTCCCTGTTATCTCTTCAAGAGGCAGGGTTTATCTTCTCTGCCATAACCATTAGCACTAGCAAGTAAATGGATAATATTAGATTAGAGATGGATTTTGTTCCACAAGGAAAATGGCTTCAGAGTAGAGGGCACTGGATTTCAGAGGACTGATGGCAATATTTTGGACCAATAGCAAGGGCTCAATAAATTACATGTTGAGTGCATCCTAGTCTCCCTGGTGTCTGACAGAGTTTGGACCATAACTCTTAAATTTTTTTGTAGGAAGAGTAGGTCCTTATGATTAGAGTAAGAGATATGGGACCGAGGACCCACTTTTTTTGTCCATCTCCCTCTATTCTGTTCCATTCACAGATGAGAAGTAGGAGAGTTGTTGTTTGCCCTTTATTTTTGAAGAGGACCAATAACATGACAGGTAATAATTGACTTGTGCCTGAATTAGATTTAAATGAGCAAGAGTTGCACAAAACCATCAGTCTCACACTCTCTTTATGAATCATTGAAGTCCAGTGGCAGGTCAAAAGTCAAGACTAGCAATGGTCTGGAATGTATTGCACGATCTTGGAGTCTTCAATGCCTGACCAAGCTCTAAGCAACACAGTGTCTGCTTCAGTCACTTTCATGGCTATTGGAGCAAATTGTCCTCATCTGCCCTTTCCATTGGGGAAAGTTTTCACATGCTTGGGGTAGACAACCCCCTAACTCACCAACAGGTCTGAGGCTTGTCAGTTACCTTCAACCTGGTTTAGCCTATTTGCTGAGACTGTTTTACCCAGATGTGGACACTGTGCATACTACAGCTTCTTGGAGCCACAGGTGAGAGGTGGGTGAATCAGGTAGACATGAAAGGTGGATGAGCAGTCCTGAAAAGGGCTCAGCAAGGCCTCATACCCGAGGTGCTAGTCCTTCTGAACACCTCATATACTCCAGAAGGAGAGCAATAAGAAAGATAATGAAGAATCTGTAGAATGATCTAGATGAGTTGGGTACACTATTATATTATGTAAACTATTATAATAGTATACACTATTAGTGAACCCAACTCATTTAGTGTATTATATTGTATACATAATAATTGTATGCTCATTTAGTATATATCACATATATATATACTCATTTAGTCTATAATATTACATATTAATCATGTACTATATTGTATACCCTATTATAATAGTGTACACTATTACTGTACCCAACTCATTTAGTGTATTATATTGTATACATAATAATTGTATGCTCATTTAGTATATATCATATATATACTCATTTAGTCTATAATATTACATATTAATCATGTACTATATTGTATACCCTATTATAATAGTGTACACTATTAGTGTACCCAACTTATTTAGTGTATTATATTGTATACATAATAATTGTATGCTCATTTAGTATATATCATATATATATATACTCATTTAGTCTATAATATTACATATTAATCATGTACTATATTGTATACCCTATTATAATAGTGTACACTATTAGTGTACCCAACTTATTTAGTGTATTATATTGTATACATAATAATTGTATGCTCATTTAGTATATATCATATATATATATATATACTCATTTAGTCTATAATATTACATATTAATCATGTACTATATTGTATACCCTATTATAATAGTGTACACTATTAGTGTACCCAACTTATTTAGGTCCTTCTGCAGGTTCTTCATTGTTATTCTTATTATTCTCCTTAGAGTTAGTTCAGGATAAAATGGATTTGTTGAGTTGGGAGGCAGAGCGGCATATTGGAAAGGACACTGAACTTGGAATCAGAAGTCCTGGGCTTAACTCCTGGCTCTGCCTTTTATTTTCTATGTGACCTTAGGCAAGTCCTTTTTGCTCCTCAGATTCTTCATCTATAAAATGAGGGGGTAGGACTAGGTGTTCTTTACTGTCCCTTCCACCTCTGAAGCTGTAATCCCATCTTTTTTTTCCAGAGAGGTAACTAAGTTCTCTTGATAAACTAACAATGGTAGAAGGGTCCTTAAAAGGTCATTTAATCATCTGTCTTGATGGTTAGAAAAGAGAATGGTATGATGAAAGGAAGACGTGATAGGACCAGGGAGTCCTCCTCCCCTTGTAATATGGGTTAGACTGCTTTTCTCCTGAAAGCTGGCTGGTAAAGCTATCCTGCTAAAGCTGGTTGCCCCAGATGCCAAGGCTCAAGCTGTGCTTCCCTTGATAAATTATATTGAGGCAAAATAATAATGGTAAAAAATAGAAGGTTCTTTTATTTGATGCTTTATGATTACAAAACATTTTCATATACATTAACTCACTTTATTCTCTGATTTAATTAGTGCAAATATTTTAAAAATTAAACAGGTTCAGAGAGAAGTGACTTGTACAAAGTCATACTTTCAAACTTCTTTTATTACTACAAATCCAGTACCCTTTCTATGGCACAAAATATTTTTATTTAAAAAATTTTTTTATTTTTTTACTGAGGCAATTGGGATTAAGTGACTTGCCCAGGGTCACACAGCTAGTAAGTGTTAAGCATCTGAGGCTGGATTTGAACTCAGGTACTCCTGACTCCAGGGCCAGTGCTCTATCCACTGTACCACCTAGCTGCCCCTTTATGGCACAAAATAATTAAAATGCCAAGTTTTCTTTCATCAGAGCTATATTAAAAATTTGCAGAATAATCAAGAACATTCAGGATGATTTTGTTTAAAAACAAACAAACTGTGGAACATGCACATTTTCATGGCCTCCAAGGATATGAGAAGCTGAATCATTTTCCTTCCTTAACATCTGCTGAAAAAGAGGAACTAAGAGTCTCCCTCTGGCTACTATGCTGCTGAGTAGTTAAAATATGAGCCCATAAAATTCAATTACTCTGCAGAGAATGAAAAGGATCCTTTGTGACTCAGTTTTCCAAGAAAAAAAATTATGGAATGTAAACTTTTTTATATCATTCTGTTCTCCACACTAGTAGTATTATTTTTTTAAACATCTGAAACTAGCTTCCTCACATGTAGTAGAAATGGATTGTCATTGGATAGTCTACAAATCATGTGAGGAAATCATATCCCATATTACTTCATCTTCTTCCCTCTCACTACCTACATTGTCTTTAAGCAATGATATTACAACTTGTGACATGTTCCAGAACGGGACAAGGGTTAGGGAAGTTGAGCAGCTACAACATGGGACTATACTTCTGTATATTAATAGCTAGACTATTGTGCTAAATGATTTATAGTGTTCTCACTCCAAGTCCAGGGATCCTCTATAGGGAATGGTCTTACATGGTTCTGAGATCAGTCCTGGGAGCTTGCCTTTCCCCCCTCCACCAAAAGGTTAGTTTTCTTTCTCTCTTTGGCTCTACCCCTACCTTGGAAATAAAACTAGGGGAATTGCTAAGACAAAACTTAAGTAATGACTCATGTTTAGGGTCTCCACAAAATGTAAATAATAGTGTTTTTTTTTTTTAAACCAACAACAATGTACAATGCAGACAAGAGATAGACATTTCTTTCCTCTATCACATGATATATGTAAGATTTAAAGTCAGGCATGAACAAAGAGAGGCAATATGAAATAGTAAAATGCTCATTATCCTCACTACATTTCCCCTCAAGGTAAAGACAGCTTTGTGGTACTGCTGCACAGATCCTTGACATTCCCATTAGTTCCCACTCTCTGAGGAATGAACACATTCCATTTCTCATGGTCAAGCAGAACACAATTTTCTTTAATACCTGGACTATAGGATAATCCTGGTGGTGGCCATCTTCTCTACTGAGGGGCATGCTGTAAAGGAAATTCTCTGTTCATTTGGCTGGAACCTGAATTCTGAACTCTTGACTCCATATGCCTGGAAACATCTATTTATCAGGATTACTAGTTGCTGACCTGTGTTGAAGGAAGGGAATAGAAAGTCAGAAGAAGGCAGATATAGATTTGACATCCACTGAGGCAAGCACAGGTCTCCTAAAGAGGCATGTACTTGTGCTATAAACTGCCATTTGCTGCTAAAGACGAGGGAATGAGACAGATCTTTTCTCCCTCATTGCCAGAAGTCCAAGGGAGAGAATACACTGGAAAAGAGTCCTTACAAAAGACTGAACCATTTTTTCTTTTTTTTTAGTGAGGCAATTGGGGTTAAGTGACTTGCCCAGGGTCACACAGCTAGTAAGTGTTAAGTGTCTGAGTCCAGATTTGAACTCAGGTACGCCTGACTCCAGGGCCAGTGCTCTATCCACTGCACCACCTAGCTGCCCCTGAACCATTTTTTCTTGATCCTCTTGTAAGACCACAGGAAGAGGGGGCTCCTCCTGACAAACATTCCTCCTTCAGGTTCTCAGTTGCCAGACATTTTTGTTGTTGGTGGTGGTGGTGGTTTTTTTTTTTTTGTGAGGCAATTGGGGTTAAGTGACTTGCCCAGGGTCACATAGCTAGTAAGTGTTAGGTGTCTGAGGCCGCATTTGAACTCAGGTACTCCCGACCCCAGGGCCGGTGCTCTATCCACTGCGCCACCTAGCTGCCCCCGAAAGAATCTAATCTTTAACTTTGCTGGAGCTGTGTGCCTGTTGGCTTTCTGTTGAATATCTTTCTACACACTTAAACAAAGCAAGCTTGTAGGATCCTATATCTGGGCTTTACTTTTTACTCTGAGCCAAAGTAACAGCGATTCTAAACTCAAACCTCCTACCCCCAGCTCATTAACTTATTCTAAACAAAAGATATAGAATTGGTTGTTAAATAATACTTTTTCCCCCGTGCACATTATGAAACTTTTTAGAACATCATAGATTTAGAGATGGGAGGGACCTTAGAGGTCACATAGTCCAATACCCTTGTTTTCCATATGAGGAAATGGAGGCATTTAGAGGTGAAGTGACTTGGCTAAGCACACACAGATGTGACAGAGGATTTGAACCATTTAAAAAACTCGAAATCTAGTCTCTTTCCACTGCACCACATAGTCTCTTTCACACAGAAACTTGCTGAACAGTTCTAAATTAAGGCATTTTCTTTCTTTTTTTATGCAAGAAGCCGAGGAGTAGCCTAAGTATCAATAGCCTTTCTTGTTGAGGTTTGAAGTATTTAAAAAGAAGTGGTGAAGTTGAAGAGAGGAAGATTTTAGCTTCACTTAAGGTAAACTTCCTAAGCCTTAGAGCTACCCAACAGCAAAGTGAGCTGCCTCAGAAAGTAGGGAGTTCCTTCTCCCTGGAGGTCTTTAAGCAAAGGCTGGACAACAACTTGTTGGCTTTTATTGTAGAGGGGTTATTGTTCAAGTACAGATTGCACAAGATGGCCTCTTTAGTGTCTTCTAAATGAGATTCTGTGATTCTGGTATGGTATGGCACAATACCCTTGAAATCACAAACATGAAAATCTTATCCTCTATATCCCTCCTCAGTCTTTTTGTTAGGTTCCTTTGGGCTTTGACACATTATAAAGAATCACAATGTTCTGCCAGATTTCCCCAGAGTGGATTTCCTCTGTTGCAGCACCACAAATGAAATATAGACAACACTTTTCGACTATTCCTTTTTAATATGTAGCAGATGCATAGACAGTTTATATTTCCATCAATGTATAGATTTTGTTGTTGTTCAGTCATTCAGTCCTGTCCAACTCTGTGTGACCTCATGGACCATATTGTGCATAGTTTTTTTTGGCAAAGATACTGGAGTGGCTTGCCATTTCCTTCTCCAGTAATGTATAGATACTTACAACCAAACTGGTGTTTTATAAACTGAAAGCGAGATTTGTATAAACTGCTATTCCTCTGAGTTATTTTAAATTCTGCATTTAAGTATATTATAGCATGACATTACACTATATTCAAATGAACAGCTACTACTATAGGAACATTCTTGGAAATGGTTAGTGACTGTTTTTTTTTTTTTCTTTTTGTGAGGCAATGAGGGTTAAGTGACTTGCCCAGGGTCACACAGCTAGCAAGTGTCAAGTATCTGAGGCCGGACTTGAACTCAGGTACTCCTGAATCCAGGGCCAGCGCTTTAACCACTGCGCCATCTAGCTGCCCTGGTTAGTGACTGTTTTGACAGAGGACTACTGGTTTAATAAAAACAGCATGATGTGGTAAGAGTGACTGACACAATATATAAAATTTTAATATATATATTTTTAATTTTTAGCTATCTTCTTGATGCTCTACTGAAAAGTGTAGTATCTATCCTATTTTGTTGGAAAGAATCTAGTTTCTGTGTACCAGATAAATTCCCTTTTCTCTTTTAAATATTCCTTCTAATCTCATTTCTTCCTCCATTGACCTAATTGCTTACTATACAATGCCAAACCTAACCACGAGCTTTTTTCCTGTCTCCCTTTTTTCTTACATGTGGACACTTTCGACTAAGAACTTTGTCTCGGATGGTTTTAAAATCCAAAAGCACTCTTATATTTTTATAGGATTTATTAAGAATGTTTTGTTTGGACTTGTGAGTTCATTTTAGTATGGAACTCCCAGCATTGAAACTCCCTCTAGTGATACAGATCTACTATTTCTTTATAACTTATAGTCTTAGATAGTTGCTTGAGGCACTGAGAGTTTCAAATGAATTGCCCATTGGCATATAGCTAGTATGTTAGAAGTAGTAACAGTACCCAGGTCTTCCAAGGCTGGTCTTTTATCCCTATTCCAATAATTCATTTATTATCAGCATTTTCTCATTAGAAAAATGTAAGAAGTTAAAACTGCAGCTGTACATAAACTTTACAAATTTTCTTAAAATGAAAAGTGATAATAAAGACTTTGAAAGATATGAATCCAGTTGGTATTTGTAGCTTCAATAGTTCTTTTCCAGGGTGTGGTATAGTTGAAAAAACACTATGGATAGATTTAAATTCTACCTCTGACACTTACTAAATGTGTGACTTTAATCTCCCTGGGCTTCACCCTCCCCATCTGTAAATGAAGGGAATTGGACTAGTTGTCCTCTGTCACAGAGGACATTTGTTGAAGATATGGGTTAGAAGAAGCAGCATTTCTTTTTCCCCCATTTGTCTACTCTTACCTAAGCACAATCATACAGTTGTCTAGGGTTTTGTGAAATCTCAAAAACCTAATTTAGTTCAATATTGCATTTCTTAATTCTATGTTATTTGTTTTGCATGACTGCAATATATAACCTACATCAAATTGCTTGCCTTCTAAATGAGGGTGGAGGATAGGAAAGGAGGGAGAAAATTTGGAACTCAAAATGAAAAAAAAATAAATGGTAAAATTATTTTTCCATGTAATTGGAAAAATAATTTAATTTTTTTAAAGAAAAAAATCGATATTATTCAAATAGTTAAAAAACTAACAGGGGATGGTAGTTTATTTGAGTTCGTCTTTCCTTGTCCATCTTCTGATGGAGGTATTAATGTTAAAAAGCACCATTGGTAGAAGAGAGAAGGTAAAGAAGCAAAGGCCATCCATAGATTGTTCATAAATTGGAAAAAGAAAAAAATCCTTGCATATACTAAAAAAGGTTATCTCTAGTTCTTTATTTTTGAAGGAATAATTGAGAGCTTTCTCTATTCTTTATTTCCTTTTTCATTTGTTCATTTATTCATTCGTGTCATTAGTTTTTATAGATTCCCTATAAGGCATAGGCAGCTAGGTGTTACAAAGATCAGGAAGATTCATCTTTGTGAATTCAAATCTGGCCTCAGACACTTACTGGCTCTGTGACCCTGGGCAAGTCACTTAACCCTGTTTGCCTCAGTTCCTTATTTACAACATGAGCTGGAGAAGGAAATGGCAAAACACTCCAGTATCTTTGCCAAGAAAACTCTCCAAAATGGGGTGACAAAGTTGAACATGACTGAAACAACTGAACAACAATGTGTAAGGGGTTATAGGGGTTACAAAGGGATGGCAGTATCAGTAAATGTTTCTCCAAAAAAGTACTCATGACACTTTTAAGTTTAATCTGCTTTACTAACCATTTCTCCATTACTTTTTTTTTTTTGGCGGTGCAATGAGGGTTAAGTGACTTGCCCAGGGTCACATAGCTAGTGTCATGTATCTGAGGCTGGATCTCCGTTACTTTCTTAAGTCTAGACAATCAACAAAACAATAAACAAGCCCTGATTTGTAGTGTTTGCCAAATTCTGAGGCATAAATGCTCACACTAAAAATTTAACAATTGTCTCTTTAGAGGCAGTAAAGCTAACCCAAGCAACTTCTGTTCAAAGGTGAATACTGCATGCTTTCTGTCTTGAATGAACTCAAGGAATGTCCTAAAGTGGAAAGAGCAATGGATTTGCATTCACTGGACAGTTTAAAATCTTACCCTTGTTACTTATTACCTATGTGACCTTGGGCAATTAATTTACTGTCTCTAGGCTTTAGTTTCATCATCTGTAAAATGAGGAGGCTCTACTAGATGTCCCTCAAGAGCCCTTCCTGCTCTACATCTACAATCCCCATCAAATGGGAGAATCACACAATGTATATAAATAACTTTAATAAAAGGCAGTGCATGATGAGTCCTGAAAAGCATATACGAACTGTTTGAAGGGCTATGATGAGGGTTTAACCTTGTTTTGTCTTATCTCAAAGGGAAAAACCAAGAACAATGAGGAAAAGTTGTAGAGAGACCAATTTAGACTTGATATAAGGAAAACTTTTTTTTCTTTGCGGGGCAATGAGGGTTAAGTGACTTGCCTAGAGTTGCACAGCTAGTGTCAAGTGTCTGAGGTAGGATTTGAATTCAGGTCTTCTTGAATCCAGGGCTGGTGCTTTTTCCACTGCGCCACCTAGCTGTCCCCCTCAGGAAAAACTTTTAAACAATCCTCCCCCCCCCCCCCGCCCCCATTAGATCATAAGCTCTTCAAGGACAAGGACTATCTTTTGCCTCTTTTTGTATCCCCAACACTTTATATACTTTATTAATTGATCATTGAACAATTAGAATTATCAAAAAATGGCATGGGCTTCCTTAGTAAATTCTAGTTTATTGATAAACCTAGCAAATTCTCCCTTATAAGAAATCTTTCAGATACTTGTTGGTTGGACTAGGTGGCTACTGAAGATCTTTCCAATTTTGAGATGTGGTGATTTTTTGAGATACATAAGCAATGTGCAATAAAATTTTGGATCAGGGAAACTCACTTCTGACTAGAGTGATTAGAGGAAATGTCATTGAGGAAATGACATTTGAACCTGACTTTAAATGATGACTAGGCACTTGCCTCTTTACATGGTCTTAAAGTCTTAAACGTAACAAAAAAACTAAATCCAGTAAGAAAGCTAAGCCAAATTATGTGGAAAGAATGAGAGATAAGTGCCTTACTTTTGGAAAGAAAAAACCATTCCAAATTGCTTTCTACTACTGCTTTTATATGGGGTAAAGGCTATATTGTGTATCAGTTCCATAGTTGGTTTCACTGGAGTTGTAAAATTTTATAGTAATAGTATACACAAAATGGTATGATATTTTGTTAGCGTATTTATGAATTATACATCTATAACTATATTGTTAACCATTTTGACAAAAAGATGGCAGTGAGTTAAAGCAGATTAATAGTTTTGAAAAGACCCTACAAAACTAACTGGTCTTTCAGATTGTGTTTCTTATTTGCTTAAATTCTTTATTTGTTTTTTTTGATCATTATTGTAAAACCTGTTTAAAAAAAAAATCTTTCCAGGGGGCAACTAGGTGGTGCACTGGAGAAAGCACCAGCCCTAGGTTCAAGAGGACCTGAGTTCAAATGTGACCTCAGACACTTGACATGAGCTGTGTGACCCTCATTGCCCCCCCCCAAATCTTTCCTATAAAGGCTATAATTACTGCTACTCTCCTTTTAAAAGGCAAAGAAGCTAGGATAGTAACAGTTTTAACTAATTTTGTGAAAGAATTCTGAAATGGCAGTTTTTAAGACATTTTTTAATTAAGAATTTTTTAAAAAGAAGAGATAGATAATGGAGATTATTTGAGAGGTACTAGAGAATACAGAAAAAACAACATGGAGAGACTTTCTTTCAGGTTGAGGGGCAAGTAGGCTGAGGATCAGCCTTATGGGGCTAGCTGTAGTGCAAGAGAGTTTGGTTGAAAAGCAGAAGAGCCACATAGAATAGAAGTTAACACAATTTTGTTGGTACTCAGGAATATTGGAGGAGAACAGATTCTGAGAGCTAACAGTCTTCCATTGCCCTTAGCAGAGGGAAGTCCACAGTGGGGTGGCTTCTGGATGTTGACCTGCGATGATTTTTGTGCTCAAAGACCCAGAACCCTAGGCTCAAACCTAAATAGATTTTTAGACAAAGAGCCAGCACAGTAACAAAAGGAGATGGCCTTGTCATTCATTGGGGAAGATAGTATGCTGTTGTTGAGTCGTTTCACTTGTGTCTGACTCTTCATGACCCCATTGGAAGTGGTTTGCCATTTCCTTCTCCAGTTCATTTTACAGATGAGGTAGATGAGGCAAACAGGGTTAAATGACTTGTCCAGGGTCACACAGCTAGTAAAGGTTTGGGGCTGGATTTGAACTCATGAAGAGATCTTCTGTTCCACTTAGTTGATCTAAGTAAAGGGAAGATAGTATAGTTAGGACTAGTGAATTGAGGGTATTTTCTAAATTGCCTAATAAAGAGTAAGGTAAGAAGGTCAGGAATATAGTGAATCGATTTTTTTTTTTTTGAACAATGAGGGTTAAGTGACTTGCTCAGGGTCATACGGCTAGTAAGTGTCAAGTGTCTGAGGCCGGATTTGACCTCAGGTCCTCCTGAATCCAGGGCTGGTGCTTTATCCAATGCGCCACCTAGCTGTGCCTAGAGAATTGAATTTTGTTGTTGTAGTTTTTTTTAAGTGAGGCAATTGGGGTTAAGTGACTTGCCCAGGGTCACACAGCTAGTAAGTGTTAAGTGTCTGAGGCTGGATTTGAACTCAGGTACTCCTGACTCCAGGGCCGGTGCTCTATCCACTGCGCCACCTAGCTGCCCCCGTGAATTGAATTTTAACCATGTCCATAAGGAAGAGGAAAGTGGTAGGGGTAAGGGGAGGATGCCCACCGTCTGGGTTCATTAGCCTTAGTATACTTATAAACTGAGTGGCTGAGACCTATACCAGTCAAACCACTTTTCACCATTCCATAGGAAGTTATAGTGAGCTTGGTCAATTAGCCCAAGTCATGATACTTTTTTTTTTTTTTTTGGTGAGACAATTGGGGTTAAGTGACTTGCCCAGGGTCACACAGCTAGTAAGTGTCAAGTGTCTGAATTCAGATTTGAACTCAGGTCCTCCTGACACCAGGCCGGTGCTCTATCCACTGCGCCACCTAGCTGCCACCTGATACATTATTTTTAAGTTAAAATTCTGAAGTGCGATTACAATTCTGGCTTTAACAGCCTTCACTGAAAAACATTTTGACACGAAGCACTGATAACAATAAAACAATAATAGAAATTAATAGTAAAGATGGAAATAATGCAATCAAACATGGAAACACAACAAGCTACAACTTATGAATCTTTGGTTAAGGGGAATGTGAGGGGAATGTTTTTGAATAGTGCTGTATCATGTAGTCTACATATGTTAACATGGGTCTCTCTATGTTTTCAAACATAAGGATCTCTTTTTTTTTTTTTTTTGTTTAGGCAATTGGGGTTAAGTGACTTGCCCAGGGTCACACAGCCAGTAAGTGTTAAGTGTCTGAGGACGGATTTGAACTCAGGTACTCCTGACTCCAGGGCCAGTGCTCCATCCACTGCGCCATCTAGCTGCCCCAGGATCTCTTTTTAATCCTTCCCCAGTCCCGAATCCAACTTAAGAGATCCCTACCCACCCCTGGCAACAAAAACATTATTGTGTTAGTTAATATCTGTTGATTGAGAAAATACATGACTGAATATGAACCCCTTGCAATAATTTCCAGCTCCCCAAGGGTCTGCAACCCACAGGATGGGAATTATTGTTCTGTGGCATTTTATTGAACAATACAATTTCTTGTATGAGCAAATAATCTGTTTCTATTTTCCTCAGTCTGCTAAAAAATGCAACATTTACACAAATTTCATCTCTGGTTCTATCCTAGGAATTATAAAATCAGTACATCTCCTGACCAAAAATATTTGTGGAGTCTCACCCTTTGCATTTGTTCCTTATTATGTTTTTTAAAAATATGCAACACCTGTCATGCTTCCTAAACAAATATTTATCCTATCACCGAGGTTTGCTTACTTCTTATACAGTCCTGTCAACTCTAGAATAGTTTTTGGACACATGAAATCCTTATATATCTTTACCTATCTGTTCCTCTTTTCTTCCTTTCTCTGAGGTAGAGGTGTCTCTATTCTTGGTCAAGGTCAATCTCTCTCTACCTGTGCTCTTTATCCGATTCCCTTTCTTCTCCAGGATCCTGACCTATTTATTGATCATGCTGTCACTCTCATCTCCAATCTTTATGGATCTTTCCCAGCTGTTTACAAACATACCTAATTCAATCTGTTTCTTAAAACGTCCTCACTTGACTATGCCATCACCAGTCATCCAATATTTCTTCACTGTTTCATTCCCAACCTTTTATAAAGAACCTTCCTTACCAACCACTTATTTCTTAATCTCTTGCAAACTGATTTCATACCCAGCCACTCAAATGAACTTGTTCTATCCAAGATTACTAATGATTTTCTAATTGCTAGATCTGATGACATTTTTTCAGTTCTCATTCCCTTTGACCTTTCTGTAGCTGATCATACTATTGATCACCCTGTCCTACTAGACACTTTCTTTTCCATTGGCTTATTTTATTTTAATTTCTCCTATTTCTCTTCTTACTTGTTTGACTATTTACCCTCAGGCTTCTTTGCTGGATAATCATCCATCTTCTGATCTAGTCATAGTACCAAGATATATAAAAGGTAAAAACAAAAAGTCTGTGAAAGGGAAAAAAGATGTAGGATGATAGTTTGAGGAGACAATAGGGTCACGGGGAAGGGTTTTGTTTTTCCTTTTTAATGATGAGGGAAATCTGGGCATGTTAGTAGGCAAAAGGGAAAGAGCAAATAGGAGAGAATGAAAATTTAAGCAAGAGGGGAATTATCAAAGGGGCAAGCTTCTGGAAGGATAAGCAGGTATGGGATCAATGGTACAAAGAGTGGGTATTGGTATTAACAAAGATAAGGTCATTTCATCCTCTGAGACTTCAGCAAAGGAGGAAGAAATGGGGAATGATGTTGAGGAGATTTCAGGCATAAAATGGAGACAAAAGGAGGCTCATTATAGAAGGCCTTATTTTTTTTTCAGTGAAAATATGAGGCAAGGTCCTCTGCTGAAAGTGAGGATTGAGATGATGGTGTAGGTGAGTCAAGGAGGGAAGGGAAGGTTTGGAATAGATGCTCTAGGGAGTGCAGTAGAGAGACAATGAGAGAAAAGTTAAATAAGAGCCTGGTTAAGATTAGAGAGCATAAATTTATGGTGGACATAGCACAGTTATGGCACTTCTAGCAGCAGTTAGTGGTCTCCAGAGGATCCTGAGTAGGAGCAGGGGAGGCAGATAGTAGGAATAATTCAGGGTTGTGGTTTGGAAAAAGATGAGTCATTCTAGGCCAGGGGTGGTGGTGGTGGTAGAGATGGAAGAGACTGTCAAGTTAAACTGGTTAAGTAGAGTCAAGATTTTACAGGAAGGAAAATGGAACCAGAGCAGTGATAATGGCCTAGATAATCAGAGAAGCAGGTGACTCAGCAATCTCTATATCCCGCCCTCATCTCTCACCTCAATTCCTGACTCATTGTCCAAAACAGATCTTATCTTTACCATTAAATATGCCTCTCCTCTAAACCTCCCTATTTCAACTGAGGGCACCACAATTATAGACACCCAGGTTTGTAACCTTGGATTCCTCCCCATTCCTCTTCCTCCATATCTAATCATTTGTTAAATATGTCCATTCCACCTTTGCAAAATTTCTTGTTTCTTTTCCTTTATCTTCATTCATACTACGATGCTAAGGCCTCATCACATCTTGCCTGAATTACTGTAACATTCAACTACATTTATTAAGCAGCCACCAAATACCAGGCATTGTGGTAAGTACTGAGGGTTTAAATGAAGGCAAAATACGGTCCCTTCTTTAAAGCAGCTCGTAGTCTCATAAGGCAGACAAAATACAAACAACTATGTATAAACAAACTATATATGGTATAAATTGGGATAATCTCAGAGGGAAGGCACTAGATTAAGGAGAGCTAGGGAAGGCTTCTTGCAGAAGTTAGGACTTTTGTTGAGACATAGAGGAACCTATGAGGTAAAGATGAAAAGGGAGAGAATTCTAGGCACGAAGGCAGCTAAGTGAAAATGCTGAGAGTTGGGAGTATCATGTGTAAGGGACAGCAAAGGAGGCCAATGTCATTGGATTGCAAAGGATGTAGAGGGAAATAAAGTGTAAGGTAGGGAGAAAGCAGGTTATGAAAGACTTTAATGGCCCAACAGGTTATATATTTGATCCTGAAAGTAATAGGAATTTTTGAATGGGAGGGGGTGTGATGTGATTAGACCTGCAGTGGAGGGTGGATTGGTGCAGGGTGTGGGGGTGGTGGTGGGAGTGGGGGACTTGTGTCAGGGAAACCAACCAGCATGCAATTTCAATAGTCTAAGGGGGAGGTGATTAGGGCTTGTATTATGGTGGAGGTATTGTCAGAGGACAGATGTAAAAAAGCTACGAAAGACAGGATTTAACAAATGATTAGACATTAGGAGTAAAAGATAGCAGAAACAGAGAATGACACCCAGGTGTTAAATCTGGGTGAGTAGGAGAATAGTGATATCCATGACAGTAATAAGAAAGTTCAAAAGAGGGGAAAGTATAGGGGAGAAGATAATGAGTTCAGTTTTGGACAGGTATTTAAGATGTTTATTGGATGCAGAGTTTGAATCATCTAATAAGCAGTTGGAGATGTAAAAAGAGAAGTTAGGGATGGACATATTGATCTAAGAGTAAGCTGCATAGAAATGATCATTGAAACCATGGGAACTGATGAATCACTAAAATAGTATATATAGAAAAGAGAGAACAGAGCTTTGGGGAATATCGAATTAGCTGGCACAATATGGATAAAGATCTAATACAGGAGATGCAGGAGTAATCAGACAGGAAAGAGGAGAAGCAGGAGAGAATGCTATTTCTCTAGATAAAAACCTAGAAAGAAGAATATCAAGGAAAAGAGGGTTCTTGACAGTGTCAAACATTGCCGAGAAGTCAAGTAGAATATGGTTATCATATTGCCAATTAAGAGACCAAAAGGTAACTTTTGGAGAGAGTGGCTTCAGTTGAATTATGTGTTGGAAGGAAAACTACAAAGAGTTAAGAATTGAGAGGAAGGGAAGTGGAAGCACTTATTGGAGATGGACTTCTGAAAGTGTTTAGTTATGAAAGGAAGAAGAGGCATAGGATGAAGCTAGCAGGGATGGAGGATGAGGGGGACATAGGCATGCATGTAGGCAGTAGAGGAGGAACCAGTAGACAGGAGTGATTGAAAATTAATGAGAGCAGGAATGAGAGAGGGGACAATCTGCTGGAATAGGTAGAATGAAATCAGTCATTCATATTAAGAACGTTACCTCAGCAAGAAGGGCCAAGTCTTCATAGGAAATGGGGTGGAGGAGAGAGTGGCAGAAGGCATCTAAGGGATATGAGATGAATAACGGGGGGAAGAGAGAGCTCTTGGCCTCAATTTTTTCAGTGAAATATGAGGCAAGGTTCTTAGCTGAGAGAGCAGGGGAAAATTGAGCTGTGGGGGATTTGAGGAGAAATGAAAAGCTTTGGTAAAGTTGCTGTGGGATGGTGAATAAATTAGAGTTGCCCTGCCACAGTGAGGGCCTATTTGAGCTTATGTAACATAAACTTGGACTGGATCTAGTCAGGATAGTTTTTCTCTAGTTTTGTTCAAAAGTACATTAGTAGGAATGAAGGCAGCAGAAGAACAAGTTCTTCTATAGGATGGAGGGGCAAAGGCTTTGAGAGAAGAGCCACCTAATTGGTCTCATGGCTTCCAGTCTGTCCTTTCTCCAATCCATCCTTGACATAACTGCAAAAATATCCTTCCTGAAACAAATGTTTGAACAGATCAGTCCTCTGCTCAAAAACCTTTAGTAATTTCCCAGTGCCTAGAAGATAAGATACAAACTTCTTAGTCTGACATTTAAAGCCAGGTTCTCAACCTTTTTTTTGTATGTTGTGTATGCCTTTAGGAATGTAATGAAGCCTAGGGACCTCTTCACAGAATAATGTTTTTTAAATGCATAACATGAAATTTGTAGGGTTACAAAGGAAAGCAATTATATTGAAATACAATTATCAAAATAAATGAAAAACCAATCAATAGGCACCAGATTAAGAATCCTTGCTCTATAATCTGGTCTCTACTTCTGTTTTCAGCCATATTTCATACTAATTCTTTTAATGAACTCTGTGCTCTGGTCAAACTGGATGTACTATTCCCTGAAATCATTGCTCTTTTTCTTGCCTCCAAGCATTTACACATGTCATTTCCTCAGTCTTGGGTGGTTGGAGCAATATCCTAATCCTTCCAAAGTAAGCTAATTTTTTCTTACCAGGTATTGAGACTTGGTTGGCTCAGAGGACTAAAGACTCAGAATGTAAATATCACTTCCTCATCACCTGGCTCCAGTTGTACTCTGATGCTTGGCTGGTGGATCACAATAAGTAACTTAGGCAAGCAAGCTTTGCTCAGCTAAATCAACTCAACATGTCCTTAAGCTTATCCTTGTTGCATATCCTTTTCCTGCTATGGCCAAGTAAATATTTTTGTTAAATGCTGAATGCTCTATGAATATTTCACTTTGTTTCAATATGGAACCTAAACTATCAGGGGACTGACCTGAGTCAGGCCCACTTCCTATTCATCTCCATCTCTAGGAACCCTTATCTTAAAAGTTCCAAAAAGGCATTATTATCATAAAGCCTTTATTGATCTCCCTCAGTTGTTAGTGATTTCTTTCTCTTTAACTTTCTGTGTGATACTCCTTCCTTTGTAGAAGTTCTGTCATCTTTCATCCCCCTTACATCTCCGAGCAGTGAGGAGTTGGTTGGAGATTTAGAGAAGAAATGATATAACACATCTTTACAAGTAGAGAAGAGCACAGTCAAGGTGGTTAAGGTTTTCCAGGGCACTTGACAGAGAATTTTTCCTTGTAGGGGCTTACCATTGGGATCTCATGCTTTTTTCCACAAGTAGGGAGCTAGCTATAGCCAGAGGTCATCACTGGTCCCTGATGAGGATAGGGCAGCCAAGATTGAGAAAAGTTTCTACCTTCTTTTGAGGATATTCAGAGCCACAATGCACCCTGAGGGAGAAATAGGAGGTAACATGTGCCAGGATAGTCAAACCATTTCCATCAACTCGACTACCACTTCTCAAACCCCTATAATCTGATCCCAAACAGACTAGCACCCTGAACCCAAGAACCTTGGGAAGGGCAGTGCCCTGCCCCTGCCAGACCACTGGCCCTGCTTCTAGCCCAGGCCATTATTGATTCAGCCATCATTGAGAAGAGCAGTCACTGTGGAGAAGAGGCCCATCTTCCTTGACAACATTAATTGCTGACCAGTAGCTATCCATATGCATGTATGTCGAAGAGCCCGTAAGTGGTGGCATCTCACAGACCACTGGTCTTGCTTCTATCCTAGCCCCACAACCATCACCTCAGGAAGCTACTCCTATGAAGATGTGACTTAGCAACTGCTTCTACTGGTGCTATTGCCCCTCCTCTTCCTTCCTACTGAAGACCTGGGAGAGAGTTCTGGTAGCCAAAAGCTTAGTACTATTAAATAGTTAAACATAAGAAACAGATATATTTTTATAAGTAGAAATGACCATAAAGAAAATGCATTGCCATCTCCTTTGGGGCTTGGTACCCTAAGACCATGGGACCTTTCTTTATCTGATTTTACTGCTTAAATCTCATTTGTGATGTTTCCCCCATTGGAATGTGGATTCCTTGATAAGTAGGGCTATATTACTTTCTTTTTTATTTGCATCTCCAGTGCTTAGCACAGGGCTTTGCACATGTAAGTACTTAATAAGTGCTTTCTTTCTTTCTTTCCTTCTTTCTTTCCTTCTTTCTTTCTTTCTTTCTTTCTTTCTTTCTTTCTTTCTTTCTTTCTTTCTTTCTTTCTTTCTTTCTTTCTTTCTTTCTCTCTTTCTCTCCTTTCTTTCCTTTCTTTCTCTCTCTCCTTTCTTTCTTTCCTTTTTCTCTCTCTTTCTCTCTCTCTCCCTCCCTCCCACCCTTCCTCCCTTCCTTCCTCCTTACCTCCCTCCCTCCTTCCCTTCCTTCCTTCCTTCCTTCCTTCCTTCCTTCCTTCCTTCCTTCCTTCCTTCCTTCCTTCCTTCCTTCCTTCCTTCCTTCCTTCCTTCCTTCCTTTCTTTCTTTCTTTCTTTGGTTTAAATGCTTTGCTTCCTACCCCACCCCAAACCAAGGAGAACTGAATGTTACATTTCCTAGAATGTCTGAGTTTGAAGCATTTCCTAATTGTTGATGTCTAGGGTCTCTGAGAATTGCTGGTTCACAGCTATATGATAAATGTGTTAATAAAACATTTATCATTATTCTGTAATGTTTATTTGTGTAACAGTTCTATAGACAGAGTAAAAATTCATCTAATTCTTTGGAGTCAACTCTATTTTGCTGATGTTAAAGGATTAGGGATCATTGAAATATAGGAAGGTCAAGAAGAAAATGGTTTTTTGACCAGCAGGTTGGGACTCAGAGCTGTTCCTGATTGGGAAAATATGCAAATCCACACATACCACCTTACCTGTGAATGAGTCAGGGCTGCCCCATAGAGAGAAGAAGAATTGAGGAATAGAATGTTGCTGATTCTCTGAAAGCTGAAGTCAGTAAAGCATTTACTCATTATTTGTATCCAGCAAGGCATGTGTAAACCAACAGGATAAGCATGGAACTCCCCAGAGACATAGTCTGCAAAGCCACCTAGTGGGTGAATGTTTGTTTTTTTTTTTTAATAATTATTCTAAACTTAAGAAATAAAACAAGCATATCCATAACATAGTAGAATAGAAAAAAAGATTGTACCTGAAACTGCAAATCTATTATGTACATCTTGCTATTCCTTTTAAATATATCAATACTTAGTCATATATTTCCCTTTAGAAGACTAGCTCCTTAATGCCAAAGAATTAGTTCTCTGTTGTTTTTGTATCTCTAGCACCCAGAACAATGCCCATTCACACAGTATTTAATATGTTTGCTGAATTTTATTTTATTGAGCCTCCTGGACCCTTTTAAGACAGGTCATCTAGTATAACTAGAGTATTATGTTCTTAGCAATAGTATGCTAAGTATTGTAGGACTATATCAATGAAGTGTGAGTCCCTGTACTCAAAAGGTTTTGAGAGAAATGACTATTAATAGCCAATCTTGGGGGAGATCCAGTTTTTTCCCCTGCTCTATTTCCTTGTTTGAAGCCTAGCATTTGAAGGACATTATTGACCTCTACCAAAACTTTACCCCATCTAGACCATCTTATCTAGGTGAATTCCTGCCCATAGTGTTCTACTCAGGTTTGGGTTAGGATAAATTCTCTGATTAAATTACCCAAGTCTAGGGTGATTTGGAAGTAAATGACATGATCAAAGTCACAGGCCCTCAGCCCCTCATTAGAATAGGACCACCTCTCATTATAATATTCATTCTCTCTCATCACTTGTGAAGCAGAGTAGATTGTCACCCTCAGGCACACCTACTCTTGCAAAGACATATAAGTGGTGAGTGGGTTCTATGAGGGGGTATTAATAATATGCTAGCATTATTAATAAAATGATTAATTACCCAGAAATTATGTCTCTTGAACTTTTTATACATCTCAATTTATAATCTTTTTGGGAAATAAGACATGTACACATAGGCTAATTAGAGAATAATACAGGACAGAGGGAGGCAGTGGGTATAGAGGGCTGGTTTTGGAGTCAGGAAGACCTGGGTTCAAGTTTTGACGCTAATACATGGTAGTTTTGTGACATGGGTATTTCATTTAAGTTCTCAGTTGCCCTAAGCAACTCCCTAAGACTGTAAATTATAGAGTAGTTCCTGATCTCTATCAGTGGATGAAGTTTCTACACCCATAGTTCCTTACACTGATGAAATCAGTTTGGAATGAAAACAAACAAAAACCCTAAATAAATAAAGATGCCATACAATGAAGTGCCCAATTGTGTGCTACAGATACTAACATACAGCAATTTAGAAAAGAGAGGTTAATGCGACTGGATTTGCCATGAAGGGAATAAATATTGAATTGAGCCAGGGAAAATTACCCACTAATTTCTGGTTCATTTGAACTCAGGTTCCCAGTTCCTCTAAACCCATTTTCAAGAAATGACTGAAGAGGAGAGTTAAAGATAACCATGAGAGGGTAGACTTAGTCAAAAGGATTTATTAAGTACTTAACTTAATGTGAGAAGGTCTGCAGATAAGCATCCCAGGTTACCTTAACAAACTCTTATCTTCTCTGTCCTATCTTTAGGCTTAATGGGCAACAGAGACAAGGCTACTCCTCCTTAAAATCTCCCCATATTTTTCACTGTCATATTCTAAAACTGGTCAGGAAGGTCAGGAAATAGGTCTGAGTTAATGGTCCTCCAATTTTCCAATCCTTATTTCACAGGGCAAAAATCTTATGAATCATCTCCTCTACTTTGCTGTGAGAAAATACTTTTGAAATTTCTTGGAGCATTTGCTGGGCAAATAACAATAATTAAAACTACATTTAAAATATATTATTCTTATTAAAAATAAATGTAGAGGGGCAGCTAGGTGACGCAGTGGATAAAACACTGGCCCTGGATTCAGGAGTACCTGAGTTCAAATCCGGCCTCAGACACTTGACACTTACTAGCTGTGTGACCCTGGGCAAATCACTTAACCCTCATTGCCCAGCAAAAAAAAATGTAGATTGAGAATAGCAGGGAAAGTACACTTGAAATAAAACCAAACACCTCAAATTCAAGTGAAATGTGAATTTTGAAGCAGTCTATTGACCCTCTAGGTTACCACTTTGAGAATCTCTCTCTGGATAAAGAATGAAAAACCTGATATTGGGAACACAATTTGAATCTAAGGGGTGGGTACCATTCCTCCCTGAGAAAGTGTCCATATATTCAAAATGGCTTGACGGAATATGGTAAGAAAAAAATTTACTTATTGAATGAATATTCTACAAATATTTACTGAGCAATTCTGTTGAATTGAGACATTTCTTTATTGTTGTTTGTCCTTCCTTTCCAAAGAGGACCATGACGGTTGTCATGACTTGCAATGAATTGAATTGAAGTGAGGAAGGGCTGTACAAAGTCACCAACCTCAGTCTCTCCTCTGGAGCCATCTGGTCCCAGTGGCAAGATATATTATTAGGAGAACTACAGTTGGCTCTCCATGCAGTGGGAGAGCTTGGCCTTTTAAGAAAAAGGCCTTTCATAGGTCTTAGTTTGTCTGAAGCAAGGGCCATTCAGTGATTAAGGCTAGGTAAGAAAGGAGGCAAAGAAAAGCCTCTTTTACCTAGCCAAAACACATACACACACACACACACACACACACACACACACACACACACACACACACACACACACAAAATGGGGTGGGATGGGAAAAGATGCTCAGGGTTTCTGACCAAAAGAGATACAAGTGCTATTTAGGTCACACATTCGCTAAAGAAATGTCTCCCACAAGTATATGGAGATTTAATGACTATTTGTATTTACATGAACATAAATACATTTGTATTTACATTTACATAAACAATCCTTTTATTTGTATTTTTCAGTTCTCAATCAAATTTTTGTGTTTGGCACCAGGTAGACCCCCACCAAAGTCTTCCTCCAACCTCATTTCATTATAATAGTGATCCTAGCTTCTTGAAGGTTATATCAGTGGAGTACAAGCTCTGACAGGTCCTAATAAACTGGAAAGGTTTCTAGTATAATTTTAAAAAGACTTATCATCACAAAGTTGACCACCAAATAATGACTTTTTTGTGTGTATTTGGCAACTCATTATATCATCTACTAAGGTTTGGGGGATTGCAATCTGGATGGGAGAAGAGACTACCCATACTGATCAAATTATAGGTTCCCCCCCAACTATTATAATTGTAGCACCTAACACTCTATAATTTGGGCTGCTGTCTCAGGCACATGGTGCTTAAGAGATAATCTTTTATCTCAATTCACAGTTCATGAATCCACATTTTCTGAATCTCCCTGATCAAAACAGAATGAAACATGTAACATCATGATAAAGCAAAGGATATTTATTTTAAACAGAAAACAAAGTAAATAATTTAGTATAGATAGCATCCTGTGAAGACAGATTAATAGGCAGAACAAGTCTATGAGGACTTAGCTGGGAAATACTGTCCAGTGTATTAAAGAACCATTTTTTCAGCTTAGACTATGTGTGTGTAGAAGGGTGGTGGTAGTGGGGGAAAATCTGGGGGGGGGTTACACTGGACATGGGAGGCTTTTAACTGAACTAGGAGATGGAAATGAATGGAATTGTGTTGAGAGAAAAGCCATAGCTCTGCTATGGTGATGGGGCAGTGCTTAGCAGCCAGTCTGATTTGTCAGAAAACAAAAAGGAACTCAGACTACTTATTGTTGGAAGTGACTATCCCTTTTCTGACAAGCTGAGGATGATCAACAATATTTTTTTCTCTCCAGATCCCCTGCATTCCTCCTTGCTATTATGCTAAATGGCAGCTGACTAAATGTGTTTCTTCCCTATGCTTTAAGTTGTTCCTTCATTTTCCTTTTCATGGTTGACCATGAAAACTATATGTGCCTATTTATATCTTGCTGAACATGAAAGAGGGTTAAAAGAAGAAATAGCTATTTGAAATTTACACAGGATTGAAGATAGGGTAGAGAGCCCAGTTGCTGTCCAGTTGTTAAAGAGGATCTCTGTTTGGAGGCTTGAATCAGCATCAGTATCAGTATCAGTATTTTTAAGCTCTCTAAACTAGCAAAGAAAAGAATCCATACAGATCTAAGCCATTGCCTCTGGACTAAGTAAGTCATCATTCTTTGAAGCCAGTAGAGGGGTCTAAAGTTAAGCAAGCACTCTTTTTTGCTCCAATGTCAGAGAACAGAGGCCAAGCTTAAACTCGGGGAACAGATACAAGCTTGGTTTGGGTGTATTAAACTCTTCTTCCCTTAAGGGAAAGATTCAGAAGGAGCAAGTACTAATCATTTGTGACACCACATGTAGGTTACATTAGAAAACATTTCTACCACCCATTTCCCCAAAATTACCACTTCCTAAACTTCCAGAAACTAGAAGCTGCAAGGCCACTCATCTCTGCTTCCCATGCTGCTTACCAAGAAGGGGTTGTATTCTAGGGAACTGAGTGTTAGAGACTTACATGTTGGAGTAATACTGAAGCACTGAAGAGCCTTTCATTGTTGCTTCCTTTTAGGAAGTGTGAGAGATAATGCCTGAATGCCTGAAACCTAGCCTTGTCATGGTCTAGATGGAGCTGAGGAGAGAGAAATGCTTCCTGCCATTAACACAAGCTAAACATGATTCCTATTTTCTTATCTTTTCAATTTCTCTGACTCTGGCATCCATGTCTCACCCAAAGAAAAGATTCTTGCCAGTCTTCCAAACTGGGCTTTCTGAATACTACTGACCTAACACACACAATTCTAGATGATGTAATTAAGAGGTTCCCAGACCATTATATGTAATATTGAAGGTATTTAGACACAGTTTGTGTCTCTTGCACCCCTCCTCCCTCCAAAATAAGGTTATCCATGGGTCCAAATAGTATCTTACACTTAAACATATCTTCCCTTCTCCTATCGATAGAGAAATGGTAGGCTACAGCTACAGAATAAGGTAGCAGTTGATGGATATGGTCAATGTTTCAATTTCTATTGCTTGACTACACTCCTGGGTTACGAGAGAGAGTTCTATTTGGGAAGGGTATTTAGAAGTATTAAAGATGTTAATAAACAGCAATACTTTTTATTAAAATTATATATTTAAATAAATTTTATAATTTTTTATAAAAGAACATTTTATATATTTAAAATAATTTTTATAAATGATTTTTTCTTTTTTCTTTTGATAGTAAACATTTTTAATTAAAGTCTTGAGTTCCAAATTCTATCCCTTCTTCTCTCCCTTCCCTCCCACCTCCCTGAGGTGGTAAGCAATCAGATATAGATTATACATGAGCAATTATGTAAAACATTTAAAAATGTATTTGTTGCTCACGCAATATGAGCAGTTTTCAGCTGTCTTTTCTTGAATACTTCCACTAATCCCATGACCATGTCATACTCAAGGATGGGACAATTGGTTTCATTGCCTTTGCAAGGCACTCATGAAATGTTTTGGTTACCATTTTGATGCATCAGTACAAACAAGACAAATTAATTCCAAGAAAGGTATTAAAAAATACTTACTTACATGCATTGAGCTTGTATGTTGTCCAAACTCATGTGCCTTTGTTTATTCAAACAGTTTTAAAGTAAGCTATTTCCTGTGTTTTTATCCTCTAATGTCTTGGGTGTATATAAGGATGTCTTAAACCAGAGGTGTCAAATACACAGCCAGTATGTTGCCCACAACCCTCCTGAGTGCTACCATAAGCAGATAAAAATGTAATTGGGAGGGGGCAGCTAGGTGGCTCAGTGGATAAAGCACTGGCCCTGGATTCAGGAGGACCTGAGTTCAAATCCAGCCCCAGACACTTGACACTTACTAGCTGTGTGACCCTGGGCAAGTCACTTAACCCTCATTGCCCCACCCCCAAAATTTTTTTTAAAAATGTAATTGGGAAATATTTAACAAAATAAGTAAAAATACAATAAAACATAGATAACACATTTTGAAACTAAGGCCATATGAGGCTGCGGGGATCATTATGTACAGATTAGTGACTGTTTTTCTTTGAGTTTGACACCACTGTTTTAAACCATTTCCTGAAGCTGCCTCTCATTCTTTTGGATTCAAATGAAGCAAAATAAATCTTATTTTTGTCCCTTACTGTAACACTATATGAATCTTTATTTTTAAGTTTTTAAAAAAAATTCAGCAAGTTATTTGGCTTTATTTTCTAGTCAGTTCTGTACCTCCAATTTTATGGTCAATTCCATCAATCAACCTTCAATAAATCATTGGCTAGGGGCAGCTAGGTGGCGCAGTGGATAGAGCACTGGCCCTGGAGTCAGGAGTACCTGAGTTCAAAGCCGGCCTCAGGCACTTAACACTTACTAGCTGTGTGACCCTGGGCAAGTCACTTAACCCCAATTGCCTCACTAAAAAAAAATAAATCATTGGCTATATGACCCTGGACAAGTCACTCAACCCTGTTTGCCTCAGTTCCTCATCTGTAAAATGAGCTAAAGAAGGAAATGGCAAACTACTCCAGTATCTTTGCCAAGAAAACTCTAAATGGGTTCACTAAGAGTTGGACAAGAAAGAAAAACAACAAAATAACAACACAATGTTATAAATATTAAAAATGTTTTCCTCTATCAAATCTTGTCATATTCTCTTTAAAATTTTAAAATGCAATATGTACCTGAAGTTTGTTTTGCTTAAAACAATCTTATCTTAGTCTTCTCCCTACTCTAGATGCATCCCTCTTTCCCCAGTAATCCAGACCCAAATTCCTAGATCTTGCAATTAAAAAAAAATCAGATTTTTTTTCTTAATCTCAGCCTCAGCCTCTTTTTGTTTGTTTGTTTTTGGTGAGGTAATTGGGGTTAAGTGACTTGCCCAGGGTCACATAGCTAGTAAGTGTCAAGTGTCTGAGGCCAGATTTGAACTCAGGTCCTCCTGAATCCAGGGCTGGTGCTCCATCCACTGCCCCACCTAGCTGCCCTCTCTCTGACTCTTTATGCCCTCAACATAAGAACCCTGGGGAGAATCACTTAAAATTTATATTTGGCTCATGAGTAGGTTCTTCCTTAAAGCAACAGGACTCATACAATGTACATCAAGCATAGCATAGTTTTTCTTCTCAAAAAAAAAAAACACACAAAAGTTTCTCCAATGTGAATTGGCAAAGACTTAAACAGGAAGCAGTAATTTAAAACTGCTTCATACATAGAGGTTTAAACTTCAAACAATAAAACATGAAGCATTTTGTGGGATTGCTGAATAGGCATTTCATCTTTCATCCTGGCTTTGCACTGTTTCCCTTAGGGTCCATGTCTTCTGGCACCCAGAACAGGGGTTGAATTTTGCTTGTCCTTTCCTCGAGAAGCACTGTGGTAGCTGTAGGGGAAATCTCCTGTGTGCAGCCAGGACTGAGACACTGAGGAATTCCCAATCTTTTGAACTCTCAAGGTTGACTCCCAGGTTGGAAATATCCATCTCAGGAAGCTGGTTATATTTTCAGGAAAGAAATACACAGCATTTGAAAAAAAATCCTTTCTGCCATTTTACTCATAAGTAGTCATCCAATTTTTTCTTGAAGACATTAAGAAAAGGAGAACACATTACCGCTTGAGGTAACCATTCCATATTAGGATACGTCTAATTTTTAGAAAGTTTTTTCTCATGCATACTTTAACTTTGGTTCGCTGTAATTTCAAGCCATTGTCCCTTGGTCTGGGACCAAGCCAAACAAATGTAATCTCTCTTTCAGGTGACAACAGCCCTTAAAGACAGCTATTGGGTCCCATCTCCACCCCACTGCCCTCAAAAGAGTTTTCTTTTCTCCAGGCTATCATCCATAATTTTTTGAAGGGCATGGCTCTGAGGCTCTGACATTAACATCTTCCAGATGAAATATGAACTATTTTGTCTAATATTCTAGGTCCTCTACCTTCTGGTACTGCCAGATTACCTTTCTAATAATCTATTGTTAGGGGAGAAATATCTTGTCTCTGAGCTCATGTGGTAGGTCATTGTTGTCAAATTTTTATTTGCCACAATAAAGAAATTATAGAGATAAAAACCTAGGCTTTAATATTATGCTCAAGCATAGGTTCAGGCCTCAGAGAAAAACTGAACCCTCATTAGAAGTCTAACAAGCCCTCTCATGAGCAAAATTACATCAGAGTGACAGAGAAATAATTTTTTTACATATCACAATCTTGTACATTCTTCTTAGGCCATAAAAGTTAGAGAGAGGGTAAATCTATAATCCCATACTTCCCTCAATGTCATAAAAGTTGAACAAACTTAAGCAGAGTCATAATCTCATACATCTTCTAAGGAAACTAACCTTGGTTTACTATAGGTAAACTATGTCAGGTTACAGTTTGAACTACATGTGGAGGATTCAGAAATTGATTGAGAAGGAGGATTTACATGTCACCAAGGAGTCAGGGTTGCAATTCTTCCTCTGGCTTCTTATCTAAGGAATGTTTAAAACTCTAAGTAAATTTTCACATCCCCTGGGGCAAGTTTTGGTCACATGAAGTTAATATTGACAGGAAAGGAAAAGACTTTTAGTTAACCAAAATTTTTAGGAGAAAAGGTCCTGTGTCCCAAGTAATAAAAAGAAATTAAAAACCTCCCATAACAATACCTTTCTAGTATAGACCACACCTCAACAGGGACTCTCTGTTCTAACTAAAATAGACTAATTTCTAGTCCTACTATCACCTTTATGTCTGGGCAAGTGGGGCCCTGGGCAACTAGATGGGGCTGTGGATAGAGCACTGGATTTGGAATTATGATGACTCATCTTTCTGGCTTCAAATCTGGCTTCAGACACTTATTAGCTGTGTGACCTTTGGCAAGTCATCCACTCCTGTTTGCCTTAGTTCTTTATCTGTAAAATGAGCTGGAGAAGGGAATGGCAAACTATTCCAGTACCTCTGCTAAGAAAACCTCCAATGACATCATGAAGAATTGTGAAAATGACCAAAACACTAAAAAAGTGGAGCCTTCCTCATCATAGGCACACACAAAAAATTAGATAAAAATGAAATAAAGAATAAAACAAATAATTATGAATATTTTACAACTAAATAAATGTTACTTTATTTCTATGGGATTATCTTGCATGGGATATAGAATATCTTAATATGCCTATATTAAGCCATCCAATTGTCCTGGTTTATGTGGTTCAGAGATGGTATGCAGACAATAAGTGATGGAATACAGTTTGTGGGATAAGCTCTCTATTCAGAGCTGAGGTGGCTGGTTGCCACATCTGTACCTTGGATAAGTGCAGTTCCTCAGCCACAGGTGTCTATTACCACCTCTGTCAAGATGAGTGGTTGGGAATTTCCTGAGGGAATTTAATTCTACCTCTCTGCCACCACCTTCAGCTGCTGTCACCTCTGGAGCTTGAGGTGGGGGTAGAAAGGGCTGGAGGAAACCCTTGAATTGCTTCCAGAACCTTTATGCTGAGATGACAAGACTTGGACCCCCACAAATGTCTCCTGCTTTGGCATTTACTGAGGTGCTCAGACAAGGGGCTGGTTCTGGATTGGGACCATATTCTGGAAACTAGTCAGTAGGCTTGTTGCATCAGTATGATTTTTCTAGCCCTCCCCAGAGACTTTCGTGCAGTCTGGAGGTTGCCTTGGTGGTTGAGCTGCCCTCTTTCACAGGACTCCGATGGTAGCCTTCTGGTGAGATTTACCAGTTCTTCTGTATGGTGGTGGAAAACAACGGGGCTAAAGACATTACAGATCTCTCCAACAGTAGGATAAGATGGCTGGCCCATCAGTATCATGTTCCTGCTCTGAGTGCCTCTTTCCTTTCAATCCCAAGAAATATGGCTAGGACCAAGTATGGGCAACACCATCATCATTATTATCTCATGATAATAATAATGGCATTAGCACATTGTTTTAAGGTTTGCAAAGCACAATCTGTTATCTTATTTAATACTCACAATAGTCCTGGGAGGTAGATGCTATTATTATCATCTCCATTTTACCGGTGAGGAAACTGAGTATGAGAAAGGTTAAATGACCTGTCCTGGGTCACACAGTCAAGTAGGTATCCAAGAGCAGATTCCAATCTTCCAGACTCTATGTCTAGTGCTCTCTCCACTGCACCACCTACAACAAACACCATCTATAATTGTAATATATTTGGTATACTTAATAGAAAGTGATTATTATTTTAATATCAAGAAAGATAGATTTAATGTATCTAAGGTTTCAAAAAATAAGACACTATGAAATATAAAGACAGTATCAGCATTCCATTCTCTGGTTTATCTGTACTGCCAACACAACAAATAATATTAAACAATAACAATTTAAACTTTATTGCAAGATTCAACAGAAATTATCTTTAAAATTATCTATTTCATGAAAACAAATATCATTATCAGGGCCTTCTATGAAAGGCCATTTTTCACAGGAAACATCCTGAAAGAGTTCCAATCTATGATAAAGATTTTATTCACTGTTTTATTTCTTGATTCATGCTGTTGCAAAAAGGGCAACATTTTCAGTTTTTCTTAGAATGTGTATCACTGAGGAGTGATCATGGCTTGCTCAATTTATTCTGACTTCTGGATATAAGCCAAAAAATGGTGAAAACACTTTCTGAAAATGAAGCTATGGATATTTGTAGCATGTTGAGGAACATTGGGCATCACTCGAGTGAGGTGAGCCTTCATAGTGTAAACTTTTTTCCTAGAATATCTGAAGAATCATATTTCAAAAATCCTGGAGGCTGGTTGGGGGGAGGCAGGGGATTTGCTCTTTATCTGCCAGTGGTCTCAAATTCTGCATAAAATTGGAACTTAAGTGGTCTTGTGGCCTAATCTAAATTTAGACGGTCATTTCAGCAATACTTCTTATGAAAGGGTGAATGTTGTAAACTAATTATTCTAAATCTTGATAAATAAATCAGTATCCCTCAAAATGGCCCATGGATTTTGTAATACATTTTTAATCAAATAGTTTGTGTAGACAGGCTCCATTAATAAACTTACCCCCTTGACTCTCCTCACCTCCCTTTACCCCTTCTCCACCCCACATTCTCCTTCCTTTCCTTACCCCACATCTCATGCCTAGGGCAGCCCTACCTGGGTCCCAAAGTGACTTGTGATTTTTCACTTCCATACTTTTGTTCATGACATGACTAGAATTACCTCATCTCTCTTCTCCTTCTGCTCAATTGTTTGCCATCCCTTAAATCCAAATTCATATGTTTGTTAAATTTAATGGTCCCTGATTCCTCTGGAGTGGGCAATGATTGTTCTCTTCTTGATCCTTATAGATAATTTTTACTATACCTTTCTTATTTTGTGTTACAGTTACATCTAGATATGCAGAAAGGGATGTTAGAAAGAATACTGGGCTTGAAGTCAGGAACCTTGGTTCAAATCCTACTTCCAATATTTTCTAGTTTTGTGACCAGAGACCCATCTCTTAATCTCTCTGAGCCTCAGTTTACTTCTCTGTAAAAAGACAATAATATCTTTTGTATTTACATAGTTGTTGTGAGGATAAAATTAGATAATCTATTGAAAGTCCACCTTAAAGCATGATATAAATGTCAGTTGTTATGATGATTGTTATGTAATACCCAACTAGTAGACTAAACTTCATTAGGGCATTGAATATGTCTAATCTAAAATTTCTATCGCCAAAGCATTCTTCCTATGCTCTGTTCATAGTGTTTGCTTAATAAATGCTTATTGAACTGAACTAATTGACTCTGCCTGCCATATGTCCAAACTGCTTGAGAATGACATTTAAAAAAATTACTACAGAGCTAATGTGTGAGATTATTACAAACCTGAATTAATTAAATATTTATATAGGGTTAATTAAACTCTAGAACCACTCCTGAAGTTAAATAAGGACTCTCAAAGTATCAAACATTACTGTATCTATAACTCATAATCATTTCAACACATTTTATATAATCATCTTTACACTGTAAAAGTGTACTGCACTCGTGTTCAGAATCATAGTTCAAAAGAAATGCAACACCATTTTTCTTCAATTTAGGAACCCTTGACATCCATCTCCATTCCTTTCTCCAGGCTCTGACAAAGAGATGGCCCTTCTCCTTGTCAAGGTCAGCCCCTCCACATGGGTACTTGATCTTTTATTTAACTATTTTGTATTTATTCACTTTGTGAGTAGGAGTTATTTTATTCATTACATTTGTTTTCCCATTGCTTAGCACAGTGCCTGTGCTTTGCATTTAGTAGGCACTTAATAAATGTCTGTTGATTGATTGATAGTAATTTTTGGGTGAGATCTAGCTGCAGGAAAAAGTAATCCCTTCCCTCATCTCAAATATAATATATTCATGGGGTGGGGGGAAGGAAGTATCTGTTAAGGTGTTTTATTTCCTAGACACCAAGAATGCTACTTGTCTACTTTTTGTTTCAAATGTTTTCAGTGGTATCCTTGAGGAAAAATTTGATATCCATTGAGATTTCCCCTCATCTTTCTTTCTTTCTTTCTTTCTTTCTTTCTTTCTTTCTTTCTTTCTTTCTTTCTTTCTTTCTTTCTTTCTTTCTTTCTTTCTTTCTTTCTTTCTTTCTTGTGGGGCAATGAAGGTTAAGTGACTTGTCCAGGGTCACACAGCTAGTAAGTGTCAAGTGTCTGAGGCTGGATTTGAACTCAGGTCCCCCTAAATCCAGGGCCGGTGCTTTATCCACTGAGCCACCTAGTTGCCCCTTCCCTCATCTTTCTAAAGAAATAAGATATTTGTTTCTGAAAGGAAAATCTGAGCCTCAATGCTTTTAATGTTTAACATTTTTAAAAAATGCAACCCCTTTATGCATTATGATTATTATGATTTAGATAGTTTGACCTTATTTAATTTATCAATAGTCTTGTTACCACTAGACCAGATACATACATGTCTTATTGAAGGATATCAGATTATTAGCTTATATTTATACAGGACTTGGTGGGGTACTACAACTGGACTTAGAGAATGGAGTGATGTGGCAATGTCCAGGCAAGATAGTACATTTGGGAGGAGGAATTTAAACTCAGGTCTTCCTGATTTCAGATCCAGAAATTTTCTATCATGGGTTGTTAATTAATTATTAACTCATAGGATTTCTAAATAATAAGGTTGTGCTGTATGTTCATTGCCATTATCATAGAATTAGGAATTGAAAGGAAGAAAATTAGCATTTATTAAGCACCAACTATGTGCCAGAAGCTGTACCAAGCAATTTACAAATATCTCATTTGATCCTTGAAATGTGGGGGCCAAATTTAATATATGGAGAGTTAATTGAGTGGCTCGCTGTAATATTGGTCACTTCAGGGCAGGGCAGGTGTGGCCCCTTCCAATGAGTCAGCCAAATTTCAATAATCTTACCACAGAAACAACCTTGTGGGATAGATGCCCTTATTTTACAGTTGAAGACACTGAGAAAGAGATTCTAAATACCTTGCCCAGAGTCAGATGGTTAGTTAGTGTCTGAAGTGGAATTTAAACTCAGGTCTTCCGGATTTCGCATCCAGCACTTTGTCTACTGAGGCAAGACCTAGCTGCTTCAGATCTATAAACTCATCTAGTACCTTCCTGTATTTCTGGAAAGTATTGCACTTGATTCACTCTAGAAAGATAGGTTTGTACCCTTGCCTGAAGCAAAAAATAATATCATGGGAAGGTTATAACTTCTGTTGTTTAAGTTAGGACTAATGCTGTGTTGAAAGGGAGAATAAACTCATAGCTTCTACTGTTTAAATAATCTTCCTAACTATGATTGTCTTTTAGAGCATTAAAATTTTACTGGTCATTTCAGATTGTAACTACATCTTTTTCCTTTTTAAAAAATTCTAAAATATACTTTATAGATTTTTTGTTTTATAGTATTCTCTTTTCTAAATTAAAATTTCTTTTTTTAAAGAACAAAATCTATTTTCTCTCCTTCCCACCTTGACCCACTCTTAGGGAAAAAAAAAAAGCAAAACCCTTATAATAATATATATAGTCAAACAAACAAATTTGAAAATTGGCCATGAAAAAAAGAAACATATGATATTCTGTACCCTAAATCCATCACATCTCTGTCAGGAAGTTGGTAACATGCTTCACCATTGGTCCTTTGAAATCATATTACAGTTACTTTCTACCCAGTTGCAGGCTGAACCCTCCCTTTGCCTAGATAATTGGCTCTGTGTGTCTGAACACCCTTAGGAAGATTTTGAATTGATCTTTACACTTAAGGAAAGTAGATAGGGTAGGGTCTTAGGAAATGTCTACCCCAGGGAGTGGGAGCACATCTAGAAGATGTTCAATGTACTTTTATATGCCTCTGTGACTAAAACAAACAAAATAAGCAAAAATATCCAATACAGAAACTTTGAGAACCTATGCCACATTCAGCCCTGGTAGCTCCTTATACATTCAGTGTCCTAAGGGAGGATTTATGTTGCATTATCTCCTTTCTAAGATATTTTACCTATCTATCTAATTTTTAATTTTTTACTTATCTTGTGATCATATTTGCTTTTTCAGCAGTTAGCACCATGTGCTTAAATAATATTTGGCTCACTCCTCTACAATCTTTTGGTAGTATCAGTGAGGAAGAAGCAATGAATCAAATGGCTCTTCTCATGAGTCTGATATGATTTATATTCCTCTGATCTGAGTTGATCCTAGGCCAGGATAGAGTTTCCTTGTAGACGGGGACTAATTCTACTGGTTCTGCTTTGGAGGAACTGTTTTAAAAAAATTTGATTGCAGACTTAAAGACTCCAAGGCTTAAAATCTTGTGAGAGACAGTTCCAAATAAATATAAAAATAGGAGGTAAATATTTTATTTTTCAGCTTTAGATAATTTGGGAAAATTTTTACCATAAAAGATCTCTGAAAAATTTAGTTCTTACTGACAAGCATGTATGATTTCTAGATGATGTAATGACCAAAGAATAATATTTAAATGTATCAAAACAAATCTGTTATAAAGATTAATTGTCAATTTCAGTTGTTTTAGAGGAAAATAATAAACCTTTCTAATCAGTATATGTTTCATTAAGGTACCAAATATATAAAACTAAGATTATAAATCATCCTTGATGAATATATAGACAAATATTTGCATCTATACACACATCTGTCTGTGTCTGCTTATATGTACATTTGGAGATTTTAAAGAGTTTGAGGTCAATTATAACCATTTTTAGAGTACCCTTCAGCCTGCTACTTGAATTGTCCCTATATTTAATCTTATGATTCCCAGCTTTAAGGAAATCCTAGATATGTTTGGATATTTCCTCACTAATTAATAGCATTTCAATATAGCTCTCAATTGACTAAGATGAACTGGGGAAACCTTCATTCCCAACATTGTAACACTTTTTCGCTTGGTTCTCCCAAATATATTATTTAGTTATAGTAATTATAGTGTATTATGGAAAAAAACATTTTTTGTTGATATTTAGAAAACTTTTTTTGTTGTTGTTGGGTTTTTTTTGCAGGGTAATGAGGGTTAAGTGACTTGCCCAGGGTTGGACAGCTTGTTAAATGTCAAGTGTCTGAGGCTGAATTTGAACTCAGGTCTTCCCAAATCCAGGGTCAGTGCTTTATCCATTATACCACCTAGCTGCCCCCCCTCCCCCCAGAAGCCTTTTTAAAACTATCTTCCTGAAGATTGAAGGACCTTCTGCTGTAGAGGGATGCTAGCCCTGCTGTGATGACCAGATGCAGTCTTGAGCTATAGCTGACAGTGAGAAGGAACAAGCACATGCCAATGAGTGAAGTACAGTGGGACAGGGGTACTGCTGGTTGTAGGCACTGGAGGGTCCACAGGGAGCAATAGCATTTCCAGCACAGTATGGCTGGCTGGTGGTCCTTAGGTGAGTGGAGAAGAGTGTTGAGTTTGGGCCTGGGACAAAGCTCAGAAAATAATAATAAGGACCTGAGGTGTGGGAGACTATTTCCCATACCCTGGGACTAGAGCTGATTATAATAATAAACTGCTAAAAAAATAAAAATGAGTAAGCAAAGGAGAAAGAACCCAACCAAAGACGGCTACTATGGGGATAGAGATCTGGGTTCATATTCAGAAAAAGATACTGAAGTAAAAAAAAGCCACCTCTACCTCAAAGAGCAATATTAATTGGTCACGAGCTCAATAAGAGTTCTTGGAAGGATGCAAAAAGGACTTTAAAAATCAAATAAGAGAGATTGAAGAAAAATTAGGAAAAAAATAAGAGCAATCTAAGAAAATCATGAAAAGAAAGTGAACCAACTGGAAAAATAGATTCAGAATCTTAAGGAAGAAAACAACTCTTTGAAAACTAGAATTGGAAAGGTGAAGCAAATGAAATTATAAGACACCAAGAAATAATAAAACAAAACCAAAAAATGAAAAACAAATAGAAGAGAATGTGAAACATCTCATTGGAAAAACAATTGAGCTAGAGAGTAGATTGAGAAGAGACAATATAAGAATTATTGGACTACCTGAAAATTACAATAAAAAAGAATTGTGATACAATATTGTAAGAAATAATTAAAGAAAATTGCCCTAAAATTCTAGAACAAAAGGGTAAAGTAGAAGCAGAAAAAAATCCACTGATTGATTACCACCTGAAACAGATCCCAGGATGAAAACCTACAGGAATATCATAGCCAAGTTTCAAAGATCCCAGGTTAAGGAGAAAATATTGCAAGCTACAAGAAAAAGCCAATTCAAATATTGTGAAGCCACAATTAGAATCACACAAGACCTAGTAGCTGTTACACTAAAAGATTGTAAGTCTTGGAACACTATATATTTTTAAAATTTTATTTTACCAGACCTTTATATTTTTCAAATTATATTTAAAGGTAGTTTTCAACACTTACTTTTGTAATATTTTGAGTTCCAAATTTTTCTCCCACTCACCCTTCCCTTCCCGCTCCTGAAGAGAGATAGCTATCTGATATAGGTTATACATTACAATCATGTTAAAAATATTTTCACATTAATCATGTTGTAAAAGAAGAGCAGAACAAAAGGAAAAAAAAACATGGGAAAGAAGAAACAACAACAACAAAAGTGAAAATAGTATGCTTCAATATGCATTCAGACTGGAACACTGCATTTCTTAGAACATAAAAGTTGGGGTTGCATCCAAAAATAACTTACCCAGGAAAGTTAAGTATAATCCTGAATGGAAAAAAGGAAATTAAATGAATTGAAAGACTTTCAGGTATTTGTCATAAAAAGACCAGAACTTAATGGAAAATTTGACATATAAGATCTAGGAGAAGTGTAAGTTAAACATTAATTACAAGGAACTCAATGAGGTCAAACTGTTTATTTCTTATGTGTAAAAACATAACCAGTGTCCTTAAGTCTGCCATCCATACTTGGGTAGTTTGAAGGAAAGGTTGTGCTGAGCTGAGTATAATGGGGTGATTCTAAAAAATAAAATTGGGTAGGAAAAGGTAAAAAAGAGCAATTATCTCATAAAAATGAAATCTTGAGCTATGCTGATGAGAGGAAGAACTGATACAGAGGAAACAGGTTGGGGGTGGAACCTTACTCTCATCGGATCTGGGTTAAAGAGGGAAAAACATACAACTAGAAGGGTATAACTGCATTCTAAGTTTATAAATAATAAAGAAGGCAAGGGAATAGTATAAGGGGGCAATTTTTTAGAAGGGTGTATAGATCAAGATTTAGGAAGGGAGGAGGGGGAGGAAGAGAAGGGAGAGATTCTTTAAAAGGATTTGGAGTAGGGAGGTAGTAGTTAGAAGTAAACTAGAAGAAGGATAGGGTAAAAAGTGAGGCTGAGGATAATAGTGAGGAAAAATGGGATTGAGGGAAATCCACAAATAATAATTATAACTTTGAATGTGAATGGGATGAACTCACCCATAAAATGGAAATGGATAGCAGAATGGATTAAAAATCAGAATTTGACAACATGCTGCTTGCAAGAAGCATTTAAAAATGAGAGATACACATAGAGTTGAGACAAAGGGCTGGAGTAGAATTTATTATGCCTTAGCCAATGCAAAAAAAAAAAAAAGCAGGGGTAGCAATCATGATCTCAGAGAAAGTTAAAGGTAAAATAGATTTAATTAAAAGAGATAAGCAGGGAAACTACATTATGAAAAAAACTACCCTAGATAATGAAGCAATATCAATACTAAACCTATATGCATAAAATATTATAGTATTGAAGTTTTTGAAAGAAAAGTTAAATGAATTACAGTTGGAAATAGATAATGGTACTATAAAAGTGGGGAAGTCAAGGAACTAAATAGAATTTTAGATAAGCTAGATACGATAGATAACTGAAGAGAATTGAATAGGAATGGAAAGAAATATACATTTTTTTTCTTAGTGGTACATGATACCTTGACAAAAACTAACTATATTTTAGAGTATAAAATTTTATAGCTAAAAGCAGAAATATTAAATGCTTTCTTTATAGACCACAATGCAATAAAAAATTATGTTTAATGTTTCCATGGAAACAGAAAAAACTAATTGGAGACTAAACCTCATGTTAAAGAATGAGTGGGTTAAAGAATAAATAATAGAAACAATAAATAATTTCATTAAAGAAAATGACAATAGTGAGACAACATATCAAAACCTTTGGGATACAGCAAATGCAGTAATCAGAGGAAAATTTCTATCTCTAAGTGCTATGCCAATACTGAAAGAACAGACCAATGAATTGAGTATGCAATAAAAAAAAAAAACTAGAAAAGGAACAAATTAAAAATTCCCAATTAAACACTAAATTGGAAATTCTAAAAATTAAAAGTGAGCTCAATAAAAATGAGAGTAAGAAAACCACTGAATTAATAACTAAAACTAAGAGTTGGTGTTATTAAAAATCAACAAAATCAACAAATCATTAGTTAATGTGATTTTTAAAAAGAGAGAAGAAAACCAGATAAAAGTGAATATACCACTAGGTAAAAAGGTGAAAAGGGTGAATATACCACAAATGAAGAGAAAATCAAAACAATTATGAGGAATTATTTGCCCAGTTATATGCCAGTCAATTTAACAACTTAAGTAAAATGGAAGGATATTTACAAAAATGTAAACTGCCTAAATTAGCAGAAAGGGAAATTGAATATCTAAATAGACCTATTTTAGAAAAAGAAATTGAAACAAGCATGATGATTTCAGAAAGACCTGGAAAGACTTGTATGAACTGATGTATAGTGAAATGAGCAGAACCAAGAGAACATTGTATACAGAGACAGCAATATTGTTTGATGAAGAACTGTGAATAACTTAACTATTCTCAATAATACAATGATCCAGGAAAATTCCAAAGGACTATTGATGAAATATACTGTTCGCCTCCAAAGAAAGAACTGATATTGATGGAACACAGACTGAAGTGTGCTATTTTTTACTTTCTTTCATTTTTTCTTTGGTTCAAGTTTCCTTATACAAAATGACTAATATGGTAATGTTTTCCATAATTGTACACGTATAACCTATATCTGATTGCTTACTGCCTCAGTGAACGGGGGAGAGGAGGGAAGGAAGGAGGGATAAAAATTGGAACCCCAAACTATAAATAAAAATGTTTATTACTATAAAAAAAGAAAAAGAAATTGAACAGGCTATAAATGAGCTTCCTAAGAAAAAAAGCACCAGGACCAGATGGATTTACAAATGAATTCTATTAAACATTTAAAGACCAACTAATCCCAATATTAAATAAATTATTTGGAATAATAAGTAAAGAAGGGGCCCTACCAAACTCCTTTTATGAAAATAATATCATACTGATGCTTAAACCACGAAGAGTAAAAACAGAGAAAGAAAATTATAGACCAATTTCATTAATGAATATGGATGCAAAAATCCTAAATGAAATACTAGCTAAAAGATTATAACAATATATATAACAAAGATTATATAATATGACCAAACAAGATTCATACCAGAAAGGCAAAGATAGTTTAACATAAGGAAAACTGCTAACATAACTGATCATATAAATAACAAAAAATAGCAAAATCATATGATGATATCAACAGATACAGAAAAAGCTTTTGATAAAGTACATCATTCATTTCTATTTAAAAAACACTTGAAAGTTTAGGTATAAATGGATTTTTCCTTAAATTGATAAGGAGCATTTACCTAAAACTATAAGCAAGCATTATTTTTAATGGGGATAAGCTAGAAGTCTTCCCAATAAGATCAGGTGTGTAAAAAAGGATGCACATTGTCAATAATATTATTCAATATTTTATTGGAAATTTTAGCAATAGCAATAAGAGAAGAAAAAGAAATAGAAGGAATCAGAAAAGGGAATGAGGTAATAAAACTATCTCTTTTTGCAGATGATAAAATGACACATTTAGAAAATACTAGAGATTCAACTAAAAAGTTAATTAAAATAATAATAATGTTGGCAAAGTAGCAGGAGATAGGATACACCCACATGAATCATTGGCATTCCTATATATCACCAACAGGACCGTACAGGAAGAGATAGTAAGAGATGCCCCATTTAAAATAACTAGACAGTATGAAATACCTAGGAGTACACCTGCCAAAACAAATGAATCACTATATGAACAAAATAATCAAAAAACCTTTGCATACAAATAAAATCAGATTTTTAAAAATGGAGAAATATAATTGTTTATGGGTAGGCAGGGCCAACATAATGAAAATGACAATTTTGCAAAAAATAATCTATTACCAATTATTTTATTGAACTAGCAAAAATAATGACAAAATTCATTTGGAAGAACAAAAGGTCAAGACTATCAAAGGAACTAATGGAAATAAAATGTAGAGGAAGGAGGTTTAGCAGTACTACATCTTAAAATCTTAAATCTTATAAGGCAGTAATTTTTTTTTCTTTCTTTTTTTTTTTTTTGCGGGCAATGGGGGTTGTAATGATTGGATTGACGCCACCTACTGGAGACTTGCTGTGGAGAGCTCCACCATGAGGAAAATGCCTCAGAGGCATTGTGGCTTTTCCTTGGTGTCAGGAAATGACGTTTGCTCATGGGTGCTGTCTATCAAGTCTACCAGCCAATCAACTGGAGGAGCCTCCTATGGTCTGGGAGGAGACAGGAAGGAGGAAAGGGAGCCTGCGCAGAGAGCGCTGGCCTTTTTGGTTTCCGGACTTGATGGTGGTGGCGGCAGAGGACTTCACAGGAAATTTGAGGAAAGATAGGAATGCCAGGCTGTTAGAATTCTGTTCTCAATCTTTTTCTTTCTATTTTCCAATAAACCCTTAAAAACCTAAACTCGTTTTATCAGTGATTTTTAGTCAGTTTCCCCAAACTGGGGGAACACATTAGAATCCACATTTAGAATCTTAAATTACACAGGGTTAAGTGACTTGCCCAGGGCCACACAGCTAGTAAGTGTCTGAGGCCAGATTTGAACTCAGGTACTCCTGAATCCAAGGCTGGTGCTTTATCCACTGCGCCACCTAGCCTCCCCCAGTAATTTTCAAATCTATCTGGTACTGGCTAAGAAATAGGAATGCAGATCAGTGGAACAGAGTAGATATATAATTTATAGCAGCAAACAAATATAGTAACCTAGTGATTGACAAGTGTAAATACCTAAGTTTTTGGGAGAAGAATTCATTGGTAAAAATTGTTAGGAAAGTGGAAAGCAGTCTGGCAGATATTCACTAATATCTTACATCATTCACCTAGATAAGGCCAAAATGGATACATTACCTAGATATAAAGGGAGACATTACAAGAAAATTTGAAGAACATGGAACATATTATCTATCAGATTTATGGATGGGTGAATAATTTATGAACAAACAAGAGATAGCATTGTGAGATGTAAAATTGGTAATTTTGATTACATTAAATTAAAAGGGTTTTGTACAAATAAAACCAAATGCAGCCAAGATCAGAAGGAAAGGAGAAAACCAGGAAAAATTTTATAAATAGTTTCTCAGATGAAGGTCTCATCTCAAATACATAAAGAACTTTGCCAAATCTAGAGGAATACAAGTCATTCCTCAATTGATAAATGGTTAAAGTATATGAACAGGCAGTTTTCTGATAAAGAAATCAAAAGAATTTATAGTCATGTGAAAAATGCTCTAAGTCATTTTTTAAAAAGGGTTTTAGTAACCTTGTATTTTTTATTTTTTACTTTTAGGTCATACCAGATAGCTATTTTTTTTTTCAGGGCAATGGGGGTTAAGTGACTTGCTCAGGGTCATACAACTAGTAAGTGTCAAGTGTCTGAGGCTGGATTTGAACTCAGGTCCTCCTGAATCCAGGGCCGGTGCTTTATCTATTGCACCACCTAGCTGCCCCTCTAAGTCATTTTTGTTTAGAGAAATGCAAATTATTATTATTATTTTTGTTGGTTTTTTTTTTGGTGGGGCAATGAGGGTTAAGTGACTTGCCTGGGGTCACACAGCTAGTAAGTGTCAAGTGTCTGAGGCCAAATTTGAACTCAGGTTCTCCTGAATGCAGGAGTGGTGCTTTATCCACTGCACCACCTAGCCGCCCCTGAGAAATACAAATTAAAACAACCTTGAGACATTATTTTATACTTATCAGATTGGCTGAAATGATAAAAGGTAAAGTGACAAATGTTGGAGAGGATGTGGAAAAACTGGGACCCTAATTCATTGTTGGTAGATCTGTGAGCTGATCCAACAATTTTGGAGAGCAATTTGGAATTGTGCTCAGAGTTATTAAACTGCCGATATCCTTTGACCCAAGAATACCACTATAATGTTTGTTTCCAAAATGATTAAGGAAAAAGGAAAAGAACCTATATGTTCTAAAATATTTATAGCAGCTCTCTTTGTGGTGTCAAAGAACTGGAAATTGTGAGGATATCCATCACTTGGGAAATGGTTAAACAAATTGTGGTATATGTTCACAATGGAATATTACTTTTGCTATAAGAAATGATGAGCTGGATGATTTTAGAAAAACATGGAAAGACGAACAAAATAATGAACCAAATCAGCAGAACCAAGAGAATGTTGTATATAGTATGAACATTATTGAACAACTTGGAGCAACCAAGTCATTCTGACAATTATAAATAACCAAATTAATTGCAAAGGTCCTATGAAGGAAGATGCTGTTTGCTTTCAGAAAGAATACTCTCTCAATCTCTCTCTCTCTCTCTTTCTCACACACACACACACACACACACACACACACACACATAGACATTTGTGTCTAATGGTAGCCATCTCCATCCCTCTGGGGAGAGAGGAAAAACAGTTACATGATAATCTCGTATATTTCAAAGGAATAGCAAGTTGTACATAATAAAGCTGTAGTTCTAGTTGCAGTCCTTTCCCCCCTCCCCCATTCCACTTTGTTATGGAAATGCTTGTTATTTCTTTTTTATTCATTCATTCATTCATCTATTTATTTTTCTTTTTAGAAATTTTATATCAAAGGTGAGCAATTGATGAATATCTAACCCTAGTATACTGCAAATCACCATAAAACAACACATACTAGTGACTATCATTTATATAATGCTTTTAAGGTTTGCAAAGCATTTAAAAAACATATTATCTTGTCGGGGCAGCTAGGTGGGACAGTGGATAAAGCACTGGCCCTGCATTCAGGAGGACCTGAATTCAAATCTGACCTCAGACACTTGATACTTATCTGTGTGACCCTGGGCAAGTCACTTATCTTTCATTGCCCTTCCACCCCCCCCAAAAAAACTCCAAACAGCCCCCCCAAACCGTATTATCTCATTTGATCCTAACAATAGCCTGTTTAAAATTTTTTCCAATTTATTTAAAATTTTATTTTTTCCCAAATTACATGTAAAAACAAATTTTAACATTGATTTTTTTTTTGGGGGGGCAGGGCAATGAGGGTTAAGTGACTTGCCCAGGGTCACACAGCTAGTAAGTGTCAAGTGTCAGGGGTCAGATTTGAACTCAGGTCCACCTGAATCCAGGGCCAGTGCTTTATCCACTGCGCCACCTAGCTGCCCCTTAACTTTGATTTTTACAACTTTGTGTTGCAAATTCTTTTCCTTCCTCCTTCCCCACATGCTTTTTATTTCTTAAGCTAAGATCGATAACAAAAGAAAACTATCTTCCTCTGAGGTGCTTCCTCTTATAGTATGAATGAAAATGTATGTTTTGTCTTTGATCTATGAGGAATTGTGAGGATTCTGTGAAGACAGAGAGGAAAAAGTGATACAAACTTCTTCATTGTGGGAACTATACATTTTATAATAAAAAGAAAAATTACAATGAGAATTTTATGAAGTGTCTATAAGGAGTTGGGATATAAACTGTTTCCTGTGAATACTAAAGATAGGACAAAGATAAAAGGACTAAGCTTATTTCTGGAGAGACCAAATTTAAATTATTTTGAGGAGAAACAGGAAAATTCTTAAGAGATTCTAGATCTGGAGTGGACTGAACGGCACAATTATGTTTTAGAAGGTGAGAATTCATTTGCTATTCTAGTAAGGGTGTTACAATGAGATAATTCTAGCTATGATTTTCCTTATAACCAAAATATTGTAAATAAGTATCTATGTCTTTACATATATATATATATATATATATATATATATATATATATATATATATATATATATTTTTTTTTTTTTTTGGTATGAAAGTGTTGGGTAAGGAGTTTTCTCCAGTTCATTAAATAAGTAGCATTTAATGACCTAGGGTAAAGCACTATCTAATTAAATAGTTGATGAGAAAGAATTTGTAATTTCATTCATTAATTAGAAATAAAATGTTCAGCATCATTCTAGGGCTCAGTATAATAAAATTAAGAATGAAAACAAATCAAGTAGCAAGGTCAGAGTAACATACAGATGAGTATAAGGACCTCATAGGTCTTACTATGATAGTTACCTATGTAGCAGGTTTTGAAAAATACCTATACAAAACATCAAATTGGAAAAAGGAAGAGATGGATGATATTCATGTAGCAAGGTAATATGGGTTTTTGGGATCTAACCACACGCATTTAAGTCACCCAAATTCAGCTTGCTACTTGATTCTTTGCTATATATTTAATTTTATCCTCCTGAGCCCAAATTGATCTAGAAGTATGACTGGGTAATTTATTTATTATTAATAAATTTGCATTCTGTTTCTCATTAAGTAATTTAATGCAAACAATTATGAACAATCAATCAAGCTACATACAGAATAAATTTGAAATAATTAATAAAGGAAGAGTACCAGAATTAAGGAAGAATCATGAATGATTTCCTTTAGAAGGTGGCACTTTAAATGAAGGAAGCTGTGGAAGTTAGGGGCAGAGATAAGGAGGGACCACATTTCCTGCATAAGGGATAGTCAGTGAGAATGCCTGGATCAGAAGATCGAGTTTCTTAGAGAGCCAGTAAATAGACTAGTGTCGCGTGATTGCAAAGTAGGAGGAGGGTGGTTTATAAGGTGTACAAGACTAAAATGTTTGGGGGAGGGTCCAAAGTATGAAGGGCTTTGAACACCAGAGATAGCTGGTGGCACAATGGATAGAGAGCTGGGCCTGGAGTTAGGGACACCTAAGTTCAAATCTAGCCTCAGATATTTACTAGTTGTATAACTTGGTCAAGTCACTTAACCTCAGTTTCTTCAACTGTAAATGGGGATAATAATAGCACCAACCTCCCAGGGTTGTTGTGAAGATCAAATGAGATAATATTCATAAAGCATTAGCAGGGTACCTGGCACAGAGTAGGCACTATATAAATGCATATTCTCTTCCCTTTATATTTGATACTGGAAGTAATAGGGAGCCTGTTGTTGTCCAGTTGTGTCCACTTCTTCATGAACATGACCCCCTTTGGGATTTTCTTGGCAAACCATTCTAGTATCTTTACCATTTCTTTCTCCAGCTCATTTTATAGATGAAGAAACTGAGGCAAAGAGGGTTAAGTGATTTGCCCAGAGTCAAACAGCCACTAAGTATCTGAGGCTACATTTGAATTCATGAAGATGGGTCTTCCTGACTCTAGGTCAGGGTTCTGTCCACTGCACCATCTAACTGCTCAGTATTCTGCAATACTACCACATAAACCAAGGGGCTAACTTTGTGATTATCTTAGTCTTAAGATTACTTAATCATGTGCTGCTAGTTTGGATATAGATTAATATTAAATTAAATAAAGTTGTTTTGGACAGATGAGTCTAAATCTCAGAGCACATTACTATTAATATTTTTTTCTTTCACAACACAAAAATGGTTATGAACCCTTGAACAAGATGATGCCAAAAATGTCAACTAGATTTTGAATTCTATAACTTCTACTTGGACTACCAGGTCCCATCTAGTTGAATTCAGTAGGAAAGAATGAAACATGTCATTTTTTTTAGTGTGTTAAAATATTTTTCAAAAATACTTAAAAAAACCAACCTTTCCCAACCCTCAAGTTAAGAATTCCTGAATTACATAATCTCTGAGGTCCTTTGTGGCTGTGAAATCCTTTGCTTTTTTTTGACACTTTTTCCCAGGCCTTTGACCTGAGCATGTTAAAATGTAGCTTGTCCCAAGGGTTTTTTTCTTTTTTCTTTTAAAAATATATATTAAAATTTTTCTTAATGACATATGAAAAATTAATAATCACTTTACAAATTTTTGTTTTTTCCAATTACATATAAAGATAGTTTTCAACATTCATTTTTGTAAGATTTTGAGTTCCAAATTTTTCTTCCACCCTCCCTTTTCTCTCCCCTCCCGAATCCAGCAAGCAATATGATATAGGTTATACATTAAAATCATGTTAAACATATTTCCACATTAGTCATGTTGTGAGAGAAGAATCAGAACAAAAAGCAAAAAACACAAGAAAGAAGAAAAAACAAAAACAAAACAACAACAAAAGTAAAACTAGTATGCTTCAATCTGCATTCAGATTCCATAGATTTTTTTGTTGTTGGGTTTTTTTTTTGGCGAGGCAATTGGGGTTAAGTGACTTGCCCAGGGTCACACAGCTAGTAAGTATCAAGGGTCTGAGGCCAGATTTAAACTCAGGTTCTCCTGAATCCATGGCCGGTGCTCTATCCACTGTGCCACCTAGCTGCCCTCATAGTTTTTTTTATGGATGTAGAGATCATTTTCCCTCATGAGTCTTTTGGTATTGTCTTGAATCATTGTATTGCTAAGGAGAGCCAAGTCTATCACAGTTGATCATCCCACAATGTTGTTTATACTGTGTACAATGTTCTTTTGGTTCTGCTCATTTCACTCAGCATTAGTTCATATAAGTCTTTCTGGGTTTTTCTTAAATCTGCCTGCTTATCATTTCTTATAGAACAATAATATTCCATTAATTAATATACTACAACTTGTTTAGCCATTCCCCAATTGATGGGCATCTCCTTAACTTCTAATTCTTTGCCACCACAAAAGAGCAGCTATAAATATTTTTGTATGTGTGGGTCCTCATACTTTTTTGAAAAACAAAACAAGAAAGTGGGACTCAATAAGCATTGAGTACCAGAGTTAGCTCTGTCTTTATTAATATAAATTTTAGTAAATTTACTCACTCAACCATTAATTATTTCATTCACCTGACAAAGATTTTCGAACTACTTTCTGGCCATTTCTACACTAGGCTGCTTCTGCTTCAGCCCTCCTTACAAACCCCTCCCATGGGAATTACATGGACTCTGTCTCTGAGACCCTGAACTCTGATAGATGAGCTTTGCTTTTTTTTTTTCTTGAATTAGGTCTCTAAATCACTTCCAAGCTATTCCCAAGTCATGATGTTAGCTCAGTATTCTCTATTCCTTTCTAGCTCCCCTTTATATATTGTCTTCCCCTATCAGAATGTAAACTCCTTAAGGGCAGGAGTTATTTAGCTTGCTTGTATTTGTATGCCCAGGGCTTAGCACAGTGCCTAGTATATAGTAATCACTTAATAAATAAATGCTTTATCATTCTGAGATTTAACACAAATATATGAGATTAAGTGCCTTTCTACAGTAGATGACTGTGATCAAATTCTATGAACACTCAATTTCTAAAAAAATGCAAACTCTCAACCCCAATATAAAAACCCTCAAAATATTAACGGTTAGAGAAATAGAAGTTAAAACAACTCTGAGTTTTCATCCTATATCCATAAAATTGGAAAGGAAAGACAAGTAGACTTATTGGAGGGGCTGTGGGAAGTCAGACACTGACATGGTAGAGCAATGAATTGATCCAAACCTGGACTTATGAAGAAAGGAATGTATATAGATAGAAAAAGCATTTTTTAAAGGCTTATTCATCAAGCCCTTAATACTAAGTACTATTGTAATCACTGAGCATACAAACACAAAAGGAAAGTTAGTTACTGTGCTTAAGGAGCTTGTATTCCAATAGGGGAAATAATAAATGTAAAGGAGTGGTGACTGGGGAGGGGTTATTTGGGTACAGAAACTTATAGGGATGATTAGTAGGACCAAAGGGAATATATTGCCATACATTAAACAGGAAAAAGAGTAAAGTTTGTTTGATCATGGTTCTTCCTGGGGCTTAGGATAAATCAGAAGAAGTTTCTTTTATAAGAAGCAAAATGAAAGATGACCAGATAACAGGACAGAAATATCAACGAATCAAGGAACTATTAAAGTTTAGATTGATCAACTACATCAGTTCAGACACACCTAAGAAGTAAGGGGAGATAAAATTCTATAGTAGTAAAATCAATTAGGCATGGCTATTACCTGATTGGAGATAGGAGATTGAAATAACCCCCAAGGTCAGGACCATCATTTCAAAAAAATGCCCCTTGGCTCTCGGGAATATGACAAACATCCAAGCTTTTCCTACCTCACTCCAAAAGAGAACTTTCCAGTTTTCAAGTGGACACCCAACTATTCTCTTTAAAAGCTTTTGCCTTCCCTCTCTTTGAAGAGGAGAATGTTTCTAAGCCCTCCTCCCCAAGGGTGAAGTCTTTGACTTCCCACTCAGTAACTTTCTCTAGCACCAAATAAAAGACCACTTTAATTCTAATTGAACTGTGTGTGAGAGTGTAATTCTTTATTGAGGAATACCTAAGAACCACCACTTCTCCCCTGTGACAGTTCATAGTTTTGGAACTAGAGGTAGATGGGAGTGGCAACAAAGGGTATAGAAGTGGCAGCAAAGCAAGTTGTGAGGGAGCTGTGGAAGAAGTAGATAGATAGTGAAACATGACTGGAGCTTGCCTGAAATATTATTCCAGGATAGGCAGCTACCAATCAGGAAAGCAGTGCCCCAGAGTGGAAGTTCTTCAAGGGCATGCTTCTGCTGTGGGTGGACAAGTAAGAAGGGAGAAAAAATTTTAAAGGGAAGAAACTATAATTTTCACTCAGTTCATCAGTTCTTTCTCTGGAGGTGGATAGCATTTTTCATTATGAGTATTTTGAATTTTCTTGGATCATTGTATTGCTGAGAATAGCTAAGTCTTTGATAATTGATCATTATTACCATATTGCTGTTACTATCTACAATAATCTCTTGGTTTTGCTAACTTCACTTTGCATCAGTTCATAGAGATCTTCCTATGTTTTTCTAAAATCATTCCCCTTAGTATCACATAGCACAATAGTACTCCATCACAATCATATGCTACAAATTGTTCAGCCATTCCCCAACTGATTGTTATCCTTTCAATTTCCAATTTTTTTGCCACCATAAAAAGATTTGTTACAAATATTTTTGTACATATAGGTCCTTTTTACTTTTCTTTGATTTCTTTGGGTTATAGATATACTAGTGGTATTGCTAGTTCAAAGGGTTATTGTAACTCTTTGGGCATAGCTTCAGATTGTTCCTCAGTATGATTGGATCAGTTCACAACTCCATCAACAATTCCTTAGTGAACCTATTTTCCCTAATACCTTACAACATTTGTCATTTCTGATAGGTGTGAGGTGGCATCTCAGAGTACTTTTAATTTGTATTTCTTTAATCAATAGTGATTTAGAGCATTTTATCATATGACTATAGAGAACTCTGATTACTTCTGAAAACTGCCTGTTCATATTCCATGACAATTTATCTATTAGGAAATGGCTCTTATTTTTAGAAATTTGACTCAGTTCCTTATATATTCCAGAAAAAAGGCCTTTATCAGAGAAACTTGCTTAAAATTTTTTTTATATTACTTCTGTCTATAGTACCTTTTGACAAATGTAGTTTCCTTGATTATCTCTTTTAATTAGGTCTATTTTTGCTTTTCCTTTGTCCAAGACCAAATGTTGCTACCTCTGTCTTTTTCCCTTTAGGTGAAGCATAATAGATTCTGTTCTACCCTGACCCCTCAATCCCCCTTTTAAAACTCTTTGTGTCTTTCTGTTTCAAGTTTGTCTCTTGTAAACAATATATTGTTGGATCCTGTTTTTAAATCTATTCTGCTGTTTCCATTTTATAGGTGAGTTTCTCCCATTTACATCCACAGTTATGATTACTATGTATTTCCCTCTATCCTATTTTCTTCTGTTTATTGTTCTTTTTTCTGTCCCTCTTCAAAAATCTGCTTTGCTTCTCACCACTACCTTTCTTAATATGCCTATGGAAAGAATTTATATAATGCCTGCTATGTGCCAGGTACTTTGCTGAGTGCTTTACAAATATAATCTCATTTGATCCTCATAACAACTTTGCAAAGTAGGTGCTATTATTATCCCTATTTTACAGTTGAGGAAATTGAAGGAAACAGAGTTTAAGTGACTTGCCCAGAGTCATACAGTTAATAAATGCCTGTGGGGCAGCTAGATGGCGCAGTGGATAGAGCACCGGCCCTGGAGTCAGTACCTGAGTTCAAATCCAGCCTCAGACACTTAACACTTACTAGCTGTGTGACCCTGGGCAAGTCACTTAACCTCAATTGCCTCACTAAAACAAACAAACAACAAAAAAACCCCAAAACCAAATAAATGCCTGTGACTGGATTTGAACTCGGTTCTTCTTGACTCCACCCCCAGCTGTTGGTGAATTGTGATCTTCATCCTCTGGAAGCAGCAGCAGCAAAGAGAGACTATCAGTCTGGCTAGTTTATAAGATGCAGCCTTCCTGGCTACACAGACAAACAAAGGAGGCTACCCTCACATAGGAAGTAGGGGAAGCAGAGAGCCTCCATGTTAGGCAATTTGGTCATGCTGAAGCAAACCTTACGATACAATAATGAAATATATATGCATATATATTATTGATGTTCTGACATTACCATTATTATCCAATGGATGCTTAGTAGATCCATTCCTTTGAGCAAAGAAGTATAGTTTAGTCAAAGAAACCAGCACAATGACCATCTCTGAAAATGCATATTTCATTCTTTACCTATAAAGTACCACTTCAGTGCTGAGCAGAGGTAGGATTCACCAAGAGTTCCCTGAATTTACAATTAGACACTATATCAGAGTTCTGACATCTTTCAGTGCTGTTTGCCTTTAATTATTGCAGTTATTGTGTTAATTGTGCTTATCCTACCATATCAATTTGTAGTCTCTCTATGTTCAGATATTATTCCTCCTTATGATTTAATTTGTGCTTTTATCATTAGAAGCCTCCACTTTCTTCCTTGTCCAGAGCTGCATTTTCAAGGACCCATTTTCTTCGCCCAATGATCTGAGTTATCCTTCCCTTTTTGAAAAAGCTCATTCATCTCTTGGCACAAATAATAGGGACTATTTTTATGTCCTGTGTTTATATTCTCTTCTTAAACTTCATCCCTATTCCACATTCTTTTTTTTCATTTTAATCACATGATCCTCTCTCTCCTTCACACCCCCAGCTCTGTGTTCCCCTTATGGTTGCTGTTTGCTATAAATAGAGCTTTCTTTCTCTGTTTTCAGTCTGGAACTGATTTCATGAGTATAAAGAGCTCCCAGTGTGGAAACTCCATCTATTGATACAGATCAACTACTTCTTTGTGATTGATAGTCTAGTGAACTGTCTGGGGACACCCAGAGATTAATTGACTTGCTCATGGTATACCCTCTCCTCCTTGATACTCTCTTTTCTTTAGGTTTTCAGGATACCTGTCTCTTCTAGTTCTCTTCTTAATAATCTGACCACTCCTTCTCAATCTCCTTTCATGGATCTTCTTTCATATTGTGATGAATAAAAAGTCTGAGAGATGTATTTTCTGTGTAATTAATGAAAGGATGGCCATTTGGCTTTCTCTCCTAAACCAGATCCCTTATGGAGAACTCTTGACATTTATATACCCTCGGAAGAGTGGGTGTTTCCAACAGGTGGGAATAAACTCTGATTGGCTGACAATGAGAAAATGACTAGTATGATGAGAAGTGATCTTATTCTAATGAGGGGCTGGGTAGTGACTCTGATCATGGACAAAGAAAGGCTTATCTTAATCCATACAAAAGGATCCTCCACAAAATCAGCGAACAATGAACAATGAATAATGGTGGGTTAAGGATTCCACTTAAATTTGATTCTTCTGGTTGGATGGGACAAGAAGCATTATACAGAGGATTTGGGCAATTTCATCTATGAGCAAATGTACACAGACGATTTGGGCAATTTCATGAGCAATGTCCTTCACAAGGACTGGCTGCATAACCTACAGGGGTTTATTTATGAATGAGAAAATTGTAAGGAAAAAACCTTGGGACCCTCCCCATTAATTGGTTTTTAATATAAGAGGGAAATATTTTCTTTCTCAATATCATGCCCTCTAACCCTAGGCATCTCTCACAGTTCTGTCCTGGGCCCTTTTCTCTCTCTATACTACTTCATTTGGTTGATCTCATCAGTCCCCATGGATTTAATTACCATTTTTCATGTTTATGGTTCTCAAATCTACCTAACCTGCCCCAACCTCTTTGCTGATCTCCAATCTTCCATCTCCAAATGTCTTTCAGACATCTTTAACTTTTAGACATCTTTAACTCAACATGTCCAAGATGGAACTCATTACCTTTCCTCCTAAAGCCTACCTTCTCTATCACTGTAGATGACAACACCATGCTCCCATCCCTCAGCCTTACAACCTAGGAGTCATCTTCAACTCATTATTTCTCACTCCCATATAAAATCTGTTGCCAATGCCTTTTGAATTTACCTTTTCAACATCTTTCAAATATGCCCCCCTTTCTCTTCTGACACAGTTACCATTCCAGTACAGGTCCTCATCACCTCACACCTGTACTATTGCAATAACCTGCTGGTGGGTCTACCTGCCTTTAATTCTCCCCACTCCAATTTAGCCTCTATTCAGCCACTAAAGTGAATTCCCTAAACTGCAAGTCCAAATATGTCATCCCTTTTCTTCCTTTTCAATAAACTCCAGTGGTTACCCATCCCCTCCTGGATCAAATACAAAATTCTCTGATTGACATTTAAAGTCCTTCATAACCTAACCATCTCCTATCTTTCCAGTTTTCTGACACCTTATTCCCAACATGTACTTTTTGATCCAGTGACACTGGCCTCTTGATTGTTCCATTACATAATCAATTTCTTGGCTCTGGACATTTTCTCTGGCTGTCTATAATGACAACCTCATCCTAGCCTTCCCCTTTCTTGTGCTTCCAATTCTTACATTTTCATTAGAATTCTAAACCCTAATGCTTGAAATCCAGGAATAATGAATTATTTAATTTTCCCATCTTTAGTTGCTTTTAAATATTTTTATTCCAAATAATCTTTGGACTTTACCGCATGGAGTTTTTGCCATTTTTTGAAGAATAATTCTTTAGGAAAATATTTTTTTCATTCTCTAGTAAATAATTCATTGTTTTACTCTGTGTGGTAGATGGGGTTTTTCCAGTTTTAAGGTAACTTTACTACTAAATGTGGACAATAATCAATCAATCAATCAATATTAAACAGTGCAGTAATATCAAAGAAGAGTAGAAAGTACACTATAATATAATTATTTCTTCATTTTTATAACCATAATTTTCTGGTCCATGGTTGGACACTGGAATTGGGTAAATCTGTGAGATAAAGATGTCTTCAGGGAGGAGAATGCATAACATGCTTTTCTGTTCCGTGTTTCCAGTACAACATTTCTATTTGACTCTAACAATTCTTTGGGATCTAGAATTCTGGCTGTTCAGCTACTTTTCTGAACAATTCTTTAAAGGCATGAAGGATCCAATAGTAAAGTTAAACTGTTTTCTTAGTTTTGTTTAGACTTTCCTTTATTCTTTTTTTTTTTTTTTAGTGAGGCAATTGGGGTTAAGTGACTTGCCCAGGGTCACACAGCTAGTAAGTGTTAAGTGTCTGAGGCTGGATTTGAACTCAGGTACTCCTGACTCCAGGGCCGGTGCTCTATCCACTGTGCCACCTAGCTGCCCCCCTTTATTCTTAAATAAGCTAAATTCAAGTATTCAGTCAGGCAATGAAGCCAAAGAAGGCTTTTTCCCTCCTCTACAGCTGCAGAGGTTATTTATTTATTTATTTTGGTCGATAAAACCAAAGGGGACAAATCAAATTGCTTATTGCTAAAAGTTTGTAAGGACAGCAACACCAGTGAATCCAGTGCATACCAAATCTAAAAACTCAGATCTTTTGATTTTTTCCCAAATGAACTGATTTATATTGGTTGATGCCTTATGGTAAAAAAGAAAAGCTTTGTCTTTTTAACAATTAACCTCCAAGATTTCTTCCTGTTTTAATCCTATGAACACAGAATCCATACTCTATTAATTATTGCCTAATTTTTCTTTAAATTGCTTCACTTTTGAGATAGACTGGGCATATTCCTTTTAGATTTCGCAATATTTGGTCTCTAATAGGTAGTAAAACCATGGTGTTGCAAAGACAATGTTACTGACATGTGATACACTTGAATCTGAATAGAGTAAAATAGCTTTTTATACCTGTTGGCAAAAAAACACCATAAAAATCTTTTCTGTGACATTTTAATATTTACCATTTCAGTTAAGACCAGGAAATGTAGACACGGTGTGCCAAAAAAAAGACTGAATAAAAATATAAGAGGTCACATATATGTAAAAAATCATTTGTGTTTTCTCAAGCCTTAATTACTTATTACCTTATTTAAACTGGTTTATTCATCTTTCTTAATTTCAGAATAGAAAAAAAAGACTATTTTGACCATAAAAAATGTGCAGCATAAGCTCTTTTTCTGGTGGCTAACAATTGGAAACCAGAGGAATGCCCATCAATTAGGGCATGGCTAAACAAACTGTGGTATATGATGGTGATGGAATATTATTGTGCTATAAGAAATGACAAGCAGGGTGATTTCAGAAGGGCCTGGAAAGACTTATTTGAACTGATGTATAGTGAAGTGAGCAGAACTAGAACGTTGTGCACAGTGACAGGAATATTGTTTGATGCAGAACTGTGAATGACAACTATTCTTAGCAATACAATGATCCAAGACAATCCCAAAGGACTAATGATAAAACATACTATCCACCTCCAAAGAAAGAACTGATTTTGATTGAACGCAGACTGAAACATGATATTTTTCATTTTTTCTTTGATTCAAGTTTTCTTATACAAAATAACTTATATGGTAATGCTTTACATACTTGCACATATATAACCTGTATTGGATTTCTTACCACCTTAGGGAGTGGGGAGGGAAGGGAGGGAAATGAGGGATAGAATTTGGAACTCAAAACTTTAAATAACAAGTTTATTATTATTAAAGAAAAATGTGCAGCATAAAATAATTACTACTCTACAAGCCAATTCTTAGTAACATTTTGGTGATTAAAAACACCAGGAATAATTAATGATGATTTGCATGCAAGAGGTGGCATGATATCCCAAAAGACACATGTGCTCAAAAAGGAGTTGAATCAGTCATGTAGTGAGGAGATAGATGAATAGCACAGGTATTTAATGAAATGTCAGAAGACCAAGAGGATAGCTTTGAGTATATTCTTTATAGAGGATTTGTGGGACAGGAATAAAATTCACACAGCATGAAAATGTGTGAATGGCTTGCAATTTGCACTGTGGAGAGAATGTCTGAATTGATAAAACCCCAGAAATGTTGTGGAAATAATGAAATCAGAAGTAACAAATTCTTTTGACCCAGGTTCCTCACACTTACTCCAGGAAAAAATTGAAATTCACACTAAATGCTGGGCTTTTGGGAACCCTGGGGAGAGCTACCATAACATAACAGTGTATGAGAATGAATATAAGAATGAATATGAGAATGCCTTGCAGTAGCAACTAGTGCGGGCATAGAGTGACCAGTATGAATATGGCTGAGATGGAGACATCCATCTAAGGGTTAAATGACTTGCCTGGACTCACACAACAAATGTCAGAGCTGTGATTTAAATTCAGATTGCCTGACTCTAAGTCAAGCACTCTTTCTACTATTTCAAACTACTTCTGATGTGGCCAAGGGGATAACTGATGAAGTAAAGTACTAGAACAGGCAGGAGGGGAGGGCACCAAGTGGACAGATGGAGGGGTTAAATTTGGAAAAGAAGGCAGGATGTCCCCTTCTCTGAGACAGAAGGGAAGTGAGAATAATAATGTGGATAAATTTTGAGGTAGTGAGGAAGGTATTGTGCTAGGGGAAGAAGGGCAGATAGTAGAAATTATTCTGGATAGTGTCAATCTCTTCAGTAATATGAGTGGCAAGTTCAAATCCCATGATCTTCTTTGAAAATTTTTTTTTGTTGTTTTTAATGACTCTTAACAGCAATGCTTAGCATATATTGTTGTTGTTGTTGTTGTTGTTCAGTTGTGTCCAACTCTTCACGATCCCATTTGGGGTTTTCTTGGCAAAGATACTGGAGTGGTTTGCTATTTCCTTCTCCTGCTCCTTTTACAGATGAGGAAACTGAGACAAACAGAGTTAAGTGACTTGTTAATGGTCACACAGTTATTAAGTGTCTGAGGCCATATTTGACCACAGGAAGATGAATATTCTTGACTCCAGGCCCTGTACTTTATTCACTGCACCACCTAGCTGCCCATGCTTAGTATATAGGACCTAGAATAGAATGAGCAGAGCATAGGATCATCAAAGGTTGAGGACTGGCACAGTAAGTATAATGGAAAACCAAAGGACAAAGGATTCTATCAGGTTGGAGAAAGCAATGATAATTTCAAGGTAGAATTACTGAAGGACAGAATTTGCAAGTTGAAAGGGATCTCAGTGGCTATCTAGTCCCACCTATACAAAAAAGGAATCTCCATTATAATCTACTGAATAAGTGATCATCTGACCTTCAAGGAGGACCTCTCTAGGCAGCCCATTTCACTCTTGCATATTATGGATTATTAGGAAGTTTTTTCTGACATCAAGCCTAATTAAATTTAATTAATTAAGTCTGTCTCTTTGCAACTTCTACGAATTGCTCTGGGTTTGGTTCTCTGGGGCTAAGAAGAAATCTATTCTCCCCCTCTCCCAACCCAGTCTCCTTTATCATCGTCCTTCAAGTACTTGAACACAATTATCATGGTTCACTTTGTCTTTTCTTCTTCAAGCCAACCATGCCTGGTTCCTTCAACAAATCCTTTATAATAGTTGTATGATATTTACTAAGAAGTTCTACTCGAAGAGACTGACTGGGTCAAGTGGAATCAGACAAAATGGTCCTGTGGGGAAAGAGTGACCAAGCATTTACTTCATTGCATCCATCCTGTAATGATTGGAATGACGCCACCTGCTGGAGACTTACTGTAGAAAAGCTCCACCATGAGATGAAGGTCTCTGAGGGCAAGGCCATGCGTCTTTTCTTTGGCATCAGGAAGTGACGTTTGCTTGTGGGAGGAAGAAGGGGGAGGATGGCGCTCTTTCCTGAGGACTTCGGTGGAGATGGGAGCTAGAAATGTGCTCTCCCTTTAAACCACAACCATTGTTGCAAGTTAATAACTACCATTTATCATAAATGCTTATATTATATACAAAGAAAGTACAGGTCTCTGATAAACGACCTTGATGTTTTCACATATCTTTCTGACATATCACACATCTGGATAGCCTCTCGTTCAATAGGCAAGTTGTACAACTTAGGTACAAAAGTCTGGATTCAAGCTTAGAAATGTGTCTTCCTATGTCATCTATTGACGTCTGTTTTCTTTTTATGGTGATACAGATGAACAAGTTCTCACAATTTACTTATCTTTCTGAACAAAATAAAATCTGATATCTGTTCAAAAACATTTAAGAAGTAAAGGAACATTCAGGTTAGAAAAAAAGGTCAAGAGGCACAGAAGTGTGATATTTACCAAAAAAGGCCTGTCAGAAAAGGATTGAATAATGTAAGTGGACAGTCAAGTGAAACAAGGCACAATTAAAGGTAACTCATTCCTCCAAGATTTCTTTCTTTTTTTTTTTTAATAAAGGACCATTTAAATTCTAATTGGACTGTGTGCAAGAGTGTAATTCTTTTTATTTTATTTTTTTAGTGAGGCAGTTGGGGTTAAGTGACTTGCCCAGGGTCACACAGCTAGTAAGTGTTAAGTGTCTGAGGCCAGATTTGAACTCAGGTACTCCTGACTCCAGGGTTGGTGCTCTATCCACTGCGCCACCTAGCTGCCCCTCCAAGATTTCTAAAATGTGAGTTTATGAATCTCAAGAGGTAGGAGACCAAGTGAGATCTAATTGTGGCTTATTTCATTTGCCTTTTTTAAAAAGTAGATTACCTTTTTCTATCTTGGCTATTTCTGTAAATATCATGCTAGCCAAACTGACGTTTTAATGTGTTTTTCTTTTAGTTGATAAGAATGTTTTTTGTCAAGTTAATAGTAACTCTACCAATAAGGTTTTCATTTTCACACATTGAATAAACCATGGTAGATATTATATTGTCAGTTAAAAAAAGTATAGGTCATTATTATCCTATCCTAATTCAAATAGTATTCTCAGCAGGATGTAACCTTCAAAAGATGCCCAGAAAAATAATTCAAGAAATATTACTTTTGCAAAAATTTGCTGTGTTTGCATATCTCAAAAAATAACAAATCAGCACATAATGATCATAACCAGATGGAGAAAATTAAAAAATCTATCATATGGTTTGAAATATAGTCACATTTAAATTATCAGTGCTAATGTAGTAGAATAGTGTTATTAATAAAGCAAAAAAATTATCTTGGGCTGTGAATTATGCCCATTATGTTAGTGGGAGATTATGGGTAATATTAACTCAAAAAACAGTGAGAAGTTATGGTGGGGAAAAAATGAGTTTACACAAAGCTTGACTACATCATACTAAAGGCATTTAAGTATGAAACTGGAAGGAGGACAACACACAGAAAATGAATGAGAAGGTATGGTGGAGAAAAATGAGTTTATACAAAACTTGACTACATCATACTAAAGGAATTTCAGTATGAAACTGGAAGGAGGACAACACACAGAAAATGGAAAAGATCTGTCAGAAGATGGAAAAGATAACTAACAAACTAACTTGCCCATCCGTGAAAGTGGAGCCTTATGTTCAGATTCTAACATTATTGTGTCTTATGTTCTGTATGAGGAAGCATGGGTTGATAAGAACGATTTATTCAAATGGCCATGAAGATGGCTGAAGCAAATGCTATGGAATGCTTAGAGCCTGATTAGACATCAAAGAACCAAGGTCATCCACTGCATCCTGGGCCACTGCCAGTCATCCCCTCTATCCTGGGTCACTGCGAGTTATCTTGACTTTTGTCTTGCTACTGGACCTCAATGACTCTGGGAAAGAGAGTGAGGTGAAACTGTGCAACTCTTCCTCACTTAAATCCAATTCATGCTCCATTCAAGACATCACCCTATGATGCCATTGGTCCTCTTTGCAAATGAAGGACAAGAAACAACAATTATTACTATCAAGCAAGGTGTTTGCCTTGGACTCACAGAATGTCTTTTGCATAGTTCTAATAGAAGAGACAATCTGTATAAGTGGTGAGGTCTTCTAGATGGTCTTGTTTTATTCACTTAGGAATTAATTAACATAGGAAAAAACAAAAAAAAACTGGGAAAGACTTACATGAACTGATGTAAAGTGAACATTGTATGCAGTAACAGCAATATTGTATCCTGAAGAACTATGAATAACTTAGCTATTCTCAGCAATACAATGATCTTATCTCAAAGGGCTCATGATGAAATGTTATCCATCTCCTGAGAGAGAATTGATATTGTCTGAATACAGATTGAAACGTGCTGCTTTTCTTTGTTTGTTTGTTTTTCCTTCCTTCCTTCCTTCCTTCCTTCCTTCCTTCCTTCCTTCCTTCCTTCCTTCCTTCCTTCCTTCCTTCCTTCCTTCCTTCCTTCCTTCCTTCCTTCCTTCCTTCAGTTCATTTCTTCTTGTACAAAATGACTAATATGGAAATGTTTTACATGATTGCACATGTATAAGCCATATTGGATTGCTTACTGTCTCAGGGAAGAGGGAAGAGAGGGAAGGTTAGAATTTGGAATTCAAAACTTTAAGAAAAATGTTTAAAATGTTTAAAATTGTTTTTTAACAAAGTTGGGGGGAAATAAAATATTATAAGTATAAAAGAAAAGAAAATAATGCTTGGGAAATAAAAATGATGAAGGGAATAGTTTTAGAAAAACCTGGGAAGATATATAAGCTGATGTAACATGAAATGAGCAAAAAGAGGAGAGCACTGTATATAGTAACAGCAAAATTTTAAGAATATTCAGCTGTAAGAGACTTAGCTACTCTGATCAAAACAATGATCCATGACAATTTCAAAGGAATCATCATAAAAATGCTATCTACCTGCAGAGAGAGAAGTGATGAACTCAGAATGCAAATTGAAGCATATTTTTAAACTTTCTTTAGTTTTGCAAAATGGCTAATGTGGAAATATGTTTTGCATGACTTCTTGTGTATAATGGATATTGTATTTCTTGCTCTCAATGGGTAGGGGAGGGGCCAAAGAGAGGGAGAATAGGAACTGAAAATAAAAACAAAACAATCAACAACCACAAACCCAATTAATTAGAGTGCTTGTCCTACTATCTTTCCAGCATTGATTTAGTCCTCTTTTCCAATTTGCTGGATATGAGGTAAAACCTCAGGCTAGTTTTGATTTGCCTTTCTCTTATCTTCAGTGATTTAGGACATTCTTTCATATAGTTGTTAATAGTTTGTGATTCTAATTTTTAGAACTATTTATTTATATCCTTTGATGACTATTTTGGGGATAGCTTTTGGTCTTATATATGTAAGACAGATAAGTCCACATAGGTCTAACTGTGCAGCTATGGCTCATGTATGGCATGGACAGATGTGAACTGAGGCTTGGCCCAACACTTTGGAGAGGAGGAGAGCCAATGGCAGTATTTGCACTGTTTAGCACACTGGCTGAGGTGTGGGGGAACACCAAGTCTGGGAGCTCTTTTCTCTAGTCTCTAAGAAGAGTATCAGCCTAGAATTAAATCGATCTGCCATACCTCAAATTTCTTTCTAATCTAGAAAAAAGATCACCAACCAAGCTTTTTCATACCAAATGCTGGGTATACAAAAGACACTTAGAGAATATCAAGAAAACCCATTTATCCAATAAAACAGAATTTGGAAAAGTTATGCAGTTTAGAATAAACTAAAAAATGCAGAGCAGTGAAGGAATTCTTCAGCTAGGAGTGAGATAATAATAGCTGGAACAGGAGAAAAAGAACTATCTCACATAGAAGAAATTCATTTCCCTTAAGGGGAATTGTGTGGAATTGGAGGAATAAAACCTCCATCTCTTTCTTCTAATTTGACTAGAGGCTGACCTTTGAACTTTGGAGCAGCAGAGAATTTGTACTTTTTAATCCATGTCCCAGGAAAAAGTATAACTGGCAGGATTCTCATCATTGAGAATCAAGGACAGAACTACATGCACTGAGGAAAGGCAACTTCAAGGCTATGAGAAGCCCAGGAAAAAGCTATATTATACCTGAGGGAAACATCATGAGAACTCCAGGAAGGGGAGAAAAGGACTTCTAGGAGTTGTGAGTTACCTGCTTTATTACATAAGCTCTAACCTTGAGGCTACTTTCCCCAGGACTCAACATGGACAGTACTTGCTTGTGGAAAAATGCACCCCTGGGTTTAGGGGGATGTTTTATATTAACTGTTCTTATGCTACCTTAGTAAATACCTGTTTTTAAAAAGTAAATAATTCTGACTAAATAATTGATAACAACTGATCATCAGTGCAGGGAGCACACAAGATAGGGCTTAGAAAACCTCTCTCTCACCCTAACTCCTCAGGATTTCCCTAACCCTGAACCCTAAAGGGAGAATTAGTAGTCACTTTTTGGGGACTCAGTCTGTTAGTAAGAGTGGAGATTGGGATTATAATTCCAGAACATGTGCTACATGTGTTATTAAAATTATCCTTTTTATATTTTGTAATTTTCTCTTTGCTTAAGAATTGATCACTTACCCATAGCTGTAAATTATTCATTCATTTTTTTAACAATATGATTTTAATGTTCAAGTCCTGAACACATTTTGAATTTATTATAGAATTCAAGGTAAGATGTTGGTCCCAAAACTATTTTCCAGTTTCTCAGAAGTTCTTAACAAATAGAGAGTTCTTTTCAAGGTAATTTATGTTTTGGGGTTTATGGAACACTGGGTTATAAAATTCAATTTTTTCTTACTTTTCCTTGTCTAGTCTGTTCCATCGATCTACTTCTTTAACCAAATGCCAAAATAGTTTTGATGATTGCTGCTTTATGATATGGCTTGAGACCTAGAAATGCTCTTTTCCTTTCATTCTTACTTCTTTCATTATTTTTCTTGAGTGTTCTTAGTCTTTTGATCCTCCAAATAAAATTTGTTATTATTTCATTTAGTTCCATAGAGTATTCTTTTCATAGTTTTATTGGCATAGCATTAAATGTATAAATAAATTTTGGCAATATTGTCATTTTTATTATATGGGAATGAGTACTGACTACTCCTCCAGACATTTATGTTGTTTTTTATTTCTTTAAGGGGTATTTTTGTACTGAATGTAGTTCGCCAGCTTGACTCCCTAATATTGTATGCATTTTGTAGTCATTTTGAATGGGATCTCCCTTCTTATTATTGCCTCCTGGATTTTGTTATCATTATATAAAAAGGTTATTGATTTGGATTTGTTTTGAAAAAAGCTGCAACTTTACTGCAGCTATTTTCACAATTAGTATATTTGCTTATTTCCTATAGAATGTTCTAAGTAAATCATCATGTCATCAGCAAACAGGTATAGTTTTGTCTGTTCTTTGCCTACCTTTATGCTTCTTTCTTTCTTTTGTCTTATTGATTTTGGTAGTGTTTCTAGAACTCTATCAAATAATAGTGGGGGGATTGGGCATTCTTGTTTTATTCCTATAATTATTGTGAAATTTTCTAGTGTATGATTGTTTCTTATGAGGCATGCTTTTGATTTTAGAGAATTTTTTATATTAAAAAATGATCACTCTGTGGTAAGTATGCTCTCTCTCCTCTTGGGCCCTTTGTTTTTTCTCTTTCTGTTGCTCTCATTCAATGATATGCATTGGAAATGTTATGCTTAACCATGGAGCAAGGGAAGGGAATATATCACCTACTATGTTCTAGGCACTGTACTGAGACTTTTACAAATAGAATCTCATTTGATCCTCACAACAACCCTGAGAGATAGGTGCTATTAGTAATCCCCATTTTATGGCTGAAGAAACAAAGGCAAAGAGGTTAAATGGCTTGACCAGGGTTACACAAATAGTACGTGTTGGAGGCTGGAATGAACTCAGGTCTCCTAGACTTCAGGCCCAAGACTCTATCTACTGTGCCACAAATTGCACATTTATCACAAAGTAGACTTCAAAGGCAGGTAAGCATATAATCAGAGAGAGAGAGAGAGAGAGAGAGAGAGAGAGAGAGAGAGACAGAGAGAGAGACAGAGAGACAGAGAGAGAGACAGACAGAGAGAGACAGAGAGAGACAGAGAGACAGAGAGAGACACAGACACAGAGACACAGAAACAGAGAAAAGACACAGACAGATGGATTTTTGTTCCCATGCACTCTTCCAGAGACTTTCTTTAGGTTAATTTCTCAGTCAAAGCATCCTTTGTAGTGCTAAGACAAGTGAGATGCTTTTGATACTCTGCAAAGAATAAAACACAGTATATAGGTAAGAATATTTTGTTTGTTCTTGTGGGGAGTGACTTGGTTTCCTTAAGGTCCTAGGATTATGACTAACAGTGTTTCTAAGTAGGAAGGGGGTCAAGACCTAAAACCATTTGGTGTAATTCGCATAGCCTAGGGGAAGCTTGATGGCACAGTGGATAGAGTACACCGTCTGAAATCAGGAAGGCTCTTCTTTCCAAGTTCAAATCTGACCTCAGACACTTACTAACTGTGTGACTCTGGGCAAGTAACTTAGCCCTGCTCCCCTCAGTTCCTCATCTGTAAAAAATGAGCTGGAGAAGGAAATGGCAAATCACTCCAGTGTTTTTGCCAAGGAAATCCCAAATGGGGTTACAAAGAGTTGGGCATGACTGAAAAACAACTGAACAACAACTGAACAACAGCAAAACACAGCCTTGCCTATGATGAGTTACTATGATCACCCCGGAGGGAGATAGTGCTGGGTATGTATAGAAGATTTCTGACTCTCTGTACATTTCCTCATTACATCTTCTATGTCTGCTCAGAGGGGTGAAGTCCATAACCATTAGGGTGAGCATGGGATTTGCCTGGGACCTAATCATTCCTGTTGAATAACATTTGGTTAATGGTTAGCACAATCTGTTGGTTAAACTAGTACAACTTATATGAATTTTGAACACCACTAAGCTTGTCTCTGGGTTTCTGTTTGCAAGGGAGAGTGCCTGGGCAAGATAACAGTGAGTGGCTTTGGAGCCTCTATTGCTCTTTGATAGTGGGGTATACTGAAAAGACAGAATGCATATTTTCTCCATAACTAATGTCTATTACAGGAAGGGGAGAATTGTATCTTGCCTACGGCTCCTTATTTGTTAAGGTGATTTTGTTTTTCCTCTTTGGTCTTCCCTGACCAACTATGGAAATGGTATGTTGGGACAGAGAAGATTAAAAAAAAAAGAAATACATATTCTTCTTGTCTGACTAGTTATGCATATCAACTAGTTCATTGTCCATGTGGTTTGTAATTATTTAAAAATATTGTAAATGTTTTAGAAAGCTATAAATGTCAGATATAGACTAAACACTTAGAAATATTTTCTTTTCATATCTACATTGCATATATTTAGAAGAAACATTTTATCAAGAAAGTATATATGTCCACTTTTTAGTTTTTTTTTTTCTAACCTTGTAGCTGCTTGAAAAAAGTGATTAGCATTTAAGGTCTTATACTGTGTTTGTTATGGTTGGCATCAGCACTACTGAATGGTACCAAGGAGTCTGCATATCTTGTTTTCTCTCTAATCTACATTTCATATTTATATCTGGCTAAAAGGGCTATGGGCAAAAAAGAAATGCTAAATAAATCCAGTGATATAAAGTTTTAGTGAACTTCGTGTCATCATTAAGAAAACAACTTTAATTTGGTCTGACTCCATCTTTTCTGACTTTTCAGAGGTAAATTATGAGGTAAATGTCTATGTTTTCTTATTGGAGACCATTCCTAAAACAGGCTCAATCATTTGCTTTTTCAAGTCCAGCCTGACATGTTCATGGTCCCTTCCTAGAAGTTCATTTCCTCTTAAGTTGTTCTCGGATGAAACCAAAGGTGTCAGTAACTTGACAATTTTTTGACAACCTTCCAGGCCTTTTGTATGCACTAAGTATAGATTTTGTTACTTGTTTGTTGTTGTTAGTTACACCTAAATGCATAGTTGATTAGCGATTAGAAACAAGAAATGTATTTTTCTCTCTCTTTTTTTTTAGCAACAAACATTTATTTTATTTTTTCCAGTTACATGTAAGGGTAGTTTGCAACATTTATTTTCATAAGATTTAGAGTTCCAAATTTTTCTCCCTCCCTCCCTCCCTCCCTCCCTTTCTTCCCCGCTCCACAAGATTGCAACCAGGTTATATATGTACAATCCACAAGTGTTCTTTTTATCAGTTCTTTCTATGGGGGTGAATAGTAAGCTTCCTCATTAGTTCCTTGGGATTGTCTTGGATCACTGCATTGCTGAGAGTAGTTAAGTCACATTTGCTCATTGAACAATACTGCTGTCACTATGCACAATGTCCTCCCAGCTCTGCTCACTTCACTATACATCGATGTTCATTAGTCTTTCCAGGTTTTTCTGGGATTATCCTGTTTGTCATTTCCTATAGCACAAGACCATTCCACCACAATGATAGCACAGCTTCTTCTGTCATTCCTCAATTGATGGACATTCCCTTGATTCTCAATTCTTAGCCTCCACAAAGAGTTGTTATAAATATTTTTTGTACAATGTTCCCCCCTTTTCTCTTTTTCATGATTACTATAATTAACTGTTTCCCTTCCCCATGATATTTATTCTATTATCCATCTTCTTTCATCCTATCACTCTTTTTTTTTTTTTGGTAAGGCAATTGGGGTTAAGTGACTTGCCCAGGGTCACACAGCTAGTGTCAAGTGTCTGAGGCTAGATTTGAACTCAGGTCCTCATGAATCCAGGGCCAGTGCTCTATCCACTGTGCAACCTAGCTGCCCCTATCCTATCACTCTTGAAAAGGATTTGCTTCTGTCTGTCCCCTCCTCCACTCTGCCCTTCCTTCTTTTGCCCCTATCTCTTTATCCCCTTCTCCTCCTATTTTCCTGCAGGGTTAGAGAGATTACTCCACCCAATTGAGTGTGTACATTATTCCCTCCTTGAGCCAATTCTAATGAGACTGAGGTCTTTGAGCCAATTTTGATGAGTGTTAGGCTCATTTACTGTCCAGATTAAATAGATTACTCCACCCAGTTAGGTGTGTGTGTTAGTCCCTCCTTGAGGCAACTCTGGTGAGTTTAAGGTCTTTGAGCCTTTTCTGATGAGTGTAAAATTCATTTACTGTCCTGGTCCTCTCCCATCTCTTCCCCAACTCCATAAGCCTTTTCCTGTTTCTTTCATGTAGGATTTCGCTTCTGCCCTTCCCCCTTCCCCAGTGCATTCCCCTCACCCCTCAATTTAACCCTAAGGATGTCATCATGGGGCAGCTAGGTAACACAGTGGACAAAGCACCACCCCTGGACCTAGGGGGATCCCAGCCAAAATCAGGCCTCAGACACAAGACAGTCACCCACTGTATGACCCCAGGTATATCCCCCAACTCCAATTTTTTATAGTTCTCTAGGGTCTTATATTTCAAAGTCAAATTTGCCATTCAGTTCAGGTCTTTTCATCACGAATACCTGAAAGTCTTCTTTTTCATTAAAGTCCCATTTTTTTCCTCTGAAATATTATGCTGAGTTTTGCTGGGTAGGTTATTCTTTGTTGTAATCCCAATTCCTTTGCCCTCTGGAATATTGTATTCCATGCCCTCTGGTCCTTTAAGGTAGAAGCTGCTAGGTCTTGTGCTATCCTGACTGGGGCTCCACAGTACTTGATTTCTTTCTTTTTGGCAGCTTGCAATATTTTCTCCTTGACCTGGGAGCTCTGGAATTTGGCTAAAATATTCCTAGGAGTTTTACTTTTGGGATCTCTTTCTGGAGGTGATCAGTGAATTCTTTCAATTTCTATTTTAGCTTCTGCTTCTAGAATTTCAGGGCAATTTTCCCTGAGAATATCTTGGAAGATGATGTCTAAGCTCTTTCCTTGATCATGGTTTTCAGGTAGACCAATAATTTTCAAATTATGTCTCCTGGACCTATTTTCCAGGTCAGCAGTTTTTTTTCCCAGAAGATATTTCACATTGCCCTCTATTTTTTTATTCATTTGGATTTGCTTTATTGTGTTTTGGTTTCTCATAAAGCCACTGGCTTCCATTTGTTCAATCCTACTTCTTAGGAAATTATTTTCATCAGAGAGCTTTTCCATTTGGCTTTTCAAGCTGTTGGCTTTTTTCTCATGTCTTTCCTGCATCATCCTCATTTCTCTTTCCATTTTTTACTCTACCTCTCTAACTTTATCTTCAAAGTCCTTTTTGAGCACCTCTATGGCCTGCGACCAATTCATATTTTTCTTGGAAGCTTTAGATATAAGGTCCCTGATGTTGACATCTTCCTCTGAGGGTGCACCTTTGTCTTCCTTGTTACTGAAGAAACTTTCTATGGTCCTAACCTTTCTCTGTCTGCTCATCTTGCCTTTCTTTTACTTGACTTTTAGCTCCTTAAAGTAGGGCACTGTTTTCAGGCTGCAGTATCCCAAGCTTAAGAAGTCCCAGGTGGTATGAATTAAGGAGGATCAGGTTCTTCACTCACCTGGCCTGTTCCCTGGTCCTAGATGACCCCAGATCAACTTGCTAATCAACCAGCTTTGTGTGTTGTGGTTGTTAGCTCCAATGAGCCTGTGCCCCTCCCCAACCTGGGCCACTGCTACTCAAGCCTACCTCCTGGTTCCCAGCAGGGGTGAAAAACCCAAGTTCTGCCTCAGCACCAGCATAGAACCCTGTAGTCTCCCCCTACCCAGGGCTCAGCCCTCTCACCAGACTGTGAGCTTAGTTCCAGAAAACACTGGAACTTTAGTGGATTCAGAGGCTCTGGGGGTCTCCTTCTCTGTTGAGGCCTTCCTGGGACTGGATATGTGTCAGGGTGACTGTGGGGTTGGGCTCAACTCTTGTATCAGCACAGCAGCTCCCTCCTTTTGACCTTCCAAGCCATTCTTGGTTAGAAGATGATTTCAGTACATTCTTCTGCTCCATGTTTTGCTGCTCCAGGCATTTTCCTATGGCATTATTTGGATGTTTTTTGGGGCGATTGTGTCATGAGTTTGAGAGCTCACCGTCTTTCCTCTGCCATCTTCAAGAAATGTACTTATAAACTCATGGTCCTCATTTGGATGCACTGGAATTTGAGACTGTCTTTGGTTTTTCATAAAATCCTATGACTGCCATAGGACTCATTATAGGACTTACTTGGTCCAGACAGTGACCTGAAAACATGTAAGAAGGACATGGAGAATGTCTGAAGGGTTAAATCGTATGTCTCCCTAATTTGACTGTAGTTTCCACAATGGCAGCAAAATATTTTAGTGGTTGAGTCTTAGTTTATAGTGCGATGGGATAGACTAGAGAAAACTAGAACCTGGAGACCAGAAAGACCCACAGGGAAGGGCAGGAAATCAGAGAAGTGTCCAGGAGCAGATTATAGAAGAGTCCATAAGGAAGGTCAACAGTTATTGTCAGGAAGGTTTGACATGAAGCATTTGGCCTCATGGAGATTTAACAGAAGGCACTGGGAGCAAGTCATGGAAATGGTAATTCAGAGATGAGTCCAGTTCTTGTTGGGGGCAGCCTTCCAGTTCTGGGAGAACTGGTATATTGAGTGTAGCAGCTGGGCTTATATTCCAAATTACATGTGGGTCCCATAAACAAGTCTATGTCATGTTCAATGCACTCTCTGGGTCCACATTCACTCAAAACAGCTCACAAGCTCTTGCAACTAGTGATTATATATGCCAATCAGAGGACATAATTCAAAGCAAACTCTCTTAATGAAATAGCATAGTAAGAAAGGTAATATTAAAATACTTTTTCTTCCTCCATTAACTTGGGGCACACTGTTACATAAATATACACATTATTGGTGGTAAGGGTAGACACACATAAAGAATATGCAAAAAGGGGGAACACACATAAGGAATATGTATGTGCAAGCCAGAATTGTGAAAGGGAAACTCATAACTCCAATGGCTCTTGGTGATGTTATTGTACTGCTTTCACCAGGCCTACTCCCATTTGGTATTGTGTTATAAATAATATCTTCTGGAAATGCATACAGTCGGCCAGGTGCATAGTCTCAACTGAGCATTACTCTTTGCTCAGCATTGTTATCTTGGTCCTTTGGTTGCCATAGGTGTCTGCCAGAGGTTTGGCGCTTTCCCCTACTGCTATCTTCTGACTCCAGCTGCAGTACCCAAATGAGGTGCTACCTTTTCCTCATATAAGGGAGAGTAGGCTCTGTTATTGTTCTTTTAGCTTCAAGCCCAGAAGTTGTTTATTTTTGTTTGTTATAGCTCTCTTAAAAAAAAGAAAAATGAAGAAAGAACTAGAAACTAAGGGGGCATTCATCAACTGGGAAATGGCTGAACAAATTATAGTATATGAATATAATATATGGTACTATTGTACCATAAGAAATCATAAAAAGTATGGTTTTAAATAAATCTGGGATGATTTGTATGTAGTGAGTAGAATCAGAACAATTTATACAACATTATGAGACTTAAGAAGTGATCAATGCAGGGGCAGCTAGGTGGCACAGTGGATAAAGCACCAGCAGTGGATTCAGGAGGACCTGAGTTCAAATTCACCCTCAGACACTTGACACTTACTAGCTGTGTGACCCTAGGCAAGTCACTTAACCCTCATTGTGCCCCCCCCCAAAAGACATACTTGGGGAGTGATCCATGAACATCATTATAAGATATGATACACTAGAAAGAGAAATTCATTAAGAAAAGAACATGTGGATCCTAACTCTTCTCTAGATCTCAGTTTTCTCAGTTTAAAAATAAAAGGTTTCATGGGGCAGCTAGATGGCGCAGTGAATAAAGCACTGGCCTTGGATTCAGGAGTACCTGAGTTCAAATCCAGCTTCAGACACTTGACACTAGCTGTGTGACCCTGGGCAAGTCACTTAACCCTCATTGCCCTGTTTAAAAAAAAAAAAATAAAGGTTTCAGCTAAATGGCTCATATGGCCCCATTTAGCTCAACTATTCTACATTGCTTCTTCTTTCCTACTTCTAGCCTTTGGAGGAGAAGGAATTGAGCTAAAGGAAGAGAAGAAATTCTAAAGGTGGTTTAGATGGCTTTAGAATTGTAGGGGGAAAAGCCAGCGACTCAGTTTGGGGAGGGAAAATTTGAGATTACTTGAGATGCTAAAAGAGGGGCCAAACCTGAAAAGTGAGGATTCAATAAGTAGGAAAGAGACTTGAAAGCAGGGGTATTCTGGTAAATGTTTAACAACTGGCTCTCTGAGAAAGATGGGTCACAACACACTTTAAATTTAATCTGCATTATTAACATTTCTTTTCTCCATCATTTTCTTAAGTCTAGAAATCAAGGAAACAATAAATCAAGCCCTGATTTGTAGCATTTGTTGATTTCTAAGCTATAGTTGCTTACACTGAATTTTTTTTCCTTTTTCTTTTTTTGTGGGGCAATGAGGGTTAAGTGACTTGCCCAGGGCCACACAGTTAATAAGTGTTAAGTGTCGGAGGCCAGATTTGAACTCATGTCCTCCTGAATCCAGGGCTGCTACTTTATCCACTGTGCCACCTAGCTGCCCCCTACACTGAAAATTTAACTACTGACTCTTTCAAATCATTTTGAGCTAGCTCCAGCATACTCCTGCTTAAGAGACAGTATAGTATCCATTCTGGATTTGGAGTCAGGAAGACATAGGTTCAACTACAGCTATTGTGTGACCCTGAGCAAATAATTTAACCTCTTTGTGCTTTAGTTTCCTCCTCTGAAAAATATAGGAGGTGAATTCAATAGCCTCTATGATCTCTTCCAACTATGAGCCTGCAACCTAAGGAAGAGAAGAAAAGGGAGAAAGCAGAAGGAAAAGGACTTGAAAAGGAGGAAGGGGAGGAGAAATAGGAGAAAACTTGAAGGAGAAGATTCTAGATGGGGTAAGACATTGGTAGGACAAGATCAGAGTTTAGTAAGAGAGGAAAAAGGAAGTGGATCATATCTATCAAAGTGCTAGAGGGCTGAAGAGAGCAACAATTATAGTTGAGATTAAATGTGAGCAGTTTGCAACAGGAATTTTCTAGGAGAGATGCCAGCAAGAGGGAGAAAGCCTAAGAATCTTCTTGAAGTTGCTACACTAAGTGTGCAATGTTTGTATTTCTACATGAAAAGTGACTGCTAAATATATCCAAAATGCAGACTGCTGCTCTTCCTCCTAGGAAATGAAGAGGCTCAAGGAATGATTCTATTATTGAGGTTATCAAGGAAGAGTGCTGTGTTCCTTTAAAAAAAAAAAGATTTCACTGTGAAAGCAAAGATTTGAAACTATGAACTTTACAAGTTGTTTTTCTTTACAATGTGGCAGCTACTATATAGAAAAACACCAACTCAGCTTGCCATTAAAAACTATCTTACCTTTATCAAACCATTGTAAATGAAAAACAAAATAAAAAACCCTTAAATGACTAGCAGGAAAAATTAAATATCAAAGTAACCCTTAATAATTAACTTTGCTATCTCTTGTCCTAGGCAGTTAAAAAGGGGAGGGGTGTGTGTAAAATGGGGAGAGTAGTAGATTCACCATTATTCCTGCAGTTTCTCCAAAATGTAAAATTCTGTCATTCACTACTGGAATCCTCTTCCTCCTCCTCCTCCTCCTCCTCCTCCTCCTCCTCTTCTTCTTCTTCTTCTTTTGGGTGAGGCAATTGGGGTTAAGTGACTTGCCCAGGGTCACACAGCTTGTAAGTATCAAGTGTCTGAGGCTGAATTTGAACTCAGGTCCTCCTGAATCCAGGGCCAGTACTCTATTCACTTAGCCACCTAGCTGCCCCTGGATTCCTCTTAATAAACTGTTCCAAGGAATTTGTCTTTTAGGAAGTCATCCATCTGCTACTGCTGCTACAATTGTTATTGTATTCTCTCTCCCATTCTCTTCCTCTTCCTTTCAGAGAGATTTTTGAAAGTCTGGTAGAAGGAAAATTCTGCCCTTTGGTCCTGATAGAGTAGGCAAACCGTAAGAGCCCTCTCTTCTTTCACTTAGAAAAAATACAACTCATAAGATATTTAGACTAAGGTCTGCTGGGAGAAAACCATCCCAGCCTTTTCAGAAAGGCTGTTGCCCTAATAGTTTATTCAATATTTTGGCATCAATGTTAATGATATTTTTTCCCTGCCTTATTTCTTCCGGGTTTAGATATCAAAACCATATTTCTTTCATAGAATAAGTTTGCATTCTTCCTCTATTTTTGTAAAGAATTTCAACATTGGAGTTAATTTTTCTTTAAATGCTTAATAGAATTTATTTATTTATTTATTTTTGTGGGCAGTGGGGGTTAAGTGACTTGCCCAGGGTCACACAGCTAGTGTCAAGTGTCTGAGGCTGGATTTGAACTCAGGTAATCCTGAATCCAGGGCCAGTGCTTTATCCACTGCGCCACCTAGCTGCCCCAATAGAATTTATTTGTAAATCCATTGGGCCATAAGTTTTTTCATTTCGAGTTTATTTCTGGCTTCATCAATTTCTTTTTCTGATAACGTACTTAATTTCTCTATTTTTCTTCCATTAATCTGAGTAGTTTTTGGTAAATATTTGTCCATTTAAATTATCAGTTTTGTTAACATGTAAACAAAATACTTTTATTTTTAATTTACTCTTCATCTATTATAAATTCTGCTTTTACAATTTTTGTTATATTAATTTGATTTTTTCTCCTTTTCATCAAACTAGCTAAGAGTTTGCTTACTTTATTAATTCTCCTTTTCCCAATAACTCCTGGTTTTGTTTTTATATTTAACTTTTTTCAAAACGTTTTTATTTTATTTTCTAGCTTCTTTAGTTACCTGCCCAATTTATCAGTCAATTCTCTCACCTTTTTGTTGATGAAAGTATTTATAACATTTCTCTTTATTTTGTTAGCTGCATTATAAAAGTTTTGGTATTTCCAAAACTCATTGCCATCTTTAAAAACAAAAATTGCTCTTGCCTCTATCATTTATTTCTTTATTTTAAAATTCTTTAGGAGTATATTTTTAAAGTTTGGATCCTTTCTTCTAATTCCCTTTGTTGATTATAATTTCATTGCATTCTGGTCAGCAAAAAATGTGTTTATTATTTCTGCTTTTCTTTATTCATTTTTTATGTCCTACTCATGATCAGTATTTTTTGTACAAAGGTGTGATGCATAGTTGAGAAAAATGTGCATATGTTTTGATTCCTATTGAGCTATCATACTTAATTTTTCTAAAATTCTGTTCAAGTCCTTATCTTCCTTCTTTTAAAAAAATCAACCACTGTCTAGTTCTGAAAATGGTACATTGATATTCTCAGCTATTAAAGTTTTGATGTCTAATTTTTTTGTCCATCAGGTTTCTGTTTAGTCCTGTATGCTAGTTAATGTATATCTATTAAGCATTATTACTTCATGATCCCATTATTAAGCATCACAAAAGAAATTGCGTATTCCTTTTAACTCTGTGTAACTTCACTGTTGCTTTTTTTCTGGGATCATGATGATCATTCCTGCTTTTTTGAATTTACCACCAGAATAATAAATTCTGCTACAGCCTCTTATTTTAAGTCTGTGAATCTTTATATTTCAAGTGTGTTTCCTATAATCAATGCATTATATTTGTTTGTAATTCATTTTGCTATCCTGTGTTTAATGAATAAGTTTATCCCATCCATATTTACAATAAAAATTGTTAATTGTGGTTTTTATTCCTTCATATCCTCTTATACTTTTCCCTCTCTTTCCCCCTGGCTGCTACGACATGCCTTCTGTAATTCTGGATGACGTTGCTGGTTACTGGTTTCCTCCTGTTCCTTCTCTTCTCCTGAAGCCTTGGCCTTGGACAGGGGACTATGGTTGGAACTGGGACCTGTCTCTACCCTCTGCATTATTCCCTGGTTTCTTTCTCTATGTCCCTGTGGCCATACACTGGCACTGGCCTTGTCCTTGCCTTGATCTTGTTCCTCTTGTGCAATTACGAATCAGGAGTCAGCTCTTTCCCAGGTGGTGGCCTTGATCAGAGACTGTGCCTCCTGTGATGAGAGATTCAGCCCTAATTAAAGCGCTCCCTAAGCATGGGCTGTCTTGGTGCCTCTGCTCCACGTGAATCTCCTTGGAAAGCTATCTGGTGGGAAATACCTTTGTCTCTCTCTCTCTCTCTCTCTCTCTCTCTCTCTCTCTCTCTCTCTCTCTCTCTTTTTGGTGAGGCAGTTGGGGTTAAGTGACTTGCCTAGGGTCACACAACTAGTAAGTGTTAAGTGTCTGAGGTCAGATTTGAACTCAGGTCCTCCTGACTCCATGGCTGGCGCTCTATCCACTGCGCCACCTAGCTGCCCTAATACCTTTGTCTCTTGATGCAGCCCTGACAGATATTGGAGATCCTGCCAGTGCCATGCCTCTTGGATGGTTGTAGATGTACAAGTGTCACCTGTACCCCTCTGCCCTGTGTCTTTGCTCAGTGACCTCCTGCTAGCTGGGTTTGTCCTCTCCTGGGATCGATCATCTGAGCACTCCTGACCCTTAGGCTTCTGATCATCTTTTTGTGTAGTCAAAGACCAGATGGAGGCATTTACTAGTGCTAGGCTGCTTTTTCTGATAACTGGGTTTACGTGTAATCACTTATTTGTCATCTTGTCTGGAGCTCCAGATTCTTCATATGCAGGTTGAACTAGATGACCTCTGAGATTCTGTCTTATACCTTCAAAGTGTCTTGAATGTATTAAGTGCTAAATAAATATTTTTTAATTGATATCACAGTTTCTCCTACATTCATTTGAAGTCAATTGAAATGCATGGAAAAAGTAAATACATTTATAGATTCATGACTAAAGAATGTAGTAATATAATAGTCAGGACTTATTTGCCCAGTTTTTTTAATATTAAAATTACATATTTGTCAGTACGGGGTAGCAATACTAAATTTCACATGTGGGAAATAGGGATGTGTTGGTTGTATCCAAAGAATCCTAATTTTCTTTTTTAAAAAAAAGGAAAAAGGAAAGAAAAGGCCATGTTGATGGATAACTTCTTAAGGGATTTCTCCATTTTCATAAAGCAAACATTCCATGAATGAAATTTATATCTTTGCAGCAAAGTAAAAACCTTATTTGATCTAAGCTAATAGGTTTTTTGGTTTATTTGGTGTTTTCCTTTACTTGATTATTCTCTCTTGCATTTTGCTTTCTGTTAGGAAGTTACTGAGACAAATCATGATGACCTCTGCTCCTAATGAGTTGGGTCACTTGGGCCAGAAGTATGTGGCCTAAACTTTGCTTATAAAACATGACTACAAAAGGATAGATAGACACACCAAATAATTAATTTTCTCTATTAAATTCTTTTCTATGGCATTTATAAGAATGAAGTTCATAATAATAAGTGTCTCACAAATATTCTTTTGTTGAGAAAAAAGGGTTCAGAAATGTTCAAAACTGATGGATGAAAGCTACACAAAGAAACTATTTCTAGTTACCAATGTAAAGTTTTTTACAACTTAAAATTTCCAGGCTTATATGAATTACAGCATGGTGACAGAGGTGGATGGAGTGAGCCAAATAGCCACTAAAGTTGCTATGTTCTGAAAGTTAATATGGGTCTGGTTGAACCCCAAGGATTTGGTCTGGGATTGGTCTTGTTGGAACTTAGCTGAATGTTTTGCTTCTGTTGGTCCTTACAAATCCCACATTATTCTTAGGCTACAGAATTCATGTGAATTCTTCCAAAACAGCAGACTTTGCCCAGGGATTCTTACATCCTGTAGCCTAAGAGTAACATGACACTTGGATCATTGGACAAACACTCATTACAGTACTATTTTCTTTTCTATTAGACCTTTAGCCTAAGCACATCAAAGCCTTTTGGAAACATTAATTTAGCAAACACAACATTATCTCTGAAAAGTAATAATTACATTAATTTTGTGGGTAGGAAAACATACACAGAGGGGTTGGGCTCATAGTGATATCATTTTTAAAAAATGGTGGAGGAAAAAAAAGTTGAGAAATTGCCATTGGGCATATGAAAGGTTCCATGAAATTCCTCTTTTCAAATATATTCTAACAACTCTGTGGCCTGAATATTCCTTGGTCATATTTAATGTTCAACTTCTATAAATACCATATTGACAAAGTGTCAGTGTTTGACAGCATGTCACCTATAAATACATAATGCAGGCACACATTTCCTTACAAATAGGTGAGGAAACAAAGTGAAGTTTAGCTCAATTCCCCATATCCCATTTCTCACTTACCCATTTCTTCCACTATAGCACTGATGCACATCTAATTCTCCCCTCTCCCATTCCCATTGGCAGGCTGGGTCTGCAGAGTATAGCTACCATGGCTACCCCTCAGGATTTTAGGGATAATCCCAAGAGGTTGGGGGTGGGGTGGGTAGTTTTCTAGTGTTAAATAGTTCACAAATCCACATTGGGGATTATCAATTGATTATCATTTGATATTAGTCAGCCAAAGAATTAGTTTTGGGAAAAAAAGCATCTACCAATGAAGCATAGCTAAAACAGATGGTACAAATCACCCCCTCTAAAATCCATGACTCATTCTTCTACCAGTACACAAAGAATCCAGGGGAAAGTGGGCTTGAGCCTAGAACACATGGGGCAAGGAGGGGGGGGGTGTGAGCAGATAACTCACAGCTCTGGGAAGTCAATTTGTAGGAAACTCTAAGATGTTCCCCTTAGGCCTGGTGCAGTTTGAACATGCCTTTCTTCATTGGATCTAATCTATCCTTAGTCCCTAATTCATATGAGTCAGTCAGCCCACCGTCTTGACATAGAATGACAATTGATGGACATTCATAAGAATATGTTCTGTGGGGCAGCTAGGTGGCACACTGGATAAAAGCACCAGCCCTGGATTCAGGAGGAATTGAGTTCAACACTTGACACTAATTAGCTGTGTAACCCTGGGCAAGTCACTTAACCCTCATTGCCCTGCCCCCCCCCAAAAAAAAGAATATGTTCTGTGATTGCATTAAGCAAATTCTAAAGTTTATAGAAATAAAATAAAAAATAAAGTTCATTTAATCACCACACTCTGGAACAGGACAGTTTTCAAATCCATTCCATCTATACACATAAATATTTCTTTTCTTTCTTTTCTTTTTTTTAGTGAGGCAATTGGGGTTAAGTGACTTGTCCAGGGTCACACAGCTAGTAAGAGTTAGGTGTCTGAGACGATTTGAACTCAGGTACTCCTGACTCCCGGGCTGGTGCTCTATCCACTGTGCCACCTAGCTGCCCCTACGCACATATTTCTTAAGCCCTTATATAATTTACTGTTCTAGGAGGTCAATCAGCAAACATTTGGGGCTTACATTTAAATTCTAGAGGATATTCAATGTATTATACTGAGAGACATGCAGAAAGATATTTAGAGGTTGTGTCTCTGGAGCTATATGAGAATCTTATTGATTGTTGTGCTTTATAAACCTGCCAAAATGTGGCAATGAACCACCCTGTATCCGTTTGTGTATTGACCCTACCTAGTGCCTGAACCACCACAGTAAAAAGTGTCATTAGGAGCAATGAGTAAGCAGGAGGTTGCTTCCTTCAGAGGCAGTTAGCCTCTGGTGATTTTGCTTCCATTGCTCTTTCTTGGCAAGTTACTCGCCCTTTCTACTTCAAGTGAGAGGTGAGTGGGGGTCTTGACAATGTAAGGCACCCCCACAGGATGGCTGAAAAGAGGAGTTGAGAAAGATTAGTTCTGTCCAAACAAAGCTGAGGACCAACTAGAAGGGCATAGCTAGATTCCTTCTAGGCAAACCACCTATGCTCCAACCACGGTTGTGTCAGCTCCTTGTTATACAGTGGCTGTTCTTTCGCTCCTCTTCTAACCCTTCTCAGTTCTCTTAAGGTGCTTAGGAGATTTTCCAGTGCTAGAGACACATTGGACAGACTTTGAGTTAGAGACCTAGACTGTGTAGAAGGACAGTTCCTGGGGTGAATGTAGAAAGAAAAAGATTTTCTTGCTGCATGGGGAATGCATGTTTCCTGATATGGAAGGAAGAATTAAAGAATCATTCTTTTTTTTTTTTTTTTTTTTAGTGAGGCAATTGGGGTTAAGTGACTTGCCCAGGGTCACACAGATAGTAAGTGTAAAGTGTCTGAGGCCGGATTTGAACTCAGGTACTCCTGACTCCAGGGCTGGTGCTCTATCCACTGCGCCATCTAGCTGCCCCAAGAATCATTCTTAATAATTGGAGTTATCTAAAAGGGAGATGGGCTGCCTTAGATGGTTGTGGGTTTTCTTTCATAATGGTCTTCAAGCAGATAGATGCTGGATGATCATTTGTTGGGCATATTTTAGTAGGGATTTCATTTGGTCCTAGGTGTTACTATAGATGACTACTGAGGTTGTTTCCACCTTTAAACGTTCTGTGATTCAGATTTGAAGGAAAGCAAGGCAAATCAAATCAAGCCAGCATACATTTATTAAACTCTTACTATGTACCAGGCACCGTGCCAAGCACTGGAAGTATAAATATAAGAAGAAAGAAAGAGTTCCTGACCTGCAGGAGCTTACATATGAATGGGTGAAGACAACAAATAAAAGGGATCTAAAAAGGGGAAAGGAGATGAAAAGGTACCCCTGCTAGGGGGCATGATAGAGAAAGTCCTGTGGAAATGAGTCAGCAGTGCAGCTTGGAGAGGAATGAGGACATGGCTAGCTTGGGCCTCCTCCTTAAATTGTTTCGGGATTGATCAGACAATCTGAGAGGCTACGGGGTCAGAGGTCCAATGGGAGATGTTGTTGAGAGCTTGAGTGAACTTCTAGGTTGAAGAGGTTTCTATAACACATTAGAGGAAATCTTGAGGATGAGTCAGCAGTGGGACCTTGAAAGATATAAGGATGATTCATGGGATCACTGATTTAGAGCTGGAAGAGATTTGAGGTCACCTAATCAAACATCCTCATTTTGCAGATGACAAAACTGAGGGCAGGTGGAGAGGGTAAGTAATTTGACTAAGACCAATGAGGAAATAAGTGGAAAAGCTGGGATTCAAAGCCAGGTTCTCTGACTCCAAATTCAGTACTTTTCCTCTGCACAAAATTCATTCACTTCCAATTTCAATAACTGTTTCAATATAATTCTGTGAATTATACATTCACAGAAGCAGTATTGTCTTATATCTAGGATAAGGTAGGTGACTCCCTTCATAATTAAAGAAGTCTATTGAAATTCAGAGGATGGAATGAAAGGAAATGAGCTTAATCTGTAGAATGAACAATTGATATTGTTTTCAATGAAGAATTTTTTGATAATGATAAATTAGAATTTTAACAACTTTCATTAACTGTGGGAGGTTGCAAAAGTGTTTTTCTTGGGGTATTGAAAAACAAGCTAGAATCTCCTCTATTTCCTTAAGAAAGGTGATAGGCTGGACAACCAAAGTCTTTTACAAACATAAGAGTTTATGAAATGTTGGAATATAAGTGATGAAATTTTGTTTTCTTCTTCAAGTCAACACAACACATTTCTGACTCTTGAACTATGCACCATTATCCTAAGGAAAGGTGAAAATGCATGAGATTTTTTTTTGCTATTCTTGTTGCTGTTCTGGGATAAATGAATGAAAAAGCATTTATTAAGTGCTTACTATGTAGAAAACACTAAACACTAAGGATACAAATAGAAAAGTAAGACAATCCCAAGAAGCCCACATCCTAATGGGAGAGATAACTCATATGAAAGGTTTCAGTGGCAAGTCAGACAGAAAGGTCTCACGGTCCTTAGGTTCCAGCTGCAAAACAGATATGTTTTTTTAAAATAAAAGTATTTTATTATTTTCCAGTTACATATAGAGATAGCTTTCAACATTTGTTTTCATAAGATTTCCAATTTCAAATTTTTCTCCCTCCCTCCCCTTACCCCCTCCCCAAGACAGCAGGTAATGTGATATAGGTTATATATGTATAATAACATTAAACATATTTCTGCATTAGTCATGTTATAAGAGAAGAATCAGAGCAAAAAGGAAAAAAGAAAAACAACAGCACCAAAAACAAAAGAAATAGTATGGTTCAGTCTATATCCATATTCCACATTTCTTTTTTTTTCTTTTTCTGGATTTGGAGAGCATTTTCTGTCATTAGTCCTTTGGAACTTTCTTGTACCGTTGTATCAGTGAGAAGAATCTAGTCTATCACTGTTGATCAACACATATTGTTGATGATATTGTGTACAATGTTCTCCTGGTTCTGCTCATCTCACGAATCATCAGTTCATGCAAGTCCTTCCAGGTTTCTCTGAATCTGCCTGCTCATCATTTCTTACAGCACAATAGAATTCTATTACATTCATATACCACAACTTGTTCAGCCATTCCTCAATTGATGAGCAGCCCCTCAATTTCCAATTCCTTGCCACCACAAAAAGAGCAGCTATAAATATTTTTGTACATGTGGGTCCTTTTCCCTTTTTTTATGATCTCTTTGGGAAAAAGACCCAAAAGTGGTATTGCTGGGTCAAAGGGTATGTACAGCTTTATAGCCTTTTGGGCATAATTCCAAATTGCTCTCCAGAATGGTTGGATCACTTCACAGCTCACCAACAATGCATTAGTGTTCCAATAGCAAAACATATATTAGTGCTTCTGAAATATCATTTCCATTGACAAAATCATGTCAGTGTGTTGTATTGAACCATTTGATAGGGTAAATTTGATAGCAGCAAGAACTTTTTTTGGGGGGGCAGTGATCAGTAGCTGTGGCTATAGTACCTGTAGGAGCAGTTACCAGGCTACTTGATCACAGGGTATGCTGCTTCCCAGGATGACACTTTGTTGGAAACATTGCCATTCTCAAAGGTCTTGGGTTCAGGGTTATGACCTATCTCCATCAGAGTCAGAGGGGAGAATTTGACTTGCCTGGGACATGCTGCCTTTTGTCTCTCTTTTTATCTCTTCTTGTCTCTCTTGAACAGCCCCTTGCTAGCTTGCCTGCCCTGTGTGTGGCAGTTGGTTGGCAGTTTGTGGAGATACCTGGCCCTTCTCTATAATAGTCACTCAATGAGATGATAACTGGGATGACTAGACCAGAAGCAGAACAGGTGGCCTGAGGTGTTGCTGCTCTCAGGGTTTCTGTGCTTATCTCCCTATTGGTGTCAGCTGGTCAGCAGTTATTGCTGGAGGTTCTTGAGGAAGATGGGCCCTTCTCCACAATGGTTTCTTCTCATAATGATGGCTCTGGGGGTTGGTCTAGAAGTAGTTCTGGTATTTCAGGGGACTTTTGAGTTCAGGATCTTGGGCTGTCAACATGAAGGAGTTACAGGAGGTAGTGGCCAAGGTGATTTAACTTGCCTGACACATGATGCCTCCTATTTCTCCCTCAGGATATCCTATTGCTTCAACCAGTCCAGTCCACAGCCCTGGAAGTGCCACTGAGTTGGTGATATTCTCTGGTCTTTTTTTGTTCCTGTAATTTTTCATCCTTTTACTCTAACTAAGCTGGATAATCTCAGGCTTACCCTCCTGGTGAGAAACTGTGATTTCCATATGCCTATCAAGTTTATAAATGTATTTCTAATGGAAATATTTGCTATTTTGCTTCTCAAACTAGTAGCTTGGATTACTGTTTGTCAAATAAATGGAATGGCTTGCCATTGGTCCCTAATTGCTAGTCATCCAAGTATAATACACAGAAGATGGGCATATGAGAGATAGAAAAGCTTAAGGGGTGAAAAGCTTTCTATAAACACCACATTCCTTGTGCATTATTTTTGTAGGTCTCACCAGCTCAGTAAGCTTAGATTTCCCTTACATTTATCTATATTGACTACCACCCATAGATACACAAATTCATAAAGCAGTCTGTGACCTACAGAAGGCATTGGCAATTATGTACTGTATTTTGTCAAAACACATTTTCCATGGGGGGAAGAAAACCTTTATCGCCCCTGACACTAAATAGTCAATGGTCCCAATATGAGTTCAGGTAGTTACATAAATTATGTTTATGTTGTGTTCCTTGAAACCATGACCTGAGGAGGTGGGAGTGTGAGGCTAGGATGGGAGGGGGGTAGGAATTGAAATTACCCCATGTTCTGGAAATGTTAGTGAAAAAGCTGAAATGTCAGGGTGGGTGCACCAGGGTGCAAATGTAAACAAAATGTAACCCAGCCTGTTAATAAAGAGAAAGGTTTACTTGCTGGTGCTCCAGTAAGTCATGTCTCATAAGCTTTGTGGTTTCCAAAATTATTCCAAGTTAGGCACTGCTACAAAGAAAACATGCTGTTGGCTGTGAAACAGCTAGAAGGATAATAAAAATATAAAGTTTGGAATCTGCTGAAGAAAAGTGAAAAGGATTTTATGAACCTAACTTAGACCACATGAAAACTCCCCAGTGTGTTCAATGTGATGAATGCTCTTGAATACCATTGAAGGAGCCTAAGGTCAACTTTCTTTTCTTGTTTCTTGTTCTGGTAGTGAATAAAGGTTGTCATGCTTGTGGAGAAAATAAGCCTATCCAATTCAGGTAGCTGGGAGATTGAGTGGGAAGGGGCCAATGTCTTTCTTCTCTAACATTTTTGGTCTTTTTTGTTAAGGAGATTATCAGAACAATCATATAAATATATAAAAATGACAGCTATGGAAATAGACACTTAAAAATTAGAATCATTAACAATATTCCTAAAAAAGATGAAGCACACAATTATTTCAAGAAAAGGAGAATGGCAAAGGTAATCTTCCCTGGGTCCAAGTGGATCGTGAGGCTTGGTGGGAAGGGGCAGTTTAGGGTAGGAGAAAGGAGAGGGGGAGGAAAAGGAGAGAGAAAGAGAGAGAGAGAGAGAGAGAGACAGAGACAGAGACAGAGAGAGAGACAGAGAGAGAGACAGAGAGAGACAGACAGAGACAGAGAGACAGAGGCAGACAGAGACAGACAGAGGGATGGAGAGAGATACAGACACAGAAACAGAAAGACAGAACAGAGAGACAGAGAGACAAAGAGAGGAGAGAGAAACATAGACAAGAGAAATAGAGAGACAGAGACAGAGAGACAGAAATAGAGAACAGGGAGACAAAAAGAAGAGGCAGAAACATATACAAGAGAAACAGAAAGATAGAGAACAGCTATTTTTCTACTAAGGTCCATAGGAAAAGTGAAGAGTCACAATCTTCCCTAGTACTCTATCCTCGAGAAGAGAAGAGGGGAAAGAAAGAAGAACTCTGATATTCTGGATAGGAAGAAAAGGAGATCAAAAGAAGATGGCAGAAGCTATGTCTTTGAGCTCCACCTACTTAAATTCTAGTTAGTCAATTAGTATTTATGAAGTGCTTATTCCATTTCAGGCACTGTCAGTTCACATGGTCCTAGTCATGCTCCTTCTTGCTTTCTCCTCAGTCCTTCCCTCTTGAGGGTTATGGGTTAATATCTGATCTTCTGCATTCTAATCACTGACAGACCTAAAGGTCAGTGAAGGTGGTATCTCTTTTCCAAGAAAGAAAACCAAAAAGGACTTCTACCTTATTCAAGACCAGAAGTCATCTCGATCCTATTAGAACTCAATGGGGAAGAGAGTTTTGAATCAAGGGGGACATATCACATTCATGAACAGAAAGATGTCTCTTCAGTATGGCTAACTTAAACCACTGTAGATCATTCTTTCCTGAGGCTTATTTCTATGTCAGAAGCTGGAGGAGAAGGAGAATATATTATGTATCCTTTGTTCCAAACACCTAGAAGATAACGCAGATATCAGTTATTAACTAGGCTCTTGCTAAGCATCAATAAGTAGGCCAGCTCTTAACATAAAAATGGTGATGGTGCTATTAGTGATAGAATCAAGAAATATTAATTGAAAATCTAAGCACCAGAGGAGGATTTTACACTGGGAAGATGTAGGGGCAGGGTATCAAGAGGCTTAGAGAGAACATTTACATTAATTAGTGGGTTGATGGCCACTACATCATAGTTAAGCAGTCATGCTCCGAACATTCTTCAATAGAATGGACCTGAGTATTAGGGGAAAATACTAATATTAATAGAATTGTAAGATGTTAGAGTTGGGAGGTACTCTAAAGATCACTTAGTTCAATTCCTTCATTTTACAGGCATGAAAATAGAGACCTAAGGAAAAATAATTTATAGCTGAGGAAAACACTATGTAAACAGTAAAACTATAAAATCTCTCTCTCTCTCTCTCTCTCTCTCTCTCTCTCTCTCTCACACACACATATATATATTATAATTACATACATACATATATCCATAAATGTGAGCTGGAAAGACATGACTTACTGAAGGTTACACAGGTTATAGATGGGAGAATAAGTACTGAGAATGAACCCATGTATTTTTTTAACTGTATGTCTAGTCTTCTCTCCACTATACCATACTACCTCCTATTTGTAATGCATTTATTTCTATAACAGGAGTTGCACTCCATGAAATATATGTGGAGGTGAGATTGTGAGGGCTGTGTTGGCTCAGTGTTAAAGGATTCCGGAGCCTTGAGATGACGTAGCAATCACCTTATTAACTGGCTACTGTGCAGGAAGAGACACAGACTCCGCATTTCTTTAAAAGAGTGGTGACTTGCCCTTCATCTCTCTATACTCTTGTTTTCTGCCAAGAGTAGCAGGAGTTTTCAACCTTTTTCTAGAATTTTAGGGGTTTGGCTCTTGCTTTTCCCTTACCCTTGTGGAAATGTTGAATTTCAAGCACATGAGAGTTAAAATATATGTGAGTTTTGGTGAGACTGAGCTTGGACCTTGACTCCCATTGCTGACATTTCTTTACTGTGTAGAAGGAACTGAACAGTAAAGCTGAGAATGGATAGGTTCAACCTTGGAGGCTTGGTGCACTATCCATTGTACCACCTAGCTGCCTTTTTTATATCCTTAAGTGACCAGGATGCTGTAACAGGGAACCCTGGGCCAATTATGTCTATTGTACAGCTCTGTCTCTTGGGCAAAATTAATTCATGTTGGAGGAGAGAATGTAGAAGACGCCTTGTTAGCTTTATTAGGAAATCCAGGATGGGGCAACTTTGTCTCCTTTTAGGGAAAATTAACCCTTGCCAAGGGCAGCTAGGTGGTGTAGTGGATAGAGTGGAGTCAGTAAGACTTATATTCCTGAGTTCAAATTTGGCCCCAGACTCTTACTAGCTGTGTTACCCTGGTCAAGTCCCTTAACCCTGTTTGTCTCAGTTTCCTCATTGGTAAAATGAACTGGAGAAGGAAATGGCAAACCACTCCAGTATCTTTGCCAGCAAAACCCCAAATGCAGTCACAGAGAGTTGGACATGACTGAAACAACTGAACAACAACAAAAGAGAAAAGGAGAAAAAGAAAAAAAAAGCCAAAACCCATTAACAATATACATAGATTATTATAGCCCCTAGGAGTAACCTTGAGAGAAAAAAAGGAAAAATAAAAATGTAAAATTCATATTTACTGTAGTTATGGAAGAGTCAGCTTTACCTCTCCTATGTCATTAGAAGGTAGGCTACAGGGGCGGTGGTGCAGTGGATAAAGCACCAGCCCTGGATTCAGGAGTACCTGAGTTCAAATCTGGCCTGAGACACTTGACACTTACTAGCTGAGTGACTCTGGGCAAGTCACTTAACCCCCATTGCCCCACAAAAAAATAAATAAATAGATAAATAAAAAAAAAGAAGGTAGGCTACCTCCTAACAATTCCATTCCATGGTTGACCTTTCCTCTGACTCCCCTTCAGGTCCTATGTGGGAAAGAATTGTCTGAAATATCCCAGAGGAAAAAGAGAATTGTTAATTGAGGGAATCCTTAACCCTTTCCCTAGGATTTATAGAGCTTCCTAAGAAAGAGTGACCTTCAGGTCCAAATGACAGTGCAAGAAGTGAAGCAGAGAATAGTTTTAGAGATCAACTGGAACTATGTCTAAAAGCAGAGGCCAATACATTGCTGAACTGGAGAGCCCTCTCCCTTCATGAAGCTTTCCCCTTGTGTTTTGATTCTTCTTTCACAATATCACTAAGGCAGAAATATGTTTAATGTGATTGTATGTATATAATCTATATCAGATTGCTTTCTGTCTTGGGGAGGGGCAAGGGAAGGGAGGGAGGAAGAAAAATTTAGAAATCAAAATCTTATAAAAACAAATGTTGACAAGTGTCTTTACATGTAACTGGAAAATACTATTAAGATTGGAAAAAATTCGTGGAAGAGGTAAAAAAAGAGATGAATAGTAGAGAAAAAGTTGGGAAAATATGATAGAAGAAAATTATGAAAAGATAATTAATAGCTTGGTAAAAGAGGCACCCCAAAATACTGAAGAAAAATAATACCCTAAATACAGAATTGGCATAATAGTAAAAGAGGAACAAAAATTTACTGAAAAAAGAACTCCTTAAAAAGAAGACTTGGCCAAATGTAAAAAGAGGTACAAAAGCTCACTGAAGGAAATAATTCCTTAAAAATTTCTTAGATCCAGAGGGTAAAATAAAAATGGAAAGAATCCAAAGATCACTTACTGAGAGAGAACCCAAAATGAGAACTTCCAGAAATATAGCAAAATTTCAGAGCTCCCAGATAAAAAAAGAAAATACTGCATACAGCCAGAAAGAAAATATCACAGAGACACAATCAGGATCACACAGGATTTAGTGGATTCCACATTAAAGAAGCAAAAGACTTGGAATATGATATTCCAGAAGGCAAAGGAACTAAGATTACAACCAAGAATCACCTAACTAGCAAAACTGAATATAATCCTTCAGGGAAAAATGGATATTTAATGAAATAGAGGACTTTTAGGTATTCCTGATGAAAAGACCTATGCTGAATAGAAAATTTGACATTGAAACACAAGACTCAAGAGAAACATTAAAAGGCAAACATGAAAAAAAATTATAAGGGACTTAATATTATTAAATTATTTATATTACTATGTGGGAAGATGATATATAGCACTCCTAAGAACTTCATCATTAGGGCACTTAAAAGTTTACATGTTCAGAGGACATGAGTGTGAGTTGATTATGTTGGCATGATCTCCCCAAAAAATGAAGGGGTGAGAAAGAGGAATATAGTGGGAAAAGGGGGAAGGGAGAGGTAGAATGGGGATTTTTTTTTTTTTTGCATAAAGGAGGTGTCCAAGGAAGAGCTTGTATGGAAAAATGGGGTTGATAGTTGGCAGGCAATGCTTGAACCTCACTCCATAAGAATTGGTTCGAAAAGGGAAGAATATACACATATATGTATGGATATATATGAACATGTATATGTCTATATATATGTATGTAAGTATACACACATACACATACACACTCAGTTGTGTATAGAAATCTGTTTTATCCAATAGGGAGATAGGAGGGAAAGGAATAAGAGAAAGGGTGTGTGTGTGTGTTTGTGTGTGTGCCCACTTGCATATAAAAGGGAAGGAAGATTAAGGGAGACATTGGTTAGAAGCAAAATAGATTTTTGTGGAGGGACAGGATAAAAAAAGAGAAAGAAGGATAAAAAGAAGAAAATGGGATGAAGGGAAGTACACAGTAATTATAATTGTGAATATGAATGGGATGAGCTCACTCAGAAAGTGGAAGTGGATAACAGAATGGATTAGAAACCAGAATTCAACAATATATTGTTTACAAATTTATAAAAATAAAAGCCATGCTCCAATTGAGAAATGTCAAAGACTATGAACAGAAAATTTTCAGAAGAAGAAATCAAAGCCACTTATAGTCACATAAAAATGCTCTTAATCACTATTAATTAGAGAAACTAAAATAAAAACAACTCCAAGGAATCTACTTACATCAATCAGAAATGACAAATGCTGGAGGGGATAAAGGAAAATAGTTATACTAATAAACTGTTGATGGAGTAGTGAACTGATCCAACCATTCTGGAGAACAATTTGGAACCAGGCCCAAAGAGTTATAAAACTGTGCATACTCTTTGACCCAGCAATACCACTACTATCTCAAAGAGATCAAAGAAAAAGGAAAAGGATTTATATGTAAAAAAATATTTATAGTAGCTTTTTGGTGGCAAAGAATTGGGAATTGAGGGGATGCTCATCATTGAGGAATGGCTGAACAAGTTGTATCATATGAATGTGATGGAGTACTATTGTGATATAAGAAATAACAACTGGGGTAGTTTCAGAAAACCATGGCAAGACCTATATGAACTGGTGCAAAGTGAAGTGAGATGTACCGGGAGATCATTATGCACAATACTGTAATGATGATCAACTTGAATGACTTGGCTACTCTGATCAATACGATAATCCAAGACAATTCCAAAGAATTCATGATGAAAAAAATGCTATTCACCTCTAGAGACAGAACTGATGAAATCTGGGTACAAATTGAAATAAAAAATTTTCACTTCATTATTCTTACTATTTTTATTACAATATGATTAATATGGAAATATATTTTGCATGATTTCACATGTATAATTTATATCATATTTCTTGCCTTAGTGGGTAGAGGAGGGAATGGGAGGGATGGAGGGAATTTAAAAATCAAAATTTAAACAGAAAAGAATGTTGGGGCAGCTAGGTGGCACAGTGGATAGAGCACCAGCTCCGGAGTCAGGAGGACCTGAGTTCAAATCTGGACTCAGACACTTAACACTTACTAGCTGTGTGACCCTAGGCAAGTCACTTAATCCCAATTGCCTCACAAAAAAAGAAAAGAATGTTAAAAAATAAATAATAATTAAAAAATAATTTTCTTTGTTAAAGATAGTGTGCTAGATGCTGAGAATATAAAGATAAAGTACCTTCCCTGAAGAATCTGAGAGTTTGAGAAAATTGAAGCTTAAGTAACTTGCATAATGTAGCACAGCCAGGGAAAGGGTTCAGATCTCCCGGTGTTCATTCATTTGTTCCTTCAATGAGCATTTATTTGAAAAATTTTAAATTACAAATTTAAATTAAATTAACAAAATTGAAACTTTTTACATTTTGTCTTTGCATCCCTAAGAGTACTTGGCACACAGGTCTACGACTGTAGACAAAAATAGACAAAATAGAACAATCTTTGCCCTCAAGTATATAACTTTTATTGGGAGATGGGAAGATAAGGCATACAGAAAAGTAAATTCAAATATGCACAAAATAAATACAAAATGATTTTTGGGGGGCACTTGAACCAAGTTTTAGCCATGGATCTTGGAGCCCAGAATTATCTCTCTTCTACCACAATAGGCTGAAAATATTGTCCCTAACCTGTTAAATGGGGGGTAAAACATCAAAACAGGTGGGGAATGAATAACTCAGGTGTACACCATTTGATGTGACTAGCTCACTGTTCAACTTACATTTCACTTTGTGGAGGCTCAAATATAGTTCTTGGCAAAGATTTGAATATGCATGTTCTTAACGTGATCTTGTTTTGAAGAAACAATTTTTTTTGGTGGGGCAATGAGGGTTAAGTGACTTGCCCAGGGTCACACAGCTAGTAAGTATGAAGTGTCTGAGGCCGGATTTGAACTCAAGTACTCCTGAATCCAGGGCCGGTGCTTTATTCACTGTGCCACCTAGCTCCCCCGGAAACAATTTTTTAAATCCCATGAGCTTATCCTAAATGTTTCTGAAGTTCCTAATTCAAGGGTAAGTTATACAGCTTTTTTTCCTGGAAGACACAACATTCTGGGAAAAGTAGCAATGTTAAGATTGGGAATTGCTGGTGGAAAACCCAAGCAATGGTAGAAGTTGTCTTATGGGGAAGATGTTGGAGTTTCCATGAGGCTGAGGGAAAACACACTCACTCAACTTGCAGATTGTAATTGTGAGGGAACACACACACACATACACACAAAACACACACACACAAAACACAACACAATTCCATATTATTTGCCACTTATCAGACTAATCCTAGAATTGCAAATTCTAGACATAAGTGAAATTTCAGTTCATTAGTTCTTATATAGGCACAATATATAGAATGCTGGGCTTGGAGTTAGAAAGACCTAAATTCAACTTTTACCTCAGATACTAGCTGGGTGACCCTGGGCAAGTCACTTAACTTTTATCTCAGTTTCCTCAAATGTAAAATGAGCAACAAAATGGCATTTACATTGAGGGGGTGTTCTAAGGAGCAAATGAAATAATATTTGTAAAGTACTTAGCACAGTGCCTAGCACATAGTACTAGCTATATAAATACTTATTCCCTTTCCCTCCCTGACAGGAACCAAAAAAAAAAAAAGCAAGAGAAAAAAATGACATTGGTTTTATCCTAAACAAAATTTGAGTTCCTTGACCCAGCTGTACCTATAGAGGACTGCCTATGCCACCAAAAAGTGAAAATTGCATGGTATTCTAGCTATGAATGAATGAGTGCTTCAACCCTGAACTTGGCAGGAAAGAGAGAAAAACTATACCTCAGTCATTTAATGATTTAGGAAGTTCTGGTTTTGTAGCCAATGGAAAGAGACCACTACTAACCAGGTGGTAGGCTGACACAGAATGAATGTCCATGAGAGGTCTCCTGTCTCATGGAAGCATGTCTCTTGTTTCCTGCATGGGTGCTTCTATTTTAGGTGATCTGGGTATGCACTAATCTCCTTAGAAATATTTATATTGGGTGTTCTATACCCAAATGTAATGCCTCATACTTCTTATATGGATGTTATTGATACCTACTTCCTCTCTGGGCTGGCTAGATAACTTCAATTTACACTTACATTGGCAGGTCTATTTTCCCATAGAATCATCACTACCACCACCATCATCGCTACCACCACCACTGCCACCACCACCACCACATGACAGAATCATACTCTAATTTTCTCAGTGTTCTATGGGTAAACATATTGTTTGCAATAACTATATTACCTCCTTCCCATCCCCCTAACTTCAAACCATTACAGAAAAATTTCTGATTTACTCTTACCAGTCCTAAAATCACCAACAGTGGCAATAGCAGTAATAACAACTCACTAGAGTTTCAAAGGAAGGGATATATTGGAAGCAAAATGCCTGGATCCACTGGCATCTGCCCACATGGCCCCAAGATGGGGGGAAGTTCCATATTTTCACTTGCAACTTTACTTAACTTCTTATGGTGCCCTTCTCCCAGAAATCTGTGCAAAATAGTCCCATGAGCCCCAGTTCCACAATGTCACTAGTTGTTGTATTTTGGTCTGAAGTCTTTATGACAACATGGGTTACATTCATTTCTAATATGTCTCAGTTTTTGGAATTTGCTGGATTATGTTTCATAATGAAATACATGAGGAACTGCTTTTTTTGGGTGAATATTTAAAGGAAAGTTGCAATGGAGAAGATTTATTCTTAACCAATGAATGACTCCTTGAATAAAAAACAATGTTTTATGGAAATCCCGTGGAGCGGCTGCTTTCACTAGAATAAAGATAGGGTTCTGGGGTAGGGTTACAGAGACAACACCACAAGTGAAATTGATCTACTGCATCATTCATGGGTAAGCATTTGCAGCCAAGAAATTAGAGGCAGAAGTGGACAAAGTGCTAAAGTCCTTGATGTGGTTAATTTTATTTTAAGAAGAACTGTAAATAGCAGAATTTTTATAATACTTCATAACTAGAAAATTAGGCAGTGATTATGAAATCTTGTACTGTACAAGGGCTCACTGGTTATTTTGTGGCTTAAATGTTTTGAAGAGTTGTCAAACTTAAAAAAACAACAACCTACCAAATGGTACTGATATCTTTTGTTTTTGCATTATCTCAATTTCCTTCTCTCTCTCTTCCCCCAGAGAGTTATTCCATATAACAATGATTAATTTTTTTAAAGAAAAAGGAAAAATAATTAGAGAAAATCAAACAGATGCCAAATATGCCCCACATCCATGGGGTTATGCATATTCTTTGTAATTTTGTAACATTCATTTTCAGTTGTTTTTTGGTGGCTGTTCCTTCCAGTTGCAATGTTGTATATGTTGTTTTTTTGGCTCCATTTCACTTTACTTCTGTTCATACACAACTTCTCTGTATTTGTCATATTCTTTATATCTTATAGCATAGTAAGTATTCCATGACTTTCATGTACTACGATTTTTTGTCCTTTCCCTAGATGACAAATATCATTTTTGCTTCCATTAGTTTGCTACCACAAAAAGTGCTGTTATAAACATTTTGGGATTTTTGAGGATTTCTTTTTTATCAATGAATTCCTTGGGAATATGCATATGGTTTGATATATTAATATTTATACCTATGAGAGGTTTATATTATTCTCTACTTTTGTTTGTGATATCTCTTTTTATGAATAAGGGGATTCTTCTTTCTCTTTTAAGACAGCATTTTGCCAACTCTGTGGTTTTTGGGTTTTATTTAATTTATTCATTCCCATTTTTCTTCTATCTATTTAGTGGTATAATTTTCTTTTCTCTCAATTAGTTAATTATCTTTTCCCTTTCAACTTCTTTTATCATTATTATTTAAATTTTCTGACCTTTTTCTGAAAAGGAATTCTTTATCTTATCTCTTTATTAATTATTTTCATTTTTTGTTTTAAACCTGAATTCTTTGATTCATGGTCTTTATATTTATGAATTTTTTTGTTTCTTATTGATCCTCATGAATCAAAACTTCTAAAGTACTAATTTTGAGTTCTTTTTCTAAATAATTTCTTCTGTAATGCCATGCAGATCTTTCTGGATTTTCCTTCCCCCCCCCCCCCATTGTGCCTTAGTCTTAGAAATGTTCATTTTTCTGGGGTAATGAGGATAGAAGAAGTTCCCTAAGGTAGAAACTTTTACCATGTCCTGGATTTTTACCAGTCCAATTCCAGTCCCTGCCTTCCTCATGATCATTTTCTTTCTATTCTGCTATGGGATCTCCTCTCTGGTTTCATGTCTTCCCACCCTTTGAATGCTAGTTGTCCCCAGGGACTCTAATTCTCCTTTTAATGAGGCATGATATTGTCCATGAAGGCATAATATTCTTTTAGAAGTAGTTGTTTTTGTCATTTGAGAACTCCTGACACAAGGGTTAGACACTGACTGTGCCCCCTGCACCCCCCAACATACACACACAAAAAGAAGAAAAATATTCAAAACTAGAAAATCTAAGCCATTGGCAAGGTGTTCAGAGATTTCAGGTACTAATTTTAGTTCTACTATGTGATTGTTCCTTGGCAACTAACTCATGATTTCATCATACATCTTTTTTTGTTTGTTTTAATTAGGAGAATAAAAGCAACTTTTCCCATTAAAAAAAAAAGTAGTGGTCTCTTCAAGCACCATATCCCTGCAAACTAGACTCACTGTAAGTTACTGATCTCTTGTTACAGAATCTCTCTCTTTCATGAGAGTGTTCTTCATTGGGACTCCTTCCTATAATTGAATTGATATGTCTCTCTTTCATTCTCCCTTTTTTATCCCTTTTTTGGCCACCAGACCCTATCTCCTATACTGTCTCTTCTTTCTGAGAGACTATAGTTATTTACCTTTTTTTCCCCTAGTGATTTGCTATGGGATATCAAACACTCCCCTCTATCTTCCACTCCTCCCTTCTTTCCTTTTATATCCTCTTCCATTCTGCAGTTTAGTCCCACAAAATATAATGATTCATCTGTAAGGTTGGGGCTTCTGAAGCTGGAAGATTAATCACTTTTAATCTTTCAAGGTTTACTCTTTTTTTTTTTTTTTTGGTGAGGCAATTGGGGTTAAATGATTTGCCCAGGGTCACACAGCTAGTAAGTGTTAAGTGTTTGAGGCTGGTTTGAACTCAGTTCCTCCTGAATCCAGGGCTGGTGCTCTATTCACTGCGCCACCTAGCTGCCCCAAGGTTTACTCTTTCAAGCCTGTTATTCTACTATAATTTTACATCTGTTTCTTCCCACATAGGAATGCTTTAAATGTCCCCCTTGAATTGAATGCCATTTTGAGCTTGCATGTTAAGTTTTGTTGCTTTTTTGGAGTTCATCATTCCATTCCTTTCTGCAATTTCTGGTGGGTGCAGAATAGTCTTATGTTAATCAATTTTCTTTTCCTTATATTTGAAGATCTTTCTCTTATTCAGTTGCAAAATGTGTTGTCTTTGGCTTTGTAAAACTTAGTTGTTCTGAATCTTGGAGTTGGCAGCACAGTTTTCCCCCTTTTTCTAGAGGCAATCTGTGGATTCATTTGATTGTTGCTTTGTTTTCTGTATTCAGATTTAATAAAATCTGTATTCAGATTCTGTATTCTGAATTCAGATAACTGTATTCCATTCAGGGAAGCTTCCTTGTATCACTTCTTTCATTATGGTCTTCAAGTTCTTTGACTTGTGTTCATCTGTTTGTGTTTTTTGACTTGAGAGACTTATGATCCTACACATCTTTAAGGTCAATGTGTGTGGATTCTACAGTCTTCAAGGTCAATGTATTTTCCTTGTATAGAGACCATGTGCTCCATTAATCTTATATTTTGCTTCTTCCTCCAGATTGTCTTTCATTTTAGTATATTTGTATTGACAATACATTTTCTTCTTGTGTGCTACTTTAAGAGAGACTGATCTCTGTAGAAATAGAAACTTCATGTTTTTCTATTCTGCTAGTTATTTATCCTATGCAAGCTATAAATTCTGCCATATTTCCCCTTTTAACTTCTTCCAAAATTCTCAATTCACTCTTTTTTTGTGTGTGAGGCAATTGGGGTTAAGTGACTTGCCCAGGGTCACACAGCTAGTAAGTGTCAAGTGTTTGAGGTCCTCCTGGCTCCATGGCCACTGTGCCACCTAGTTGCCCCTCAATTCACTCTTGAACCATTAGAGAATATACATCTTGTTGCAGTTCTACTCTTTTTTGAAATACACAAGTCTTCCTCATTTCATTAGATATTGGTTTTGGTTCAATTTCCTTCCCCCTCCCCCATATGTATTTATAGACATTTGTAGTCACTTAATTGTCTTTGTAGACATCTTCCTTTCTCTTTTAATTCTTTCCTGATTATTTATCTACTTGTGTACTGGGTTTTTAACTAAAAGCCAGAGATCTTTGGTGATGTTAGTCTTTTTTCATATATTTTCCTTCATTTCCTGACTTCTCCTTTGATGGCAGGTCCTCTAGGGGCTGGACTTTAAATCTTTACCATCCTCTTCCCATATTGGTGAATTCACTTTTTAGCAGTCTCAGTTCTCTGAGATGCAAGATAAATAAATGAATGGATAGATGGCTGAATAACACATTTATTAAGCATATATGTTGTGCAATGCACTAAGTGCTGAGGAGACAAATAGAAAAATGAGGATTTTTTAATTTCAATGAGCTCATATTCTAATGGAGGAGACAACACATCTGGAAGGTTTCAGTTACAAGTCAGTTACAAGTCAGATGGAAAGGTCTTATGGTCCTTAGGGTGCAGCAGAAAAGCAGATGTTAATGCCTCTTTTTAAACATAATTTCCATTGATAAAACCACATCAGTCTGAGATGTTGAACCATTGGACAGTGCTAAGGATTTTAGCAGAAAGAATTTTCCCTCCTGGCTCTTCAGTAGCTCTGACTGTAGCATTTGCAGAAGCAATTGAAAGGTTGCATCTCCACAAGGATTGCTTCCTAGGATAAATGCTACTCATACAGTGCTAGAAGCATCACCATTCTCAAGACTCTGTTTTTGGTCTCCAACAAGATTTGAGGGGAGGTGGTGGCCAAGATGGTGGTGGTAGTTTGACTTGCCTGGCACATGCTGCCTCCTATCTCTCTCTAAGTGTGCCTTGCTCATTCAGCTAGGATGGCTTGCCTGTCCTGCATGTGGCAATTGGGAGGGGGTGGCTGGCTCCTTCACTACAGGAGTTACTTCTCGCAGGTGATAGCTGTGATGTCTAGACTGTAAGGACATGTAACCTGGGCTACTGCTACTCCTAGGGCTCCTCTGTCTGACTATTAGTGACAGTTCATTGACAATTGTGACCAGCAGTGGTGGTGATCCCAACTAGATGCCAGTCCTCTTTTTTAAGGCTTGGTGCAGCCCTACAAGTATGCTGGTCTCCTGAGTCAGCTCCCTGGGTTCTTTGGTTTTCTGGTTGAGCATTGCAAACTCACTATCCCATTTTCCACAGCAGTTCTTTTGAATTTTTTCATCCCTCCTCATACCTTCCATGGCTCTTCCTCTCCCCACTCTCTCAACTGAGAACTTTGCTTTATAGAAAAAAAATTGAGGCCATTTGCAGCGAACTTCCTCTTTTCCCTTCTTCCTTATTAACTATCACTCAGGTGTCATCCATCTGCTACCTTCTCTTTCACCCCTCTCTCACATGATGAAGTGACCCTACTTCTTACCAAGGCTAACCCCTCTAATTTGTTCAAGTGATCCCATTCCATTCTATCACCTCCAATAGATTGCCCCCTTTGTCATTCTCATTCTTTTACTTATTTTCAATCTTTATGTCTCTTCTGGCTCATTTCTTACTGCTTAAAAATAGGCCCATGTCTCTCCTATCCTGAAAAAAACCCTTGCTTGATCCTTCCACCCCTATAACTGTTATCTGATTTCTCTTCTACCCTTTGTTGCTAAAGCCCTCAAAAAGGCTATCTACCATAAGTGCCTCCACCTTTACTCTTCTCACTCTCTTCTTACCCCATTATCCCGTTCATTTTGGTTGTCAATTTAGTTATCAATTTTTCTGGCATATATTTGGTCAAAATAATTTCTAAGAGTTTCCTTTTTCCCCTTATCTTTTATGAATTTTTCTTTTCCCTTTTTGACTTTGGAAATTTGGTTTTCCTCTTAAAAAGTCAGATTAATCAATGGTTTCTATTTCATTCACCCCTCAACACTAACTTCTAGTTTTATTTGCTAATTCAATAGCTTTTTATGTTTTTAATCTAGCTCATCAATTTTTGAGTTTCAAAATTTCTATTTCTGTATTTCTCTATTTTTAAATTTTATGTCCAGTTCTCAATGAATTGTCTGTTTTCTTTCTCTTTTATTGATGAAATAGTTAGAGATATAACTTTTCCTCTAAGGACTACTTTGCATGCATTTTGGTATGTTACCTATGTCTGATGACAATTGTTTATATGTTTTATGATCCACATATACTTTAGGATTACATTATTCAATCTCTATTTAATTTTGAATCTCTTCTCCAAATTATTGGAGTTATTCCAGTAATTGATGATATTCTTTATTGCACTGTGGTCAATAAAGAATATATTTACTACTTCTGATTTTGTGTTTGGATTTTATATGCCCTAGCATATGATAAGTTTTTGTAAAGATGTCATTTATAGCTCAGAAATATGTATGCTTTAAAAAATTCCCATATAGTAGTTGATTTATCATATTTAACTTTCCCTAAATTTTTGTTATTCATTACCATAGCTTCTTTCTTATTTATTTTTGTCAGATTTATCTAGGTCTAAAGAGTACACATTGAGGTATATTGTGTAATAGTATATTGAGGGGCAGCTTGTTGGCACAGTGGATAGAGCACTGGCCCTGGAGTCAGGAGTACCTGAGTTCAAATCTGGACTCAGACACTTAACACTTACTAGCTGTGTGACCCTGGGCAAGTCACTTAACCCCAATTGCCTCACTAAAAAAAAAGAGTATATTGAGGTTTGAGAGACATAATTTCTGGGTAATTTAATCATTTTGTTAATAACATCAGCAAGTTATTAATAAAAAGGTGCTTATGAGGATGGCTCTCTTAAACCAAGGACAATCATTGGGGTGGGCTCACAGTTTATATATCCTTCAAAAGAATAGGTGTTCAATGAAGGGCCGAGAGTGACATCAGGTAAAACATCACTATACTCAGACTACCTGCAGCCTTGGGCTAAAAGGATCTCAAACTTCAGAAGAACACAATGAGCATCTTAGATTAAATTCCTTGTAAGATTGGGTGGAATCTTACCAAGATGAGGGGAGTTAATTCAATATCATTATCAGTAACATCTTTCAAAGACTGAACTTTTTAAAATCAGGAATTTGAAAGAAGGTGAGAGTTCTGAATCTCCCCAAGATATTGGTTATTAATAATCATTTCTTGCTGTCTATTGATTGTTCTGCTTTCTATTTCTTCCCGTAATTTACTTTTCTTTTAGTACTTAAGTTTTATGTCATTGTGTGTGAATGAAATGTTGTTATTTCTTTATCATTAGTGTCTTTAAGCATAATGATTTCCATTCTTACCTTTTTAAAAACATGTCCATTTTAGTGTTGTTTTGTCTGAGATTGTATTTGCCATTCCTGCTATTATGGACAAGGTCTAGCTCTGGCCTGTTTACAGATTCAGATTCACAATTTTAATAGAATAAAACACTTGTGAACCATAAAATGAAATAAAAATACATTGTCCCTTTTTGCTTCCACAGTTGCCACCACAGGGAAGCAATGTTGGATAAAATAGATGTACCACTGACTGGTGGAAATTCCTTCAGATCCTTAGGATGCTAATTCCACATAAGTTGGATGTTTTATGCCCTCAGTTTTTTGGACCAACAAAGTCATGAAGCTGGCCTCCTTGCTTCCTCAAAGGGAAAGTATCCCACCCTAGGTAAAATAAATACTATTACTACTAAATCCTACTCCTTTGCTGCAAGGTCCCCCAAATCTTCGGGTCCAAGGAACCTCATCCCACTTAGATCCCCTCAAAACACTATAAATTTGGAGAAGGCAGCACATAAGCACAAATGGAGGAGGATCTTAATACAAATAATAGAATAATAAAAATAACAAAAACATAAAGCAATATAAAAGAATTATGTATGATGGCAAGATCTCAGGTACGACTATCATTATGACCACTATTCCTAACTTTACTCTTCAGTACTTTCTCAAGTCATCACCCTACGTGGGTTACACTTTCTTCCTTTCTCTATCTTGACCCTGCAGTGAACCAGGTCAACTCTATATACTATCTCCTTTAAATACTCTTGTCCCCCTGTCCTACTGCTGATCACTCACTGTCAAACTCCAACTCTGGCATATTCCTACCATCCATCTCCTTTGTTTCTATTTACATGCTGCCAAATGGAACTGTAGACAAATATGAAATAACGGAAATTAGATAAATGACAAATTTATTACAAAATCTCAATCGGCTCTCCTTGCAGCAAGGAAATCCTTCTATATCTTCTTAATTGATTTGCTATCCTAATCACTGCAGGCTATTCCAAACCTTTTCATCCCTCCTTAGTATACATATTATATTACATAGTTATTTATATTTTATCTCTCTCATTGAAATGTGAGCTTTTTGAGGGTAGGGACAGTGTTTTTGCCTTTCTTTGAATCCATAGTGCTTAGCATAGTGCCTAGTACATACTGAGTACTTAGAAAATGTTTGTTCACTGACTGGCCTCAGAATTCAAGTTATGATCCTTAAAAATAAGCCAAACAAAACTTCATTTATATCTGTGTCCAATTGAATGTTCAAAGAAAATTTATTTTTATTTTCCTTATGCTGGTGATACTGCTTTCTAAAATTGTTATTAAGAGCCAGACTTTTGCAATATTTTGATTTTCCCTGTTAAGCTCTTTAAACAGCCAGGGGCTAATCTTATAAAGTCAACAGGGGTACTCTTTTTTTATCCTATTGAGTGGGCTCCCTATATATAAATAAAATTGCTTCTGCTAATGGTACCCTACATCTGGCTGGCCAATCATCTGATGTTCTCTTTCTTCCTCATAGCCCTTCTCCTAACCTCAACCACAAAATTCACCACAAAGCCATTGCAATCCAATCCTGCAGTCTAATGTCAAATGTTCTGGGCTAGTCCTAGAGCAGGCTAGGCCAGTAATTCAATCTTATTATTTGAATGCAATAAAATCCTCATGGATCATTAAATGAAATAAAAATAACTATTATAATAAAGTACACACTTTCTAAAAATAGAAGCTGCTCCCTTCTACCCTCACTTTTGCAGTAGAGCAACACTAGATCCCCATTGGGTGGATGCCAAAACCCAGTAATGCAATCTTGACTGCAACTCAGTAATGCAATCTCCTCGCAGACTGTTTTTTTTAAAAACATATTACAGATTAATTTATGGTTGATCTTAGAGATAATAGGGGTAATAGATGGGCACCCTGACTCCTTGTGGCAAACTTATGAGAGAATATTAACAAGTTTTGCCAAGGATGGGAAGGCATGAATGATTTATAAATACCCATATAAATGAGGCAGATACATTTGAGTTAGACTAGAAAAGGCCCGGTGTTACTGGTCCAGTAATATACTAAGAGTGAGGAATAACATCTGGGAAGCCTTAGTGCTTCCTTAGTATAGATGGAATAGTAAAAAGAACCAGAGAAAGACTTCTAGTCTATTGGGTATGTTCTCTATTAAAGATTTATGGCAAAACATAGACAAAAAAGTTCATAGAATGAGAAGATAGGTTTCAATCTACACCAATGGAGTCTCCACATTGATGAGATTATGACTCAATGAAAGTATTAAAGTATATTTCACTTCTTTAAATTAAGACATTAAACGGTACTATTAATGTGGTACCTGGGATTGGTAACTCCATTACAATTTATGAACCCCTCAATACTAATGAGTAGCAAATAAGCTGGTAGTCACCTAACAAAGACCCTGAGAGCAAAAGACATAAAGCAGTAAGTTATGATGCAGTGGAAACAGTCAGAAGAGATACAGAGTAGGGAGTGCTATAGAACATTGGGTGAGACATTTTAGTTTGAGAGGCTGGGAACCTCTAGTTGCATTAAAGCATTAGTTTTAGTCGAGATGCTTAAATTAGTGGTAGGAGGAGTTGGGAGGAGGGGGAAAACAAAAATTAAACAGGATATTGTAGGGTGGGTGTGTGGAGGAAAATAAAAGTCAAAATTTGCCTGTATAATTTTCTTATCCATGATGTCACATAACACCACCTGGACAGAAGTCATTTCTGCTAATCACACCCTTACACTTCTCCTGTCTATAAAAATAATGCCCGGGGCAGCTAGGTGGCGTAGTGGATAGAGCACCGGCCCTGGAGTCAGGAGGACCTGAGTTCGAATCCGGCCTCAGAAACTTAACACTTACTAGCTGTGTGACCCTAGGCAAGTCACTTAACCCCAATTGCCTCACAAAAAAAAAATGCACTTTGCAATCTGAGGCACTCTATCATAGGGGAAAACTTATGATAAGCATACAAGCAGTCTGACTGATAATCAGATCCCTACTGAATCAATAAGAAGCTCTTTTTGAATAGTTTCTAAATTCTGCCAGTCCAATGAATCTAAACGAATCATGGAAGGTTTAAATTGTCCAATATACATGCATCATAAAGTATTCTTCTCCTCCTCCCCTCTACTCCCACCATCTGGTGGATATGGGATGATGAAGATCCCTGTGGAGAGGGACAATGCCTTCCTTCTTTACAACTCTCCAAAGCCTTTTGAACAGTGGTCAGCATACAGCGGGTCTTCCAAAAAATTTGATTGACTCTTCTGGCCTGAAGATTGAGATTTCAGTCCTGTTCTCTATGTCTCATGTACTCAATTACTGAAGTAAATTCCAAGTCTTTGAAGTGTATGCCCATAGTGCTTTGTCACCCAGTTGTCTAATTGAAGCTTGGAACAGAAAATAGTTAAGCCTGGCACCACTACAGTAACTCAGTTCAGGCTAACACTTTACCAGATTGATGCTTAGGTATTTTTTAATATATAAATTCAGAAATAGTTCAAGCGTATTGCAGAAACAAATCCAGCCAATAAAACCTTTCATTAAAGTATTGAAAGCAGGGCTGACCTCAGGCAAAAGTGAATGGATTTGTTTTTCGTCCCTATGATTCTACTTTTAGTTGTTGATTTTCTGCTTGGGCATTCTCACCTGACTCCTATACATGCTCATTGCCCTCATGCTGCCTCCTGGCCTCTTAATGCCTCTAAAACACTTACTCTGCCCAGGGAAGCTTGCCCTTCCAGGCTCCAAGCCATTTTCAGACCTCTGGTGATCACCCCTATCATAACTTCTCTGGGATATTAGGAGTGCTAATAGAGAACTGCTAACAAACTGAAAAATGAATTGAAGCTCAGTTAATAACAGTTGACTATATTACTTCGTACAGATAATAGTTTTGACTTTAACAATTATCTTCAATCTCACAGGCATGGCTAATGTTGGAAATTCAAGGATATAGAATGTAATCATTTTGCATAAGATTCATGTATAGTTTTCAAATCCCATCACATAGATGATGGAGACCAGGCTTTAGAGGCTTTTGTGTTCTGTCACAAAGAAGGGAATTTTTCAGCCATAATAGTGAGTTTGGGCTTTATAGAAGCAGTCAAGAATAATTGTCAGTTCATGTTCTCATTCCCAATTTCTTGCATGTTTCACTACAGTGAATCTTATTTGAAAGCTGCCATTAGTGAGTTCAAGGTTCCAATTGCATTCAGGCAAAATGAGAAATTAACTCCAGACTGATCTGAATTGCTTATCTCTGGCCAAAGTGGTTCTCTTTCCTCTGTTTTACATACACATACACATATACACATATATATGTATGTATGTATGTATGTATGTTTCTTTTTTTTTTTTAGTGAGGCAATTGGGGTTAAGTGACTTGCCCAGGGTCACACAGCTTCTAAGTGTTAAGTGTCTGAGGCTGGATTTGAACTCAGGTCCTCTTGAATCCAGGGCTGGTGCTCTATCCACTGTGCCACCTAACTACCCCTTTCAATATGTTTCTTAACTTCAATATTTCTGTTCTCAAAGAGATCAAGAGGGGAAAGAGTTAAAGAGTATACTTGGAAGATAGTAATTAGTTCTTCTCTGATATTTGCAGATTGAAAGATTTTTGATCTTTGCCAGAATTATAGGATAATGAGTTTAAGGGCAATCATAGGACTCTACAGAGTAAGAAACTAAAATTGGAGACATCTGTTTCTCCATATGATTATATGGCCTCCCCAGTTGGTGTTTAGAAATGGTTGTTGAATGAATGAATAAATGAATGCATGTATGCCTTTCCCTGGGAATAGGGCTTATAAGAAAATGAAGAACTAGTGAAAAAATGTGCTTGTTTTGCCCTTAATTTTCTGGAAACCAGTCAAACTTACTGTAAATTTTAAGCTTTAAAAAAATCTTCCCAGTTTTTATGCCATGTGGGGAAAATTCTTTTCAATTTAAAAAGTCAGAGTTTAAATTTAAAGTTCAATTTAAAGAGTCAGAGTTCAGCTTTGTTTTAGTGCTCTTTAAAAAAAAACATTATTATGGTCAGTGTGTTCTCTTCATTTTGCTTATTTCAATCAGCTTTAATTCAAGTTTTGTAAATTTTTTTGAATTCCTCATATACATAATTTTTACAGTGAAATAATATTTCATCACATTAATATACCACAATTGGGCAAGCCATTACCCACCTGATAATTGTCCCATCTTTGTAAATTTCTGGTGTCTGAGGAAAATCATTATAACTTCCATTTTTTCTTATAATTAGCGATGGGAAGGAATTGTTCATACATATGTATATGTACACACACATATAAAATAGTTAATAGCTTATAATTCTTTTGAAAACTTTGTTCATATACTTTGGCCACTATCTATTAGAACATAGCTTTCAGGGTTATATATTTGGGTTAGTTCCCTAGTACAGTGGCAAATGTGCTGGATTTAGAACTCTGAGACCTGAATTCAAAGCTGGCTCTTCCACATATTAGTTGTCTGACCTTGGACAGGCCATTTAAATTTTCTAGGCTTTAGCTTCCTCTTCTATAAAATGAGGAGGTTGAGCTATATGATCTCTGAGTGTCTTTCCAACTTCAAATCTATGATTCCAATCATGAGCATTGACTACCCTTTTAATTATTTAAATTTCCTTTTAGTTATGTAAATATTATTTTATATGTATTTACATGGCTTATTAGGTGAAGTCTCTGATTTTTAATGCATTTTAGATCTCTTTTAAATAATATTTATTTTTCCATAATTCCTCCTGGATTGTTATTGCCTTATAGAAATGTTATCAAATATTTTATGGATTTATTTTGTATTCTGCTACCTTGCTGTATCTAATAATGATCTTAATTAGCATTTTGTTGATTAGCTAAGATTTTCTATATAAATTATCATACAACTTTAAAAAGGATATTTCTCTAGGTGATTAATTAATGTTTATTGATTGATTGTTACTTATTCTCTATGTCTATTTTTTGCTTTGGCATCCTGAATTAATTGGTATTTTTCTTGTATTAAGGTCTGTAAAGGATGTATTTAGCTTATAATCATTTTAGAGTCAGAATCCCAAACTTTTTTCCTTCAAGATGCTGTTTTTTCACATTAGACTTTCTACCAAGAATGTTGTTTCCTCCCCCAACATAAATCTGAAATTCTGTGTTCTTTAACAATTAATTAAAAAGTTGATTTGCAAAGTAGTTAGGCTCTAGGATGAGGGTAAATTGTTTATTAGAAAAAGAATCATGACTTATCTTATTTCTTTACTGATATATTTTGTTGTACTTGTGTGAAAGTTGCCAGAAACACTGATAAACAAATGGCTAATTGACAGTTAACCATATGTTGATGAGATCTTGCCTGCTTTCAGATATATGTAGTGATCATTAGGTTTTGTCTCCCACCATGGGGAAAAGCTGGGAAGTATTGGTTGATTGACAGTGCTAAAAAGTTTCTGATTTGCATTGGCTAAGCTAGATTAGTCTTTCTTTGGGCCAGTAGAGCTTTTCTGCTTCTATTTTGTATTTCAATTCATACTTTATTTGATAATTTAATGCATATAAATTATCATTTAAAATTATGTAGGTTGATATAAATAACCTCATTCTTTAAATCATTATTCAATTTGAGGTATCTCTGAGGGAATTGAAGATTTGACAATTAAGGACAGTACTTTCACCTTCCACAATGATCTGAATGGGAGTTAGGCTGCTCAACTCTTTCACACCTACTCTAGCATAAGTTCTCATAAAGGTGATTAATTATCAACAAATCCAGTAGTTACATTTCTACCACAAAACTACACAGAAAGCCAGTCATAAGCCTATGGTCAATAAGAAAGGGGGTTCTTCAAGCAAAAAAGTACTGGTGTGACCAGACATGGAATATGTGTCGTCTATAAGGCTATATGTCATAGAAGCAGCAAAAGTAGAGGGCTAGCCTGAAAAAGCCCCAGAGTGGTCAGAAAGCCCCAGAGACCATTGGAATTCTGGGAAGCAGGAATAAGCAACTTTTCAAAGCTGTCCCAAGCAGTTTGGTGCCACAGTGATCAGAGTAGGACAGTCCAGACCCAGGAAATCTGAGATCCCTAATGTTTTGTCCTTATTGTTTGTCCTTTGTTCTTGAAGGGGACCGTGACATTGGGGTGATGCCTTGACTTGCAGTGAATTGGATTTAAGTTCAGAGAAGTTGAGTGGCTTGTCTAGGATCTCAATGCCATTAAGTAGTAGAAAAGGGATTCAGGCCACTCCTGAATTCAGTAACAGCACTCATTACAACATACCACGAATTCCTTAATACTTTTCCATGATACACATAATTATTAGTCTCCCTTACTCCACCTTCAGAGAAAAAATAAATTCAGCCATATAGACACTATATCTATTTTAAAGGATTACTTAAAAAACAAAAATGTTTTCCAGAGGATTTTTCTATATACATATTTCTGAGTTCTAGATGTGGAAATATCACTCTGGATAAATACCTATTTTATTATGGTTACACTTATTTTGGAATGAGTGTGGTATTCTGTGGTATGATACTAGAAAATCTTATTTCTAGGATTTAATTAGGATTTAGCATTAGAAGTGACTGTAGACATCATCTGGTCCAACCTCATCATTTTATAGTTGGGAAACTTGAGGTCCAGAGTGGCAGAGGCAGGATTTGAATCTGGGGCCTTTGGGTTAGAGCTAGGATTCCTTCCAATCCACTACAGTGTCTCATCCTTGTGGAAAGATTGGTGGTTTGGAATATTTTAGAATGAAATTTTCACTGTTCCAGGAAGGAAGGAAAGAAGCATTTATTAAGCATCTGCTAGGTGCTAGGGACTGCACTTAGTGCTTTACAATTATTATCTAATTTGATCCTCACAAGAACCCTGAGAGGTAGGTACTATGATTATCCACATTTTACAGATGAGGAAACTGAGACAGAGTTGAATTGACTTGCCAAAGGTCACAATGCTAGTAAGTTCCTGAGGCTGGATTTAAATTTGGGACTTCCTAACTCCAAATCCAATGCTATTCCCCCTGTGACACCAATCAAGGGATGTGAATTAATAGTATAGCTGTGATAATTTTCTTTAACTTCTTATTCTATGTGATTGTTAATTATATGGTGCCTAAACATTTGCAACTTATTTTTTCTTGGTCTGTGGGAAGTGTTTCTGCATTCATCTCTTTTTCACAGAGACATCTGGTTTTTTGGAAAGACTCAAATAATTCAGTGCTATCCACAGCACATTATTATGTGATTATATTTAATGGACTCCTGACATCAATCAAACATATTGTACTTTGAACCAATACTTCCAATTTAGTTTGTATTCTAGGCAGTACTTCAAATTTAATTTTCTAACCAGGATGGAAATAAGAAACTACAATTGATGAAGCATGAAGTCACAAAATATTCCTTCAAAGCCCACTTTACATCCTGTTGCTGACTCCTCTCTAAATTTCTGGAAAAATAGGTAGTTCACTAAAGTTAATTCTACATTTATTGTAGGCTCAAAATTGAGAAGTTTGGAATCCATGCTGAGTCCAGAATTAAACTCTAAATGAGCAAAACAAATTTAACAGGCTTCTAATTTTTAAGTCTTGCTGCTGCTGAACACTTAAGTGGTTTTTTATTAACTGGAATTTTGGAATTATTCAATGTCTCACTCTTTTAAAACTTTATTATGATTCTTTTAATACTTGGGGAAAATACAAAATTGAAAGAAGTTAGAAATGAACAATATTATGAGACACAGAAACAGAGAAATTAAAAATGTAAAATACATGCTGGGTATAACCTCTAGGAGACAGTGTGGTATTGTACAGAAAACTTTTTTTGGGAGGAGGGGTTATTTTTCAACGTTGTCTAGACTGATTTGAATATTTCAAACACTGGCATTCCAACTTTTGCCCTTGGGAAATATAGCAATCTTTAAAATATGATAGATTATTTCTTAATCCCTGCATTTGTAACTTTCAGCATTGCAAAGCTGTACTTCTTTCATGTTGGATGTTACTTAGTTAACTACTAGTTCCTTCAATCAAACTCTTTAAATAATAGGATTATGAGAAGCTGTAAGACTTCTAGTCTTTCTACTCTCCTCCCTCCTTCTTCCACTCCTGTAACTTTGCCCCTTTTCCAGACAGGAACACACTTACCATACCAGACAGATGAGAAGTTATCCTGTTAAAGAACTGGAGAGAGATGATTCTATGACTTTTCTTGGCAACTCATTTCTTTTCCTAACAACTTTTGATGTCAGTAAGTTTTTTTTATTCTTTACCTCAATCTCCCATCCTCTTGATGAACAGCTATCTGTAAATTAATTCTCTTCCTTTCTAATTTTTTTGTTTTTCTTTTCTAGATTCTGAATCATGTGAACTTTTAATGATAATTAAAATGATATGTCAAAATGCATTTGGAAAAAACTTCTCATTATTCCTTTGTAATATTTCACCCAATGTATAGATGATAGGCCCTGTAAAATATTGCAATATCATTGCAACTTCATTTTCAACCATATTTAACCCTGACATAGCTCAGAATTTGCTTGATGGTGGTCCTCTTTCCACTGAGGCGATTTCAGCCTCTCTATGCATGAGTAGGATCATAGGCTCATAGATCTAGCATAGGAAAGGACTTTGGGTGCATAATCCAACCCACCTCATTCTACAGATGAGGAAACAAACTCAGAGAGGTTAAGTAATTTGTCCAAGGTCACACAGATAGTGGATGGTCTTTAGAGTTTCACTGGCTAAAAAGTTTAATATGAACCACCTTACATTTCTCCATTCTGGGGATTGGACATCAGACAAACAGTACATTACTGAATTCATACCTGAAACCTTTCCAACTTTCCACTTGGATTCTCCTGGCATAACCTTTGAGAAATCACGGCTACTCCCACATCACCATGAGGTATAAGGATAGAACTGCAGCAGAAGCATCTTAAATTTACACCTTAAGGTTATTTTGGCCAAACTTGTGATTGCATCAGTGTAAGGAACTCTTAGTTAGGAAATTCTTAATCAATGCCAAATGGCAACTCACTTAGACTTTTAGAGAGTTACTTTAGGCACTGAGAGGTTGTATCATTTGGCTAGTATATTCAGGAGCAACACTTGAACCTAGTTTTTCCTGACTGCAACATGAACTTTCTACCCATGTTGCCTCTCAGTGATGAGAAAGCTGAAATATTTGGCTGAATGAGGTATAATATTATATGTATGGACTGATTATCATGAGTTATTATGGTTGAAAAGTTCTTCATCTGGTGGCCAATATTCAGGTGATGGCTTTTTGGAACTTAGCCAGTCTGACCATTGGATAGAAGACTACTAGGTTCATACTTGAATTGTTGGTAGGAACTGCTATAGAACTTGTACTTGCTGATATAACCTTTGAGAACCTAGGAAAATTTATATAGCATTATGAGACATCATAAGAGGATAGCAGCTTGTTAGAAAATGGAGGAAATGGGGCAGCTAGGTGGCACAGTGGATAGAGCACCGGCCCTGGAGTCAGGAGTACCTGAGTTCAAATCCAGCCTCAGACACTTAACACTTACTAGCTGTGTGACCCTGGGCAAGTCACTTAACCCCAATTGCCTCACTAAAAAAAAATGAAGAAAAAGAAAATGGAGGAAATTAGGTACTAGAAGGTGGAAATATTGAGGGGTTGGGAAGAGGAGTTTGTAAAACTTTTTGGAAATCTTAAAGTGATATATAAATGCTAGTGGTGATGATGATGATGAGAAGGAGGAGGAGGAGGTGAGTTTTTAGGCTTCCAGAGTGTTAAGACTATTAGCTTAAGGGAAGAGGTAGTGGATGGATCCTCCCTGATGTGGTGTGGAGAGATTGGAGTCATATTAACACACTGTAGGAGAGTGAGTGAAAATGAATAGTTTGATATTTGACATGAGACTTTCATACTCTCCCCATAACTCCCCAACAAGCATACATGTCACTTAATCTTCAACAGGGATGCTTGAATCTCTCCTTCTTGAGAATGGACATGATGTTATCTGGGGGAGGGTGTTCTGAATTTTGGTTAGGGTCATGGGTATGCCAGTACAGAAGCAAGTGGTAATGATGATACTGTGATATTATATCAATTTAGAAATGCTTGTCTGAATTGAGTCAACCAAAGTTAATGCTGGTTTCTGTTTCTGAAGTATGGTGATGGTAATCTGACAGCATTGAGGTAGGATATCAAAATACCCACCATCACTACTTATCTGGCTCCTACTCCTATATCCTGGCCAACTTGTGCTTTCAGTTGGCTGACCACTGCACTCATGTTTTAAGATTGGACTATAGTGTTGAACTTTGCAACATACCTCCACTAATTTAGATCATCTCATAGAGTATATCAATCCAGCCTCTATCTCAGTTCTTAGGCCAGTGATGCAGTAGATTCTCTAGATATATGAACTGAATAGAATTTATAATATATTTAAAGTTCTTTATCTATATCTTCATTTATATCTATGTCCATCATATCACATGGTAACCAACAGCTTTGGACAATTCTTCCCAGATATGATTTTCAAGCTATTTATCAATATGAAAATAATAAGAAAGAAAATGATAAAGTTTAGGAAGCTGCCAATAAAACTGGATATACAACTTTTTAAAGTTTAAGAAGAGAAGCCAATAGACTAATCTTGGTCTATCCTAATGGAATGCAAGTTTCTGGCTCCTTAAAAAATATTTGCAGTTATCTTCTTGGCTGTTTTTGAGTAGCAGTGACTGGGATTAGTGTTATTCTCTCCTTGAGATGAAAAATGAAGTTTTAAGGAATGTTCATTACCATCCTGGCATGTGCTGACCAAATGGATTCTTCATCTGCCAAACTGTGTACACTGGCTTCTGTCTCATCCAGAGCCCTCAGGAATGAAAAGTAATTGATCAAATTGGCTCTTCCATAATCCCCCACAGGTTCCACTGCAGCTTGTTGACTTTGAACATACACTAGGTTTATTTAACTATGGAGTGACATCTTGAAAACCACCTCCACTTCATCAAAGTATGATGAAGGATATGAAAACAAACCACATTTCAAGCTACTCCAAGATAGGGCTCCCCACTCCTCTCCTGAACATTAAAAGATAAAATGTAAAACTTCAGCACTTGGCCAATTGCTTCTCACTCCAGCTGGCCATCACCCAAGGCAATTGGAGGCTTTCCAGTGAATTTAAATCAAATAAGCAAGAACAACAACAGAACTGAGCCAAGTCAGGATGTCATTCTACCTGTTTTAGTAGAATGGACAATAGACAACTTTGCTTTGATCATGTATCAATTTGTTCTTTAGTGACCAAGTCCAGCTTAGTTCATGTCAAAATGGTTTACCACATCATTGAAGGATTATGATGTGGCAGACCTCTATTGTGTTATTTCTGACTGGCAGACAAGGTACAGATTCTGATGGTAAACTTCTAAATCATAGACAAAAAATCGTATCCTTTTCATTGTATTGTATTTATATCCTTCCTGAAGTTAAGAGTTTAGAAGAGAAAAGTCTGTAAATAGCTCCTATCTCGGTGCATGGTTAAATTTGGTAGTTTCATCATCTCTGTTGGCAAAACATTTAATATAATTCCATATTAATCTCCTCTGAAGACAATTTTGTTACTTTACACTAACACTACACTTTACACTAAGAGTTCAAGATGTGTCTGCTTTTGGTGTTTTTACAAGGATGAGCAACAGATTGGAAGTTGCAGGGAGAAGCTTTTACTTCAATGGTAGTACAAAAATGAGGCACTGTTCCAAAATTTAAAAAAAGAATTGCATTAGATAAATAACTGAATAGATTACAAGTTTGCTCAAAAATCAAAAGCCATCATGTTTTCAGAACTGATCTTACCATGATGCCTTTAATATAAAAAACTGAACTGTGAGCTAGCTTATCTAGGTACAGATATTTTGATTTGTACTTTTATACCAGCTACATTATTGTGCATATTGTAGGTGATGAAAATATTCTTGTCAATGAATGAATTATAAATGAACTTCTAGGTTAATTGATTAGTGTGTATAATAATGAGGCAAGTGGGGGTTCAAGTATATTAAATATATTTATTTTGTGTCATGGCTACAAACTGAATGCTACCTTGCTTAAGCCTTTTGCAAATGGATGCCACTGGTAGCAAGGGAAATACAGCAAGAACAAGCCAATGGATCAGACTAAGCTCCAGAAAAAATGGTTCTGAAATACAGAGCGATCTAATAATATATAAGTGGGGTTGTCTTTATATACAATATGAATTTAACAAGTCAAATTTAGCACAGGTTCATGTCTTCCACCTCCCTCCGCTCCCATTAATATTTTTTTCCAGAATGTGACAAAATACAAGTTGTATTTCAAATGAGCAAGAATCCTCAGGAGTCCAGCTTAAAAGCAATGATAACATTAGCTACACTAGGATCAATCCTTTGATGAAGGTAAAGAAGCTCCCTTTACTGGAAAGAACATTGGATTTTTAGTTAAAGGATCCGGGTTCAAATCCTGATATGATACCTATGGCCTTTGGGAATTCACTTGCTAGGCCTCTTTTTTCTCTTGTATAAAGTGAAAGTTCAGACTAGATGACTTCTAAAGTCTTTTCCCACTCTAAATCATATGATTCTGGTATGTGCCAGTTAACTAGTAGGGAATTGCTTGGAAAAATTTCTCAGAGTAAACATTTTTTAAATGAAGTGCAGAATTGGTGTTAATGAAATTTTTGTGTCAATTAATGAATCAGAGAAGGCGCAAATAGTTCAATTGAATCAATCAATCAAAAGTGTAAATTAGGTGCCAACAATTTGAATTAATTTGAAAGGACAAAAGTACTTTGATGACTGGATAAAGACAGATGAAATATCTTGTGACTGGCTTAGATATAGCTTTGGGGATATATTTTTTCATAAAAATATATATTTACTATAAATATAAAATACACATACATATATAATATATACATACACATAAATATATATGTATATAAACATACACATATACAAATGTGTGTATATGTAAAGCAACAAGCCAGTTCAAAAGTTCAGAGCCCAGCATCAGGTCAGTTTATTGGTAGAGGAGCTCCAGTCAAGCCTCTGAGAGGGATTTAATTCCTGGGGAGGACTGGGTGAGATCCCTTCAGAAGTCCCAAATGGGGATCCCACCAGTAGTCGAATGAGGTAGCAATGACCACCAGAGTGGTAGTGGTCTTTGAAAGTGGAAATATCCACAGACATGTGAAAAGAGAGTCATTTAAAGATACAACAGCTTTCATGAGCAACAGAAAAATGTCAGTTGTGGACTTATACTGGGTTGGGTTTTTTTGAGGGTGGGGCAGGGCAATGGGTGTTAAGTGACTTGCCCAGGGTTGCACTGCTAGTAAGTGTCAAGTGTCTGAGGTCGAATTTGAACTCGGGTTCTCCTGAATCCAGGGCGCCACCTAGCTGCCCCCTAGTTGTGGACTTAACTGAGGTGCTGACAGCTTGGAGTCCAGAGGAAGGTTCTACATTTATGGGAAATTTCCTGTGGATTCTATGAAGCATGGATTCAGATTCTCTGGTCTTTAGATTTCAGCAGGTCTTTGAACTAGGATGGGAAGAATGCACATTCATTTTTGTGCATTTTTTCCCCTTTGTAATCCTATACATTTCATTTTCTGCATTTAAAATATTATTCTTAGATGGGAGATCATAGGCTTCACTTCTTTGGCAAAGGAGTCCATGGCATAAAAAAGATTAAAAGTCTCTGTTGTGAAGGGAAAAAAGCCTTTGAGTAACCAAGTGCTTTTGTCAAATGGTAACTAGTTGTATATATGGGTGAGTGAGAATGAGCTATCAAGAATGATATGCATAGAGGTTGTAGACCTGGTTGATTTGAAGGATGGTGGCACTATCTGAGTCATATGTGATAAGAACACATATGACAAAAGTGCTTGGTTACTTGATGTCTTTTCTCCTTTCACAGTAGATTTTCTTCATCTTTTTTTTTTTTGCCAGTCAAGTGAAGTCTATGACCTCTCTTCTAAGAATAATGTTTTAAATGCACAAAATGAAATATGTAGGATTACAAATGCTTCAGTACAATCAGGACACAGTGTGTGCTGGTAAGTAGTTGGATATATGGGGTGAGAGTGAGGAGTCAAGGGTGATATACATAGAAATTGTAGACCTGGTTGATTGGAAGGATATTAGTGCCAGGAATAGGAAAATTAAGAAGAGGGATGGATTTGAAGTAAAAGGTAATGCATTTTATTTTGGACATATTGAGTTTTAGATGCCCACATGCCATCCAGTCTGAAATATCCAGTAGGGAGTTGGTGATGTGGTAATGGAAGTCAGTATAGAGATTAGGGATAGATATATACATCTGGGAAAAATCTGCATAGAGATGATAATTGAACCCATGGGAGCTGTTGACATCACCATTATAATGAAAAAAGATAATCTTGTCCAAGACAAAGCCTTGGGGAAAATACAGTTGGTGGGCATCATATGGATGATGATCCAGCCAAGAAGGGAGAAGGAACAGTCAGACATGCAGGACAAAAATCAAAAGAGAAAAGCGTCACAAAAATCAGAGGAAAGAGTCACAGAGGAGAGATTTTATAGGGGGAGGATGTGATCAACAGTGTCAAATGCTGCAGAGAGATGAAGATGGATGAAGATTAAGAAAAGGCCATTTGGTCTGGCAATTATGAGATCATTGGTAGCTTTGGAGATAACATTTCTAATTAAATATGGAAGTCAGAATTCAGATTGCAGAGGGTTTAGAACGAGAAAAGAGAAAGGTGGAGGCACCTAATATATACAGCTTTTTCAATGAATCCATCTGAGAATGGGAGGAGAGATATAGAATGATACCTCGTGGGGTGATAGGATCCTGTGAAGGTTTTTTAAGGATGGGGAGACTTTGGCATGTTTGTAGGCAGCAAAGAAGGAAGTAGTAGATAGGTAGCAATCGGAGACTGGAGAGAAGGGGATGATAATGGAGGAAATCTTCTGGATATGATAGAAGGGGAAGGCTTAAAGTGTATGAGAAAAGAAGTTGACTTTGGCAAGAAGAAGGGCCAGGTTATTTTGCCAGAACGAAGGAGGAGATAATGGGGGATGATATCAGGGGAATAGGAGATGAAGAGAAAGGGATAAGAGGAGCTCAAAGTGAATAATTTTTTTTTTCCTTTTTGTGGGGTGAAGCATGATGTGTTTGAGGATACAACAACATAATCTTATACAGCCAAAAATGATATCATTATACTTTTCGTTTTGGCTAGTAGGTAGCAGTTAATCTAAGTATTTAAAAATTATGTTTTAAATATTATCTCCACTATATAGATAAGGAAATCAGAACCCATAGAGTGGATATATTTTTATAGTCACAGATTAATTAGTAGCAGAGAACTGGAACAGATTCGAGTATATCTGGCTCTTGAATTATGTTCTAATTTCTTACTTATACTACTTATTAGCCAGAACCCCAAATATTATGTGATTAAATTTTCCTTAAAAAGATTTGGACCAAAAAGAGAAAAATACCTATTTGTATAAAAATATTTATAGCAGCTCTTTTTGTGGTGGATAAGAATTGGAAGTCAAAGGAATGCCCATCAATTGGGGAATGGCTAAACAAACTGTGGTATATGATGGTAATTAGAATATTATTATGCTATATGAAATGAAAAGCAGGATGACTTTAGAAAGACCTGGAAAGACATGTATGAAATGATGTATAGTGAAGCAAGAAGAACCAAGAGAACATTGTGCACGGAGACAGCAATATCATTTGATGAAGAATTGTGAATGACTTGACTATTCTCAACAATACAATGATCCAAGACAATCCCAAAGGACTATTGATGAAACATACTATCCACCTCCAAAGAAAGTACTGATATTAATGGAAGAGAATGAAGCATGCTATTTTTCACTTTCATTTTTTTCTTTTAATCAAGTTTTCTTATACAAAATGACAAATATGGTAATGTTTTACATAATCATACATGTATAACCCATATCTGATTGTTTGCCACATCAGGGAAGGGAGAGGGGAGGGAGGGAGGGAAAGAAGGATAAAAATTAGAACCCCAAACTATAAATAAAGCTATTTATTAAAAAAAAGATTTAGAAAATAGCCTCACAAAAAACCTATACCATATTAACAAAACACAGAACATTACCTTAAGACTACTTTAGAAAAAATTGTACTTCTCAAAAAAAGGAAGAGGATTGATTGACGTACTCAGAGCACATGATAATGTGAAAAAACAAGCCTCCAAAACTATTCATATATGGCTCATACTGTGATATGTAGACAGTACCTTCATATCATGGAATCTTTCTCTAATGAAATCCAAAGTAACATTTAGCTTCAATAAATGTAAATTTCCTAACATATGCCAAGTTCAAACAGAGACCAAATGATTTGAGATTGGATCTGTAGGCCACAATTAACCAATGGATAAAGCTGCTATCTACAAAAAGTTTTATTTCCTTCAAGGGACATCAGATTCTTGACTTCAGATGTTAGGGAAGATTCTAAGGCCAAGTTAAGAGCCCAAGAGGCCTTCTGAAATGAACACCAACTGAGAAGAACATGTTTAAAGCAACTAATACCTAAATAATTCTAGTCTTAGAATTCTACTTTTGGAACTGTAACATGGAATTTAATAGATTAGGAAATTATCCTCATAAAAACCCATATAATTTTTATGAAGCACAGGGCCCACCATATTATAAAAAGATTAAGACTTCTTTGCTGAAAGGGTGGAAGAGGATTGATGGATATTCTTAGAATATCTGGATTGATGTCCTCTAAGTACATCAAGTGATTAGATATTGTGGTACAACTCCTTTTTTTTTTTTTTTTTACTATGGGATGCATGCTTAGTTCTATTTAGAAGAGATGATAATGTATTTATGGCTAGGCAGAACAATAATGGGATTTACTTTCTTTAAAATGCTGTATTTTATGTCAATTGTTCTTCATATTATGGGGGTATTTGTGGTGTGTTTGGCAATGCATTTTAGAGAACACGTTTCTATGTGGACATCAAATGCTCTAGTGTTCTCACTGTACTTGAGTCTATTTTATATATTTGCAAAACATGTCTAAGTCATGAAGATGATATTGAGTCAAAGCCACTGAAGTCAAAGGCTTGAAGCTAATCAAAAGTAGTGTAGATGTTGTTTTTGAGTGGCTTTTTCAATAGTTATCTAGTCAATAAGTTGTTTTTTTTTTTATAACCCCCCTCAACTTTTTGGCACACTCTTTTTGCTCCCTAGTCAATAAATTGTATTTTGTAGGTACTTATACTCACACATTTCTTTTGATATAAGCTATGAATGCTTTATATAAAGAATGTAAATATATAATTGGTCTATATCTGAAGGAGAAAGTGGTGTTCTCATGCTTTGGTAGTAAATATGTGATGCCTTCTGTTAAGAAAACTTGTATTTGTTAGAAAGCTACTAATTCATATGCCACTGTGAAGCATTTGAGCCAATAATTATAGATATTAATTGACCCTTCTGTTTTACAGATTTGCAGAATTTTGGTCACATCCCTTGATGTGACTCTTCTGTCATTCATTATATTAACAATGCAAAGTATTCGATGTCTGCTGTGTCTTTAGGAGACTTCTTGGGTAGCTCCCCTTTCCTCCTATGGTTCTTTCTATGGAAATAGCAATCGCATACATTGTTTTGTTTTGTGCAAGTCCTGGAAATTTTGTATACTTTCTGTTGTGTAATTTAAGATTCTAAATGTGGATTCTAATCTGTTCCCCCAGTTTTGGGGGAAACTGACTAAAATCACTGATAAAACGAGTTTAGGTTTTTAAGGGTTTATTGGAAAATAGAAAGAAAAAGATTGAGAACAGAATTCCAACAGCCTGGCATTCCTATCTTTCCTCAAATTTCCTGTGAAGTCCTCTGCCGCCACCACCATCAAGTAAGGAACCCAAAAAGCCCCAGAGCTCTCCACGCAGGCTCCCTTTCCTCCTTCCAGTCTCCTCCCAGACCATAGGAGGCTCCTCAAGTTGATTGGCTGGTAGCCTTGATAGACAGCACCCTTGAGCAAATGTCATTTCCTGATGCCAAGGAAAAGCCACAATGCCTCTGAGGCATTTTCCTCATGGTAGAGCTTTCCCACAGCAAGTCTCCAGTAGGTGGCATCATTCCAATCATTACACTGTAAAATATTGTGTGAGAACACATTCATTCATGATAGTTAATAGCAAATTCTGGTTTTATTGAATTATTTCATTTTAATATATTTGGCTTGTCATTTGAATTAAAAAATGGCTTTTCAAAATTCCAGTCTAAGTGTGCCTATCTCCTTTTCAAAATAATTTCTGACTTTGATATTGCTTTTGCCATCCTTTACATTTTTAGGTAAAATTCTGGAGTTTTTGTTAAGTGAAAGTTTTAAGTGGCTTCAGCTTTTCAACTTTATCTCTTATTTCCTTTAATTTAGGATGAATTTTTTTCTTACATTTACCCTGTGTTATTTGGCAGTATGTTATCTTATGACTCAGATCTGAGGATATAGGTGCCAAAAAGAATCACAAAGCCATTTTCTATATATAAGATCTGTTTCCAGTTTTGTTGCGATACTTGTGAATAATGAAAGTATTCTTTTCTTTAGTCTGTTTCATTCATACTCATAGTTTGCCAGCTTTGGTGGTCAGAGACATCTTTGGTGAAGTTAAAACAGTTGGGATATTGGCATATCTGATTTATTCCCATTTATCTTGCATTTTTGTGGTACTAGAACAAAAGGACCTCCATTTACCTAACTATCATTTGTGTCAAGCTGTTATCAGGTTGGGTTCAAGTAAGACCAGCCTGCAACCTCATGTCATCCTGTCCTGTCCTGTTTGACTCTGAGGAGCAGTGGCACTCTATTGGCTGAAATGCTGCCCAATTAGTGGTATAGCTTGAACTCAGTTCACCAGCATTTTTGCATTCCTTTCATAACTACTTTAGCAGTTTTATGGCATAGAGAGTGTCTATTGTATATTAAAACTGGCATCACCCTATTTTGCCATTGTCTCAGTTTCTTCATCATAACATGACAAAATATTCTACTTTAAAGAGGATAAGAACAACAACAATAATACATAAATATGACAATTCTAGCTACTAGCAAAGATTGTATACATCAGGGGTTCACTAGCTTTCATAAAGTAACTATACAAATCTCTGTATTATATCCAAACTTACCTCTAAACATCCTTGAAAATACAAGCTTTAGTGGAACTGGAGAATTATCATAGACAAAACTACTGCCCCCAGCCATTTAGACAAAACATTTATAATGGGACCTTTGGTGCATACTCAGATTTCTTAATATAAAGGTGATCTTAGGAGCATGTCCCTATTGCCTAGCATGGAGCTGCTTTGTGTCACTTACCACCTGGGTGCACCCTTCTCTGATTACCTGCATGAAGAGACTGAGTAGTTACTCCTACCCATGTGATAGGGGACCGGAGGGCTCCCATGATGGGCAATATGGGCATTCTGCAAAGGTCTCTTATGAAACCCCTATGTTAGGAGATCTGAGAATGCTGTAAATGTTCACATTGATTAATTGATCAATGCACTGATTTACAAAAATTAAGACTAACATTGTAAATAGATGGCACCATCCTAATACTCATAATTTCTAAGCTACATAGAAAGGAAAGCTGTCAAAAACCTTGAAAAACACAATTTTGCCATTGAAGTTGTTTCCAAGATAACTTTCAGTGAACTTTTGAAAGAAGAGTTAAATATATGTTTATTCAGTTAGAAAAAAACAGTTTTTAAAACCCGCTTGTAGAATAGTTTCCAGAATACAGAATAGAAAAAGAATAACAGAATAATGGCTAAGTCCTTACACTATTTCTTTTTGAATTCCATTGAAAAAGGTGAGATGAATAACAATAACATCTGATATTTACAAAGCACTTTAAGATATACAAAGTACTTCACATAACATACATTATATCATCTCATTTGAAAAAAAGCCCTTTGTTCTCATTAAATCCATCTTCTCAAATTTTGGCCATATTCACATTATACACATATTAACAAGACTATCACATAAGAATCTATGTGTCTAGGGTTCATTCGAATAAAAGGAAGACATTATTTTTACTAGGGACAAAACTTGGTTGCCTCAAAGCTCGTTAATCAAGGACAATATTTAGTTGAAATGAAAAAAAAACCTTTCATTTTCTCTAACAGAATTATGAGGAGAGCAATATTCTCTACTCAGTTGGGCCACTGTTTTATGCATCCTTACGGTTAATAACTTATTCTAGGTACTAAATCTGTCACATTCCTTTTACTTGGACCAGCATTGAAGAATTTACAGCAGGAGACCCAGATCTGACCTAGCAATTTGAAAACACAACACAGATATGAATCCAATTATTCTCCATCTAAATGCTGACACATATCCTCTGTATCAATATGTGACATCTGAACTAGTCATATTTAATATCCGACTCATCCAAGCCATCACAGAAATAAAAGCATAAGGATTATTTAACACTCACATTAAGAACAGAGTTCATGCATGGGGGAAAAAAGAACATGCCAACCTGCCTTATGTAATTTAGATACTGAAGTAAAATGTATTTTTAAGAGTCTGCTTCGAGAACAGAAAATGTGCTCTCCCCTGGTGTGCAGGCCCTCCCCCTCCCAAATCTGTACATGGATTGAAGAAGAAAGAGCTAATTGTAAAAGTTAATAAAACAGAACCCAGCTTAGTTGAGGCAGAATGATGTCAGTGGCTCACTGCTAAGGTCAAAGGCAACTTGCCAAGTGTCCAGATCCTTTCTGTTTTTATTCTTTGTCAAATCAGCAGCAAGGGCTCCTCAAAAGTTTTTCCCCTCACATAAACATATGAGTGGTTCAAGCAGCGGTCTTGTGAGAGGAAGGAGGCAATGGAGGAAGGCCCAGCTTTTTATTCTACTTGAAGGTTTGGGGTGATCACACAAATGAAAATTCCTTTTACGTTATGTAAAATTAAAGTTGTTTGTGTGATTTCAGTGGATAGAGAGGTCTAAATGTCAAAGGGGATGTCAGAGAATGATAAATAAAGTGACTGGATCTAGAACTTCATGGAAGAAGGGAGGGAAATATCAGCTTATCTGGAATGCTAGGTGGAGATAGAGATGGGGACTAAAATGGGCAGGTATTACATCTATACAAATAGACACATTCATACAAACACTAGAACAAATTAAGTTATGGTCATAAACTGATGCTGTGGAGATTAAAACAAGAATCTGACTTTGACTTAGCCCCTCTACCTATATGAAGGAATGCATTTATATTTTCTTGTGAGATAAGCTTGACTTAAAACAAATTGATAATATACAGATTATCCAAAACACCAAGAGAAAGATTCTCTAGCATCCTTGGACAGAATAAGAATCTGATTGTTTAGTCATATACTTGTGAATTGTCAGTGTGGTTGGTAACCACAATTATGCCTTTGGTGGCTAATTCTAGGGCTGTAAAGAATTAGGCTCCATGGGAAGTGGGTGTCAGGGCTAAAACTAATATTCAAGTTTAGGGGATTTTGTATCCCTTGGGAAAAGGCTGCCTTGGCCAAGGAGCTATACAAAGAAGCTCTATCAACAAAGGAGACGGAGGGACATGAAAAAAATTATGGAAATCTGAAAATTGTAGGAATGGTGGAGCTACTGTTAAAAGAACACTTTTCTCATATTTTGTCCTTTTTTCCTTTTGCAGTAGATGCCCTTATTTTAGAAATCTTTTGTTATAGCATGTCTGGTTCAATTTGGCCTTTCAAATATTTCTCTTTTCTAAATATACCAGGTCAGAAAGCTCTGCAAAAGATCTTTATAAACTAGTTGGGGATTTTCTTCAAGGATCAGGAGACTTTACTGTGAAATGGGATAATATTGATTGTATTCTGCCACTGTTTTGGTGTGGGAATAACTTGACTGACCCTGCATAATTTTGATGGATCTAGTTTCTTTTAATCTTGCTTTGATTTTGGATAAAGTCTACTTTCAGAATAGTCAGTTCTTGTACCATGTCATATTATCCAAGAGGGATAATGGTCTGGCCAATGGTCATCCAGGTAGAAGGCATTACCCTTTCCAGGGTGGGAAACAATGGGATCTTTGCAGAAGTCCTGAAAATTTCTTCATGAAGTCATGTCTCTAATCCTTCATAATGCTCCTAAAAGAGGCCATTCTTTGCTTCATTTCTTGCCTAACCTTAATCACTGAATGGAAATATTGAGGCCTTGGAAAAATCTTAGCATAAAAAAGCCAAGGTCTCCCACTGCATCCGGGGTCATCCCCAGTTATCCTGATCTGTGTCTTGCTACTGGACCAAGATGGCCTCAGAGGAGAGAGTGAGACTGTGACTTTGCACAGCCCTGCCTCACTTAAATCCAATTCACTGCAAGTCATAACATCACCTCCTGATGTCATGATCATCTTCGAGAATGAAGGGCAAAGAGTATCTACCTGATACTGATTCAAATTTAATATGTCACACAGAAACCTAATTATTGCTTCAAAATGTCTTTCATGTTGCTGATATCTTCCCCTTGTTCCTGGGGGTAGAGGATTTGCTGCTACTTTATTAGCATGTTCGGCACATCAATAATCACCTCTAGTATTATTATAATCTTCTAATTTGGTGAGGCTCCTAAAATAGAAGTATTCAATATAATGGAAGAAACAAAAGTAAAAATAGGATGCATAGAAGTGATAATATGCAACTGTAATCATAATGTTTATAATTTTATACAAGTTTCTTCATTTGCTATTATTTCATGACATACGAAATCATTCACATAAATTATTATGTAGTTAATTATCATGTTTCTACATTAATATTAGTAATGCTCAATTGGTTTACAAGTGTAGCATTTAGGAGATAATCTAATGTTTGTACCTATTAAAATCTTATTGTTGGGGGCAGCCAGGTAGCACAGTGGATAAAGCACTGGCCCTGGATTCAGGAGGACCTGAGTTCAAATCTAGCCTCAGACACTTAACACTTACTAGCTGTGTGACCCTGAGCAAGCAACTTAACCCTCGTTGCCCCACAAAAAAAAATCTTATTGTCTCTCAAATCTTTAGTTTTTATCTTCTCTTACTAAATTTCCAGCTCTACTTCTCATTCATGTATGGCTTTGATATAATTATCATGATATAAGCCAAACCAAACAAAATTTCATATGAGACAAATTAATAATACAAATGAAACAATAGCTTCATATGATGTACCAATATAGATAGAACTTAAAATTAATACAAACTATTAAATAAAAGGCAAGACTCCTGCAACAGCTTATTCCCATGAGTCCACTGTTACATATATCCCTGAATGTTCCTTATATTATGCCTCTGAATTCAAGTTTCTAGGAAACAAATAAGAGTTAATTATAGTTCACATCTCAGTACACAATGCAGGTAGATTCTTCTAGATAGCAATATCACCAATGAGGATAATTAAGTGCTATAGTTCAATTTTAGTTTTGGTGCCAACAACTTCTAAACACTGTATAACTACATATATTTTACATGTCTAACACATCCAAGATATCTTTTTTTGGGGACTTTTAACATGTAGATGTGGAAGTCACCTCAATAGTGGTGGTCACTGAAACCATGGGAATGGATGAGATTGACAAATAGGGAAGGTATTGAGATAGAAGGGAAAACATACACATATGTATGTATGAATGCATGTATATGTAAGCATATATATATGTATATGCATGTATATGTAAGCATTAATAGCACAATAGATTTTGACTCAGTGTCTTATTTTAATTCTCTCTGAATCTTTGTTTCATGTGTGTTTCTTTTAAACAATGTTATTAGATTTTGTTTCCTAATCTGTTTTGCTATGCTGTACCTTTCTAATGGGTTAATTTTCATTTGCCTTGCACTCATATTTTCAGTTATTATCATTAATTGTAAATTTCCCTCCATCCTGTTCTCTTATACTTTTCCTTCTCTTTGTTCCCTGCCCTCTCTTTACAAAGAGTGTGGTGAGGATTATGTTCATCACTGGTGCTCTATGCTTAATGCAATCTTTTCTGTTTTCTTGTCAGACACGACTGAAAAATGACTCAATAACAACTTTTATTGTTTACTCATTCTTCTAGTCTTACTTCTTGAGTCGAGACTTTGTTTTAGGGTCAGGTTCTGTGAACTTCTGAAGGAAATGTTGGGCCCTTGTTTGGTACGGATTTGTTTTCTATGGGGTAATGATGGTGCTTTCCCTCACCCAGCCCCCAATCACAGGTTCTTACCCTTTCTTTCTTTAATTTTAAATTTCACTTCATCATCTACCTTCCATGGTTAGAATTTGTGTTGTTTGTGATTATTTTTTCCTCTTTTCCCCTTCTCTTTCCTTGTTGTATTGAATGAATTTTTTCACTCAGCTTTTTGTACTGTATGTGTGTGTGTTGTATGTCCTATCCTCTTTTAAACTAGTTTAGATGAAAGCGAGGTTTAAGTGACATTGGCATCAAACCCCTTCATCCTTGTTTATATAGTCATGTACTCTTGTATTCTGTTTATGTGAAATTATAAGATCCTCCCATCCCCCACTATATTCCCACCCACCTTGCTTTCTTCTTTTAAAATCATCAAAACATAAGATCTTTCCCAGGCTCTATGTCTTATTGAACTCTCTTAATTACCCTTGTTGACATTATGGTTCTGAGGGGAGATGGTATCATTTTAAAAAATAGATTGTAAACACTTAATCCTTACATACTCCATTACTCATTGGTATTTATCTTTTTATGTTTCTCTTGATTTTTGTCTTTGCATTTGAAAATTTCTACTCAGCTCTGGTATTTTCATCAGAAATGCTTGGAAGTCCTCTATGGTACTAAAATCCATTTTCTCCTGGATAAATTATTCTTTTTTGCAAGCCTACATCTTTTGTCTTTTGTAACATTATATTCTTTAGTCTCTGTTACTTTGTAGTGGAAGCTTTGTCAGCTCACTGTAGCTCCTCTGTATTTGAAATATTTTTTTTTTCTGGGTACTTCCAATTTTTTTTTCTTTGACTTGGAAGTTCTAGATTTTGGCTGCGACGTTCCTGGAATTTTTCATTTTGGGGTTTCTTTCAGGAGATGACAGGTGGATTCTTTCTATTTTTACTTTTCCATCTAATTTTAATTGATCTGAAAAGATTTCTTTCATGATTTCTTGTAATATAATCATTCGACTTTTTTTTTGGTCATGGCTTTAGGATGGTCCATTGATTCTTTATTTTCTTTTTGCAGGGCAACGAGGGTTAAGTGACTTACCCAGGGTCACACAGCTAGTTAAGTGTCAAGTGTCTGAGGCTGGATTTGAACTCAGGTCCTCCTTTATCCAAGGCCAGTGCTTTATCTACTGTACCACCTAGCTGCCCTCGGTCCATTGATTCTTAAATTATTTCTCCTAATCTGTTTCCAAGGTCAGTTGTTTTTGATTTGAAAAACCTTTCTTTTCTTTTTCCAGTCTTTTAACTTTGTTTTAAGATTTCTTGTTGCCTCATGGAAACATTAACATATGATTGATATATTCGAATTTTTAAGGAGTCTGTTACTTAAGATTTTTCTTTTAGGTCTCTTTAAGTGTATTAAGCACTTAATTTTCCTTCTAAGTCTTTCCTCCTACATTCTCATTTCTTTTCCAGGTCTTCTAGCACTCTCATTTCATTTATATAATGCTATCTTTTTTTTTCACTCTTGCCTCATTTCTTTGGGGATTCTAGTTAACATTGTGTCCAAGTTTTGTTTTTCTCTGAGGCTTTCCTGGTAGATTATTTGGAGTTATTCTCTTCTTCTAGGTTTGTATTTTAGGTGTTCCTGCCACTAAAATAGCACTTTATTGTCAGAGTCTTTTATTGTCAGGGCAGGTAGGAGGTACAGTGGATAGAGTGCCAACCTTGGAGTCAGGAGAACCTGAATTCTCAGACACTTATTAGCTGTGTGACCCTGGGCAAATAACTTAACCCTGTTTGCCTCAGTTTCTCATCTGTAATATGAGGTGGAGAAGGAAATGGCAAACTACTCCAGTATCTTTGTAAGAAAACCCCAAATGGGGTCACAAAGAGTCAGACACAACTGAAAAATGACTCAATAACAACTTTTATTGTTTACTCATTCTTCTAGTCTTACTTCTTGAATTGAGACTTTGTTTTAGGGTCAGGTTCTGTGAACTTCTGAAGGGAATGTTGAGACCTTGTTTGGTACTGATTTGTCTTCCATGGGGTAATGATGATACTTTCTCTGGTATCAAGTTATTTGTTCTCAAGGATGACTCAGGCTGGAGACTTATAAAAATTTTCAGTATACTCAAAGTGATAAGATCTAAGGTGAAGACTGATCACTATTCTTTACTCTGAGCTTTGCAAGTTCCTGACCCTAGTCTAGGTCTAGGAAACACAACTGATCATATGCCCCTACCTGGTACTCCAGTACATTGCTGTTGGCCCAGATTGAGTCAGATAACTGGATGGCTGTACAGGTTTAAAGTAATAGGCTCGCCTATGTTCTGAGCTCTCTGCTTTGGTTATTTAGCTGCAGTCCTGACACTGGGCCACAGACATACATTTCCTAATCACTTCTATTACTGTTTCTTACTCTTTGCTCTAACATAGTAAAAATATGTAACAAGGATACAGCACCACTTAACTTCTCTGTATGCATCTGTCAGAAAAATCATCAGAGTCATGTGATATTGGATATCCACCATGTCTGAGAAACCCTGATTCTACATTGTTGGCAATTTTTTATGCCCCTAGATAACCATGAAACTGCATCAGGGAAGCTGAAGCCAATCAGATCCAAGGGATAATGTCCCCTATCTCATAGGTGTAACCCTATGGGTGGCCATCATGTAAAATTTATAAGACCCCACCAATGTACTTCCCTCAACAATAAGTTAAGAGACTCAAATTTTTAGCTAAGGCATTTATTCAATTGTCATAGAATAGTAATTACAAAAAGGGTTTCTCAAAACTAAGGGCATACTTTCTCACAAATACTCCCAGAGTCCAGGAATGAATGGGAAAAGAGTAGGGAAGAATCTAAAGTGTAATGGTAGGCCCAACCTGTAGGGAACACAAATGGCCAAGATAATTCACAAGTCTACAAAATTCATTATTAATCTATATGCTGTTTGGCTAAGTTGCCTTTTTGCTTACAGGTGATAGTGGTGGTGGTTCATTGTGGCTCTGATGGACCATTGCTCAGCTGAACTTACTCTTTCTCAGGTGCAGTGTCTCAACTAGACAGACAAATAAATAAGCTTCTGGACAGGACCATGCAAGCCATTCTTCTTCTGGGCTCTTCTTAGGATGCAGTACCTCTGGTAAATAAGTCAATCTGCTGGTTTCCTAGGTTTATTCTTTGATGGGCAGCTACAGTCTTTTCCCAACTTTAGCTACTTCAGCCTTCTGGACTCAGGAATATGGCATTCCTTAAAGCTGAAATGTTATGATGCTCTTTTTTTTTTTTTTTTTTGCAGGGCAACGGGGGTTAAGTGACTTGCCCAGGGTCACACAGCTAGTAAGTGTCAAGTGTCTGAGGCCGGATTTGAACTCAGGCACTCCTGAATCCAGGGCTGGTGCTTTACCCACTGCGACACCTAGCTGCCCCATGATGCTCTTTTTAGATGGAGTGCTACAAAAGTTTTTTTAGCTAACGCAATGACCCTTACCTTAGTATCGGCAGAGGCTTTCCCCCTTTGATGCCCTTCAAAGCCTTAGCTCTCCTGTTGTTAGTCAACTCTACATATGAGATGGGGAAAATCTTACTTTGCCTTTTCAACCAAGTTTTTCTGTTCAAAGGCCCCTTCCCTCTGCAACCAACTCCATGTTCCCACTAGTTGATCAGTATTTTTCTCTTCCTATACTCCTTCGAGAATCCTATGTAGGTTTGTGACTAGGGACAATTTTGCAAATACCTGGAAAATTGCAAGCACTTGATAAATGTTTGTTGACTGACTGACTGACTGAGCACTCATACTGGACATCCCTGATCACTACAATTTATCCCTTTAAGAGTTTTGAAATCTTTTGAGGGAGAGTACTGTCCATACTATCTGCCTATATGGGCAGTAAGTTGGATGTTGCTACAACAATATAAGTTTTCTTTCTACCTCCTTTTATCTTAATCAAATCACCTTTACAGATTTTCTACTTTTTACTAACTTATAGAAGATACCTCCTGGAACTATTAGACTATAAAGTCCTTAAAGGCAGACTTTGTTTTATTTATCTTTATAAGTGACTAACACTGAATTACACACAGGAGGTACTTTAATCAAGGTTTGCTGAATGAATACAATACTACTATTCTCTTCCTTTTAGCAAATGTGTCTTTTGAATAAAGTATTTATTTATTGCCATATTTCAGTCATGATTCCCATTCCATTCCAATAAATCTTAATGATACTTGTCTCTATTTTTCTACTTGTGCTAAAATTTCAAGTTCAAATTGTTATTTTCTCCCTTTTTTTGTTTTCTCTTGAGGATTATGGAAGCCTTTTCCCACTACTGCTATTTTTGTAGCATCTCTTTTTACTCCTTCAGTTTAATGTAGCTTGTTGGAGACAATTAATAATATACCCCATGGCCAGAGCTCTCATTCACATTCAATCCATTCTCTATTACTAGATCATTCAAGAAACATAGAAGTTTAAAAGCAAAATCATTTAGGGCTGGCATGAAACAAAATATGAAGGAAGGGAATCATGTAGTAAAAACCACTCTAAGTAGCCATACATAAATGAAAACAATTATCTAGTCATCAAGGTCCTGATTAGTGCAAATAAGGATTCCTTTAAAGTGGTCTCCTATATGCAAGCTCACTTTGAAGTTATGTAAAATATGGTAATTGTTTCACCTTAATGAAAATATGCAGGGTGAATTAAAATAATGTAACCATTTACCTACTAGATTCATTATTGGTACGAATCAGGACCTAGCAGTCTCTTAGAGGAGTTAGAAGCTAACTCTTCCTTAATTCATGTAATTCTTCAACACAACCCCAATAGTAAACCCTTAGAGTGTGTGAAGGTGGGGAGTGCTGAGGGGGAGCACAGAATAAGCATTTTAAAAGGGAATCTTTACAATAGGAAAAAAAGCAATAGAAAAAAAACCTGCTGTGAAGTATTTCATTTTTGTGATTCTTTCACAATTTACAGAAGAAATGGCACATGAGGGAAGTTTTCTTTTCTTTGGAGAATCATAAATAAAATAGTGGTGTAATCAAAGGACTGAAGAAAAAAGACACTTCAGGTATTTAATTCTTATTTACCTCCTTCTCCATAATTTATGAGTCCCAGGCAAACTGGAAGGTTACTGAATACAATAACTCAGGCTCTTGTGCCTTCTCAGGCTGCACCCTGCCTGTTAGAGCCTTCCGAACCCTGAGTCTACTGCTTTAATTTACTGCTTTCTACCCAGTGATTAGAGAGGGGTTTGAAAAGGTCTTTGGAAAAAAAGTGGTGAGCTTTCAGCAGGATTTGTTACTGGAGCTTGTTCATATCTTTGATCAATAGTGTTCTGCAGTGTAGGTCTCTACTCTGGTCTCCAGAGAACCTGTACTTCTGCTGGGGGAAACTTTCAAATGCTTCCTTTTGAAGGAGAAGGGTTATATTCAGTGACAGAGATGGTGTGTCAACTCATTTCCTGTCAGCTATCTAGGCATCAGGAGCATTTCTAAAAGCCTACCAGAAACCAGGGCACCTTTTCCTCCTATCCTATAAAGTCTGTTATTACAACTAGAATTCCAGCAATCCCTTAATCACATAAACCCAAACCCCAGTCAATGAGAAGCATTGGTATTTTACCAGTAGCCCCTGAATAAGTTACCGCTGAGTAGTAAAGCACCACCTGGGTTGAATGACAAGTTAACCAGAGATAGGCTGCAGAAAATGACAAACTACCATTGATTGGAAACATAGGTAAATCTGTTACTGTCAGAGGAACTATTCGGTTGGAGATATTAGACATGGAAGAACTCTATCAGGTTATCACGTCCACCCAGCTGCTAATATGTGAAAAGCTAAAATGATGTGTACAGGTCATTCTTGAAAGTCAAAGGCCTTGGTGTGAAGCAGTCAGTGCTTTACACTAAGCTTTACAACTAAGGTTAAAAATAATTCTTGGACATAAAAAATGATTATTTAGGCTTACAATTTCCTTTCTGTCTCATAGCTAATGTAAACAAATCATTATTTATAATTGTACCTCTGTCTGGGAATGATCCTTAAATGGGAAAACAGATGACATTCCTACTGCCTAAAATGGAAGACTGTAAAATAAGTGGCCACTAGAGGTCCCTTACTGCACTATTACATGGAAATATGTCTATTAAAAAACAAACAATACTTTGTTTAATACTGTTAAAAATAAATTTCAATTTTAAGCAATTACACATTGTGTTTCACATATTTTGAAGTACTCATTATTCACATAAGAGAAAGCAAGTTTACAGTGGTAAAGTGACTTAGCTGAGGTTCCATAGTAAGTGAGTGGAGGATTATAAGAAATCTGAGTTTACAAAATTAATTTAGAATCTGTCAAATAATTTGTAAGACTATGAAACGATAGTATCATAAATTGCTGCAATTACAGTCACTTTTCCTAGACATGTTGATTTTTTTTTTTAAGCGGTAAAAGAAAATCGACACAAATTAGGGCTAATTTGAAATGACTAGCTTTATCAAGACTTTGCCTTCTCTCTCTCCCATATCTAATATTTTTCAAAGCTCAACTTGAATGCTGCCTCCTTGATGAAGTATTCTATTACTACTCTATGGCTAATTAGATCTCACCCTTTCTGGACTGTGCCACTTCCATAGAGTGCTTTACAATTGGCAAAGCATTTTATACACAACTTCATCTGAGCCCTTATAATGATCCTGTGCAGTATAAAAGTTATTCTTTTCCCTATTTTGCAGATGAGAAAATCAAGATTCTCTGAAGTCACTGGGAACAAAAGATGACATGGCAAATTGCATTCAAAGTGAATTTGAAATACCGGACATAGATTCTTTACTAGATTCTTAGTCAAAAGATTAAATTTAGAGAATCACATTTATAAAGATGGATAAAATTCATCCTACATCCTCTAGGAGCTTATGTTCAATTCGACACTATAGGTTTGTGAAGTAATGCTTGCTCAGTTTTGTAAAAGATTTTTAAAAGTACATACCTATGAAGCTGCTAATGTAAAAGGCTAGAGGAACCCAACTCTCTCATATGTATTCCAACAAATATTGAAAAGGGCACCATATAGAGCAATGATCAAGAAAAACAAAGAGAAAGAGATGTAAGCTCCTCTATCTAGTCTAGGAATGCACAAAAAGACAGCCAGAGACCTGTGGGCATTGGGAGAGTCTTGCTAAGGAAGTCAATGCAGGCTCCAGTGAATGGGTCTGAATCCTGTAGAAGTTTTCAGGAAAGCCAAATTGAGTTCTAAAAACCAGTTTGAGTGAAACCTGTGAGTAGCTCCAAATGGATCAGAAACCACTGTAAGTGCCAATATTGGTACCTAGAGTCAGGTAGATCTTGGCTCTGACATGACAAAACAGAGACTGGGGACAGAGGCAGAAGCCATATATACTCCTTGGCGTGCTGGAAGTCACAGAATGATTCAGGACCAACTCAGCACCTGAGCACTTATTGGAGGCCTGAGACCAATGTGATGTCCATCATCTTTCTGGACTTGTCAGGGCTACAGCAAGAGATGCACCCAATTCCTGATAAAGGATTGTATAAGAAGAAAACAGACAGATTGACATTAGCACCTATGTTAGACTACTAGGAAACTGAGATACTGAGCCAGAGAGTGAGACCTAATAGCAGCAATCCCATCCCAAATGTCAATGAAAGCAACATCGGAACTACATAGGGTACAGGATCAATGAGGGCCTAAACAACATGTCCAAGAATGTGGGAGGTATCAGAGTTTGACCTTCCACACAAAGGAACTGAGTCTAAAGACATAAATAAAGAGAACGGCAAAAACAATGAAGAAATACGATGGGTGGAGAGAAGCCCAAGAGGTAAACCAAGAAGAGAGTAAATCTACAACAGATTTAATCAGAGCTTCAGAAGAAAAAAAAAGGTTGGGACACAAGAACTACAAGATTATATGGAAGAAATGAAGCAAGCAAGAAAGAAACAAACAAAAAGTGAATTAGAATTGATATTAGATCTAAAAAGGAAAAAAATAATGGAAGGAGATAAATATTGTAGAATAGAAGGTGAAAAATCTGGCCTGCGAAGCAGAATGGAGTAATCTAAATTCAATGATCCCATGAAACAAAATATATTAAAACAGCCAAAAGTTTGAAAAATTAAAAAAAAATAAGTCATCTACTATAAAAAGCAATTAATCCAGAATGCAGGCCAAAGAGGGAGAATTAAAAAATAATCAGACTCGGGGCAGCTAGGTGGCGCAGTGGATAGAGCACCGGCCCTGGAGTCAGGAGTACCTGAGTTCAAATCCGGCCTCAGACACTTAACACACACTTACTAGCTGTGTGACCCTGGGCAAGTCACTTAACCCCAATTGCCTCACTAAAAAACAAAAAACAAAACAAAACAAAAATAATCAGACTCTTTGAAAATCATATTGAAAAAGATCCCTAGATGACATATTTTAAGAAGTCAAAAGACAAATGAAATCATGGGTCCAGTCCCTAGTCCTGTTAAAATAAAAAAGAAAACTGACAGATATTAAAACTAGAGGATGAAGTAAAAATAGAATTAATTCTTAGGTCATTTCCTGAAAGTCACTGCAAATTGAAAACACCCGGAAATATCATAGCCAAGATTCATAGTTTACAAGGCAAAGAAAATATATTGCAAACAGTCAGAAAGGGTTCAAGTACCAGTAAGGATAACACAAGATCTTCTAACTTTTATAAAAAAAATTTCAGAAAAGGATATTTCAAAAGGATTATTACCAAGAATAACTTACTCTAAAAAACTAAGTTTAAATCTATCAGGGAGAAATGGAGCTTTAATAGTATATATCTATTAAGGGGTGGCTAGGTGGCTCAGTAGATAAAGCACTGGCCCTGGATTCAGGAGTACCTGAGTTCAAATTTGGCCTCAGACACCTGACACTTACTAGCTGTGTGACCTTGGGCAAGTCACTTAACCCTCATTGCCCCACAAAAAAATAATAAAATCTATTAAGCTTTAAAGAAGTCCTGAGGAAAAGGAAAAGAATTAAGTGAAACTTTGAAATTAAAAAATATGAGCCCAGAGAAACCCAGGAAAGAAAAACAAAACATTAGAGCAATTGGAAGGGGAGAAAAGATGATGAAATGTTTACATTATAATGGGGAAGAAGACTCAATGTTCCTTCAGATTTTTGCCTTTTTCAAGGGTCATAGAGGGAATTAATAAAGACAAACACAGGGTCTAGATGAGGATTTATTCTATTTTGTTGCTTTAAGAGAGAAAAGAAAAAGGAAAACACTAGGGAAGAAATTAGGAAAAAGGGGAAAATCTGGTGATTGTTGAGCAAGGAAAGACCCAATTAGATGATAAAGGTCCTTCTGCAACACCACCACCACCACTACCACCACCACTGCCAACAACAAGTATTTATATGATTCTTTAAGGTTTATAAAGTACTTTATAAACATATCATTTTTATCCTCATAACAACTCTGGAAATAGATGTTATTCTTATCCTTATTTACAGATGAAGAAGCTGAAGCAAACAGAGGTTAAGTCAGTTGTCCAGAGTCAGACAACATGTATCTGAGGCCGGATTTGAACTCAGGTCTTCCTGAATCTAGGTCTAGAGCTCTCTCTACTCCAGGAATGTGAAGCTCATACAAATAACTATAATAGAAAAGAATACACAATAAGATAAGAACAAAGAATGCTCATTTGGTAGGGAGGGGTCAAAGAAAGATTTAACAAGAAGGTGGTGATTGAGCTTAAATTTTAGAAGATAAATAAAATTTCTACAACTTAAGTAACTGGGAAAGTCATTCCAGGCCTAGGGGATAGTGTAAATAAAGACAAAGGTGAGAATACATGGAAAGTATATGTGGGTAATGATTAGTTGTTTGATTGGACCACATATTATGAATGTGTGATTTGTATGAGGTAAGAATGGAAACTGAGAATGAACTTATGAAAGCTTAGTGAAGCTTATGGAAGGTTAAGGGCGAGTGTGTACTGAAGGATAATACAAAGCAGATTGTGATAAATGTCATTAAGATGTATAAAGTGATATGGGTCTCCAGAAAAAAGCAAAGTCACATCTATTTGGAAGAATCATAGCAGGCATAAAGAAGGTGGCATTTGAGGTGAGTTGAAGGAAAAGAAGGATAGGTCATATGGGGGGAAAGCAAGTTTTGGAAGTGTTGTTAGTTATTCTTTTTTTTTTTTTTTTTTTTTGCGAGGCAATTGGGGTTAAGTGACTCTCCCAGGGTCACACAGCTAGTAAGTGTTAAGTGTCTGAGTCTGGATTTGAACTCAGTTCCTCCTGAATCCAGGGCCGGTTCTCTATCCACTGCGCCACCTAGCTGCCCCGGTTATTCTATATTATCCTTAATTTCTGTTGAGTTTGACTGACTACTTGAAAATATACAGGATGATTGGATCACAGGTTTAAAGTTGGAAGAAACCTTCAAGATCATCTTGAGATCATCAACCCCTTCTTCCCACTTTATAGATGAGTAAACTAAGGCCCATGGAAGGGAAGTGAATTTTCAGTCACTGGATAGGTACATGGGTCCCTGCTTGCATGATCTCAACCTGATCTCACTTAATGTAAAAATTAAACAACATTATAAATAAGATTGAAATATCCTGTATTCTTGCCAAAAGAGTTAATAAGAGATTCTCATATTGGTGTGATGGAAACCATGATGGATTTGGAGTCAGAGGATTCGGGCTCACATGCCAGCTTTGTTACTTATTGCTTATTTGATCTTGAACAAACCACTTCACTTCTGGGCCTCAGTTTTCTCATCTGCAAAATGAACAAGTTGGACTAGATAATCTCTCTCTAAAGTTACTTCCAGATCTACATTGGTGATCTCATTGTTCTGCAATCTTTCTTTCAAAGAGCTTATTTTACCAATATCTTAATTAGGCCAGCATAAAGCTAAATTGACTGTTATCTCCAAATCTGCAGGAATGGAGCCATATCTATTTAACATTTTTTTCTCTGCATTTACAACCATGGTCTTTTAAACAAATAAATTACTAATAAATAGTTGCTAAAGGTGATAGTTTCTTTTTTCTAAATCACTCCACGCTGGGTCTTGAATGGGTCATAGATCTCTTTGGTCTTTTTCCAGTGTCTTATACCAAGGAGAATCAGACACAAATCATAAAATAGTAAATATTTAATTATCAGCCTTTAAGATTCTTCTGAAGGTGAAAGCATGCTTCTTTATAGACAGCTGATTTTGCAAACACCAATTGCACCTCCAGCTTTATGCCAGAGCAATATTGGCACTAATGACTTATATCCATAAATCCCCATTCATCAGCACAATTGGCACAGTGAACCCCTCTGTGCAAAAAATGCAGGCCCAATCTTAACAAGTGCACTCACTGCATTTTCCCTTTCTTTTTCTAAGCATGAAAATCAAGGATCGACAATCTTTACTGTAGCTTGCAAAACTGCTTAAAAAAAAGTTGGGTTCATTTTAGCCTCAGTCATGGCCAAGTTAGATTAGGTTCTATTGTAATATTCCTTTTTTTTTGGGAAAAAAATCAGTAAATTTAAGTGTGAAAAATGCTCAGCAACTACCTACTTGGGGGTTCTTTCAAATTTCCTTTTGGTTAAGTTCAATATAGCTTTTAGGTCCCCTCTCTATAAAACCAAACACAACTGTGAGTCATAGCCTATGCAGAAAGCCTGAATCGAATTACAAATAGCATACTGACTTAGAGACAAATTTCTTCAATGTCAAAAGTTCAACATAAGGTAAAGGAAATGTGCTTATGACAGCAATATTTCAGATTTCCAAGAACATTTGCCATCTCACCTCTGTAGACATATTTCTTTCAAGTCATCCAGGGGGAGCATCCTAGGGAGATACAGCTTTATTCCCTCATGGCAAACAGGAGGAGGATGCTGTGAAGGAGCTGATGTCACTTGGCAACAACCTGGGCACAGACTGCATGAGAAGCACAAATTGGAACCCAAAGACTCATCAAAACAGCAGCTGTGAGAGTTGCACATTTAAAAAGTGCACTGGAAAATTAATGCAAGGGACTAAAAAAATATCCTTTCAAGCTTTCTCAACCATTGCTCCACTTCAGGTGTTAAAGCAATTCTTTTTGTTATTATTAAACTAATTTATGCATATTTATTTATTCAAAATTAGAAGCCAACTTTCAACCTGTGTTATGTTTGTGGGTTGGAATACAATTTTGATATTTAATAAACTACTGAAGCCAAGAAGAGAGGATAAAGAAGGAATTTTAAAGTGTGGTCACTTGCTAAGAAGTGACTAGGTCAGAGTCAGAAACTTGAACCAATCTGAAATGTTTGCGGGTTCAAAAATAAAATTGCTTACTAGCTGTTTTTCAAATGAAAAGATGGTATATAATAATGCAAAGCTTAAATTTACGCTTCTCATGTGAAAATTCATTTTTATTAACAATGGTAAGATGAATATATATCTAGAGAAGACTCCCTTCCTTTTATGCCCTTTTGAAATTGGGGGCTTTGTTTGAGCTCTAGTCTAGTCATAATTACTTTTCTCCCCAGCTGCTTGCATCCACAAAAGCACATCTCCATCTCTCTCTCTCTCTCTCTCTCTCTCTCTCTCTCTCTCTCTCTCTCTCTCTCTCTCTCTCTCTCTCTCTCTCTCTCTCTCAGCAATTGAGGTTAAGTGACTTGCCCAGGGTCACACAGCTAGTAAGTGTCAATTGTCTGAGGCTTCATTTGAATTCAGGTCCTCCTGAATCCAGGGCTGAAGCTTTATCCACTGTGGTACCTAGCTGTCCGCAAAAGCACATCTCTTTAACATTAACAATCTCTCATTTATGCTATGAATTACAGACTGCCATAATTTCAGATGTATCAAGATTGCAATTAATCCAAAGGGCAATGTAAAGATGTAGAGTGGGTATAAATAGGTTGTTTGCATATCACCAAAGATGGTGTGGGTGAGAAAAGTGGTATAAGAGATACCACTGAAGATGTAAAAAAAGAGTTTTAACAGATGGATATCTAAAGTTTTCTATTGGTAGCTCTAAAAATATCTTTGGAAGGTCCCTCATGGATCCTCTCTACAGAGGAGTTATATAGGTAACTGACCCTATACTTACTAGATTTTTCAGTAGGTCTTAAACTGAGAAGGTTCATTTGACTGGTCCAACAGGACAGGGTTAGCAGGAACCTTGAAAGTCATTCGGCCAATTCCCTAACCTTTGTGTAAACACTTTTGAAAGATAAAAATCAATCTTGGACAACCTGGAAAACCCCCCAAACAATTCTATAAACTTCTTTAGTAACTTTTTTTTTCTCTCAGTTTTCTCTAAAATCTTTGTTTCTCAGGCCTCACTGCTGAATTCTCAATTCACCCATATTCTTCACATATGGCCTCCCAGGAACAGTTTGGTGGCTACAGGAACTCCTTTTTCTTCTATTTTGTTTGGGATTTTCCTTTCTCCATGCCCCCTAATTCCCGCCCCCCCCATTCTTATCTTCCTCCAGGGCTGTCCCAGAGTGGGATCTGTGGTAATGGGACTGATAGTGTTTGTAATGAGTGGTGGTAAGGAGTAAAAGAAGTAAGAAAGATGAGAATAGCACTATGAAGGTAGCTTTTCTCCTACTAGTGTTCTCTTCTTCCCCACCAGAGATCTCATCATATCTGTTCAGTTATAACTGAATCATACTTCATTCCTCTGTATAAAAGGCCTACCATTTTCACTTATGTGCATATCATGTTTTCTGATGTAGGCTAAGTGAAAAAAAGCAATAAGGGAAGGAAGAATGGATCCTTATATATGTTTATTAAAAGCCTGCTACATATTTGCCACAGGGATAAGTGTGTTCAGAAAAGAGAAATCCTATTTTGACAAAATAGGTGGTAGCAATGGAAAGACAGTTTAGCTAGTTGGTCTCTGAGATTTTAGAGGAGAATGGGTAGAAAGAAATGGCTAAGGGAGGATTTAGTCAGAACAGATAAGAATTACCAGAAATTTCCAGTGGCAACAGGCCCTGCCAGTTCACTTACAAATCAGTCCCTTGATGTCCCTCTTTTCATTGGTCTTACTAACCCTACCTTCTTGGCACCTATCTTGGAGGCCATGGTACCCAATACCAATGGCTTGGAAGTCCCCTTGCCTACCTCAGGGGGGATATATTCCTGGTAGCCTAAGCTGAAACTCTGAACTTCCTTCATGTTTCCATTTTTAAATGTGATGGCTAGTTCCATAGTACTATTTTCCTGGTCATTATGGGTTAAATAGACTGTCCTAGGAGCCTAATGATCATTCATAACGTCATTTCAAACAACTGGCTTAGAACTGAACTCTTAGAACAAAAGTCATTCTTAAATTGGAGCACTCTACATTCAAGTCCTGAGATCAGTGAGAGTAGAGTAATTATGTAGTCTGGGTCTCAGATAACTGGGATAACCATGGTAGGAATTCCAGGAAGATTTTAGGGTTTCTTAATCCCATCTCTACCTTTTAAGTACCCTTTTAAGAATGTTTAAAGTAGTTGATGAGACATAAATAGATAGATGTCTTGACTATCACCTGGGCCCCCAGTGTCTTAAAAATACAGTGTTTCAAAGACAATAAAAAGCTGAGATAGATGGTTCTGAGAGGGCACTTGACCCATTTTTTTATCAGCTATATGACAATGTATTTTGTCTTTTCCTAGTGTACTAACCATCTTGAAAGGGCAATTTCCACTTATAGCTGTAGGTCTGTGAACTGAATTTGAAGGAGCTAGTTAAACTTGATCATTACAGGTCAACAGTGCATGTTTAATACACTCAAACAGCTACTGAAAAAGAGCTTCATCTTCCCACCCAGGCTATGGAGGGCACAGACTCACACAAGGGGATAGGTTTCCTTCTTAGTGATGAGAAGTCCTTTCTGGGGGCATGAAATATTCAGTCAGTGTTTAAATCAATTCAAGGCTCCAGTTGTTTGAGCTTTCAGATATCTTGGTCTTAATTTTAAAGCCATGGAAATATATTATAGAAGTATGCATTACTGATCACACTAAATATTTTCTGTCACCCCCAGCTCACCTGACCTCCAAGTCCTTTACTGGGCCTGTACTAACTGCTTCCTAGCATTTTATGTATAAGACAGAAAGGGTCCTATTTACTAGCATTTACCTGAATCACTTGATGGCTCAGTGGAACTTGACAGGTCTGTGTTTTCAATTCCTTCTTCCATACTCCCTGCCCTTTTGCTGCCTCACAAGGGACCCTTTTACACAAATAACTCTCACTCTCCAAATCTCTCTCTCTCTCTCTCTCTCTCTCTCTCTCTCTCTCTCTCTCTCTCTCTCTCTCTCTCTCTCTCTCTCCCTCCCTCCCTCCCTCCCTCCCTTCCTCCCTCCCTCCCTCCCATTGAAAAAATGCTCAATAAAAATTTCCATGTAAATTTTTTTTTCGTATTGGTATATTTCTTATGAGGATGAAAAAAAGGTGTATTTATACTACTTCCTTGACTGTACTTTCAACTTTGGACTTCCTTTGGTGATGATCAGTGTAAAAGTGTTAAATTCCAAATAGAATGGTCAAAGTTACAGGATATAAAGACTAAATTGAGATAAATACATGATTACTCCATTCTTTTAAAGAAATAAGATCCTCTTTTCATGTGGTGATATGAGGTACTAAAAGAAAAAGCACTTAATTCCATGAAAATACTTTTTCCTTTTAAAAAACATTCTCCTTAGATGGTAAGAGTAGGTAAGGTTTTTTTGTTGTTGTTTTGGGTTTTTTGGTCTTTAAATGGTGAGATTCCATAGAGCCAGGGCTATTTTAAAATTGGTTATTCAATAAGTATTGCATCTATTCAGTTAAGAATAAAAATAGTTACTATCGATTTTAGTTTTTTTAGTTTATTAAAAACTAAACATGTAATACAACCAATTACGTGATTTACCATTTATTTTTAATTTCACTGCATAAAGTATAACTTTTTACTTACTTTCTCTAAGTCTGCATCAAAATTCTTTTTTTGGGGGGTCCATTTATTTTTATTCATTTTTCTTTATCTATGGTCATAGTTAGCATTTTCAAGTTCTGTTTTTTCCCCTCACTTTGTATCACTTCATAAAGATCTTTCCAGATTTGTTTATAGTCCTTATATTTCTCACTCTTAATTGCATTGCAATATTACATTATATTAATGTACCACAATTTATTTAGCCATTTCCCTATTGGGTATTTAGATTACTTCTAGTTTTTCACATTATATATAATGCTGCTATGATAATATTTAAGTAAATAGCTTATTTTTTTCTAGGCCCACCAGGTTTTAAATAAGAAAAGGGATTTATTTCCCTATCTAATCTTAAATTCAACTAATATTTGTGAGAATGACCTTTTTAAGATTAACAAAATAACAAATAAATGATTACACTTGATAAGAAATACTAAAAACAGTGAGTTCTGTCTAGAGGCTGAAATTGACTGATATAAAGCTTAGCCATCTAATTGCCAATGTTAACCACCACTGGACCACTGGAGGGGAAATCTCTCTCTTTCACTGGAGTAAATGGCTGGGAATGAAGAACAAAAACACACTAACAAAGACAAAGAGATCTATCTGTAACACAGACAGTTTAGTTGAAGGCTAGTAATGTTTAATGGGAGAAAGAATCAGGGGTGTGGACAGGAGACCAGGGGAAGTGTCATTATTAATTCTAATCTCACAGAGATACTGGCTTCCCCAAATGTAATATTTACTTCCTAAATATGTGTTGGACATTAGAAATTCAATATTACTGATATCAAGATCAATTGGCTAACCTCAACATTAGTGTTCATTTTGACTTTTATTGTCACACATGTAAGGGAACTCAAGATGCTTAGGTTACATATGTAATGCAAAATGTCATAGTGGAAAGCAAAATTGTTTGGTTGCTACTACCCCTTTCTATTCCCTCCTCCCTTCTGGAAAGGACCAAGGTTGAATAATCTCAGGTTATACCTCACAAGGTATGTCCTCCTGTAGGGCTAATTCATGGTGTAATCTTCTCTTTGGTAAGTGCCCTCTTCTCTATATTTCCCTTTTCTTCACCTCTTTCCCCAAGAGGGTAGATGATATAGACTTGGAGTCAAGAAGACCCGAGTTCAATACTGTCTTAGAAACATTATGCATATGAACTTGGGCTATTGCTCTTCACCTCAGTTTCTTTTTCTATAAAATGATGATTATAAGAGCACCTACTACACAGAGATACTGTGATGATCAAGTAAAATGAGGTATGTAAAGCACTTGAAAAATTTAAGCAGTCTATAAATGTTAGTTATTATTAATAAACTTGCTTTTAGCTTACCAGTAATATTGTTATTCTGTTTTTTCCCTCTTTGCCACCCTATTGGACTTAAAAAATTTTATAAAACTATTTTATTGTTTCCCAGTTACATATAAGGATAGTTTTCAACATTTGTTTTCATAGGATTTTTAGTTCCAAATTTTTCTCCCACCCCCACCCAAGATGGAAAACAATCTGATGTAGATTATATATGTACAATCACATTAAACATATTTCTGCATTAGTCATATTGTGAAAGACGAATCAGAGCACAAGGGGAAAACCTCAAAAAAGAAGGAAAAAAAAACCAGCCCAAAAGTAGAAACAGTATGGTTCAATCTACATTCGGAACCCACAGTTCTTTTTTCTGGATGTGGAGAACATTTTCTATCATGAGTTGTTTGAAATTTTTTTTGGATCATTGCACTGCTGAGAGGAGCCAGGCCTATCACAGTTGATCATCACACAATGTTGCTGTTACTGTGTACAATGTTTTTCTGATTCTGCTCCTCTCACTCAGCATCAGTTCATGTAAGTCCTTCCAGGTTTCTCTGAAATCCTCTGAATTTCTCTGAAATCATTTCTTACAGTACAATAGTATTCCATTACATCCATATACCACAACTTGTTTAGCCATTCCCCAATTGATGGATATTCCCTCGATTTCCAATTCTTTTCCACCACAAAAAGAGCTGCTATAAATATATCTGTACATGTGGGTCCTTATCTCTCTTCTATGATTTCTTTGGGATACAGACCTAGTAGTGGTATTACTGAGTCAAAGGGGATGAAGAGTTCCTATTGGGCTTTTCTTGGCAAAGATACTGGAGTGGTTAGCAATTTCCTTCTCCAGCTCATTTTAAAGATGAAGAAACTGAGGCAAGCAGGGTTAAGTGACTTGCCCAGGATCACACAACTAATGTCTGAGGCCAGATTTGAACTCAGGAAGAACTTACTAATGTAGCATTTGACTCTAACAACAATCCTGGGAGGCAGGTGCTATTATTATTTTCATTTTATAGTTGAAGAAACTGAGGATGACAGAGTTTTATTGACTTGCCAGGATCATGCAGCTAGTAAGTATCTGAAGCTAGATTTGTACCCAATTCTTCCTTACTACAGATCCAACACTCTATCCACTGTACCACCTATGTATCTCATAAGCTCATGAGGTAAATGGCACTTTTCTTATAATAATCATTTACAGATGAAGAAATTGAGGCTCAGAAAGCTTAAATGAGTTGGTCAAGGTCACCCTTGGTAGAGATATAATTCAATATAGAGTTTCTGAATTAAGCCCATGACACTTTTCACTCTTCTGCCTAGTATGTGACCTGGTTGTTTGCACTGGGGAGTGTATGTCATCATATTCCTCCATGAAACTCTAAGCTTTTTTAGAGGTTTTATTTTTATTTTTATTTTTTGGTGAGGCAATTGGGGTTCAGTGACTTGCCCAAGGTCACACAGCTAGTAAGTGTTAAGTGTCTGAAGTCATATTTGAACTCAGGTCCTCCTGAATCCAAGGCCAGTGCTCTATCCACCGCGCCACCTAGCTGCCCCAAACGCTAAGCTTTTTAATGGCAGACTGTAATTTTTCAGTTTGCATCCCCACTCCAGTGACTTGTACATAACAAGTGCTTAATATATTTCAGTGGAATGTCACTGAATTGAGTTTGTTAAGCAGAAACAAGATTTTGCTCTAGGAAGTCTTGCTCCAAGTGCACAGGGGTACTAAGTAGTGAGACTTTCTGTCTGTCTGTCAATATAGAATACAAGACAAGCTTGTTCTTGGTCCTTTCCTCTGCTCTGGCTAACAAATATGCCTATACGGTGTTCAGTGAGAACTGCATGGGCCCAGCTCTATGTGTTGGTTTGTTGAGGGGAAAAAGATAAGGGATGAAATGCAGAGAATGATACTCCTTGCCTGTATTAACCTGAATTTATTTTCATGTTTCTATGTAAAGGGCTGAGGTTAGAGGAGTGAGTGGCAGTGTTTGTGTATGTGTGTGTGTGTGTGTTACAACTAAACTAAAAAGGAAATACATGTGGACTATGAGGGTATAGGATATTCTTTTTTCTAGCAGCTTCCTTTGTCCTGATTCCAAAATTAATTTATTGGTGAATAGCAGGATATGTTATAAAGGTGAAATCCATTCATTTGTTCATTCATTCATTCATTCATGCATTTATTCATTCATTTGTTCATTTGTTCATTCATTCAACATGTGTTTATTCAGTGCTAGCTATATGTAAGGCACTGTTAGGTAGACCTTACGGGAGATACAGAGAAGAATAAAATATGATCCTTGTCCTCATGGAACTTATGGAATAAAATGAAAGTTAGTATGGAGACTGAGAAGGGGGAATATGTAATAGGTATTTTCTTCTACTGAAAAGATGGAAAATATCCCCCAAGCACCTATTACTTTTTGAAGTATATAATTCATTAAAATATGCATCTCCTCTGGAGTTACTATCATTGTAATACTCTCCAATAACACAAGGTTTCATAACTACTTTATAAATTAAGATTTGAAATCCTTATAAAGAATAGAGAAAGACCTATTTCCATTTTGGCATCCTTCTTCACACTCCTTCTTTCTCTGCCTTCAAATTTCTTCCAAGAAACCCTTAGACCAAGTTAAATCAAGCTAATTTAAGTTTGAGTCTGTGAATCCAGAGATTTCAAGTAGTATTATGGTCTGGGGGGTATATGTAGTAATTAAAGGATTTTAAAAGCTTATTGACGAGAATGGTATCTGCCATTTGGTTTAGTCCAGAAGGTTTAAGGTCTTTAAAAATACATACAAGGTTAAAAAATGCAAAAGTCATTTTGGGGCCATAAATTCCAATTAAAAACTACTTTAACAACTGAACATTAAAAGCACAGAATCCCAAAAGAATAAAATGTACATAAAATATAAATAACTCGCTTTCTTCAGCCAGGAACTCAAGGAAGTTACTTACAAGAAGTTGGAGCTCAGGAAAGGGCCTCTGATAAGTTTCACCTGCCTTTTAATTCTTCTATAGTTCAAGCCTCCAGGTGTCTAAAGAGACATGGGGGTGGGTGGAAAGGGGAGGGAGTGAGTTAAGTAGTATAATAGGTGGAGTGTTACTTTCCATAGCAACAACTGGGGGAGGGGGGCTGGTGGCTGGTGGCTGGTGGCTGGTGGCTGGTGGCTGGTGGCTGGTGGCTGGTGGCTGGTGGCTGGTGAGCCTACTACACCAGGGATGACTTGAATGCATGACATCATTAACTAGAAATATTTAACTAGAAAAGGAAGTAGGGTGACGATATAGCAAAAGTGAGTAAAAAATGGCTAGCCAAGTTCTCCAGCAAAACAAATTAAAGAGAAAGACTTCCAGTTGTGTTGGATAGATTCTCTGTGGAGAATTTATACTTGAACATGAGTAAGAATCACACAGTATAGGAAGGCATGGAGAAATTGTGATTAGCATCAGTGCAGGGAGAAATAGTAAAATTAGGGCAATGTAAGGACTTCCATGTATCCCTTTCAGATCTAAACAAACCTAACCAAAAATTAACAAGAAGGAAGTTAAAGACTTGAATAGAATTTTAAAAAGTTATTTAAAATATTTCCTAAATTTTTTTTGGTGAAGTATAAGTTGAGGTCTCCAATTGAGGTACTGGTGGAAAGGGGTGAGGTTCAAAGCTTTTGGAGGAATGGAAAGGTTTGGAGTTAATTAATTGAATTAATTAATTAAAGAGGGGTAGGGGAGAGGCCTATTTGAGGTTAAGTAACATAAGTTTCTAGTGAATTAACTCCCAAGGTTTCATGATGCTGTAGCATGTGAACTGAAACAAAGAAGGCAGATGATGAAAATAATCCAGGATTGGGATTTGGCAAAGTGTAATAGGGATAGAACATGTGGTAAACAATGATTAGTGAGTAGAAATTAGTATAGAGTTGAACTGATTCACTCAGGAGTCAAGATAGGGAAGGGAGTATAGTGTAGTTATTGCAAGGGTGTTAGCTTGGGAAAAAGATGTGCAAAGTGTAAGGGGATAGAAGTCATATAATGAGAGAAAACAAGTTTGGGGACTGTGAGGCATAGAGAAAGATGGAATGGTAAAAAATTGTGATCAGATTGTTATTTTGGAATTAATATATGTAAGGGTGATGGCAAGAGCAAGTGTATAACTATCTTCATGGGTGGCAGAGGTTGAGCGGAGGATTAGATAATGAGAATTGAATAAATGGAAGTTATCATATATGAGGGATCATCAATATGCATCCTGAAGTTTCATTCTTGAGGGGAGTTAGGGTACAGAGGGAGACTCTGAGGCAAATACAATGAGAAAGGAGGATGTACTAGGGGTTGGTAGATGGTAGCCATCAAGACCTGTATTGGATGATAAAATTGGATTGAATCAACCTCAAATGAGAAGAAGTTGTTGAGAGATGGTAGTGCGGAAGTCTGAGTTAGGCAAGGAGGATCAGGGAGTGTTAAGCCTTAATATGCAGGGAGTATGACCTCTCCTTGCCCCCTCCCCCCCAAGGATTCCAGTATATTAAATTGATAAGAACAATACCTTGTACTTCACTGGAATAGGAGTAATTCATATTTTTATGGTGCTTTTAGATTTGTAAAGCCTAGTGAAGTAGGTAGTGCAGTGGATATATTGTCATTTTAAAGATCAGGAAATTGTCTCTGATAGGTTAAATGACTTTCCCATAATCGCATAGCCACTAAGTGAAAGAAAATGAAAGAAAGGATTTGATTCTAATTCTTCTGCTTCTACTTCCAGTAAGACATTATACCCTAATGCAATGGGTAATAAGCTTCATTCCTCATTTTAAAAACAACATATACTTCTTAAGAAAGAAGATGTGATAGAAGATCAAAACAATCTTTCCATCCAATTATGTAAAGTCTTATTTCCTCCTAATAATGAGGTGGGTTTTTTATTTTTTATTTTTTTTGGATAAGATATGCAATGGCAGAGGGGTGGACAGGGTGACAGACAGTGACAAGAGGTTGTCATTACTGTCAAGCTGTGCGACCACTTTCTTTGTCACTCACTTTGTTATTGAATCCTTGGAATGAAACACACTGCCCTTGTTAATTTACATTTGTTCTCAGTTTGAAAGACAGCCCATAAGCTAAAATAAAATGAGAGCTCCTCAAATCCTTTCTAAATTTCCCCTTAAATTGAATTTCTTGTTTTATCAGGGAGCAATACTTGCTCTGATGTTAGACAGACAGCTAAAAGGTCAACAAGTTCCCTTGGTTGCCTTTTGTCAAGGGTTTTTGACTTGTCTGTGAATAAAGATCTCCCAGGAGGGAGGCAGACCTGAATTTCCTGTCATCTGGAAGACAGCAATGAATTTGAAAATGTTACAAAAAGCATAAGGGACCTTAGACACAACTTTAAATGCACTGCTGATGCCAATCGCCTCCCATGTAAACATGTACACAGAGTTGTTTTGGATTTGTTCTGTCAGCTTTTGGTTGTGAAACAAATTGTTATACAGCAGCCCACCTTGAATGTGGAATGAAGCTGAAAGATTTTCATTACGGCCTCAAGCCTCATCAAAAGGTTCCGTTTTCTTTCCGGATGATCATTCACAATGCAAGGAGCATGCTGAGAAGCTGAGTGCTCCAGACCTAGGGGAATTTCACATTCCCCATGACATTTTGGTGGTTTAAAGTTCCTTGGGCCCTTCTCCCTGTGTTGTCCTATATGTTATGTATTAAATGTGTTAAGTGTTATTCAGTCTTAACTAGCACAACATTCCTAGACAAAAAGAAAACTGTTCTCTCCATTATGGAGACTGTTAAATCATTTCCAGAAACACATGAATTTACCTTCTCCAAAACAGACTGGATAGAAATATGGCCTCTCTGTCTCCAGGAAGCTCATTCTTGTTTAAGGCAAAGGGAATATTTTCTCAGTACTTTCTTGTCGGGAAATTCATGCTGTCTTTTTTTTCCTTCCCTATGCCCCATGAAAATACCTAAAAACATACAAGAGGAAATGGTGAGGTAGAGGGGACAGCTCTCTCCTTTATGGGATCTGAAAAGTTTTATATTTTACTATTAGTCTTTTTCACTATCAGCATTCATTTTCATTTCACTCACACTAGCAAAAGTGAGTTTTAGTGTGCCGGGCATACTACCAACATAAACAACCCAATAATGTATTCTGCATTGTGTCAAGCCTCACTAATTAAAGGGAAGATCATTCAGAATTAGTGAGATATCTGCTTATAGAGTCTTAATTTTATTTTTAATTAATGTCTTTCATTTTTATATCATCTTCATTTCCAATTACATTCCTCCCCTTCCAGTAAGCCACCCCTTCTAACAAAGCATTGAAACCGAGGAAAAAACCGGCTTGTAGATTTAAAAAAAAAAAAAAACAGATTAATTTCAACAATATGTAGTAGTGTGACTAAACAAATGCTGTGAGTAGAGCTTTTACCACACATTTTCAATGAATAGATGAGAATTATTTGTAATTAGCACATTGCATTTATGCATTATTTTCTTAAGTGGTTTAAACCATTTGGCACAGTATCTAGTGCAAAGTAAGGACTTGGTAGGTGCTTGTTGACTGACTAAGTATCCCCTCCCTTTTCCATTTTAATTGCTTAGAAAACATTTTCCCCACCCAAGACTATAACTAGTAGGTGGTACTGTCAGGCAAGGTTAGTTGCAAAAGACTATTCCCATCTTAGGATGGCCCCCTACCTTTGGAATGTGGGCATGTTTACTTATTCCCAGCTCTTACTTCAGCCCACCTTGGGGGCGTGACCCTCTTACTCACTGCCTCCTCTCAGCCTCTCACCAGCACAGACAAGTTTAAAAAGAAAAGGAACAATGACTAGAGTGATTTTGTCTGAGGTTACTTGCCTCTGAAGAAACTTTCCTTAAAAAAAATAATAACCGGGGCAGCTAGGTGGCGCAGTGGATAGAGCACCGGCCCTGGATTCAGGAGGACCTGAGTTCAAACAGTTTGAACTTACTAGCTGTGTGACCCTAGGCAAGTCACTTAACCCCAATTGCCTCACAAAAAAAAAAAATAAATAACCAAGTCTCTTTATACCTCCTAAATGATTACTCAGAAATAAATTTCAAAGGGCAGCAATTCTTAACTTTTTTGGTCTCAGGACCCTTTTACATTCTTATGAACTATTGAGCCCGTGCCCTAAGTGCTTTTCTTTATGTGGGTGATAACTATGGACATCGACTATATTAGAAATTAAAATAGTATTATCATGAAAAGTTTTACCTCATGGATCCCCTTGAAAATTGCAGTCCTAAGAGATGGTGAGTCTAGAGTCATGTAGTTTATCTTCTCTCCTATTGAGGAGATATTAATAGAGAAATTAATGAATTATTAATTAAGAAATCAAACCCCACATGAATCTCTTTCATATGGATCAAGTACCCAGTTGAAGGAGGTATGGATAGAATTCTCTCTCTCCTTACTGCCCCAACAATCCAGAAAGAACATGTCTTTATTCATTTATTTATTTACTTATTCATTCACCTAAAATTATTTATTTATTTTTGCTCCTCTTTCAGTCTCTCTGTCTCTGTCTCTTTTCCTCTCTTCCTTCTCCCCTTCCCCTAATCCCACACCAAGCCATTTACAGCTCTTTAGGGGTTGTGATTACTCATAGTTTTTATCAAGGATAATGCAAATTTTAAAGTTATTATAAAAATGGAAATAATGAACAACTTACAGAACAGAACAATCTTGGACCAAATTCCTGCTCTCTTTTTCTCCAGCCACCATCTGTGGCTTGCCATTGCTTTGCCTATATGCCCTGCTCTACCAGCAAAAATGAAAGCACACTCCCCAGGTTGAATTTAGTACCAAACTCTTGAGATCCTTCCCCTCCAGGCAAGGGAAATTTACATTAGCACTGTCTGTAGAGACTATAATTCCCATTAGTCCATGACTCTAGACTCTGAAAAGCAGTCCCCAGGCTTGATTCACTCAACACCTGGTTTTAACAAGATTACAATACTCTTGAGGGTCTTGGGGGAAAGGGTTCTGTGTCACGTGACATGAATCTGTTCTTTGATTAGCTACTATCCTGCCACAGGTGGTAGGTCATATTGGGAACAAGTTGGGCTCTCCTATTGAAGCCTGTAAACTTTAGGGTTTAAGTGTCCAAATAAAAGTCTGGATTTTACTAATGTCAGTTACTAATGTCAGTCAAGCTAATAGTGTCAGTGACTGCAGTGATAGCTTCCTGTCATCACAATCCCCTTGTTAAGAAACCCAGGCTAAATGTTTTACCTCACCCTTTATTGTTGCCAGCTCTGTGGATCATCTTTATATAACAGAAGTAAAGGCTAAATCATTGTTGCACCCATACAATTTATTTGCATAACTTATCACCGTTAACATTCTTATAGTCTCAAACATATATTACCTGAATCCCAGAGAAATAAGCTCTCTACGGTTCCTGAAGGCTGTAAATCCTGTGATTCTATGAAACTAAGGATGAAAGTCAAAGGTAAATAAATCCAGTTATACAATTATGTCTTTCCTGCTGTCTAAGAGCATAGACAGAACATAGAAACTCTACTTCCTTAAATATCTTAGAAAGTTACTTTGCAGCTTAAACTTAATTTGTGAGTATTTTTGTTCTAGTAATTATTTTACTGAATGTTTCTGGCACCTCAATTTTGAAATAAGGCTTATAGAATCATAGCTTCAGAGCTGGAAAGGCCTGCAGACATCTCCAATGCCCTCATTTTGCAGAGGAGAAAACTATAGCCCAGAAAGGTTGTGACTTGCTCCTGGCCATACAACATCAGAGCCTGGGGTTTGATTCCAGTATTCACTCTGGAACCAATGCTCTTTTCACAGTACTTCCTTGCCTCTTTAATTTTTTTTCCCCAAATGTTGCCTTTCCACCCATCAGTTTCTTTTTTCCCCCCTTTCTTTCCTTTTTTTTTTTCAGGGCAATAAGGGTTAAGTGACTTGCCCAGGGTCACACAGCTAGTAAGTGTCAAGTGTCTGAGGTCAGATTTGAACTCAGGTCCTCCTGAATCCAGGGCTGGTGGTTTATCCACTGTGCCACCTAGTTGCCACCTAGTTGTCCCCGCCCCCCCCCCCCATCAGTTTCAAATCACTCCTTTGGAAAGAAAGACAAACTAAGCAATTAAAAAAACTGGAAAAGTGATTGATGCTGTTTTGAAAACAAATTAAGAAAGCTTATATATGTTTCCTTCAAAATAGCAAAATCATACTTTTGTCAATGTTCAGGCATATATTTTGTATGGCTCTGATGAATAAAGGACTAAAAAAGGGATAAAGAAGTAAAGGAAAAATCTTTCAAAAGAACCCTGCTCTTTTAGTAAAATTTTAAAGTTCTTGCAAGGATGCAATTTTATCTGCCCAAGTAGCTAGACTTATTACATTAGTACGTTCTGAGACTTTAAAAAATGATGATCTTTTGTAATCTGGCCAGACTCGATTTTATCATGATTCTACTATAAAGGCAAATAACATATGACTCTAAAAATACAATCTTGTTCAGACTTACATAGAAAAGATATTATCAGGCTTATGAAATGGCTAAGCATTATTTATAGTTTCTTAATTTGTTTATTTTTAGGAGATATAAAGCAACATTAAGCTGAGCTCATTTTATATGAAGAATGGTACAGAATCCTTACACCTATGCTGATTACAACACTCTCGTACTTGCTTCTGTGTCCTTAAAGCATTAAGAGATGTAGTGAACCAGCACTGCTATGTCTTGCTGCTGCCTTTTGTTTTTGCTCAGGGCCCTAATTCAGATTTCTAAAGCTGATGCCATAATTTGGATTAAGCAGACACACTGACATTTGTGTTTCCAGGAATGGATTTTCTCTTGCTCTTTTTTTCTCTCTTAAGAAAAGGGCTTATTTTCACAATGTGGCAAGTTTAAGTTGAAAGGAGGAAAATAATTTTTGGAGAAATTCTGATATTAAACAGGGACCTGATCCAGCCTGAATGAAAATTAAAGGCACATTGTTTGGTTTGGTGGAGTAGGTAACCAGGAAAAAAACCCTGAATGCACAATCACCCTCCCTCCTTCAATAGGGTCATCAATATGGTAGAGTTTTGTATTAAGAAGAACCCCACCCAAATAATGATGGAATGGATAAAATGCAAGTAATTGGAATATCCAAGTAGGAGTTTCTGTCTGAGAAAAAGGCATCTCTAAAGGGAGCAATGGCCTTAAATACCACAGTATGGTTTGACTTTACTCTCTAATAAATAGATACAGTGGATGAATGAAATGACATCAAAGAACTAAATCTGATTGGATGTATAACGCTCCATGTAAGAATTAGACTTTGCTACTTTATTTATTCCCCTGGAAATACTTTAGAACCCGAGGAGGAAGATGTTACATTGCTCAAATCCTAAGGCTTCCTATGTTTCTATTACATTGATGAACTACACATGCTTGTTTCAGATATTTCTTATTTAAGGGAATTGTTTCTATTTGTTATTTCAAAAGATAATCTTGAGTCTTCAAACTGCTACCACTGTGTCCTAAAGTACCACTGTGAGCCTAAAGTAGAGCATGAGACATTTGGAGTCAGATTCAATAGCTCTAAATTTTTCTTTGGGGTCAGTAATTTTGGCACTCCATAAATGTGCTGAAAGAGAATTAAACAAGCCATTTATTTCTCTTTGACATTTGACTTGTATTCGCCTGCACTTGATCAAATTTCCGGTTAAAACTATTTAAACATCCATTTTAATCACTTTACAAATTGTTTTTATGTTCATAATACTTATTATGTTTAAATAACACAATGTTCTAGTTAGGATGGATTTTAGCTAAAATATAAGGCCCAGTGATGAGTTTCATTCCCATCAGAAGCAAAACTGCTCAATGGGTTTAATCTATGAAAATGTTTATGTGAGATACAATTTTATCTTAGGTATTCCTGACCTTAACCTTGCTGATTGCTCTCTTGAATTTGTATACTCAATTCACTGTATGTTGTCAATAATTCTTGGACTGTCCTAACTGGCTTTTGACCAGGATTCAGGTTTAAAACCTGGGGCATTTGTACTTTGATTTCTGATAGGAAACCAAGAAAGACCTTGAATTTTTTTTTTGGGGGGGGCAGGCAATGGGGGTTAAGTGACTTGCCCAGGGTCACATGGCTAGTAAGTGTCAAGTGTCACAGGCCGGATTTGAACTCAGGTACTCCTGAATCCAGGACCAGTGCTTTAACCACTGCGCCATCTAGCTGCCTGATTTTTTATTTTTGGTGGGGCTATGAGGGTTAAGTAACTTGCCCAGGGTCACACAGCTAGTTAGTGTCAAGCATTTGAGGTCACATTTGAACTCAGATCCTCCTGAATCCAGAACTGGTGCTTTATCCACTGTGTCACCTAGCTGCCCCCAAGACCTTGATTTAAAAAAAATTTTTTTTTGTGAGGCAATTGGGGTTAGGTGACTTGCCCAGAGTCACACAGCTAGTAAATGTTGTGTCTGAGGCCAAATTTGAACTCAGGTCCTCCTGAATCCAGGGCCAGTGCTCTATCCACTTTGCCACCTAGCTGCCCAAAAAAGATGAGAAAATTTTAAGAGGGTCTTTGAGGCAAGAGAGGGAAAACATATGTATGAAAAAAGATGATTATTTGAAATGGATTGGTTTGGGATTCTTTTTTTTTTCTTTTTTTTTTTCAGGGCAATGGGGGTTAAGTGACTTGCCCAGGGTCACACAGCTAGTAAGTGTCAAGTGTCTGAGGCCGGATTTGAACTCAGGTACTCCTGAATCCAGGGCCGGTGCTTTATCCACTGCGCCACCTAGCTGCCCCATTGGTTTGGGATTCTTAACCTAACCACTTCAGATCGGACTAAAAATTATTTTAGGATTGGGGTGAGTGACACAAGTTCTACATTTTTGGAAAGATGGGTACTCTTTTTCACTGAAAATTTCCTTTAAGCACTAAGGAATGTTGTTTGCTGTTTCCAAAGGCCTTGGATATTGCTCACAGGCCACATAATTTATATTCAGCAGTGCCAGTTTAAATTCCTCTAACACTACTCTCAGTCTCAACTATGCAGACTCTCTTTTTCTGGGTTTTCACACACACACACACACACATATCATATATATATATATATATATATATATATATATACATATATATAGTTACAGTTTATTTAGGTGTTCATTATTTTTATCTGTATTCAGGAAAGATAGATGACTCAAACTGAGAGAGTGCCTACCTGGGAAATAGCTAGAAATAAGTGAAGAAGGTGAAGATAGGTGAAGAGGCTGGGGGTATTTGAGAAGGGGACAGGAACATCATGAAAACAAATAAATTGGAGGCCAAGGCAAGTCTAATGGAATTAGGGACAGGTAGATGGAAGGGAACAGTGTCAGGAATAGCTAAGGAGTAAACAGATTGGGGAAATAGGACAGCTTCCAGGATTAGGCATTCAACTGACCCACTGGGTCATCTCCCTAGGGAAGCTCAAGTTATCTGAGACATTTTGATGATCTCTTTTAGATGTCCTAAAAATATTAAATCAGGTTTTCCTTCAGGGCCATCTGAACAATTATGCGCAGTATGATTTTAAGCTGCAACTGGAAGACCCTCCTGACTTCAAAATGTCTCCCCCACTGGCTTGTGGTGCCCTGAAATTTTTTTTAACAGGGGACAAAGTTTTTAATCTTGCAATTAGGAATAAAAAAGCCTACAAATGCCTAGAATATTAACACAGCTGCTTGAAGTTGTCCATCAAAATCCAGTATAAATGATTAAGTGAGTTCCTTCTTGGTAGTGGGAAGGAACTTTGAAACTAAGGGGACTTTGAGAACCTACAAGTAAGTTGGAGAAAGGGTACAGAAATTTGAAGCTGGAGATGCTGAAGATAACTGTTGACTATTTTACAATATTATTTAGGGCTGGCCCCGTTTCCCTTCAACAGTAAGAAGAGAGCATTTTTATTTGAAGAACACTCCTTGCCACTTCCTGTTAGGCCCACAATTGCTCTTTTTTCCCCCTTTAAAATCAGAATACTTATATAGCATATTTTAAGGTTTGCACAAACTGATGATTGGAGAATTATGAAGAATGTGTTTTATCCCTCTCTTGTTAGATTTAAAAGTGTGTTGTGGGAAAGCACTGGATCTGGTCATCATCACAGACCCAGGTTTAATGAGCAATGGGTTAGAAATCAGAAGGTCTGAGGTCTTGTCCTGACATTGCCTGTAACTTGATGTGTGACCATGGGCAATTCTCTTTATTTTTCTGAACCTTAATTTCTTTGTATGTCAAATGAGGTCAAGATGACCAATAAGGTCTCTTTAAGGTCAAATATACCATTAGTGGATAGAAAACCGTATTCAATCAAGAAGACCTGCCTCGTGTCCAACCTACAACAAATTCTGTCTATGTGACCCTGGGCAAGTCACCTAACCTCACTAAGTAGGAGACTCTTCAAGATTATAAATTACAGAGTAGGGGCTTTCTTTGCATTTATAGAGGAACCTTCCTCATCAGTTATTCCTTATACAAGGGCAGCTAGGTGATACAGTGGATAGAGAATTGAACTTGAAGTTGGGAGGACCTGAGTTCAAATTTCACCTCAGACACTTACTAGTTGTGTGACCCTGGGCAAGTCACTTAACCCCAATTGCCTTAAAACATCTGGGGCCATCTCCAGTCATCCTGATATCTATCTTGCCACTAGACTCAGATGGCATGGGAAGAGAGAGTGATGTTGGTAACTTTGCACAACTCTCTCTCACTTAAATCCGATTCACTGCAAGTCATGATATTACCCTGATGTCATGGTCCTCTTTGAGAATGAAGGATAAATAATATTTTCCTTGCGCTAATGAAATTACAGGTATATTGGTGCTTCCCCCTACTTTGTGGGCTCACATCTTCACAACCTACATCCATGCTGCAAGTTGATTCTCCCCAGAGGACAGCACTACAACCAACCTCAGGGTTCCAGGGGTAGCCCTGTGGTGAGGAGGGTCCTCCATTCCTGCTATTGTAACTCTTGATTCCCCACTGGTGTGCTTAAATTATGACATATATATGATTACCAAATTAGAAAAATAAGCATACATAAATATATACATAAAATGTATTTATATATCATGCACATGTATAAAATATCTGTATGTATAATATCCATTTATATCTATGTATATATGTGTGTATCTATATCCATGTACACACACACACATTTTTCCCCTTCTAGGTTTATACTCAGGTTTGCTGGAGTATGTTATTCTTGCCTATAAGCCTATATCCTTTGCCTTCTGGAAAATCATATCCCAAGCTCTCTACTCCATAATAGTGGTGACTGTCAAATTATATATGATCCTTCGTACTTGAATTTTGTATTTTGGTTATAATCATCCTGGAAGTTTTCATTTAGGGTTTCTTTCAAGAGTTAACAGGTGGATTCTTTCATTTTCCATTTTGTCTTCTACTTCTAAGAGATCATGATGTTCATGACCAAAAAAGATTCTTAGTTTTTCCCATGATACTTAAGTCCAATACTCAACTTATTTTCTCCTTGATCTATTTTCCATCTTAGTTGTTTTTGCTATGATACCTTACAATTTCTTCTCCTCTTCCCTCTTTTTTTTGCCTCAACTCTGTCTTATTATTTCTTATTGTCTCATGAATTCATTGGCTTTGTTTTTTGTTTTTTGTTTTTTTGGTGAAGCAATTGAGGTTAAGTGACTTGCCCAGGGTCACACAGCTAGTAAGTGTCAAGTGTCTGAGGTCAGATTTGAACTCAGGTTCTCCTGAATCCAGGGCCGGTGCTCTATCCACTGTGCCACCTAGCTGCCCCTATAATTCATTGGCTTTGATTTCATCTATTCTAATTTTCAGGGAGTTTGGTTCCTTTTTAATTCTTCATCCCGTAGGTCTCATTTCTTTTCTAACCTTTTCCTCTATCATTCTCATTTCATTGATTAAAAAAGATTTTTCAACTTTTCTAAATGCTTCCTTCATCTCTTCCAAGAATACTAGTTGCATTTGTTCCCAAGCTGTGTTTATCTTTGCACCTTGGTTTATAGATGTGTTGGAGTCATTCTCTTCTGAGTTTGTCTTGAGAATTCCTATTACCATAACAGTTTTTTTTTGTGTGTGTGGGATTCTTTTTCTTTGGTTGTTGTTTGTTTGTTCATTTTTCTGCCTACTTCCTGACTTTAGATTTCCTATTAGGACTTTGTACATTTTTGGGGGGAAGTTCTGGGCTGGCCCTGTTGCTGCTTTCTTGGATTTATTAAATGTCATATTATTTTAGGATCTCAGGGACAGCCCAGGCTGGGGATCTACAAGCTTTTAGTTCTCCCAAAGTGGCCTGAATCAGGGCAAAGTCTGATTGCTACACCCCTGGTGGGAGCTCTGCAAGTTCCTGACCTGGGTGTGGGTCTGAGCAACCATAGAGTGCTGCTGGACTCAGTCACTATTACCCAGCTTCAGATTGGGCTGGAGACTGAGAATCCACTCTGCTCTTGGGTTCTGAGCCACATCCCTGCTTCTTGCTTCTGAACAGGCTCTTCTCTTCAGAAAGTCACTACTAGGAGCAGATCCCTGTCTCAGTCCATTTTGGGTCTGTGATCTAGACCTGGGTGGTGGGCTACAGAACTATCCATTGGCTCCTATTTCCTACAACCTGCATGAGGTTACAGGGTCCAGGTATATGTTTGGGACTATGGACAGCTGGTGGCACAATGGATAGAGCACTGGCCCTGAAGTTGGGGGGACCTGAGTTCAAATCTCACTTTAGACACCGTGTGATTAGTCACTTAACCCCAATTATCTTGAACATCTGGGGCCATCTCCAATCATCCTGATATCTATCTTGCCCCTGGACCCAGATGGCTCAGGAGGAAAGAGTAATGCTGGTGACTTTGCACAGCCATCCCTCACTTAAATTCAATTCACTGCAAGTCATGACATTAACCCAATGCTATGGTCCTCTTTAACAGTGGCACTGTGGACAATAACCCTTTTGCTTAGCCTCTTCCTGTGCTGGAGTACTCTTTGTGAACTCTTTGAAGAGTTTGGCAGCCACCTTCATCAGTGTACCTCATTTGTACTTGGTGGCTAACTCAGACACTGGCTCTGATCATTGATAGCCCTGGGATGCTCCTAGGATGCTCATGTGGAATTCAAATCCTTTGGTCCTCAAAATTTTACAAGGTTTGCCTCTTGGCAAAGGGTCTGGGAAACAGAAGCTCTAGTCCTTTGCCTGAAATGAATTCCCTTTCAGGGTCTTGGCTATCACTGAACTTTCCTCTAAGTGGTCTGCTACTTTTTGGGAATTCTCCTTTTTCATTTTTAATTGGTCTTTTCAATTCCTGTTCAGTAATCTCCAGAGATGTATCATATTTAACTTTTTCAAAAATTTATTCAGATACTGAAACTTTTCCCCTGATTATAATTTTTTTTTGTTTCCTGATTTTCTTTTGCTTAGATTTATCTAGGTCTGGAAAGGGACTCACTGAGGGTCTCAACTATTGTAATTTGAGGGCTGTCTATTTCTCCCTGTAATTTGATTAGCTTCTTCCTTAGGTGTTTAGATATTGTGCTATTTAGTGAATATATAGTAAATATTATTAATAATGAGAGCTAACATTTATGACACTATGTGCCAGGCACTGTGTTAAGCCCATAACATTTATTATCTCATTTGGTCCTTACAACAACCTTTGAGGTAGGAACTATTATTATCTCCTTTTTACAGATGAAGATACTAAGGCAAATAAAAGTTAAGTGACTTGCCCAGAATCACTTATGTAACGATTGGAATAATGCCACCTGCTGGATACTTACTGTAGAAGAGTTCTGCCCATGAAGGGAAGGTCTTTGAGGGCAAGACCAGGAGTCTTTTCTTCAGGATTCAGGAAGTGACGCGGACTAGTGGGAGGAGGAAGGAGGAGACTGGCGCTGAGTCTCGCTCTCTTTCCTCTGGACTTGGGTGGAGAGCGGAGCTAGAAATGTGCTCTCCCTTTAATAGATAGGAATCTAGGCCTTTCTCTCTCTTTACTAAATTCTTATTCTCCTTAATAAATGCTTAAAAGTCTAACTCTTGCTAAAGCTTATAATTTATTGGCGACCACTCATTAGATATTTTAGACAGTTTAGCTAGAATTTTACCCCTTAACACTTAGCTAATAAGTATCAGAGGCTGGATTTGAACTCAGGTCTTCCTGACTCCAAGTCCAGGGCTCTATCCACTGTGCCACCTAGCTGAGCATTGTTTATCACTTTTAACTAATTAGCAATAATTATTAACCATTAATCATTATTATTTACCATCTCCTCTATTAGGGGAAATCTCTACAACATAAGTTAAGTATGATTTAAGCTTGGGATCATGAGTTTCTAGAATAGGGTTTCCCTCTCTGAAGAAGATTAAGAAAATTCCTTGCTAGAAAAAGTACTCAACATCCAAGGTAGATATCTGATCTAGAACAGTTATTTATTTCTTCTACCATAAAAGAGATGCTTTAAAACACAAACAACTCCCAATTTCACATTAACAAATGCTTAAGACATGAAACAATAACCAATCACTTATTATAGTCTCCTAAAGAAGCAAATGTTCCTCCCAAGGAGGAATTTGTGGCATTTCAGAAGTGATATTTCATTTTCATTCTTGACCTACACTGACTAAACAATTTACAAGAGATAGATCTCTTGGCAAACTAGATTGTGGCTTGGAATTTCTTAGTCCTTTTACCCACAGTATTCTCTCGGTGATTTTTTTCTGATAGAGGTGCTTCTTCTCCTCTGAGAACTGGTATAGTTGCATGAGGTCACTAATAATGACTGTGAAATCTTGGAAATTTGAAACTTACAAGCTAGCTATCAAGACTGGAAACAGGAGGTCTGGTTCATGAACAGACCCAATCATCTTGCTAAGAGGCATCTGCATGTAGAGAACACCAGGGAGCTGCTTCTTGCAGAACTGTGGAGACTGGGGCACATGGACATTCTATAAGTAGTTCACATTGGCCTACCACATGGTGAAGAAGGCTATTTTCCATTGATTGGATTTTCATGGGATTGAGTTTGAATTTTGAATGGGAAAGAAGACGATTACTTCACTCACTGTGTCCAGTAACACCATATGGTAAGAGGAGAGCCTTAGGGCCTTCTTATCCCTGCCTTCCAGGATCATACAACCCTCAAAAATGGGTTTGAACTTTTTGTTTATTCCTTTCCGTTCCAGGTAGAGGGAGTGGTGTCTCTGACCTTGGGAATTTCAAAGTCCTGAAGCATGAACCATAGGAATCCAATCCACCATTCCAGGAATTCATGACAAATGTTTTAACCAGCCCAGCTTTGAGGCCTTTAGGAGTATGGAATGATCATTTGGAATGACCATCAGGACTACAGCCCTGTAGAAGCCTGCAATATATTTTGGGATATGAACTTGGTGGGACAAATGCTATGTAGGAACTGACCTAAATTGTAAGCCTAATCTCCCTCTCCCCCCATGCTAAATGGCATGGCAGGATTAAGTCTCTGAGACATTGAGGAAAATGTACATTTGTTCTTGCTATATTATTAAGTAAATATCCTTTGAAAAAGCTACCTGGCAATATGTGGTTAAGTGGAACTGAGGTTAGGGAAACATGGGCTTCAGCCAATTGCAGAAAAGAGATATCTGCAACCTCCACAGGATACCCTAATACTATGAGGGGGCAGATGCAACAGGTCTTGATAAAGGGTGGGGGTAGAGAACACATTTTACATAGGAAAGAAACACAAAACTACAGGGATAATGATGGATTATCATGGTCATTGGTGGGGGTGGGAAGGGGAGAGAAATGCTCTCTTCTCTCTGCTGGAAGTCCAAAGGAAAAGCTATTTGAGTTCCAAGAGCTGTGCTCAGAAGAGGGAGGGAGAAAGCCCAATTTTTTCTCCTTGGCTCCTCTTATTGCCTACTAAATAGGAATCATTTCCTGGTTCAGTCACCAATTATCTTTGACACAAAGTCAAAAGGACCAAGGAACTAATCAAGATTTTTTGGGACTTTCATATCATTTAGCAAGGAGCCAAAATATATAGTTCACAGAAAGAGGTCAGTACCCATGCTAACCTATTGTATGCTTTGGGGTAAATTTGTCATCTTTCTTTACATTATATCTGATTTATCAGAATGTGTGGCACTCTGGAGTGAAATAGTTGGTGAATAGAGTAAGATAAGCATGGGATTTCATTAATGGCTAGAAACTTAGAGCAAAACTTCTTTTTTGAAGAAAGGACAGAAGAAAGAACTTCTGACCAATGAAAAAAAGTTGAAATTGGTTCAAAATACTGAACTGAGACAAAAAACTACCTAGAGAAAATTCTTGCAACTATGTGTTTTTCCTTGGGAAAGAGTTTAATGTAGAAGTTAGTATTTGGTTGTTATATTTCTAAAATGATGTTCAATAGTCATTCATGTTATTTGTAGAGTTAAATTTGTATTTTTAAGGATATAATTCAGATATTATTTGATGATCAAACTTAAATCTTCAATTGTCCAAAGTATCTTGGAAACTACATTATGTGGATGAATACACTTTTTATGTATCTATAGTTTATGGAGGCAGGAAGTATGCATGCACATGCATATGTGGTTTTGTAGGAGTACTTTTCCATTTATTATGAGTAGATTAATATTTTGGTGTATTCAAGAAGACTATGTTGCAGATTGAGCCTCAAGTATTTTTATTAGAGTTCCTAGTTTTGTGAGAAAAGTGGAAAATGCCTATTTTCCCTTGGGCTGCAATATAATAGCATTTTTCTTTGTTATCCTTTTGGTTGGCTACTCCAGCACATCACAGCATTAAATAGCCTCCATAGAAAAGGTCACTTTTCCCCCTTATCAAAATATTTCTGTGCTGTTTTTGTTCCCAGGAGTACGCACAGAAACAACAATCAATAAAAGAACATCACATAACACTTTGACTTACCTTTGAGGAATAACCATTAGGTCAACATGCTTTGCCAAGCAGACTTTTACAACCAATCGTTTTCCTCATAATGGCATTTCCTAATCACTAGGTAGAAATATCTTCAATTGCAATAATAGAGCTCAGTCAGTATCTTTAATACCCTTCTCAGAACTATGACCTTAACATTTTCTTTTTCCTTAGGGATTTCTTTATTATGTAACTGAAATGGTTCCCAGTTACAATTCTCAATGTTTCAGGCTAAAAGAAAGTTTTGCCTGCTTCTACTGCTGTATCAGCAGTGGAACAGTCCATCGATATTCCATTTTACCTGTCATTTTTTTTATTTGCAGATGTTTATATGTTTTAAAGTTACACATCCAAGTGGGATATTTGTACTCAGTAGTTTCATTGGGCTACTTCTCTCTAAAATTCAAGGCCTTTTACAAGAGCAAGTGCATTAATATTCACATCTCATTGAAGATGGGTAAAGGATTTATCCCCATTTTATAGTTAAGGGAAACTAAGCAAAGAGTATAGGGATTTACCCAAGGTCTTGTGAATGAATAATAGGAAAATAATGAATTTTATGAATAGGTATGAGGTAGTTAAGAAAGAAAAGATTGTGGCAATTTATGTGTTGAGTTTTTCAGTCATGTTCAACTCTTCATGACCCAATTTGGGATTTTCTTAGAAAAGATACTGGAGTAGTTTGCCATTTCCTTCTCTAGCTCATTTTATAGATGAAGAACTGAGGCAAACAGGGTTAAGTGATTTACCCAGCATCACACAGCTAGTAAGTGTCTGAGGTCAGATTTGAACTCATGAAAAGGAGTCTTCCTGCCTCCAGGCTCTGCACTCTATACACTTTGCCACCTAGCTGCCCTAGGAGCTTATTTTAAGTTGATATTATTGTTGATGACTTAGTAGCCAATAAGCCAACATCTAAAATGACTTAGAAAAATTTAGCATGACAGTCTTATATTTTAACAAGAATGGGGGAGGTAGGGTTGGCTGGACTTCCTGGGTGAGACAAGCTCGGGCTCCAGGGTTCCTGCCCTGCCTTCAATCAGGATCCATGGATCCTGGATTAGGGACAGTGGTGGTTGGTGTGAAGCAAAAGCACCTAAGTGATCATGGAGATCCAGAAGAGTTGGAGGCTTGCAAGAAGCCCCAGGAATGGGGAAGCTAGGTGGCGCAGTGGATAGAGCAATGGCCCTGGAGTCAGGAGGACCTGAGTTCAAATCCAGTCTCAGACACTTGGCACTAGCTGTGTGACCCTGGGCAAGTCACTTAACTCCAATTGCCTTACCAAAAAAACCCCAAAACAAGAAGCCCCAGGAGCAAGCTCCCTCTTCCCAGTACAACCTGTACCAGACCCTACTATGCCTTTCACTGGACAAATTCTAGCTAGACCCACATAGCCTCCTGTAGCAAGTGCTCATCATGAACACCCTGAAATTGTGAACTTGTAGAGGGGCCCAGATTCACCCTAGGGACCCGAGCTGCTTTTACCCTTAACTTCCCAGTTGGTCAACAACTTCCTCAGGGAGATGGATGTGATCCTGGGCTTAAGAGCCACACAAGGTTGCTGTGAGACCCCAGATCTGAGTTGTAGCCTTACCTCTGCCTATTGGGTGACTGTAGGCAAATATCTTCCCCTCTTCGGGCCTCAATTTCCATATCTGGACAGCTTTGAGATCATGAGTGACAGGTACCTTAGAGACCTGGTTCCTAATGACTTCTTTTCTGACACTGATACCCCAGATGTGGAAAGTGATTCTTGGCCCTTGTGTCCTCCTCTGAGGTAACCTGCTCCCCTGAAGCTAGATGGGACTGTACTGAACTGAACCAAATCTTGGAAATCAAGGGGTCAAATCCCCAAGCTAGGACCCTGGACCCTTCTCTTCAGATATTTGTTTACCTCTGGAGAGTTTCAAGAAAGTAGTCTCCAAAGATTTCATATCTCAGGAACCTGAGGTGAAGCTTCTCAGTGACGTGGGAAAGCCTCTGGTCTTCAGGTCTTTTTCCTTGGCCTCAGTGGCTGCTGGTGGCAGAACAACTGAATGTGTTTCTTTTCCCTAATGGCTCAATGGAACTCTGGTGCCCCTGCCTCTATCCTCCCAAAATCAGAGCTGCTGTCACAGAATCCCTCTTTTCTGCCAATGCTCAGTTACAAGGCTACTCTTCTCTACCCTCTCAGCTTGACTAGCTTAAGGTGTGGTGGGGTCAAGCACTCTTGGGCTGCTGCTCCCATTCCAGTTGGCATTTTGTGTCTCCTCTTAACCTGGTCTCCAAGTGCTCCCTAGTTTTTCCCCAGATTTGGCTTCTGGTTAGATGAAGAAGCTGACCTCAGGGCTGAATAACTGTTTGGGAGATGAAGGGGGAAGGGTAGGGCTGATGGCCAGGAGGCCTAGGCCTCTGGGAAGACAAAGTCCAGATTTGCAGGAGGTGGGGCTCCAAAACTACCCCAATCTCCTTCCACCAACTCTCAAGGTTGACAGGTATGGAAAGAGTCTGAATTCACATTTTCATCCCCCACAGCCCCACCCCAGTGCCTGGCCATAACTGGGAGCTTCCTTTGTCTGCCCCCCTCCTTTGTTCTTGTTCTCTCCACTTCACACCCAAAGTGGCCTGGATGAAGTGCAGTGGGATAAAGGAATCTTTATCTGTGGTAACAGTTTTTTCCTATTTTAAAAATGCCTATTTCACCTGGTTTTTGTGAATAACACATTCAAATTCCAACCTCCCTCCCAAACCCAGTAATGGGTAAATCCAATAATATAAACAAAGTTATAACTGTCATCATTGTAATGTTCCCAAATAGGAAGATTTATAATGTCATTTCATAATTTAAGCATGACCACTTTGGAGACTTCCTGGAAGCCTTATTAACTAAATGTTGCTCTTAATAGCCAATCATGAGCTAAGACAGAGTGAAAAATGCCCATTAATAATATTGGCAAATTGAAAAGTCTGACAACCAGGGAATATTTGAAATAATAATAGATGGATATTACATTTTCATTCTCATTCAGGAGTAGATTTATACAAATTTGATGTATTTTTTGGTCAGAAATAAGTGACATTTTGTTATGAGTAGGGATTTGGCTGACTAAGTGTTCTGAGAGGAAACCCTCCTCTTATCTCCAAAATATACATTGTATGATGAACATTTTTTGATTCAATTTAAGAAGCATTTATTTAGTATCTACTGCTTTCCAGATGCTGTGCTAGACACTAAAGATACAAAGAGAAAAGTGAAATAATTCTTGTCTGCAAGGAGCTTACATATATTACTTAGGGGCAGGGAACAATATATATATAAGTATATGCAAACTATATACAAAATAAATACTAAATATCTAAGGAAGGGTGAAGATCCTGACTCATAGAATCAAAAAATTCTGCCTGTAGCACGTGGCACTTACTTGATCTGGGCTTTGTGGGTTGTTTTTTGTTTTTTATGTTTTTGCAGAATAACACTTTACATTTGCATGTGTTTCATACTTTAAAAAATGATATTGCAAATGTTAATCAATAGAATCCAAGAGATATCAGAGGTGATAATCCTATGAATATATGAAAAATGACTGCTTGTATATATTCCAACCTACCAAATATTGACCATTATCAATAATGATTGAATTACAATTCAATTCAGTCAACATTTATTGAACACATACTATTTACAAGTAGCTGAGGGAAGAAGGAAAGTAAAAGGGAAAGGAGAAAGGGAAAGATATACCTAACTGAATTCAGAATTCTAGAGAATAACAAATAATCTTGAAGAGATCTCTTTTCTTTAAGAAAATTACAGATAGCTAGGGAAAATTTCATGCAAAAATGGGCATGATAAAAGACAAAAATGGTAGGGATGTAACAGATGTAGAAGAGATTAAGAAGAGGGGGTAAGAATACAAAAAAGAATTATAAAAGAGAGATATTAATATCACTGAAAACCACAATGTTGTGGTTACTGATCTAGAGCCAGAAATCTTGGAGAATGAAGTAAAGTGGGCCTTAGGAAACGTTGCTAACAATAAGGCTAGTGGAGGTGATGGAATTCCAGCTGAGCTATTTAAAACCCTAAAAGATGATGCTATTAAAGTGCTATACTCAATATGCCAGCAAATTTTGAAAACACAATAGTAGTCACTGTTTTGGAAAAGATCAGTTTATGTTCCAATCTTAAAGAAGGGCAATGCCAAGGAATGCTCAAATTATCAAACAATCGTGCTCATTTGACATGCCAGCAAGGTTATGCTTAAGATTCTGCCAATGAGGCTTCAGGAATATGAGAACTGAGAATTACTTGAAGAACAGGCTAGTTTTTGAAGAGGCAGAAGATTATCAACATTAACTGGATTATGGAGATAGCTAGGGAGTTCCAGAAAAACATCTATTTCTGTTTCATTGACTCCACCAAAGCATTTGTGTAGATTTCAACAAAATGTGGCAAGTCCTCAAAGAGATGGGAGTATCAGGTCATCTTGCTTTTCTCAAAAGGAACATGTATATGCTAAGAAGGGACAGTTTGAACCAAACATGGAACAACATGATTAGTTTAAGATAGGAAAAGGAGTATGACAAAGCTATATATCATCACCTTATTTATTGAACTTATATGAAGAGTACCTCACTTGAAATTCCAGGCTAAATTAATTAAAAGTTAGAATTAAGGCTGCTGGGAGAAATATCAACAATCTCATATATGCAAACTCTCATATATGGCAAACAATACCACCATGATGGCAGAAAGTGAAGAGAAATTAAGAAGCTTTTATGATGAGGGTGAAAGAAGAGTGTAAAAATTGGCTTGAAGCTTAACATAAAAAAAAACCCTAAGATCTTGGCAACTAGTCCATCACTTCCTGGCAAATAGAGGGAGAAGAAATGGAAGCAGTGTCAGATTTTATATTCTTTGGCTCAAAGGTCACTGCAGACAGTAACTACAGCAATGAAATGAAAATATACTGGCTTCTTGGAAGGAAAGCTCTGGTAAATTTGGACTTCATACTAAAAAGCAGAGACATCACCTTGCCAACAAAGGTTTGTGTAGTCAAAGCTATGATATTTCCAGTAGTAATACATGGCTGTAAGAGTAGGACTTTAAGGAAAGTTGAATACCACAGAATCAATGCTTTCGAATTGTGGTGCTGGAGAAGACTTTTGAGAGTTCTTTGGACAGCAAGGATGTCAAATCAGTGAATACTTTAATGAATTAATTCAGGCTATTCACTGGAAGGTCAAATACTAAAGCTGAAGCTTAAATACTTTGGCCACATAATGAAAAGATGGGACTCACAGGAAAAATCCTGATGTTGAGAAAGATAGAAACAAAAGGAAATGGGGAGGATAGCTTATGAGATCGATATATGGTGTCATGGAAACAATGAACATGAACTTGTATAGATTTTGGGAGATAGTGGAAGATAGAAGGGACTGGCATGCTATGGTTCATGGTGTTATGAAGAGTTGGACACAACTGAGCAATAACAAACAACATATGCAAGGCCTTTTACTCAAAGGAGATCCAAAAGCAAAAATGAGAGATTCTTTCCTTAACTTGTTTATATTCTACAGGAAGGGTGGATAGTATGGATAACATATACACAAATTAGTATAATATGAAGAAAATTGAGGAGGGAGAACTTGAATTTTATTGCTATTCTTTTTTCTTTTTTTTTTTTGGCGGGGCAATGGGGGTTAAGTGACTTGCCCAGGGTCACACAACTATTAAGTGTCAAGTGTCTGAGACCGGATTTAAACTCAGGTCCTCCTGAATCCAGGGCTGGTGCTTTATCCACTGCGCCACCTAGCTGCCCCCTTTTATCGCTATTTTTAAGCATTTTAATAGAGATAATGGGGAACCACCTATGATTTTCGAATGAGAGACAGACAGAAACAGAGAGAGTGACAAAAAGAGACAGACAGAGACAGAGAAGGAGACATGGAGAGAGAGAGAGAGAGAGAGATGGAGAGAGACAGAAGGAAGGGAGGAACTGAAGGGAGGAGAAGATAAAGGGACAGAGAAGAAAAAAGGGAAGAGAGAGAGAGGAGGGAAAGGTGGGGGGTGGGGGGAGACTATGGGTTAGATGACATGGTCAGATCTATGCTTTACAAAGATAGTTTGATAACTGTTTAGGAATGGATTGTAGAGGGGATGGAGAGAGACTAATCAGGAGATTTTTACAATAATCCAAGGCAGAGGTAGCTGTGTAAGTACTGAATCAAACATAATGAGAGATATGGAGATAGAAAAGATAAGACTTGGATATTGTTCAGATATAAAAGGAAAAGAAGAAGGAAAAGTCAAGTATGATTTTGAAGTTATGATCATAGGTTTCTGGGAGGATAGTGATACATGATGCTCTTAACAGAAATTGAGAAATTTGGGGATGGAGCAAGTTGGGGTGGGGAAAGATAATCAGTTCCATTTTGGATATGTTGAGTTTGAAATACTTATGGGTTATCTAGGAAGATATATTTAATAGGCAATTGATAAGTGACTAGAGTTTAGGGGACAAATTAGGGCCATTCATATTGCTCTGGGAGATGTCAGTATAGAGATGATGTTTGAACTTATGGGTCTCTGAGGGAGAATGAAGAAAGAAAAGGGCCCAGAAGAGAGACTTAGGGATCAGGTGCTGAATGATAATGTAGCAAAGGAGACTGGAAAGGTATGGTAAGACAGAAGGGAAAATAGTAGAGGGCAGTTAATAAAGTCAACAATATAATACAAGACAATACAAAAACATTCAGTACCTATTGGGTTCCAGCCACTGTGCTAAGCTTCTGAGGACAGAAAAAGAAAGATAGTCCCTGCTTTCAAGGTGCTTATTATTTAATTGGGGAAGAAACAAATAAAAGGAAACTGAAAAGGAGTAGGGGACAAAAAGGCACTTGGCAGGCCTGAGTGGAATGATGGTGGTAAGTCAATCCAAAGATTACAGCTGGTAGGAAACGAAGAGTTGGCTGGGCTTCTGAACCCTCTTTAAATGGAGGCTTTGGAAGGAACATTTTGTTCCACTTTGAGTCCTCCAATAAGAGAGTAAGAGGCAACTGGAGGTGCTGATGAGGTATGAGTACCCAAACTGATAGGGATGAGTTTCCTGGTGATGAATGGAGGAGGGAGGAAATGAAGGTGGTGGAGTCAATCCAAAGCATGCACCTGGTGGGAAATGTAAAAAAAAAAATGAAGACAGAAAAGTAAGGGGTGTGTGTGTGTGTGTGTGTGTGTGTGTGTGTGTGTGTGTGTGTGTGTGTGTGTGTGTGTAGGGGCCAACTGTTTCGGAAGAGGAAGAGAGGTAAAAGAAGATGTGAAAAGATAATTGGTAAACACTGAGAGAGAAGCTTCAGTTAAGGAATGTGGTATTTCTCAGGGACTGAGAAAGGGATGATGAGGAAATATACACTGAAGCTTTTGTGTGTGAGTCTAATATTTACAGTAATGTGTTCATTAAAATTTACATTTAAAAATTACAGGTTGAAAAGGAAAGAGAAAGACAATTCAGAATTACTGAGGATGAAACCATTAGCCTGAGCAAGGGTTTGATGCAACAAATTAGTTTGAATTGAAAGAGACTTCTCAAAATCAATTTTTAGTTTATATCTTAATTTAGAAAAAAATGCATGGTAAAATGTATAGATAATTCTGAGTTGGAAATTAGAGGACAAGTTAGTTTATGTACTTCATATACTTATTTCAGTCTTTCAAAAGATCTTGACTTCAGTCATGCAGGTCAATGCAAATCCCACTCCATTTTCACTTTAGAGAATGTTTTTTACAGATTCATATAACCAGGTAGTTGACCTTCTAGTGATGTGCCTCTTGAGATTTAGTTAGTCTAGTTCTGTGATAGTGTACAGTCTGCCATCTATGAGAAACCTTTCAAGGTTCATATGTACCTAGCTGGTACAGTAGATAGAGTACAGGACCTGGAGACAGGAAGATCTCAGTTTAAATTCTGCCTGACACTCTTATTAGCTATATGACCCTGGGCAAATCATTTAACCTCTCTGTGTAAAATGGAGATGATTGCACCTTCCTTGGAGTTTTTGTGAAGATCAAAATAATTTAACATTTGTAAAGAACTTTGCAAACCTTAAAGTGCTATATAAATGTTTATTTATTATATCATCCCCATCACTAAAACCACCATCACATCAACACCACCACCACCCCCACTACTACCATTGTAATGATTGGAATGACGCCACCTGCTGGAGACTTACTGTAGAAAAGCTCCGCCATGAAAGGAAGGTCTTTGAGGGCAAGACCATGCGTCTTTTCTTTGGCGTCAAGAAGTGATGTTTGCTGGTGGGAGGAGGAAGAGGGAGCCGGGCACTCTGTCTCTCTCTTTTTTTTTTTTTTCCTGAGGACACTGGTGGAGAAGGGAGCTAGAAATGTGCTCTCCCTTTAATAGATAGGAATCTAGGCCTTTTCTTCTCTCTTTATCAAATTCTTATTCTCCTTAATAAATGCTAAAAAGCCTAACTCTTGCTAAAGCTTACAATTTATTGGCGCTTTAGACAGAATAGCTAGAATTTTAGCCTTTATCACCAGAGCTGATGCTTTACTATTATCTGCATACCACCAAGAGGTATTGGAATAGGGCTACAGTAAATGATACTTCTACTAATTCTAGTTTTTTCTTTCTTGAGAGTTCTTGAGAAGTATAGGATTTTAATGCAGCAATCACTTTAGTATGAAATGATAGAAAGAACTCTAAACTTAAGAATCAGAATACCTACTATATAGTTCTTTAAATTTGGAGTTACTAGACCTAAACTGAATCTGCTTTCTTCTGTTTACTTCCTCTATCACTTGGAACATGTTACTTAACCACTTTGGGCTTCAGTTTCTTCTACAAAATGAGGGGTTGGACTGGATGATATTTAAGGTCCCTTCTAGCTGTGTGATAGTTTTTCTTATGATATCCTGACTCTGAGACACACTAGCTATATGATCATGGGAAAATTATTCAACTTCTTTGAGACTTTCCTCACCTACACAATGGGGAAAATAATACTTTCACTACCTATATGACAAAGTTGTGAGGGAAGTACTTTATATACCTTACATAATCTCAACTGGGCCCTCACTACAGCAAAGCAATCCCTTTACATATCCCTAATAAACTCACTATTTAACTTACCAGAGATTTTTCCAATTCTTTTAATCTTTCTTGAACATTCCATAGTTCCCTTTCCCCCAACCCTCTCAGCTGAAAGCCTAGCCTCATATTTCACTGAAAAAAAAAGAAGCCATTCACCAAGAGGTCCTTCTTACCTCTTCCTCATCTTACATTAAACATATAGATTCTTCCACTATCTCCTTCACCACTGTCTCACATGAAGGTGGCTTTTTTCTTTGCCAAGGTAACCCCTCTATATGTACTTGTGATCCCATTCCAGCCTATCTTCTCCAGCAGATTGCCTCCTCTATCATCCCCACTCTTTTACTAATCTTCAATCTCTGTCTACTGTCTGCTTTTCTTCTGCCCACAAATGTCTCTATCCTCAAAAATACTCCCCTGACTTGATCTGTCCATTTCTACTAGCTATTATCCTATATCTCTCCTTCTTTTCATGTCTAAACTTGAAAAAAAACTGTCTATGATAGGTGCTCCCACTTTTTTCCCCTCTCACCTCCTTCTTAACTCTGCAGTCTGACTTCTGACCACCTCATTCAACTGAAGCTATTCTTTCCAAAGTTTCCAATGATGTCTTAATTGACAAACCTAATGGCTTTTTCTCAATCCTCATCCTTCTTGATCCCTGCAGTCTCTGACATTGTTAATCACATTTTTATATCCTCTCTTCTTGATAGTTTTGCCAGCTCCTGATTATCCTCCTTCCTCTGTGTTTCTTCTTGGAAGAAGCTCTTCATCCATGTCACACCTGCCATCTGTGGGTGTACCCCAAGGTTTTCTCCTGAGCCCTCTTCTTTTCTTCCTCTTTTCTAGTTCACTTGGTGATCTCATCAGTTCTTATGGATTCAATTAACATCTCTTTGAAGATGACTCTCAGATCCATTTATCCAGCCTAAACCTCTCTCCTCACCTCCAGTCTTCCATCTCCAACTGCCTATCAGACATTTCTAACTGGATGTTCCAAAGACATTTTAAACTCAACATGTCCAAAATGGAACTCATAATTTTCATCTCCAAATTCTCCCCTCTACCTAATTCCCCTATTACTGTCAAGGATACCGCCATCCTCTCAGTCACCCAGGCTTATAACTTAGGTGTCATTCTCAAGTCCTCATGTTCTTTCACTGACAATATCCAAATGGTTGCCAAGTCCTGTTGATTCTACCTTTGCAGCATCTCTTGTACATGCTCTCTTCTTTCCTCTGACACTGCCACCAAACTGATACAGGATTTCATCACTTGAATTACTAAAATAGCCTTCTAGTTGCTCTCTTTGCCTCATCTCTCTGATCTAGTCCACCCACTGAAAAGCTATGAAAGTGATTTTCCTAAAGTACAGACCTCACCATTCCCTACCCAACCCCTCACTCCCCACCAAATTCAATAAGTTCTTGTGTCTTTATAATGCCCCCAGGATAAAAAATGAAATCTTTTGGATTTTAAAGCATTCCATGGGGACAGTTGGGTGGTGTAGTGGATAGGGCACCAGCCCTGGATTCAGGAGGACCTGAGTTCAAATCTGACCTCAGACACTTGACACTTACTAGCTGTGTGACCCTGGGCAAGTCACTTAACCTTCATTGCCTTGCAAAAAACCCAACCCCTCCTCCCCAAACCCAAACAAAAATAAAGTATTCCATAACCCCTCCCCTTTCTACCTTTCCAGTCCTCTTATACCATATTCTACTTTACATATTACATATGATCTAATGACCCAGGTCTCCTTGCTGTTCCTCAGATAAGACACTCCATCTCCATACTCTGTGCATTTTCACTGGCCTGGAGCTTTCTCCCTCTTCATGCAGCTGGATGACACAGTGAATAGAGTGCTAGACCTGAAGTGAGGAAGATTCGAAGCCAGACCCTACCTCAGACACTTGTGCGGACCTCTTAACCCTGTCTGCTTCAGTGTCCTTATCTGTAGGACAGGGAGAATAATAGCACTTATTTCTCAGCTAATATTAGCTCATTTTCACTTCTTGGCTTCCCTGGCTTCCTTCAAATCTCAGTTAAAAGCTCATCCTTTGCAAGAAGGCTTTCCTTATCCCCTTCATTCTATCACCATCCTATGAGGTTATTTCCAAATTATTTTGTGTATATTGTGTACATACATAGTTGTCTGCGTACTGTTCTCTTCTTCCCATTAGAATGTGAGCTGTTGGAGAACAGGGATGGTTTTTATACTTTCTTTGTATTCCCAGAACTCAGCACAGTGCCTGGCATACAGTAAGCATTTAATGAATGCTTGATGACTGACTGTTGTCACCTATTAAGAGACGTACTAGAAATGAATATGAAATTGTCCTTATTCCCAATAACAAATAAATAATACAAAGAAATCCTTATATTATTTCACATGTATAAAAATGACCTTATCGGTGTAAGTGAACGTTAAAATATTTTATTCACCAAGTTTTAAAAATTATAATATCTATATGGGTATATAAATTCTGAATATTCCCCAGACCCAGAGCACCTGAACTACCATGTCTAGTTCAGTGCCCTCAGTAAATGCATGCTATATTTTTTTATTCAAGTAGATTCTGAAGTTCTACCTTTTCCAGAAACCAGTAAATCAATCAAAAAGCATTTTTTTTGCATCCACTATGTGCTAGATACTGTAATAGGTGCTAGAGATACAAATGCAAAATAATTAATCCATCTCTTCTCTCTCTCTCTCTCTCTCTGTCTCTGTCTCTGTGGGGCAATGAGAGTTAAGTGACTTGCCCAGGGTCACATAGCTAGTAAGTGTCGTGTCTGAGGCTAGATTTGAACTCAGGTCCTCCTGAATCCAGGGGTGGTACTCTATCCACTGCACCCAATCTCTACTCTCAAGGAAATTACATGCTATTAGGGGACATACTCTATGTATCTATCCCTATGTCTATCTATCTCTATCTCTATATCAATCTCTCTCTCTCTATCTATATCACAGAGAATGATATATCTGTCTCACAGGAAATGTAAATATTGTTACTGTATCTTTAAGAAATAACAAAATTTTGTAGTGATAGTTTAATTGTCATTCTAAAAGGAGTTTTTGAAGAGACTAGAGTTTAACTGTCATTCTAGAAAGTTACCTGTCATGATTGGAGAGACATGAGGTACAGAAAGAAAAATATCATATAGAATTTCTTTCCCCAAAGAAATGTTTAACCCATATCTTTTGAAAAAAATATGAAAATAATTCTTGAGAAAAGACTTGAATTGATATCGTGAGAGAATTAAACGGTGGGATGGTGTTTCCAGAATTGAGAAGTCGGTCATTGTAATAATGGTTAAAGATGACTTTAGCTATAATCTTTCTAGTAGATGATATCCTCTAAATAACTTTATATTTTTGTATTATTGTTTCATTGTTAATAGTATAAATAGTGAAGCTAAGAAATTTGATGTTTAATTAAGCCTAGAAGTTTAGGAAGTTTGATATAGATAGGTGTTTTGTGTGTGTGTGGGGGGGTGGTCAATGAGGGTCAAGTGACTTGCCCAGGGTCACATAGCTAGTGTGTTAAGTGTCTGAGGCTGGATTTGAACTCAGATCCTCCTGAATCCAGGGCCAGTGCTTTATCCAGTGTGCCACCTTGCTTTCCCCTAGATAGTTGAATAGGAAAGTAGATTTCTCTAGTTTATTTAATATATAACAAAATATTTCATAAACTAAGGTAGCCTTCCAGAGCTAATTGATTAATCAGTGGGAAAGACGTTAGCATTCTGGTATTTAATGTGGAAACATCAGAATATGATTACCTTGGAGACTGAGATGAGAAAATGAATAAGAAAAATAGGTCAGTTGCAGGTTGAGAGAGGGATGATCATCTCAAGTAGGCTAAACATGAGGGTCAACTCCTAAACCCAGAAATATGAGTAAAATAGACAATAAATATAAAATAAAGAAATGAGAGTTAATTAAAAGGTGGGTAGGGTATTAACAGTTTAGAGGATCAGGAAAAGTGTCATGTAGAAAATGGTCCTTGAATTCTGTCTTAAAGGAAGAGAGATGAGGAGGCATGGGGCATGACCAGAGCAAATGCACATACACGGGGGATGAAATTTTGTGTAAGGAGGCCAGTTTGACTGAACAGTAGAGGCATGAAGTAGAGCCAATGTATAAAGAGGCTAGAAAGATAGGTTGGGATTAGATTGTGAAGGGCTTTAAAAGCCAAAAAGAGAAGTTTATATTTTGTTAATTTATAATCTTATCAGAGCTTAATGAAAATCTTTTTTTCACAGGGAATTATAACAAGAATGGATTAGGAGAGAAAAGTTGGGAGACAAATTATAAGTGGTAGCTATATGAATAAAGAGAAGGATCAAATGCCAGAGATGCTGTGCATGTAGAAATGGCAATGAAGACTTCATGAGACTTCTCTCTGTGGGACTTTAGATAGCAAATGCTAGAATTTTTACATAAAAACCCAAATTTTCCATACCTCTCTATCATCTCTTATTGCAGTAATTTATCCCATTATTCATGCATGATATTAATATTTTTCACTGAGACAGTTCATTCTTTATTTGTTCTGTGGCCTGTGTATACATTAGACTTGGATTACAGTGGCCATACTGTATCCTGCTAGGAGAAATCTGTCTAGTTATTTCTACCTAGAAAAACATCATGTATAAATAGGAGTTTAATATTTGAGGTTAAGCAGACATCAGATTTTGTCTTTGTAGTGTCAGAGCATCCTTAAAATACTCTATGTTTTTGAGGAAAAACATTAATTCTTCATCTCATGTCTCGGTTTAATAAATTACAAAATGTAACTTCTCAAATGTTGATTTTTTTTTCCTACTCAGTGGCCAAACATGACCTGGTATCTAGAAAAGGGTCAAATGATTTGGGAATTTTACAGTAAATAAAATTCAGCTAGCATACTTGAAAAGCCATTTACAAGTTACAGAATTGCTTAGGTGAGGTAAGGCAATTCATAAATGATTCATTGGTGCTCACAGGATAAATCTTATTTCTCATACAAACAAATCCAATGAAGCTTCTGTGTTTTTAGCCCCTGATAACATAAAAGAACACAGGTTAAGAACCTGACATGGCATTAGAGTGCTATAAAGTGTTCAATTAAACATGGCATCTGTAGGAAAAATGTCACCCAAGGCACAGCTCTTTGTTTGCCTTTAAGAACTTTAATATGACTTATTTATTGAAAGCAAAGAACATAAAGGATAGCAAAGTGACAACATCCAACCCATCTGAAAATATTTGTGAGTGTCAAGGCAAATAATAAATGAGGCTACCTCCTGATCTTCGGCTTTTCAAAAGATGGACAGAGTTGTATTTGGTGTATTGCACCTTGTGGAATTTGAGCCAACTTAAAGAAAACTGCTCTGGCATCTGTCTTGTTTTAAGCTGATTGTCAAGAGGAAAAAAGACTGGGGAAAGGAGGGAGGGTCCTCATAGTAGAGAGGTGGGGGGGATCGTGAGAAGCAGGCAGGGAAACATGGCAAGGCTGTTTTAAACCCTCACGATAAACTGTGGCTTAGAACCTTGACAGCTCCAGAACTTGACACTTGCATCCCCTCTCTAGGGGACTTCTTATGCCACACTCTACAGTCTGATCACGGCTGCTGAGCTGTGACGCCAAGGCACTGCCTGACCTGACATAATGGGCAGCTATTTACTGCAAACAAGGTAGATGGAAGAACATAGACTTAAATGATGCTCTGGTGTAAGAAGGAATCCACTGGGGTCCCTAGCAAGCCAGTCAATCTTCAGGGTTTTTTTCCCCCTTTCTCTTTTCCTTCTTTTAGGTTGAGTCTGTTTATTTCTTTCCCTTAGGACCAAAGCATGGATGTCTGACTCTCAGCAATGCCTCCTCTGCTAATCTTTCCCTCCCATTTCCACCCAAGATCAATGCCATGGGTTAAAGAAGCAATTGCATGACAATAAATAAAAAAGAAAACTAACTTTGTATACCACAACCACTAAAAAAGACTGTTTTCTGGGCTCATTTTTTATCTATTACTGAAAAATATGAGCAGATGTCCCAGGAGGCTTTCTGGCTAGATTGTCAGTATCCTTTCAGGATGAACCCTGTTCAAACTTGATTTGTGAACTCTAAGTGTCAAAAGCTATAGTGAATCATGTAAACACTTTTATCTGTTACTTGAAACTTCCAAAGCAGAAGGTTCCTACCTGGGCCTTATTTTTGTTATTTGAGGTAGCTGGGTGCTGCACTAGATAAAATTGGGCCTGGAATTAGGAAGACCAAAGTTCAAATTTGGCCTCAGAACAGTTATTAGCTCTGTGACACCGTGCAAGTCACTTCACCTGTTTGCCTCAGTTTCTTTACCTGTAAAATGAGGATAATAACAACATCTACTTTGCAGGGGTTTTGTGAGAATCAGGTGAGATAATATTTGTATAGTGATTAGTTTTAGCACAATGTCTAGCATATAGTAAGTGCTATATAAATGGTTATTCCCTTCCCTGTAAGGGGTCTTTTATTTTGGGTTTTCCCTTTATTTGTGTCCTTATTTCCATTAGATAATGTACTCCTATGTCATATATCTCTTTCTATCCTCAGTCAGTAACAGAATATTAGGATCATAGTACACACTTAGTAAATGTTTAATTGTTTGAATTAAATTGAATGAAAGCAATGTTGAAGATTAGTATTTCTAAGAATGGGGAATGAAGATAGGAATCTGAAGGGAGGGGAATCAAAAACAGGAGATCAGTCCGTAAGAGTAAGGACTTGAAGTCCATGAATACCACTGGACAAAATCCAAATTAAAACCAGAATTCAGGTATCCAGGTCCAGGTGAGGAGCAAGTCAGACAGTATCATTTAAGGGTCAGGTGTTTGAATTAGAGAGATCTAGTGACCAGGTTATGAGTATACTAGAATTATAGACAGATAACTCACCCACTGGGACCTGGAATACAAGGAATAATAGCCAACACTTGAGGAGACTAGGGGAAACTAGATAAGAAACCTATTCACTAGGACACAAGAAAGAAATCCAGTTATTGGAAAGAAGGGAATAAGTTAGAACCAATGTTACTAAGAACTGCGGTACAGGACAAGAACTCTATTCACTTATTCATTGTGGGGCTGGTGCATCAAGGTCAGGCAGGGACTTTAAGAAAATGCTTACTTGAGAACACCCATAGTCCCCCACTTCTATTATATTAAGGCCACAATTCACCCTCAGAGGAAGATGTCAATGTCAGGGCCCCTATATCTAAAGCTTCCAAGAAAAATATGAATTGACCTCAGGCCATAGAGGTGCTCAAAAAGGACTTTGAAGATAAAGTTAGAGAGGTACAGGAAAAAATAGAATGAGAAATGAGGGTGATACAGGAAAGACATGAGAAAAAAGTCAACAGCTTGAAAAGCCAAATTGGCCAAATGGAAAAGGAGGTACAAAAGCTCTCTGATGAAAATAATTGCCTAAGAATTAGGATTGAACAAATGGAAGCAAGTGACTTTATGAGAAACCAAGACACAATAAAGCAAATCCAAATGAATAATAAAAAAGTAAAGGGCAATGTGAAATATCTTCTTGGAAAAACTGCTGACCTGGAAAATAGGTCCAGGAGAGATAATTTGACAATTATTGGTCTACCTGAAAACCATGAGCAAAGAAAGAGCTTAGACATCATCTTCCAAGAAATTGTCAGGGAAAATTGCCCTGATATTCTAGAATCAGAAGGTAAAATAAAAATTGAAAGGCCACAATAAAGTTGGTCACTGATCATGAAGATAGCTAAGAGGTCATAGGCTCTTACATGCAAAGTGTCCCAGAATCTGAGTTAATACTCAGACTTGCCCTGTACTAATATAGGCAATGTCAAGGAATGTTCAAATTACCAAACAATTGCATTCATTTCACATGCCAGCAAGAATAATGCTTAAGATTTTGACAATGAGTCTTCTTCAGTGTGAACTGAGAATTACCAGAAGAGCAGGCTGGTTTTTGAAGAGGCAGATAAACTAGAGACCAAATTGCTAACATTTGCTGGATTATGGAGATAGCCAAGGAGTTCCAGAAACATATCCACCTCTGCTTTATTTACTACACTAAAGCCTTTGACTGTGTGGATCACAACAAAATGTGGCAAGTCCTCAAAGATACAGGAGTATAGATCATTTTACTTCTCTCCTGAGGAACCTGTATATACCAACAAGGAACAGTTTGAACCAAACATGGAACATGGTTGTTTTAAGATAGGAAAAGGAGTATGACAAGGTTATGTATTTTCACCTTATTTATCTAACATATGCAGAGTACTTCATGTGAAATGCCAGGGTAGATGAATCAAAAGCTGGAATTAAGGTTCCTGGGAGAAATATCAACAATTTCATATATACAAACAATACTATCCTGATGGCAGAAAGTGAAGAGGAATTAAGAAGCCTCTTGATAAAGATGAAAGAGGAGAGTGTACAAGCTGGCTTGAAGCTTATCATCAAAAAAGGAAAGTTATGGTAAATCTGGACTTCACACTAAAAAGCAGAGACATCACCTTGCCAATAAAGGTCTGTACAGTCAAAGCTATGATTTTTCAAGTGGTAGTGTGTGGCTGTGAGAGCTGAACTATAAGGAAAGCTGAGTGCTACAGAATTGATGCTTTTGAATTGTGGTGCTGGAGTCCCTTGGACAGTAAGGAGGTCAAATCAGTCAATACTTTAATGACTTAATTCAGGTTATTCACTGGAAGGTCAAATACTAAAGCTGAAGCTTAAATACTTTGGCCACATAATAAGCGGATGGGACTCATTGGAAAAAACCCTGATATTGAGAAAGATTGAACCAAAAGGAAATGGGGTGGGGGCAGCTAGGTGGCACAGTGGATAGAGCACCGGCCCTGGATTCAGGAGGACTTGAGTTCAATTCTGGCCTCAGACAGTTGACACTTACTAGCTGTGTGACCCTGGGCAAGTCACTTAACCCCAATTGCCTCAAAAAAAAAAAGTAAATGGGGAGGACAGATGATGAGATGGATATCTAGTGTCATGGAAACAATGAACATGAACCTGGACAGACTTTGAGAGAGAGTGGAAGATAAAAGGGCCTGGCATGTGATGTTCCATGGGGTTACAAAGAATTGGACAATGCCCCACCCCCCATCATGGTCTCTCAAGACTTTGTTGGAGAGGAGGACATCTAACAATTGAGGACCTGAGCTATTTCCCCAGGGCATTTGGAATCTTCTAAGGGAGCAGGGATCTTAAGACCATAGCATTTCCCTTCAGTGAGAGCGAATAAGGAAGTCAGAGGATGTCTAAAAATGCTTCCTTATTAGATATCCTCCTAGAGGAAAGATCAAAGAAAGCATTGGACCAGGCGATCATTCTTATTCCTTGTTTGGTATAAATTTACCTTGGCTATACCTTCTGGGAAGTAAGTAGGACATTCAATTCTAAAAGTCAGAGGCATTATGACAGAAGTTGTTTCTTCAAGGGACTGTTAATGCCAGCTTCTGGGCAGGGGGAAGGGAGGTGAAAAAACACAAGCATATGATAGTTGTAGGTCTGATTTTAGACCTTATTTGAGGTAAAGTGGGTGGCTTGATTAGGATCCATGGTATAGGAATCCTTTCAAGGAAGAAAGCTATGAGAGCTTTGATGATATGGCAGTGTACTTGACTGGTACTGCAATGCCATATTCCAAATAGGTATCGAGGGACATAAGGCCAGACCTCTTGGCCTGAGATGCCTTATAGGTGGCTTACTAATTCCAGGCACTATGCTAAGCACTAGGTATATAAAGAAAGGCAAAAACAGTCCCTGATCTCAAGGACTTTACAATCTAATTTTGTGGCATAAGTTTTATTAACCTGAATCTAAACTCTGCCAGGCTGTTTTCCCATTTTCTCAATAGTTCTTGTTAAGGAGGACAGCATAGGCAAATTGGCAGTGAGAGGCAGGTTGAAAACTGTGCAGAATAGATCTGATATTAAATGGATGCTCTGATTGTCAGGAGGAGCATTGAAGGTCAGGAAGTAACTATTTGCTTTGTACTTGGTAAGGGGAATAAAGTGGTCCCTCATCCATGGCCACAATATGGTATCATTGTCCAAATGTCCATATCAGTGCTAGAGTCAGTACCTAGCCTCTGCTAGTCTCGAAAAGGTATCATCCAGGATATTTAGTTCATTAGAAGTTATTCTTATTAGAGCTGACATGATCCACATTGTCAGGGGAGACATTAGCAAAATTCTTCCATTAGTTCCGACCCCAAAAGGGAGAGCCTTTAATTACATAGTTCTGTTCTTTCCAGGCCCTTAATCACTAAGCCAGATTCATGGGCATTGCCCAAGAATCACTGTAGATGAAGATCTTATTCATCCTATATCCCTCCTATGCCATTCATGAGGTCTCTGGCTCAGCCTGGACAGTATTTGCTAGAACTTTCAGACTCCAGGGTACCTAGCCACTGTTTCCTGCATTAGTGGCTGCCAAAGTCCAGTTGTGCACACCTCTCTCATATTGAGTGGAGTGAACTATACAAAACATAAAGGAATGCCAGGTCCTTGTAGTCAGGTACCATTGAGCTAATGGAAAAGACAGGTGGTCAGGCTGAGACTATAAGCTTTACATTTTGGCAGAATTCCAGTCTGTTGTTGAAGAACACTTACACTGGGGGCCCTATTTGATCATCATAATCCTGAATATGCCACTTTCATTTAAACAACAGAGACCTCCTGTACCCTACCTATTTTAGAGGAATCATCTTATATCACCCAACATATAAAAGCCAGCCCTGGAAGGAGTGAGATTGTATGACCATGTGAAATCTGGTTTCCAGCAGTCAGGACCCACTAACAGATGAGTAACTACTTTTAAAAAAGTGAGATAGTGAATAGCTGCTTGGGGAACTTGTAGCTCCAGGATACTAATGGCCATTTGGTCTAACCACCCACAGTGCCAGCTGAAGACTCCTCTAAGCTTGATTTTTATGGAGACACTCACACCCCAAACATGGGTCATATAGGTTGTGAGAATCCTGGATGACCCCTTTTAGACCTTCCATGGTTATAATCTATTATGGACCCTGAACAACAGAGTTACTCAAAGGTAACTTGGTAAATGGGGGCCACTGGTGAGGAATGTGGATTCTCTAGACCCTGAAAGAGTGCAATAAGTGCCCAGGCTTCCTTTTTAGACTGTAGTGGAGTGTCATTAGCTTGTTCTGAACTGCGACCAAAATCACTTGGATCCCACTATATTTCCCCAAACTTGACTGAGTGGGCTAGACCCAGGATTTTCTTAGGGTCAATTTGCTACCCCTTGTTCCTGATATAGAGTATCATCTGATCTAGTTCTAGTCTGGCCCAGTCAACATTATATCTCTACCTACCAGACTGTGGCCATATGGGGGAGAGTGAAGATAAAAGTTATATTATACTTCTTCCATGGAGAAAGTGAAATACTCTTGCCTAGTCTCAGCCACAGGAATAGACAGTTGTTTTGATGTGCATTTCTCTTATTTATTAGCAATTTTGGACATTCTTTTATGTGTTGGTTAATAGTTTGACATGCTTCTTTGGACAACTGTTTATTCATATACTTTGAGCAGTTATAGATTGGGGAATGGCTTTTGTTCTTATATATTTATGTTAGCCAACTATATATCTTTGATATCCCCCAAACTGCCAGTTTCTCTTTTAACCCTAGTTATACTGAGTGGGCTGGATCATGAATTTTCTCAGGGTGGATCTTGTCCTCCATATTCCTGAAAAGAGATACTGTTCTATACATTAATTTTGTTCATTCAAGAGCTTTTTAGCTTTTCAATTTCACATATTTGAAATTATTTATTTTATCTTTTGTAAATGCCTCTACCCATTGCTTTATTAAGAATTCATCCCCTAATTATAGCTGTGAAAAGTAGCTGATCCAGTTCTCTTCTAATTTTTTTATGGTATGGCCTTTATCATTCAAGGCTTGTATCCACTTTGAATTAATTGTGTCAATTGGCAGTAAGTGCTTAGCACTAGGTATACAAAGAAAGGCAAAAATAGTTCCCACTGTCAAGGACCTCACAATCTAATATTTTAGTATAAGTTGTTAATCTAAACCTAAATTCTGCTCTGTTTCCCCATACACTGGATTACTGAATTCAGTTGTTTCTGATTGTTCCTTGTCTTCCTTGTTCCATTGCTCTACTTTGCTATTTTTTAACCAGTACCAAATTGCTTTGATTACTGCTTTATAATGATTGCTGCTTTGAAGTGCCATTCCTCTTCCTATTTCTACTTTTAAAAACATATTTTCCTTGATGTTGTAAATTTTCTGTTCCAAATAATTCCCCCCCTCTTTCTGCAAGGCATCTTTTTGGTTGATTGGTATAAAACTAACCTTATAAATTAAGTTAGGTAATATTGTCATTTTTGTATTGTTATGGCCTAAACATGAGAATGGAATGTCCCTTCAGTTGCTTAAGTTGTTTTTTAAATTTCTTCCTGAAAAACTTTGCAATTCTATCTAAAACAGGTGGATTTACCCTACTGCTTGTGCAAATCTTTCTATGTCTCTAAGCCTCAGTTCTTTTATTCATAAGGTGGGGAAAATAAATGATTTTATTGTTGACCTAGAGGGTCAGTATGATAGAGAACCAGTCTCAGAGGCAGGAAAACCTGGGTTCAATTTCTGCCTCTGACCCAAATCCCAGATTTGTGATTCTGGGCTTTCTATCTCAGTGCTTAGTCAACTCTCTAGAACTATAGGTTGCATAGGAGGTACCATCTTGCATTGGCAATTGGAAATACCCTTTACCCTCTGAGAGTAAACTATCCTCTACTATTAGGGGGAAAGTAATTTGTAAAGTTTAAAGTACTTCATAAATATGACTCATTATTATTATATACAAAATGCTATTCCTTAGGATTCTGCCACTTCCTCTTTCCCCACAAAATCCAAAGTCACTAGATTGGCCTTAATTTGGATCGCTTTGACAATAATTACCAACAACTAGTGCTTCTTAGAAGTCTAACATAATTTTTTGAGACCAAATTTTTAGTTCAACCACTACATCTGTGCTGTGGATTTTCTGAAGGGAGTCAGATCTGAAGGTTGGGGAATGGGTGTTTGTTACTAACAAGCAGATTCAGAGTGGGACATGCACTATATTTAATTCCCCTGTGTCTTCCCACTAGATAGGTTTTGCTTTCATGTCATTGCCATTGTCATAGCCATGATGCTAGCAATCAATTATATCCAAGGCCAGTTCCTCTGGGCTTCAAGAAACATGTATGTCTGTCAAATCTTGCCTAGTAGCATCTTAATAGAAAGGATTCCAGAAAAGGTTTCTAACTACTTCAATTATTTCCCAATAACAAGGAGTGTTTTTTCTCCTTAATATTGGTTACATTTAAAGAATACATCCCAAGATGGCTTCTTTGGTCTCCATTTTGTTGAGGTGTGACAACAGATATGTGCAAAGTTTTTTCACTGTCAAACTAAAGTGAGTCTTTTTTGAAGTCAAATTATTTCAGTAGGATGATATAAAGCAAAAATTTGCGAGTAGAAAGGATTTATTTTTTAAAACCACATTATTTTAAAACACATTATGTTTTAATAAAGTTTCTTCTGGTTTTTAAATATATGTTACTATATATTCTCTTTGCTTCTTTGCTGTCTTTCTTGCCCTTTTAGTAGAGCACAAGAGTTCATTCACATTCTGGAGAGATGGTCTGTAGGGATGATGTTAGTTTGATACCTTATCTACAATCAATCAATCAACCAAAATGTATCTAATAAGCACCTGCTATCTGCCAGGCACTGTGTTAAGCACTTGAGACACAAAAACAAAAATGAAATGGTCCCTGGCCTTAAAGAGTTTACATTCTATCAAGGGAAAGAACATGTATATGTACAAATATAATGTATATGTATGCATTTATGTGTATGTGTATAGACACATGAAAATATATGTATATATATATTTATCTATATGTATTATGGGGACCAATTTTTAATTGGGGAGTGTTAGCTAAGCGGCTCGCTGCAATATTGGGGCAAGGAAGGAGACCAGCAGCCTCCCTCAAAACAGAACAGGATTTATTTTAACAAGAACGAACTTAAAAAAAACCCACAAACAGGATCAGTAGGATCAAGGGAAAGGAAATAAAATGGGGAAAGGGAAATTATATAACCTGAAAAATACCACCGCCCAGGAATTGACTGAGAATACACAGCAGAGCTCCTGTCACCTTGCAGCTTCCAGCTAGAATGGTGACTTCCTCCCATTCCCAGAAACCCCACACAGCCCTCAACCAATTGTTTGGCTGCTCTGACAGTCACATGACTGCCTTCACTAGGCTTCTAATCATTATAATTTTGCCAGGCCCATGTAGGCATCAGCGAGTGGTGATGACGTGAGGTGTCAGCGCCATGGCAACAGCTACAACCAGTGGGTGGAGCACTGTGCGGTTTGCAGAGCCCCAGGCCAGTCTATGCTGAGGCATAAAAACCTCAAATAACAATTAATTCTTTACATTATATATAAATGATAAATACAATTTTTTTTGTTTGGTGGAGTCACTAGTAGCTAAGGGGATCAGAAAAAGGTTCATGTAAAAGGTAGTACTGGAGTTGGGCTTTGAAGGGACCTCAGGAGTCTAAGAAGCATAGATGAGAGGGTAATGTATTCCAGGCATAAGCAACAGCTAGTGCAAAGGCACGGGGGTAAGAAATAGAATGTTGAGAATGAAGAGCAAGGAGGCTAAATTGGCTGGGACATAGGATATCTATTGGAAAGTAAGATGCTATAATTCTAGAAAGGAAGGATGAACCAAGATTAAAGGGCTTTGAATTTCATACAGAGGAATTTGTATTTGATCCTAGAGGCAATTGGAATCTACTGAACTTTTTATTTTATTTTGTTTTATTTCTTGCAGGGCAATGAGGGTTAAGTGACTCACCCAGGGTCACACAGCTAGTTAGTGTCAAGTGTCTTGAGGCAAGATTTGAACTCTGGTCCTCCTGAATCCAGGGCAGGTGCTTTATCCACTGGAGCTTTTTAAAGTGAAGGAAAGGGGGCAGCTAGTTGGTGCAGTGGATAAAGCACTGGTCCCAGGACCTGAGTCCTGGGCAAGTCACTTAACCCTCACTGCCCTGCCCCCCCCAAATATATATATATATATATATATATATATATATATATATATATATATATATATATATATATATATATATATATATAAAGTGAAGGAATGACATGGCCAAAACTGTGCTTTAGGAATATCACTTGGGAAGCTGTGAAAAGGTAAGGGACTTGAGGCAGGAAAACCAGGAGGCCATTGCAGAAGTTAATGTGGGAGGTAATGGGTTTCTGAACAAGAGTGGTGCCTATGTAAGTGAGAAGAAGGGGATGGATGTAAAATATCATGGAGATAGCATTTACAAGACTTGGAAGCTAATTGGTTGGGGGAGGAGAAATCAGAGTTAAGAGGCAAGGATGTCTTTTATATTGCAAATACTGGGTGACAGGGAGCATGGTGGTGCCCTTAATAGAAATAGGGAAGTTAGGCAGAGGGTTGGGTTTGGGACAGGAGCAGGGAGGGAGTAAAGAGTGAGCTCTGTTTAGATCTACTGAGTCTGTTATAGGCATAGGACATTCAGCGGGAAATATCTGATAAGCTATTAGTGATATGGAAATGAATTTTATGAGATAGAATAGAACTCTCTGTCTCTGTCTCTCCATATAGTTGTTTCAGTTGCATAATGTGTTTGAAAGCCAGATTATAGAGGGTGGAGAAGTGAGAGATGAAAGGATAGAGAGTAACAGGTGTAGATAGCTTTTTCTAGGCATTTGGCTAAGAAATGTAAGAGAAACATAGTATAGTAGCTTGAGGGCATAGCGGAGTCAAGGGAAGGTTTTGTATTCCAAAACAGCAAGAGGTTAATACAGAAAGGTTATATGGAGGAAGAAATTGGCTTTTGGGGACCTGATTGGGAAGGTAATTGAGGATGAGTCATTTCCCCCTCTGCTTATATTTGGGCACATTTCTAGTACAAAGAGCTTTTTCCTTTTAGAAAGGGCATGTGGATAGGACAAGACGTTCTTGAGACTTCTTCTTGATTACTTGCCATTGCTGTCTGAATTAAGATGAGACTACTTAGATTTGGTTCAGGAAATATTTTTTTCTATTCTAGTTGTCTTGATCTTTTTGATCGAGCACTTCAATGAGTTAAAAAAATAAGAACATTCACCCTCATGTGTGCAAACATACATATACATATATGTATATTTGTAAATCAAATACATGTATAAAATACTAATATAGCACGTATCTTAAAACACATACAAAAAATAGAAATTAAGAAGTGATGAAATAAATATTAAATAAACAATAGTTTAATAATTTTCATCATTGATAAAACTGATTTTAGGGAGAGCAATGTGATGGAGTAAGTTCCACTATTTTGAAAAAAATCTCAATTCTGAGTTATCACTTCATATCCATCAGGGTAGCAAATGTAACAAAAAAGGAAAATATTGGATGTTGGAGGGGATATAGGAAGTCTGCGATGCTAATCCACTGTTGGTGGAGTTGCGAATGGATCCAACCATTCTGGAGATCAATTTGGAATTATGTCCAAAGGGCTATGAAACTGTGCATACCCTTTGATCCAGCAATGCCACTGCTGGGTTTATATCCCAAAGACATCCCAAAAAGGAGAAAGGGACTTATTTGTACAGGAATGTTTGGAGCATATCTTTTTGTGGTGGCTAAGAATTGGCAGTCAGGGGAATGTCCATCAATTGGTGAGTGTCTGGACAAGCTGTGGTATATGATTATGATAGAATATTGTTGTGCTATAGGAAAGGACAAGCAGGATGATTTCAGAAAGTCCTGGAAAGACTTATATGAACTGATGCATAGTGAAGTGAGCAGAATTAGGAGAATGTTGTACACAGTGACAGTAATATTGTTTGATGAGGAAATGTGAGTGACTTGGCTATTCTCAGCAATACAATGATCTGAGATAACCTCAAAGGACTGATGATGAAGCATACTATCCAACTCCAAAGAAAGAATGGATAATGATTAAACACAGACTGAAGCATGCTATTTTCACTTTCTTTAACTTTTTTCTTTTATTCAAGTTTTCTTATACAAAATTACTACTATGGTAATATTTTACATGATTGCATATATATATATATAGCCTATATCTGTTCCTAAGTTATATATTTTGATACTTTGTTTAAAAATTTTTTTGATGATACTTTTTTTTTTTAGTGAGGCAATTGGGGTTAAGTGACTTGCCCAGGGTCACACAGCTAGTTAAGTATTAAGTGTCTGAGGCCGGATTTGAACTCAGGTACTCCTGACTCCAGGGCCGGTACTCTATCCACTGCGCCATCTAGCTGCCCCAATACTTTGTTTTTAATAACTGTCATAGCTGGAAAAGATAACTCACTGAGATACATAGATCCAAATGGAAGAAGGGAATCATTTGTTATGCTTACTAAATCATAATACTGACTTTTCAATTCAATTCTACCAATTATACAAAGGTTTTTGTTAAAAATTTGGCTAGTAAATTTCCATGCTCCCTGATGTTATTTAGCTGTTTTTGTAAATTAATCACAGAGTTGTGTTTTTATATTTTGAATACATGGATTAAAACTCACCGAAACTTTTCATTTGGAAGGTATTTAAACAGGTTGGGGAAAAAAACAACTGTTTCCAAGTTTTAAAAATATACAGATTTGAGAGTTTGGGTAAGAAAGACACACTGTTTAAGGCAACAAAACCTTAGAATTTAAATATCTTCTGAATTTGATGACTTCATACTATTTTAGCTAATACTATCTCAAGGCAAAATAAGTAGGTAGAGTGAAGTTCAGTGAAAACAACAATGGACGTAAATCTAATTTTAAATAATCTTAGTAACCTTTTTTTCTTGACTTCCTGTCAGATCTTATCAGATCATCATAATTTTTCCCTTGTAATGTGGCTAATGAAGAGTTCATACTAAGAGCAGGAGAAATGTCATCTCTTCTATTTTCTTATTCACTTTTGCTTGTATTATTTTAACTCTCTTCAATCTGCATTTTCTTTGAGCTAATCTTTTTAAACCACTTGTCCATTTTGTGTTTAGTTAAATCCAGTTTATCTAATCTTTAAATCTTCTTAACTGAACACATGTAATTATAATATATTGCAATATACTGAAAGTGAATGAACAAATTAGAGTATTACTAGCAATCCCTCTGGGCTGTAGAATTCTCACTCTTCTGATAGGATACCTCAAATACTGCATGTGACACAGAACCATTTGACATGCAGACTGAGTGAAGGTACCAGACAATCCATATGCTTTAATTTCTTTCTTTTTTAAAGATAAAAATAATATAGCTCTAATATTTTCTTCCTCCACTCTAATGCATCATCTTGTGGACCAGAACCCCCTTTAAAGAACACTGTCCCATAGGATATTTCTACCTGGATGTCTTTTTGACACTTTAAATTCACTTTTTCTGAAATGGAACTTATAATCTTCTCCTCCAAAACTTTTTGATCTTATCCACATTTAACAATCTTATTATTATCTTTAAGACTCTTTTCTTTACTTTTGCCATACAATTTAGTCATGAAATCCTTCAAAGTATCTCTGGCATATGCTACCTTTTTCCTATTCCTTTTATCAGGAAAGACATTCATTACCATACATATAGATCATTTAAAAACCTTTTAAAACAAGGTTTCTTGTCTCTACTCTTTCCTCACATGATATCATCATTCACATCTGTCAGACTAAACTGGTCATAGTAGTGCCTTGCTCAAAATCCTTCAATGTTCTCTTATTGTTTTAATTTCTATTTCAAAGTCCTCTCTCAGAGAGATTTTAAGTACTGTTATAGTATCTTTAAATGACAAATGGAGTGTTTCAAAAAAGTTTGTGGTAATGGTTTGAGAAAATATATATTATATCCTTTTCCCTATGGAATCAGAGAGGAGTGTGTACTTTATCTTAACCTATGAGGAATCTATAGAAAAAGTTAAAAGGGTTTACGATGAGATGAATCTTGCTTTTAAAAAATAAAATTAACTTTTTTCAGTTAACAAGCAATTATTTTTCCTTCACTTTCCCCATTGAAAAAATGAAAATGAAACTCTTGTAACAAATATGAATAATCAAAACAAATTCCTATATTATGTATGTCCAAAAATGCATGCTTATTCTGTGTCTTTAATCCTTCATCTTTGTCAGGATGTGGTATATAGCACCTCTGGGCCTCTGGAATCATAGTCATTATATTGATCTAAACCAGTTCTTAATAGTTCTCAAATCTATTAAAGCTATTAGTCTTTGTACTGTTGTTGTTGTTGTTGTATAAATTGTTTGCATAGTTCTGTTCATTTAACTTAGCATCAATTTATATAAGTATTCCTAGGTTTCCCTAAAACTGCCCTTTTCATAATTTTGTGTATTATAACAATATTTCATTGCATTTGTGTACCAGAATTTGTGAAGTCATAAATTCATGTTTGATAGAACTTGCTAGAATTTGATAGAATTCATCTGGTCCTGGTCCCCCTCTTCACCTACCCTTGCCTTTTGGGAATATATTTGTAAACTGTTCAATTTCTTTTTCCAAGATTGGGTTTCTTACCTTTTCCTTTTTTTGTCATTGTAAGTAATAATTTTTGTAAATATTCATATATTTTATTTAATTTGTTGGTTTGGGGGACATGGAATTGGGCAAAATAATTTCTAACAACATCCTTTAGTCTTTTTATTTCTTGAATCTCCTTTTTCTTAATACTGGCAATTTAGTTTTCTTCCTTTTTAAAAATTAAATTAGCTAATTTTCCATAACTTCTTTCTTCTTTGTTGTTGTGGTTAGATTTATCTTGATTTAAGCAGGATACATTGAGATCTCTCACTATTATGATTTTACTGTCTACTACTTTCTATAACTTATTTAACTTTTCCTTTAAATATATAGATGCTGTGCTATTTGGTGCATATGTTAGGTATTGATATAAATTAATTGTCTATGGTAGTTTTTTACATGATGTACCTTCCCTGTTTGTCTCTTTTAATCATCTATTATTGTTGCTTTTCGTTACTATGCCAATTTAAAAAAAAATCAGTTAACCAATAGCTGAATTTTGTCCCAACAATTCATTTGAATTATATGAATATTTATATTTCAAATGTTTTTCATGTAAATGATATATTTCTGGATTCTGCTTTCTAATTCCCTTTCTCTTTCCCCCCAACTAGTCTCTTGCATATTACAGGTGAATTCATCCCATTCACATTCATAATTATGATTGCTAATTGTGTCCTCCCCCACTCCTATTCTCTCATACTTTTAAAAGTCCCTATTCCATCTTCTTTTTTTTTAAAATAAAAATAAGATGATTGTGTGCTTATCACCAGTGTTCAGTGCTTGGAGTAATCTACTTCCATCATCCTGTAACCTTTTTTCTTCCCCTCACTTGGATCACAATCAAAGGATTTTTCCCTTTAAATTAAAACCTCTCTCCACAATCCACCCTCTGAGATGTTGTTGTTGTTGTTTTTCATTATGACTAATCCCTTTCTGAATCTACCCTCCTCTTGTTTTCCCTTTGCCCATTTCCCTCATGTTTCAATACTGTGTTGAATTATTTCTATGCCAGTCCCGCTATGCATATAACTTTTTTAAAATTGCTTCAGATGAAAGTGTCTTAAGTGGTGCTACTAGTACAAACCTAATTATTTGAGATAGTAAGCTATGCTGCCCTTCCTCTCCCTCTCTTCCCCAGTGAATTACTTTTTCCTTTTCCTTCCTTCCTTCCTTCCTTCCTTCCTTCCTTCCTTCCTTCCTTCCTTCCTTCCTTCCTTCCTTCCTTCCTTCCTTCCTTCCTTCTTCCTTCCTTCCTCTTCCTTCCTTCCTTCCTTCCTTCTTTCCCTCCCTTCCTTCCTATCATCAAAATATAACAAAAACACTTCTGGGAACTGTGTCTTATTTTGATCAATGGTGACATTAGGGTTTTGAGGGGACATTTGTAGATCTCCACCATTAGAATGTAAACCCTTTTCCCCTTGTTAGTCCCTTTCAATTGCTCACTCATATTTTGCTTTTTATATTTCTCTTGACTATTACATTTGTATTCTAAAGTTTTATCTCAGCCCTGATTTTTTCATTAGGAATAAGAAACAAAGACGGCTGCGCTGACTTGGTCATGTGCATCACATGCAAGACGGGAGCATTCCTAAAGACCTACTCTGTGGCGAGTTAGCCTCAGGCCAAAGACCTGCTGGACGTCCCCAGCTTCGCTACAGAGATGTATGCAAGGGAGACTTGAGGGCTCTGGGGATAGACACCAGCAGCTGGGAGGAGATGGCCAAGGACTGCGCCCTATGGAGTTCAGTACTCAGGAGCAAGCAGCTTGTGCACAGCTGAGATGGGCCTTCAAGCTCAGGAGGAAGAAAAATGAATGAGACGCAGGAACTGACGGGCAATAAAGAGCTCAGTTTTCCGATGTCCTCTTTGCGGCAGGAGCTGCAGCTCCCATATGGGACTGCACAGCCACACTGTGGCCTGCGGCTTTTCAAGGCACTGATCCATGGTTGTTTGAGACTGGTGGAAGCCTACTACTACTGCTCCATTTCATTGAAGCATCATTTTATCCTCCTATATATATCATACTTACTTTTTCCCCTTGGGTAATTTTTTTCTTGGTTATAAATTCATATCTCTTGACTTTTGTAACATCATATTCCAGCTTTCTTTCCCTGTTTCATGGCAGCTGCTAAGTCCTGTGTGATCCTGACTATGGCTCCATAGTATTTGAATTTTACTTTCTGGCCACTTGTAGTATTTTTCTTTGTCTTGAAAAGCTCTGGATTTTAGCTATGTTTTTAAGGAATTTTCATTTTAGGATCTCTTTCTCTATTTTAATTTTGCCTTCTAATTCTAATGATTCTGAACATTTCCCTTATAATTTCTTGAAATATACCATCTAGGTTCTTTAAAAAAAAATTAATTAATTAATTATTTTTAGTGAGGCAGTTGGGGTTAAGAGACTTGCCCAGGGTCACACAGCTAGTAAGTGTTAAGTGTCTGAAGTCATATTTGAACTCAGGTCCTCCTGAATCCAAGGCCAGTGCTCTATCCACTGCACCACCTAGCTGCCCCTAGGTTCTTTTTTGAGATCATGGCTTTCAGGTGGTCCAATAATCCTTTAATCACCTTTCTTTGACTCATTTTTTAGGTCAGTTGTTTTTGCTATGAGATACTTTTACAATATCTTTACTTTTAATATTTCTTGTTGTATCATGGAATCAATAGTTTTTGTTTGGTCAATTTAGATTTTTAGGACATCTGTTCAATATGTTTTTGTAAATGTTGTACTAAACTGTTGATTTGCCTCCTAAGCCTTCCTTCAGCATTCATTTCTTTTCCAAATTTTTCCTCTAAAGCTCTGATTTCATTTATATATATTTAAATTTAAAAAGAACTCTTGGTTTTTTCTTCAAGAAATTCTAGTTGACCATGTGAATCAAGATATGTTTCGCTTTGAGGCTCTTCTTCTTCTTCTTTTTTTTTTTTTTGTGGGGCAATGGGGGTTAAGTGACTTGCCCAGGGTCACACAGCTAGTAAGTGTCAAGTGTCCGAGGCCAGATTTGAACTCAGGTACTCCTGAATCCAAGGCCACTGCTTTATCCACTGCGCCACCTAGCTGCCCCGAGGCTTTTCTTGTAGATTTTCTGGAGTTATCCTCTTCTGTGTTTGTGTCTTGGACTTCCTTTTCTCCACAAAAGCTCTTTATCATCAATGTCTTTTGTTGTTGTTTACACATTATTTCAGTTTTATTACTTGAATTGAGACTTTGGGTTAGGGCTAGACTATGGTAAAGGTAGACTTTTTGGGGGAATGGTGGGGCCCTATATTGTCCTGACATTGTGTTCTTTGGGCATTGAGTGATGTGATTGTCAAAGAACTAAAGAAAAACTCAGTCTTGTAAACTTTTAGCAGGTTCTAAATGGTCTGATCTGGGGCATGATTTGGTCATGTCCTCTGGACCTTGGTTTGGGTCTGGACAACTCAACTTTAGGATTGCCTCTAGGTAGCAAAAGACAGTTGCTGAGTCCAGGACCTGTCAATTAACTGGAAGGCTCTGCAATTTCATAGTGGCAAAGTTGTAGCTCCTCCTCTCCGTCCAGAATCCTAGCCCTGGTAATTTTACTGTGGCCTAAATCTGTGATTCCACACTGGGGTCAGAGTAACATAACTGAACACTTATCTCTCTCTTAGAGTTCCTGTCCTAGTCACTTGCCTGTGGTCTGAATTCATGATCTTGGTTTAGAAAATTAGCCCATTGTAGCTTCTTCTTGGATGTCCCAATTATTCTTCATTCTAACATTCTTCCTTCATCTTTGTTGGAGTAGTTAAAGGAGAGTGCTGGACTGCTTCTTCCTAATCTGCCACTTTTACAGGTGAATATCTGTAATGAACTGAAAGATGAGGCTTTGTGTTCTCAGACAAGTAGGATCACATACTGTTGTATTTAAGGCTAGAGCTAATTACCCCAAATAAACGGGATATTTTTCTTAATCTTTTTCTTGGTCTTTGTTTTGGAAGTATACCTCTGCTAGCCTAGGAGGCATCTGATTTTTTGGGAACACAAGCTATCCTGAAACTTGATACCAGTTGATACTGATGCCAACATGCACAGAACCAATTTGAGACCAAAGGGAGTAGGTGTCCTATTCAAAATTATTGACTGGAATTTTTGAAAGCAAACACATTTTGGCAATTTTCTCTTTCCATAATACTAATATTAAAAGGTACCTTTTACCCTTGTCATGTGACTCTTTAAGGTAAGCTGCTTAAGTTTCTTATTCTTTTGTTCTTACCAGGGTGCTCCCCATGCCTTGCACAAAACAGTGCTTATGTTAATGCCAAGATATCACTCAACCTTAAAAAAAAGGTGTAGTGATCAGTATCCATCATCTTCTCAACTGCCTTGTCACTACCATCAATTAATACAATTGAGCAAAAAATGTCATGGGCCTTGTGAAAAAACCTTTTCATAGCCTTTCAGGGGGAAGTTTACTTCCAGCTTTTTTCCCTTGCATTAGCTCCTGTCATCCACAAAACAACAGAACCCAGTGGTGTCAATTATATTTGATTGACTGAGTAAAGCACACACACAAATAAGGGAAAACAATGGACACAAAAATCTATATATGACTCCCCTTGTCAGAGAGGATGCTTGTCTTCTCCATTTCCATGCTGAACGGTGTCCTGCTGCTCCAGCCTTAAATGTTTCCTTCAGGCCCCAAACTATCACCAATTAAGTTAGCAGGGTCTTCAAAGGTGTCAAATGACTCCCTGGGCAATTGGCTGTAACTGCTGTTCAATAAATGAGGTCTAATTTATCAGTTTAACTTCACTTCTAAAAACCTAATGCCTCCTGGTACTGGGGTCCATTTGCCCATTGCGTGAAGAGATGCCATAGATAGTGGAGGGTTTGAAAGTTATGGGAGCTCTTGTTATTAGCTGTGTGTTTTGTTGGTCACATCTTTTTCCTCTCTCACTGTTTTACTTTGCATTTCCCATTTTCAGACCTCTCTCCTCTCTCTCTCTCTCTCTCTCTCTCTCTCTCTCTCTCTCTCTCTCTCTCTCTCTCTCTCACTCACTCTGTCACTCACTCTCTCTCTCTCTCACATACACACACACACACACACACACACACACACACACACACACCAATTCACAACCAACTCTGGTCTGTCTTTGGTACATGCAGTTTTAATGACAGCTTGAGCAAAGCAGAGCCCTTTATTCCCTTCATGCTGTGTCTTTGTGCTGTCAGTGTGTGGAAACTCAAATTTAGAAAGGCTTAATGTGGTTAGCTCTGGCTAGTGGAAGCTGAGTTAATCTGTGGTAAGACTGGGAGTATAGGAAAAAACAGGCTCATTGGTCTTGCTTCAGAATGAAATAAACTGACAACTAATTAATCAAGAGGTGAGTCTTCTAAGAAGAAGAAAGTGGTGACTAATTCAAATGTAAGAACAAAAAGACAATTAAAAGTAGAACCATGCCCAACCATATGTAAACACTCATAATTAAAAGAGTTTACCACATCATGAAATATATGGAATATACTTAGAAGATAAAAATACCTCTCCTGGTGAGCATTGGAGGTGGTTGGTGGCTTTGGAAACTAACAAATAAATTCAAGGGAAATAATGATAATAATGATAAAAATAATCTAATGATCATGTAATAATAGCTAACGTGTATCTAGTGCTTTAAAGTTTGCAAAATGATTTCCATGCACACATACACACACACACACAAACTGTCCCTAAAGCCTTAACATCTTTTTAAGTTTTAACAGCTTAAAATATTACTAGCTATTAAAGTTGTACACACACACACACACACACACACATATTCATTTGAACATCACAAATCTCTAAGTTAGGTGCTATTATCATGTCCATTTTATAGTTGAGAAAACTGAAGCTAAGAAAGATTAAGTGTTTTACCCAGGGTCATACAGTTAGTAACTGTCTGAAGTTGAATTTAAACCCAGGTCTTTCTAAGTCCATGTCCAATGTTCTGTTCATTATGTGTTATTCAAATGGAGCTTACATTAATTAAATGGAGGATAAAGGAAATTGTGTGTGATTTGCATTGAGGGTGCAATGTTTGGATTTCTGCCACAGTCAAGTGTGTATTAACAGTATTCCAAGTGTAGGCTGATCTCCCTTTGGGAGGAGAAGGTGAAGAGAGTAGAAGAACATATTGCCATATATTCTAGGTTATTAAAGATGATGAAAAGTTCCTAGAAGAAGCCAAATCAGACTTTACTGGGGATAAAAAGGTATTTGTGCTGGAGGAGACCTGACTCTTCTTAATGTATGATGTTGGAGAGTAGCAGAGTATTACAGAGAAGGGGAAGGAAATGGCTGGATAGATGTGCAATATTTGAAGCTCTTTCTGAAGAGGAGGGAGATAAATATTCTGAGGAAGTAGATGTTGGTTGTCCTCTAAAGAAGGATATCACACAGCCCAAAGGGCTATCAGGTGGGAGATTATCCAGCAAAGGTCAGAGGAAGAATCTAAGAAAAATATTAGTTGGTAATTTCTTGCTCAGGGGTACTAAGGCAGCTATTTGCCAGCCCGATAATACTATTAGAGTGGTCTACTCTCTTTCCAGGACAGGTATCCAAGATATATTAAAGATTGTCAGTGGGGGCAGAGCCAAGATGGCAGGGGAAAGACATTAAATGCACAGAGCTCCTGACACAATTACCCCCAAACCAGCAATAAAACAAGCCCTAGAGTGGCAAAACCCACAAAAAGACAGGCTGAGATTATTTTCCAGATTAAAGGGGGTCATACTGGGCTAAGAGCAGAGCCCAACCTTGTGATTGTGTGGACACAGACCCCTGACACACTGCAAAAGAAGAACTTATCCCCCCCCCCGCCCCCAGCCTCCAAATCAGCTGCAGCACCAGCGTCTCCTGGAACTAAGCTTATGGTCGGGTGAGAGGGTTGAATGGTTGAGGGGGGTGGGGAGGGGTGGGAGTTCAGGGGCATCCACATGACCTAAGGAGGAATTCAGCTGTCCCACCCCAGCAGGGAACCAGGAAGAAATCCTGAGCAGTGGGAGGGGGTGAAGGCTCATTGAAGCTAAGAACCACCACAGGACTCTGCTGGCTGGTTAACTAGCAAGTAGGCTTGAGGTTATCTTCGAACCAGACAATAGGCCAGGTGAGAGAAAAGCCTGCCCTCCCTCAAACCAAAACACCTGGGACCCTCTGAAGCTTGGGACAGTATAGCTTGAAAATAGGGCCCCATTGTAAGAGGGAGTTAAAAGGCAAGATGAGCAAGCAAAGAAAGTTGAGAATAATAGAAAGTTTCTTTAGCACCAAGCAAGATCGAGATGAACCCTCAGAAAAGGATAGCAACCTCAGGGCCCCTACATCCAAAGCTTCCAAGAAAAATATGAATTGGTCTCAGGCCATGGAAGCACTCAAAAGGGACTTTGAAGAGAAAGTAGGAGAGATAGAAGGAAGATTTAGAGAGAGGGAGGAAAGAATGGAAAGAGAAATGAGAGCCATGCAGGAGAGCTATGAGAAAAAAGTCGACAGCTTGAAAAGCCAAATGGAAAAGGAGATAAAAAAGCTGTCTGATGAAAATTATTGCCTAAGAACTAGGATTCAACAAATGGAAGCTAGTGACTTTATGAGAAACCAAAACACAGTAGAGCAAATCCTAATGAATAAAAAAATAGAGGGCAATATGAAATATCTCCTTGGAAAAACAGCTGACCTGGAAAATAGATCCAGGAGAGATAATTTGAAAATCATTGGACTACCTCAAAACCATGACCAAAAGAAGAGTTTAGACAGCATCTTCCAAGAAATTGTCAGGGAAAATTGCCCTGATATTCTAGAAGCAGAAGGCAAAATAGAAATTGAAAGAATGCACCAATCACCTCCTGAAAGAGATCCCAAAAGGAAAACCTCCAGGAATATTATAGCCAAATTCCAAAGCTCCCAGGTCAAGGAGAAAATATTACAAGCCACTAGAAAAAAGGAATTAAAATACTGTGGAGCTACAATAAGGATCAAACAAGATCTAGCAACATCTACATTAGAGGACCAGAGGGCGTGGAATATGATATTCCAGAGGGCAAAGGAACTGGGACTACAGCCAAGAATCATGTACCCAGAAAAACTGAGTATAATCTTTCAGAGGAAAAAAAAATGGAACTTAAATGAAAAAGAGGACTTTCAGGCATTTGTGATGAAAAGACCTGAACTGAATAGAAAATTTGACTTTCAAATACAAGACCCTAGAGAAGCATAAAAAGGTAACCAGAAAAAATAAATCATGAGGGATATTAAAAGATTAAACTGTTTACATTATTACATGGGAAGATAATACTTCAAACTCATAAGAACTTTTCAGTAAGGAATACACAGAGGACATGGGTCTGAACTGAATATGAATGGGTGATATTTGTAAAACATTTATTTTTGTTTATCCTTTGTGGGGCAAACAGGGTGGGATGTCTTATGTCTGGGGCCAGATGTGAGCTCAGGGCCTCCTGGGTCCAGGGCTGGTGCTTTGTCCACTGTGCTACCTAACTAATTCATGATGACATCTTTAAAAATAGGGTTGAGAGGTAGGAGGAATGCACTGGGAGAAGGGTAAGGGGAGAGGTGGACTGGGGAGAGGTAGTTCACATGAAGGAAATAAGAAAAAAGCTTAGGGAGGGGAGGGGAAGAGGGGGAACCTTACTATCATCAGAATTGGCTCAAAGAGGGAATAACATACATACTCAAGTGGGTATAGTAATATATTTTTGCCCTGAGGGACAGTGGGAGGGGAGGGAGATAAGGGGGGGGGGGAGGAGAAGAGGGGAAGGAGGGAAGGATCGATTGGGGGAGGGAGCAGTAAAAAGCAAAATACTTTTGAGGAAGGTGAAGATGTTCTGCATAACTGCACAAGTATGACATATTGAATTACTTGATGTCATAGGGAGGGTTGAGGTGGGAGGGAGGAAGAAAAATTTAGAACACAGAATTAGCTCAAAGACCTTAATCTCATCAGAGTGGGCTCAAGGAGGGAATAACATTCATACCCAATTGGGAAGAGTAATCTATTTAACCCCACAGGAAAGTAGGAGGGGAAGAGGATTAGGAGGGATGTATGAAAGAAGGGAGGGCAGAGCAGGTGAGGCTGTCAGAAGTAAAACACTTTTCAGGAGGAATAGGGTAAAAGAAGATAGAAAGGGAAATAGTTATGATTGACTAAAATGGCAAAATGTATGATACCTACTTTGCTGGACTATCATGAAGAAAATTCTTTGTCAAGTTTAAGGTACTATATAAAAGTTATGATGAACAGGATGCTATCAGAAAAACCTGGAAAGACCTACATGAACTGAAGCAGAGTGAAATGTACTGTATACAAAAATAACTTAGCAATAGTGTAGATGATCTGCTGGGAACGCACGTGGTTATTATCAGAAAGGCAATGATCCAATTATAACTGTGAAGGACTTAGGAAAATTGCACATCCTTCTACAAAGAAAGAAACTGATGGATCTGAAGAAACAGATTGAAACACATTTTTTTTTCTTTGACATTCTTAATCTGAAGGTTTTGTTTTTTAAACTGTTTTCTCTCACAATTTCAGCTAATATGTGGATGTTTTCCCATGACTATTCATGTATAAATTATATTAAATTGCTTGAGTTCTTGGAGGTGGGTGGGTGGGAGGGAGGGGGGACAGAGAGTTGGACAAAGTTTTAAAAAATTGTTGATGTAAAAATATGTTTTTACATAATATTTTGGAAAATAAAATTCTTTTTTTATTTTTTTATTTTTAGTGAGGCAATTGGGGTTGAGTGACTTGCCCAGGGGTCACACAGCTAGTAAGTGTTAAGTTTCTGAGGCCGGATTTGAAACTCAGGTACTCCTGACTCCAGGGACAGTGCTCTATCGACTGCACACCTAGCTGCCCCATGGAAAATAAAATCTAAAAAGATTTAAAAAAAGATATATCAGAGAATATCCCAAGATTATCAAAATGGATGAACAACTACTCATTGTGATTCACATGCCAACTCAGATCCTGCTGTCAGAAGACAACTAAAAAGTTTTGATCTATGGATTAGGAAGTCTTTCAAGAAACTGGAGGACAACAGAAACACAGCTTGTGTTTTCCCTTACTGTTGCCCACTGAAAATAGGGGAAATAGATAAGAGAAAAATTAATTTGGAAAGTGAACTCCTGACTTAAAATAGTGGCTGAGAATGGGTTTGGTTTTCTGAATGGCAGTATGAAATATAAAGATGACAAAATTTCTGGTGAGAGATAGAATAAATAATAAAGTCTACAAAGAATATATCTGTACCCGAGTCTTGAAAATATAATTAAATGGGCTTTAAAAAGGGCATGTACAACCTTCAAGCTAAATACCACAGAGTAGCTACCAACAAAGGAGAGAAAGACATATCAAATTGTTCATAGGAGACAAAATCCAAGAAAGAATAAATATTGAAACTTAGGACCTTAAATGTCTATACACAAGTGCCCAAAGCCTAGCCAATAATCAAAATGAGCTAGAGGTTCTAATGCAAGCAGGCAAATTTGATGTTAAGTATCACTTGAAATATGGTGGTATGATTAATAAACCATAGCATCTGATTATTAAAAGAAAAATGTATAGGTAAAATGAAGGTGTGGGATGACCTAACATTTGTATATTTAGAAGCTATACTCATGTGAAGAAAACCAGAAAACAGGAGACTGATTGCATGATGGAAATATTTGTGTGAAGATAAGTGGAGGGAGAAACAAATGTACTTTTGTTATTGAACTAAACTACAGACCACCTGAACAGAAGGAGAAAATAGATGAGGCATTTGGGAAACTATCATAAGCCTGGTACAGAGGGGAGGGATTGAATTATCCATATGTCTCTTGGAGTTCTCTCATTGCCCAAAGAAAAAGACTTAATAAATTGTAATTTGTCTCAGAGATAATATCATCCTTTAAGTTGTTGCCAGGAACCAAAAATGGGAAATTCTATCCTCAATCTGATTCTGAATACCAAAGATTGATTCTGGGGTGTAAATGATGGGAAACCCTAGTGGGAAGTGAACCATTCCCTTCTTGAGTTTGTAATAGAAGAGACAAATATGGTCAAAGTCTCATATACAACATGAATTTGGGGAGAGCAGATTTTAAAATCTTACCAGAGAAAGGAGAGTAGGATACTACTGTCCAAAAAGTTTAGAGGAAGTTAGTCCAGAGGGGATGGAACAATATTTAGAAACTAACATCAAGATACAAAGGGAAGTAATTCTAAGAAGACGAAAAAATGGGATTTGTCCAAAAAGATGATGCACTAGGACTCCCAAACAATTGGGGTTTAAAAAGAAATATACAGAAGTTTTGAAGAAGCCTTGGTACAAAGGGTGATTATAAGAGTATGCATAGTCCTATAAGAATATGTTTTTTCGTTCATTTGTTTTTGTTTGTTTTGTTTTGTTTTGCATGAAAATGAGGGTTAAGTGACTTGCCCAGGGTCACACAGCCAGTAAGTTTCAAGTGTCTGAGGCCAGATGTCAACTCAGGTCTTCCTGAATCCAGGGCCAGTGCTTTATCCACTGTGCCACCTAGTTGCCCCCAAGAATAGTTTTAAGAATGCTAAAATTTATAATGAGCTGAGATTGGCAAGAGAGTTTATGGACAATGATCATATTTTAATTTTTTTAGCTGCTGGGGAGAAAAAAAGGATCAAGGACCAGATTGGACCACTGATTAAGGATATGAGATAATAATTAACAATGGGGAGAAGCAGAGCCTGTCAGTTTAGAGTTCATTTTTTCTGCCAAGGAGAATGACCTTTGCATTGGAGATGGTATAACACAAATGATTCAACTGGGATTTGATACCAGGAGCCTGCTTTTTTGGGCACATTACCTACTCTTTTCAATGTTGGTCTTTGTTGTTCCTTTGCCCCACACTCCTGCAACATCTAGGATTTTCTGGTCCCTGATTTGGAGAGGGGGCAACTTGTTTGCTCCCTCATGGCCTTAAGTTGGCACCCCCCAAACAAGACAAGGTGCAGTCAGTAATGAAGGAATCTAAGCACAAGGTCATAGACCTGAATGCAGAATTACAAAATAGTCAGGTAGGTCCATTTTGGCTGTCTCCAGTGTTATGATGACATGAAAGGAATAATGTGAAATATTCCTGTAAAGGTAGGACTCAACTTAGTCTGTGACGGAATTCTATGATCCAAGGAAATTTAAGTAATATCCTAAGGGGCAATAGGGTTCCCAAAGATTATTGATCTGAATGACAAGGGTTGAACTTGAAATGATAATGTGTAGATGAGTACTTTAAAGATAATTTTTGACAGCTGTTTTGGAGGATGGATATAGAGAAGAGACGACTGAAAGATGGGGGTTTAGTTAGGAAGCTGTTAGAACAATCTATGCATTTCACTCAGCATCAGTTCACGTGAATTCAAGACAAAGTTATCCTGCTTGTCTCCTTTTGTTACCAGAGTTTTAATGGTCCTTCTCCACCCCAGAATTGCTGCTGTCTTGGAATGTGAGACATCAGAGGGAAAAAAAGGAAACTATATTGAGATACAACCCTTGAAAATTCCTAATTATCTTTTTCTTTAGCCCATGAATACTTCTGCTCTTCCATTCCATACCACTTTCCGTGCCACTGATTTGGTATATAGTAGCTGCCAACTGCTGGCTGTTTGCTGCAGCTAAAGCTCTCAATCTAAACTAGGTGCAATAAAGGATGAACTGGGTCAAACACTGGAAAACTGTGGTGGCAAAGACAGGAATCCTGGAGAGCAGATAGGACCAAGGTGTTATAGAAGCAGAGCTGGGACTACTGTAGTGAGTGGACCAATACAGTGGAAGTAAACAGGCTTATTCCTGTCAGAAAAGCTCTAACTTCAAGCTTCTTCTGGTGTTGGACCAAGATATCAACTGAAGATCCCCAGAGCTTCCCCCACTTTCTATGATTATTTGCAAAGCAATTCCTGGTAGGTTTGAAATATGCAATACCTGTAAACTGTCCAAAGAGAAAGAGGAGATTAGTGGGTAGGGGGAAGTTACTAGGAAAAAAATGTTCTTTATAATTTTGCTGTGCAAAATTTCTCATACTGTTCTTCACTGTGTTTTGATAAACCATGTATGTGACCACTGAAAACTCAGCCATCTAGACTTTTTAAATGGCACCCTTCCCTTTTCGTAGGTTTACACAAAACAGGACATTAACTAGGTGGGAGGTCTTCTGGAATGCTTACCAAGTGCACAGGAAGTCACTGTCTGAATTGCTGTTCCATCTCCTGCCTCTTTACATGCCCAAGATATACTTCCTCCTGTCTCTAGAATCTTTGGATTTCTTCAAGACAGTTCAGCTACCACATTGATGGGGAATATTTCTTGATTTCTTCAATTTTAAAGGTTCTCTTCCTCCTCAAAGTACTTTGTCTTATTTATCTATTTACCCGGGGTTTTACCTAGTGGAATATAAGCCTCTTCAAGGCAGGGATCACTTGGTTTTTGTCTTGTATCCCCAGTCCCTTGTTAGGTCTCATAGATAGTAAACACAATAAATATTTTAAAAATGAATTTAATCCCCTACTTTAGAGATGAATGAATGAAAAAAAGACCCCAAATATTAAGAAACCTGCTTAAATTTAGGGAATTGTGTTAGGCACTGGGATACAAATACAGAGTGAGATAGTGCTTGCCATTAAGGAACTTAATACTTAAAAAAAATTTCTGCATTATGTCATTTTGTCAAGAAGATTCAGAACACAAGGGGAAAACCTCAAAAAAGAAAAAAAAAACCCAAAAAGTAGAAACAGCATGGTTCAATCTGGAAGTGGGGAAAAATTTTCTATCATGAGTTCTTTGTAATGTCTTGGATCATTGCACTGCTGAGAAGAGTCAAGTCTATCACAGTTGATCATCACACAATGTTGCTGTTTCTATGTACAAAGTTTTCCTGGTTCTGCTCACCTCACTCAGCATCAGTCCACTTAAGTCTTTCTAGGTTTTTCTGAAATCTGCCTGCTCATCATTTCTGATAGAACAATAATATTCCATTACATTCATATACCACAACTTGTTGAGCCATTCCTCAATCGATGGGCATTCCCTTGATTTCCAATTCTTTGCCACCTCAAGGCAGCTGTTATGAATATTTTTGTACATATGGGTCCTTTTCCCTTTTTTATCTATTATCTCTTTGTGATACAGACCTAGTAGTGGTATTACTGGGTCAAAGGTCACAGTCCCATAGCCCTTTGGGCATAGTTCCAAATTGCTCTCCAGAATGGTTGGATCAGTTTACAACTCTACCAACAATGCATTAGTGAAGAACTTAGATACTTAAGAAGGAAACAGCACACACAGGCAAATGTTGGCCAAGGAAGAGAGTTTTGGTCTAGGGAGTCATGGGATTATTACATATTTTCTACTAGCAGTAGTAATATTGATTTGACCATTGTTTGTGAAATTAGTAGTGGAAGGGGGCTTCTGGTGGTATGTATGTGATGGCTGGATAGATGCCAAGGTGACTGGGTAGGCCTTGAATGGATGGGATTTGTGAAGCATCGTCTGGGAGTTACTAGTTATAATAGATTAGGTGATTTTGAAGCCACTCATTCACAAATCAGGACAGACCAATCCCAGGGCAGGGTTCTAAAGCTGAGTGGATTGATTTTTCCTGGGAGGGAGGGCAAAACATGGTCTCTGAAGCTCTAGTGTGAAGGGTGGCTATTACAAGTCAGGGAGAAGGAGGCAGCATCCAAGTCAGATGAGAAGATGCCCTGCCATGATATGTAGGAGGTCCTCATTTCCTGGCAGATGGGTGAATGAAATGAAGTTACCAAAGCTGGAAGAGGTTCGGTGAAGCCTAAACTCACATAGCTAATCAGGATTAGAACCAGGATTTGAACTCTGGCCAACCAACTCATTCCACTGCACCATCACTTAAATGTTCATAATAAGAAGAAACAATTCAACCACAGAAACATAAAATTTGAAGTATAATGTTCCTATTTCTTCCATTTTATTTGCTGTCCGTTCATACTAATAGTTTTCTTTTTAGTTACTTCTCAACCACAATTATAGCCTAATTGGACTGAAAGAATTGCTTTGAATCCTGTGTTATGTGAGATTGAGGATGATTTGGGATTCAGGAGATGGTTTCACAAGACTCTCCCTTATGAAACTGTTACATGATTTTCCACAACAAAAGACCTCCCCTAGATTGCATCAGCAGAGACAGCATCTGACAAAGAAAAATGACACTATAGTTCTTGAAGAAAACAAAACACAATTCCAAATGCTTCCCATTAGCTCTAGCCATTTATCTTCCATGTATTTTTATGTCACCTTGTTTTATTTAGATTGAAAACCCACCAGGCAAGGATATGCCTTTTCAATGTTCTGGGTATCACCTCAGATACTGCAGGAGCCAAACTATGGAACCCACAATAAAATAAATAAGAAGTACATTAGAAAAACCAGAGCATGAGGAGATGATATTACTAAGTACATTATATTATTACTAAAATTTTACTGGAAGATATTATTAGAGGAAGAGTGGCTGGAAAAAGCAATGTATGGAGAACTATGAGGAGGAATAGCTTTGAAACATTTGACCAAAAAATATTGATTTGATAAACATTAATATCTCATATTCACGTTTCATCATGATTTTCCCAAACCCAACATTCTTTCTAGTCATTTAAGTTTGATTCCTCAGTGGGAATACAAGTATATCTTACTTTATTCAAATTTGAAGTCAAATACATATTTATATAATTAAGGGAAAACTTTTAAGGAATGCTTCTCTTTAAAAAGAATTAAATAATGCATTTTTCCTTGAGGAACATATTTGTTGTAAATAGCAAACAAAATGTTTGTTAAAAAGCACCATTAAATTTCAGTTATTACTTTTTTGTGTGCATTCAAAATATTTACAAAAATTTGATTCGGATCCAACTTTCCAGGGACATATCTCCTCGGTAAGTTAAGTATGCGCATGTTGTCATGGTAAAAAGTAAAAACCTATAATCATGTTAGCAGGTAAATTTTGAGCATCATAAGCTAAGGGATTAAATCTCTTTTCTTGGTAATAGATTCTAAAGCTCAGGAAATATAATGGTATTTTGATACAATTACGTACATTTTGGGAACATAGTTCTATCAGCATTGCTAAATGAGTGGACTTCAGTAAGATCGGGAGCAGGGAAAAGGGAAGGGGCTTTAATGACTTATTTGTCTCTTACTCTAAAAGTCCACATTCCTAAGAACTGAAAATGAGAGTTTGAGAAAAAAAATACAATTCAGCTGCACAGATGAGATAAAGGCACCTGTGTGATCCATTTTGGAATGAATGGGAGTGGGAAGGGGGCACACAGGATACATGAGTGAAAGATAGGGGTCGAACTCATGAAAGGCAATATTTAGGAAGAAATGCAGTTCTGTCAGCTTTAAAAGTTTGCATATGACAATAGATGTCTTTTTTCTTTAGCCCCATGACATTTCTAAAACAGGATGAGATACTAAGATTATGCATTATAGTCTAAATGGTCTGTACTTAGAACATGAAAAGTACAATGGAAAGGCAGATGAGGCAGATTTTTCAGTATAAATTGGCAATTTTTCCTACTACAATGAATATATTTTATATCTGATAGACATGGCCAAGGACGGCGTCCTCACTGGCAAAAATGTTTTGATTGATAGCTAGGAATATTGTGAATTATAGGATTTCCTCTTTCTTCAACCTCAGTCCAGTATAAATCGAAAGAAGCATTGAATGGGATTTAGGATTAAGGTTATAAGTTATATCAGTGGACAGAGTTTGGATGGAAAAGGGATGAAGAGTGAGGTCTAGTGTGGCCAAGAGAGAACTAAGAGCTGTGGCTTGGGAGGTGGACAAGCAGAACAGAAACTGATCAATGGGATGGAGAGTAATCAGGCTCTCTCTGGGATAGTCGGAATCATTGTTCATAGGAGGCAAATGGGACTGCAGCTTCCTAATTGTGGGAAGGAACTGGTAGTAGACTCTCCTCACTAAGCTGTGAAGCCCAAGGATTGAAATGTGTCTTCTTAGGGGCAGCTAGGTGGTGCAGTGGATAGAGGACCGGCCCTGGAGTCAGGAGTACCTGAGTTCAAATCCGGCCTCAGACACTTAACACTTACTAGCTGTGTGACCCTGGGCAAGTCACTTAACCCCAATTGCCTCACTAAAAAACAAAACAAAACAAAACAAAACAAGAAATGTGTCTTCTTCCTCTTTCCTTCTCTTATCCCTCATTAGTTGAAATTGGAAAAAGCAGACACCAAGGTATCCCATGTTAAGTGTGTGTGTGTGTTTGTGTGTGCATGTTATGTTTGTCTCCACCAGCCTGTCTAGATGTGACTCTTATTAGTAGATATCCCTAGTGTCTCCTCTATCCCCTCTTCTCTGAGGGAGACTTTAATTCCTGCCTTTAAGAGAGTAAGAGGTTGGGAGTCACTCTACTGACCATTCTGCATTCCTCAGAGAAAGGTTACTGGGCTGCAATTATATCTATCCACTTCCCTAAACATTGTTAGATTAGAGGAAATTATTTTTACATTCACACAGAGCTTTTGATCACAATCTACTAATATGGAAAGAGTTTCCCAAACAATATATACAGGGCTTGAGGGCAGCTAGGTGGCACAGTAGATAAAGAACTGGTCCTGGGGGCAGCTAGATGGTGCAGTGGATAAAGCACCGGCCCTGGATTCAGGAGTACCTGAGTTCAAATCCAACCTCAGACACTTAACACTTACTAGCTGTGTGACCCTGGGCAAGTCACTTAACCCCAATTGCCTCACCAAAAAAAAAAATACCATCTCAAAGAACTGGTCCTGAAGTTGGGAGGACCTGAGTTAAAATTTAACCTTAGACACTTACTAGCTGTGTGAACCTGGGCAAGTCACTTAACCCCAATTGCCTTAAACATCCAGGGCTGTCTCCAGTCATCCTGATAAATATCATGACAGATTTAAAGAGAGAAAGGAGTCAAGAGAAAGGAGAAGAGAAAAATATCCCAATTTTCAAAGAAAGGAAGAGAGGAGAGACTGCTCACTTTAAGCAGGTGAGCTTGGTTTTAATTTCTGACAAAATCTACACATACACATGGGTATGTGTGTATACATATATATAATATTATATGCATATTTGTTGTTAAATATTATTTATTAATAATATTATTTGTTATTTGTTGAGCAATATATTACATATAATATAACATATCACATTATTTTATCATATCATTTATTGATTCAACCATCAATTAATTAATTAACAGTGCATTTTCTCATCTTCCTTGTTGCTATGCAATTAAATAATGAAAAAAAGATATAAAACTCTCATAATATATGCACAGTCCAGCAAAGCAATGCCCACATTGGGCATGTCCTAAGATGCATATCTCATTCCTGATTTTAAGTCCTTCACCTCTCTGGCAGGAGATGGGTAGTATGTTTCATATCTGATCCTCTGGAAATGCAGTTTGTCTTTTTATTGATCAGAGTTCTAAAACCTTTTAAAGTTGTTTTTCTTTATAATGTTGTCATTGTATAAAACCTTTCTCCTAGTTCTAAGCTCATTTCACTTTACATAAGTCCATAGAGGTTTTCCCAGTTGCCTTTGAAACTATTCATTTTGTCATCTATTATGGCACAATAATATTCCATTATATTCATGTCACACACACATTTTGGCCATTCTCTAATAGGTGTACAGAAAGCTGTTTGGAATATTTTTGTACCTGTGGTTCCTTTTCTCTTTCTTTGATCTCCTTTGGGTATATTCCTAGTAAAGGTATAATTGGATTAAGATATGTACAGTTTAATGACTTTTGGGTGATAATTCCAAATTGCCACATAGAATATATACATAATACACACAATATACATACCTATGCCTATACCTACACCTACACCTATACCTATACCTACCTACATATACAAAATAAACATACACATGCACATCCATACATATGTGTGTATCATTCATCTATCTATCGTCCGTCCATCTGTCCATCTATCTATTTGTCTGTCTGTCAGTCTTGCCACCCAGAATAGGTGACCAGTCTCTGAAAACTACTTCAGCACTTCTTGGAGAAGATGATCACTGATCAGAGGAGCCCTGAGCTCCGGGCTGGCTTGACTGAAGATGTGAATTGAATTGTTTGGACTATACAGAGGTGAAATGTAACAATGATTAACTAGGAGTCTCACAAACTCCTTAATTTTCTGATGTTTTACATTGCAACCCAAGTTACTGATTGCTTAAGTCTTGCCAATTCGCATTTGAAAGTCTTTTTTTTTCTAAGCATTTCTTGTATGTGTAGGAAATAAAAATACCAGTCTCACATCTTATTTGCATTGCTCTACCTTTGTATTCCTCTTGGGGAGAGCCAAGTATGAGCTGCAACTGAAATTTTAAGTCTTTTTTTTCCCTGGGGTGTAATAGTGTAATGAGCCAGATAAATGTAAGAAGAAAAATATGACCCTCCTTATAGATCGGTATTTCTCAAAATGTAGTCATGAGACCCCTACAGGTCCCTGAGACCATTTCAAAGTGTCTGTAAGGTCAAAATTATTTTCATAATAATACTAAGATGTTTTAATTTCTAGTATGATAAATATAAATAAATTTAATCCACACATACAAAAGGTCTTTGGGGATTTTTCAACATTTAAAAAATTTATATGTATATATATATAATTTTAGTGGGGGAATGAGGGTTAATTGACTTGCCCAGGGTCATACAGCTAGTAAGTGTCAAGTGTTTGAGGCCAGATTTGAACTCAGGTCCTCCTGACTCCAAGGCTGGTGCTTTACCCACTGTACCACCTAGCTGCCTCCAAGACAGTGTTTTGTTTTGTTTTTTGAGGGGGCAATGAGGGTTAAATGACTTGCCTAGGGTTACATAGCTAGTAAGTCTCAAGTGTCTGAGGTGGGATTTGAACTCAGGTCCTCCTGAATCCAGGGCTAGAGCTTTATCCACTGTGCCACCTAGCTGTCCCGATTTTTCAATAATTTTTAATTTTAATTTTAATCTTTTTTTTTAGTCAATAATTTTTAAGAGTATAAAGGGGTCTGAATACTAAAAAGTTTGACAACCACTGTTTTAGTTAGGCTCCTCTTGGAATAAATCTGATCATTTGCATGGGTCTATAGGAGAGGGACCCCTTAGAGCATGAGTGCTCTTGACCATTGCCTAGGGCCCAATTGTGGTTCTTAATGTTTAGATATAAAGGGACGGTATTTCAGAACAGGTAATCACAAAAAGTCAAAGTTTAATGAGTAATAGTGAAGGATGTGCTGAAGTCAGCTTGGGCAGACTCATGAGTTGATTATTAAATTTTCAGAGATTGGCAAACAAATCAGGGCTTGATTTATTGTTTTGTTTTGTTTTTGTTGATTTCTAGAATTTAGACTTAAGAAAGTGATGGAGAAAATGTTAATATTTCAGATTAAACTTTAAAGTCTGTCCTAACTACATCGCCCCCTAACATACAGAGCCAGATGTTAAAAATTTGCCAGCACACCCCTGGATTGGTCATGTTAGACCAAGTTCATTTTACTTTGTGACATACTCATAGCCCTGGGTATTAGACTAGCAGATACAGGTAATACTATAGGTATGATGAGCCAGCTAGGTGGTACAGTTAATAGAGTGCCAGGTTTCGAGTCAGGAAGATTTGAGTTCCAATCTTTAGATACTAGCTGTATTATCCTGGGCAAGTCACTTAACCCTTATTTGCCTCAGCTCCTCATCTGTAAAATGGTGACATAATAGAGAAGGAAATGGCAAACCACTATGGTATCTTTGTCAAGAAAACCCCATGGACAAAGTCCATGGGGATCACATAGAGTTGGACATGATTGAACAACTAGATATGGTACAATTAGATTTTAGCAAAGTATTTGAGAAAGTCTCTTTTTATATCATTCATTCATTGATTTGTTCAATAGGTAGTAATTAAACACTATATTAAGCACTGTGTTAAGTACTAATGTTAAAAAAATTAAAAACAAAACCCTATCCTCAAGGAGCTTGTATTCTCTTGTGGGGGGAAACATAGTACATAGAAAATTAATTACAAAGTACACATAAGATAATTTCTGAGGGGAGAGTGCAAGCAATGGGTGGGGTTGGGGTGGGAGTTGGGATAAATTTTCTTTAGTAGGTATTAATTGGGTTGAATTTTGAAGGTCAATATAGATTTTATGAAGAGAAGTTTAGGAAAGAGAGTTTTGTAGGTATGGGGTATATTCCATGCAGAGGAATGACATGATGAGATCTATATTATAGGAATATTAATTTGGAAGCTGATTGAAGGACAGATTACAGAGGGAGTCAGGGAGGCCAATTAGGAGGCAATTATAATAGCTCATGCAAGAGCAGAGGAAGGCAAGAACTAGGATGGTGACTTAAATAGTTTAATAGATTTCAGTGAGGGGTGAGTAGATTTGAAACTGGTAGAATCACTGGGGCCCAAGGAATAATCTTTAAGGGCTTCCATCTCTAAATTTTAAGATTACATGATTCTGATTCTGCTTTAAAATGTATCTTCTCTTGTAAACTATTCAGAAGGTAGAATGTCTTTGGGACATTTATTGGGGCATTATTGAATTGTATACCTGTTGGGGAAATTGTATACGGGTCGGGGAAAGATAAAAGTGGATTATAAACTCCAAGTAAGGACCTCTTTGCTTCAGAAGACACAAGAACTCCAAAATATAAAAAAACTTGAATAAATTAGTATTTTTTGCATAAATCATTGACCAGGAGAATGATACACGTGTATTCATTCCCATAGTGGATTGATTCTATTCCATTTCACTTTGGGATCATGTTCTCTCCCTTATGTTCTCACTAAAGCAGACACTTCTTTGCCTTTTAGTGGGCAAAGGACTTGAAATTTCTTGCCCCTGTCAATTCAACCCTCACACTACATGAGATGATTCTAGATTTATTGAAAATTTTCCCCCTGCCTTTTAAATTCGACATTGATACCATACATTATATTTATTGCTAGCCCAAAGAGTTGGTGGTGATTGGTTGGTTGTTTTTTTTTTTCCACCCTGGAAACAAACCAGGAATGAAGTTAATTACCCATTACACGACTAATGCTTCTCTTCACCTCAGGACTGCTTCCAAAATACTTGGAAGCCATCATGACTTATAAAATGTAGCATTTCCTCAGGCTTTCATGGCTTTCCTGGCTTTCCTGGTGAGATTAGTGAAAAACATATACATACTAACTCAACAATAGATGAGAGGGGAGATGAAAATAATGTGCAACAAAAGTTTCCTCTACCCAAAGAAAAGCCATTGAATTCTGTCTTTGAGAATGTGAGGCCTAAGAAAACTTTGTTTTGTGTTTTTCTGTGTATCACTTCAATAGTGCTGTTATTTGAAAGGCACTTTGACAGATGGAATAAGGTGAAATAGATAAGCCATAAATAAATGTCAAATGTATTTGAAAGGCATATGAATTTTTCCCCTGTATTGGAATTTAGAGGTAATGAACATTGCTTAAATCAGTCCAAATTACCTATTAATTATTCAAAAGGAACATCATGTATACAGATGAACTATGATCAATTATCTTTTATGTACACAACACATGTAGTCATTTTCAAGACTGTAGATAATGGAGAATGAAGAAACGGTAATACTGAAGTCTTCTACTGTGTCTCTTTCCTCCCGCTTTTGTTCAGAAAACTTAGAATTCTGACTTTTTTCCTTTGTTAATTGTAGCTATGGATACAATTTTAGTCATAACTAGACAAGTGTGTTTATATTCTACCTTGCCCATGTGCTGTGGCATGGAATAAGGTGCTTTGTTTTACTTTTGTTACAGCAAGTGACCATTATTCAGGGAAAGACTGGGAAAATCATTATATTGAATTATTTATAATGGTGAAATTGGTTGTAATGAGATTGACTCACTATGGGCCATTGGCCAGAGCTTGGGAATATTTTTCTTATAGTGGGTTATTTGATATAGCAATATTCTTTATAATGAGATTCAAACTGTATTTGAAATAGGAATTATAGTTATAGCAATAGAAGTACACACAAGGTAAGAATCTTCAGGCCACTAGAGTTAGGTGATGGATAAATAGGTGCAGAGACAGAAAAGTATAACTGAATATTTATATGCATATGTATACATACATATGTCTTGCAGATTCAAGGGTAAAATAAATGTTACTTATTTAACAGTGTAGGATACAGAAGGTGAAATGACAATCAACCAATCTAACCTAATGACAGATGAGCAAATTCAGTAATATTCAAGGATTACCTTCAACATCCAACAATTCCATCCCGCATCAGAGATAATCAGTGTATTCCTTGAGTAAAAACTAGACTACCAGACAATTTCTAGAAATAGCCTCCAAATGTTATTTTTGTCTTCAGGTTCAGGTATAAAAAAATCTCCTTTTATGGTGATTTTCTGATTCAAATATAGTCATATAGGGAGAGGGGAAATAATTAGTTTTCATTTATAAAAGCTTATCCAATTCTCAGCTTCATAGATTAAAACTATTATTTTATGAGTCATCTGCACATAATAAATAAAAATAACTGAACTATAGTATAATCAATTTGATTTTTTTCTGTCTTAATGACCAAATCAAACCAACTTGATTAAATTGATCAACTGAATAAGCTGAGTTGATTGCTGAGCAATTGAGCATAAAGTTGGTTAAAAAACCCCACAATCTTTTATTGACTAATTTGGTTGTACAGAAATGGCCACAGAATTTTAGGGATGGGAATTAAGATCACTGCAAGATAGGGGCAAACTAAGATGGCAGTGTGATAGAATGCAAAAAGAGCACTTGTGTAGTCATTTTAATTTTGGTTCCCATAATTCTGTGGCTATTTCTTTGCAACTACATTGGTCAATAAAGGGTTGTTGTCTTATTTTTTAATACTTCTGTGGATTTGTAATCTAAAAACCCAGGTATGAGTCTCAGCTCTAGCATTTACCATCTGTGTGACCTTGGGCAAATAATTTCATGTCTTTGGCTTTCAGGTTCCTCATCTATAAAACAAGGGGGTTGGACTAAATGATCTCTAAGATTTCTTTCTATTCCCTTAAAGCTCATGATCTTGTTATAATTGGAATTCATTAAAGGATAATGTTAAGGCCAGATAGATTTAAATTTACCCCAGAATTTAGGCAAAGATTGCAACAAGAAATTTAACTGCTTCCTAGGGAAGTAACTGTGCTTTGGCCTTGAAATTAAAAGTAAATAGGTGTTACTTTAACAACTTCTTTAAGATAAAATATAGAAAGTGAAACTCAATGTAGGAATTTCTATTGTTTAGAGCCAAGCCTTCAGTATACAAGTAAATATTGGATAAAATTATAGAAACTGATTGGTTATTAATTTTTTATATACTATCATTCATAGGTTTCTTTTCGTGCTGGGAGGTCCATATTTGCAACAGCTGATTGGGATTTGTGAACACTTCTGTTGGACCTGGGTGGTTATCTTATCATCAATGAAGCAAAGGTCTATCAAATTAGGATTTTTCATGGAGGATACTTTGAATCAGTTGAGTATTATTAGTTGAGTATTATAAGTCATTCATTATCTCAAAAAGATCCAGTGACCTCCAGCTTGTTATATTGCAAACATTAGGGTCAACATTTTCTAAATAATTTCTCACATGTGTTCTACAAAAACCTATTTGCTCTGATAATCAAATAGGTTGTTCTGGTACAATGGGAAACTGGCCTAGAATGTTTAGTCATTGTATCTTTGATCCAGGGAGTTCAAAGTACTTTTCTGATCTACATTAATGTCAGCATTAATCTTAGATAAATAGCATTAATATCATATGAAGCAAGAGAAAGGCATGTCTTGGGCAGTAACTCTAAGGGATAAAATAATGCCTTAAGATTTGGTTGTATTTGAAAGTTGGACTTAAAATGTTGACCCTCATTCTTTTTTTTTTTTTTTTTTTTTTTTTAGTGAGGCAATTGGAGTTAAGTGACTTGCCCAGGGTCACACAGCTGGTAAGTGTTAAGTGTTCAAGGCCAGATTTGAACTCAGGTACTCCTGACTCCAGGGCTGGTGCTCTATCCACTGTGCCACCTAGCTGCCCCTCGACCCTCATTCTTAAGATAGCAAAGTGGAAATAGAAAATCTCAATTCTCCCACAACTAATCTAACAGGTACAAAAAAAGGTACATGAGACCAAGAAATGTTTGAGACATCCAAGAAGAAAATAAGAGCATTTTAATAGAACATATCCCCACAAAGTGACAGATCTATGATCCAGCCAGAGAAGCATTGTAGGGGAGAACACCATAGAGAAGCCTCATAGATGAATCAGAGGACATCCAGGGAAATTTGAAGTTGTGTACTGGGGCAAGGAGACAGGAGTCTGGACTAGAGGCTAGGAAAGGAGCCTGAAGTATGAAGCTGTGTTATTCTAACCACAAGTAGGCTTTCAGAAGTCTGTACAGCTCAGACAAGTAGGGTAGCACTCAGAGTGGAACCAAACATCTCAGGATTGTCCATCTCTGGTATAGTTGCCTCCAGTGCAGGCCACTCTATGTACAACAAACCTGGTGCAGACTACTGGGGTACACAGCCTCAGAAGAGCAAATAGGACAGCTATTCCTGAAATATTTGAAGAATTCTATATCAGGCCCCAGATAATACAGGTCTATTATGAAGAAGACTATACCAGTCTTTCCAGAAGTGCACAAAGCATGGTATTAATACCAAGTCTCAATCAAGGAAGCAAAATTGGGAAAAATGAATAAAAACAAGAAAACAGAAATGGGAAAAAGAAATTTTATGAAGCCAATTATATTTAATCCCAGAAGAAGAGAATAACTCTGTATCATTTATAAGCAAGACCAAAAGAAAACCATAGATTCATCACAAACTCTATTAGAATTCATAGATAAAATGAATCCTAAAATGCATTTTAAAAGCTTAAAATTAGTACTTAAAATGATCTAACAAATGAAATGAGAGTTCTAGAGGAAAGAAAGGAAAATAGAATAAACAATTTAGAAAAAGAGGTTCAAAACTTTACTCAGGTAACAAGCTCCTGGAAAATTACAGTGGACCAGATAGAGATCAATGACTCCATGAGAAAACAGATGCCCCCTCCCCACTACTCTCACAAGTGTAAGCTCTCTCCTATAAAAAAAAACAGCTAACTAGAAAACAATTCAAAGAATAATAATCTAAGAATCAGCACACTACTAGATATCTATGACCAAAAAACCCTAGATGCCATATTTCATAAAATCACTAATGAGAACTTCATAGACCTTTTAGATTTAGAGAGCAATGTGAAAATAGAAAGAATTAGCTAGTCACTACCTGAAAGGAGTCCCCAGATGAAAACTCCTATGAATATCATAGTTAAAATCCAGAACTTCAAGTTCAAATAAAATATTGTAAGAACCTAGGAAGAAAGAGTTCAAGTACAGAGTAACCATAATCAGAATCACACAAGACATGGCAGCTACCACTATAAAGAAGAAAGAAAAGAACACGATATTCCAAAAGGCAAAAAAAGGCTTAAATAATCTACCCAGAAAATTTGAGTATAACTTTAAGTGGGAAAAATTGAAACTTAAATGAAAGAAGAGGACACCCAAATATTCTCAATGAAGAGAACAGAGCTGAGTAGATATTTTGAAATGAGCACACAGGAACCAAGAGAAACATAGAAAGGCAAATAGAGGTGATAAATTGAAAGGAAATTCCAATTTGGTAAAGGGTTTTTGTTACAAGAGGGAGAAGAAAAAAGTTTCTCCTGAAGGCAATGAAAAGCAGATTTTCTGCATGAAGCTGTGAATCTCTCTTAAACATATCTCTAACCTCACCTCTATTAAAAACATAGATAGACTTGCACAAAATAATGAAGAGTGAAATGAGCAGAACCAAGAGATCATTGATTACAGTAACAGCAATATTATTAAAATTTTGTTTTGGTGGGGCAATGAGGGTTAAGTGACTTGCCCAAGGTCACACAGCTAGTAAGTGTCAATTGTCTGAGGCCAGATTTGAAACTCAGGTCCTCCTGAATCCAGGGCTGGTGCTTTATCCACTGTGCCACCTAACTGCCCCCAGCAATATTATTTTAAGAACAACTTTGAGTGACTAAGTCATTATAAATACCCAAATTAGCTAGAAAGGACCAATGAAGGAAGATGCTATCTGCATCCAGAGAAAAGCAGAGGGTATCGTTTATTTTTTTTTAAATTTAATCCACACATTTTCTATTTTTATTTTTTGTTATTTTTATTTTTAGTTCCCTTTCCCACCCATTGAGAAGGCAAGAAATACAATATCAACCATACATATGAAGTCATGGAATACACATTTCCACATTAGCTATGTTGAGAATAAAAAGCAAGAAAAATAATGCAAAAATGTGTTTCTGCCATCAGAATTCATCAGTTTCCTCTCTGGAGGTAGAGAGCATTTTTTTTTTTATCATGAGTCCTTTGGAAGTGTCATGGATCATTGCATTAATCAGAATAGCTAAGTCTTTCACAGTTGATTATCATTACAAACTGATAAATAGATGTGTAGAATGATTTTACATACACATGCATGCATGTACACACACATATACATACAAATTTGTGTCTAATGGTAGCCATCTCTAGGGCAGGTAGGGGGAGGGAAGAAAAGAATAAAAAGAAAGTCACATGATAACCTCATTATTTAATTAATTGATTTGATTTAATTTAATATATTTTTTAAAGAATAGTATGTTGTACATAATAGACTTGTAGTTCCATGTCCAATCATCTTTTTTCTTCTACTATGTTATGGAAATGCTCGTTTTATTTCATAAATTAAAAATAAAAAAATAAAGTTTTTTAAAGACCATTCAGACTTAGGATGATTGGATTTAGAGCTGGCAGAGAACTTGAAAGTCTTTTTATAGATGAAGGAAATGAGGCCCAGAGAGGTAAATGACTTGCCCAAAGCCACACAGGCAGTATATACTAGAGCCTAGCTAGACAACCCAATTTTTCTGATTTTAAATCTAATGATTCTTCTCTCTTATCCCTTGGTCAGTCTGGTGAGAATGTATATCTTTGAAGATAACAATTTTCATCTTCACATTGCCTGGAAAATCAACCCAGAGGAAAGAAAGAAGAGCTTGTCAATGCTATGCATGTATGGAGCATGTATTTGTTGGTCATTTTAATAATTTGGCACCTTTATGGTCAAATGTTTATTTTAGTTAAAGATTGCTTATGAAATTAGGCACAGTGGGGACTCCACACAAGTGCTGTTCTACTCAGATGAACAAGACACTAGGTTCTCTAAGGATATACTTATGATCATTGATTTAAATAAAACTGGAAGGCATCTTAGAAATCATATAGTCTAACCCCATGTTTTTACAGATGAGCAAACAGAAGCGAATAAAGGTTGGGTTTCTGTTTAGAGGTAGCTATGTGTTACAATAGATAGAGCCTAAGACTTGGAGTCAGTATGTCCTGAATTCAAATCTAGTCACAGACATTTATTAGCTGTGTAACTCTTGGCAAGTTTTAAAACTTCTCTGTGCTTCAATTTCCTTATCCTTAAAATGGGGATAATAACACTCTTATCTCAGAGTTGTTGCAAGGATAAAGTGAAATACTGGTGAAGTGCTTTGCAAACCTTAAAGTACAATATAAATGTGGTTATTTAAAAAATATTGCTGTTATTGTTATTACTATTACTACTACTACCAAGGTTACAATGGGTATTAAATAACCCAGGATTCAAACTCTGTTTTCCTATGACTCCAAATGACTCTTTCCACTTATACTACATTGGAAGAGAGTATGTTCTAGAAGATCCTCCAGAGTTTGGAAAGCTTTGAGTGTAGGCTCTGTGATGTCTAAGAATTACCTAGCTCCTTAATGAAAGGGGGTACCATTTTTTGGCTACAAAACCCCCAAAGATCATCAACTAAGTTGTAGAGGGGTTGCAGTTTAAATTTGTAGAAGAAATACACTGAAAAAATGACATTCTTTTATTAAAGCATGGATCTAGGATTTCATTAGTCTGTGTACTCAATCCCCTTTCCCTTCATTGATACAGATTGCAATCACTCTTCATGAATAGCTAACTGTACACCAAAACTTCTAGCACATGGTATCCAGTCTCATGGCAAAGAACATATCTAAATGTAGCTAGTTTGTTCCTTGGCAATTTTTTCATCTTTTGTTGAAAATATATTTCATTTTCCAAAGGGGCTGTTCCAAACTTATCCACTTTTCTCAAGCTTTATACTAACATAGTGCCCCATCACTCTCTACAAATAACATTATTTTCTTTACTAAGAAACTAGGAAGCTTTAGAACAGAACTCATTCAATTTATTAATACTTAGTAACCTTGAAAAATAAAATATTTCAACTGTTCCTTTTAATGCACTTAATTTCTTAACTACTTCAAAAATGGCTTTAAGTGGCTTTAAGAATATATAAAAATAGGGGCAGCTAGGTGGCACAGTGGATATAGCACCGGCCCTGGATTCAGGAGGACGTGAGTTCAAATCCGGCCTCAGACACTTAACAATTACTAGCTGTGTGACCCTGGGCAAGTCACTTAACCCCAATTGCCTCACCAAAAAAAAGAAAAAAAGAAAAAAAAAGAAAGAATAAAAAAAGAATATATAAAAATATATTAGATACTTGAGTCGTCTGTATAAAACAATGTCATCATTTGAATTTGGGTTTTCTGATTCCTAATCCATTTCTCTTTCCACTGTATGTTGGGATATTTAGTATGGAGAGAAGACTTAGGAAAGTGCTAGATTCCAGTCCTACTGGCTCTTGAGAGTTAAATTTTCAGTGTAAACATTTAAAATTTGGAAATCAGCAATTGCTATAAATCAGGGGTTTGGTTATTTTGTTAATTGTTTAGACTTAAGAAGGTGATGGAGAAAGTGTTAATAATGCAGATTAAATGTACCCTTTTTTTGTGAGGCAATTGGGGTTAAGTGACTTGCCTAGGGTCACACAGCTAGTAAGCATTAATTGTCTGAGGCCAGATTTGCACTCAGGTCCTCTTGACTCTAGGGCCAGTGCTCTATCCACTGTGCCACCTAGCTGCCCCTAATGCAGATTAAATTTAAAAGTTTGTTGTATGTATGTTTTTTCCCCCAAGAAAGATAGGAGGGAATGAGACCTGATTTCCACAAATCAAGTTGCCACTTGAAAAAAAAACAACATTCATTTTACTTACTCTTATTTACCCTAGGGCTAGTAGATAGAAATTTCAGGGAGACAGTCTCAACTCAACATATAGAACAATGGAAACAATGTAAAAATGGAATGGTTGTCTTGGACCCACCATTACCCACTATTACTCCCCCATTTGCCATTCATTATACTTACACCAAATTTTTGAGTCTCTTTTCCTTGAGTGCTCCTTTCCCATGTGACCACTACTGGGTTCAGAACTATGGCAGCCAAATGATATTTCATATCTTCCAGGGCCTCATCACCACAGCTTTTAAAAAGCTTCTTGGGCATGAGCAGCAGGGCCCAAGGTCACAAAAATTTTCTGTGCAAGAGACGCCTGCCTTTGCCTCACCCTAGACACAATTCAAAGCTCACTCACTTATTCTGAACACAAAATTAGCTTTGAGGGCTTCCATTTAGTTATCATTCTTCCTTCACACTCACTCTGTAGTATACCATATACACTCTCAGCATACATTCAATAACTGGTCCATCTACTTTGCTTTCTCACATTTGTATTTCTATCTGACTTCCTTAGAAATAGTGATTCCTTAAGAGGAAGGGAGCACCTTGTCTATGGAAATATACAAACACAGGTTATACAACCATATGTCAGGGTTGTTTTAGAGTGTGGGGAATGCTAAGGTCCCTTCTAGCCTCAAGATTTTGTGATTATTCTAAAATATGAAAATATTTCAGACATTTTTCTCTCCTCAGTTTAACTAAGGTAAGAGAGCCCTAATGATATTTCTGCTGTCTAAAATAGTTGGTCTTTGGGACACAATGACTCAATTTTCTTCAGGTAGTAAGTTCATTTGCTCAAGGGCCTTTGTGATAAAGTTTCAGCCTTATATACATAATGCCATCTTCTGTATCCAGCAAACACAGAAATGTGCCATTTTCAAGGAAGTTGTTGTTATTGTTGTTCAGTTGTGTCTGACTTGTTGTGACTCTATTTGAGGTTTTCTTGGCAAAGATACTGGAGGGGTTTGCCATTTCCTTCTCCAGCTCATTTTAAGAGATGAGGAAACTGAGGCAAACAGAGTTGAGTGACTTGCCCAGGATCACAAAGTTAGTAAGTGTCAGGCCAGATTTGTACTCAGGAAACTGAGTCTTCCAAACTTCAGGTCCAGCATTCTGTCCATTGTGCCACCTAACTACCCAAGGAGGTTGGTGGTCCATAAATGTTCGTATGAATGTCCTCTCAGACAGTTAATGGCCCACAATTCTTCCATAGTCATGGATGTATTTTTTTTGAGAGTAGATTTAAGGCTTATTAACTGCTTATGTGAAAAACCAGTCCAATGTAATATCAAACATCTTAGGAATTACATTTTTATAAAGTACAACCACTGTCTACTTGCTCTTAATATATGACCCATAGTTGTGTTAGCAATTGTAATGTAAACAGATCTCAGCTTACCAGCCTAGGCAATTGTGTGTGTGTGTGTGTGTGTGTGTGTGTGTGTGTGTGTGTATAATAATTCTGAGGAGCCTGGGATACTCATCATTGATTCCTTGTTGTTTTTTTCCTATATGAAAAAAGTTCAAAGTGCTGCCTAAATCCCCAAAGTCTCTAGAAAAAAAAAGAAATCTTCTTCTCCCAGACCACAGTGTGGTGAAATAAATTAGTCTAATGATTTATGTTTACTGTTTTAGTCAATTCTGATAGAGATTATAGAGACAAAATGACAAACTGCCTCAGTGGTGAACTTAAATCATGTCAGCCAATCTTTAGTTTTTCCTTACTCTAATTGCTCCTCCTGTTCATTTATCTTCCCAGGCAATCTTTAGAAGAAATACTAGTTCAATCAGTGCATGTGCAAACCACCAGAGATAAAAAGTTTAGCCTAATTTGTCTCACTAAATTGTAATGCCGCTAGTAAACAAATCTTGCCTTGAAAGAAGACTAAAGAAATCTGAATAATCATAAGGACAAAATGCTTCCCTTCTTTATTTCAATAGACACCATTTATAGACTGAGTTCTTTCTGTCTCTCTTTTTCTCTTTTTTCTTTGATTATGTGGTGTTCCTTTAAATTAGCATCTAGTAAGGGCTGTGGTAACACACGTATACCAATCTACTGCTGAAGCTATGAATCATTTCCACATTTCTGGAATATAATTTAAGATTATGTAATAAAAACTATCAGATTGCTCAAACCCTTTGACTTAGAGATCCAACTGGTAATACCAATAAGGAGTTCAAAGATAGAAGAAAAAGTCCTCAAATGTACAGAACAACCCTTTTTTATGGTATCCAAAATCTGGAAGTGTAGTGAACACACCCATTTACTGGAGAATGGACAAATAAATTGTAGTATGTGAATACAATAGTTTATTTCATTCAAAAAAAAAAAAGGACAAATATGAAAAATTAAGAAAAATGTGAGAAGACTCCTATGAACTTATACCTAGCAAAGTAAGTATTTTTGGAGAACAATATTCAATGACATAAATAGTGTAAATGAAAACCAAAAGGTAGAAAAAATAATAAGTTGTAATGACTAATTTTGATCCCAGAGAACTATAATGAAACACACTTACTTGTCTCCCTCTTCTTAATAGAAAGGTAAGGGGACTAGAGATGTGGAATGTGTATATACAGAACTAGACATGGTCATTGTATCAGTTGCTTTTGCTTAAATATTTTTGTTATGAGAAGGATTCAGTGGAATTGGGGGTGAGGGTAAAGAGGAAGTTACTATAGTGTAAAAACAAAAGGCAACAATGAAACTTAAAAAAACACAATAAATCATTGTACAGGGGTGTTTACATCATATTTTCATTCAGTCACCTTGATGCCTATGCATTTTAAAGCTAAAGATTTAGGCTATTTTTTAAAGGGGAAGAGAGAGAGTAATATGCCCATGGAAAATGGCGATAGATAAAATTAAAGAAGGGTAGATACTCATGCAAATTGGGTTAGCCACAGGATTAAAAAAAAAGCCTGCTCTAAAGAAAGGAGGTTTCCAGGGATACTTCAATAACTTATGTAAGTTGAATGATGAAAATGAATAAAAAAGCATTAATAAATGCTTTAATATTTAATAAATAAGCACTTATTTTATGCCAAGCACTCTTACTATGTGAGAGTCTAGCTTCCATTTTGTGGAACAGGTGAATTAATTATTTTTAGGTGTTTGTTTTGCTATTAAGGATTTGTTGATCATGCCTTAGGAAACAGCAAACTGAGGTGATTGTGAAAATAACAGGGAAACATCCAAAAATCTTTGCACATCAGCCAAACTTCTCCCTGGAGCAACTAAATAAGAGGTTCTGATTCAGATAGCCCCAGTTATATCAGAAAAAGGCTATGAATTTCAGTGTATAGGAATGAGCCAACTCAAGCTCCATTCTTAACTTTGATCTTCTCTGTGTAAGCTTGAGACTCTGGGACAATTTCACAATTTTAAAAATAGGGATTAACAATATATAGCTAGTTGCTGATTAGCCAAATGATGAATCACCTGAAGTGTTTTCATGTATTTAAATAAGTACTACTTAAAGCTATTATTATGTAAAATATAGTAATTGGTTCTAGCCCAGTGGAAATGTGCAGTGCAAATTTGAATAATGAGACCACATCATGGGTTTCATTATGTTGAGGATCTATAAAGTACAATAAAAGAGGATGTTAAAACAAGCGTGGCACGATTATCATCCTGCCACAAGAAAAGCCCAAAGTTCTGGGTTTTAAGGGATTATGTACAACTTAAACACTGGTTGACTTGTAGAACTTGATATGTATTTATTGAATGGGAAATTGAAGAACAATAAACATTGGACAGAGTCCAGAGATCCAGGTTCTAATTCTGATTTTGTCACTAACTAGCTATATGTCTTTATATTTGGTTTTTTGTTTTTGTTTTTGTTTTGTGAGGCAATTGGGGTTAAATGACTTGCCCAGGGTCACACAGCTAGTAAATGTTAAGTGTCTTAGGCTGGATTTGAACTCAGGTACTCCTGACTCCAGGGCCAGTTGCTCTATCCACTGTGCCACCTAGTTGCCACGCTATATGTCTTTAACATATAAGTGCTCTGATTGTCTTCATCAGTCAAATGAACTATGTATTCTCTAAATTCCACCTGGCTTATGAATGTTATGAATCAACCATTTTGAGGTTGACTAATTTATACAGACATTCAGTGGCCAACCCCCTGAAAATTGAAATCGACCTATGCAAGAATCTGATTGATAATTAAAATGATTGAAACAACTACACTGATTTTATGACAACCTAGCCAGTGGAGTGTGTGTATGTTCTTGGCCTTGGAAAGGATTGTAAAGTAGGTGAAGTTTGCTTTCAAACACTATATTTTGTCCCTTAATTCAGTAAATCCCTCTCTTTTGGACTCTAATTGTTGGCCAACCACTGAGTCCTGGTGACTGATTACCCTTGATCTATTCTCTCTAGCTTTGTGCTTCTGAACAGCCATCCCCTCCTCTGTCACCTTCTTCTACCACCACTGACAGTTTGCCAGTGCAATCGTTTCTTCCTCTAAGTACTTATCCTGAATTCTTTCACCTCAAAGAGCTGGGTTGTCAGCCCGTCAGCTAACCTGCTAAATTCATTTGTGTTTATGTGCTAATGGGAGAAGGCTAAAGGGTTTTAACTGTGGCCTTCTAGTGACAAAGTTCCTGCTTTCTGTCAAAGACCATTAATTGCTATGATGGCCATGACAGGGTAATAGGGCATTTCAATTCAATAAACATCAATTAAGCCTTAGTTTCATAGTTTCAGAACTGAAAAGTACTTCAGAATTCATCTATCCACCCCTCCTCATTTTAGAGAAGGGGAAAGCAATATGTGAGCAATATGTGTAAAGTAGTAAACTAGAAAATAGTGATACAAGGGGCAGCTAGGTGGCACAGTGGATAGAGCACCAGCCCTGGAGTCAGGAAGGCCTTAGTTCAAATCTGGCCTCAGACACTTAACACTTACTAGCTGTGTGACCCTGGGCAAGTCACTTAACCCCAATTGCCTTGCCAAAAAAAAAAACCCACCCAAAACAAACAGTGATACAAAGATAAAAAAAAAAAACCTATTCTGCCTTCCAGAAGAAGAACCTTCTTTTACTTTTCACAGATGCTGAAGTCTAAGAAAAGAGAGGCCTTGGTACTGTCAAATGGTTCAACATTGGAAACTCATATGATTTTATCAGTGAAGCCTGGTCAGTAGGCCACCTGTTAAGAATAGATGCTTTGTTTCTCAGCCCCTTTTTCTCAAGGTGAAACAATGTATTTTTGACTTTCCAAGTTCTTCCAGAACCAAAGGCCGATATAAGTGGTTTCCCTTTTCCAAGAAAGGAGACAGTTTTGAATTGAGGGTGGCCTGCTTTGTTTAACAAATAGAACCTACTCTACCTAGACTACATGATTTATTAGAGACTATAGTTTTTTGTTTTTGTTTTTGTTTTTTTTAGTGAGGCAATTGGGGTTAAGTGACTTGCTCAGGTTCACACAGCTAGTAAGTGTTAAGTGTCTGAGGCCGGATTTGAACTCAGGTCCTCCTGACTCCAGGGCTGGTGCTCTATCCACTGCACCACCTAGCTGCCCCGAGACTATAGTTTTGAATCAAGGTGGACCTGCTCTTCACAATAGAAAACCATGCCCTGTTGGGGACCACTTTTTCCTCAGATCCACTGTACTAGTTAGAACTGAATGCATAACTATTGGTATTTTACTTTACTCCATTCCTAATTCCAAACATATAGAAGGATACTTGCTATCAGTTGTTAAATTTGATATTGCCAAATATGTCAGAGCAGGCAGGCTTCTACTTTAGGGTCAAGATTATGAATCCAGAAGAGGGTTAATAGACTGGGAGAACAGAGAAGGGTAAAGGACTAAAGGTTATGATGAGGGTCAAGGGATCTTCGCAGGACAATATAATATGAAGGCAATGATTTGAAGAAGATGTTGAGAGATGTAGCAGAACAAGGATATGGAAGTGAGAGTGGAGAGCAAGGAGTATGCTGATTCTTCCTTCTGGTGCTTTGTATTTGAGGGTATTAGAGAAGGATGGCAAGAAATGTGCTGACTTCAGAGAAAAGCCAGGTTTCAGTAAGTGTCAGGAGATGGAAGGAGTTTGAGAGGAAGACATAGAATTGGAAGGGGAGCTTGTTAATAATAGAAAGGAAGCAATGACACTACTATTTCCAAAGATGATTAGGGAGAAAGGAAAATAACTTATATGTTCTAAAATGTTTATAGCAGCTCTCTTTATAGTGGCAAAGAATTGAACACTGCAGGGATGCCCATCAGTTGGGAAAGACTGAACAAGTTAGGGTACATGATTGTGATGGAAAACTACTGGGCTATAACAAATGATGAGCTCAATGATCTTAGAAAAATGTGGAAAGACACACAAAATAATGAAGAGGGAAATGAGCAGAACGAAGAGAACAGTAACAGCAATATTGTTTTAAGAATGACTCTGAATGAATAAGTCATTTTGACTATTAAAATACCCCAATTATATATAAAGACTGAAGAAAGAAGCTATCTGTATCCAGAGAAAGAACTGGTAAATAGAAGTATGTATAAAATAATTTTACATACCCACACTTACATGTGTCTAATGGTAGCTATCTTTAGAGTAGGATGGCTGTGGGGAAGAAAGAAAAAAAGGGAAAAAAGAAAAAAGAAATGTACATGATAACTTTAGTGTATATTTTAAAAGAAGGGCAAGTTGTATATAATAGATTTGTGATTTCATGTGCAACCATCTTTTTATTATACTATTGTTGTGGGCCCAGAGCACCCCAGAAGTTCTCTGGGACACATCAAGGAAACTTCTCCTTGAGAAACTAAACCAGAGGACAAATATACCTAGAGAGATAAGAGAAACCAGATTGGACTGAGCTAGCTCCAGGACCTCCACCCTTCATTCGAGTGAGTCTCCCTCAACCCTGGGGTGACAAGATTAGGTGTGGCTGCTTCCTTTGTGTTGAAGAGATCTGCAGCCACCCCTCACCCAATCCCTCCAGCCACCATCAGTGGAGGATGGTCCTCCACCCCTCACCCAAATTCTAGCCACCACCAGTGGGGGATGGTCCTCCCTCACTAAAGGAACTTTCCACGGTGAGATGGTCATCCCCATCAGTCCCCTATAAAAGTACCTGCCAGTCTCCTGCTTGAGGAGATTGGTATCTCAGAGCCACTTGCTTTGTGCCATGCCTCTCTCCCCAGGAGAAGTCCAAGGATTTTTCTTGGTTTTCCTTCCCTTCCTCAGCCCTGAAATAAACTACTATTTATTCTAATTTCTTTTGTGTGCAAGAGGGTGTAATTCTTTGGTTTTATTTTTTTTTTGGTAAGGCAATTGGGGTTAAGTGACTCGCCCAGGGTCACACAGCTAGTAAGTGTCAAGTGTCAGAGGCCGGATTTGAACTCAGGTCCTCCTGGATCCAGGGCCGGTGCTCTATCCATTGAGCCACCTAGCTGCCCCCGGGTGTAATTCTTTAAAGAGGAATTCCTAAGGACCCCCAACCCCTACCCCAAACCCATACCCCATTCTCCCCATGACACTATGTTATGGAAACACTTGTTTTATTCCATAAATTAAAAATAAAATAAAATTTTAAAACAATAGAAAGGAAGACTGATAGCTTCAGACAGGCAGTGCAGTGTATTGGTTTCTCACTTCATACCAAGGATGTTGTTTACATCTGTGTTTCAGAGTCATTGAATTTCAGAGATACACCTAGGGCCTGAGGGATCATCCAGCCAGTCAAACCTTTTCATTTTATAGATGAGGAATCACATCCACAGAGTCTGTGACTTGCCCCAGTTCATATAGCAAATTACCGAAGAAGAAGGTAGTCAAGATGATTCTCTTGATTCCAAGTGTAATGCTCTTTCTAGAGATGATTTAGATTGTACAGGTATGGCCTAAGTTTCAAGTAAACAGTGTAAGACATAGTAGCCAGCTGAGTTCTAGTTCTGGCTCTGCCACTGTGTGACTGGAACCAGGCTATCTTAGCTCTCTTGGGTCTTAGTTACTATTAAAAGATGAGGAATTTATTCTAGGTAATAACTAAGATCCTAATAACCTTTAACTTTCATGAAATTACAGTTGAAGAGATAGAAGGTTTAAGAACTTGAGGCTGGGCTTTAATTAGAGGAATGCAGCTATCATTGTCAAGCTGAAATTTCTAGCTAGAGGCATGTCTATATGACCCCACTGAAAAAATGCATTAAATAACTCCTACATAACCACCAGGAATTCAGAAAGGTTATCCTTAGGAGTCCAGGTTTGAGTGATAAGTGCAAATTATATAAGGAAATAGTAGAAATTATGATATAATATTATGGACTGCAAAAATCTAGCACTTACCAAATATCTAACAAGACATGACCTGGTGACTAGAATTATATATTAGAAGCTTGTGTGGACTTATAGATAACAAATCCTCATATTACAAATGAATACCTCAAAATATCCTTGAGAATCATTAAATAAGCTGTATTGGAACTGTATTCTATAACTCCAAATCACCAAGATATTATACTGGTTTATAAAAGATGAATAACAACTTTAATTGGTGTTACCATACAAAATATTCATAACCTCCAATCTATATAAAAAGAGAAGCTTTCAAAGAAGTGAGATGGACTACTGGCAAAGATGGTAATTTTAAAAGTTCTAGCTAAGCCCACATCCCTTGAGAGGTAGCATAGGAAAGATTTAAAAGGACATCAGATGAAGCAATGATCCAATAAAACCAAAGGGAAAAAACTATAAACTCCTCCATCCAGTTCAGGCCTATACAAGATGACAGCCAGGTGCCAGAGGTGATCTGGTTGGGAGAGCAACCAGAAGAGCTTGATGCCAGCACATTCTGGTAGGTGAAACCAAAAGCCACAGGATAGCACCCCCCCCCCCCCATCAAACCCCATAGCAGGGAACAAAGGTGGTTTCTGCTAGAAGGAGATAAGGCAAAAGTGTTTCAACAGACTGTGCTGAGGGGACTTTCCTGGAGTATCGAAAGCCATGAAATCTCCAATATCTGGTTGGGGTTTGTCAGAGTCACAGTAGGGAGCAAAGTTAGCTCCCAATAGCTGACCAGGAGATTGTGACAGAGCAGAGGCACTCAGACCAGGGATCTTCAGGAGGCCTGAAGCTAGAGTGATCTGAGCCTCTCATATTTAACAGGGTTGTTAGGGATGGAACAGTGGACAAAGCCAACTGCAAGTTGGTGATTGAGCCTAAGGAAGAGGAGCCAGAGATGCAACCCCAAATCAGTACTCACAAAGGAGACTTGAGGGCAGAAGTCAGAGGATAAAACAGAAGGTAAGGACTCATCCTAATTTTAGGTTCAGCTCTCTGTTGTAGACCAAGGCTTTGAAAGAAGGCATAATACCCTTTGACCCAGTAATACCACTATTAGGTCTATATCCCAAAGAAATTTTTTTTTTATGGGGCAATGGGGTTAAGTGACTTGCCCAGGGTCACACAGCTAGTAAGTGTCAAGTGTCTGAGGCCAAATTTGAACTCAGGAACTCCTGAATCTAGGGACGGTGCTTTATCCACTGTGCCACCTAGCTGCCCCATGCATCCCAAAGAGATCATAGAAAAGGGAAAAGGACCCACATGTACAAAAATATTTGTAGCAGCTCTCTTTGTGGTGGCAAAGAATTGAAAATCAAGGGAATACCCATCAATTGGGGAATGGCTGAACAAGTTGTGGTATATGAATGTAATAGAATACTATTGCTTCATCAGAAATGATGAGCAGGCAGATTTCAGAAAAACCTGGAAAGACTTAGGTGGACTGATGCTGAGTGAGGTGAGTAGAACCAGGAGAACTTTGTACATGGTAACAGCAACATTGTGTGATGATCAACTGTGATAGACTTGGCTCTTCTCAGCAGTGCAATGATCCAAAACAATTCCAAAGAACTCATGATGGAAAATGTTCTCCACATCCAGAAAAAAGAACTGTGGATTCTGAATGCAGATTGAACCATACTGTTTCTACTGTTTTGTTGTTTTTTTTCCTCTTTTTTGAGGTTTTCCCCTTCTGTTTTGATTCTTCTTTCACAACATGACTAATGCATAAATGTGTTTAATGTGATTGTAAATATTTAGCCTATATCAGATTGCTTTATGTCTTGGGGAGGAGGGAGGGAAGGGAGTGTGGGAGAAAAAATTTGGAACTAAAAACCTTATGAAAACAAATGTTGAAAACTGTTTTTACATGTAACTGGAAAATAATAAAGTGCTTTTATGATTAAATTTTTAAAAAAGAAGGCATAGAAGGGGATTAGAAAAGTCATCACATTTAACATGCAGAAACAACAGAGCCTGGCTCTGGAATAAGGTTCCATTCCAGGAAATGTGGCTGAAGGTATCTGCAAACAAAAAAAGAGAGGTAAAAAAATCTAATGCAGTGTAGAAATAATATGAGTTATGAGATGCTCAAGAGGTAAGCTCAGAAGAAGAAAACAGGTCTACAGTTAGTATATGTAGAGCCTCCAAAAAAAAAAATGGCTTGATAACAAGGCATCTGAGTGTGGATAGAAGAAATAAATAAAGGAAATAAAAATAATGAAATTAGAGCACTTAAGGAAAAAATAAGAAGAATGAAATATTTAAAACAGATAATGGAAAAACTTCTTGAAAAAATAGAATTGGAAAAAATAAGAGGGAAAAAATTATTCAGTAAGACAATAAAGTGATATTAGAACATTGTCAAAAGACTGAAAAATGAGAACATGTGAGGTAACTACTGTCAAAACTGTTTAGAAAAGAGAGAGAATTTAAGAATTTAAGAATCACTGGACTCCATAAAAAACATGACCAAACAAAAACCTTGATGCCAAATTCAAGGAATCATGAAAGAATTGCCCAGAATTATTAGAACCAAAGGGCAAAGTAAAATCATAAAAGATCCATAGGTCACTTCCTGAAAGAAACTTAATTTTCTAGAGATTCTATAAAACATTTGGAAATACCACTGCCAAAAATCCAGAGCTTTTAGGTTAAAGAAAAAACTGCTCATACTTGAAGTACCATGAGGTCAATCAAGATATGCAAGATTATGTTGCAACTAAGTTTAGTGTATGACACGCCAAAATGCAAAATAAAATGGCATGTAACCAAAAATAACTTATTCTGTGAAGCTAAGCATAATCTTACAAGGAAAAATAGATTTTAGTAAAATATAGTATAAAAGAGCATCAAGTATTACTGATAAAAATACCATGACTGGGTACAATCTTAGAAATACAAACACAGAAGACAAGAAAAACCTAGAAAGTTAAATACAATTGAACAATGGGAAGCACCTAAATGATCATTAAATGCTTATATTCCAGTGGAGAGAGTGAAGAAACAAGTGTCTCTTCAGAATTACAGTATCTTCAAAGGTCACAGAGCAAGTAAAAAAAGAGAAAAAAGGAACTGATTATTTTTTTTAATGATTTAATGGTTTTGAGAGAGGAAAGAAAAAAGGGAAAATGTAATACATTAGGAGAAAATGAAGAAGAAGAACAAAAACCTCACCTTTTTTCTAAATGGAGATGCACTAAAGAAGATTTCACAAACAGGTGGGGAGGGGAGAGGTTTTATTTAAACTGGGCCAAAGAAAGTTGCACACATATAGATACAAAGAGTTTGGTGTAGAAATACATCAAATTCAGCAGGGATATGGGCAGTGACAGAGAAAAGGTGGGAGGAAATAAGGCAGAGGCTAGAGTTTGGTGAAGGAATTGTTACAGATAAAACAAACATCATCTCTGAGGATTGGGTCCCCAAGGAGAATTTATTAAAGGGAGAGAAACAAAGTGTTAGAATCATTGATCTGGGTAAACTGGATAAAGAGATCAGAGATATGAGGCAGCTAGGTGGCACAGTGGATAAAGCACCTGCTCTGGATTCAGGAGCACCTGAGTTCAAATAAGGCCTCAGATGCTTGGCACTTACTAGCTGTGTGACCCTGGGCAAGTCACTTAACCCTCATTGACCCACACACACAAAAAAAGAGATTCAGGGATAGAGAAGTGGGATTAAACCACTGTAATTACAGATTACTGATGTTGATCCCATTTTCTTTGGGGAACAAAAGAAAGGAAAAATTATAAAGTATTTGAAGAAGAAAAAACCCCTCACAATTAACGAACAATATGTCAGCAATGGAACATTGAACAAATGGCCGAATCATAAAGATTTCTATGGTGAGAAATTAAAATGTATCCTATATGAGCTCAAATTTATTGATGAATGTAAATTGTGTAGGTAAACATAAGTACAATGTACCACTTCTGGTTTTTAAAAAAAAATATAGCACCTAACAACCAAAACATTATCCAGTGTCTTAGATTGTATATCAGGAAGTGTCTGTCTTATAGGTAAAGACAGAAGACAAGTTTCTCATATTTCTGAGGTGGTTAGGTGGTGACCCTGGGAGAGTCACTTAACCTCTATCTGTCTAAGTTTTCTCAACTGTAAAAGTGGTATCATAAGAGCACCTACCTTACAGGGTTGTTGTAATGATCAAATGAGAGAACATTGGTAAAGCACTTAACATAGTCCCTGGTACATAGTAGGTATTTAATAAATACTTGTTCCCTTTTCTTTCTTTTTCCCATACAGATTTCAAAACATCCTTGAGAATTATATAAATAAATTCTACTGGAATAGGACCATCATCACAGAAAGAATTGTTACCCACAATCCCCTGGACATACTATCAATTTATAAAAATTTAAGAACGTATATCAAAATGCTAATAGGCTACAAGCTACATGGAACAAAATGTTTTTTAAAGAGAAGCAAAACAAAGCCATTATAGCAAATGTGCATAGTAAAACAAAACAAATTTCTACATAGACCATATCAAAATAACTTTTGTCTCATTATTCACCTTGAGTCCATCATCCCTTGTCAGGAGATGGGTAGCATTTTTTGTTGTTGGTCCTCTTGAATCCTGGCCAATCATTGTGTTGATTAGAATTCTTAAGTTTTTCCAAGTTGTTTGTCTTTACAATGTTGTCATTATGGTAGAAATCACTATTCTGACTCTGCTCACTTCACTGTGCCTTAGTCCATACAAATTTTCTAGTTTTCTTTGCAATGGTCTTTTTCATAATGTTTTATGGCACAAAAAGAATTCCATAACATTCATATACAGTAATTTGTTCAACTATTGCTCCAAAGTGGCAACCCCTTTAGTTTCCAGCTCTAAAAAAGGGATTAAAAAACTGCCATAATTATATTTGTACACGTGGGTCTATATGACTTGATTCTAACAAAAATCCTATGATATATGTGTAATTGTCATTACCACTTTGCAGATGAGGAAACTGAGGCTCAAAAATGCTAAGGCACTCCTCCATGGTCACATAAGTCAGGCCAAATGTTCCTACTCAAAATTTTGCACTCTAGCCACTACCAATGAAAACTGACTATTGGATTGCCACAGCCTGTATTAGATCATGCTTTTATTTTCATTCTAGTCACTGTTATTTTGAACATAGAAATATTGCTATATAAAAGAAAAAAGGCTTCAGTTACTTGGAAGGAAAACTGTGCTAAAGAAACGTGAAACACAACTGAGGAGTGAACATTTTTGTTTTAGACAATAGTCACAAAATGTTTGGCCAAAGTTCTCCCTGGTTAGGCTGGAAATATGTTTTCTCTGTAATTAAGAAATTAAAGAGGAAAGATAAGTGAGAGTATCCCCACTTCTAGATGACAGAGGACATAACTCATGCCAAGGGCCTGAATTCTTATCACATCCCCATTATGCCCATTTATCATGTCCATTCATCTACTTATCTGGTCTGCTGGAGGGTGCAAACATCAAAAAGCGCGAGCAACCCCAAGCCCTTGGAGGGACTGTGATATTGGGCATGACCCTTCAGAATGCATCATGAAACAGACACAGTGTCAAATAGATTATGTGGCAAGGGGTTGGAATGCTACACAGTAAAGAAAAAAGACTACATAGTTTAAGGTAGAAAGAAAAATTAGCATCTTTTAATTTAAAAGAAAAAAACTAATAAATTTCCTTTTTTCTTTTCTGGCTTAGCTTTCTCAACTGTCTTTCCCAATCTAGTTTATTCAGAGCTGCTTGGCTTCAATTGTTTGCAGTAAAATAATTTGAAAGGGAAAAATATGCTGTCAGAAACTTAATAGTCCATTCTTGTCACTAAAGTAAGTCTTTATCCAGGCTATTGCAACCAATCAGCCTGAATGGAGTGCTGAACTGAGAAAGATGCCAGAATTTGAACCAGAGAAAGGCTTTAGGGGCAGGGATAGAAGGAGAATGGCATTCAGCAAGAATGAAGTGAACAAAAGCAGAGCTCGATAATCAAAGCCAAGAGCAAATCATGCCTTAATACATTTCTTAGACACTGACAAGTTCACAGCTCATTACTGAGATCTTGTTTTTAAGGCTGCCTATAAACAACACCAAATTAACCATTTTCATACAGATTGATTTTGGCCAGTTGCTAGGGAATGGATTGGACTCTGACATGGTTGATCCAACTTAGCCATGAAGCTGATTAAAGCAACTGAATCCCAAATTTTAATTCCAATTATCTTAATTGCTCAATTTGATTGGTCATACGTGAGCAACTAGGAGCAGCCCAGAGAAAGAATCAGATTTAGAGTCAAAGGTCCTGAGTTTGAATTCCAGTTTAGTGGCTTGACTTTGGGTTGTAAAATGAAAGAAAGTGTTAGACTAAATAATCTGAAGTCCTTTCCATTTCTTAATCTTATGATTAGTTTGATTACTTAAGTAGGTGTTATACTTACTTAAAAACAATTTATAAAATAGTTAAATTGATAGAATTCCATGGATCATGGGCCTAATTGAATATTTCAAGGATGTGAAGAGATAGTCTCACAGATCACGGGGCATTTTTGTTTGTTCTAAGAGGTCATCTATTTACACTGTGCTTATGCACATTAATTTTATGCTCTTTAAGCTGATGTCAAAAATACCATTTATGGGAGAGGGATATGAGTAGAGGGACCCACTTCCTTAGCCCACAAAGGAAAACATTGATGATTGTCTTAAAGAACATGTGGTAGCTATGTGGTATAGTGGATAGAGTGCTTGACTTGGAGTCAGGAAGAGCCAAGTTTGAATCTTGCTTCAAACAGTTGCTAACTATGTGACCCTGGTCAAGTCACTTAACTTCTTTTTACCTCAGTTTCTTCTACAGTTGTTGTGAGAATAAAATGATATAATATTTGCAGAACACTTTGCAAACCTTAAATATACATAATTACAGGAGAGTTCTGTGAAGTTCCAAAACAACATGCAATGTGAATTCAGAGTGAATTCCACTGCTGGTGGAAGGAGGAGGCAAATGTCTTGGAAGAGGTGGCCTTTGAGTTGGGGCTTAATAGATAGATAGGAGCTCAGTAGGCAAAAGAGAGGGAAGAACATTCTCTGTATAGGGTACTGTCCCTTTCTTATATGGACATTTTACTTAAATTAAAAGAAGGCAAAAGGATATTTGTGTGAAAAACAGAAAAAGCAGCTTGAGGAGAAATGGTTTTGAGAGAGCCTCTGAGAAAAAAAGTGACCCCTTCAGATAAAAATGCTTGAGAAAAGTTCAGTTTTGAGACTACCAGGGTGAAAGCACTGCTCCTCACAAGGAAAAGTACTACTTGAAGGTAGAGATGGCTGTGATATATTGTTTCCCAGAAGTTAAGTTGAATATGACTGTTTTTAGGACTTGGAAATTTATTACTTGTGTGATAGGATTTACCAAGACTTTCCTCACAACAGGTTAGGACTATGCCTCTCAACAGCAATACAAATTAAACTCATACTTCTTCCCCACGTCCAACAGAGATTGGTTTCCACTAAAAGATGACAAAATTGTATGCAGGATCTGATTGGTCCCTGACTCTTTTAACACAATTTCTTGTTAACCTAAGAGCAGAAGATGTTCTATTTCATAGAGTCCAGCCTATCAAACTTGGTGGGTACCCAAGATCACAAGAATAACTGTAACCTGAATTGCTGATCTTTCATGTTGAGATGAAGTGGGGCTACATTTACCAAAGCTACTGTATCCTCATTGATATCTTTTCTATGTTTATAATTAGATCAACACCTTTTGTTAAGTGGAACTATGGATGTCTCATTTCATCTCAACATTGAGTCTGAACTAAAAAGATGCCAGTCTTAGGCTTGCTTTTAATAGCTGAAAAATGTTAAATCAAAGAACTATTTGGGGACAATAAAAATTGTATTTAACCATTTGTGTCAATATCTGACAGAAATATGAATGTGTGGCTCTTCAATCTAAGATAGCCATGGGTACTACTTATGATAAGGCTCTGATTTCAGATGGGAGAGTCATTAAGAAGCTTCATCAAAAGACAGGTGAGAACACTCAGAGAAGTAGAGGTGTTGCTTATGGAAGCCAGAAAATAAAAGCTGAAAGAGGTGAGAATCCAGAAGTGAATCTGAGAAAAGGTGACAAAAACAAATGGAGGTAAGTAACTGATAGAAGCTAAATACAGCTAACTACATTATAGACAGATGCTACAGTTGATGCTGGGTGCTGATCTGATAAGAGAGACAACTTTGAAGCTGATTGGTGAAAGCAGTCTCCAGTGCCTCCAATGCTGGTATGAAGAGCTATTTGGGGAAAGGCCATCCATAGTTTAAAGAGAGAGTAAATCTTTTAAAGGCTAGCTATTATCACCCTTAATGCCTCAATGGGGAAAGACTCTCAAGGCCTTTAGAAAGGGGACTTGAGTAGCTTTATAGACCTCATAATTTTAAAAGATATTTTTTATTTCATCAAATATTTCCCAATTACATGTAAACAATTTATAACAATCATTTTTTTTAAAAGTGACTTCCAAATTCTCTCACTACCTTCTGCTTTCCCTCCCTCTAGGAGAAAGCAAGTAAGTAATTTGATGTCAATTATACGAGTGAAATCATGTAAAAGATATTTCCATATTAGCCATGTTGCAAAAGAAAACACAGACAAAAAAACCCAAGAAAAAATAAAGAAAATAAAAAGTATACTTCGTTCTGTATTCAGAGTTCATCAGTCTCTCCGAGGAGGTAGATAGCATTTTTCACCATGGGTCCTTTGGAATTGTCTTGAATCACTACCTTCATCAAAATAGCTAAGTCTTTCATAGTTGATCATCATGCAGACCCCATGATTCAAGGGAACTACTTTTTACTGAAAGAATATTCTACTACCTCAGTGCCTTACCAAGGGAATGAATGTGGGAGTATCTGCAGATTCCAAACTTAAGGTTGCTATTAGCTAACATAGCTTAACACTACTTCATTGGCCAAAGAGTAATAGAGAAGTGGCTTTGTCCAGTAGGAAATTAGAATAATTCAGAAGAGTAGCAGATGACACATGATGCAGACTATTCCCTATAGAAGCCACAGACATCCAGATAGGCCAGAGTTATGAGCAGCTTCAAACATATGTTTTCCTACTCATGTGCCTCACTGATAAGTTTGGTTATTAAAAGGTCATTAATGACCTAGGAGAGAACAATTCTAAAAGAGTAGTGAGGTTAAAGAGAAAATGTGTGGAAAGGAAGCAGAAACATTAAATATAGATAATAATTTCAAGAAATTTTGCAGTGAAGTAGAGGAGCCAGATGGGATGGTAATTGAATAGGGCAGAAAGGTCAAGGGAAATTATTTATAGAACTAGGGAGAACTTAGCATGTTTATGAGCAAATTAGAAGGAACCAAAACTGAAGGAGATACTGAAAATCCATGAGAGAAAAGAGATAACTGCTAGAGCAAAGTCCTGGAGGAAATGGGATTCATTAAGTTTGAGGAATGGAAGACAAAGTAGGAGGCAAGGCCACTCCTTAGCTCTAAGTGTAGAAGCTACTTGTAAGGGGTGTGTGTGTGTGTGTGTGTGTGTGTGTGTGTGTGTGTGTGTGTGTGTGTGTGTGTTGTGGTGGTAATAGGTATAACTCTGGGGACAAGAGGAGAGAGGAAAGTGTTTGGAATAGTCTCCATAGAGAATTATATAAGCTGTTGAAAAGGATAGACTATAAAGATTGTTGCACAGCATCATAAGGACCAATTCCTATAAACTGTACAAAACATAATGAATTCAAATAAAGAAAATTCTTTAAAAGATTGATACATTATAACTTTTCAAGGCAAGTTCTCTGATACCAAATGTTTTTAAGTGGATTTGGAGAGAGAAATAAACACTGAATATTAAAGAATACTCGAAATATTGAGAGGCAAAATTTATTTCCTTAGTGATACTAAACTGAAATTTTTTGACTATCATATGAGTAAAAAAAAAATTGGACATGTAAGAGTTGTACTCTCTTGCTTTTCTGCTCTACAGAAATCCCTCTGTGGAAGGGAAAATGTGGAGGGATTTCTGGAAAACAAGAGAACAGCTGGTTTTATAGTCTTCAGGTTAGGGGAAGCTGATTCTCAATCAGCCAAACATGAGGAATTCCCTGCATACTTCTGTTAACCTTAAATGGTCCACACCCAATAATCCTCCTTTAGTTGATTGGGGGACTCCTCTAACTGGTCAGATAATCCCTTTACATACCCTAATTGAAAAAAAGTGATAAAGATACTGTTTACTTAAACTCTTTAAGAAATGTAAAATGATCCTCTAATTAGGAAAATGCCAATGTTTTAATTTGAATAAATTTAATCTGAGCTATTTAAAATATTGCTAATTATACCCAGTCTTATTATTTGAGAAAGAAGGCACATTTCTATCCATTGATTCAAACAATGTAATAGCCATTATTAAGCTGGAAAGAAATCTTCTGGGAAGGTAACACAGAAACCCTGAACTTAAATAAGATTAAGAGTTGTTCTAAAAAGGGTTTAAGTCAATATATTAATCAATCATTAGAGATCTGTTGCTGTATAAAAATTAAACACACAAAATGAACACCTTGAGACACTCTTGGAATATATAAGGCAAAGAAATTTCAAATAAACACCATCTTAGCCAGTGAGTAAAACCCTCAGTTTGTTGTGGGCTGCAGAATGGCATAGGCAGTATAGACAAAGCATGATAGGAGCAAATAGATCACAGTAATAACATTTGCAATAAACAATAACAGAACAAAGCAGACATCTATAAGAATCCCACAAGGAATTTACGTTATCCATAATTTTTCTTTATATTTGAGAAACTGTGTCAGGAAGGACCATTACATTCAATGGCACCAATTAATTTCTGCAACTTTTAATGGCATCTTTCTGAGTAAAAACCTCAGATAATACCCCAAGTGCATGATTGATAACCATTTATGTTTGATTTGTACTGGATTTCTGATTTTTTTTAGTGTTTTTAAAGAGTCCCTCTGCAGCCAATCAAGCAATCAACATGAAATACTCAGATCATCTCTTGAAAAGTATAAGAACACAGAAAAGACAATGTGGCTTCCTTTGCTGGCCAATAGGTTATTGGCAATTTTATTTAAGTTGTTTTCTGCATGATAGATTACAGGGATTTTTATTCCAAGAGAAAAAGATAGGCAAAAGAAAACATTTGATTCCTGTTCTATAACCAGGATATCAGAATATTAACTAATCCTTTAAAAATGTGGAACAAATGCATTTGGTTTGAAACAATCTATTCAGAGAAAGTAATAAACTATTTCTTTCCTTTACTATTTTGGTCTTTAGTGAAAGAAAAAGAAAGAAAAGAAAAAGAAAGAAGGAAGGAGAAGAAAGGAAAGAGAAATGAAGGGGACACAAGGAATAGAGGGAGGAATAATTGTTAATAATACTTTCACATGTCTATCATACTTTAAAATGTACAAAGTATTTTATATAGAAGGAAGGAAAAAAAAGAACAAAAATAAGAGGCTAAAGTTGAACAGTGTCTCCAAAACTCAGGTGAAACCCTTATTTTCTTTCCTTAGACACACACACACACACACACACACACACATGAAATACATCTTTGATTAATTTAGTGGTTGAATTTAGAAAAGCTTCAATTAATCTTAAATTTAATGACAAATAAAAAATAAGCTGCTTTCCTGACACACTGGGCCATAATATTTCTTCATGTGGGAGAAGCAACTCTAAATAATGGAAAGCAGTGATAGCAGAAAAAAACCAGGGTACTTCTGGATCTTTAGGTATAGCCAAATGATACAGAATAGTAAAAAACAAACAAAACTGCCCTGATGTCTTGGCCTGTTAGAATCCTACTGTCACCTTTTTAATGTGTAAAGAAATGTGGATACCTGGCCATGAAATGAGGAAAAAGTAATTGTATGATTTTTCAAAAGTTGAAATGATTTTTATAAACTCTTTCATTACTAAGTATTATAGGCAAAACTCAATGGGACCGTTATAGAATGTAAGCTCTTTTAGAGTAGAAATCATTTCATTCCTTTTTATGTACTTGTATTCCCAGTGCTGGCTAGCAATAATCTCTTTCTCTTCCTCCCTCCCTCCCTCCCTCCTTCCTTCTCTCCTTCCCTCCCTCCTTCCTTCCTTCCTCTCTCCCTGAATCTGGGTGGGATAACTATAGATCAGGATTAGAAATTTATAGTTTAAAGGTCTCTGGCCCTATTTCAATATACGTAAACAAAGATTGGTATGACCAGGTAGCTACTTATCCAAACACTTAGATTATAGGACTGAAAATAGAAAAAAGACCTGAGGTATCATCTAGTGAAGTGGTTGCTACACATTTTTTTGATTGAGCACTCCGTGAATGAAAAATTTTGAGCATGCAAACCCCAACATATGTATATTCATTTATGTGTATGTTTATATAAATGTAATGCTATGTGAATCTATTATGTACCTTATAAATATGCACAAATATAAGCATTCAAGATGAGATCAAGATTAATAAACAATATTTAAAATTTTTTATTTATTAATGATTCAAAACTATATTTGTTCTCACTAAAATATTATTTTGTAATTAATTAATGTGATGGACTCACAATTTAATAAATTAACAGCATTTTAGTGAGAGCAATGTGATTTGGATCTGGTTTATTATCTAAAGAAAACAATTTTGCTTAACACTTTGAGGTTCAGCAATACTTCACAATATGTAGAAGGCAAACAAAATGAATGAAGAAGGCACCACTATCAATTTCTCCATATTGTGGAACTCTGATCTTTCCTCAGGCTATCCTCTGAACTAGATGTCCAAGGGTTGGGCTCTTAAATGTAATTCATTTTCCAAAAAATAAAAATCTACACATTATACTTTAAGTTTAATTTCATATTCGTTGATGGAGGTATTTACCCTTTTCATTTTCGATTCAAGTAATTTGTTCTTATTTCTTCTTTAAAATCAAATTGGGGTGGTTAGGTGGCACAGTGGATAAAGCACTGGCCCTGGATTCAGGAGTACCTGAGTTCAAATCCGGCCTCAGACACTTGACACTTACCAGCTGTGTGACCCTGGGCAAGTCACTTAACACCCATTGCCATGCAAAAAAACAAAACAAAACAAAACAAAACACAAAAGCAAATTAGCCAATGGTTTAAGTATCTTTCCCCATAAAACCAGCTCTTATTTTTATTTATTAGGGTTTTTTTTTTTTACTTTCAAGTTTATTAATCTCTCCTTTAATTTTCAGGTTTTCCATTTTTGTGTTTAATTGATTTTTAATTCATGTTTAATTTGTTCTTTTTCTAGTTGTTGTTTTTTTTTTAAATAATTGCATGCCCAATTCATTTGGTCTGTTCTTTTTTTGCTTTTTTGGTGTATTCATTATAGTTTTCCCTCAGTACTGCTTTGGCTGTATCTCACAAATTTTGGAATGCTGCATCATTATTGTTATTCTCTAAATAATTGATTGATCCTAGATTTTTTGATTCAATCATTCTTTAGGATTGGATTATTTAGTTTCAATTAGTTTTTGACCTGTTTCAATGGCCTTTTATTAAATGCAATTTTAATGGTCTGAAAAGGAAGGGTTTCATTTTTCTTATTTTCTGCATTTGGATGGGAGGCTTTTATTCCATAATACATGGCTAATCTTTGTGAAGGTGTCATGTACAACAGAGCAAAAGGTATACTCCTTTCTATTCCTATTCAGTTTTCCCCAAAGGTCTATCATAATCTAACTTTTCTAAGATTCTATTCAACTCCTTGACTTCTTTCTTATTTATTTTATGATGAGATTTACCTAGCTTGCAGAGGGCAAAGTGGATGTCCCTCACATATTTTGACTCTCTATTTCCTCCTGTGACTCATTTACCTTTTCTTTTAAGAATCTGGGTGCTAAGCCATTTGGCACATACAGGTTTTAATATTGATATTACTTCATTGTCTATGGTTCCTTTTAGCAAGAAGTAGTTTCCTTCTTTGTCTCTTTTAATTAGATTTATTTTTTCCTTTTGTCTTGTCTGAGATCATGATTGTTACCCTTGCCTTTCTTAGTTCATCTAAACCATAATAGATTCTGCTCTAGCCTCTTATTTTAACTCCCTGTGTTTGAATTATCTTTTTTGTAGGATTCTGGTTTCTAATCCATTCTGCTATTCTCTTCTGTTTTATGGATGAGTTCATTCCATTCACATTCAAATTTATGATGACAGGGGCAGCTAGGTGGCACAGTGGATAAAGCACCAGCCCTGGATTCAGGAGTACCTGAGTTCAAATCCAGCCTCAGACACTTGATACTTACTAGCTGTGTGACCCTGGGCAAGTCACTTAACCCCCATTGCCCCACACAAAAAAATTATGGTTACAAACTGTTCATTTCCCTACATTCTGTTTTCTTTTGTTTATTCTTCTCCCTCTTTTTATTCTATCTCTCCTCTAAAGTCTATTGTTTCTAATCACTGCCTTCTTTTAAGTCTGCCTTCCCTTTTATCACCCCTTTTCTTTTTCTCATATTGCTTTCTCTTCCTACTTCCCTGTTGTGTAAATATATATCTATATATATATATATATATATGATTTCCTCTTTGAACCAATTTCAATTGAATTAGGTTCAAGTATTGAAAAAGCTCTTCCTTGCACTTCTTTTTGTGTGTATTGCTTTTTTTTTTTTTGGTAGGGCAATGAGAGTTAAGTGACTTACCCAGGGTCACATTGCTAGTAAGTGTCAAGTGTCTGAGGCTCGATTTGAACTCAGGTCCTCCTGAATCCAGGGCTGGTGCTTTATCCACTATGCCACCTAGCTGCCCCTGTACTTCTTTTTAAATGTGAGAAGATTTACCCCACTTTACCCTTTCTATTCCCCTTCTCTAAGAGCATTTCTCTTTCTTACTTGCTGATTACTTTTACATCATCCCAACATAATCAACTTACTCCCACATCCTCTTTTTATGTTCTTAATGTCTTAATGATGATAAAGTTCTTAGAAGATGTTTCATATTCCCACATAGAAAGGTATAGTTAAAACTTATTGAAGCCTTTATGATTTTTCTTTCATGTTTACCTTTTTATGCTTCACATGAGTTTTATATGTGAAAGTCAAATTTTCTACTCAAGTCTTTTCATCAGAATGTTTGAAGCCATTTTTTTTCCTTTGAAGGATTACTTTCATTTTTGAGGGAGAGATTATTCGTGTTTGTAATTTCAGATCTTTTGCTTTCTGGAATATCATATTCTAAGTACCTTACTCCATTAACATGGTAGCTGCTAAATCTTGTGTAATCCTGATGTGGCTCCACAGAATTTGAATATTTTCTTTCTGGCTGCTTGAAGTATTTTCTCTTTTACCTGAGAGTTCTGGAATTTGGCTGTAATATTTCTAGGAGTGTTCATTTTGGGATCTCTTTCAGGTGGTGATTAGTTGATTCTTTCAGTTTTTACTTTGTTCTCTGTTTCTAGGATATCAGATCAGTTTTCCTTTATAATTTTTTGAAATACATCAAGGCTCTTTGATCATGGCTTTTGGGTAATCCAATAAATTTTAAGTTATCTCTCCTCCACCTACTTTCCAGGTCAGTTTTTTCCCAATGAGATATTTCATATATTCTTTAATTTTTCCCATTCTTTTAACTTTGTTTTATTGTTTCTTGATGTCTCATGGAATCATTATCTTCCACTTTTCCAATTCTAATTTTAAAGGACTTATTTTCTTCATTGAGCTTTTGTATCTCTTTTTCTATTCGGCTTTTTTTTTTAGTGCAATGAGGGTTAAGTGACTTGCCCAGGGTCACACAGCTAGTTAAGTGTCAAGTGTCTGAGGCTGGATTTGAACTCAGGTCCTCCTGAATCCAGGGCTGGTACTTTATCCACTGTGCTACCTAGCTGCCTCTTGGTGATTTTTTAAAAAAGGTATTATCTCAAAAAAGGACTTTGAAAATAAAGTAAGAGAGGTAGAGGAAAAAGAAATGGAAAAAGAAATGAGAATGATGTAAGAAAATCATGGAGAAAATGTTAACAGATTGCAAAACCAAATTGGCCAAATCGAAAAGAAGGCACAAAAGCTCTCTGAAGAAAATAATTGCTTAAAATTTAGGATTGAGCAAATGGAAGTTCATGACTTTATGAGAAATCAAGACACAATAAAGCAAAACCAAAAAAATGAAAAAAATAGAAGTTAATGTGAAATATCTCCTTAGAAAAACAACTGACCAGGAAAATAGATCCAGGAGAGATAATTTGAAAATTATTGGACTACCTGAAAGCCATGATTAAATAAAAGCCTAGACATCATTTTCCAAGAAACTGTCAGGGAGAATTGCCCTGATATTCTAGAACCAGAAGGTAAAATAGAAATTGAAAGAATCTACCAATCACCTCATGAAAGAGATCCCAAAATGAAAACTTCCAGGAATATTAAAGCCAAATTCCAGAACTCTGAAGTCAAGAAGATAATATTGCAAGCATCCAAAAAGAAACAATTCAAGTATTGTGGAGCCACAGTCAGGATAACATAAGACACAGTAGCTTCTACATTAAAGGATCACAGGGCTTGGAATATGATATTCAGGAGGGCAAAGGAACTGGGATTACAACCAAGAATCACCTACCCAGAAAAACTGATTATAATACTTCAGGGGAAAAAATGGGAATTCAATGAAAGAGAGGACTTTCATGGGTTTTTTGTTTGTTTTTTTGTTTGTTTTTGTGAGGCAACTGGGGTTAAGTGACTTGCCCAGGATCACACAGCTAGTAAGTGTCAAGTGTCTGGGATTGGATTTGAAATTGGGTCCCCCTGAATCCAGCGCCGGTGCTTTATCCACTGCACCACCCAGCTGCCCCAACATGTATTTTTTTTTTTAAGTGAGGCAATTGGGGTTAAGTGACACAGCTAGTAAGTGTTAAGTGTCTGAAGCCAGATTTGAAACTCAGGTGCTCCTGACTCCAGGGCCAGTGCTCTATCCACTGTGCCACCTAGCTGTCCCCCCACTCATGTATTCTTCATGAAAACACCTGAGCTGAATAGAAAAATTGACTTTCAAATACAAGACCCTAGAAAAGCATAAAAAGGTAAACAGGAAAAAGAAATCATAAAGGATATTAAAATCTTAAACTGTTTACATTCCTACATGGGAAGATGATGCTCATAAGGACTTTCTCATTATTAGGGCAGCTTAATGGAGTATATTTAGACAGAGGATATAGGTGTGAGTTGAATATGAAGGAATGATATCTTTAAAAAAAATAAAATTAAGGGATGAGGGAAATGCACTGGGAGAAAGCAGAAGGGAGAGGTGGAATGAGGTAAAGCATGTCACATAAAAGAAGCAAGAAAAAGCTTATGGAGTAGAAGGGAAGAAGGGGGAGGTGTGGGGGAGTGAGTGAGCCTTACTTTCATCAGAATTGTCTCAAAGAGGGAATAACATACACACAGAATTGGGTAGAGTAATCTATCTAACTCTGAAAGAAAGTAGGAGGGGGAAGGGGGTAAGGGTGTGTGTGTGAGAGAAGGGAGGGCATGTTGGGGGAGGGGGTAGTCAGAAACAAAACACTTTTGAGGAGGGATAGGGTAAAAGAGGATAGAAAATAGAGTAAATGTCATAGGGAGGGAATAGGATGGAGGGAAATACAGTTAGCAATAGTAACTGTGAAAAAAAAAATGAAGCAAGTTTGTTTGATAGGCCTAAGTTCTCAAACACATAGAGAACTGAGTCAAATTTGTTAAAATAAGAATCATTCCTGTAACGATTGGAATGACGCCACCTGCTGGATAGATGATCAAAAGACATGAAGTTTTCAGATGAAATAATCAAAGATATCTATAGCCATATGAAAAAAAAGGTATAAATCACTATTGTTTGGAGAGATTCATGTCAAAACAATTCTGGGTACTACCTAATACCCATTGGATTGGATACCAGGACAGCAGAGGAAAATGAGACATTAATACACTCTTGTGAACTGATTCAAATATTCTGTAGAGAAATTTGGAACTATGGCCAAAGGGCTATAAAACCTTGTATACCCTTTGACCTAGTAATACCACTACTAGGTTGGTATCCAAAAAGAGAATAAAAAAACCCCAAAAAACAAAACATTGAATTCGAAATTGGGGAGATGCCTATCAATTGGGGAATGGCTGAACAAATTGTGGGATGAGATTATGATGGAACATTATTGTGCTATAAGAAATAATAAACAGGATGAGATATATATATATGTATATATATATATATATATGTATATATATATGTGTGTGTGTATATATATATATATATATATATATATATATATATAAACAAAACCCTGGAAAAGTGTTAAGGCTAAAATTCTAGCTAGTCTGTCTAAAATATCTAATGAGTGGGTCGCCAATAAATTATAAGCTTTAGCAAGAGTTAGGCTTTTAAGCATTTATTAAAGAGAATAAGAATTTGGTAAAGAGAGAAGGAAAGGCCTACATTCATCTATCTATTAAAGGGAGAGCACATTTCTAGCTCCGCTTTCCGCCAGAGTCCACAGGAAAAAGTGAGAGTCAGAGTGCCAGGCTCCTCGTTCTTCCTCCCACAAGCAAATGTCACTTCCTGATGCCAAAGAAAAGATGCATGGGCTTGCCCTCAAAGACCTTCACCTCATGGGTGGAGCTCTTCTACAGTAAGTCTCCAGCAGGTGGCATCATTCCAATCATTACAGTGTCCAGCTGGGTTGAATAGTAGGCTATGGGGCATTGGTTAGGCCCCAGCGATTGAGTCAGAACTCCAGAAGCCACCCCACTTTGTTCATGTACAAAGAGAGTGAAGGGCTTACTATAATTTGGGAGTCCTAAGGCAGGTGCTGATAACAAGGCCCATTTTAATTCTGTTATGGTTGAGAGATACTAGGGATCCAACTATAAATTGTCTGGGACAGAACTTTTTGTTAGAGCTATGAGAGGTTTAGTAATTTTGCCAAAAGAGGGTATCCATTGTCTGCTCCCAGAATGGCTTTTAACTGCCTCTTCGTAGTGGGGCAGAGAGTTATTGAATTTCCTGGACTCCTTAGAAGAGACAGAGTGAGTTCCAGCAGCCAGAATAAATCCTAAGTATTCTACCTGGGGCAAACACCATTGTACTTTTGACTTGGACACCTTGTGGCCTCTCTTGTGCAACACTAGTAGTAAGTGACTGCTATCTTCCTGACAAACTTCAGCATTAGGGGAGGCCAAAAGTAAGTCATCAACATATGGTACTAGTGTGGAGCCTTTAAAGGTAATGGAGGCCAGATCCTGCTGTAAAATTTGGGAAAATAATGTGGGACTGTCTACAAATCCCTGTGGGAGTCTAGTCCAGGTCCACTGTGTATTTTTCCAAGTGAAAGCAAATAAATATTGGAAGTCCTCACATACTGGTTTGGAGAAAAAGGCATAGCAGAGGTCTACCACTGTGAAGCATGTAGCCTCACAAGGAATGGATGACACTATCGTACTGGGGCTAGGGACTATAGGGTGCCTAGGGATAACATGATTGTTAATTGCTCTAAGATCTTGCACAAAATGATAAACAGGTTTACCATCTGGCCCAGGCTTGGGTTTTTTAACTGGAAAAATGGGAGTATTGCATGGAGAGTGATGATATGGAATAATAATACCCTGGCTTTTCAAAGCCTCAATTATAGGGGTGATCCCTTCTATTGCTTCCCTAGACAATGGATACTGTGGAATGGAGGGGGGTGGTCCCCCTTTAACTTTAAAGGTAACAGGCATGGCAGATTTAAGGAGCCCCACCTCAGTAGGGGATGAGGCCCATAAAGACTCAGGAATGTCCGAGGGAATTTTGGATACCTCCTCTACTGTTCCTTGAGCTTCCGTAAGTAAAATTGGTAATAAATGAACAGTATCATCTGGCAATTGTAGGGAGACAGCCCCATCTGGAGCACAAGATATGGTTGCTCTAAGCTTGCAAAGAAGATCATGACCTAATAAATTTACAGGGGTATCAGGCATAAGTAAGAATGAATGTTCCACTGTTAAGGGCCCCATAGATACCATGCAAGGGGTCAATTTTGCCACTCTTTGGGCTTTTCCTGAGACTCCTACTACATTCAAAGATCTTACAGCTCTACACCCAGGGTCTGGTTTGCTTACTAATACTGATTTAGAAGCTCCTGTGTCTAGCCGACAGTCATAATAAGTGTCTCCCACTTTGAGGGTCAGATGCAGTTCATTACTCTGGGGAGGCGAATGGACTGGCACAAGGGCTTTCAAAAAATCTGGATCTGGGAATATGTGGCTTTCATTATCTATGTTCCATTCCTCCCCTTCGTCCTATCATTCCTGTGTCCCCCTCTGAGGGAGACCTTGGTTACCATGATTCTGGTACTGTCTTTCTGTATTCTTCTGATAGGGTCTATAGTTGTTCTGATACTGTCTCTCTGTATGTCTCTGAGAAGATCTATTTCTATTTTGATTTCACTTGTAATTAGATTTTCTTCTCTAAGTCCTACATACCTTCAATGAATGCCCCTCCTTTTCACAGTAATAACACACCTTAGTGCCCTTGTTTTGGTATTTAGATGGCTGACTAGGAATTGCAGGTGCCAGAATGCTCTGTTTAGGGCCATCTGGACTTTCCTCACTTGAGTCAAAGACATAATTTGCAAGGTCCTTAATCCTATCAGCTGTGAGGGTCCTCCAATCTGGACATTGTATCAGAAAATATTTGCGTATTTCTGGCAGTGAATTATAAATAAACGTGTTGAGAACAATGTAGGAATCCCTTAAATCTATTGGATCCAATCTGGTATATTGCCTGGCGGCCTCACAAAGCCTGTTGTAAAATCTGTTTGGTCTTTCGTTAGCCCCTGAATTATGCTTATAAATTTCAGCCAGTTTTCAGGTTTTCTAGAGCAAGATTCCAATCCCTTCAGAAGTGTTTCCCTAGCGTCTTTTAATTCTCGGAATTGCTTGTCATTATTATAATTCCACTCCGGATCCTTTAGAGGCCATGACATAACGGCCTGACCCTTCGCAACAAGGGCATTTCCTGCTGAGATAATATCTGTAATCTCAATTGGGGATAGTAAAGTTTCCATAAGGCAAGTAACATCAGCCCAAGTGGGTTGATATGTATTAAATATAGTCCTTAACTGTGAAATTACAGTGTTTGGATTTTTCTCAAAACTAGGGAAGATTGTTTTCCATGCGCTCAAGTCACTTGGTTTAAAGGGGCTATATTTTCTAACTTGAATTGGCACTCCTTTTTTAGTATGTTCTATAGCTTCCTGCAGGGGAAGCAGTTTCTGCTGATCTGATTCTAAAGACTGGTCAATATCTGTTTCTGAGGTTGGGTTATCTCCAGCAGAGGGAGCTATCCTAGCGTTTCTCTCACCACGTGGCATCCCTTTAATCTCTTTCCACATTACAATAATGATAATAGCGACAATGAGATTTGTAGTTATTTGAACTATCATGACTATGGTATTAGAATTTATTTCGACTGTAGGCATAAAATATCTACTAATATTAAACACATTCTCAGTGGAGACGGTCACACCCATGCCATTATATGAAAAATTTTTTGCTGTGTGAATGAGGAAGAAACCGATAACACAATGAAGGAATATTAAATAAGTTAGATGTTTAAGTTGGGATATTATGCTACCCCAATACATTCCAATGAGAAAAATCAAAGGGAAAGCAAAATATTCAAGCATGTTGCCCTTTAAACTGGACTGGCTTTTGTTCTCTTTAAAGCAAGGCTTTTAGAGGCTTAAAGGTTTTAAGGGAGATTAGGCAAATGAGGGAAAGTCAGTGTGTGTGTGTGTGTGTGTGTGTGTGTGTGGTAATTTGGTAAATCCACCAAATTAGCTGGTTTGTGGCCAAATTAGGGAGAGGCTTCTTTTTTCTTAGTGGTCTGGGAGATATATAAGGTAAAAGTTAAAGAGGGAGTTTAATGTTCTTATATCCAATTTTAAATCTCACAAAAGACATACATGAGGTGATGCAAAGTGAAATGTACTTTATACAAAATAACAGAAATATTGTAAGATGATCTGCTGTGATTGACAGTTATTTTCAGTGATACAATGATCCAAGACAACTCTGAATGACTTGAAAAATGAAATCCATTTACAGAGAAACAACTGATGGTATCTGAATACAGATTGAAGCATTTTTTTGTTAGTTACATTTTCTAAAGTTTTTTTGTCTGTTTTCTTTCACGACCTGACTAATGTGGAAATGTTTTGCATGACCACACATGTATAACTTATATTGAATTGATTAATTTCTTAAGGAGGGGGAGGGAGGGAGGAAGAGAATTTGGAACACAAAGTTTTTACATGTAATTTGGGAAAAACTACTTTTATTCTTTTATTTTTCTCCCCATCTATTTTCTTTCAATTTCATTTTTAAATATTCTTTCAGTTCTTTCATTTATTATTGTAATATTTATTGCCAAGACATTTCCTCCCTCTTAGGGTTGTGAAGTTACTGTTTTTAGGCTTTACCTCTTATGCTTTTCTTAACCTATACTATTTTTTCTTTTTGTTAGTTGTTTTAATCTGTTTAGCTTCAGTTCTTGGTCTGGGATTTTATATTCAGGTTAATTCCTTTCTGTTTCCTTGGATGAGTTAGATAGACCTTATCTTGTCCTGATCCCACTGAAGTATGGATGATGATGCTACTGCTGATTTGGATAGGGTAGATGGTACTTTTCTTCTTGTTATTCAGTCATTTCAGTTTTGTCCAACTCTTCATGACCGTACTTGGAGTTTTCTTGGCAAAGATACATGAGTGGTTTGCCTTTTCCTTCTCCAGTTCAATTTACAGATGAGTGACTGTGGCAAGCAGGGTTAAGTGACTAACCAAGGGTCACACAACTAGTAAGTGTCTGAGGCCAGATTTGAACTCAGGAAGATGAGTCTTCCTGACTTCAGGCCCAGCACTTTATCCATTGTATCACCTCACTGTCCCAGATGATATGAAGTCACATCTTCTGCCTCAATCCCTAGGTTCATGTTCAATCTTTTGGTAGTCCACTGAGAGTTCTGGTATCTGTAGTTATCTCTTTCATTTTTCTTGTACAATTTGCAATCAGGATATGGTTTTGGTCCCTGATATTGTTGTGATCTGTTCCAACGGATTACGGATCATCCTGATCTCAGGCCTCTTGCATAGTCTTCCTGGTAATGGTACTCAGGAATTAAGTTCATTGTGCCTACTGATGTGGTTCTCAGTGATAAGAATAGTAGAGAGCTAGAACATATCTCAGGGTAGTGATCTATCAGTACTGTTACTTTTCTATTTCGATAGTCCATAGCCTCAGTCTGGCTTCAGGTACCTGATTATTTGAACTCACCTTGATTTATAACCTTTCTCTTCAGAATATCAGCTATCTTAAGGCCCACTTGGGGAAGTTCATGCTTGCTTTCCCACCATAGTTCCTTTCTTGGCTTCTATCTACTGTTTACCTAGGCTCTGTTTACCAGAGTTTGTGCTGGCTTCCTTAGAACAGTTCTTCTGCCAGTCTTGACATATCTAGCTATCTTTTTGTGCAGTTTTGTAGTGGATGGTGATTTTCTTTTTCTTTTATGTTTTCATTATCATTGGTTTATCTTGGGTCCTTCTTAAATGTTTTCTGGGCTCTATGTGGGAGCCTGGTCTCCTCTATGAACTTTCATGTCTTCAATCAGAAGTCCCTGAAATAATCTTCCCAGTAAATCTCCTTCACAAATCTTTTCCTCTATAACATTTTTGGATGTACTTGGTTATTGTTCTTATTTTTCTTTTCTTCAGTAGCAGAGGATTTTGTAGAAGTGTTTTTATTTTGGGGAAACAGCCCTTTCTTTTTTGGACTTGGAGTCTTGACATATCAAGATCTTAGTCTTTTCTTTTGCTTTTTATATTGTTGTCGAGTCGTTTTTCAGTCATGTCCAACTCTTCATTACCTTATTTTGGTGTGTTTTTTTTTTTTTGGCAAAGATACTGGAGTATTTACAATTTTCTTCTCCAACTCATTTTACAGATAAGGAAACTGGGGCAAATGGAGTTAAGTGATTTACCCAGGGTCACATAGCTAGTAAATGTCTGAGGCCAGATTTGAACTCAGAAAGATGATTCTTCCTGACTCCAGACTCAGCATTCTATTCACTGTGCCACCTAGTTGCCCTGCTCTTTTTATAGGTGTCTTTAAACTGAGCAGCAGATTTTGTCCTTTACAAAATAGTCCATAGCTGGCATCAAGGACAGAGTGATTTTCAGACAAACTTCTTAACAGCATGCCCATCTTTACATATGGGCATTGGACAGCTAGTAGCATCATGCAATCTCATCTGCATATTCAGTATTTGATATCTTCCATTTTCTTTTGTTTCATTTGCAGGAACTCTAGAGAGGCTATATTCTGGATTAGCTATGCAGCCATATTTAGCCAGAAAGATGGAAACATTCTTGTAGGACTTGGATCAATGACTGCAAGCAGAAATAATGGGCTAAAAACTATGACAAAATTTAAGTGTTCTACTCTTTTTCTTTTGCAAAATGAAACTGTGGCAAATAGTAACCTGTAGACCTAAGCAGGACACTGAAATCAATCAAGTTCTGTGATTTTCTACCTTCTTTTTATTTCTTTCTCAGTAATTTGATATATACCTATGTTATAAAGAATTTTTCTTTTAGAAAAATTTCCCCATACATTGTTCTCATCCCCATCAGTTTCTGCATCATTGTCTTCTTTATGGAATTTAAAACCTTTCACCAGGTTGTAACTTTCCACTTAAATCTCATTATATATTTTCCTTTTTATTTATTTATATATTTTCCTTTATTAAGCATTGTATCACTACACAAGTCACTGTGCTAAGTGCTTTGCAAATACTAATAGAAAAACAAAATGGTCCTTACTTTTTAGGACCAACTCATATACTAACAAAGGAGATAACACTTTAAAAAGATTTCCTCTTCACATCAAATGGAAAGGTCCCATAAGCCTTTATTTATTTTTTTTATCTTTCTCACACACAAAACTATTAGTCATCTCTGGAACTTTGTTTTGGCTATCCCTTCTGCCACTACACTTCCTTCTCACATTTCCTTCAGAAGCTTCTAGAATCCCTAGTTCCCTTTAAGGTCAAGTTCAATTTCCTTCACTCCTTCTATATGAATCATTCATTTCCTGATCCTCCCTGATACTTGTACCTTTTCCCCAAATTGTCTTGTGGTTATTTTTTCTACTTATGTAATATGAGCAAATTAATAATTATATTCTGTATCAAATGATTTTCTCCAGCCCATTTTATTTAATCACAGCAAGTAAAGGGCAGATGATAGACAATGTGTTGTTAAAATTTTAAACAAAGCATAACGAATGGTTTTTATATTCTTTGTTATTCCTCAGGATGAGTGTAATTGGGGGAGGGGGGTATAAAACTGATATACTTAGAAAGCAGTTTAGAGAATAAACTTGATATATTTAGAAAGCTAGCAAGAGATTGGACATGCCACTGATGACCTTTAAATAGCAAGCATCTCACTAACTAAGATCTTGGGTAAGTTATCTATCCTCTCATCTCAGATTCCTCATCTGTGAAATGGAGATAATAATAGCAACTATCTCATAGGGTTCTTGTGAATATCAAGTGATTTAGTCTATGAGAAATGCTTTACAAACCTTAAAGCAATAAATATATGCTAACTATTTCTGTTTGTTTGGGTTTTGTTTGTTTGTTTGTTTGTTTGTGGGTCAATGAGGCTTAAATGACTTGCTCAGGGTCACACAGCCAGTAAGTGTCAAGTGTCTGAGGCAGAATTTGAACTCAGGTCCTCCTGAATCCAGGGCCAGTGCTTTATCCACTGTGCCACCTAGCTGCCCTCAACTATTTTTTTCTTTAAAGTAAGCTTGCCACCTCTTGAGTCAGTTGAAGAGGCTCTGAAGAGCATGACCTCAGAGGTGACTATGAAAAAAGAACTTGTCTCTTGAGAGGGAATAACACTTTAGGGTTAGGGAAGGGGGATTGCTGTCTCCTACCCTCCACAATTATACATGGATATCCTGGATAGTTTGAAATGGAACTACTCAAACAGGAGGAGATATCGCAACTATTAGAGAGTTTGATAAAGAAAGTCAAGGAAGGAGGCAGATTTGAGGAGGCTGACCTTTGTCAACAGGAAAGAAAGCTAACTATGGAGTCAAGATAGAATTAGTTCCGGAAATCGGAAATCAATCTGTGGAGCAGAGAAGGCCTTCAGAGATCAGCCAAGTGACCTGACCAGCAGAAGTATTGTATCTAGGATCTAGAGGGTAAGTAACACGAGCATACCATGAGAAGAGAAACAATATTAGGGCCCTGAAGTACCAGGCATATGAATTGTCCTAGCCACATGTGTTCCCAACCACACCACTGCACCAACTCTTTTCATTGATACTGTGTATATTCATGGGAGAATGAGTTACAGGTTTATGGGGGAATTTTGTGATGCCAATTCTGTGCCTCAATGTTAAACTAATTGTATTTTTGTTGATTTATTAAAGAGAATGACACAAGTGGAGGTACATGATCTGTAGTTTTAGATGTGGGGGTCTACATAATACCTCTTTGTATCTTATAGTAGGATGTAAGCTCCAAAGCAGAGACTGTTTTGGTTTTGTCTTTCTCAGATAACCAGAACCTAAGAAGAGTGACTTGCAAAAATTCAGGGTAAGGATGGATAGGAAGTTGGAGCTGCCCTTACAATTTCGTTGTTATTGGGAACTTTCTTCTCTTATTTAGATCAGCAACTTATTTGTAATTTATAGTCTTAGAGAGTTACCTAAGGCACCAAGAGGTTAGCCCATTGGTCCTAGGTCACACAGCTACTATTCTTCGGAGGCAGGACTTAAATCCAATCTTGTAGACTCCAGTAATGTCCTATTTTTTAATACTATACCAATTCTCCCTTCATTTATTGTAAGTGGTTAATAAATATTATTTGAGGTAACCCAGCTCCCACTCAAGTGGCAGGTGGGAAGAGCAACCAGGCACTCCATGCTGTATATAGATAAATATATAGCCCTACATTAATGTCAAAAAAAATTGAATATAATATTATATACCTGCTTAAGAGATTTACAAAGTTGGTGCCAGAGATTCTTGGAGAGAGAAACACACAGAAAGAGGAGTCTAAGGAGGAGAGAGACAGCTACAAGAGAAAAATGTCAAAATTTCTTTGGAGTCACACACATGGGGAAAGCTAGCACCCCCAAATGACTTTTTATCTAGACTAAATGTGTCAGACTTGAGGCCTGTATTCAGCAGCCTGAATTATATTAAAACATAATTGGGAAATGTTTAACAAAATAAATAAAAATATAATAAAACATAGATAATGCTAATTTGGGGTTTTCTAAGTCAGTATAGAGGTGTAGGTATCCATTTCTATTTGAATTTGACACTACTGATCTAGATTCTTGGGAAAGGCTATTCTCCCTCTCTTGCTTTGAGCTAAAATATCATCTTCATAGCTAAAGAATGCATTCATTCTAATATATTTTCTGAAATACTCAAACCTATAGAATTTCAATTTCTGTTTGCTATTTTGCTTGGATCAATCATTTGTGTAACCAGTGGTTGGTGGGAAGGGGTTAATCTGGCTAGGATAAGCTAAGGGTTCATTACCCCCTTAAGAAGGGACATGATTGGGGCAGCTAGGTGGTGCAGTGGATAGAGCACTGGCCCTGGAGTCAGGAGGACTTGAGTTCAAATCTGGCCTCAGACACTTGACACTTACTAGCTGTGTGACCCTGGGCAAGTCACAACCCTCATTGCTCTTCAAAGAAAAAAAAAGAAAAGAAAAAAGAATGAGGGGTTTGTTTGGAGGCAGCACCAGCCTTGGTGTCAGACACTTGACACTTACTAGTTGTGTGACCTTGGGCAAGTCACTTAACCCTCATTGCCCCACCAAAAAAAAAAAAAAAAAAGGAAGGGACATGATTATCCTTCTGCACCCTGACTTGTACTCCTAGACCAGAGAGACATTTGAGTTGGGCGGATAGATATAATTCTAGTCCAATACCCCTTTTAGAGACTGGAGAAAAATATATTTACCATTAGTAGCACTCCTGGGGCCTTCCTTTCCCTCTACACCCCTTAAACCACAGCCAGTTTGCAGGTATGTCTTTGGCCTCTCTTTCTCTTCACAGAAACAAGCCAAGCTTCAGATCATATATATCAATCCATGACACCCACAAGCCACATCGACATATTGAGACAACCCACATGGACCCGCCTATCTTACACTGAATTGAACTAAATAACCCAAGGGCACATAGCCAGATAGTAGCAGAGCCAAGGCTCAGCTCAGATCTCTTGACTATTAGGCAGATGCTTTTTTCATTAGATCATGTTGCCTTCTTACATTTATCCAGTTTTCAAATATATGAGGTTCTCATACAAATTTTCTTATGTTAAAATATTGTCGATATTTTTTATATCACCTTCCAAATTTATACTTCCTCTATCCTCTAAACATTGAGACATCCTTTGAAGCAAAGAATGGAAAAGAGAAAGAGAAAAAAAAAGTTCATTAAAACTAACCAACATATTATCTGAGTTTGACAGTACATGTAATATTCCAGATCCATGACCCCAGACTTCTGCCAAGAAGTGAGGGAGGTACGTTTTCTCAACTTCTCCAGGGCCAAGCTTTTTGGTCATAATTACATAGCATTCTACTTCACATTGGTTTTTACCCTCTTAACATTGTTGTAGCCATTATGTATATTGTTTTTCTTGTTTTGCTTACTTAATTAAGCTTTTGAATGTTTCTTTGAATTCTTCATATTCATAATTTATCATACCAATACATTACATTCATGTGCCACAATTTATTAATCCATTCCCCAATGAATAGACATCAACTATGTTTCCAGATCTTTCCTATCATGAAAAGTACTTCTATGAATATTTAGTATACATTTTTGTTTTTTACCTGCTTGGCAATAAATGTCTTAAGTGGGATACACAAGTATTAACAATTCAATAAACATACATTTATTGAGAGCCTACTATGTGCCAGGCATTGTGCTGTTACAATTCTGTATAATTATAATCCTACTTTCAGTGTACTATAAAGCTAAGTGAAATGCTTAGCTGAGGGGTCTGATGATACAAAAAGAGGCAAAAGACAATATCTGCTTTCAAGGAGTTTACGATCTAATGGAGGAGATAATACGCAAACAAATAGATACAAATCAAGATATATACAAATAAATAGGAAATACTAGAATTAAAATTTTAAAGGGTTTGGAAAGTTTTCCTCTAAAATGTGAGATTCTAGTTGAGACTTAAAGGAAGCCAGGGAAGTCAGTAGGTAGAAGTTGAGGAGGGATAGTACTCCAGGCATGGGTAACAGCCAGAGAAAATGCCTAGTGCCAGGAAATGGAGTATTTTGTTCATGGAACAACCAAGAGGTCATTGTGACTAGACTGAAGAATATGATTTGGAGAGTCAGTTTTAAGAAGACTGGGGAGAGGGGTTGGAAGGGTCTAGGTTATGAAAGGTTTTGAATACCAAACACCATTTTGTATTTGATCCTGGAGGAGATTGGGAGTCATTGGAATTTATTGAGTAGGTAGACAACATGGTCAAACTTTTATTTTTAGGAAAATCACATTAGTAACTGAATGGAGGATGGAATGGAGTAGGGGAGAGATTTAAGGCAGGCAGACCTACCATCAGGTTATTGCAATAGCAGTATATTGTAAACATTTTAGCAAAATTTCAAATTGCTTTCCAGAACTGTTGGACCAATTCGTAGCTCTACCAGTAATTTATTAGCCTACCTGGCTTTACACAGCCTCACCAACATTGACTATTTCCATTTTTTGTCCTTTTTAACAATTTGGTGAGCATGAGCTCAGTGTTGTTTTGTTTTGTATCTTTCATATGGTTGTTAATATTATGTGATTCTTTTGAGAATAATTTATTTATAGCCTTTAACCACTGATCTGTTAACACTTAATCAGTTACTATTTTATATATTTTTATCAGTTTTCTATATATCCTGCATATAACTTTGATACAATAATCTTTTTAAAAAATATTTAAACTATTAAGCTAATTTTAATATTACTACAATTATTTTAAACATAATAATAAACTGATAATAAGTCTATTGATGATAATTCATGAGGAATTAGTTTTTTGTTTTTGTTTTTTACAGGGCATGGGGGTTAAGTGACTTGCCCAGGGTCACACAGCTAGTAAGTGTCAAGTGTCTGAGGTTGGACCTCAGACCACCTAGCTGCCCCCAGAATTAGTTTTAAAAGCTAAGATATTTAAGGTTAGCTAAAAGGATTTTCTGGTGCAGCTAATGGTTCTAACCATAAGCTGAATACAAATCAGTAGTCCCCAATCCATCCTCACTGTAGCCATTGATAAACTATAAGCTCTCTTATTATACTTTTACTTTATTTATGGCTCATTGATGAGTCAGATTCTAGAGTTTCCCCAGAAGATGGAATATTTGTTCTTAAAATAACATATAATGCTGTCCCCAAGCTTTTGGAAAATTGAAAATTAAGAATGATGGATATTTTAGAAATATTTTTTAGACTTTGACCAAAACAATTTTATAGCAAACTGGATAGAAGACCATAAAATATGGGCTTGGTATAGATATTAATGTTAAAACTATCCTGAGGGGGGAAGCTAGGTGGCACAGAGGTTAAAGCAGTGACCCTGGATTCAGGAGTACCTGAGTTCAAATCCGGCCTCAGACACTTGACACTTACTAGCTGTGTGACCTTGGGCAAGTCACTTAAAAGCCCCATTGTCCCACAAACAAAAAAACAAACAATAACCAATTTCTAAGTAGCTAGCAAAAAACTAGTCTGAACTTTTTTTCATTAGAAAAAGCTTTAGAGATTTTAATACTAAAAACCCTATAGCTCCAAATATTTTGCCTTTTTATGGTAAATTATTTACTTTGATTATTTCCAAATGAAAATAGTATTCCTGTAATACATTTTAAAAAACTAATTGATACTTCAAGGGCTACTGTAATAAAATATTTGTTCTCTTCACTCCTTTAGAGTTAGGTTTTCTTTAATTACAGAAAACTCATTATAAATATGAGAAAATTCATTATAAATATGGTCTTTGCTATCAGACAGCATATGCTATTGATGGTTATCCTGGCTGCCAAATTTATTGAAGTCTTTACCGTATAGCTCCTATCTCAATCTCTAATTTCTCCCATATCATTTTATGGATTGTACAGAGGGAGAATCATTATTTATTTTATTTTATTTTTTGTGGGACAATGAGGGTTAAGTGACTTGCCCAAGGTCACACAGATAGTAAGTGTCAAGTGTCTGAGGCCCAATTTGAACTCAAGTCCTCCTGAATCCAGGGCTGGTGCTCTATCCACTTCACCACCTAGCTGCCCCCAAGAATCATTATTTATTAAATGATATAACAGCTTTCCATTAGGATATCTGATGCAAGGAAATATTTAATGGCCACAGATATTAAAAGCAACAATATTTATTTTAACAGCTAAATAGATTGTTTTTTGTGATAAATCTCTAATTAATGAGAACTTCAAAAATACTAAATAATTTTAGAGGTTTAGGGATCTTGGGACATCATTTAGTCTATGCTGTGGCCTCCAAAATGACAGCACTCAGACCACCCAAAACAAGTAATCCTATTCTTAAAAAGAATCCAGGAGGAAGGAATATGCTTAGCAACAAACTCCAATTATAACTTTAAAAAGATTTTTAAATTGGATTAAAATTTAGCAATCATCTAGTTTAAGCTTCTCATCCTACATTTGAAGAAAATGAGGATCAAGGATATTATGACTTGCCCAATATCATATAGTATTATTCAAACTCTAGCTGTCAGTTACTAAATCTAGGCTCCTAATAAATAGATGGACTCTTTCCTACTTGTGAGATGTTATCTTTCATTGAAATGATTAGCTAAATTCTTTATTCAGAAGAGTTGTTCTTTGTTGTTCAGTTTGAAGAGGACCAATGACATCATCATGGGTGATAACTTGTGTATGAATTGGATTTAAGTGAAGGAGAGTTGCACAGTCATTCGCCTCACTCTTTCTGAGTCATCAAAATCCAGTGGCAGAACAAAAGTCAAGATGACTGGGATGCAGTGGATGACCTTGGGGTCTTTGATGTCTGACTAAACTCTAAGTGCTCCATAGCACCTGCTTCTGCCACCTTCATGGCTGTTGGAACAAATTGTTCTCATCTACCTGTGGTAAAAAGTTTTTAACTGTCAGTGAATATGGTAAAAAGACGCCAGTTTTTAAAGGACCACCCTTTCGGGGAGGAGACTGACGGCCGTGCATGGGCTACACATGTCAGTCTGGCTGCTAAGCACTCCTCTTCCGGGGTGCGAGCTTAAAAGGCAAGGAGAGAATGGAAGTGGGATCTTTTTCCTGCTCTCCTGGTCCGAGGACTGGCGCGACACACAGACAGACGCTGACTGGAGTTGGACGCGGCCCAGCTTGCCGTTAGCAGCACATGCCTGATGCGGCTCTCCTCCCCAAAGGTGGCCTTGGGCTTTTGGTGAGTTTTATACAGAATATAGACTAAGCTTAGATTTAAGACTATTTGTTTTGTATTTCTACTTTCCTATCCCTCTAATCGACATCACCTTGTAATAATTTCCAAACAATAAAAGCTCTAACTAGAGACCAGAAGCTTCTTCCATTTACTAGTCTGGGAGATAAATTAAGGGAAAGGTTAAAGAGGGGAGATTAATGCTCTAGTATCTAATTTTAAATCTCACATACCCATTCCACAGGGGTAGCCTTTACATGCTTGGGGTAGACACCCCTCAACTCACCTATGGGTTTGAGGCTATCAATTACCCATGGTCTGAGTTAGCTGTGACAGTTTTACCAGGGTGGGGCTGCTATGGATGCTATAGCTTCTTGGAGTCAAAGGGGAGAGTTTGATGAAAGGTGGAAAGGAAAGGTAAAGTACCATTACTAGAAACTCTGAATTACTAGTCCTCCCATTCATTCATTCATTCAACAGATATTTCTTATGCAAAGATACTGCTACATAATGTGGAGGATAAAAAAAAATAAATAAGACAGAGAACTTCTGGTGCCAAGATAGCAGAGTAAGGAAGGAACTCCTTGGAGCCTTCCCAAATTCCCCTCCAAATAACCTTGAAAATGTCCACAGAACCAATTTAGGAGCAAAGGATCAGCTTATCAGAACAACAGGCAAGTCTAGGGTGGATGGGGAGCAAGGTCTGAGGACAGAAGCTGACAGATCACACAGCAAGGGATCTGCAATGAGATTCTATGTCCCAGGGCAATCTACTAGTGAGGTGCCTCTCCTGTGCAGGTCTTCAGGCCTGAGTTAAGCAAGCAGTCTGTGCAGAACAGCAGCACATCAAGACCCAATCCTAATGGCCCCACCTCCAACTGTAGGCCATCAGTTAGGCCTTGCCCCCATTTCAGACCAGTAGTGAGGTCTGGCCCCCAAGACCAGCCAGTAGCAAAACCCCACTGACATGTAGGCCAACAGGAAGACCTTTTCCTCAGTACAAGCCAACAGAGAGACCTCCCTATTCCAGTGAAAAGCAGCAGTTATGACCTAAGGCCTAGTGAAAACCAGCAGCAAGGTCCCATGTATTATCACAGGAACCTTGGGACAAGATCAGAGCCCAACTCTTACATAAAAGTACGAAGTTACAAAATAGTCAGAAAAATAAGCAAAAAATCCAAACAAACAAAAAAGAACATGACTATAGAAAGTTACTATGGTGACAGGGAAGATCAAGGCACAAACTGAGAGGAGGAGAAAGTGTCAGAGTGGCTACATGTGAAGCCTCAAAGAAAAATGTAAATTTGGTGTCAGCCCCTCAAAGAACTGGAAAAGTGTAAAAAAGATTTAAAAAAGCAAATTAGAGAATTAGAAGAAAAATTGGGGAAAGGAATAAAAGTAATGCAAGAGAATCATGAAAAAAAGAGTCAACAGTTTGGCAAAAGAAACACACAAAAAGAAAAATATATAAAAATTAACTGAAGAAAATAACACCTTAAAAAAGAATTGGGGGCAGCTAGGTGGCACAGTAGATAGAGCACTAGCCCTGGAACGAGGAGTACCTGAGTTCAAATCTGGCCTCAGACACTTGACACTTACTAGCTGTGTGACCTTGGGCAAGTCACTTAACCCCAATTGCCTCAAAAAAAGAAACAAAAGAAAGAATTACCTAAACAAACAAACAAACAAAAGAATTGGCCAAATGGAAAAAGAGGCACAAAAACTCACTGAAAAAAACAATTCCACTTGGGAAAGTGGAATCTAATGACTCCATGAGACATCAAGATATGATAAAAACAAAATTCAAAAGAAGAAAAAATAGAAAAACATATGAAATTTCTAATTAGAAAAACAACTGACTTGAAAAATAGGCCTAAGACAGATAATATAACAATTATTGGACTGGGGGCAGCTAGGTGGCACAGTAGATAAAGTACCAGCCCTGGATTCAGGAGGACTTGAGTTCAAATACAGCCTCTGACACTTGACACTTACTAGCTGTGTGACCCTTGGCAAGTCACTTTACCTTCATTGCCCTGCAAAAAAAGAAACAAACAAATAAACAAAGAAAAGAGAATTATTGGACTACCTGAAAGCCTTGTTCAAAAAAAAAAAAAGAGTCTGGATACTATATTTGAAGAAATTATCAAGGGAAACTATCCCAATATACTGAATAAGAGCAAAATAGAATTTGAAAGAACCTACCAACCACCACCTGAAGGAGATCCCAAAGTGAAAATTCCCAGCAACAGTATAGCCAAATTCCAGAGCTTCCAGGTCAAGGAGAAAACACTACAAGAAGGAGAAAATAAATAATATCATGGAGCTGCAGTCAGTATTACACAGGATCTAGCAGCTTCCACATTACAGACCCAGAGGGCTAGGAATATGATATTCCAGAAGGCAAAGGAGATAGTATTGCAACCAAGAATCACCTATTCAGCAAAACTGAATATAACCCTTGAGAGGAAAAATGATTTTTTAAAATGAAATAGAGGACTTTCAAGCATTCCTAATTAAAAGAACAAAGCTGAAAAAAATTTGATTTTCAAATACAAGACTCAAGGGAAATTTAGAAAGGTAAATAAGAAACAAGAAAGAGAAAACATAAGAGATTTTAAAATCTCTTAACCTGTTTATATTCCTACATGGCAAGGTAATATTTCTAACTCTTAAGAACTTTATTACTATAAGGGCAATTAGAAGGAGTATACATAGGCAGAGGTTATGGATATAATGTGACTTTGATGTGATGATAGCCCCCAAAAACAAAAGGGGTGAGAAAGAAGATTGTACTTGGAGAAGAAAAAGGAGAGAGATGGAATAGGGTAAATTATTTCACATAAAAGAGGCATAAAAGAGTTATTATAGTAGGGGGGAAGATGGTGGGGACACAGCAGGAAAAACTTGAAACTTACTCTCATTAGAATTGGCTCAAAGAAGGAATAACACGCATCCTCAGTTGAATGTAAAAATCTATCAAACCCTATAGAGAAGTACAAAGGGATGAGCACAAGTGGTGGAGGTGTTGATATAAGGAGGGTGGATTGTGAGAGATGGTGATAAATAAAACACTTATGAGGAGCGACAGGATAAAAGTAAATGAGAGAGAAGGATAAACAAGGGAAAAATAGGAGGGAGGGAAATACACAGTTATAATTAATTCTAAATGTGAATGGGATGAACTCACCCATAAAATCGAAGCAGATAGCAGAATGGATGAAAAAAGTAGAATCTTACAATATGTTGTTTATAAGAAACATATATGAAACACAGAGACACATAGAGTAAAGGCAATGGGCTGGAGCAGAATCTACTATGCTTCAGAAGAAGCAAAAAAAAAAAGCAGGGGTAGCAATCATGATCTCAAACAAAGCAAAAAAAAGATCTAATGGAAAGAGATAAGGAAGGAAACTACATATTGCTGATAGGTACCATAGACAATGAAGTAAATATCAATACTAAATGTATATGTACCAAATGATATAATATCCAAATTTTTGAAGAAGTTGAATCACAGAAAGAAATAGATAATAAAATGTTCTCAATGTTCTCCTCTCAGAAGTAAATAAACCTTTATCATGGGAATCAATGAAAAAAAATATGAAAGATGGTAGTCTAGCAGTACCAGATCTTAAACTGTATTATAAAGCAGTAATTGTCAAAACAATGTGGTACTAGCTAAGAAATAGAGAGGTAGATCACTGGAATAGAACAGATATAGATTACACTATAGTAAATAACTATAGTGATCTAGGCTATGATAAACCCAAAGATCCAACCTTTTGCAATAAAACTCATCATTTGACAAAAACTGATGAGAAAACTGGAAAACAGTATGGCAGAAACTAGGTATAGACTAACATCTTACACCATATACTAAAATAAGGTCAAAATGGGTACATGATTTACACATAAAGGATGATACCATAAGCAAATGAAGGGAGTATGGAATTGTTTATCTGTCAGATTTGTGGGCAGGGGATGAATTTACAGCCAAAGAAGATAAAGAGAATAAAATTAAATGTCAAATAGATCATTTTGATTATATAAAATTAAAAAGATTTTGTAGAAAACAAAACTAATTCAACCAAGATTACAAGGGAAATAGAAAACTGGGAAAGAATTTTTGAAACAAATATATCTGATAAAGGCCTCATTTCTCAAACATATAGAGAACTGAGTTGAATTTATAAAAATGCAAGTCATTCCCTAATTGATAAATGGTCAAAGGACATGAACAGGCAGTTTTCAGACAAAGAAATCAATGATATCTATAATCATATGAAAAAAATGCTCTAGATCATTGTTGATCAGAGAAATGCAAATTAAAATAACTTGGAGGTATCACCTCACATCTATCAGAGTGGCAAATACAATAAAAATGGAAAATATTGGATGTTGGAGGGATTGTAGGAAAACTGGGATGTTAATCCATTGTTGGGGGAGTTGTGGAAAGATCCTACCATTCTGGAGAGCAATTTGGAACTATGCCCAAAGGACTATAGAACTGTGCATACCCTTTGATCCAGCAATACCACTGCTAGGTTTATGTCCCAAAGACATTCCCCAAAAGAAAAAAAGACCTATTTGTACAAAAATATTTATAGCAGCTCTTTTGTGGTGGCTAAGACTTGGAAATCAAAGGAATGCCCATCAATTGGGGAATGGCTAAACAAACTGTTGTATATGATGGTGATGGAATATTATTGTGCTATAAGAAATGACAAATAGGATGGCTTCGGAAAGGTCTGGAAAGACATGTATGAAATTATGTATTGTAAAGTGAGCAGAACCAAGAGAACATTGTACACAGAGACAGCAATATTGTTTGATGAAGAACTGTGAATAACTTGACTATTCTCAACAATACAATGATCCAAGGCAATCCCAAAGAACTATTGATAAAACATGCTATCCACCTCCAAAGAAAGAACTGATATTGATGGAACAGACTGAGGCATGTTATTTTCACTTTTTTCATTTTTTTTCTTTTAATCAAGTTTGCTTGTATAAAATGAAAAATATGATAATGTTTTGCATAATCATACATGTATAACTCACATCTGATTGTTTGCTGCCTCAGGGAGGGGGTAGGGGAGGGAGGGAAAGAGGGATAAAAATTGGAACCCAAAACTATAAATAAAAATGCTTATTATTAAAAAATAAAATAAAAAGGAAAAAGAGAAATACAAAAAAAAGAACTAAATAAACCTAAGCAAAAAATAAAAAGAAAAGAGTTAAGAAAGTGAATAGAATTCCAGAAAGTCATATATGATAGATCTCTCAAGAAAATTGTACAGGAATAGAAAGGAATATACCTTTTTCTCAGCAGTATGTTGTACCTAAATAAAAATTGACCGTGCATTAGGACACAAAAACCTCACAACCAAATGCAGAAAAGCAGAAATAGTAAATGCACCCTTTCCAGATCAAAATGCAATAAAAATTACATTCAATAATGGGCAATGGAAAGTTAGATAAAAATTAATTGTTAACTAAATAATTGAATCCTAAAAAATAAGGGGGTCAAAGAACAAATCATAGAAACAATCCATAATCTCATTAAAGAGAATGACAATAATGAGACAACATATCAAAATGTATGGGAGGCAGCCAAAGCTGTATTTAGGGGAAATTTATACCTCTAGATACTTGCATCAATAAAATAGAGAAGGAGCAGATGAATGAACTGGGCATGGAACTTAAAAAAAAACACACTAGAAAAAGAACAAATTAAAAATCGCCCATTAAATACAAAATTGGAAATCCTAAAAATCAAAGGAGGGATTAGTAAAACTTAAAGTAAAAAAAAAATCCAAACATTGATCTAATAAATAAAATTAGGCACTTGTTTTATTTGTGTGAAAAGCCCCCATAAAATAGATATTCCATTGGCTAATTTGATTTAAAAAAGGAAAGAAGAAAACCAAATAACCAGTATCAAAAATGAAAGGGGTAGGGGGTAGCTAGGTGGTGCAGTGGATAAAGCACTGGCCCTGGATTCAGGAGAACCTGAGTTCAAATCTGAACTCAGACACTTGACACTTAGTAGCTGTGTGACCCTAGGCAAGTCAATTAACCCTCATTGCCCTGCCCTCCCCCCCCCCCAAAAAAAAGAAAATGAAGGACAAACAACAACCACTGCTAGGTTTATATCCCAAAGACATCCAAAAAAAATGAAAGTGGGGAATTTGCCACAAATAAAGAGGAAATTAAAATAATAATTATTAACTGTTTTGTCCAATTATCTACCAATAAATTTGACAAAATGAGATAGATGAATCTACAAAAATATAAATTGCCCGGATTAACACAAGAGGATATAGAAAACTTAAACCACCCAATATAGAATGAGAAATCAAAGAAGCCATCAATGAACTCCTAAGAACCCTCTCCCTCAGGTCAGATGGATTTACAAATGAATTCTGCCAGATAGTTAAAGAACAATTAATCCCAATACTATAAAAACTATTTTAAAAAATAGGTGGTCTTACTAAATTCCTTTCACAACAAGAATATTGTGATACCTAAACCAGGAATAGCCAAAACAGAGAAAGAAAATTAGACCAATTTCCCTAATGAATATTGATTCAAAATGTTTAAATGAAATACTAGCATGGATATTAGAGCAACAAATCACAAGGATAATATGTATGACAAGGTGGAATTTATACCAGGACTTCAGGGCTGGTTCAAAATTAGGAAAACTATGAACATAATTGACCACAGCAATAATAATACCAACAGAAATAATATGATTATCTTTTTTTTTTTAAGTGAATCAATTGGGGTTAAGTGACTCACTCAGGGTCACACAGCTAGTACGTGTTAAGTGTCTGAGGCCAGATTTGAACTCAGGTACTCCTGACTCCAGGGCTGGTGCTCTATCCACTGAGCCACCTAGCTACCCCTGATTATCTTAATAGATGCAGAAAGCCTTTGACAAAATACAACATTCATTGCTATTTAAAAAGCACTAGATAGCATAGGAATAAATGGAACCCACCTTAAAATGATAAGTACCATTTATCTAAAACCATCAGCAAGGATTATCTCTAATGAGGATAAGCAAGAAGCTTTCCCAATACAATCAAGAATGAAGCAAAGATGCCCAATATCACCAGTATTATTCAATATTGTGCTGGAAATGTACTGACTACAAAATACAGTGGTGGATCAGTGGGATAGATTAGGTACATAATACATTGTAGTAAGTGACCATAGTAATCTATTATAAGATGAACCCAAAGATCCAAGCCTTTGGGACAAAAACTCATCACTTGACAAAACTGCCAGGAAAACTGTAAAACAATATTGCAGAAACTAGGTATAGACCAACATCTCATACCATATACCAGAATAAGGTCAAAATGGGTACACAATTTACACATAAAGGGTGATAACTATAAACAAATTAGAAGAGCATGGAATAGTTTACCTGTCAGATCTATAGTTAAGGGAAGAATTCAGGACCAAACAAGATATAGAGAGCATTATGAGATATGAAATGGATAATTTTATTATATAAAATTAAAAAGGTTTTATACAAACAAAACCAATGAAACCAAAATTAGAAAAAAAGCAGAAAATTGGGGGAAAATTTTGTAGCAAGTATCACTGGTATTTTCTCAAAATATAGAGAACTGAGTTAAATTTACAAGTATACAAGTCATTTCCCAGTTGATAAATGGTCAAAGTATATAAACAGTTTTCAGACAAATCAAAGGTAATTATAGTAATATGAAAAAACGCTCTAAACCACTACTAATTAGAGAAATTCACATTTAAAACAATTCTGACCATATCAGATTGACTAATATGACAAAAAAGGGAAAATGATAAATGTTGGAGAAGATATGGGAAAACTGGGGAACTAATGCATTGTTGGTGGAGTTGTGAATTAATCCAACCATTCTGGAAAGTTTGGAACTGTGCCCAAAGGGATATAAAACTATGGATACCCTTTGATCTAGCAATATCACTACTGAATCTCAATCCCAAAGAGTTCAAGGAAAAGTATCTATTTATACAAAGATATTTTGTAGTAGTTCTTTTTGTAGTGGCTAAGAATTGGAAATCAAGGGGGATGCCCATTAATTGGGGAATGGCTGAACAAGTTGTGGAGTATGATTGTGTTGGAATACAATTGTGCTATAAAAAATGATGAGTAGTATGGTTTTAGAAAAACCTGGGAAGAATTATATGAACTCATACAAAGTGAAGTGAGCAGAACCAGACCATAGTAATAGCAATATTATATGAAGAACTGTGAATGACTTAGCTATTCTCAGCAATACAAAGATCTAAGATAATCCCAAAGGACTCATGATGAAAAATGCTGTCCACTTCCAGAGAAAGAACTGATGTTGTCTGAATACAGACTGAAGTATACTATTTTTCACTTTCTTTTTTTTTGTTGTTGTTGAATCTTCTTGTACAAAATTACTATTATGGAGATGTTTTACATGTTGCACATGTATATCCTATATCAAATTGTCTACCATCTCAGAGCACGTAGAAGAGGGAGAGAGAAGAGGGCTAGAATTTAGAACTCAAAACTTTAATGTTAAAAATTGTTTTAACATATAATTGGGAAAAAAATTATTTTTAAAAATGAGGGGGCAGCTAGGTGGTGCAGTGGATAGAGCACCGGCCCTGAAGTCAGGAGGACCTGAGTTCAAATCGGGCTTCAGACACTTAACACTTGCTAGCTGTGTGGCCCTAGGCAAGTCACTTAACCCCTATTGCCTCAACAACAACAACAACAATGAATAAGACTCTGCCCTCAAGGAGTTTATATTAAACTTAGAACTGCTGTTAATATTGTTGTTTTGATTATGATTGGAATGGTTGAGATATAGTTCTATTGTTAATCATGTCCAAAATTTTCTCCCTTTGAATTCAAGCTTTTATCTTGCAATATAAACCAAGTTTCTCTTCTCCTTTCTTCATTGAAAATTGATATTAAATTCCTGTTGTTGTCATTCAGTCATTTTGGTTTTGTCTGACTCTTTTGGACCCCATTTGGGGTTTTCTTGGCAAAGACACTGCAATGGTTTGCTATTTGCTTTTCCATCTCATTTTACAGATGAACTGAGACAGAGTTCAAAGACTTGTTCAGGGTCACGTAGCTATTAAATATCTGAGGCCAGATTTGAACTCACAAAGTTGAGTCTTTTTGACTCTGGGCTTAGCACTCTATCCACTGCACCATCTAGTTGCATTAAATTCCATAACACTATCTTTAATAACCCCTTATGTTCTAGTTTGTCAACTGATTAAATTACCCTTCAAATTTTGCTTTTCTGTGGCAAATTATCTCAATTCCTTTATGTATATTGGCATCTTTCAGTAGAATTAAGAATTCTCTGAAGAAAAGGATGGGTTTTTTGTCTTTGTATTCTAAGTGATTTGTACATTGTAGATACTTAAGGAATACTTATGAATTTTAATTGAAATTGAATTGGATTATCATATATATGTATATATATACATATATATGTGTGTGTGTGTGTGTGTGTATGTATGCTTCGCTGTCTTTCAGCATTCAAAGTTCTGGAGGAGTTCTCATTCATTTCTACACTGTTGAAGTGTTTTGTGTGGACTCAGGTATTGTTTTTCTTTTACATCCAATAAAAATATTTTATTACAGTTTTTAATGAAAAATCTGTGTGGCCGACTCTATGTTTATGTACAGCTTTTCTAGGTACTCAACCACACAGCCCAGAGAGAGCTAGTTGAGGATGAGCTGGGGGTCCTGTCATAAAAGTAATGTCTCTATAAGCCTGCACCCCAGAGCTATCTCATTCTACCACTGCTACCTCTTTGAAGCAACACCTTAATTATCCCAATTTTCACCTCCACTCCCTCTGTGACTAAATCAGTGGTCTTTGGTAGGTTCTGTGGATGAAAAAATCCATCACCCTGCAGTTCAGAGGTTGATTGACTTCTCTAAATATTGCTAGTATGGTCCTTAGACAAGAGGCAAACAGCCTATCAATAGACCAGACTTGATGCCTTGCAAAAACCTTACAATACGAGGAAAGAACAGAGCTTTAAAGTAGGATAAAATAAGTTAAATGTTGCTACTTGGTACACTCTAATTTAAGCATCCTTATGGCTGCTTATAATGCTACATTGCTATGCTCCCTTGATTTTTCTTATATTTATGTATAACAAAGTCCTCTTTTCCTACTTCATATTTGTGAAGTTTGTTTCCTCCTGAACCCTCCTCCTCCAGGTATTTGATTCTTCACTTGTCCTTATTGAACTGAGTCCTGTTTGATTCAGATGTTTTTTTCATATCTAGTAGTAGATAATAGTCCCCCTACTTCTACCCCCAGAGTGCTACCAGAATCTCCTTCTCAGCTGGGTCACCATGTACTTTGTCCCATTTATCTCTCACTTCTTCATGAACTACTTGGAATGCTTACAGCCAAACATGTTCTGAGTCATGGGCAACTCATGCAAGTATGTCTGCTTTGTGCAAAGAGGGTTGTTTCACTCTGAAGCCTAATTCAGTAGATTTATCTGCAGCAATTACAGCTCTTTGATCACTTTAGAATAGGTGGTGTAATGTGGGGTGTAGCTGTCCTTTTCCAATTCACTCTCCTTATCAGGATACATGTCTGTTGATTTGTGGGAAGCTGGCTGTTTTTCGTTCCTGACAAACTCCAGTGATTAAAATGTAGTGGCTTGCTCTTGTTCCCCTGATAAAGGTGACAGCTGCAGAGTTTCCACTGTTAGTGGATATGGTCCATGCAGATTGCTTTTTAATGAAAGCAATATATTATCTTACCTAGAGACCAAGCAGCCTTACCTTGTTAATGTATTCTGGCTTGGCACCACATTCATCTATAAATTAGTTTTATTAAACACACTCCTTACTATTTATCTAGCCTTTAAAGAGTTTTTTTAGTAGGAGGTTTTCCCCCCTCCTTCACCTTAACTATCATTAGACACAATGACAACCACCCTAGTACTCCAAAATGTAGTTTCTCATATATGATTACAGAACTAGAAGAGTCTTATCACAAATACTGGCATATTCAATGACTTGATAATCCTTCACAATTATCCATTAACATATGGATAGAGAGAGGGGAACTGAATCAGTTTTGATTAGGGTATTTGCCTGACCTTTCAGCTTTTCTTCTGAAATAGATCAAAACAAAAACAAAAATAAAAAACAACCAACAACCAAGTCAAGTAAATACCAAGGCTGTGAATTGCACAGAATAGAAGTTTATTATTTTAAGGCTACTTTAAGGATTTAGAATTTAAGGATATGGGAAACATCAAACCTATTATATATCTATACTTCAAGAATCTGTGATTTCAATGATGAAGCAGCTCCTGGCACTGATGCATATTACAGTCTTTCTATGCCTTCGAGAACGGTCTTCTGAATTGCTTTAGTTGAAAAATTATCATCTTGAAAGCAGCTTTCTAACTCTAATCTTCTCTAAACTTAGCTAATGTAGGCCTTGGAGGACAGACATATAGTTCACCTTAAGGTTTATTATCAAAACCTCAAGAATATAGAGTCTCAATCTGTTTATGGTTTTTTTTTTTGGGGGGGCAATGAGGGTTAAGTGACTTGCCCAGGGTCACACACCTAGTAAATGTTAAGTGTCTGAGGTCGGATTTGAACTCAGGTCCTCCTGAATCCAGGGCCGGTGCTCTAACCACTGCGTCATCTAGCTGCCCCTGTCTCAATCTATTTAAAAGGAATAGCAAGGTGTACATAATGGATCTGTAGTTTCATATGCAATCATGTTTTTTTTTAAATTATACTATGATATGGAAATGGCTGTTTTATTCCACGAATTAAAAGTAAGGCAAATAAAAAAAATTTTTTTAAAAAGAACCTAGGATTTCCATTATAGCACAATGAGGTATCTGAGTAACAGGGTTGTTTTCTACATGAAGGAGAAAAAAATATTTCTAGTATTTAAAGCTCCAAAGATATTCCTCCAAAATATACTTCTGTAATGTTGTTACTTATACAGGATATGGCTAGTCAGTTTAACCTACTAGTAAATTAGTGGTCACAGTTCCACTAGCAATTATTGGAATGTACCATTCCTACCTTAAAGGAAGATTCCCCTGATATAAGAATGAATAAATTTCAGTCTTCCTCTCTGAGCATTGTTATGATAGCATCTCGATCTCAGATTAGCCAGATTATTAATCTCAAAACTGAAATAAACTGATGTTAAAAGCCTGAGCTGAAAGCAACATAACTGGATTCCCTGAGAGATAAGTAGTTGAAGGATTCAAAAAACAGTTCTCCAAAGAAAAATTTCAAACTATTAATAACCAGAAGAAAGAATGCTCCAAATCACTAATATTAAGAAAAAAGCAACTCTAAAGATTTACTTCACACCCTGAAATTTGGCAAAGAAGACAAAAGATGGGAATAGTCAAGGTATTTTGTGAGAGCTATTAATCAATATAACCATTTTGGAAAGAAATTCGGAGTTATACAAATAAAATTTCTAAAATGTCCATACCCTTTGAACAAGAGACTATTTTGCTAAATTTATACCCCAAGAAGGCCATTGAGAAGAGACCTCCCACATATACTAAAATATTTGTAGCATCACCTTTTGTGATAGCAAAAACTGGAAACAAAGTAGGATTGCTATTGGTTGGGAAATGGCTAATTGAATTGTGGAACATGAAGGTAAGGGAATATTATTGCATTGTAAGAAACAATTCCTATGGTGAATACAGAGAAACAAATAAGTAAATATCATAGCAGAGGGAAGCTAAGTGACACAGTAGATAGAGTGCCAGGTCTGGAGTCCAGAAGACTTAGTTTCCTGAGTTCAAATCTGGCTTCACACACTCCCTACTGTGCGACTCTGGGCAAGTCACTTAACCCTGTTTGCCTTAGAAGTAAGCTAAACGGGGGCGGCTAGGTGGCGCAGTGGATAAAGCACCGGCCCTGGATTCAGGAGTTCCTGAGTTCAAATCCGGCCTCAGACACTTGACACTTACTAGCTGTGTGACCGTGGGCAAGTCACTTAACCCCCACTGCCCCGCAAAAAAAAAAAAAAAAAAAAAGAAGTAAGCTAAAGATGGAAATATCAAATCACTTTACTATCTTCACCAAGAAAACCCCCAAAGGGGTCCCCAAAATTGGACATGACTAAAATGACTGAATAATAACAACAAATATCTTAGCTAAATTAGTCAACAGTCTTCAAGATCATTCTGAATTGCAACTGATAAAGAGAACTTTTTTAAAAAATTTCAAACTGAATGTCCTGTAGTTATCTTAAATTCACCCTTTCCAAAATTGAACTCATTCTTTCCCCACAAAACTGTATTCTCTTCCTAACTTCCTTATTATTGTCAGAGGCATTTTCTAAGTCACCCAGACTCAAAATCTAGGTGCTATCCTTGACTCTTCAACTCTCTCTACACCACAAATGTAATCACTTGTCAGGTCAGGTAGATTCTACCTTCTCATCATCTCTCTTCAGACACTGCCACTGCTCTGGTGCATTCACTACCTCACTATTGCAATATCCTTTTGGTTGATCTCCCTGCTTCAAATCTTTCTCTACTTTAGCCTATCCTTCACTAAGTTACCAAAATGATCTTCCTAAAGCATGTCTGACAATTTAATTCACCATTCAATAAACTCCAGTGGCTATCACCTACAGAATCAAATATAAAATTCTTTGCTTGGCTTGAAAATTCCATCATAATCTGGTTTCTTCCTACCTTTCCAGTTGTGATGTATGAAAAAGCCCAAGAAGCATAATTTCTGGGTAATTAACAATTATTTTATTAATTTTGGCTAGTGAATAATTAATAAAAAGATGGTCACTTCGCTTTCTCTCATAAACCAGACACCCTTTGGAGAATTGAATGCATAGATTTGAAAGGGGGGGGAGTCTTGAGGGTAGAAATCAACTCTGATTGGTTAATAATTAATGAGGGGGTACACATATTAATGAGGAAGTGGGCAAAAAGTTTTCAGCTTCTTCTACAGAAAACATGACCTAATCATGAGATTCAGCCACTTCTAGCAATCTGGACAAAAGAATCCATCTCTATCCAGAACTCACTGCTTGGTTTTCCCCTTCACAAGTTGTGTCAACCTAAATTCTAATAGAAGGTTCCAAGGACAGACAGGGGCTTATTTCCTAAGGTCAAGATTTAAATTAAACTTGATTCTGTTTGCAAAATCCCCTAGTTGGGTGGAGTCCCACCCAAATGAAAAAGCATGAATCCTGGGGCATGTTGGCAATCTCATCTACCAGCAATGTCCTTCAGAGGCTTGCTGAATAACCTACAGGGGCTGATTTCTGAATGAGGAAATAGAAAAAGAAAACCTTAGTCCTAATTTAATAATTGGTTTCTTCTTGTATCTTACCCCCTCTATATAATTTATAATCCAATGACTCTGGCCTCCTTGCTGTTCCTCACCTTCCATCTTGACTCCACAAATTTTCATTGACTGTTCCCCATGCCTGGAATTTTTTTCCTCTTCATCCTTCTTCCTTGTTTCCTTCCAGGTTCAGTTAAAAATCCCACCTTCTTCCAGGAGTCTTTTAGGTCCTCTTTAATGTTAATCTCTTTCTTCTGATTATACCAAATTTATCATCTATATATCTTATTTGTATATAACCATTTGCACATTGTCTCCCCCCATCATAATTTTTGCTTCATGAAGGTGATGACTGTTTTTGCCTATCCTTTGGGCTCAGTACTGTGTCTGAAATATAGTAGGGGTTTAATGAATGCTTGTTGATTTAAAAATTGCAATTACTCTCACTATCATTGGGACTTTTTGAAGGGGAGAAGAGTACATTAAAATTTTCTAGATACAATAACATGTATTTCTTTAGCTTCTAAACATATAATAGCTTATTTTCACAAAGACCTAAAAGCCAGAGAGGTCACATAAACTATATAAAAATCATCTTCAACTCATTTAAAAAAACACTAGCTGATGATTACCTATTATTCCTCTTTCTTTTAAAAATTATATCTATTAAGTTCCTGACTGTGGAAGGTACTGAACTAGTTTTCTATCTATCTCAATATTCTCTATCACAGCCTTCTTCAAGAGCAAGTTTTTCTCTGTAAATGAAGATAGAAGTACAAAAATGACTGGACTAATATTAATGCAAGGGAAAAAGGATGTGATGCCTCAGTTTATGAAGTCATAGATGATGCTTTTAATCTGATAATAAGGTTTCAAATGAATTAAAATTACAGCCATGACTTTATGAAGTACAAACAATTCTCTAGTAGTTGAAGAATTAGCATGGTTTAAGTATGAGGAACAATTGAGAGAACAGTGACAACATTCTAAACAAATATAGATACAGAAAGGCAGTAACTTGAAGAGAAACTAGCTTTGCAGAATGGGACCCCTGGTAGTAAAAAAGAGAGTTTCCTATTGATTCAAGAAAGAGCTAGCACAGACAATCAACAATGAATGATGTCATGTTTACAGTTCCAAGTCATAGTCAACCTGTTTTATTAAATTTCATAATCATATCAAGTCTGAGGAAAAGTTCCCTAAGTTTGAATTTTTGATTATTATGAAATATCAGCATATTATTAGAAAAAACTACATACCCAGAAAAATGAATTAAATATAAAGCTTTAAAAAATTCATCAATTTATTAATTAAAAAAAGAATTAATTAAATGCCTACTTTGTCCAAGGTTCTGTTTAGGGTCTTCTCCTCTTCTTTATTTCCTCATTTCTTTCTTATCTTCCAGATTTATATGCATAGATCATGTCTACTCTCAAACCTAGTAGTCATTTCTTTCCTGATTTCCAGTTACTTATTGTCCATTTGCAATTAAATTTTCATAGGCATTTCCAACTCAAAATGTCTAAAAAAGAATTCATTATCTTTCTACAAAACCATTGCTTTTCTACTCTTCCCTTTTTCTGCTAAGGGCACCTTAGTTTTCTAGTCAGTTGAATTTTGTCTTCTTAACTCTTCATTCTTATTCACCATCACCCCCTATTCAATCAGTTACTATGTCTTGTTGTTTCTACCTCTTCACATTTTTCTCATCCTTCTCCTTCTTTACTCATATCACAACCATTGTAGTTCAGGTCCTTATCATTTAACTGGTCAATTCCAATAGCTTCCTTACTGGACTCCTTTCATACAATTTATCCCTTCTGTCTAACCAACCCATCTTCCTCACAGACTGATTTGACCATATCATTCTCTTGCTCAAGAAGTTTCAGTAGCTCCCTATGGCCTTAGAATAAAATAAAAATTCCTCTGGCATGGAAGACTTCACAATCTGGCTTCAATTTACATTATTCCTCTTCCCTCACTCTGCTGTAGCTAAACTTGCCTACTTATTCTACCTTGCATATTCCATCTCCTGTCTTGGCACAGGTTGTCTCCCACCACTCCCCCTCTATACTTGAATATTCTCCTTCCTCACTTCATCCCCTGGGGAACCCTTTATTCCCTTCAACACTCATCTCGTGTCACTTCCTTCAAGAGGAAAAAACTGACTTCTCCAGTCATTAGTCCCTCACCATCAAATCAGCACCAACACTTTGCACATATCTGACATTTAATTAACCAAGAATGTGTTGGTAGAATCTTAAGTTCCTTTAGGGTAGGCAGAATTGCTCAATTGTTTATTTTTATCCCCAGTCCTTGGCACACCTATGTAATGCTCACTGTACTAGATTCTGAGAATACAAAGGCAAAAACAGTCCAGGAGAAGCTTACATTCTCCTGGGCAAAGGATTGGGGAGGAGGGCATTTGATATAACATGTACACAGATAAGTAAATACAAAGCAATTTCAAATTTATCTAATTAATTAGGTTAAATTGGTCAGAAAATGAACAGCTTTCCACATGTAGTATAATAGTAGTCCAAGACAGGGAAACCCAACCTTAGTTTGGCAAATCAGTAATTAGATTTGCTTAAGAAAAATTGTTCCCACTAAAAGGAAAGTGAAAGAAATAAAAGGGATATGCAAGGAAAGAAATGTTGCCATTAGTTGTTCAGACAATTACGAGGTTGCACAGACTCCTTGGTGTGCTGCCTGGCCTATTTGTTCTTTCCACATAACACCAGCTACTGGTTTCTGAATCTCCCATCACCCTCCTAATCAGCTCACAGGGAACCTGCTTGTACTCTAGTGCATTGTTTTCCTACCACCTTTTTGCTTCAGTTGCTGTGGCATCAAGTTATTTTGATTGACAAAAATGACCTCCTGTTACAAAACTAGGAGAAATCTCCAGACTTAGTTCACTGGGGAAGTAAGGAGATTATCAAAGATCTAAATAATGCAAACTACAGCAAATATATACCAGTAAATCACACAAACCAGCCTAAATTAGATAACGCTGTCCATATACAATTACACTGTTTGGCTCCCATGACAGCCTTTAAATGTGACATGTTATTTGACATTTTTGCAATTAGGGCTTGGGAAAAAATCAATTTTTTACTATTCCATTTATAATAAAAAATGTACTGTTTTCAAATCAAATCCTACCCTTTTTAAAGTCAAGATTGGAAAAAAACACCCCCCCCAAAAAACCCAACCCAACAACAAAGTAATGCCAGGCTAGGCATGACACAATTACATTATAAAGATAGACATTCTCAATTTGATTTTATTAGATTTTGTGAAAAAGCAGAGATCAGACCTAATTACTAACATGTAGTGCTTACTTACACATAATTTCTTTTTACTCACACCCCTTTGTTATTGTAGTAACTCTATGATTATATGCAAAAGAGAAGTTTTAGTTTCATGCAAGATTGCTGAAGGAAAATTGGATCTTAAATCAAGTCTTCAGGAATCTGGTCAGTGGGAGATTCTGATATCTCTTACTTAGACATTCTGCTCCTCCCTTCAGCAAGAATTCAGAAGCCTAAGACCTGTTCTAGAAATGAATGAGGTGTTGCTAGACTGCTGCTTTTCCCTTACTTTCCCTATTAAGTGCAACTACAAACTACCAAATCCCAGATAACTCATAAACATTGGATTTAGATAAACATTCAAAGCATTAGCCATTATTCAAAACAAATAGTCATCCTCTTTGGTTTTCCCCTCTGTTGATCCCTTGCTACCAGCTCATCAGGTCTCCTGAAAATCTCTGAGAAATTTTGAGATTTTAATTCTCTGTATAACATTCTGACATATTCCTTTTCGAATGTAAATCATCAGCTGCATGCCCAAACATACAGGTGTCTCTGAATTTATAATACATATCTATAAAATTTCTTAGTTGAACTTTTTTTTTTTAAAAAGAAACCTAGTCATGGATTTATGTCTACACATGAGGAAGAATAATTAGCCTATTTTGCTTGTCCTTCAAGAACAAAATTGGGATCAATGAGCAAAACTTACATAGAGGTAGATTTCTACTCACAGTAAGGAAAAATTTTCCTTTTATTAAGAATTGTACAAAAGTGGGATGGGTTGCCATTGGGTTGAGTTTCCAACCCTGAAGATTTTTATGTAGGTAGTGGATGACCACTTCTCAGAGTTGTTGTAGAGTGAATGGCTATGGACTGGATGACTTCTGAGATTATGGATGACTTAAATGCAAGAGGGAAATTTACTATTTAAAGGAATCCTATAGGTCAACACTTTTTTTAAAGCAAACATTCCATTTGTAATGTGTGTAGGTGGGGTTTCATTGGAGTATATCCCATGGAGATGTGTTGGCTCAGTGGTAAAAGGACTTAGTTATTTTGAGATGATGAAGCATTTCTTTTACTGGTCTCTGGATCTCTTGATAGTGGCATGAGATATCTCATCAAGAGGATAGACTGCTGCCTGAGAAGTGTGCCACAAGCAAGTGACTCTTCCCACTACCTTTCTCTGGCATCATGGCAGCTGTGAGCCCACAGCAAAAAGCAACACTGTCCAGGTGAGCCTAAAGAAAGACCTCTTTTGGGGCTGCTAGGTGGCACAGTGGATAGAGCACCAGCCCTGGAGTCTGGAGAACCTGAGTTCAAATCCAGCCTCAGACACTTGACTAGCTATGTGACCCTGGGCAAGTCACTTAACTCAAATTGCCTCACCAAAAAAAAAGAAAAGAAAAGAAAAGAAAAGAAAGAAAGGCCTCTTTTATTTTGCTTCCATAACCTGTATGTGTCACTGTGGATATCACCTGTCTAGGTTCTCACACCTTATCCCACCCAAAAAGGGTCAAAATTCTTACAGACTGCTCTGTGTCTACCTTCTAAGATTGGAACCAGGTAGGAGCTTCCGCTCCAGCTATTTCCATCTCTTCTGACTCTCATCCATCAGCTCTTTTCTGGGGGTGGGGTGGGGTGGGGGTGGGTAAGGTTGGAGAGGAGTTTAGCTTTAGTTTCCAGACCTCATGAATTTAGTATTTCAAGTGAGCTACATCCTAGTTTAAAATGACAAGCAAATCTAGTTTCAAGTCATCGAAGATGCAGACAGAAAAGCTCCAGGTTCCATTTTAAATTCTTTGCTTGGAAGTTTATAGTTATTTTAAAATGCAGAACAAACAACTCATAAAATGCTCTCTAGGAAGTACCTGGCTACCAAGATTTATAGGAGAAATGCAGATCTTTGTGCCCAAAGAGATAACCCTTCCATGAAGCCAATCCCTTTTCTCACTAGGAACATGACCAAATGTACACAGAGAAATTCACATCGAGGCATCTGCTCAGTACAGCAAATAGGCAGGGCGTGGGGAAAGGGAACTTGGAAAGATAACCTTTGTAGAACTTTCACAGAATCCCAGTTTCAATCGCCATAGTCATCTTGCAGGTCTCCATTTTTCCCCCCCTCCCTCCCTCACCCTCCCATTCCACATCATCAGCCTTAAACTTCACAGACCTATTTCAATCTCATTCTGCTATTTAAACTGTAAAATAATCTCTTTCATATTTTCTCTGAGCTAAGAGGAAGCTGATCTAAGGCATAGCTATCATTAAAATATTTACAGTGTGAAGTTTTCTTCAGTAGCTTTTGCTTAGGGAGGGGTGTTACAATCTTTCCCAAGTATAGGTGACAGCATGAATTCTAAAATGGGTACTTACACACTTGGAAACAATTTCATGAGATTGAGAGATTGGGAGCTCCTGTGTCCTCAGTAGGTGCTGGTTGCACTTTGGAAGGATCTCCCGGCAACTCTAGAGCATCTTGTAGATCATTACCATTGGTAGTAGAATCAGCCAAAAGTCAGTCCTAGATTTCCAGAAGAGTTGGACTTGGAGGGATTTGTTTGGACAGTATGAAGTCCAGGAAGAATGTGACATGATGATTCAATAATCTCACAAATTGCTTTATGTTTTGATGTTTAAGTTCCAATACTATAGATGACTATAACAGGATTTATCATTTCTTTTTTTTTGAATAAAAGTATTTTATTATTTTCCACTTACATGTATAGATAGTTTTCAAAATTTTTTATAAGATTTCCAATTTCAAAATTTTCTCCCTCCCTCCCCTCCCTTCCCCCCTCTCCTTGACAGCAGGTAATCTGATATAGGGTGTATATATATATATATATATATAGATATATATATAGATAGATAGATATATAGATATATAGATATATATATCATCAAACATATTTCTGCATTAGTTATGTTATAAGAGAAGAAACAGAGCAAAAAGGAAAAACCTCAAAAAAGAAAAACAATAGTACCAAAAACAAAAGAAATAATATGGTTCAATCAGCATCCATACTCCACAGTTCTTTTTTTTTTTTTCTGGATTTGGAGATCTCCTTCCATGATGAGTCCCCTGAAACTCTCATGTACCATTGCATTGGTGAGAAGAATATAGTCCATCACAGTTGATCAACATGCAATGTTGATGATACTGTGTACAATGTTCTTCTGGTTCTGTTCATCTCACTCATCATCAGTTCATGCAATTCCTTCCAGGTTTCTCTGAAGGAGTTATCATTTCTTAAACGTGTCAATGTATGCTTGTAGTGTGTTAAGCATTTTTTGTTTTTGTTTTAAAGTACACATTGATTATACTTCTACTTCTCTCTAAGGGAAGACCCCAGATCTGAGCCAAAACTTAAGCTTTAAGCTCTGATATGGGGGTGTAAAGAGTTAGAGAGTTGGAGAAAAGAGATATACCCCTCATTCTAGTAGCTAGATTTTCTTGGGAATGAACTTGGTTCACATAAATGGATGCACAGTTGAAGAGGTCAGAGGATTTGAATAGTTCAATTGTGTATGTTAACATAAGTAGTAACAACTTTTTATATCTCAGCTGATCTTAGTTCTACTACATAGTTTTCCTTCCCTGAAAGAAATTGGTTGAGAGTTTTTCATGTTTGCAACCACCTGACAGCTGCAAAGGGAGTTATATTCATAGAAGATGAACAAATGAAATTAGATTTGAGTACTTTGGTTTGGTATAGGGGTATTTTATAAAGTTAAGAATGACTTTGTTTTTCCTCTTTTGTGTGTGTGTGTGTTATATGTGTGTATAAAGTAGTTCTCAATGGGTGCATCATGAACCAGCTTTCGTCTCAAAAACTGGGTTTTAAATCAAGGGTCATTTAAAGACTGAAAATAATACTGTTCAAAAGGCATCTACATGGTGACTTCTGACTGCATCATGAAGGTGTTGTCATAGAGTAGAAAGCCCCTGGATTTGGGAGTCAGGAGACCTGGGTCCTAGCCCTGACCCTGCCACTAAACTAGATATGTAACCTTGAATGAGTCATTTAAAGTATTTTACGCATTTTCAAGCAATAAAGAGCTAGCATGTTTACTTCAAGAAAAGCTCATGAAAAGATAGCTATTCTGATGTTGGTGGAATTGTAAATTAATCCAACCATTTCAGAAAGTAATTAGGAGTTATAATAAAGGATGACAAAATGTCTACACCCACCATCTTGGAGATCTTACTGATAGACACATACCCCAAGGAGGTCTAAGAAAGGAAAAACTCAATATATACCAACATATTTATAGTAACATTTTGGAGGGAGTAGAAAAGAACTGGAAACAAATGGGGTATCTGTTAATTAGGATATGGCTCAGCAAGCATGAATGTAGTAGGATATAATGTTACCCTAACAAATAATAAAGAATGCAGAGAACCACAAAGAAGCAATGTAAAGTGAAGTCAACAGAACCAGGAAGACTATACGCATGATTACAACAAAGTAAATGGAGAGACAACCATAAAAACTCCACAAAACCAAAACTGGACATCATGATTAATTATAATATAATTATGTTGATTAAACTCAACTCCAAGAATAAATTGTACCTGCCTCCCTTCTTTGTAAAGGTGGGGAGACTCTGGGTATGGAATATTGCATATTTCTGAGAGTTGGTTCATATGTTGGTTGGTTTTGCTGACGTTTATTTTTTGTTCTATGTTAAGAAGGAATGGCTTTTTGGGTAGTGGAGGGGTATTTTTAGAAATAAAGGCGGGTCATTGCCCTGCAAAAAAAAAATACTGAAGGAAGAAATAAATGTGGATAAAACCAAAAGATAGCCATACAGATTAAAAAAAATTATTATCACACCACTACTACTACCACTTCTTCCTCTTCCCTTCCCCCCTGAAAGGAGAAAAACCTAATTTCCTTTTTAAAAAATATTATCGGGGCAGCTAGATGGCGCAGTGGATAAAGCACCGGCCCTGGATTCAGGAGTATCTGAGTTCAAATCCGGCCTCAGACACTTGACACTTACTAGCTGTGTGACCTTGGGCAAGTCACTTAACCCCCATTGCCCCACAAAATTAAAAAATATTATCATTAGGATAATAAATTAGGAGAATGCTATAGGCATAGTTTTCATAGATTTCAGCAAAATATATGACAGAATCACATTTAAGTCATTATGATTCCTGGGGAAGTCACTTAACCCTGTCTGCCCCAGTTTCTTCATCTCTAAAATGAGCTTCAGAAGGAAATGGCAAACCATTCCCAGTATCTTTGCCAAGGTAATGGAGTAACAAAGAGTTGGATTCTACTGAAATGACCAAAAAGCAAACTGACAAAGTCTCCTATGATGACCTTGTAGATGAGTTGGAGAGATGTGGTCTAGATAATGGAACTAGTTGTATGATCAAACTCAAAGATGAGTCATTAATTTCTTGATGTGACCTTGGGTGGGATGGTTACAATTATAATAATATAATATATAACTAGAATATAACCAGAAATCTATTCTGGTCCTGTGCTGTTTAAAATTTTAATAATAGTGGTTAACATTTATATAGCACTTTAGGACTTGCAGAGCACTTAGTAAATTTTATTTTGTTCTCACAACAGCTTTGTGGGAGAGGGACTATAATTATCCACATTTTAAATATAAGGAAATTACCGTCATACATCTAGTAAGTATCTGAGGCAGGATTTAAAATCTATTCTTCCTGACTCCAAGTCTTAGCATTCTAGTCACTTTGCTAACTTACTTCTATGACTTGTATGAAGTCATACAAAGTGTACTTACCCAAACTAGATGACACAAAGCAGGAAGTGATGGTAAATTAGGTGACACAGTGAGAATTCAAGAAAACAAATCTAAAGAGATTAGATTGATAGGTCAAAGGTAACATGAAACATAATAGAAATAAAGCAAAGTTCTACAACTGGATTAGAAAATCAACTTCAGGAGCAGCTAGGTGGCACAGTGGATAGAGCACCGGCCCTGGATTCAGGAGTACCTGAGTTCAAATCTGGCCTCAGACACTTAACACTTACTAGCTGTGTGACCCTGGGCAAGCCACTTAACCCCAATTGCCTCCCTAAAATAAAAAAGAAAAAGAAAAAAAGAAAATCAACTTCACAAGTGCTAGCTTGGGAAGATGAGGCTAGACAAGTTCACATGAAAAATATCTGATGACTCCAAGCTCAATATGAGTAAATAGTGCAAGAGGACAAGCAAAGCAGCTAAAGTTATCTTGGGCAGTAAAAGATTCATGGTAAACACAATATGTACTTTACCCTGGCCACAGCATACTCTGCTGAATTCTACATGTCGCCTTTTAGAAAGGACACTGAGAAGCTGGAATATGTCTAGATATTGACTAGCATGGTAAAGGGTATCAAGAAAAATGGAGAAGATGTAGCCTAAAGAAAAGAAAACTTATGGGGAGGGAGGCATGATAGTTGTCTTCAAATATTAGAAGGGTTATTTATTTGGTAAAAGGTTCTGATTTTTTTCTTATTGCCCTAAGAGGGCAGAATTTGGAATAGGAGACAAAGTTAAAGAGAGGCAGATTTAGGATTATATAAAGAAAAATTTTTAAATGTAATACCCACTCTCACCTAGGCAAAGTAGGAGAGGGATAGCCTGATGTTTTGTAGATCAAGTGGTGGTTGCTGAATGGAGGGAAGGGAAAGGAGAGAGAGAAGATGGGAGAGGGAGAGAGAGAGAGGAGGAGAAGAGGGGGAGGAGAAGGAGAGGGGGGAGAGGGGGACAGAGGGGGACAGAGGGGGAGAGAGGGGAAAAGAGAGAGACAGAGAGAGGAGAACCTAGGAAACAAATTGCATCATCTCTTGCCCTCCAGAGCTTGTTACTCTAGAACTCACCTGGCTGAGTTCATTCTCTCTCCTAGTTTAATATGAGATCTTATCTTGCTGTTAGCTGAAGAGCTCATTGACATTTGTATATTCTTTCACATACTTTATTCTGTAGAATTTCTTCTACTTCTCTTGGATCTAATTTGCTTGGATAAATGGGCTTACTCATTATTTGCTCTTCAGGATGGTCTTTTACTTAACCAGCTTTTGGTGGAAAGGGTCTAACTCAGAGAATGTTAGCTAAAGTCTAATTTCTCCCTTAAGAATAATTTTTTGGGGGTGTGGGGAGCAGCTAGGTTGTGCAGTGGATAAAGCAGGGGCCCTGGATTCAGGAGTACCTGAGTTCAAATCCGTCCTCAGACACTTGACACTTACTAGCTGTGTGACCCTGGGCAAGTCACTTAACCCTCATAGCCCTGCCCCCTCCCCCCCCAAAAAAGAGTAATTTGGGAAACAGCTTTCCTTCTAAACCCAGACTCATATCCCAAGAGTAGAGGTATTTGAGGGGTCATAGATAGAAAGAATTAGATATAAGTATAGTTTGATGGTCCTCTTGGATCCTGAAGGAGAGATCAGTTGGTCTTGGCAGTCCTGGACCTTGCCTGCCCACCTCCCCATTTAGGCTGGTAGTAGGGCTCATATGGCACTTACTTCACCCTCCCAATCCCCCAACTTCCAAAGGAAGAAAAACAGTGCTTCTCAAGATGGGCTAGGCCAGATAGGATCTTTGATCACACAATCACCTGTGATATGCTCATCCTACTCTAAACAAGCAGAGCTATTCAAAGATGGAAGGGGCTGTTTTGGGAGGTAGGAAGTTTCCCTTCTTTGTAGATTTTTATGTGATGGCTGAATGAATCACTTTTTGGAGATGATGTAAATGTTGGGATTCTGTGAAATGTAAACTTATTCATCATCTCTCTGAATCCTGTATAAAGTGATGGAGTTGAGCTCTTTGGTACATCTCTGATATTCTATAATCTAGGTTATTGGACCCAGAAAAAACCTTCTTGAACCCAATGATGGATTACAGGAATTTCTACAACCTCTAGAGAGAAAAGTATAATTGACATTAGGATGTTTAAGTATTTGGATTCCTCTTGCAAATTCATATTGTTAGAATTTATGAAATTAATAGCATCAATGAAACTTACCACACAAGACACTTTGGTAGAGAAGATAGCCCAGTTTCTTTTGTTGCCCCTTTTGCATCATTATACATTACTTTTTTGTGAAAGAGAGCAAATCTAAAGTCCTTTGGCAGAAATTTTTGTGCCTTTAAAAATACATAGAATATGTAGTGGTTGTTCAAACCCTCTCCCTTATTTAAAAAGTCCTATTTATTTCTCCCACTTGTCCCCTTTAGGGAACTATGGAATACTCTACTAGCTATATTGTTACTATACTAACAACTTGCTCGTGTCAAGAATCACTTTCAGAATATAATAAATGTTTGCTTTCCAATACGTTTGGAATATGAAAAATTTGAGAAAACTCTATTTTGCTGCAATGTGAATAAGTGACAAAATATGGAAACATCCCAACTTTTTACCCAAAGGACTGATTTTTTTTGAGATGTGGGTCCACTTGGAAAGCAGATTACATACTACTGAATAAATTATAATTTGTTGTGCAGCACAGAAGTTAAGGTACTTGTGAAGAAAATATGGAAGAATGTATTCACTGAACTTTCCTGGTTTTGACTGCTTTTCCCTCCTGCTTCCATTCTTTTCTTCATCTAACATTTATTATGCACCTACGATGCCCAAAGCACAGTAGGCAGTCAGGGAGATTAAAAAAAATAGTTCCTGCCCTCATGTAGTTTGCAGTCATGAATCCTGGTAACTTTTGTTTGTCTTTGGTGAGGAAATGGAGGGGAGCAAAAATTAGAGGAATGGAAGATGGCTTTGACCCAAGAAACACTCTGAAAATGGTATCTTGATTTGGGGAATCAGCGATAAGCTGAAAAGAAAACTAAAGATCATTTAGAAACCAAAAATTAGAATGAGAGTCTGTGGGTATGGGAGAGGATATATAATATGCCTTTCTGAGCACAGAAGAAGAGAGAATTCCATCTACATCTTTTTCTGATTCTTCTTTTGGGTCAGATTCATAATGGCATAGTAACTCCTGACAACATTACTGTATCTTAATAAAGAAGTGGGAGATGCTCTGATATCTGTGTGTCGTGGAGTTCAGGTATCAGATAGGTATCAAGGAATGGGGTGAAAGGTGGGAGAAAGAACTGGAGATAAGAGATCAGAAAGTTGACCATAACTTCTATTGGGACAGGAGAAAAGTCCTGGCTATTATCCACTTGTAAATAAACTATATAGTCAAGATAATGTCACAAGGAAAACATTTTGGTTGCTTTTTGGTTAAATTCATTGGGTTGCAAATGCAGTATGAATTTAGATGGTGCGATCTTCCTGAGCAATGCCTTTTTCAGACTTTGAATGGTCTTGGATTTAAATGATTTCCCTTAGATATAGTGCCTGATCAGAATGGTAGTTTATAACTCACTCATAAATATTTGAAATATGATTCTAAGAGATATAGACAGAGACAAAGAAAGACACAAAGAGAAATGAAAGATAAAGGAACTAAAGAAAAATAAGTTGCCATCTCTGAGCTTTACAGAACAAACATGCACCTAACTACAATACTGAAACCTAACTTGACTCTCTTCTGCAATTGTAACCCATTTTTAGTTAATAATCATCTTATTCCAATCATTTAAAAAAACCCACAGCCATTTATTCTTCATCAAGTCTAGATGTCTAGCTCCAAAAAAAGTATAACTGAATAATAGAATTTTAGAGCTGGAAGAGATTTGAGATCAATTATTTCAATAAATAATAGATTAAAGAACTTTATAGGAGATTACAGCTAATGTATATTAATCTTTATGTTACTTTAAATTATCTTTAAGTCTTTTAATATTAATCCATCAATCATTTATCTATCTACATTTCTACACAGCTGAAAAGGGGTAAATATATTAGTATATGCCTTCATTTTTCATTTACTGTTATTGTATACACACACCCATATATTTCTATGTACCCACATACTTTTCTTTTTAATACCATTATATTTAATCTTTGTGTTAATATTATCATTAGCACAAATGGTTCTATTATTGGACATTTGGGTTATTTCCACCTGGTTTTGTCATTATAAATAATATTTCTATGAATGTTTTTGCATAAATAACCTTTTATTTCCTTTAGTAACCCCCTAATTTTGTTGATGAAGAAACTGGGGCCCATAAAAATAAGGTTAAATGAGAGACCCAAGGTCAAATGGCTAATTAGTAGCACAATCAAGACTACAACTGAAGCTTTCTTACTTCTAATTCAATGTCTTTCCTACTACATCAACCTTCCTACCCTGCTTTAAGAACATTTCTTAAAAGACAAGAATATTGGCCTCTAGTATTTCAGTGAAAAAAAGAGGCTACTGTCCCACAATGAAGGACAATATCTCCCTCTGCTGGCTGAAAAGGGAAATTGAAAAGCTCCATCCTCTGACAAAATAAGAATTCAAAGGTGGAAATGAATGTGAAGCTGTAGACACTATTATTAATGTACAATGAAGAGCTTTGTGTATATAGCTAAATATCTAGAGAACACTCTGTTTGCTTTTTAGTTGCTTTTTTCTCTCCCTCCACCCCAACCCCCAACTGACTCCTTGCTCACTGATCATTTGGAGGAGCATCAGACTTCGATTTTACAACCCCATTAGGAGAGAGCGAACCATAGAAATGCAAATAGAAGGATTGGAAAGTTGGAACTCCAGTCCAAATTCTTTCTCTCATCTGTATTCCACTGAATTGTTTCTACAACAGAAGAGATCAGGAACCCAGGAAGAGTGTCCTTAATGCATTCAATCAAGCAATCAAGTATTTATTAAGCACTTATATGTCAGTACTATTCTATGTGCTAGGGATACAAAGGCCAGGCAAAACAGTTACTCCTTTTACAGTTTAATAGGAGAGACAGCATGTACATATATAGGCATGCACAAAACATATGTAAAGGAGAAACAAAATAACTTGGAAAAGGAAGACACTGGAAGCCAGGGGGATCAGGAAGGGCCTTATTTTGATGGTAGCACTTGAGCTGAGGCTTGATGGAAACCAGGAATTACAAGAGATGAGAAGTGAACAGGGAGAGACTTTTAGACATGAGGACAGTGTTAAAGCACAGGGATGGGAAACCAAGTGGCAAGCATGAAAAATGCAAGGAGGCTAGTTTGTCTGGATAATTGAGCACATGGAGGGAGGCCATATCTTAAAATATTGGAAAGATAAAGAGGGGGCCAGTGTGTGAAGAAATTTAGATGTTTAAAAAGCTAATTGAGAGCCACTGGGATTTACTGTGTTGGAGAAGAGACATGTTCAAATCTGTACTTTACGAAAATCACTTTGGCCACTCTGTGTAGGATGGTTTGGAATGGGGAGAGACTTTAGGCAAGAGGATCAATTAGAAGGTTATTGCAATAGTCCAGATTGTGGATGATGAGGTTTTGAACTAGACTATGTGAGCAGAGAGAAGTGATAAGATGTGAGAGATTCAGTGAGGTTAAAGTTGCTGACCCGAGTGACTGTAAGGATGATGATGCTCTCGAATGTAACAAATTCAGAAGAAAGTCAGGTTTTGGAAAAAAATTATGAATTCTAGGGGGCAGCTACATGGCACAGTGGATAAAGCACCAGCCCTGGATTCAGGAGGACCTGAGTTCAAATCCGGTCTCAGACACTTGACACTTACTAGGTGTTTGACCCTGGGCCAGTCACTTAACCCTCATTGCCCTGAAAAAAGAAAAACAAACAAACAAACAAACAAAAGAAAACTTATGAATTCTATTTTGGACCCATTGAGTTTGAGATACCTATGGGGTATCTAGTTCAAGATATTCAGCAGCTAGTTGGTGATGCTAGAATAAGAATGTATACATCTGGGAGTTATCTGCATTGAAATAATAATGGAAAGTATGAGAATTGATAAGGTCACCAAATGTTAGTGTCTAGGCTGTCTAGGACATAATCTCTGGGGGTATACCCACAGTTAGAGTGATGAATAATAATCCATCAAAAGAGACTGAAAAAGAGTGGTTAGATAGGTAGGAGAACTAAGAGAAAAGAAATGAAAAGTAGTGTAAAGAAGCCTGGAAAAAAGAGAATATCCAGGAGGAGAGGGTCATCAAAAGTGTCAAGTGCTATAGAGAGGTCAAGAAAATTAGTACTGAGGAATGGCCAGTAGATTTGGCAATTAAGAGACCAATTAAGAGGTAAATTAAGAGAAAGAGCAGTTTCATCTCAGTGATAAGGTGAGAAGCCAGATTTTCAAAAGTTTGAAAAGAGAATGAGAGGAGAAGAAGGGGAAACGATGAGTGTAGATAGCTTTGTCTAGAAGTTTATCTAAGAAAGTAGGGAAAGATTTAGGATAATTATTAGAAGTAGTGGTAGGATCCAATCAGTTTATTTCTTTTTAATGGATGAGGGAGATATGGGTTTATTTGTCACCATTATGGAAGAAGCCAATAGATAAGGAAAGATTGATTATTAGAGAGAGGAGGGTGACGAAAATGGTGGCAATCTTCTGAACAAGATGAGATGAGATGGGATTAGGTATACATGTAAAGGGTTTGGCTATGTTAAGAAAAACTTCTATATGAATGTAATGGAATACTATTGTGCTGTAAGAAATGATAAGCAGATGGATTTCAGAAAAACCTGGAAAGACTTACATGAATTGATGCTGAGTGAAATGAGCAGAACCAAGAGAACATTGTACATAGTATCAACAACATTGTGTAATGATCAACCATGATAGACTTAGTTCTTCTGTGAGAGCCAAACTTAATATATGGAGAGTTAATTGAGTGGCTCACTGTAATATTGGGGTCCAGGAAATAATGAGGGACCTCTAGGTCTAAAGCTCATCCCCTCTGAACTGCCTCTTTAGATATTTCTCCCAGGCCGATAAGAAAGGAGCCTAACAGCCTCTTTTTCACAAACTAATCAGGTTTTATTAATAGGAATAAAATAAACAGCAAAGGTGAAATTAATAAAAATCAAAGATAAGGGAATAGGGAAAAAGAAATACAGATAATCCTCCTAACTCTAACCTAAGTCTATACTATCCCCAAACTCACTTCCAGTTCAGCTAATTCAAAAGGAAGCAGGGCTTTTATGTTAACTCACCACCTGGGGCTCATAGTTTCAATGAAAAAAACAGCTCATAGCCAGGGCCCGAAGGACTCCTCTGCTCCTGCTGCTACTCATGTCACCTGGAGGAAAGTGACTCCAGAAGGGACGGAACTCCCCTCAGCAAGCATTTAATTTTCCTCCCCCCAAAAAGGGAGGTCGTTCAAAACTGCCTGAGGAGAGTGATTTCTCCTTCTGATATCATTTCAGGGCAGGGCAGGTGTGGCTCATTCAATCACAGAGCCAAATTCTAATAATCTTACCACACTTCTCAGCAATACAGTGATCCAAGACAATGCCAAAAGGTTCATGATGGAAAATGCTCTCCACATTCAGAAAAAGAACTATGGCATCTGAATGAAGCATACTATTTTCACTTTTGTTGTTGCTTTTTTGTCATTCTTGTTTATTCCTTCTTGCATTCCTCCCCACTTTGTTCTGATTCTTCTCTTACAACATAACTAATGTGGAAATATGTTTAACATGATTCTCATGTATAACCTATATCAGATTACTTGCTGGTTTCAGGAGCAGGGAGGAAAGAGAAGGTAGGAGAAAAATTTGGAACTCAAAAATATCTTCACATGTAATTGGAAAAAATTTAAAAAGAAAATTAAAAAAATGTAAGAAGACCCCTTTATCAGAGTCTGGAGTAAGGAAGAGATAATAAGGGAAGATGTCAAAGGGATGTGAGGTGAGGAAAAGGAAAGAAGAGGGAGCTCTGAGTGAATAGCCTTGATTTTTATCTCATTAAGTATTAGGTGAGGTCCTAAAAACAGAAAGTTGGAAGTAGGGAATGCTGTAGGAGTCTTGAGAAGTTTTGAAACAATCTCTGCATCAAGTTGGATAGCAAAGAAGCCATCCAACTTGGCTCCTTTTCACTAAATCCTGGTTACACAAAGAATCACAAATAGAAAGTAAATCCATTCAAGCAAAACAGCAAACAGAAATAGAGAAGTTCTACAGGTTAGAATCAATTATGGAAGAGTAAAAGGGTTGCATTGCTACAATGATGGGCCCAGTTGAGTTTAGAAAGCATAAATTTGTAGGAGACCCAGTCAGCATGGTTAAATTACTTTTGTCATGCCTACTCATGGAGGCTTACCATTTACATACTCTTTTGAATCTTTTTTCATAGTTAAAGATGGGAGTAGTTTTCAGGTGGCAATGCTTAATAATATCAGGAGTTCTTCAGGAAGAGGAAGGAGAACTGGATTTATAGAATTTCTGTTTCTACAGACTTCTAGAAAGTAAAAGAGTAACTCCTAGCACATAGATGTAAGAGGTATATGTCTGTGTAAGATGGGTGGGTCTCCATGAGTTATCTAAATATATAAACATATGACTTGTGGTTATCACAGACAGATATCTCTGGAATCTGGCCCACCTTTCTCCAAATCAAATTATATTTTCCACCTTGAAGGATTAGGAAAAGGCCTGTAGCTAGGTACTTGTTCTTTCCCTTGCCTCCAAGAAGGTTATCAGGCTGGATTTATAGCTACCTGACTCCCTCATATAACTCTGGCATAGGGGTATGATTTTTTGGAGGGGTCTACAACAAGTTACTACCCTGGATGTTTGTAAATGGGAGAATAGAACCAAGATTACACCTACCAGCTTGGCTCTTTTCCACTAAATGCTAGTTACACAAAGATACAAGGAGTGAATATCAGGCAAAACAAACCACATAAGCAACACAACAAACAGAAATTAGAGAGGTTCTTCAGAATATACCAGTAAATGTACTAGAATGAATGGGCTGTTTAGATGTGAATGAGATAAGATATTAGTTCAGCCAAAGGAGAGGCCCAGTCTCACCCAAGGGAAATTTTCCCAGAGTCTCTAGGAAAGCAAGCTAGAAATCTGAGATATGTTGAGGAGCTGGCTTCTCCTTCACATATGTGGTTTCCAAAATCTTTTTATTTATCTTTCTCCCAATAATGTCTGGAATTAGGTTGCATCTCTCTGAAGAAGTTTTCCTATTATCTTTGCTCCTCATGGAAGTCCAGAGTGAACAGTTAGTTTTTTCTTCTTAATTACAAGCCATATCTCCTCCTGCAAATGAAGCAGCATGTAAAATATCCCAGAAATGTTCGTCAAGCCTGCTTATATACAATTACTATTTTTTCCTCAGATAGGGCTGTTGGGTCTTAGAGTTAGTGGGTATACAAAGTAAGAGAAAGCAAAAGCAAAAACAAAAGTCTCAATTCTAAAGGAATCTAATGAGAGAGACAGCATGTAGGTATAAACAAGATATATTCAAAATAAATTGGACATGATCAGCAGAGGGAAGGCCAGTGCATTAAGGGGGATTAGGAAAGGCTACTTGCAGAAGGTGAGATTTTAGCTGTGTTAAGGGCTAAAATTCTAGCTACTCTGTCTAAAATATCTAATGAGTGGTTGCCAATAAATTATAAGCTTTAGCAAGAGTTAGACTTTTAGGCATTTATTAAGGAGAATAAGAATTTGGTAAAGAGAGAAGGAAAGGCCTAGATTCCTATCATTAAAGGGAGAGCACATTTCTAGATCTGCTCTCCACCAGAGTCCAAAGGAAAGAGAGGGAGACCGAGCGCCAGCCTCTTCCTTCTTCCTCCCACTAGCCAACGTCACTTCCTGATGCCAAAGAAAAGACTCCTGGTCTTGCCCTCAAAGACCTTTTCTTCATGGGCAGAACTCTTCTACAGTAAGTTTCCAGCAGGTGGCGTCATTCCAATCGTTACAGTTGGAACTTGAAGTCAAGAGGTAAAGATGATGGAAGAGAGAATTCCAGGCATTGGAGTCAGTCAGTAAAAATGCACGGAGTAGAGAGTTCAAAGATCTTGTACAAAGAATAACAAGGAGACCAGTATTACTGAATTGCAGAGTCCATGGTGGGGGATCTGGGAGGCAGGGTGAGTATGCATATGCAGAAGTAATGGAATGATTTTTTTTTTCCTGACACATACAGAGAGCTTTACCTCATAAGGTAGAGAATTGCCAGGATGCATATCCGTGAACTTTTTTGGAGAGAAACTCTGAAAGACTGTATGGATAAATAGATGACTGTAGTTGGTCTCCTAAGCATTCAGAGAAGGAGAAATTAGAAAATGAGAAGTATTTTGAGAGGATATGCCTTGTAAGGCAGTGTTGCACATAAATATCAGTTGGGTCTCAAAAAAAAATCAGAAATCCAGAGCAAAAAATTTAGATATGTTTCTCTTATTTATTTTCAATTTGGTAAACATTTATTAAGTGCCTACTATGTGCCAGGTACTTTGCTAACCACTGGAGATACAAAGAAGAAAAAAAGAGATTGCCCCTACCCTTAAGGAGCTTATAACCTAATGGAGAAGAAAACACGCAAAAAGTTGAAAAGTGGGTGGGGGGACAAGGAAGGTGCCCTGACATTTTTTCCATAGAGTTGAAGCCAAGCAGAACTGCTGATGGAAAATGGAGTTACCAGAAAGGTTGTGAGCCCTCTATAAAGGAAGGTTTTGGGAGGAATTTAGTGCTTCACCCTCCAGAGAACTGAACTCTGAGAGTGAGTATCAAAATCTGTGCCATTCTTCGTAGTCATGAGATTTCAGGTGATAGGTTTATCTTGGAAGGGAGGTCATGTAGCTCTGTGGTAATGAAGCCAAGCAGAGCTGCTGATTGAAAATGTTTATGATAAAGAAATTAATTTTCAATAAAGAGGGTCTCACCACTCTTGTGTCCCTCCCTCCACCCTACCTTTTTGGTACAGAGACTCATGTGAGGAAAAGAAAATCAGAAAAGGGATCTATAAAAATTTAGCAAGACGGCACAAAAACCCTTTGGAAATAACGATTGGAAATTAATGACATAATGAAGAAATCAAACATTTCTTGGCATTTGATTTGCTAGAATAATCCAAAGGTGATAGCTTGTTCTTAATTCAACTCAGGCCATCATTTCCACCTCCATCAGAACCTTAAGCTCTATCCCCTAAAATAATCTGGGGTTCTGATAGACCAGTTTTGGTCTTATTTTGACCAATTCCAGATCTATGACATACTTTCCAACCAAATCCAGACTAATGCAGTATGTACTGGGGCCACCAGTTGAGTATAAGTAGGTACTACACCGACTCTTTTATTTTCTAGTATTTTTTTAAATTCAGTGTCTTCCTCCATTAGAATGTAACACTCTCTGAGTAAAAAAATATCTTTCTTGATTGTATTTGTACCCCCCAGTGCTTATATGTGTATCCTACAGTGCCTGTATAGTAAGCACTTAATAAATGCTTTATCTATCAATTCATCAATCAATCTATCTCCTATTGTATGAAAAGCATTGTGATAAGTGAAAAGTAATTTAAATTGTGGGGGAATTGTTTGCATTCATTCAATTAGTGTGTATCTAGGAGTGAGAATGTGAGGAGAGATATGACTAACTTGCCTCAGTTGATCTCAGTTTTCCTTTTACAGTGTAACCATCTTTCCCATCTCAGTGTGACTTTAAACTTGCCTCTTCATCATACCTACACAGACTGTTCATTCATTCCCCTTAGGCTGGGAGAACTAATAGACAGTTTTAGTTGACTTTTCTATCATTCCTAGTTATCTAGAGGGCCCTTGATGTACTCCTTTTGACTACCTTGTGTCTCTCTTGCCTCATGGTAACTCAGGAAAAAGAAAGTTAGGTAGTGATATGATCACTCTTTAATAAATTACAATCATGTGTGAAGCCCTTTTAGGTATATTCCATCCCCCTCTAATCATCAATTTTCCTTCCAAAAAATACTGCCTTTTCCCTCCTTTTATTTCAGTAGAATTCCTAGTTCCACCCTCCCTCCTAATCAATACTTAGCTGGGTATAATGAAAAATAAAATTTACATTAAATTGTTTCCATAACAATTCCCTCAAACCTATCTGCTTTCTCATACAGACTATCTCCTTTTACAGAGAACAAATCCCCTTTCTTATTACAATTTTTATTGCACCTGATGGGTGCTTTATAATGAGAGTAAGTAGGACATAAATGGACAGAGTTGGTCTTAGAACTGTTAACACCTAGGTTCAAATACCACATCTTCTACATGAGGGGCAAACCATTTAGCTTCTCAATGTCCTGGAAACTAGTTAAGACTATACATTTCAGAGAAGGTGCTGATGTATGGCGGGGAGATTTTCTCATATGGGATTCCCTGTACTAATTAAAATCATAAGCTCAAGTTCTTATTTCTAAGGATAATTTAAGGTATTCTTGAGGGTTAATTTTGGATACGTTTGTCTTGTCCACTGACTATAGAACCTAGCCATCATGTAAGATATGACTCCAGTGTACTTGTTTATTACTTTAACGTGTAGACAAACTTACAAAGCTTTCTTTTTCATCTCATTATATGCTCACTAATGTATAATATCCTTGAAGACAGAAGCAATTTATTTTTTTCTTCCCCAAACCTTCCAGAGTATCTTATACATAGTAGGTGCTTACTAAATCTTGGCTAAATTGAATTTAAATCAGCTCAATTGTAGTGCTGCTAAAATTTCAGTACGAACTAAACTGTTGGTGGTACTCTTGGGCCGTAATGTTATCATGAAAAGACTGAGTCAAGGACTCTCTTCCCTACTAGAAGAGTGTATGTCCTTTCTGGTGTATGAGATAAAAGTTATAGACTCTGGGATGGGGAGGATCTGGAGGCTCCCAAACAGTATATAAGATTACTTGAAAGAGCTCTACCAAAGAATACAGAGAGGAACACAAGCAATGCATGATTCTTTAATTAAGTGTCATGAATTATAGAGAGGAGAGTACTACTACAAAATCCTGGTATTCAGGGAAACCACAAAATACAGGACTGCTGAAGACCTACTCAATATCAAGTAGTTGAAAGAGTGAATGATCTGATAGTCTACAAGAGACCCAGAGAATGTTCTGGGATTTGTAAAGCTCTGCCAGCCATAAAGGAGTCAGCCTCTCTGTCAAAGAGAAGGACAAGTATCATGGAAAGCTGAGGCGCTAAGTAGGACTTAAACATTAGTTGCAGATAGAAACGTGGTTCCAAGGGAACTATAGGGGGAGGATTTGGATCAAGATCCATTTGAAGAGAAAACTGTATGTTGGTACCCGCCTGGAGGTTGCAGAAAATGTCTAAAACTGCCATGACTTGAGATAAACCTCTGTACAATTTGGGGGGAGGGGTGCTTGAATCCAGAGTATATTTCTTTCCTGCTTTATATTCTGTGGAAGCTCCAAGGGAACAGAAATCTCCCCCTCCCCCCCCTACCACTTTTACTTCCCCCCTGTCAATATAGTCCTTTTTTTTTTTTTGGTGGGGCATTGAGGGTTAAGTGACTTGCCCAGGGTCACACAGCTAATAAGTGTCAAGTGTTTGAGGCCGGATTTGAACCCAGGTCCTCCTGAATCCAAGTCCAGTGCTTTATCCACTGTGCCACCTAGCTGCCCACTCCTGTCAATATAGAGAGTCTGATCATCAGGGACTGGAGATAACACCATTCAGCCAGGGCCATTTACGGTCCAGAAAGGGTATTGTAAGCTAGAAGGAATGAGATATGGAGACTGAGGAGAGAGGTGGACAGATATGATAGTGAGTCCTCAAAGAAGTACTAGTACTATCCAACTAGTGACTAAGCTACCATATGAAATTATGAGGGGTAATAAGAGAAGATATTATGGTGGTGTTAATTTTAGAATTCCATGTAATCGAGCTGTATTCATTAATGGTGTATATATATATATATATATATATATATATATATATATAATATATTTTGTAAGAAATCATTGGATCATAGATTTAGAGCTAATGGGAACCTTAAAGACTCTTTATTCCAACCCTTCCATGTTAAAGATGAATAAAGAAGTCTAGAAAAGGTAAGAAAAAAGTCACACTATTATTAAGTGCTGGGGTATGAATTTTGTCTACAGTGGTCAGTGGGCTTAATAATAAATTAAGAGCCTATGATTAATACTTTTGTCTGTTATTCCTCTCATTTTTCTTATTTTCTTATTCATTCTTGCCCCAATTAAATGTTTTCCTATTTCAATGCTGCATGCTTAGGTCCATTAGGACACTCATTAAATACCTAGATTAATTAATTAATTCCAATTAATTTAATAATTCCAAGTTGTTGTTGTTGTTTTAACTGGGTTGAGGGGAAGGAACTGAAATAGATGAATTACTATTAAAGATGCCCAATTTAAGCTAAAATCTGAAAAGGTCAAGGGCAAGGTAAGGCCTGGTAGTTTACAATAATACTACTTGATACTGTTAGTGGACCTCTGAATTGGTCCAGTCATTCTGGAAAGCAATTTGGAGTTCTAAGAAGTGACTTACCCTCTGACCCAGAGATCCCATTGCTAGACAACGATTTGAAAAACCCATATACTCCAAAATAAATATATCAGAATTCTTAGCAGTAGTAAAGAAGAGGGAACACAATAGAAACTCATTGCTTGGGAATAGCTAAACAAGTTGTAGTACATGAATGAATGTGTTGGACTATTACTACACAATAAGAAATGATAAACGATGGGTGAATGAAGAGATGGCCTGATGTTCATCCCTCATCCCTCCCAGGATGCTGCCTTTCTTTATGCTCAAGGGTTGTAGGGGCAGGCTTTCCAGTTTCCTCTCTAGTTCATTTACTCCAAAGTATCCTCAATCTTACCAAGGGAAAACATAAACAAACCTCAACTTTTTTCCATTCATTAACTGAGTGTAGTCTCTTGATTATTTGAACAATGGGCATAAAAGACCTTGCCTTGGTCTTGGACTAATGCTAGAACCCTCTAATTTATATATAATGTAAATCATAGACATAGATCTAGAAGTGACCTCAGCAGCCATCTAGACTTCTATTTTATGGGTAAGGAAACTGAGGCCTAAAATTCAGTGACTTGCCCAGGGTATCTAAGGATTCAGGTTGAAATTCAACAATTTTTCTAATTTGAATTCAGTCATGAATGGTTTGGCATTTCCTCCCTCCAGCTCATTTTACAAATGAAGGAACTGAGGCAAATAAGCTTAAGTGACTTGCCCAGGGTCACATGGCTTCAGGTTGAAATTCAATAATTTTCTAATTTGAACACCATGTCAAGGGCAAAATGTGAAATCACTTAAGTTCCAAATTAACTGTGGGAATTTCTCCTTTTCTATGGTACAGGAACAAGTGCCCATGCCATTAAAAATCTATTCAAATTCATTAAGAGGTTTATAAATCTCTTCCTTTAAAATTTTGAGACCCTATAGACTAAGCTCAATAGCCTAGTCAAGGTAGTCCTTCAAACTCACATAACTCTAGATTATTTCCTAGTTGAATAATGCACAGCATAAATGCAATTATACCTCTGCCAATATATATGGACAGGTGGAGGTCAGAAACCAGAGATTTTGAGATGCTACAAACTAACCTTCTACAAACTAACTCTGAGGGACACAAGGGATGGAATATCTGATATTATATGCTTTATATCCCCTCAAAAAAAAAAAAACTAGGTGAAAAAATCCTGTTGGCTATTTCTATGGATCTGTTGTTTTGTTTGTCATCTTCCTTCCTTTTCTCATTAAATGTTGCATTAGATGTTGCCTCTAATTCATAGCAGAAACATCATGTAGATGATCTTATCTCATTAGAGTCCAAGAAAGACATTCTTGAGATGTTCCACATTTTCCTGGCTTTGCAAATCCTCAAAGCCTCACATCATCTGTCCTTACCCCTTATGATAAACTTTCCAAGGTCTGAAAGGGCCACACCCTCACACAAATAAAATAGAAAATGAGACTGAGAAACTACTTTCTTTTTCCCATTTGAACTCTTCTATAGCTTTTTTTTTGTGGGGCAATGAGGGTTAAGTGACTTGCCTAGGGTCACACAGCTAGCAAGTGCCAAGTGTCTGAGGCCAGATGTGAACTCAGGTCCTCCTGAATCCAGGGCCGGTGCTTTATCCACTGCACCACCTAACTGCCCCTCTGTAGTATGCCCTTAAACACAATCTAGGCATATAAGCAAAATCACAATTGTCACAAATCTACTCAGGCAAAACATAAGTCATATCATCAGAAGATACCACTTTAAAAAAAAAGTTGGAAAGGAGGCAAGGAGGAGGGATTTTGAGCTAATTAACTGAGAAAAAAAGAAAGACAGAGGAAAAGAATTAGATATCTAAAGTAACATTTAAACAAGAAATTAATAAAGTTAAATAAAATTTCAAAAAATGCAGAAAGGATTGACAAGTAGGAGACAGCATTGGGCTAAGGGGAAGCCTTTGGTAATAGGATTGCATCAAAATTAGATAAAGTAAAGCTAATCATGGGGCAAAGTAGTGACAAAAGACAAAAGGGGAAAAACTCAATTAAATTAATAGCTAGCATTTATATATAGCACTATAAAGTTTACAAACACTTTATAAATATGATCCCATTTTATTCCTACAACACTGGGAGTTAGGTACTATTATTAATCCCATTTTGAAGATGAGAAAACTGAGGCAGGCAGAAGTTCCTTGTCCATGATCACATAGTAAGTGTTTGAGGCAGGATATAAATTCAGATCTTTCTAATTCTAGGTCCTATGCTTTAGACATTGTATATCACCTAGCTGCTTCAAATACTAGAGAAACAAATAAACCTAAATCTGACTCTCATAGCTTTAAAGGTGAAGAGATTAAACAATCCAATGAAATGAGAGGGACAAATTGGATCAGAGAATAAACTCTATTATTTATTGCTTATGACATATATCTAAAATTAAATGACAATAAGTAGAATAAAAATGAGGGCCTAGAATAAAATTTTACTATGTATCAAGTAAATCCAAAAAAGCAGGAGTTGAAAACATGCTATCAAAGCAAAAAAAAATTTAAAAATCACACTATAAACAGATAAGCAAGAAAATTACATTGTGCTTAAAGGAACCAATAAACTATAAAGCAACATTAATATTGAATTTATTTATTCCATATGGTATAAGGGAAATTAACTGAATTATAAGAAGCTATAGATAATAACATAAAAATAATAGGATATTTAAATGCCCCTTTCTCAGAACTGGACAAGTTTAAAAGATATCAAAAGTGAAACATAGAAATGAACAAATTATTAAAGAATTTAGAGCTAATAGACTTAGGGAATATTTTGAATGGGACCACTAAGGAATATACATATTTTAATAGCAAATGGTAGTTTTACAAAAATAAACCATATACTATGTCACAAAAATATTTTAAATAAATGTAAAAGGGCAGCAATTCTTAACATATACTTTATAGACCATAATGCAATGAAATAGTAATCAATTCAGGAAACACAAACAAAATATTCAATCTTAAGTACAGAACTTAATAATGAAAACCTAAAAAATAATTAGGTCATAGAACAAATTATAGAATTAACAATTATGTTAAAGACAAAAATAATGATAGGACATATGGAAATTTATAGAATATAGGTAAAACAGTCCTCAGAAGAAAAATCACATCCGTAGAATAGATTAATAACAGAAAAAAAGATTAATTAACCCAGTAAATATTAATCCAAGATAAGCACAAATGTAAATCTTGAAAATTAAAGGAGAAATAAATAAATTGGAAGCAAAAACTATAAGAATTATAAACAAAACTAAAATGTGGTTCTTTGAAACACCTAACCAAATATTTAACCCACATGATCAAAAAGCAATCAGAAAACTAACTCATCAATAAAAAATAAACAAGGTAAAATAAAAAACAAGCAAAAAAGAATCCAGGAGAAATAAAAAGAATTATCAGAAACTACTACAAACATTTATATGTGGCAACAAAACTGAGAACACAAAAGAAATAGAGGGTTACCTTCAAAAAATATAAAGTATACAAACTTTATCAAATGCCAAGTAAGGGTTTTAAACAATCCAATTACCGAAGAGAAAATTGAACTAAATCAACTACTGAAAGAAAAAAAAAATTCTGATGTTGATGGATTAATAGAATTCTATCAAATTCTTAAAGAATAGTTAATACCAACACTACTCAGATTTTTTAAGGATCAGTTTTGCTATTTTTTTCTTTCTTTTTAATCCTTTATTATAAAGAATGGCTCTCTTAGAGGAAGGAAGGGGCAGGCTACAGGAGAAATTTAGGTGATGTAAAAAACAAAAGATTTCAACAAAAATCCATTTAAAATGAAGAAAATACTGAAGAAGTTATTGCATGGGGGGGAGATAAGGGCCTGAAATTGAATGTTGAACAAATGAGTGTAGAAAAATGAGTAGATTGTGAAAGGTGTTTGTAGAGGTGGAATGGATGAGACTTGGTGATTATTTAGATAAATAATACTTGCATTAACTTTTTCACACGATTGCTGTGAAGAAAACTTTTTGTATTTAAGGTATAACATAAATGAGTCATTCATTCTTCTTTGCCTTTTTCTTCTGAAAATATTTATTTAGTGTTGGTTTCATATTTAATGTTTCCTGTCAAATACCACAGGGAGAATATGTGATCTATTGCTGTTTAAACCAGAAATTGCTATCTTTCTCTAAAACTTATGGTAGTTTCCAAGCATTAGGAAGAAAAAAAAAAAAAAGAAACCCGATTTACTTTGTATAGAATGGAACAGCCTAGAATATTTAAAGCTCTGTCTCCCTCTGGTGATCATTGTTATCATCTTTTGGTTCCCTTTACACAAGAGGGAATTATCAGTCCTTTTTTTTCTCTCCTCTTTTTTTTTTTTTTTTGGTTTTGACTAGAAAGTAAGAGTTAAGTTCAACTTATGAAAACTGCTTACTCATTTTACTTTTGAAGATTTCAACACAATTATCATTCTTGTTAATAGTATCTCACCCCAATTCTGAGTCATTCTAAGGGATTTGGGATTATGCTGAAAATGGCTTTGCACCCTGATGGTTTCAAATCAGAGCCCAGACTGTTCAAATCTCATTACCCAGTAAGAGACTGTGTCATGACATTTGAGATTTTAAAGCTCCTTCAATCCATCTCACTATTAACAACCTTCAGGTGCCCATATCTCACATAGAGAGAGCCCGCCTATAGGAAATGTTTTACTCTTGGAACATTATCAGATATTTAATCACTCAGGGCTCAGCTGACTTTAATCCAGGCTGGACTCTGCTTTCTGGGAATTGTTGAGCCTTGTGCCAAGCAGGGAAGCCTGGGCGGAGATTTTGAAGGAGAGTTGAAATGGGAGGAAGAAAACACATTCCTCTTAAAGGTGCCTTTTCATGAAATCACAACCTGCTGGAGTTTCTTTGTGCCTTCTCATAAACTTTGTAGAGGGGCAAATACCAGGACCAGTTTCCAGAAAGCAAGCGGCTTTGAAGCCCTGCTTCTGGCAACAGGATGTGGGAGAACAACAGGCCAAGAAGGCAGAATTCCCACTGTCTGGTTTTATGAATGGTGATGCCCCTTGAGCTCAGGACATTTGGGTTTTACCCTCTCCCCCAAGTTTGGCTTTGTCATGTGGGCACAGTGGTTTTTAACTGAGATGTAGTATCATCCCCCAGGTGTTTAGGGTCTTGGAGCAAATCCCAATATGTTCTCTTTCTTTCTACCCCAAGCATTGTGAACAAAACAAGGCCTGAATGATGACTGTGTTGGTACCTCCTAAATTATTTCTAGGTAAACTTGGGCAATTCACTAGAGCACACCGGAATAATGTGAAATCCCAGGTTTTCCAAGATTCCCTCCTCTACCTTATCTTCAGCCTTTTATTTCTTATTGCTTGAGGCCTCATAAGCCCAGGGAAAAGGCAATTAGACTGGTTCCTACAACAAAATTTGCTTTGGGAGATAGCCAAAAGCAGGCTTTTCTGCTGGTGAATAAAATTAAAAAATAAATATTTAGGGGCTTACTGTGTGCACAGCCCTATGCTAGGTCCTATGATTGTAACTCTAGTAATATATGTGGGTTATTTTGAATCCTCACAAATGTAATGTGGATAGTTATAGTGGGGCCCCATCTAATAGGGGTCTTAATGTCTACACTATGAGTGAGTCAGTTTTTCATGGAGGCCTGTGAAATACATATCTTTTATGACTTCTTTTGGTTACCTATGACCCTTAAAAGGGTATTGAGAAAATGTTAGCTCTTGATTTGAATAGAAGTACTCTTTAAGGCAGAGAACTGCAAAGCTCTTCAAACTGGCTATCTTTGGGTTATACAGACTAGCCCAGATAGTTATTTACTTAATTAGATGCTGTGCTATTCAACCTAAATCGAGCTGACAGAAATATGGCTCCCTTATCTCTCCACCAGCTGGTGTCTTGTCTAACTTGGGATGGTGCTGCCCTGACTAGGCCTGTTCCTTTTTATTTGTCACTCTCTTGGTTAGGATTGCCCTTTCTTGAGAGAATCTTAGTCTTAACACTAGCTTCAAACCCAATTAGACTCACTCTCTGGACTGCTTCACCTCTCCAATAGCCTTGCCCCCAATCTTTCTTCCCACTCCCACCTCCTACTTTCTAGCTCCCCTTTGTATTTTCTTATTCCCTTATTAGAATATAAAGTCCTTGAGAGAAGGCACCATCTTGTTTTCTTGTATTTGTAGCCACAGTTAGCAGAGATCCTGGCCCATAGTAAATTAGTAAATGAGTAATAAATCTTCCTTTCCTTCCTTTCTTTTCTCCCTTCCTTCCTCCCTTTCTTTGCTTTTCCCACTCAAGCTAGAGGTGGCATCAGAGAGTAGCAAGGCCTTATCACAGGCTTCATCTTTCTCCCACTCTAGCTAACACTGAAGGGCCATGGCTCTCATGTGAGCCCTTCACCAGTGAAATCAATTCTCTGATGTTAGGAATCACCCAAGGGAAGACTTTTATCATTTGATTGCTTCTAAGTGTCATACCTCCCATAGAGTAGCTTTTCAGTCTCAAGGTTGTATCTTCAACTCTTCTTCCTCCTGATGCTCTGCTTTGCTGTACTTTTCCCATGCTCAGTGGCTTAAATGATAACTTCCTGACTCACAGAGATTCAAATTTTATGTTAAATTACAAGTAATCAAATTTTCCCTAACAAATTGATAGTTCTTTTAAAAATCATACCTAATTCTCCAAATGTTTATATAATTCTTCATTTTTTAAAAAGACTTAATGATCAAACATGTAAATATGCCACTTAGGGAAGGTATCCATTAAGCTTCCAGTTCTGAAATGTCCAAATAAGTCCTCCATATCTTCAATGCCCTTGAAATTGTGTTTCTTTTCAACCGCATTTTTCTATTTTTAAAAATAAATAAAAGAGCTTTCTCTGACTCTTCATAACACTGAATTATTCCCATACAAATGAGACAACATTCCACCTTAACAAAGAAATCTAATTCTTCAAATCTCTGCCACAAATCACTATTTTTCTCCAAAACTTTCCATATCCCATCTGAAAAGAGTATTTCTTCATACACAGATTTTAGTAGCAGATACTCAAACAAAGGGTTTTTTTCCTACTAGCATTCTGTATCAAAATGTTCCTAACAGTAGCAGTTAATATGAATCTCCTCCTTTACACAAAAATACTTTTTTGCCCTTTTCATCATCAATTATTTCTTTTTAAAAGACCTTGAAGGGAGAGTGGATCTCTTTCTTTTTTTGTGGGGCAATGAGGGTTAAGTGATTTGCCCAGGGTCACACAGCTAGTAAGTGTCAAGTGTCTGAGGCCAGATTTGAACTTAGTTCCTCCTGAATCCAGAGCCAGTGCTTTATCCACTGTGCCACCTAGCTGCCCTGAGAGAGTGCATCTCACATGGGGCATACAAGAGCAACATAAGATAGTCAATTAAATTAAGTAAAAATTCAACAAGCATTTTTTATATGAAAGGCACTTAGACATTAAAGGCTGCAAGAAGATGAATAAAAATGTGTCTCTATACTCAAGGAGTTTATAATCTAGTAAAAGGAAAAAGAAAGTAATCAAATAAACCTAATACAAAGAAGTACAATGTGCTACAAGAAGAAAAGCATCAACTCTGGCTGAGGGTGGTGGGCTTAAGGCAAGGCTTCATGGAAGAGATGGACCCTGAATGTGAGGTAGGATTTCAGGTAGTCGAAATGTGTTTGGAGAATAGTCTTGGTATACAGAAGAGAATGATCAAAAGCACAAAGATGGGAAAACATAGGATATGGTTAGGCAACTGTAAATGTTGAAAGTCCTGTTTATTTATAGCAGAGGGACAGGTAAAACACTGAAAGAATCAAGATTTTTTAAAAACAGCTTCACAAGTACAAGAAGGGGAATGTGTGGATAGATAACTGTTCTTATGGGAGAGAAGTGAGTGTTTTAGTAGATGGCAATCAGCTAGAAAGGAGTTAAAGTACCAAGGAACTACACTTAGGATCACACAATAATCAAAAAGGCAAAAGAGATAGGTTTACAACCAAGAATAATTAATTTAGCAAAACTGAGCATAAATCTCTGGGATAAAAACATGTATCTTTAATGGGAAATATGACTTTTCAGAATTTCTGATGAAAAGACCTAAGTTGGGGAAGAATTTTGAAATATAAAATAGTCCAAAGAAACACTACAAAGGAAAATTGAGCAATTAGAAGGATTTGGGTGATAATGTCGTCCTGTCCTTACAAGAGAAGGAGAAAAACAAGTGTATCCTCAGAACATTAATATCTTCAAAGGGTATTGAGGGAATTAAATAGAAAAAAAAACAACCAAATCCCAAGGAGTTGATTGATTTTTTTCTCAGAGCATGAAGAGGGGAAGGAGAAGGGAGAGTAAGAAGAAGAATACACTATTATAGGAAAGAGAAAGAAGGGCATGGAACATGCTGTTTTTCATAGCTGGTATGTATAAGAATGTAAATGTAAAGTTGAAGACACACAAACAGTCTGGTCAAGAAATACCTTAACCCGAACAAAGAAACAAGAAAGCAAGGGTTGGACAATGAGAGGGAGGATAAAACTGGGGAGGGAATGGTTACAAGCAAAACAAACTTCTTGAACTAAAAGGGAGAATCAAAAGGGGGTAAAAAGAAAAAAAAAACATAGAATCTAAGCAGATGTCTTAAAATACCTCTTAGACAATTCAAGAATGGTTGAGAAATTTGTGCTATATGTAACTGCAAGGGAATATCATTGTGCCATATGAAATGATGAAAGAGATGATGTCTTTGGGACATATGAATTTATGCAGAGTAAATTGAACAAAATAAGAACAATTTATACCAGGCCAAAAACATTGTAAAACAACAATTTTAAAGGCTTTAGAAATTTAATCAAAACAAGGACCAACTATGTTTCTGGAGGACCTATAATGAAATATGTCATCAATTTCCTGATGGAGAGGTAGACACAAGGCTCACTCAGAGGCATACTATATGTTTAACTATGCTTATTTATTACAAGGATCATACCCCTACCTTTATATTGGTTAATGGAGATGGGAATGGCATCAAAGGAAAAAGAGAGAGAGATTAGAATACAGGCATACTTTGTTTTATTGCTCTTTGCAGATAATTGTATTTTTATAAATTGAAGGTTTGTGGCAACCTTGTGTCAAATATGTTTATTGGCACCATTTCCCCCCAAAAAGCATATGGTTACAGTGATCTCTGATCAGTGATCTTTGATGTTACTATTGTAATTGTTTTGGGGCATCACAAACTGAGCCCTTATAAGACTGTGAACTTAATTAATAAATGCTGTGTGTTCTGGCTGCTCTATCAACTGGCTCTTCTTTTCTCTCTTTCTCCTCAGGCCTTGCTATTCCCTGAGATACAACAATATTGAAATTAGGCCAATTAATAACTCTACCATGGCCCCTAAGTGTTGAAAGGAAGAGTCAACTGATGAGGCAACTTTCATTGTTGTCTTATTTTAAGAAATTGCCATAGCCACCCCAACCTTCAGTAACTATTCCTCTGATTAGTCAGTAGCCATCAACATTAAAACAAGACCCACCACCAGCAAAAAGATTATGACACATTGAAGGTTGAAGATGATTATCATTTTTAGCAATAAAGTATTTTAATTAAGGTATATACATGGTGTGGGTTTTTTTTCTTTTTAGAAAAGATACGATCACACACTTAATATACTCTAGTATGGCATAAATATGATTTTTATATGCACTAGGAAACAAAAAAATTAATGTGACTTGCTATATTGAATGCTTTATTGTCTGGAACCAAACTCACAATAGCTATGAGGTGTGGCTGTACTTGTATAATTGAATAGGAGAAAGCACAAGTAAGTTCAGATCACAGATAAGGGGAGGGGCATAATCAACCTGGCTGAGTGAAATGCCACCATTGTTAAACCTCCTCCAAAAGCTCTCCTTAAAAATTAAAATTGCTCAACTGGAAGCTACTGATTTCATGAGACATCAAGAAACAATTTTAAAAAGTCAAGAGTGAAAACATTAGAAGAAAATGTGAAATATCTCATAGAAAAACAACTAGCCTAGAAAATAGCTGGAGGAGAGACAATTTAAGAATTATTGAACTACCTGAAAACCATGGGGGGAAAGGGGCTTAGATATCATATTTCAAGAAATTATAAAGTCAAACTTCCCAGATATCTTAGAACCAGAGGACAAAGTAGAAATAGAAAGAATCCAGTGGTCACTTCCTGAAAAGGAAATCCTAAAATTAAAATGCCCAGGAATACTATATCCAAAATCCAGAGCTTCCAGATCAAGAAGGAAATACTGCAAACAGCTAGAAAGAAATAATTCAAATGTTATTGAACCACAGTTAGGATCTGTTGAAATTTAGCACCTACCATTATAGAAAAGTGGAAGGCTTAGAATATGCTCTTCTAGAAGATAAAGGAGCTAGGATTACAACCAAGAATAAACTGCTTGGCAAAACTGAGTATAATCCTACAGGGGAAAAATGAAATTTAATGAAATAGAGGACTTTTGAGCATTCCTGATGAAATGACCAGAGCTCAGTAGAAAATAATTATATTCAAATAGAAGAGCCAAGAAAAGGATAAAAGGTCAAACAGTGAGAAATCATAAGGGATATAACAAGGTTAAACTCTATATTCCCATATGGGAAGATGATCATGCATCCTCTAATAACATTATCATCATGGATCTATTATGTTGGGATGATCACAAAATAAGAATGGAAGAGTGAAAAAGAGGGACGCACTGGGAAAGAGGGAAGAGAGAAGAAAAATGAGGAAAATTATCTTCAAGAAAGAGGTTTTGCAATAGAGAGGAAAATATTGGGGGAAAGTGGGCAATGCTTGAACTCACTGTCATTTCAGCTGGTTCAAAGAGGGAAGAGTACACACACACACACACACACACACACACACACACACACACACACACAGAGTTAGGTATAGAAATTCATATTACCATAGGAGGATAAGGGGCTAAGAGAAGGGGGGTAGTGGTGATAGGAGGAAGTGTAGATTTTTTTTTTGGTGAGGCAATTGGGGTTAAGTGACTTGCCTAGGGTCACACAGCTAGTTAAGTGTTAAGTGTCTGAGGCCAGATTTGAACTTGGGTCCTCCTGACTCCAGGGCTGGTGCTCTATCCACTGTGCCACCTAGCTGCCCCAGGAAGTGTAGATTAAGGAAGGCAGTGATCAGTAAGAAAACAGACTTTTGAGGAGAGGATAGGGTAAAAAAAGAAAAGGTTAAATAAAAGAGAATGAAATGGGAAATACACAGTTAGAAATTGTAGCTTTGAATTTGAATGGGATGAACTCATCTGTAAAATGGAAGAGAATAGCAGAATAGATAGGAACCAAAATCCAACAATGTTGTTTACAAGAGATATACTTGAAATCTAAAGACATACACAGAGTTAAAATAAGAAGCTAGAGCAAAATCCATTATTCTTCAGCTGAAGTAAAAAAGGGCATATTTAGCAATCATGATCTTAGGAAAAGCAAAAGCAAAAATAGACCTTAATTAGGTATTTAGTGAAACTACATTTTGCTAAAAGGTTCCACAGACAATAAATTAATGCAATACTGAACATATATGCATCAAACAGCATAGCATCCAGATTCTTGAAGAAAAAGTTAAATGAACTATAGAAGGAAATAGTAAAATTGTACTAGTAGGGGACTTCAATTTATCCATCTTAGAGCTAGAGAAAGCTAATTATGATACAAAAAAGAAAGAGAATAAAGAGATGGATTGAATTGAAGAAAAAATATAAATATAATAGGCATTTGGAGAACACTGAATGGGAATTGAAAGGAATACGTTTCTTATCTGTGCATTACATGCTCACAAAAATTGACCATGTATTAGGGCTTTATAAACCTTATAAATAAATTCAGAAATCCAGAAATATTAAATATATCCCTTTTAGACTGTAGTGCAAAAAAATTCAATACACGGTCTTTGAAGCATACATTAAAAGTTAATTGGAGGGGCAACTAGGTGGTGCAGTTGATAGAGCACTGGCCCTGGATTCAGGAGGACCTGAGTTCAAATCTGGCCTCAGACACGTAACACTTACTAGCTGTGTGACCCTGGGCAAGTCACTTAACCCCAATTGACACCCCCCCACACACACACACACACAAAGTTAAAAAAAGGTAATTGGAAACTAAACAATCTTATCCTAAGCATGTGTCAAAGAACAAATAATAAAAACAATAATTTCATTAAAGATAATGGCTGCAATGACACCACACACCAAAATTTTTGTAATGTAGCCAAAGCAGAACTTAGGGGAAAATGTATATCTCTGAATGCTTGCATCAATAAAAGGAAGAAAAAGCAGACCAAATTGGACATACAACAGAAGGAATTACAGATTAGCAGGGCAGTTTTGAAAATAACATGTAGAATGTATTATATACTTAAAAAAACAAGTGGTGTGAAATAGAGAGTCATGCTATCATGTAGAATTTTCTTTTTTATATTCTCATATGTATAAAAATGCCATTTATGATGTCAAACTTCAAAATTTTTAAAAAATTAATGGGAGGTAGAATTGACATGGGAAGTAATGAAGAGAGAGGAGTCAGAGATTACATTGAGGATTTGAACAGAAGTACATAGGAGAATGGTAATGTGATAAATAGAAATAGGGAAAGTCAGGAGGAGGAAAACAATTTGATGGAATAATGATGAATTCAATTTTAGATGTGTTGAATTTAGGGTGCTGGTAGAAATTTACAGTATAAAAGTTGGGGAAAATGAGACTGAAAATATTTAGTAAGGGGAAGTTAGTCAATAGAACAGAATAAATTACAAAGGACATGGCATATATAGAGGGAAAAGGCCTTAGCCTTAGCCTTGGAGAGCACTTACTTTAATGGGGTAGAAGAAAGAGGAACCACCAAAAGATAAAGGATTGATTAAAGAAGAAGGAGGAGAACCAAGTTAATAAATATCATGGAAACCAAAGGAGAGAAGTTTGACATTAACAGGAACTTTTTCAAATGCAGTGCCACTCTTCTTAGAGAGCAATGTTTTTCATTGTTTGGCAATATCAGTTACAGATCAAGAAATCTTTCTACTCTAACCATAGACTCTAAGAACTTAAGTCAGTCTTGTTTTTCCATGGACAAGTGGCTTCTCTATGAAAATCATCTCTATTTCTGCCATCAGTCTGGGTAGCCTGTGAAGGCTGTCCATTTGGGTATTGATCATTAAGCACAGATTGTACTGTACTGTCTCTAGACTTCCTCCAGTTCTGGTTCTGGTTCAGGTATGAAAATTGAAGGCAAAGCCCACGAAGTAGTATATTTCAGGTAACCATATTCCTAGCCAAACAACAGGGGATGACACAAGGGGATACTTCAATTCTAATTCTTTAGTGTTGGCAGACCAGTATTATGAGAATATCTTAGAGCAGTAATTTGTTGGACTGGAATGTGACAGTTTTTTTTTTTTTACACTGCTCACCCTCTATGGCCTCCTTCATTTCCCTTACTAGGTTGGTGCTCTATTGTCAACAACTGAATCAATTGAATAAATTGACATTTTCAGAAATGTATTGGCTCTACTTCTAATTCCCTGTTTGGTTGATGAATGAAAATAATCTCATTCTAATTTACTGGCTTCAATTTTAATTTACCTTCTCTCCTAAAGCAGAGTTTAGAATGCCACCCTACCCCCAGTGCAATAGCATGTTTGTGAAGCCTTGTTGTGTTGCTTACAGTATATTACTTAGAGCATGATAGAAGTGGCTTTTAGATGGCGTAACTATTTTATCATGAACATGAAAATGCCCTGCATTCTCCTGTCTGTGTGTCTTTTCTCAGAATGCTTGCTGTGCCTAGAATTCTTCTCTTCCCCTCTATACTAGTTAATTCCTTTATTTTTCATACTAATTATTCAATCTATTTTTAATATTTATTATTTATTTTGGACATTCCTTTCTTTATAAAGTTTGAGTTACAGATACTCTCCCTGTTTTCAACCCCTCCTTAACTCACTAAGAAAGCAAACAATTATATCAATTAGATATGTGAAATCATACAAAACAGATTTCCATAGTAGCCATATAACAAAAAAAACCCAAAACCCAAACAAAAAAAATGTAAAAAAAGTGACAAAAGTATAGTTCAATTTATATTCTTTTCTCTCTGGAGGTGGATAGCATTTTATTATTATTTTAATCAGGAGTCCTTTGAAATTGTCTTGTAATTCTGTGTTGATCAGAGTAACAAAGTCTTTCACAATTGATCATCATTAATAGTTACTATTATTGTTACTTGTGTTACTGTTCATGGTAATCTCTAGGTTCTTCTCACTTCATTTTGCATCAGTTCATATAGATTGTGGAAATTAATTTTGATTTGGGGACCCTACCTTTAGGCTGAGATTAGAAAGCCTTAGGCCCTCAGGGTCTCTCCCTCTCCTCCTCAGCTTCAGCTGAGTGAAAAAGCCCCGTGGGCTATACAAGACGCCAGGTCAGACAGCTGGGGGGGAAAAAAAGCCCCCAGCTCCCTCCGACCTGAGCGGAGCTATCTGAAAGATAGCCTGTGCTGAGGCAAGTGAAATGGGTGTGCACCCCCTCCCCCCAACCAGCTGCAGCCCTGGCTGGCAGATTAGCTTGGTCTGTAGGGGCGTAGGAAGCCCTGAGATTTGAGTAGAGAGAAGAAAAGGTTATATATAGACCTGGGAGTGAGACAGGAGGGAGGTCAGGCTGGAAGGCTGACTAGAGCAAGGAGGGATTAGATAGAGAGACAAGATTAAGGAGAGGGGCTGACTAGAGGATGGACTAGAAAGACTAGAGGGGAGAGGACAGAAAAAAAAAGGAGGGAGGACAGACTAAAGATGGACTGGGGGGACGGACTAAAGAAGCAGTGAAGAGACGGACTAGATAAAGAAGGACAGACTAGAGGACGGGCTGAGGACGGACTAGATAGACAAGACTCAGGGGTTCGGAGGGACAAGAAGAGGTCAAGAGGCGGCTGAGGAGACGGCAAAGATTGGAGACTAGAGACGGGGCTACGAGGACACAGGAGAATATGAGAAGGAGTAGGAGCAGGCAAAAGAGAGGCCGAAGGGCAAACTGACAGAGCAGACAGACAGAAGGTTACAGGCCTTAACACAAACCAGGGAAAGTGTAACGTGCCCTGAGGCCGGAGGTGGCTAAGGCCCTTATTGTATTCAAGAAGTTCCAAGCGCAGCAGGTGCGAAAGAGACACAGTAGAAAGAGACCGCAGGAAAACAGTCAAGTTCTACTTTATTTCCCTGTATTCCTAATTTGAAATAGTATCTCATAAATAAACTCTGCTTTGATTATTTGGTTAAGAGGCTTCTTAATCTTTAGTCTATCAGTTTGGGAGCAGTGTGGTGGAACTTTATAAACAGCCCACATTAAATTAACGAAGTCAGATAGCCAAATAGTCACAAGTCCCCAGATTAATCCTCCAGTCAGATTAGTCCCCCCAAAATTAGCCCTAATTAAAAAATATTTCTACATTTGAATGGCAACCATGGCAGGACTTACGGCCCAATTATAATTTTTCTAAATTTATCATTTTTCATATAATCATAATTTTTCATAAATCCAATTATGTATAAATTTCCAGGTCAGTTATAGTTATTAATAATTAATTTTTGTAGAAGATCTTGCCTTGTTTTTTTTTAATTTCTGAAACCACATCCTATGTAATTTCTTATAGCACAATAATACTCCATTACAATCATGTGACACAGCTTGGTCAGTCATTTCCCGCAACTGATGGGCATTCCTTCAATGGGCAATCCCTTCAAATTTCCAATTCTTTGCCACCACAAAGAGAACTGTTATAAATATTTTTGTCCAAGTAGGTACTTTTCCTTTTTCTTTGTTCTCTTTGGGATATAGACCTAGGAGTGATATTGTTGAGTCAAAGGATATATCTTTATAGCCCTTTGGGCCTAGTTCCAGATTATTATCCAGAATGGATGGACCAGTTCACTACTATACCAACAATTTTTAGTGTACCTATTTTTCCTCATCTCTGTCAGAATTTGTCATTTCTGATAGTTGTGAAGTGGTACCTCAGAGTGTTTTAATTTTCCTTTCTATAATCAATAATGATTGAAAGAATTTTTTCATATGATTATAGATAGCTTTGATTTCTTCTGAAAACTGCCAGTTCATATTCTTTGACTAATATCAATTAGAGAATAGTTCTTATTTTTATAAAATTGACTCAGTTCCCTACATATTTGAGAAATGAGGCCTTTATCAGAGAAACTTGATATACATTTTTATATTACTAATTGCCTGTGGTACTTTTCAGGAAAATATAGTTTTGCTGGTTATCCCTTTTAATTCCGTCTAATTTTCCTTTTGATTTGTTTGAGATCATGATTATTTGCTTGTCCTTTTCACTTCAGCTGAAGCATAATAGACTCTTCTCTAGCCCTTCATTTTAATTCTGTGTGTGTCTTTTCTGTCTCAAGTGCATCTCTTCTACACAATACATTGTTGGATTTTGGTTTCCAATATATTCTGCTTAATGCATCTATTCTATGAGTTAGTTCATCCCATTCACATTCACAGTTATGGTCACTAGCTGTGCATTTCGCTCCATCCCATTTTCTTCTTTTTATCCTTCTCTATTTCTTTTTATCTTTTCCCCTCTCAAAAGTCTGTATTGTTTCTGACTACTGCCTCCCCAAATTGCTCTCCCCTTCATCATCTCTACTTCCCTCCATGTACCTTATTCCCTTTCTGTCATATCTCCCTATTGGGTAAGATAGATTTCTATACCCAACAGAGTATGTATACATATGTGTGTATATGTATGTATGTTTATATATACATATACATATGCACACATACACACATATGTGTATTGTGGCATATAAATTATATGTAGTCACCTTATTTCTGTCCCAAGTTTAGGGAAAATTAGCTGGGGTTTCTAATATATTTGTCACTTATAAATTAGAAACTTTAGCACCAGTTTTGGGCATTAAGCATTTATTAAAGCATACCAAATATTAGTAAAGAGAGAACACGGCTCAGAAAGTTAAGAAAAAGGGGCAGCTAGGTGGTACAGTAGATAAAGCACTGGCCCTGGATTCAGGAGGACCTGAGTTTAAATCCAGCCTCAGACACTTGACACTTACTAGCTGTGTGACCCTGGGCAAGTCACTTAACCCTCATTACCCCGCAAAAAAAAAAAAGTTATGTAAAAGCCTATCTAGCCTAGAGCTCAGCCTGGCCTGCTTCTATATCCAAGTCCTCCTCCACAACCCCAACTGAGAGCCTGTCTGAGAGTGGAAGCTTCCTCTGGGTCCGGAGGAGAGGTGGCCCTTCCACACTGCTCAAAGCTAATTGGCTAGCATCATAGATTTTTGTTGGTTTACTGGACTTGAGGGTGCTCCATGAGCAGAAGGTGCCAAGGGCAGAGTTCAGAGAACACCCACCCCCCCCCACCCCCCCCCCCCCCCCCCCCCCCCCCCCCCCCCCCCCCCCCCCCCCCCCCGCTGAGGGCCAGGTCTTCAGATAGATGTGGTTCCAATCAAGTTAACTCCAAGTGAGCCAAACAGCAAAGTCAATTCAATCAAACTTAATATAATCTCCTTGGGGGGGGGCGGGGGCTAGGAGTCCCAGAACCCATTATTTTCTCATAGTATATATGTGTGTATAATTCTGGAGGATCAAGCATTGCCCACCACCTTTTTACCATTTCCCCCTGCACTATAAAAGATGTCTCTTGTGCACCTTCCTTATGTGAGAAAATTTGCCCCATTCTACTTCTCCCTTCACTCTTATTGCAGGGAATCTCTCTTGGATATCATCCCAACATAATTGACTCACACTCATGCCTTCTATGTAGACTCCTTCTAAGTACCCTAATAATGATATAGTTCTTAGGAGTTACATGTATCATCCTTCCATATAAGAATGTAACTCCATTGACTCACTTATGATTACTCTTTTATATTTACTTTTCTGTGTTTCTCTTGTGTCTTCTGTTTGAATGTCAAATTCTCTACTCAGCTCTAGTCTTTTTATCAGGAATGCTTGAAATTCCTTTATTTCATTAAATATCCATTTCCCCCTCCTGAAGGATTATATTCAGTTTTGCTAGATAGGTTATTTTTGGTTGTTATCCTAGCTCATTTGCCCTCTGGAATATATATATTCCAAGCCCTCCACTCTTTTAACACAGAAGATGCTAAATTGTGTGATCCTGAATGTGGATTCTTGATAGTCTTTCTTGCTGCTTGTAATATTTTTCCTTGACCTGGGAGCTCTGGAATTGGGCTATAAAATTCCTGGGAGTTTTCATTTGGGATCTCTTGGAGGAGGTAATCAGTGGATTATTTAAATTTATATTTTACCCTCTGGATCTTAGATGTTGGGGCAGTTTTCCTTTATAATTTCTTGAAATATGAAGTCTGGCCTTTTTAAAAATCATGACTTTTGTGGGGCAATGGGGGTTAAGTGACTTGCCCAAGGTCACACAGCTAGTAAGTGTCAAGTGTTTGAGGCTGGATTTGAACTCAGGTACTCCTGAATCCAGGGTCACTGCTTTATCCACTGTGCCACCTAGCTACCCCAGTCCAATAATTCTTAAATTATCCTTCTTCCATCTATTTTCCAGGTCAAATTTTTTTCTATTTTTTCATTCTTTTGACTTTGTTTTATTGTTTTTTGGAGTCATTAATCTATACTTGTTTAATTCTAATTTCAAGGAATTCTTTTCTTCAGTGAATTTGCGTACCTCCTTTTCCATTTTGCCTATTCTGCTTTTTAAGGTGATTTTTTTTCCAGAATTTTTTGTGTCTCTTTTACCAATATGTTAATCCTCATTTCACAATTTTCTTTCATCACTTTCATTTCTTTTCCTAATATTTTCCTCTACCATTCTCATCTCTTTCTTTAACTCTTTCAGGAATTGTCACTGGCCTTGTGTCCAATTGGCATTTTTCTTTCAGGCTTGGCTTATACCTGCTTTCACAATATCATCTCCTTTTAAGTTTATGTCTTGGTATTCCCTGCCACTGCAGTAATTTTTCATCAAGTTCTTTCTTTTGTTTGTTTCTTTGCTCATTTCCTCAGTCTATTTCTTGACTTTGAACTTTATAATAAATCTGGGCTCTGTTCATCTCAGGGTGGGGAGTTACTGTGCCAATCTTTAGGCTTTTTTGTGTTGCTGCTTTCAGAGCCAGTTCTGGGGGTCTGCAAGTTTTGCTTCTAAGGTGGTATTATCCTGAGAGAGGTGTGGTCACTGTTTTATTAGTCTGCATTTTGCTATTTACCAGGAAGCATCCTGCTGTCCTGCAGCTGCAAATTCTAGCACTCGTCTTGGTCCAGTAAGTGTAACCAGGGCTACTGCTCCCTTCTGAGTAAACAGACATGCTTCTCTCTATCCTAGAACTGCAAACCAGAATTGCTTATGGGCAATAGAGTTGTCAATCAGTGCCAGCAGTACCCAGTCCCGTCAAAGGGGCTTCTGTAATCTTTCTGACCAGTGGTCAGACCCCTTTACCATCTCTGGGCTGAGAATTCCTGAAGCTGCTGCTGCTGCTGCCGCCATCATGGTTGCTTCCAAGGCCCATTGTTGGTGTTGCTTTCACTGGGCCTGTGCCCACCTGCCTGTTAAAGGCCTCTCCTGTGAACCTCCTAAGTTGTTTTAGGCTAGCAAAGTCACTCCTCATGAACTTTTGTTGGCTCTTCCATGCCAAAATTTGATTTGAGGTATTATTTTAAAGGTGTTTGGAGGGGAATATTGGGAGAGTCCAACCTGTTCTTCACCAGTTTGGCTCTCCATTATTGGCTTTTTCCCTATGCATTTTTTTGCGGGGCAATGAGGGTTAAGTGATTTGCCCAAGGTCACATAGCTAGTAAGTGTTAAGTGTCTGAGGCTGGATTTGAACTCAGGTCCTCCTGAATCCAGGGCCAGTGCTTTATCCACTGTGTCACCTAGCTGCCCCCCCCAAGCATTTTAAAAGTCCAGTTTAAACATCATTTTCTTCAGGAAGCCTTCCCTAATGTTCCCCAGATGGTAATGACCTTCACCTCCAGACTTTATATAGCACTTTATTTTCACCTGTGTAGTGAACATGTCGTGTCATGTACATTATAGTCATTTGTATACCATTCCCCTAACAACAATAGAAAGAATTTATTAAACACCTGCTGTGCTCCAGGCTGTGTGCTAGGTGGTTGAGATATACAAAGGAGTAGTCCCTGACGTCATGGAAGTTATATTCAACCTATTAGATGCCTTGTGAGAGCAGTTGGAAAGGTCTTTTCTAAATTTTCAGTGGTTACGGTTAGAGCACAGTGCTGCACACACAGAAGATACTTAATGTATATTTGTTGAATATAGTGAACAAATTATTAGCTAGGCCCTGTCAGAATTCTAGAAAATTAATTGAACTAGAATGGTAAAATGCAATAGATCTGCTCAGTCCTCATCTCAACCCCATATACTCAGACATGCACTCCCAGGTGAGAAGGAATATTCTCCCCCCACAAACTTTGCATTTTATAGTACAAAAGAAATCTATTAAGTAATCTAATTAAAATATTAACTAATCTAACTAAACTAATTAATTTCTGATTATATTGGGAACGCTGGGAGATGTATTTTTCAATAGAGGCCATCATATGTTCCTTGTATTCTTAAGACATTTAGATATACAACCTCTGACTTTTTTCCTATGATAGACCAATTCTATCACTTCTTAACTTTTTTTTTCCAGTCATCAAAAATCTGCCATCTCCCACTCACACTGGCCCCTCTAATTGAGAACCAAAGAAAAACAAATTCCATATTACAAATATCCATAGACAGACAACAAAAAAGAAATTTTTGTACTGCTCAGGTTCAAAAGAAAGGAGAAAAAAATTGTGTGTGTGTGTGTGTGTGTGTGTGTGAGAGAGAGAGAGAGAGAGAGAGAGAGAGAGAGAGAGAGAGAGAGAGAGAGAGATTCTTTACTTACCTTTCAATCAGGAGGTAGGTAGCATATTTCATTAGTCCTCTGAAATTGATAATTATGATTGATTAGAGTTCCAAAGATTTTGGCTTTACAATATTATTCTTTTTATAAATTTTTTCCTGTTTTTTCTCACTTCCCAGGTTTTCTAGAAATCATTTCCCATTCTTCCCAGATTTTCTTGAAATCATTCCTTTCATCATGTCTTATAGCACAGTACTACATAAGATTCCATCACATTTATATACCACAATTCATTCAGCTATTCCCCAATTGATGACCACCCCCATCATATTTGAATTCTTTACCACCTCAAAAAAGAGTTACAAATAATTTCATGCCTCTTTAGTGTTAGTTTGTTTTGCTTGGTTGTGTTTTGCTACCCTCCATCTAATTCTCCTTTCACTTCTTTTTCTCCTATTTTTTTGATGAGTGAAATGTATTTCTGCACCCATTTCTCAATGTGTGCGTCTACATTCTTTCTTCCTTTACATGAGAGTGAGGTTCAAATGTCAGCCATTTCCCCCACCTACTTCCTGGTTTGTATAGACTTTCTCCTTATGCAGCAGAGTTATGTGAGATAATTTTCCCTGCCCCTACATCAAGTGTATTCTTCTTCCCCTTCCTTTCCATTTTCCTTGTAACACCATTAAGACATAATATGACCATTTCCAGGGCCTCTGTCTAATTCAACTCCTTTTATGATCACTGATGATAATGGGGATCAGAGGGGACATAGAACATCTCACCATATTCAAATTTAAGCAGTTTATCCTTATTTAGTACCTTAAGGTTTATGTTTATGTTTTCCTTTTCACATTGCACTTTAGTTCTTTGTCTTAACTTCAATGAAATGTTGGTCTTTTGATCAAGACTAAACCCTGTATGACCATATTCAGGCTTTATATTGGGCTAGAAGCTAGAAATGACAGCTTAATCTGCTCCTAGTGTCTGAATGAGCCACCATGCTACTGCTTGAATTTAAACATCTTCCTTGCTTGGTACACAAGCTAGAGCCTGGGTCTTCTCCTTAACCCCAGGCCCCTTCTCAGTCTAACCTGTATTTGTGACCAAGAGCTGGTAATAGCTGACAAAACAGACAATTGGTACCCATTCCCTTACCTTATACATAATAGCTTACATATAGGTTGGGAATCAGGACTTCATCTTTTTTCCTTTCCTTGTTCTAGAGTGTTCTACATGGCATGCTTTTGACCAGACACCATCCCCAGGGTCCACAAGATGCTCTATTTTTTTCGATATGCTGACCTTGATTGGACAAATAGCTCACTGTGACTTTTTTTGCATTTCTTGATCAGGATTGTCTGTTGCATTTTCTATGTTTGGAGAAGTTTTGAGAGGAATTTGCTGTACTTCTTCCTGCTATTCTACCATCTTGACTCCACTTTCTGCTCTGATTTTAAGCACTTTTCTTGATATTAATGGACAAAGGCTAAAGGTGAGGTTCTCCAGAGTGAAGTAGGGGTCATTTTTCTTCTGGGTAGTGAATAAGAGCTATGCCCTCTGGGAATTTTCTAACAATCTGCTTGTAGCTTTACCTTGCTCTGTCCTTCCCTCTAAAACTGAAGGATTTACCTTCAGGACTACCAGGCGAATATCCAGTTATAAGCATTGGCAACAAAGATCAGTCAGAAAGAGTAGAAAAGGACAGAATGTTTCATGTTCAATGGACATGGAAGAAAACCAATTTCTCCCTCAGAGATTCAACTTTACTTTGCAGAATATTGGTGTGGAAACAGACTTCTCTGTGATTCCATAAACACAGATCCTTTAAGTGCTCTCTAAGCATCATATGTCCACATAAAGCCCCCTTTTGTATCCAACTTTTCAGCCTTCCCTTTCAAGGGTAAGTCTGAGATAGAGATGTCCTGGCTTGCAGTTTTAATGAGTGGTATTATTAAAATGTCCTTCTGAATTAACCTCCCTTGCTTCTACCCTTCATGTCCTAAGCTCTGTTTATATATGTTTGCCGTTCATGGAATAGTGGTCCAGATAAGCTCTTTAGATATGTTCCAGATTTATTGTTTTTTATGGCCTGGTGTCTTATGTGTGCCCTTTGTCAGATGTCAGACATTGGGGACATATATGTCTGTTCTTCTCCTGTGTTTAGATTTCCCATTCCACAGTTCTATGAATCAGGGAGGCCAAGTTAGAGGTATTACTGCTTCTGGCGCTGGAATGTGATTTCTGAAACATAACTCAGGTCAGCTGAAGTGTTAGAGTTTATTACTTCTCTTCAAAAAACCCAAAGCCTGCCAACCCAAAGGAAAGAAGGCAATTTGGAGACAGATGGGCTTGATGCTCAAATTCCACATTTGTTGACATTTTACTGTTCATTGTAATGTCTCCAGAAGCTGCAGGGCATTTTGTATAATGGCATTCCTGGAAACAATGTGGTGAGTCTTTAAAAAAAAAAAGTTGTATTGATGCCTTTTCTTTTTATAACACAGTTATTTCTAGTTATAGCCCTCCACTTCCATCTTCCCAGCATTGAGCTTTCCCTTCAAAGCTGGCAAAGTTAAGCAAAAGTTAAGCAAAAGTTAAGCAAGAGAACCAATACAGTGATAGTGTATACAACATTCTATTTCTATAGTCCCTCACTTCTCTTCCTGAGGCAGCTCAGGGCTAGGGTGGATAAAATGCTGACCAGGCTATTATGAGTCAGGTAGACCTGAGTTCAAATCTGCCTCAGAAACTGACCGATTTTATAAGCCTATGCAAGTCATTTAACCTTTCCCAGCTTTCGTTTCATCATTTGTTAAATGAAGGGGGTTAGATTTAATGACATTTAAGTTTCCTTTTAGATCCAAATATATTGATTTAATGATCCTATGTATGGCTCATCACCTGTTTTCTAGGAGGAAAGCTATGTGGTGAACCTGCCCTTTAGGGCAGGTGGGGCTTGTAAACCTTGACAGGCAACCCACCTAGGGGAAGGAAACCCTGATTTCAAACCTCCATTGCCTTGCGGCTATACCCATATATGGGAAAGGCTTTGGGAATTAATCCCGAGGAAAAATCAGGAGTCAGAGTCCCTTAGGCAGTTGGATGTTGGACATCACATCCCTCTAGCAACTCCCGGGGCAGCACTGGTGCCAAACTGTATTAGCTCTGCCTCTCCTTTGGATCCACCAGTGTTGGGGAGAGGGAAAACTTGCTGCATGGGCAACAACTTGTTTTCCATATTGATCTGCCCAGGCCAGCACCCTGGAGAGGACACTCCAGCTACTCCTCATGGGGTATATACAACATGGGATGTGGCAGTTACCAGTTATAAGTCACTCGGGAGCTGTGACTCCCGTATCGGACTGCACAGCCACACTGTGGCCTGTGGCTCTTCAGTGTGCTGATCCATGGTTGAGACTGGTGGAGGCCTACTGAACCTTCAAAGCAGGCATTATATTTTAGCAGCAACTCTCCAACTTGAGTTGGAGGGAGTCATATTTAAGATCCTGTGCAAGTTGGAAAAATTTACATGAATACTCATTTTTTGTTAACAAAGAAAATAAGACATGTTGTATTAGCTGGTTCTTTCAGCTATCCCACACACTAACATGAAAATAAATTATAATTTAAATGTAATGGGCAATTTTCTTTTGGGAAAATATAGTCCTATCTAAAATAGATTTGAGTTGTACTATATTAAATGCATATAAGGGAACCTACTGTGTGTCTTACTAATTCAAGGAATTGGGGACCTACAATTGCATTTGCCACTGAAAAGTGGCTTTCTTGGTCAAATGTCCCAAGTATTATGCTATTTATTACTGTAAACTGTATTGTTGTAAATTAACATATGAATTTAATTTTTTCCCTTCATACTACCTTTCTGTTGTTTTACTGTCCATTAGTGCTTCAAGTTTAAGGGTAAAGAGCAATTTAGTACAATTATTATTTTTATAGGTCTACAGAGTTGTTCAACTTCAGTTTTTTGTAAATCAATGAAAAAAAACTTAGCTTATCAAGAATATGATTAACTAAACATATTCATCTAAGAGACTGGTTTCCTGAAAACAATCCAGGGTTTGGTAGATCTATGATTTTAGTCTAACTCTTAGGAAGAAATATCTGGCTATGATGGTTGTAATATTCCAGAAGTAGCTACCAAGACGGGTTGTGGTATTTCCTTCTTTAGAGCTGTTTATAAGTAGATTAGACAATCATTTGTCTGGGATGATCTAAGTGTGGTCTTGCCAGAAAGCAAGTGGTGATCAGAGAGCCCTCCAAGGTCTTTTAACGTTCTGTGACTCTTTGAACCCTCACTTGACTTTATAGCCTAAGAAAACAGGAAGGCATACTCATAAAAAAGAAATAAGAGAAAAATATTTCATAATGATCATTTCTGATAATATTGGCAGTGGCATGCTTCACTGAACACAAATACAGATTGTGCGTATCCCTATGCTAAGACCACATCTCTCTTTTCACTCATCTCTTTTTACTATGAGAAGACAGCTTATTTTCCAGAAGTAAAGCCTAGCAAGCAAGCTGTGCCTTGAGCTTGGCATAACAAAAATCCTTTGCACTCACCTTCTAGATGAACTCTGCTGCAGCTAAATCAAAGAATTTGCTCTAGCCAGCCCCAGGTAGTCCCTGAACTCCAGTGCCCACAGGAACCACATTCTGGTTATGAAGCCCTGTTATGAATAGACTTTTTTCATTAGGCAAATGCCTCATTGTTGCTGTTACCCCTTCCTGCTATGCCTTTACCTCACTGCTCAGTTCTTTGTCTAGCCACAACTATATGTATCAAGGCTTAGCCTTGCTGCCTTGGGTCTCCATGCATGTCCACTTTCTCTTCTCCAATGGAGTAAAGAAAGCTTTTTGCTTATAATCCCTGTAGCTCTTTGGTTTTATTTTGTTTTTCAGAGTTGACAGTTGGTATAAAACCTTTTCTATAACCTCTGTGGGTCTTTGGTAAGAGTTGATAGTTGGTATGATAACCTCTGTGCTTTGGTTTATTTTATTTCATTTTTCAGGGTTAGGAGTTGGTGTACAGCCTTTGTGAGCTCTTTGGTATTTTTGGAGTTAACAATTGTTGCATAACCTCTGTGGCTCTTTGGTCATTTATTTTCAGAGTTTGACAAGATCAAGGTGAGCATTAAAAGGTAATCAAGGCAGATGCAGGGTAGATTGGGGATCAGGGTTCTAAACCTGCTTCTCAGAAAAAGTTATATCTGACAGTTGTTTTCTAAATAATCATTGCACAACAGAAAACATTAACCTTGCTTTCTAACTTCTTTTCTTTTTCTTTTGTGGGATTTCATAAAGAGCTCAATATTATTTTAACTTAGTTTCCCAGAGGCAAGACAAATTACTTAATTAGATGGCCAAATAAAGAAAATCAGTTGCTCAGCATTTTTTATATTGTTGGCCAAGTGGTTCTATTTTCTGCCTTAAGGGCATGTGACTTATACTTAAGGAAAATTACTTTGGTAGTTGGAAAGATAGAATGGAGAACAAAGACCTGTCCAGGAAGCTATTGTCATAATACAGTTGAGAGCTACTTAGGTTCCTGTCTCTGTGAATGAGAAAAGGGACTTTTTCTTACACATTATTCTTCTTGACCTCTCTATGGAGAGGTCTCTGGAAGTGTCCATCACCTTATTCTCCTTGATACTCTTTTCTCTCTAGGTTTTCAGGATGTTAATTGCTCTTGATTCTTCTCCGACATATCTAAAACCCCTCCTTCTCAGTCTCCTTTGGCTCTTTCTCCAGGTCACGATTGCTAACCATGGGTATCCCTCATGGATCTATTCTGGGCTTTCTTCTCTTCACCCTCTATCCTCTGTCACTTGGTGATTTTGAGTTCCCATGGAATCATTTATCATTGCCATGTTGATAATACTCAAATCGATTTATTTACCTCCCTACCTAGTCTTTGAACTGCAATTATAAGAAATCTCAAACTTGACCTATAAGACATCTAACTCAACATGTACAAAACTGAGCTCATTATCTTCCTCCCCACCTTCACTACAGACTCTTCCCCTTTCTGAATTTCTCTGTAACTGTCAAAAAGACCATCATTTTTCCAGTACCTAGAGCTCACAATCTAGGTCTAATGTTCTACTTTCTCTCACCTACCATATCCAATCTATTGCTAAGACCTGTTGGTTTTACCTTTAAAACCTATTGTAATTCCCTTTCCCTCCTCTGATGCTGCCACTACCCTTGTACAAACCCTCATCATCTCATGCCAGGACTATTGCAATAGCCTATTGCTTAGTCTTTCTGCCAACAAGTCTCCGTACTCCAGTACACCCTTAACTAAACTCAGTTATCTTCCAAAAGTACAGATTTGACCATATTACCCACCTCCTCTCCCTCCCCACCTTGACTCCATAAACTCCCTATCACCTCCGGAATCCAATATGAAAAGCCTCTGTCATTTAAATCCTCCATAACCTAGCACCTCTTACTTTCTAGTCTTCTTAAGACTCATAACCCTCTTCCCCAATATACACTGAAGCTGAGCTCCTTGATAATCCACAAACAAGATACTCTATCCCCTGACAAGGACAATCTTTGGTCTTTCACCTTTTTTTTGTATCCCCAATGATTAGCACAGTGACCAAAAAATCTGAGAGATATAAAGGTAAAAATGACAATATTTGGCAACAGTATACAATCACTGTGTATGTGAGGTGAAGGATAATGAAGAATCAAGGATTGACGTGGCAGAGAACAAAACCTAGAACTGAAATAACTTAGAAAAAAGTTTATTAAGTAGTCTGGCAGAGAGGAAAGCTGAGAAAGGGGTTGCTCATTCTCCCTGAGTATCTAAGCTACACATTATTTAGGGCCCAAAGAAAGGAACAAGGGAACTGTAGCTTATTGGCCATCAGGGAGGCAATTTCTAGATAAGACACCATGGTTTTATCTGGATGTATAGCAGGAGGAAACTTCTTACATCAGTTTTCAGATAGGAAATGTTTCTGGTCAGCATAACCTAGGTCCTGCCTTAAGCATTAAACAAGTCTGGTTTCTAAGCAATAGATCTGCATTCTCAGCCTTGGAGAGCTAAGTTCAAATGATGCATAAAATTTTCCCACAGGATGCTGTTGCTGTTGTCATCCTGGGTACCCTAGAATGATGGTCATGCCCACAACAGTGACAGAGAAGTTTGAAATGAGATCAGTGATGCAAACTGCAACCCATGCATGCCTGCTCATCCTGTGCAACTCACTCTGACCCATGGAAACTAAAAAAAAAATTGGGGGGAGGATGGAGGACCTTACTGGCTCCTGCCATGGGGTAAAGATCCTTCCTCCAAAGTGTATTAAAGGAACTCTCCTATATATAGTTTTCCAATTTATCAAACTCTCTATCCGAATGTGCTATGCAAAATACAGGCAGTGTGAGAAAATAAGTATTGATGGTGGATTTGTTGAGGGACACGGGGACCCAGTCTTTGGTTGGCCTTCTACCCTCCCATTTCAGAGATCAGTTTTTAGGAGGGAGCTCTAATCCTGTGCAGAGAGTACAATAGAGGTGGAGAATAGACTCTTAAATCATACCTATCTGAATTCCCCTTTTCCCTCAGAGGGTTTTTCCCCTTAGAGCTTGATGTCATCATGCTAGAGCTCATTTTAATATGGAACACCCTCAGGTCATGTCAATGAATGGAATTGAATGATGCTGACCAATTGGCTTTGATCAATGGGTAAGGAGCCACCTATATGGAAGGAAGAAGGGGACTTGACTACAAGAGGCTTACTCTCTTTTTTCTGTGACTCTCTTGAGCTCACCATGCACCCTCTACTCACCCTCTTGGCCAAATGCACTGGGTATGTAGTTGTTTAGGCCTGTAATCCTGTGACTAGTGAAGAAATTAGGGAAATGCTTTGTGGTCAATTGTTTACTAATATTTAATATACTTTAATAATAAATACTTACTACTTAAATTGGTGTAGTGACCATTGACTTACAAGTAGCAATATTTTAGAAAAACCCAGTCTAGTTCCCCAATAATTATGTAGAAACAGCTAGTCCCACAATAATTTAAAAAATATAGCAGTCTCTAACTTACAAAAAAAAACCCCCACAGCTGTGCATGGCGGGGGGGGGGGGCAGAGATGCTAAAAACCCTGGATTCTTTCCCCTTTCCTATTAATCTTTGTTCCTCAAAATAATACCCAGAAAGGGTAATTTCTCTTAAGCAGTTATACAGAGATTTAACAAGTTACTGGAGGAAGCAGATGTTTATTCTTTAAGAAATGATCATGAAATGATGGTGGGAGAGCATCCCCTTGAGTAAAGAAATGTTTTGCATGCCTCTACATGTATAATCTATATCAAACTGTTTGCATTCTCCAGGAGCATAGAGGAGGAAGGAAGAAAATTTGGGACAAAAAAAAAGAATGTTAAAATTTTTTGTTTACATGTAATTAAAAAAAACAAAAACCAAGGGCAGCTAGGTGGCTCAGTGGATAAAGCACCAGCCCTGGATTCAGGAGGACCTGAATTCAAATCCGGCCTCAGTCACTTGACACTTACTAGCTGTGTGACCCTGGGAAAGTCACTTAACCCTAATTGCCTTGCAAAAATGCAAAAAAACCCCAAAATAAACATGTTCTAAAAAAAGTAGACTTGTCTTGACCAAGCTAAAAATGAAGAATGATGCCTTTTGGTCAGTATAGGCAGAAAGGTGTCAGGTAGGGAGGGTTTTGACATTTTTCTGTATTACTAGACTTGCCTGTGAGGTCTAACAAGGGAGTTGAAAGGGTGTTGATTAGTTATGAAGGCAGGACTAGCAGAAGAGGGATAATACTCAACCCATCTAAGGAAGAAGCCACAGCAGTAGGTGACAGTTTCAGCAGATGGTAGAAGTAAGAGAAGAAAAACAAAGAATGGCCACTTTAGAGGCAGAGAGGAATAGTTCGGCCAGACCCTCCCCTCCACATGCACAGCTATTAATTACACTAAATAAATGTTAGGTCTATCTTCAAAAGTCAGCGTTGGGGATGAATCTCTCACTCACTATGGTACATAGTACTTACCACTGAATTTTCTTTATTAACTATTCCTTTGAGAAATTATGTGGTGCATTTAATGATAGAAACTCCTAATTGCTGGAGAAGCCCATGGAGTTCTCATATTTAAATCTCCCAAATAACAGCTTAGGTTCAAGGCATGGAGAAACAAACATAAAAAACCACAGTTCATAAGCTACTACTGATGTTTTTCTTTTGCCATCCAACCAAAAAATAAATTCAAACAAAAGCCGTTTAATGAAATAGTAAGTGGAGCAACAAGGATTACTCTCACCATATATATATATATATGTATATATCTATCTCTAGATAGATATATAAAGAGGCCTGCTCTCCAAAGATTAGCATACTGCCAGAAATATGGTTCAAGTATAATAGAGCAGTCCTCTTTCTTTTTATTTCATATTTACTCTAATTTGATAAACCTTGCACCAAGAATTAGCCATCCTAAATACAAGTTGTTACTAGCTTACAAACTGCTTGTGGTGGGAGTCAGGTATGTCAGAGTCCCTAAATTTCATTCTCTCCTCCACCTTTCTTTGTTCCCCAAAACCTAGAGTTGGGTGGGAAATGCTTGACATGGAAAGGCTGACTTCTCTTAGGCAGATGCTGAGGGTTAGAGAGTTAACAAGATAATGGTATTCAGGAAAATTTTTCTTCTTAAGAGAGCCCCTGTCGGGGCAGCTAGGTGGCACAGTGGATAAAGCACTGCCCTTGAATTCAGGAGGACCTGAGTTCAAATATGGCCTCAGACACTTGACACTTACTAACTGTGTGACCATGGGCAAGTCACTTAACCCCAGTTGCCTTACCAAAAAAAAAAAAAAAAGGGAGCCCCTGTCTCTGATGCCATTGTGGGACATGGGGGAGAGGATGGAGTATATGTTCCTAGGTGACATTAAGGCTACATTTTCCTACAGAGCAATGTTACATATGCTGATTAGGATTACTATTAATAAGATATTTCAAATATATTAAGGGTTAGGTAGTATGATAAAATAACAGGATTTGGAATTGATTGAATTGGGTGAGACTGAGAGACTGTGAACCTAGTTAAGGTTGATTAAATTGAGACCACACGTGGCCAACCCTGAGTAGAGTGTGTTCTCAGAAGCCAAGGACTTTGAACTCAACTCAAGACCACTTTCAAGTCCAGTGAACTAATGGATTTGGATGAAGCTGACCAATCAGCTTGAAGCAGTGTGTAAGGACCGCCTAGGCTCCAGACCTATAAAAAGCTTCCACACTCAGTTTGAGGGGAGTTGGTGGTTGAAGCAGGTTCATGGCAGAGGACTTGAGGAAGAGCCAGACCAGGCTGGAACTCTAGGATAGATAGGCCTTTTCTTAACTCTACATGTTCTCTTTTTTTTCTAATACCTGGTATGTTTTAATAAATGCTTGATGCCCAAAAGACTGGTGCTAAAGCTTCTAATTTAAGGCAACCATACATTTATATTTTTAAACATTACAGTAAGTTTCTATGGGTTGACTTATAGAATCTATGTACTTAAATATGTAATATCATCTCTAATGGAAAATACATTTCTAGTTTCAGACAACTGACTAATAATTTAGGGGATACAATTAAATTGAGGATTGCCTATACTGAGACTATGTCTTCTTTCTCACCTCTCAGAGACATTTTAAACAAGGTGATAATCTTCAAGATCATTTTGATTAGCATCTTGTTTTCCACTTTGTAGCATACTCTATGGGATATCAACCCACCTGCACTCATCTTCAAAGTCTGGATTCCCCAGAGGGTAGATATTTTTAGTAAATGTTTTAAGACTGATCCTGTGGGAGCTCCTAACACTGGAGTTTCTGAGACTCCACTAGTGAGTTTTCCATTAACAATCAGCCAATAGATTTAATTCACTTTTAGCAAAAACATTTACTAAAGATAGTATGGTAAGAACAATTGAATAAAACAGTCATTAGACTTTCCCCATCTGTTTGTCATTGGTGTGTCTCTCCACTTCCAATGTAGGAGCTTCCATAGTTGTTCACTCCTGTTGCAGTAGGCATTATTATCACTGCTACAGCCATAAACCTTCATACCCTTTAAAATTCATGAGGTCTCTATCTGAACACTTTCATCTCAGGCTACTTGTTCACCTAAGATCAGGAAAGAACACAAAGAGAGTTGGCAATGTGTACATAGCCATCACAGAAATGTGGGAGACAAAGAAGCTCTGGGAATGCAGCCCAAAGTAGTCATTCCTTACTCACAGCTACAAAGGAGTGACTGAGGGATAGGTCACCCCTTTTGTATACCCACTGAGTTTTGGCTCAGCAACCCCTGAGTCATTCCTTTGGAAAGCTCAGCAGCCAATTAGAGAAATCCTATTTATCACACAGTATAGGCCCCTCAGTTACACATGACTGGAAGCAGGCCCCTAAAGTTCCATATTGTAGACTAGAACTTTGTAGGGAATATGAATGCATGCTTGGTATAAAGGGATAATAATCAAAGCATGCTCGACGTGGGAAGAAGAGTGTGATAGAAGCATGGAACATGCTGCCCTGGGGATTCAAACTGTCAGTGTGAATGTAAATTGGGGGAGTTAACACAGAAGGGGTACTATTTGCTTTCAAACAGATGACATGGCCAGGGTTTGGACTTTGGTTGTGACAGATGTTCTTCATTTAAGCAACAGTACACAAAGCCGTTTTGTATTAGGTTTATTGTGAGACACTCAGTTGAATTCAAGTTTCCAAGAACCACAACTAGCCCAGGTTCTCATTGGAAGAGAGGTGGGTAAACCCTATGTTTTTCCCCAAAATTGATGTGCACTTGGAAATCCAGTCTAGAGAAGAAAGATAATGGCAGTTATGTATGTATGTATGTATGTATTTATTTTAGTGAGGCAATTGGGGTTAAGTGACTTGCCCAGGGTCACACAGCTAGTAAGTGTTAAGTGTCTGAGGCCGGATTTGAACTCAGGTACTCCTGAATCCAGGGCTGGTGCTCTATCCACTGCACCACCTAGCTGCCCCCGATAATGGCAGTTATAAGACAGTAAATAGCACTATGAAGTCTAGACACCTGCTGGTAGGCGTAACATTGAGGGAAAGAAGAGGGGAGAGTGGGTACAATATACACATTCAATGAATATTATTTGGGTTGAAAGTTTGACTTTAATATTCTTACCAGAATAATGTCAATACAACCTATTTAGCATGGGGAGTTAGAGCTTCTTATCATTTATAAGATCTATTCTTAATTTCATGTGTTGGACTTTGAAAATAATATCCTTTTAGTTATGGAAAAGAAATCAGCCTTGAAAATATTATGGCAACTGTCTTTTTGTTTTGTGGGGCAATGGGGGTTAAGTGATTTGCCCAGGGTCACACAGCTAGTAAGTGTCAAGTGGCTGAGGCCACTTTTGAACTCAGATCCTCCTGAATCCAGGGCCAGCACTTTATCCACTGTGCCACCTAGCTGCCCCTGACGACTGTCTTGATATATTTTACAATGGAGTGAATTTTCTCATTCTGTTGTCTGAAGTGAATAGAAAATTTGACTTTCAAATACAGGACCCTGCAGAAGCATAAAAAGGTAAACAGGAAAAAGACTTCATGAGGGATATTAAAAGATCAAATTGCTGACAATAATTATGTATGGAGATAGACCTTTATTTAGTTTACTATCTTCCACAGCTTGGATTACTAAGAGAAAATTCATTCTCTTTCTTCTCTATCATTCCTCAAAAAATAGTCACACTTAAAAATACACAGAAGAAATATCACTTAAATAATTTTATATTACATGGGAAAATAAATACTATAAAATTATCCATACAGGTATTTATTGCTAGGACAATTATTTCTACCACCTCTAAGCAAACATAACCTGATCTTAAGAAATCTGAAAAATATGTGAATTTATTATAGAAACATGTTTTTCTACTGTTACCCTCATGATATCATTATTTTCAGGACTCAGTGTCTTCCAAGGAAGCTGATCTATAATTACGACTTTCCCCTCTGTTTTAATATTTTTCTTCCTGAACCTTAGCACTTACTGCACTGGCATATCTGCAATGCTAATGGCACATCCGATTGTTTGCATCATTGGATTGTCAGGGTTTGGTCAGAGATTTAGCATCATCTTTCCTTTCAAACACTTGAACTTTCCTATTTTCTGTTCAATCACCTTTTCCACAGCTGGCTTGTAAAAGCTTTGCAGGTATTCTTCGCTCCATAGCTTTAAAGTTTAAATATATAATCTAAGGATGAAAAGAGAACATTTAGGGAACAGGGAAAGTACATTCTTAATGCCAGCCTCCTTTCGTAGTGCTCTCCACATACACATCCTTTCCTCAGTGGTTTATTGGGTGCATCCCTCTATTATCTTTCTTGCCCAGCCCTCTCTGTACCACTAAATAGGAGAGATGGCCCAGCTCAGAGTGTAAGAGACTTTATTTAGGCTCTCTCTGACTTCCAAGGCAGGGCACTACATTGTACCTGCCACTGTCACATTTTACATCATACCTGTAAACAGTAAGAACTTTGTGGTAGGAAATAGAATCAAGGGACGGATCAGGAGGGGAAGAGGCTAGATTTATGTTTTCATTGGCATAGGTAGAGAAAAATTCCTTGAACAATGGATGTCAGGACTTTGTCTGGAAGTTATGGTCTTAGGCCCTGGGACACTGAAGTGACTTGTTCAGGGGTGTGCAACCATAATGTGTCAGAGGTAGGTCTTGAACACAAGTCTTTTTGATTTCAAGTTTGTCTATTTATGCTTTTTAGAATGGTGGGGAGAAAGATGTAGCTCCTGAATATGCATCGATAGATGAATGTGATCTTAATAATACCTGGCTTTTATATAGTGCTTTAAAGTTTGCAAAGTGCTTTACAAATGTTATCTTATTTTATTCTCAGTGGATGGGAGGTAGATGCTATTAATATCTTCATTTTACAGATGAGGAAACTGAGGCAGATAGTTTAAGGGACTTGCCTGTGGTCATATAGTTAGATTTGAACTCTAGTCTTCCTGACTCTAGGTCTAGCATTCCAGTCATGGTACCACAGATGAGTGTTATCTTGGGAAGGGATAGCATCACTGTTTTCTGCTCTGAGTGGACTACACTGGGGTACTGTTTTCTGTACTGGGCACCACATTTTCAGAAAAATAGTGCCAATGTCCAGAAGAGGATGACCACATTGGTAAAAAGATCTAGAGTTCATAACATGAAAATCAGTTGAAGAAGATAGAACTCTTAAAGAGAAGGGAGTGTGTGTGTGTGTGTGTGTGTGTGTGTGTGTGTGTGTGTTGGGGGTGGGAGTGGGAGTGACAATTGCCTTTCATAACTGACTCTAATCAGCCAATGGACATAACTAACCCAGAGCAAAAGCATTTAATGGATGACATACCATCACTAGGAGTACCAAAAAGCTTCCCAATTTTTTGTTGGTAGGGTCCACTATACCACAAATACATACAATGTTGGAGGGAAGAGGGGACACACATAGCATTCACCAGTGGGTTGGCACATACACAGGGAACACTCGTGGTCAGGGCACATGTGAGGAGAGGCAATTCATGCCTCCACTGATGCAGGGCTGCTGCTGTCTTTTTATTATTCCTGCCGATCTTGGTCTTGTAGCCTCCTCCACATGATGCTCTCCCAGATTCTGTTAGATGCTACTTTGGTGACTTGGTAGTTACTACCACCTCTCAGTTTGGGCTAAGCTGATGTCCTGACACTCGATTGAAGCTGGACTCCTAAACAGCGTTGACGTCTTTGCTTTTAAACTCTCAATCTCTCACATTTGTTTACATCAGTAAGTGGGCAAAGCTACAGGTTGACCTGTTGTCCTTGCTAAAAACTCAGATCTTTTCTAACCTTTTCACATGCAAGAAAGCCACCAAAATTTTAAATATTTGAATGGGATGCTCAGATGTTTGAAAAAGAACAATCTGAAAGAGGCTTTTCCAATAACACCTAGAATTTTTATAGCACCTAGAGGTACTATGCTAAGCAGTTTGCAAACATTGTCTCGTTTAACGCTCACAACAACCCTGGATGTAGGTGTTATTATTATCTCAATTTTACAGTTGAGGAAATTGAGACAAACAGAGGTTAAGTGACTTGCTGAGTGAGGGTCAGAGTTAAGAAGAGTCTAAGGTTGAATTTGAACTCAGGTCTTCCAGATTCCAGGCCCAGTGCTCCATCTGCTATGCCACCTAGCTGTCTTATGCATCTATAGTAGGTGCTTAATAAATTTTTATTGCCTTTACTAGAACTAAAATCCAGGTTTCCTTTACTTCCAGTTCAGTGCTCTTTTTATTGCATTAACTAACTCTCCTCATGCAGTTTTTCTTCCCAGGATTTGCTGGATACCTCACATACACAGGGTTATCTTATTTTGGTGCATTATCAGCTTTGCAGGAAATATAAGGGCCATGTATTTGAGCCCAGACACTAACTTCAATGTGTATTAGTGCACAATACTTTCCCTTTCTCAGAGTACTCCATTGGTCAGCTTGTATTTTGCACTGCCCAAAATGAAATGGGATAGCCCTTCCATTGCAGTCGTGCATGTAGAAACTCTTGGTGGTTCCAGAAACTTTTTTTTTACATGATGAAAGAAGGGTTTTATGGAACTTTTTCCTTATATGAGACATAGTAAAAATGATTTGTTGCCACTAGGAAGTATCAGAAATCCTGCTCTTGGAAATTATTCTCACTGTGAACTTCGGCTCCACACTGTCTACTTTAGGGATTAGAAACCCCTTGTCAAATGTTAGCAGCAGATCAAAGTGTTCTAAGAAGGGGATATATCCTCAGGTGCCATTAGTACATTCCCATGCCAACTTGGGGAATTGAGAAGGCAGAAACAATCGACTTTCTTTCCACTTGTCTGATTACCAAAAACTGGAACATATGAATGCTTGTATTTGATTCCATATAGAGAAATGTTTGAACTGGGCAGTTTGTACTCGGATGTTCTTATTCCTTCTTGCTTCAAATGATCACATTGCATGTTCTCAGTAGAATGTATTCTCCTTGAGGACAAATACTTTTTTTATCTTTGTTACTCTAGGGCTTAGTAGAGTGTGTGTCATATAGAAGGTGCTTAATAAATGTAAATGGAAAGAACAAAAACACCCAGTGGAATGCTATGTGATTATAAAGACCAGGCTTGGACCTAGAGAAGAGATGAGAAAATGCATTTCCTTTCCTTCTTGGTAGAAGTCAGATGTTATGGTATGGAACATAGGAAATACTGTCAGACTTGGTTGATACGTAGATTAGTTTGGCCAAACTCTTTTTTTCTTCTTCCATTTTTATTATTCATTAAATGGGATTGATCATTGGCTTGGGAAAGGGCAGGGAGGTATTCAGCAATGAAGGCAATGTTAAAAAAAAGATTTCAATGAAAATTAATTAAAAAGTATTGTTGGATTGATGTGATATCTAAAGTCAAAAACAGAAATAATCTAAAAGTTCTTTAGAAATCAAAATATTACAAGTTTATTGGAAAGGGAGGCACTCAGAGATTAGAGATGGCTGTTAATGTTTTATTTCCTTTTACAAAAAGTAGAAATGAGAGACAAATTATACTTGACAAAAAATAAAATAAAACCACTGGTCTTAAAGGACCTGAGCCCAAATGATTTATGTCTCAGGGAGAGGGAAGACCAATTAATACTTATATACTCATGCACCTGATGAAAACAAAATGGAATCAGTGGTCAGATGAACACTCTGGAGTTTTGTTGTATCCTTTACATGGTTTAAAAAATTGTTTGTTCAATCATGCCTTTAAACCATACATCTTTAAAAACAAGTTATATATACACATAGTGTAAAAAAAGATTTCTTATATAGTCTAACTGCTACAAATTTAAGGCATCCTATTAATCCATTCTTTTGCTGGTGAGGATTCTTTCTCAAGGTCCTGTTTCCACAAAGGATATTTAAGGGATTTCCAACTGTGTCCAAAGGTCAGCAGTAAGACATGATGAGGTGTGATTACAAGAAGAGTTCCTGTAGCTCTGGCTCATCAACACTCTCTTTGCTTTGAGATTTCTCAATTTTCTGATTTATGTCATTATGCCTGAAGAGAAAAGAATGCACATGGCCAAAATTAGATAAAATTGTTGTTACTTTACCAAATAGCCCTATGCACAAACCAATTTGCCCCAAATGTAAATTAATTGTTTTCATATAAACCACACAGTATACATTCCAGTAACCAAGTTACTTTTTTCATATAAACTTTTTAAACGATAAAAATAAGAGCCATACAACAATGCATATTTCATTAAGCATCCTAGAAGCACTTTCCCAATCTTACAAACAGGAATTCCAGCTCCCAATATTCAAATTAGCCCTCTTCAGAACAACAAGACAGGATATGTGTAACAATGCAGTCTGTTATGTCTAGTTGAAACCAGAATAACTCAGACAGTGTCTACATGGCACAGATTCACTGGTGAAGCCTTAAATTTTCAAGGAAACTTGGCTCCCATTATGAGATAATTGGAAATCAATTAGTCAATAAGAATTTATTAAGTCATGCTCTGTGCAAAACTTGTGGATACAAAGAGAGGCAACAATGGTCCCTGCACTCAGAGAGATTAAATTTTAGTGTGTGGGACAACAGATAAATAATTAGGAAGATATATCATATAGAGTAGATAGAAGAGAACCCCAAGAATGCTCTAGCATCTGGGGGGAATGTTTTGGGATGAGCCTGATTCAGGCTCAGGAGTTTGATATTGGAACAAAATGAGGCACTCAATAGGTCATGCCCATCAAAGAGTCAATAAAAAAATATTTAATTAGCAGTAGTACAAGAAGGTTATTCAACAAGGATAGGCACTGAGGACATCTTGAGTTGATTCCCTTGAGTGGAACTCCTTTGTCTGAGTTACTCATTGTGGTCCACCAGCCAAGTATAAATGTGCCTCTGGCTGCCTTGTACCCATGAGATGAGGAAATGATGCCAGCAGTCTGAGTCTTTAATCTCCTGAGCCAATCAAGTCTTGGGGAAATGTCTCAGTATTTTTAAAGGAAAAATTAGCTTCATTTGTATAGGAAGGAGGGGTTAGGATACTGCTTCTACCATAGAGGACCATCTGTGGGAATTAAGAAAGGTATCCTGTAGATGGTGGCATTTGGACTACATCTTGAAGGGACATGAAGAGGCTGAGCATTCTAGGCATAGAAAATAGAATATGTGAGAATTAGCAAATAGTACAGCATGGTTGGATTATAGAAAAGGTGGAAGGAAGAAAATTGTAAGAAGGATGGAAAGGTAGAAAGGGATCAGGTTGAGAAGAATTTGAAACAATACTTTGCAAACTTTAAAATGTTATGTAAATAAGAGTCATTAACCAGAAAGCCTGGTACAGTAGAATAACTGGTGCTGGAAGCAGAAGACCTGGATACAAAGTTTAATCTCTGCAATTTATTTTATCTTATTTTTAAATTTATTTTTATTAATTAATTTATTTTTTGTGCAGGGCAATGAGGGTTAAGTGACTTGCCCAGGGTCACATAGCCAGTAAGTGTCAAGTGTCTGAGGCTAGATTTGAACTCAGTTCCTCCTGAATCCAGGGCCAGGGCTTTATCAACTGTGCCACCTAGATGCCCCCATCTCTGCAATTGATTGATGAAACAATCTGAGGCAAGTCATTAAGCCCCTCTGAGAATGGAAACAAGAATATTTTCCTGCTCCCGTCAGAGGGCTGTTATAAAGATCAGAGTCAATGTCTGCAACTTTTCAAGGTGTATCACATAGAATATTGTCACTATACAGAAAATAGAAGGGGAGTGCAGTGAAATTTAAAAAATGACTCAGGTTCTCTTCAAAGAGGCAAATAAAGAAGTCAGTGAAATTGGTATTATTCTGATATCCAAAAGCAATGAGAAATCTTTCATGAGACACTTGAAACTCTGAGAACATTTTTTTGTTAGAGTAACAATGAACCTAAATGCCAAATTAGAAGAATAAAAGTGAGAAAATAAGATGTGTAATTAGCACAGCTCTAACATTTCCATTTAACAAGCTGCTGGCATTAAAAATAAGTAATGGATGAAATAAGGACACAGAGATGAACTATTGTTATTTCTAAAGGATGTTTAACTAAATAAACCAATCACCTAGAGAGCCAAGAAAACCCAGAAACTGCCTAGAAATGCTGACTCTCTTTGCTAAACAGAGAGCTACAGCAGCCAAGGGAACAGCATTTTAGAATATAAACTTGTATAAAATCTTATGGAGGAGTACAGCAGAAGATTATGAGTGTATTGTTTCAAGAAACAATAAGAAGCAATGGAGGAAAAGCAAGTTCGGTGAGAGGTGCAGCTACATCAAATAATTTGTGAGCGTTTAAAGATGAAGCTAGAAGGATAATGGAATGAACTAAACAAGGGAAGAAAGAATTGTCAAGAGTTCCATAACAAACCTGTTTCTACATGAGTAACAGAGGAGCAAGCATGTTTGAATGCTAACATTGTAGCCCTTAGCATACTGCATGAGGAAAAAGAAATCACAAAAAAACAAAGCTATTCATTCTACCTTTGAGCAGCTATCCTAGACCAAGATTTATGTACCAAAGGCAACACAAGTTTTAAGATGGTGAGAGATGGATTCTAAATATATCTGAAAGATGAGTAGGCATATTGGAAAAAAAATCATGAGTTTTGTTGTTCCTGGGGAAAAGGAAATAAGGCAAATATTAATAATTGTCTCATGTCTAAAAAAAGCTTAGAATAATGTACATGCATAATGAGGGTATTGCTGAGAACAGAGGCTTTCACAAAGAATATTATAGAAAAACCACATATTTATAGTAACAAATGACTGAAAGGTCAAGATCCCTTGCTATTGATTAAAAAAACAAGCAAATAGAATTTGACAGAGGAATTGTGGAAAGATGGCAGTGTGTTAGGAACTAGAGGAGACTGGTGCCCTACAAATACCCTTGCAAAAGCTTTTTTTTTTTTCCTGCAAAAGCTTTTAAAATGAACCAGAAGGAACAATGATTAAGAAAACCAAAGAGAAAAAGCTATAAGCTGCTTCATCTGGTCTAGGACTACACAAAAAAGACTGTCAGAATCCTGTAGAAGCTCAGAGCAGAGACACAAGGAAGGAAACAGTGAAGGAGCCAAAACCAAAACCTGAGTGGAGCTGTAGAAGACTGAGCCAGGGAGATTTACAACTGAATTCTATCAGACATTCAAAAACCAAATTGATTCCAATTTTACATATAAATAAGGAAAGAAGGGATCTTTCCAATTTTGTCTATGACACAAATATGGTCTTGATATTTAAACCCAAGAGACAAAACAGAGAAAGAAAATATAGACAAATATCCCTAACAAGCATCAATGCAAAAATATTAAATAAAATATTACCAGAGTCTACAACAATATGTTTAAAATATTATACGCTATGACCGGGTTTAATTTATTAACAGGAATTTAGATTTGTTTCAATATAAGGAAAACTGTAAGCATAATAAACCATATTGGTGGCAAAAATAATAAAACAAAATGATTTTTGACAAAATAACACCCACTTCTGTTAAGAATACTAGAAAATGGGGACAGTTAGGTGGTGCAGTGGATAAAGCACTAGCCCTGGATTCAGGGGGACCTTGAATTCAAATCCAGCCTCAGACACTTGACACTTACTAGCTGTGTGACCCTGGGAAAGTCACTTAACCCTCATTGCCCCACAAAACAACAACAACAAAGCAACCAAAAAACAAAACAAAACAAAAGAATATTAGAAAACTTTTAGATGAATGGGCCTTCTTTAGTATGAGAAGTAGTACCTATCTAAAACCAAAAGACAAAAACATATGTAATGGAGAAAGGTAAAAAGCCCTTCCAGAAAGATGAGGGATAAAGCAATGTGCTAGAAATTCTAGCTATAGCAATAAGATATAATATATAGGTATAATAGAATGATAATGAAAGATATAATATAGCAACAAGGAAAAGAAATTGAGGAAGCAAATATAAGCAAAGAAACAAAATTACAACTTTTTGCAAATGATACATACTCCCCTACTTATGCATATGTCAAAATCAGAAAATTTCATGATTCAATGGAACTTTCTTCTACAACTGTATGATTATAAATATCACGTGAGGTATAAAATAGAGGCATATGCTTGACAAACATGTTTGCTGTTGTCATGGAGAGTAAAATAGGGATTCCGTATAGTTGGCAAGGTTCTCCAGATGTTCCCATTTGTACTTGACATTAAGCTTATCACAGTAAGCCCCAGAACACTGTGGAACCTCTCAAATGAAAGCCATACTTAGTCAAGGGTATGGCTTAACTAATCACTTGGAAAATAACGAGTGGTTAAAGAATAGTCATTTCCCATATTATGACATGAAACCCACAGGGATAATTGATGAGTACATATATCTTAGAAAGATGCTGCAAGTATACAGAGAACTGGACTATAATTGGATAGAATGGAGAGAATGGTAGCATTATGTTTGGGAAACCGCCACACAATGATCTCAAGCTTCTCTTTTATATTAAATCCCATCCTCTCAACACTAATTACCTTCTAGTGAAACTCAATGGCTGAGAATCAAGGACTTAAGGAATCAGATTGTGGAATCCCCAAAGAGCAATGGAGAGAGGCAAAGTGGAATAGAAGACTTTACTTATTAAAATATATTATATTTTAAATTAAAAGATATCAGAGAGAGATACATGATCAGAAAAAGACATGAATGCACTTATTATGCCCCTTTTGAGAGCAAGGGATTATAGATAGACTACTCATGTGCTGGTCTGGTTCTCATGTATTTGCAAGAGAAATACAAGAAGGCCCCCAGCACATTGGGTGAACCCCTCACAAACACACACGATGGAAGATTTATTGGTAAACATGGACAAGAGTCACACAGGATAAGAAGCATCACAATCTGTACAAGTGAAGGGAGAGATTATCACTCCATTTAGCTATACATATACACTTGGCTCACACTGACAGCTGTTCTACAATGAAATCCAGTGAAGTGCCTGTGATCAATGTAAGATCACCCCATTAAGGATGTAGGTGGACACAGTCTCACTAAACTCATTTTTACAGACTAGAATTTTAGAAAAGATAGGTGACTCAATTGTTCTACCTTGGTAAGGGATTGTGGGGAACAGATGTTATGGTAGCCTGACAACATCAATGCTTTTTGTGGATAAGTGTGGGTTATTCTATGCAGAAATTCAGTCAGTCTTAACCCCATGGGTTTTGGCATTATGGGAAGACCCGGAAAGTGGCACAATGAAAACTTGAGCTTTTCAACTTTTCGGCCCCATCCAAACTGCAATGTCCTGATACTCATTCCCTAGGAGGGAAAGAGGATTTTTCTGAAGATGAAAACAATGGGGAGACAGCAGGAAGACTAGTTCTGCATTGGAAGGTTTGGAGTGGGCATAATCCACCCTCCAACTTCTGCTGACTGTCTCCAAACTTGACTATTACAGGAAATAAAATACATATAAATGACTTCAAATCAATATGTTGAACTTGAAACTATGGTTTTTTAAATAGTCTTTAATGCTTATGGTCTTTCTTGAGTACTCTGTGGTCTCTAGGCTCATAGAAGACCACACATTCAATAATTTGTAGCTGGAAGATAGCTTGGAAATCTCCTCATTGTATGAAGAAAAAACACAAGGAGGGTGTGACTTGTTCAAAGCCACATGGTTCTTAGAACAATGTCTGGGACAATTTTTGGTGCTTAATAAATGCTTTTGTACTTGATTTGAACCAAAACAAGTAGCAGAGTCCATACCTGAAGCCAGATTTTCTGACTCCAAATCCAGCACTCTGGATTATACCAGATTTCTGCACCACACCTTTATTTTTTTTTAAATTTAACATTCCTAATTCTGTTTTATTTATGGTTCTTATTCTTTATATACTTATTCTTTAAAGGATCTAATTTTAAAGGGTAATTTTCTAGAAAATTTTATGAACATTTTACAACACAAATAACTGACAACAGTGACTATCTCTAGGTCCGGAATAGAAGTCTTTGCAAATTGGTTGGATCTCCCGGAGCTTATGCTCTAACGACTCAGTTTTTGAGAATTCAGACATTTAACAAATGTCTGTTGGATTTATTTAAGGAACTCCATCCTGGTCACTAACCCATGGACATGCTTCACCTTGGCACCATCCTTCCTAAAAATGACAAAAAGGACTGAAATCAATACTCCAGATGTGATCTGACCAGGGAAGAGCACAGTCAATTGGTCACCCTTATTAAACTTGCAGTCTACTAAGAATCCCAGATATATTTTTAGTGAGGCAATTGGGGCCAAGTGACTTGCCCAGGGTCACACAGCTAGTAAGTGTCAAGTGTCTGATTTGAACTCAGGTACTCCTGACTCCAGGGCCAATGCTCTATCCACTGCGCCACCTAGCTGCCCCAGATGATCTGCTGTCCAGTCACATCTCCCACATTTTATGCTGGCAAAATTTGATTTTTTTTCAACTATAGTATGACTTCACATTCATCTCTATTAAATTTCATGTTAAATTTTGGCCCAGTGCTCTAGTCTGTCAAGATCATCTTGAATCTCATCATTCAAAGTGTTAGTTACCCTTTCCAGATTTGCATCATCTGCACATTTTATAAGACTATCACTTGTGCCTTTATCCAAATCACTGGAAAACATAGCACAGACCCAAGCAGAGATCCCTGGGGTACTTCATTAGAGATTTGCTTCCAAGTTGACATTGAACTATCAATAACCACTCTTTGATCTGGGCCATTCAACCAGTCCTAAACCCACCCAAGTGTACTATTAACTAGCTCATCTCTGCCTTTTCTACAAGAACAGTCCAAAAGACTGTCAAGAGCTTTGGAAAGCATACTAGTTTTGGAGTTAGAGGACCTGAGGACTCTGAGCAAGTGACTTCTTTAGGCTTCATTTGTAAAATGGGAATACAGTACCTTCCTCACAGGGAAGGAAATGAGGATGTAAAGACTAGAGAAGAGAAGACTTTAACAAGAGGCAAAAATCATAAAACTAAAGAGCTGTCACAGGGAAGAGTTAGTAGACTTATTTTTTTCCTGCTTACTGAGGACAGAGCCAGGAACCAGGAGGAAGTTTGCAAAAAAGTTAAATTTTGGTTGAAAATAAGGCTGGGGGGGGGGGGTTGAGGGGGGAAGGGACTAACTTCCTAACAGTTAGAGCTATGGAAATTGTAATGGTCCAACTTTAGAGGTAGTAAGCTTTCTGTTATTGTAGTTCTTCAGGTGGAGGCTTGATAACCACTTGTTGGAGAAATTGTAGAGGGGTTTTTTCTTCAGGTATAGGTTTAAAGATATGCTTTCTAAGGTCCCTTCCAACTAGAATATTCTTTGATTCTACAATTCTGTGTGAATCTTCCAATGTCTTGGGGTCAATTATTCAGTGATCATCAAATGATCATTAGAAGGGATTGCAAATATGGATTTATAAGGTGTAGATGACAGACCTGAATTGGTGGTGAAATTAAAAAATGCACCAGTCTGGGGCATGGGGAGAAGTGGCATAGAACTCTAGCATCAGCTTTTCTTTTCTCTTGTCTTCTGAGAGTCAAATATCAAGGGGGAAAAATACAACATTAAATGGGGATGTGGGGCAGTGGTTCCATTAGTTGGGCATCAATTAAGAATTTATTGTAGGGGCATCTAGGTGGCACAGTGGATAAAACATAGACCATGGATTCAGGAGCATCTGGGTTCAAACCTAGCCTTAGACACTTGACATTTACTAGCTATGTGACCCTAGACAAATATTTAACCCCTATTGCCCCACAAAAAAGAATTTATTTATTTATTGTGCCTTAAGAATGGTCCAGTATTTTTTTATAAAAGAAGTAGATCACTATCACCAAATACCACTACTAGACAATTTGAGGCTGTTGGCAAAGACAGGCTTGTTCAATGGGATTAGGATCACCTTTTGATGACACTTTTTCTAAAATATTCTCGGGGAGCAGATTTCAGCCATGCCCACATTCCAGTCTTTTCCCGCATCCTCCCCAAACCACTACACTTTAATCTACTTTCCATTGAATTGTTCTGACAATACTTCTCAGAGTATGAATATATGCATCTATATATGTAACACACATAAATATATGTAGACATACATGCACATATATATGTATGTGTGTATATGTATGCATACATGCATGTATCTCTCTCCCATGTGTATCAGCGGAGAACTTCCTGACACCCTCAAATCATCACCCCTTTCTTGATATTACTGTTGATCAGACTTTAATATCTATGAATAATAATGGATAGTCTAAGTCTTGGCTCTGGCTGCATAATTCCAAATGTGGCTAATTTCTTGGCAGGAAAATCAACTCCACTGATGCCCACTACTTAATGAAAATGCCTTTTAAAATACTGCACAATTAACTGCTTGGTGCTGGGATGAGGGATTTCTGAATATTAAATTCTTGGGTATGGTACTGAAGCTGTGCCCTCAAGAGAGAAAGAAACCTAGTGGCCAAGGTTTAATGCTAAACTTCTTATCAGTAACAGGAATTGGCACTCATTTTAAATAGGTCACAGACTGACTTAAACTGTATTAAATCAATGTTTCACTGGCATTTGAAGAAAAAGGTAATTGCCAACATTCCTTTTAAATTGTAATAATACAAAGCCAACTTGTTCTTTTAGAAAACAAAACACAAAAAGATTTATCTGCTCATTGTAAAAGTCATCCTCTGAAATTGAAACATACTGTAGTTATTCAATTGTAAAGTTGAATCGAATTCTAAAGGGTAAAGAGACTTTTTCCTCTGTTCTCAAGCTGTGAGCAATTTAGAAAAAATAAAAAGCAAACAAAAACCTCCTCACGGAGCTGACATTACTTTTAATTGTATATTCATTGTCCTTCTGACAGTCAGATACAGGGTATCTGTCTTCTTTTAACAGAGATGTTCTTGGGAACATCAAGTCCAATTCAAGTGCACTCCTGGAAGAGGGTCCCCCACTGATAATTCCTTCTCTTGGTTACAGTAAAGATTTTCACTAGAGTGACTGCACAGTGGGCTTAATTCAACTTCCATGTTCGAGGGGAATCCGAGTTTGAAAGCTGCTTCTCCCCAGCCTCCCTTCCTCCTCTTCCAGATCACGCTAATAACCACATTCTTCTGTATTTTGGTATTTTATACAGTATTTATCTCTACTACCAAATCATGAGAAAAGAGTCACTGGTCTTGCCCTGGCTTTCTAAATCCATAGGATTTTTTTTTTTTTAATTTAGAAAAATTTACCATGGAAATCCAGAAGATCTTCATTAACTGCAGCCATTTTAGCCATCATCTGAGGCCCATAGGCACGAGGCACATCACTAGGTGGATAGAAATGGCTATTTCTTCCTACTGCCTCGGGGCAGGTGTTCACAGGCAAAATGAAGCTGAGAAGTGAATGAATCATTTGATTTATTCTTTCTCAATTCCCCACTTTGGCTTGAACTCCTCTGAAAAATCTCCCATTCATCTTGGAACACAAAGCTTCCTCTAACCTGTATCTAACTAAGGCAATGTTCCCTTTCTTTCAGCGGGATTCTAAGAACAAGCCTGGGAAACTCTTTCTTTTGGGCAGGATTCAGTCATAAGAGCCTAACTCATCCTTCTCTAGCGGTTCCAACTATGGAGATGAGAAAACCATTCTTCCAACTTTCTAAGTAAAAGTTTTAGGAAGCTTAAAGGCTGAAATGAATCCCTTAAGAATCAAGAGTCCAGATGGGAACTGAGGAATAATTTAGCATAGAGAATGATGTATAATGTCTGGGAAATGCTTTATCTCCCCTCCCCTGCTCTTCATATCTCTCCTCATTTTTGTTCATGAAGAGAAACTGGGCCTTTTTCCAAAGAGTTGGAACTACAGTGAGTATTTTCTGGCTTTCCAGCCACCAGGAGGTGACAGAGTCACAGTGGATAGAAGCATAAACATTTTCCTTTGCTCCAAATATTTTTTCTGGAAGAGTGAAACTCAATTTTTTATGAGAACATATGTATTTTGATTAAAAATATTTCTTATGGGATATTTCTCTCCTTTATTATAAAAAAGTGCCTGGCATATAGTAAGTGATTTAATACATTTTTCTTGGTTGAATGAATTAATAGGCTTAGCTTCAGCTTCAGCCAATCAATAAACACTTATTAATCACCTACTATGTACCAGACACTGTGCTAAGTAAGCACTGGGGCTAAAAAACAGGCAAAAGACAGTCTCAAGGAGCTTATAATTATAATTAATTATATAATAATTATAATCTTATAATCAACATGCAAACAAATATATAACACACTATATACGAGATAAATAGGAAATAATTTATAAAGGGAAAGCATTAGAATTAGGAGGGGTTAGGGGAAGGCTTCCAATAAAAAATAGGATTTTAGCTGGGATTTAAAGGAAGTCAGAGACGTCAGTAGTAGATGTTCCAGGCATAGAGGATGACCAGACAGTATTCATGGAGCTGAGAGATGGTTTCTTGCTTGTGGAACAGCCAGGAAGCCAATGAATCACTGGATCAAAGAATACAAAGAATAATACAAGGTTCCTTGTCTATAAAAGGAGAGAATTGGACTAGATGACCTCTGAGGTTCTGTTTTAGCTCTAAAGCTTTATGGTTTGGTTCCTAATCTTAATGCATATAGCAAAAGAGGTTAGTCATTATGGTGTGGACCTCTAGGGAGCTGGCAGTAGAGTCAGCAAGACCAGTGTTTAAAGGCCTACCTCTGATACACACTGCCTACTTGGCCTTGAGCAAGTCAATTAGCACCCCCAAGTAACTTGAAGACCAAACTGCAGAATTGTTGAAGATCTACATTGGTAAAAAAAAAAAAAAAAGTTTTCTTACTGGAAGCTCTCTAGAACTTTGAAACCAATGATCCGGAAAAAAAATTGGGGAAAAAAACCCATTTTAATATAACAAAGGCTTTGTTGCTCCTTAAGATGGCATCATTGTGAGAAAACACTTCCAATCTTTAACTGGCAATCAAATAAACACAGCCTTTTTTTGAAAGTTCTGGTTCTGACTTGAGCCTGGCTCACTTCATGCATGACAGGAAATTTAATTTCCATACTCATCTGGCCCATGACTCTCTTTCATCAGAGACTGAAAATTTTGCCAAAAGCAACTAAGCAACAGAGATGATTTACGAACCAGGTTGCTTTCTGTGCAGCCTGTGCCCGGTGACAGCCTCAACTAAGCCTCTTTGCTCAGTCATTTGCAACCTTGATCAAAGCTTGATTGGCAGTTCTACATTTGTTTGGGGCTAATACAGTTGTCATTGATCTTTCTCCAGGATGGTTTGTTAAGAGCTCATGCAATTCAAAATTAAGGCGAGAGAAAAGTGAGCGATTTCATTTCATAATGCACATACCATGCATAGTTACGCAGGTGTTCTTCAAGCAGCAAGTTAGAAGAAAGATTGGTACAGCTGCTGCTGTGAGTCCCCTAGAGAAGTATAATGTCAAAGTCAGTGAAAACATGCAATGATCTGAGCACATGCACAAAACTCAGGGAGCTTTGAATGTGATGCACAAAGTTGAAAGGTCAGGAGGCACATGCTTAATAGTGGAAATAGAAGCTTTTTTGGAGATATCATTTGCTACCAAGGGACATAAACCTATAAGTTACTAGGATAAATACCATTTTAAAGTGTCTTAAGTTTTGATGCAACATTTAGGCAAAGACAAAAAGTCTGTTTGGGACCATTTCAAGGAATGTGTTATTATTTCACATTAATTAAAATTCAAGAAAAATTCCAACACATGATGTACAAATCTACACCTTAAGAGACTTTCCAGGCTCCAGTCAATGGGTTATTTAGAACAATAGTCAACGTGACTCAATTCATTACAAACAAATGCAGTCTTTTACCTTAAACAATAATTTGGAAAGCTGACAACCAGTTATTCAGGATCTGACTATTCAATTAATGTTTATTTAGATCCTTTGATTTCCCATTTCTTCCTTGTCTTACCTCCCCTTCAGTGCCCCTGTTACTGTCAGACTTCTCTACTCCGGATACCTCATTTCTCCTTAACAGGTCCACCAAATTTGGGCAGGGACAAGAACAGAAGGTGAAATACTAACAGGTTCTGGTGAATGTGGGTGGCATAGGTTGCTACCAGAATTTCAAATGATATCAGGCTGATTTCAGCTAAATGTGTTATCTAGACTTTCTGCTATTATAAGTTGATTGTATTGCTTGAATTTAATTTTTATCCTTTTTTTCCTCTCCAGTGGTATATACAGAGGGTTCAGAGAATGTTTTCTAACAGAATGTTCAAGATCTCAAACCTTTCTTTCTCTCTAGCCTCTCCTTCAACACAATATATACAAGAATCTATTCTAACACACTGACATGTCCCCAAAGTCTCAGTGCAATTTAAAGTGCACCCCTCCCCAAAGTTTAAATAGCCTTAAATCTGAACTCAGATTTTTAGGACACCCTATACTATATTTGTTTGTTTTTTGTTTTTTGGGGGGGCAATGGGGGTTAAGTGACTTGCCCAAGGTCACACAGCTAGTAAGTGTCAAGTGTCTGAGGCCAGATTTGAACTCAGGAACTCCTGAATCCAGGGCCAGTGCTTTATCCACTGAGCCACCTAGCCGCCCCCTATATTTGTTTTTAACAAAGTGTTTTTAAAATGCAGATTGTAGATCATTGCTTCAATTCCATATTATGCAGGCACTTTAGGAATATATATATATATGTGTGTAAATATATAAATATCTATATATTTATTAAAATGATAGATACATGTTTATATATAACCAATAAATATTATATAAAATAAATAAATAAATATAAATTTGCTAAATAATGTTCATTATTATATATTTATTAATACATATAAAATATATTTATGGGGTTATATATTTATTCCCTCAAAAGCCATACCCAAGTTTAGCAGGCAATTCTTTAGAAACTAAATTTCTACTTGTGTTCTCATATATTGGACTTAAGAGTCAATTGATCATGTAAAGGAGGATTCAGTGTCAGAAAGACAGCTTTCATGGGTAGGCAGTTTAGACTCTAAGTTCCATGAAGTCAGAGAATATGTCTTATCTAAGTTTGGTAGCTTTTCCAGCAGCTATAACACTGCACTGCACCCAGTAGGCTTTTAATAAATGTTGATGAATTGAATGTGTGGTATTCTTGGGAAGAATGCTCATAACTTCCCTGGAATCATGCCATTTTAGTAGACTAGAGAATATGAATCTGATTTCTGATGAATTTACTTGCTCTCTTTCAGAACATTCGCCAAAAAGGAATTTTTTAAAAAAGCAAAAACAAACATTCCCCTCCCCCGCCCCCAAAGAATTATACTTTATCTGTTTATATCCTTGTCTTGTTATCAAATTCTTTAAGGATTCCCTCAATGTAACGCAGGACAAGAAAGCTGCTCCATGCTGAATAAGAAACAAGATGTTAATCAAAGAGTGAAAGAGATTTTCCACATAGCACTCACTGCCTTATTCTTTCCTTTGCTAGCAGAGCTCACTGAATTTCCCTTGGCTTCTGCAGCTTTCCTTCCTAGTGAGGTAAAGGGCAGTGTTGATGATGAGGTCTTGGTCTGGTTGACCATCTGGTAGTTATTGTTATTGTTCTGGTTGCCGCTTAGTGTCTCCATTATGGACCTGAAAGTCCCAAAGGGCCTTTTCAGTTGATCGCTTGTCTCATTATTTGGGGGAAGTCGCTGAAGGACCTTACCCCGATCTTTGTCCTTTTCCCCATTAGGTTCAAGCTCGATTTGCTCCACCTGCACCACTGGCTCCTCAAAGGTTACTCGGAGTTTCAAGTTTTGGGAAGTTCGGCGCTTGGAAGATGGAGACTTGAGGGCACTTTTGGGGCTAGTAGCGACCTTTTGAGCAGTAGTACTGTCAGGGGGAGACTGTGTGATATCCCCAGGTGACTGGCCCTGAGGTGTACTCCCAGACGATGGGTACTGGGTTTCTACGTCTAGATCACTACTTTCTGAAGTAGGGGATGGGCTGTGGCCATCCACAGACTTGGAGGCCCTCATGCTAAAAGGAAACCTGCGTCCTGAGGCCAAGGTATGCTTTTTGATCATCAGGTGTAGGCTTTCAGCACTTTCCACACTTTCCACAATGGGCTGTGGCCTTGGTTTGTCAGTCCTTCTCACAGGAGTGTTCTTAAGATCCTCCGAATTGTTTGAGTCTGTATCAGACTCACTCAGTGACCTCTGCATCAGCTGCCTCAGTCGGGCAAGTTTCATCTCTCTCTTCTCTGGAGGAATCTTTTTCGTATTCCTTGAGGATGCCTGAGCATCCTGGAATTCCAAGGACAGCTTTTCCTGGGTACAGACATTCTCTGAAATTTCTTTTCCCAGTAATTGTCGGAGGATTTTATCTGAGTCTTCATCTTTTGCCCTGAATTTGGTACGGTTGGAGGCTGATATGCTTCCAAGAACCTGAATCCCATCTTGGGTGTTTGGCTTGTTTTTTGTAATACACAATTCATCTGCATCACCTGACTTCCACTGGGATTTTCCAGAAGCTGGGGAAGATGGGGAACTAAAAGGGAAGGCAAAAGAAAAAAGAGGTGTGATATATTAACTGTGAATTACAATGACTCATGTTAAGGACATTGAGTGCCTCTTTCTGTTGGAATAAGAAAAGGCAATGAAAATTAAAGCATTTTGCCAGTATAGCATAATACTAGCTATTCTTTTGACTACTCCCTATGAAAAATGAAGCAAAATAGGACCAAGGTTTTCCACCTTTTCTACTTCCTCATCCAGAAATCAATCAGTGTGAGAAATCTTGGGCAAGATTTACCTAGCTATGAAGGCTAGGATCTAATAAAAGACAGTAAAGAAATTCAAAGTTTAGGAAATGGCTGGATTCCTGCTCCTAGTGTTTACTTAAACAGGTCTGGGAAAATGTGGATTCTCCCTTTTGTTAGACCGGTGATACGGGTGTTGATAAGCCTCATAGATCAAAAACTGGGTGCTTAGTGTTACATACCTTAAGACCTTCATTGGAATAAGCCCACTTCTCATTATAATATTTCTTCTCTCATTACTTGTTAACCAATAAGTTGATTTTCACCATTAGGTGTATTCCCTTTTCAAAAGAATATAAATATTGAAGGTTTCACAGGCTTAGTCTCTAGTCTCTGCCAACTGAGGGGAACAATGAACCTGTTTTGTTGACTATTTTCTAGATGTAATCAACAAAATTGATTATAATTTTCCCATGAACTCTTGTCTCTTGGAAATTTTCAATCGTCATCAACCTAAGACTGGAATAATATTGTATAAACTTTGGGTTTCTTGTTGACTTCTGAAAAAGGTAACTGTAGAGACTGATAGTTTTAAACACTGTTTCTTTCCTTCTTTACAAAAAGAAATTTGCCTATCATTGTAATTTTTAAAGAAGTAAAGGACAAGGTGAAAAGAAGGGATTTAAAATAAAATGTCTGTATGAATTTGGGGCAGCTAGGTGGCATGTTGGATAGAGTGTTGGGCTTGACGTCAGGAAGACGCATTTTCCTGAGATCAAATATGGCCACAGACACTGACTGGCTGTGTGACTCTGGGCCAGTCACTTAACCCAAGTTACCTCAGCTCCACATCTGTCAGTTTCTCATCTGTAAAACGAGTTAGAGAAGGAAATGGCAAATCACTTCAGTATCTTTGCCAAGAAAACCCAAACTAGAGTCACAAAGAGTTGGACAAGACTCTTTGTAATGAACAACACACAACAAAAGTATTCCAAACACCAACATTTTTTGCTATTACCTGGGGGAAGAAAGGATGGATTTGCCCTCTGATCTCTGTGCTTCTAAAAGCTGCTGGAGTTGGTTCTGAAGTGTGACACGTTCCATTGTTTGCCTGAAATTAAAAAAAAAAAGTGCTGTTTTGAACTTTTCCTCTATGGTACTTGATATTCTCTCACTTAGAGGAAAACACAGTGTTGAACCATATTATTTCCTGCCTTGGCAAAAAGGATATCAGGAATTCTCTTCAAGTTAAGAGATGCAGGGAAGCCACTGGTTATAAGAAATTAAATCAATCTTTGAATAGTTTTATCACATCATATTAAGTACCATAAAATACGGTACTTGAACTAAATGAACCAGACTGATTGTGGTTGGGCAGGAATACTCAGTCTACTGATCTGGCTCATCAGTATTAGAAGGGAAAGCATGGAGTCAGGAGCATCTGAGTTAAAGTATGGCCTCAGAGACTTACTAGCTGTATGACCCTGGGCAAGTTACTTAACCCTGATTGCCTCAAAAAAAAAAAATGAAAACAGTTCAAACAGTGCAAAGTAAATGGCAAAAAAACCATACCAAGAAATGGCAGCTTCTCTGGGTATCTCCAGCACAAGGTATCTCCACTTGCATGTCTTGTAGGGACCTAAAACCCAACATGCTCAACCCCAACAACATTTCAATTTTATTCCTAAATGTGCTTCTCATCTGCCTCTTCCTCTTCCTCTTCCTCCTCCTCCTCATTATTATTATTATTATTATTATTATTATTATTATACTATTTTGGCAAATGGTATCACCTTGTATTCTGGAATCAACATTTGAAAACTTAGCATTACCTCTTTCTTTACCCTCACTTCTAATAACTAACCAGATACCAAGTCATCTTCATTTCAGATCTGCAACGTCTCTTACAACTCTCTTCTGTATTCCTACTGTCATCCCCCTAAGAGAAACCCTGAAAACAACTCTCTTTGTTTATTATAATAGCCACATAAAATATGCTCATCCCTGCCCATTTCTAATTCTAATCTTTAATGTTGTGGCTAAACTGACCTTCCTTAGGCACAGATTTCTGCATGAAATAACAACAACAACCCTTCAAATGCTTTTTATTGACCATCCAATGTAGTTAAACTCTCCTAGTATTGAATTTTAAGACCCTTCCCAATCTAAACCAACCTACTTTTCTAGTCTGATCTCACTTGACCGTCCTACCATTTATTTGTTGGCTCAGACAAACTGGATTGTCACACATATTCTACCTTGCCACTGGGCCTTTGCTCATGTCCCTTACCACTTCTTTTTTTTTTTCTGGGCAATGGGGGTTAAGTGACTTGCCCAGGGTCACACAGCTAGTAAGTGTTAAGTGTCTGAGGCCGGATTTGAACTTAGGTCCTCCTGAATCCAGTGCCGGTGCTTTATCCACTATGCCACCTAGCTGCCCCTCCCTTTCCACTTCTTGTAGCTATGTTTTAAAGACCAATTCAAATGTCACCTTCTATAGGCAGCCTTTCCCCTGGTCAGCAATGATCCTTCCTTCCTTGGTACTTACACAGAACTCCATACATCTTTGATGCACATTTATAATTATTATATGTTTATGCTATATTCCTCCACTAGAACATACTCCATGAGGGCAGTCATTGTTTTAAATGTAGTGCAAACTATGAAGCTACTTACCTTACACTGTTAAGTAGGGTCCCCATAAGGTGGCTACTATATCTCCTGTCAGGTTCTTGGGGAAGCCTGAGGTTCTGGGAGATGACTTGCTAGTATTATAGATTTTAAGCCCTCACTGGTGTGCTTCCCCCATTGATTATCAGTTTATATGAGTCAGCTAGATTTAATTAGCTTTTAGAAACAAAAATGGCACAAAACATCCCTCCAAACTCTATAAGATACTTTCCCATGGCAATATAGAGTACAAGGGGGAAATGCATTCAAAATTATAGAAGCACATCTGGCAAAGGGGTAACTCAAAAGTACTGATTTCTGTAAGTCCTTTTCCTCCTTTGTAGGGTATTCATGAAGGTTTCCTTAGATATGTAGTAGTTTTCTGCTACTGTTCTTTTTTTTTTTTAAATAGATTCTCTATAAAAGGTAGGCGACCACTACTACAATTACATACATAAAGAGAGGCACTTTAGACATTTTTTTTTTTCCTGAGTAGCATGGCTTTGCTGCTCATGTTAAAGTCTTTTTTTTTTTTTTGGTGAGGCAATTGGGGTTAAGTGACTTGCCCAAGGTCACACAGCGAGTATGAGTCAAGTGTCTGAGGCCAGATTTGAACTCAGGTCTTCCTGACTGCAGGATCAGTACTCTATCCACTGCGTCACCTAGCTGCCCCCATGTTAAAATCTTTAAGTTACTTTTCTTCAGTGTCTAGTTTGCCCTCAGCTCCCCATGTAGATACTGTTATCAGTTGCTGCTGATCCAGGAACATTGCTAGGATACTGCTGAGAAGTACAAATCATCTAACCCTCTGATGTTTATAAGCTCTTACTTTCCTTAAGGAGGGATAGAGAGGTAACAAAGTATCTCCCCTCCTTTCCCAGCTCCCCAGAAATTCCATCTCAGGGGCTTGGCTATTCTCTATGCTGTTAGATGGGCCAATGCTTGAAGATTTTGAATAGGATTCCTATTTTATATAAGACTCACATTATGCGAATGAGTTTCTTTAGGCAATCTAAATACAATTCCTGTACAGAATCACTCCATTTCCTCCAGTAGCTTTCTTTCAAAGACTCCTCAAATCTAGACTAAATGTCTTTGGTTCAATTATCATAACTACTTTGAAGGTTGGGAGAGTGACTGATTCAATAGAGATATCTAGGTCTTGTTTATACCTAGCTGATGCCTCTGATTGATTTGGCTGAAAAATCAGTGATTCCCATTCTTACACTACAACACAATTGGTATTTAATAAATGTTTATTGAACTGAAGTATTCCTATCCCCAGGATCAGTGAGGATTGATGTGTTATAATGGGAAGAACCCTGGACTTGAAATCAGAGAGTCTGGATTCAAATTGCCTCTCTATAAAATGAGGGGTTTGAAGTGGATGATCCCTAAGGCCCTTCCTGGTGTTAAATGTGTATGCGTGTCACTTTCTGAAGGTTCACACAATCAGTGATACCAGGGCATGAATCCAAGCTTTCTGATTCAAATCAAGTGCTTCTTCTACACTGCTCTTCTAAAACACAAAAGCCTTCCCTGGGGAAAAATGCTTTTTCTCACTTTCCTAGTGGCTAACTTTAGACCCTGTCTTTTTAAAGGCCACTTTTCTCTCTGTTCTAAAGCCAATATATGTGAACACTAAAGGCTGGTTCCCCAAACCTAATGCCATAAAAGCTAACCTAATGAACACAACCCCACAGCAATGTCACTATTCTTCTCCAGAGTTAGTGAGTCTGAGTTTGTCCCAGTAATGAAGGATTAAGAAGAGTATGGGGAGCAGCTAGGTGGCACAGTGGATAAAGCACTGGCCTTGGATTCAGGAGGAGCTGAGTTCAAATCCAGCCTCAGACACTTGACAGTTAACTAGCTGTGTGACCCTGAACAAGTCACTTAATCCTCATTGCCGTGCAAAAAACCCCAAAAAACCCACCAAAAACCAAAAGAAGAGTATGGACTTATTCTCATTTTCTCCTATTTGTTCTGTCAAGGCCATCTGCTGCTGGAGCAAAGGTGAAAACCTAATTGGTTAAAGAAAGGACAGAAGGTCAGCGAAAGCCTGAGAGGATAATGCTTTCTCTTTAAATCCTTTATTGCTGAGTGGTGATAGACAAGAGGCTTGGTAGAAAAAATGTGTAATGAGTGAATAAGGTAGGGAGCTTCAGTTCTGCTTTCAAAGGGTCTATTAGGTAGCTCTTTGGAGGTTGTGACTCTCTGAAAGAAGTAGTCAGAAATAATTGTGTTCAGTTGTACCATGGTATCTAAAGAGATGGGCTAAACCTTATGAAGGAATGACAGTCTTTACTCAGTTTTTCCATCTGAAAAAAGAGTATTTAAAAGGGACTAATATAGTTAATTACAAATGGACAAAAGAAAACCCTTGACAGAAAAAGCATTGTGCTTATGCATCAAGTTTTTGGCAAAACAGAAGGTTACCATTTCAAACTATCACTTCCATTCATTTAAAAAAAATTAAATTTTATTTTGTGGGGCAATGAGGGTTAAGTGACTTGCCCAGGGTCACACAGCTAATAAATGCCAAGTGTCCAAGGCTGGATTTGAACACTTCCATTCATTTTTAATTCTTGTTCCCCACAATTTGTGCCCCCATTCTGATAACTCTGGACTTTGAGGACTCAGAGCAACTCAGACATAAATATTTGGTAGTTTTATTCCCTGGAACTGGTTTCAGGGAAGGAGGCCAGTATGTGCTTCTAAATACAACTCAACTTTCTTTATCCATATAACACTATTCTCAAGCCCATACAGATACCACCTCCCTCATCTTTTTGTCTCTCTCTACCCTTTTTATGTTAACCACTCCTTGATAGATCCAATTTCCTCACAAAGTCAAATTCCCTTACAGAGTCCAGTTATCCTTAAGTTTAAGTTCCCTTACAAATTGCTAGGAACTTATAATAAGAGACTACAGCTTATCTACTGTTTTGTATGATATATTGCCCATTGAAAACCTGCTATGTGCCAAGCTGAACTTGGTCCACTTAATCCTATCTCAAAATTGAGATTCCCCATGCTCCTTAGGGATCTTGGTCCTAATCCTTTCACAGTATTAAAACCTACTCTGTGAATAAGAGGTTCTTGGCCTCTCCCCAAACTGATTTATGAGTTGTATTTCTTAAATAGGCTAAGTTGAGTGGGGGATGGTCATCTAGTAGAAAAATAATAGCCACACACATCCTTTCCCTTGACTCTAGTCCCTTCCCCTTGTTTGGACTTCCATCAATCTCTTTTATAGGAAAAGTTGAACCTCTCCCTCTCTTTCTTTCCTGCTTCCCCCTCCCCAACATGCCAGGTTATTTATTGGGTCTATGGGAACTAAAGGAAAGAGATAGCCAACTACAGCACTTGTGCAACAGATCAAGAAAAAAACAAGGCCACAGGGACTGAAGCTATGCCCATTAAGCTGAACCCTTTAAGTCATTTCATGTTTCCCAAACTTGACTTGTAGTATACTGTAATAAAACTATTCATCTAGAGAAGGCCCTGGGGTCATCACAGAGCCTCTTTTATTGATTTATCATAACATTAGCTACATTCACTTAAATACTTTTATTAAGCTGTTCTCACCAACAAGATCTGAGGGGAATTGAAGGGCTGCAGCACATTAGTGTGCATATATATTTTAGCCTAGGGCCATCAACAAAAGCCTGTAGCTGAATTACTGAACGTTGGCCATTTGCCAAAAAAAAAGAAAAGTTGAAGGCATCCCTGAATTCTTTAGTAGGTGATTTCTGTGTACCATATACTCTGAAGATCAGTCTAAAGAAGACACTAAAGAGAAATTGTCACTCTGACGCTTATTTTTCTTACCAATCTTGCTAAAGAAAATGGATGAATTCTTTTATGTATTTATTTGTCAGGAGGACCTATGCATGGAATTCTAAAAGCCACAATCAATAGTTCACTGTTCTATTCTCATTCTATTCTATTTGTCTGACCATTCTATGTGTGTGTGTGTATGTGTTTTGCAGGGCAATGGGGGTTAAGTGACTTGCCCAGGGTCACACAGCTAGTAAGTGTTAGTGTCTGAGGCTGGATTTGAACTCAGGTCCTCCTGAATCCAGGACTGGTGCTTTATCCTCTGTGCCACCTAGCTGCCCCCATTTTTGTTTTTCTTTGAGAGTTTATAGTCTTTCTTCTACCTCTTAAGTGTGAGTATCCCCAAGGTTCTGTGCCTGTCACCCACTATATACTTTCATTCTTGGTACTATCTAGCTACTCTCATAACTTCTATCACTGCTATTCAAAAGACTCCCAGAGTCTCTCATTTTCCAGTTCTAAAAGTCTATATTCACTACAATTTTTTGAAGGGCTGATGCAGTCCTGAATATTAGGAAAGTTGGGCAAACTCTCTGTGTATTTGTGTGTAATTTTGTCTAGTTTGCCTAGCTAAAATTAGCTTGACATATTAAATGCCAAATTTGTATTTTTCCTCTCCTTTGAACTTGTTACATGTAAAAAATTATGCATTTAAAGAAGAATAATGCCTGAATATGGAAAAGATCTTTGATTTGTAGTAAAGGGAACTGATAAGTCCTAGAAAGTGGTCTGAGCCACATAGAGGTTAAGTGACTGATTTGCCAAGGTTACACAGCTTTGAAACGAGTTCTTATTGATTTCAAACATAGAATTTTCTCCACTCTACTACTGCTTTAAAATTATTATGCATTTAAACTCACCCAGTCACTGTAAGAAAAAAACAACACTAATGGGTGAAGATTGTGGAAAACTTGTCTTCCAATTATTCTTGTAACCTCACCAGAATAATTTGGTGATCTATTACAGAGTTGTTTCCTTGCATTTTTAAAGGTTTGAATATGGGGAATGAATTGGGCAATTAATGCAGTATAAGCCTGAGTAAGATGTGGTAAGGCAGAAAGAGAACTTGGAAAGAGTGGACCTTGGTAAGTCACTGATTTTTTTGGCCTCAGTTTCCATCTTTAAAAAACTATAGAGGGGGCAGCTAGGTTACGCAGTGGATAGAGCATTGGCCCTAGATTCAGGAGGACCTGAGTTCAAATCCAGATTCAGACACTTGACATTTACTAGCTGTGTGACCCTGGGCAAGTCACTTAACCCTCATTGTCCCCCCAAAAACAAAATAAACAAAAAAAATTACAGAGAAAGTATTGACCAGCATTCATATGGTGATTTTCCTGTGTAACTCCATGTAGGTAAAATCACAGGTCTACTCTCTATCCCTTAATATAAAACCATACAAAAAATGAAAAAGATCCTAGAAATTAGCCACATGACCCATAAGAGGAAAAAGCACTCCAATAACACTTCAGATCAGTACTTCAGAAAGATCTATTTTTTCCTACTTGAAAAGGAAACAAAACTCACTCCTTCAGCTGCTTGGTTAACTTCACAACCTGAGATGCTAGAGACATGCAAGTCTCTACCACCACTAGGTAACGGGAACACATGGTATGCCCATGCCGCTCAGCACTCTGGGAGGGTTTCTCTCCTGCATGATTCTGCATGGTGACATTTGCTCCATATTCAACCAAAGTCTGCCAAAAAAAATCAGAGAAATTTATTTGGAAAAGTATTGTCAAAACTTTCTTGTTTTCATCACCATGATTGCCATTTGTCAACAACTACTGCCATCTGACATTAGGTATGGGATTGTCCTAGTTCATTTAAGGACCCCTGAACATGCCATAATTTTTCTATTTGCCAAACAAAACTTCTGGTTTCTAAATTCTTAGAGTGCTTAAAATCAAAGCTCATTAAGGGAAAATATTTTCTCTCTCAAGTTTATGATCATCCACTAGGCAAAGGGGAACCCAACAATTGCCACCCAACTACTTCACAGGAGTATTCAGGAAAGAATGAGCAACGGTCGACAGAATTCCCTACTGATTCTGACCTCAGCATTTTTCATCCTAGCACTTTCTTTCTCATCTTTGTCTATTTTCTTGGTTACTCTCTTTCCCCTTTTGCTCTCTTTTTCTCTCCTACCATCTGGAAACCTCTTCTTCTCAGACTATTCTATTACTGCTATTTTCTATAACTTGAGGACTAGTTATTATATATTTCAAGAAGAGAAATGTTTTCTCTTTGGTGATGATTAATCTTAAATTTTGCTAAAGAGCAAATAGACTATATCTAACAGGTAATACCACTTTATTCCCTTTGTATTTCATCTCTTGATAATTTTATTAAAGATTATAGGAAGTATGCCTATAATTCACTACAATTTTTTGAAGGGCTGATGCAGTGTTTGGTTCCTTTCCAATTCTACTTTCATTCATATGTCACATCCAGTCAGTTAACAAAGTATAATCTCTATGCACATCACAACAACTCTAGTTTAAGCTTTCATCACCCCTACCCTTAATTCCTACAATAGCTTCCCGATTTGGATCATATGCATCCAGTCTCTTCCTTCTCTAATATATCTTCCACTCAGTAAGTAGGCTGATATTCCATTCTAGTAGTAAGTAGTATTCTATTCTAGTAGTAAGTAGTATTCTAGTAGTAAGTGGGCCTCTCCATTCCTCTAATTAGAAGCTTCAGTATTTCCCTATTGCCTCTAGGATAAAATACAAATTTCTTTGTTTGGCATTTTAATCCTATCACAGTCTGGCTCCTGCCTACCTCTGGGGGCTAATCTCATGTTATTCCTCCTAATATACTCTTCTAACAAAATAGGTATACCTTTTGTTCCTCCTACATGACATTACATCTTGCTACTCCATGCCTTTGCAAGGCTCTATCCCATGTCTGAAGTGCTCTTCCTTCCTACCATCTCTTGGAGCTCTTGCCTCCCTACAAGGTTCGTCTCCAGTGCCACCTCCTTCATTAGGTTTTTCTTCCTGTCCATGATTGTTAGTAACCTCCTCACTTCTACCCAAAATAATCATGTATTTATTGTGTATGTGTGCACCACATGCATGTTCATGTACCTGTGAATGTGTGTATACCTATGCATTTACACATACAATATAGTACACATATACATGTACATATACTTACAATACACATATACACACATACATACACACACTCCAGCCCCCTCACTATTTGAGTTCAGAATTGTACTGACTTTGTCTTTGTACCACTCCTATCCTACCTCCCTGCATTGCACAGTGCCAGACAAAGTAAGCACTTATTACCTGCTTGTTGATTGATTGATGAGCCCTCAACCTCTCCCTACTTCTCTTCTCTATATTCTTCCTAATTTCTTGACATTCCTTTTAAAATGTAGTGTCCCAATGTAAAAGCAATAAATAATTGGAACTGTAATAGGAAGATGACTAAAATGTTTGCATATTTTATTCCAGATATGATTTAGCATCAGGCTAGCTTTGCTATAGCCATACTTAACACCACATTCTATTAAGGTACTTAGATTTCCTGCCACCTTACATTTTGCCTAACCATTTATTTGTTGTTGTGCTGTTTAGTTATTTTTCACTGGTGTCTGACTCTTTTTCACCCTTTTTTGGGTTTTCTTGGCAAAGATACTGGAGTGGTATGCTATTTCCTCCTCCAGCTCATTTTTCAGATGAATCAACCAAGGTAAAATTGGTTAAATAGCTTGCCAAGGGTCACATAGCTAGTCAATGTCTGAGGCCAGATTTGAACTCATGAAGATGTCTTCCTAACTTGAGATCTGGCACTCTATCTGCTGTGCCATCTAACTGCCCTAATCATTTATTACTTTATATAATATCACAAGTAGATTTTTGTGTACTCTGTTTTTCTTCTCTAGGTATAATTCTCCTCTATTATTTCAAACAGCTCTCCCTTACTGAACTTTATTATACTTATGACAGAGAATGAGTGAGTTATTACTTGTTTAGGGAAATATCCTATTATCCATATAATTTAATGTGTATACAATCCATTATGCATATATGCACATGGTTCAATACAATAATATACAGATTATTCTAGGCATTATGCATATATGTGGATATCACATGTATAGATTTGAAGTGATCTGCATCAAATGCTCTACTGACTATTGTAATGCTTGCTAGGGAACATTAATTTAACCCAGATATTCTCCCTTCATCCTTATGTTACCTATTTGCTTGTTATTATCAACACAGACTTTCACTATTTGACAGATTTTATTTTATTTATTTATTTATTTTTTGCGGGGCAATGAGGGGTTAAGTTACTTGCCCAGGGTCACACAGCTAGTAAGTGTCAAGTGTCTGAGGCTGGATTTGAACTCAGGTCCTCCTGAATCCAGGGCTGGTGCTTTATCTACTGTGCCACCTAGCTGCCCCCAGATTTTTCTCCCCCTCCAAGAAACTCTGAAGCTAGTGGAGTGAGAACCTAGCCTACCTGTATGCATCCTAGGTACCCGTGCTGTGACGTTACATGAACTGCACTGTTACCGTCTTGGTCAACTTCATCCAAAGAGATCCCCTGCTCTTGCATAAACTGAAGAAGCCACAGAAGGATTTTTTCCTACAAAATAACAAATCCCATGGAAATTATTAAAATTGCATGTAAAGAAAATATATGGAAATAATTGAAAAGGAAAAATAAAAGTCCAGGTAGAGAAGCTTAGAAACAAGTTTTGTTTCACAAAAGAACATTCTTATCAGGTTGGAATTGCAAATCAGTCAAACATTTTTTTTTTTTAAGTGAGGCATTTGGGGTTAAGTGACTTGCCCAGGGTCACACAGCTAGTTAAGTATTAAGTGTCTGAGGCCAGATTTGAACTCAGGTACTCCTGACTCCAGGGCCAGTGCTCTATCCACTGCACCATCTAGCTGCCCCTCAGTCAAACCTTTATTTAAGAGAGTTAAAGAGGCCTGTTACTCCTGTTTGAATAAATAAGAAATTAAGAAAAATTCCCAACTAAAAACCTGAGAAGGAATTTTAGTGCTAGAAGAGATATCAGAATTTATCTTGTTTAATTCCTTTATTTTACAAATGAAGAAACAAATGGAAGCCCCCAGAAGCAGGATAATTTGCCCAAGGTCACATTCTTGCTAGTAGGAGAGCTAGCCTAAAATCTAGGGATCCTGGTTTCTAGTTCTTAGTTTTCCAACTACTTCAAAATAGCCTTTAGAATTTTCTGTCATTACAAAATGTGAAAAATTAAGTAGCAAATACTATTTTGATGAATTCCATTTAAATTGTAAATACATTACACTTGAAATTCACCTCCATTTCTTCCCACTGTCAGTAGGAATACTAGAAGAGGTAGTAACAGAATGTCTTGGAGAAACAGGTTATGTAAGAAATCACTAGGGATATCAAATTAGAATCCCTTGTGGTTTCACTAGACTGAATGTCAGTGTTATTTTAAGGGTTATTTTTACTTTTTTTTTCCTTTCCATTATGAAATAGGTTAAAACTAAGCTATGAACACTGACCTCCATAGGCCAAGAGGTAAGATGGCAAGAATGCTTTGCTACAGCCCATTTCTGTGTTATTCTCATGTTATATTTGGCTCTGGGAGAAAGTAGGGGAATGAGAGTATATTACATTGGTTTAAAATAGAAAAATTCAATATAAAGTTTAAATAAATATAAAAGGGACAAGAACAACAGTCCACATTTGAGTGGGTGCAGTTTGACATTTAAAAAGATTGTGCATTTGAAACAACCTTGAACTTCTTTTTACTTTTGGGTTCTTCTCTGTCTATTCCCTCCCACCCCATTATTTGTTCTTACTGGTCATGAACTTTTATACTTTTCTGGATTAAATTTGTCTTCACCTTCAGCACATGCCAACTAATCTGCTAAAGGAATGTTGGATGAAAACAGCAAACTCCTTTAAAGTCATTTATGCAGGGGAATGGGGCAGTGTTTGAAAAGGGGCAAAACATCAAAAATGGACTGAACATTTCTGCACTGGAATTTTTCCAAATGAGCAAGTGGGAAGTGAGGTCCCCTACAGAGAAAGAAAATCATAATGAGTTCAACAGTACAGAAAACCTGCTATGAATGTACACAAAGAGAGTTAAGTGTTTGTAAGCCAAAAAAAAAAAAAGACGCAGAAAATGCTGCTGCCCTCCTGGGACCCTTTGGAGGTCAGGTGGAGGTGAGGTGAAAGGGCCTAGAGACTGGAGTTTGAAGAACAGTTAGAAAAGGGATCACAAGCTTAAACCTTCCTTTCTTCAGTGGCAAGGCAGAAATAATTTATTTTGGTCTGGACCAGGTGATAGCTAACAAACATGCATGGGGAGGGAGAGAATTTTTCCTAGGGTATCTTTATGTAATGATTCCTTTTCGTCTCTTTTGGGAATACTCTGGTTTGACAGCCAGTATTTATATGATAGGATCACTAGCTTCTGGGAAATAAGAATCGCAGCATCTTTGAACTCAACTCAGAAATCATTAGATTTACCCCAAATCTAATAGGACTCTACACTATAGCACCTCTATCACCATCACCATCATCACTAACAGTGATATGCGTTTTAAGGTTTGCAAAGTGATATATATATATATATATATATAGTCATTTAATCTTCACAAGAGAATGATGCTACTATTAACCTCTTAACTCATAATCCATAATCTATTTATGTTTCCTGTTCCACGTTTAGACATATGGCTTCCCTCTAATTTTGGGGAAGCTTTTCATTATACTCAATCTTACCTTCTTATGTAATTTCATTCCTTATTGGCTTTCTCCTTATATTAAATCACAGATTCACCGAGATAGAAGAGACCTTAGAGATCATACATTCATAGGATCTCAGCTCCTCCACTTAATGAGCTGTGTAATATTCCGTAAGTCATTTAACTTCTCTGAATTTTAGTTTTTTCCACCCAGAAAAGTAAGATAATGTTGTGAGGAAAATACTGAAAAGAATGGTGGAAATGACTGTGGAACCACTGTCATTAATAACTGAAAGACCATGGAAAATGGGAAAGATACCACAAGAGAACAGTCTATGAACTATAACGATAGCAGCTAGCATTCATGTAGTGATTTTAAGGTTTGCAAATCACTTTACATATGTTATCTCATTTGCTCCTAACTATGACCCTGGAGGGTAGGTGCTACTATTATTTACATTTTACAGATGGGGAAACTGAGGTACAAAGAGGTTAAATGGCTTGCCCAGCCATTAAATCACAAAGCTAGGATTCAAACTCAGGCCACCTGTAGGCCAGCAAGCTTGATTTCTAGGAAAATTCTAGGTGGGATCATTAATGAAATAGTTGATGAATATCCAGAAAGAGAAGTGACCATTTCAAAGAAGCAGCATGGTTTCCAACAAGAACAGGTCATGGCAGATTAAAATGATTTATTTTTCTTTCTTTTTTCCTTCCTTCCTTCCTTCCTTCCTTCCTTCCTTCCTTCCTTCCTTCCTTCCTTCCTTCCTTCCTTCCTTCCTTCCTTCCTTCCTTCCTTCCTTCCTTCCTTCCTTCCTCCCTCCCTCCCTCCCTCCCTCCCTCCCTCCCTTTCCTTCCTTCCTTCCTTCCTTCCTTCCTTCCTTCCTTCCTTCCTTCCTTCCTTCCTTCCTTCCTTCCTTCCTTCCTTCCTTCCTTCCTTCCTTCCTTCCTTCCTTCCTTCCTTCCTTCCTTCCTTCCTTCCTTCCTTCTTTTTGACAGGATTACTAACTAGTAGTGGATGAGGGGAATACTGTGGGTATAGTTACCTAGAGTTTAGCCACATTTTTGTTAAAGTATCACAAACTGTTCTTGTGGAGGAAATGTAGAAATATAGATAGGGGTTTGGAATTGATCGCATGGTCAGGCTCAGAGGAGTTAGTTATTAATGTTGCAGGAGGCCTCCACTGGAGTGTCCCTAATATCTGTGCTTAGACATGTGCTCTAAATGGTATACTCATCAAATCTCCAGATGAAACTAAGCTGGGAAGGATAATTAACATGTTGGATGAGAATCAAGATCCAAAAGGACCTTGGCAGCCCAGCTTCTTAAACTGTGGGTCATGATCCCACATGGGGTCATGTAACTAAATGTGGGGGTTGTGAAAATTTGCCATACACACATACAAAATTAGGTATACATAACCTATTTTATATACCTGGGGTCATGTAAAAAATTCTTAAGCAAAAAGGGGTCATGAGTGGAAAATGTTTAAGAAGCCCTGTGCTACAGCATTGAGGTAGATCTAAAACAATGAAATTTAATAGGGGTAAATATAAAATCTCATACATGGGTCCAAAACTACATTTCACTAGAACATAGTTAGATATCAGTTGTTGTAAACATGACTTGGGGGTGTTAGTAGGCTGTAAGTTCAAAATAAGTCAGCAATATGATGGGGGTAGGCAAAAAATAAACATGGTCTTGGGCTGCATTAAGAGAGACATAGCTTCCCTGTGGAAAAAAAAAGGAGGTAATAGTCCTTCTGTACTCTGTCCTTGTCAGACCTTATTTAGAATATTAGGTTTAATTCTGGGTAATCCAGAATATTGGTAAACTGGAGAGCAATTGGAATGATAAAGGGTTTTGAGTTCATTTAATATTAACATCTGTTGAAGGAACTGGACATGTTTAGTCTGGAAAAATGAGAACTGATAGTAGTGAGAAGGGGGTGGTGGTCCCCAATAACTGTCTTCAAATACACAAAAGGCTATCATGTGGAGCAGGGATTAGACTTGTTCTGTTTGTCTCTCCAAGGCAGAACCAGGAGCGATGGAGAAAAGTTGTCAAGGGCCACATTTGGCTTGAAATTAAGAAAAGCTTTTAGAACTGTCCCAAAGTGAAATGGGCTACCTCGGGAAGTGGGAAGTGTAATGGGTGACCTCTCTTGAGTTCTTTCAGGTAGAGACTGGATGAGCAATTGTTAGGGATGTTATAGTGGGGATTCTTTTCACCTATAGGTTAGATAAGAAGACTATTAAATTTCTTTCCAACTCCTGAATTCTGTGACTCTGACTTTATCTTTTACCAAGCTAAGGGGGTGGTGTGGGGATGCATATCTTTTTTTTTTTTTTTTTGGCAGGGCAATGAAAGTTAAATGACTTGCCCAGTGTCACACAGCTAGAACCTGTCAAGTGTCTGACTCAGACACTTGTTTTGAACTCAGGTCCTCCTGAATCGAGGGCCAGTGCTTTATCCACTGCGCTGCCCCAGATGCAAAATCTTTTGCAACTCAATTACTCCCCACTTCTGCCAAGTAATTATAAGGAAGCTGAACATTCATTTTGCCACTGTCATTAGTGTTTAAAATAGATTTATCAGTCCCCATCTAGTATCACAATGGTTGTGTCTATTCCACATTTTTAAAGTCCATCTGAAGAATTTGCCATTTTTTTTGAGGCAATTGGGGTTAAGTGACTTGCCCAGGGTCACACAGCTAGTAAGTTGTCAAGTGTCTGAGGCCAGATCTGAACTCAGGTCCTCCTGACTCCAGGGCTGGTGCACTATCTACTGCTTCACATAGCTGTCCCTTGTTTGTTTGTTTGTTTGTTTTTATAAAGGAAATAGCACATTACCCTTTATAGTAAGTTTTTTTATATGCCATGGATATATCTAGTGAGCTCTTATATTTGAGATTAAAATATGCCCCAGGTTATCCTAGCTAGACATTTATTTAAAATGTCTAGTTGAGGGGCAGCTAGGTGGCGCAGTGGATAGAGCACCGGCCCTGGAGTCAGGAGTACCTGAGTTCAGATCTGGCCTCAGACACTTAACACTTACTAGCTGTGTGACCCTGGGCAGGTCACTTGACCCCAGTTGCCTCACTAAAAAAAATAAATAAATAAAATGTCTAGTTGAACCCATTCATAAGGCCTAGTAATAATTATTATTTAAGATTTAATGTTCCCAAATAGAAATGGCTACCAGTAGTCAGAAAGCTTTACAATGTTCCTAGTCTTGGTTACAAAACAACAAAACAAAAAAACCTTAAGAATTGGCTTTATGTTTAATATGTATAAATGTTGAGAAAGTCAGGGTCTCTGATAGGAAATGTAATAGTGCAAATTTTAAACACTATGGGCATTTAAGAACATTATTTTGTTGACAGGTACTAATAATGAAGTACAGAAAAAGAGCTCATTTCACATTATTAGCATTGATGAAAGAATTACAAATGAGGTTCTATTTAATCAGGGTAGTAATTGTTCTTCCTTCCTAGGTACCTTAGCCTCAACATGTAAGTGAAGATTGATCAATGTATTCATTAGTTAGGGTTTTTACTTAAACCGTAAATTCTAGTCATTTGTTTATTTTAACTAAATTATCATGCTCTAATTGTTGAATTGCTAATTGTTTGTCCCTCTTTCTAGGTATTAACTGAATTTATACATAGTATTTATTTAAACCCTATACTTATAAATAGCAGACCAGATGTTTGGAACATATCATAACCTTAGTGCAGGAGCTCAGATTCAGTAGCTTGTTAGATAAAATGATTTGGCTATACTGCAATTGAACCATAAAGCATATTTTAAAAAGTCATAATAATTACAAAAAATCATTATCATGATTTTTCTTTTTTAGCATTTTACTTTATAATTTCTTTTAATGCAAACCATAAAGTATTATATGAATGCCATAAATCTATTATTAGTATCATTAGCATTAGCATTCATATTACATTTTAATGTTTCTATTTTATTTTCACAACAACATGGGTGCTATTATTATCCCCATTTTTCTGATGAAGAAATTGTGATAGAGGTTAAGTGACTTGTCCAAGGTCACATGGATGGTGTCTGATGCCAGATTTAAACTCAGGTTTTCCTGACTCTGGGCACAGCTCTAAGTATATGGAAAGAGAAAGATGAAGATAGAGGTATGTAATGTATAATGCATAAGTATGTGTATGTATACAGGGGTTTGGGGGCAGGGAGAGGTTTAGAGAAGGAACTAATTCATTAGGAGTCAAACTGATTGGTTCTTCTGGGTTCCTGCTATGCCTTCATAAATACCACAGCAATGTTATTCCAGGCAGAGCATAAAGCTATTACAAAGAAAGATGAGACAGTGATGTTGGGGAACTGACTTGCATTGTAATTAACTAGTATAAAATACTAGTCTTAATGTATAATTTGGGCATGGTCAAATCTACAGCAACAGTTGTAGAAGGTGTTGCCCTTCCCTCCCCCCACCAAAAAACCCACCCAACCAAACAAACCCAAGGCTTTTTTTTTTTTCAGGGCAGTGAGGGTTAAGTAACTTTCCCAGGGTCACACAGCTACTAAGTGTCAAGTGTCTGAGGCCGAATTTGAACTCAGGTCCTCCTGAATCCAGGGCCAGTGCTTTATCCACTGTGCCACCTAGCTACCTCCACCATGCATTTTAAACAAAGTGGGAGGTTTATCTTCTCAAGGCAGCTACAGAAAGATTAATAACTTCTCATCAAAAAGGAAGAAGAGAACTGATAGATATTTTTAGAACAAACGATAGGCTAAAATTTTATGGCTGTTGTTGTTTGTCCTTCATTCTCGAAGAGGACCAATGACATCTGGAAGGTGATGTCTTGACTTCAAGTGAATTGGATTTAAGTGAGGCAGGGCTGTGCAAAGTCACCAGTCTCACTTTTTTCCATCTGGGTCCAGTGGCAACACATACATCAGGATGACTGGAGATGACCCTGGATTCAGTGGGAGACCTTGGCCTTTTTAAGCTAAGGTCTTTCCCAGGTTTCAGTTTGTCTGAGACAAGACCCATCCAGTGATTAAAGCTGGGTAAGAAAAGAGGCAAAAAAGGCAAAAGAGAACTCTTTTATCTTCTAAAAAGAATTAAAATTAAAAAACAAGGATCAATCTGGGAGGGGAATACCCTCAAGGTTTCTGGCCAGAAGAGAAACAATTGCTATTTACAGTCACTCTGAGTCAACAAAACCCAAACAATGACTAACAGAGGCTTGGGCCAGGATTTATTATTGCCCAATAAGTGAAAGCCAGATTGCTTTGGGTTTAAGGCAGTCAAGTAGCTCCATTTGAATCCCGATGGTTTTGTTAATGCCTAGTTTTCCAGAGCTCTATTCCAAGAAATTTATATTTCTTCTAAGGTCCTTCCAAGGTCTCAGTTTGTCTGAAGCAACACCCATTCACTGATTAAGGCTGGATAAGAAATGAGGCAAAAGACAGCCTCGTTTAGCTACTTAAAAAAATCTGTTTGGGAGGTTAAGACACTGGGTTTCTATCAGAACAGAAACAATTGCTATTTACATTCTAGGCCATCAAAACCCAAATTGTGACCAACAAAGTCTCAGGCTGGGACAGCTATATGTTTTAACAAACAATCCTCTCTTCATCCAGTAATAATAAAGGCTGCTGCTGGATTCACTGGATGTAATTAAAAGGAGTTTATCTCCAAATAGAACTTAGGAATAGCTAGGAACCAAAACCAGAATCATAGGGTGCTTCCATGTACACCAACAAAATGTTGACGCAGAAGTTTAAAACAAATGACTGAATCATACTGACTTGTTTATAGAAATGGAAGGGTTTACAATGGTGATTAAGGATCACATTGTCACCAACAGAAATTAAAGAAAAGTTATGCTTATAGAACTTGTATTTATCAATCAGTGCAAATTACAGTTGTTGTTTGTCCTTCATTTTTTTTTTGGGGGGGTGAGACAATGGGAGTTAAGTGACTTGCCCAGGGTCACACAGCTAGTACGTGTCAAGTGTCTAAGGCTGGATTTGAACTCATGTAACGAGTGGAATGACGCCACCTGCTGGATACTTACTGTAGAAGAGTTCTGCCCATGAAGCAAAGGTCTTTGAGGGCAAGACCAGGCTTCAGGAAGTGACGCGGACTAGTGGGAGGAGGGAGGAAGAGACTGGCGCTCAGTCTCGCTCTCTTTTCCTCTGGACTCTGGTGAAGAAGGGAGCTAGAAATGTGCTCTCCCTTTAATAGATAGAAATCTAGGCCTTTTTCTCTCTCTTTACCAAATTCTTATTCTCCTTAATAAATGCTTAAAAGTCTAACTCTTGCTAAAGCTTATAATTTATTGGCGACCACTCATTAGATATTTTAGACAGACTAGCTAGAATTTTAGCCCTTAACACTCAGGCACTCCTGAATCCAGGGCTGGTGCTTTATCCACTGCTCCACCTAGCTGCCCCCTTGTCCTTCATTCTTGAAGAGGACCATAACATTGGTGTGATGTCATGGCTTGAAGTGGGAGAGGGCTGTGCAAGGTCACAAACTCTCTTCCAGAACCATCTGGGTCCAGTGGCAAGATATATACCAGAATGACTGGAGATGGCTCTGGATGTTTAAGGCAATTGGGGTAGTGGTAGATATTGTATAACATAACTGCAGGTTCTAAAAATGTAGAATATAATGAATACTTAGAGAGACACGATTAGGCACCTAAGGGTTTTACAACAGAAGCTCACTGTCTTTTCTAAATGAACAAAAAAGAACCCCCCCATATTACAAATCTCCCCATCCCCCCAAAATATACTTGTGAATTTAGCAAATGAAATGTACTGGACTTGTAGCATCATTAGAGGTCCAACTGTTATCCACAACTTCCCAGACATAACATGCATTCTTAAAAATTTTAAAAACAATGTTCATTCACCAAACTGCATACTCACAAATACATGGAATAAAAGACTATCAAAATATAGAGGCCTACCAGAAGAGATTAAAATGATGTGGAGACAAAGTCTGTCATCCCTGTTGTCCTATCTGCATTCTGAAGATGCTTTTAGTGACTACAGAGGATGAGCTTTCATGCCAATACACTTATTCAGCCATAAAGAGTGGTCATTTTAATTTACCTGCACAATAATATGTGGATCGTTTAATATAAATTAATATTAAAAGCACCTTGCCTTTAGGTTGTTTTTAAGTATCATCAGAAAAGATAAAAATGAGATGTTGCTGTTGATAATAACACATTTATAGTATTTAAAGATTTGCAAAGCATTATGTACACATACATATATGTATATAGTATAATATATTCTCTCATTTGATCTTTGCAACAATTCTGTGAGGTAGATGCTATTATTATCTTTATTTTACAGATAAGGAAACTGAGGCTCAGAGGGGTTAAGTGACTATCCATGTGACTCTGGACAAGGGATTTAATCTTTCTGGGCTTCAGTTTAATCATCTTCAAAATGGGGAATGAGGGTTGGACCAACAGTTGGACCCAGTGACTTCTAATGTACCTCCAAGCTCTAAATCTACGATCCTATGATTTACCTAGAGTCACATAGCTAATAAGTGTTTGAAGTGGGTTTTGATTTCTTAACTTTAAGTCTGGCAATCTAACCACCATATCATGATGTTATGTATCTACCCATTTGCATGAATATATGGATAGAATGTCATGTGTATATTAATATGTAATCTCATGTGTATATTAAAGAAGAGGTACTAGAAATAGCAATAATAAACAACCTCACACAGACTCTGTCAGTCCACATAAATGGCACTGTTACTACCCTTTGATAATTAACTGCAGAAGACAGTTTTCCCTTCCTGACTCCCTGGAACACAGGAATCACACTTGACTGCCCTGTCAGCCTTTGGATCCACAAAACTTTGTGAATTATGATTCCTGAAAAACTTGTCCTTGAAGATTAGAAGTGCTCATACATTAATCAAAAGATGATTCTTACTCTAGCTTTATATGTAATATAAACATTTGCAGCATTATTGATTTATGCCTGAAATGTGACCATGAAACAGTATAAAGAAGTGTTTCCTTTTTTTATAAGCTATCAAAAAAAATCCATGACCTATTTGTGGACAAATCCCTCATATCCCTATCATTCCCTATGATTACTAGGAAGGAATATTAAGTTTTTCCTTTGCTGACATGCCCTCCATCAGGGTAGCATAATAGAGTAGGGGGAAAAAAAGTAAAACAAGGAAATAGTTTTTAAAAATCCTCTTTGAATCTCAGATCTGATACTTACTAGACCATGGCCTAGCCTATGAGTTCTATATTCTTCATTCTTTAAATGGAGATAATAATATTTACACTATTTTCCTCAAAAGTTTGTTGTAAGCAAAGTGTGTATAATGTACTATAGAAACAGGAATTACCCTTTTCAATATTAAAACAAACTGCAAAAAGGAAAAATTGATTTTGTTAAATCATTAATCCTCTGATATAAATCTTGTTTAGTTACTTAGAGGCATAATGGATGAAAAACTAGGCTTGGAGTCAGGAAGACCTAAATTCAAATCCAACTTTCTACATTTACTAGCTATGGGATCCTGGACAAGTCATCTAACTTCTATCTCAGTTTCCTCAAGTTTAAAATGCAGATAACAATAGCACCTTACTCCTAGGGTTAGTGTCCTGAAGATCAAATGAGATAAAATTTGTAAAGGGTTTAAACACAGTGCCTTCAAAGGCATTTAGTAAATGCTTGTTTCCTTCCTTCCTTAGAATAAATATGACAGACAATTAATATTTCTGAGTTAGATTTTGTGGAATAGTAAGAGAATATAATATGGAGGACATATCTTTCTACTAAATTTATCAAAATGTTCCCTGAAAGAGCTATCAGGGTTAGTAAATATTATCAGCCATTAGTTTGTCTACTCTCCCAATGAAGATTTTAAGGAAGATTGGGACATTTCTGAAGGAGATATTCTAATAGCAGGAAGAAGTTAAAGTCACAGAATGGTAGAGGTATTAGGGACTTTATAGATTATCCAACCAAAATCTCTTATTTTATAGGTAAGAAAATAGGCCCAGAGAGCTAATGTGACTTTCTAAATATAACAATTAGTGGCAGAGCAGGGATCCAGGTATCCTAGGTCCCAGTTCATTGTGTTCTTGTACTCTCCCTGCCATGCTGCAAATATAGTCATGAGTATGAGGCCTGCATAAACTTAAACTGTGTAATGATTCATGATTCATCGGTTAGTAGACTCAATCAACTAAAGTGGCTTTTGTCCCAATTGTTTGGTCAACCGACAGCATCTCAAGGGACACAGATAATGTAAAGTGGGAAAAACTAGTAAAGAGTACTGTCTACTTGTTCCTTGAATGCTCTTAGAAGTTCTTGCTTTCACATCCCTTTTGGCTAGTTCCGCTCTGTACAAGCAGGCGATGAAGTAATTGCATCCTTTGAGACATCATCTGTCAAGATGAGGGAAATCAGTTGCCATCAACCAGCAGATGAGTCACAGCAGATCACTAAAAACTATTAGCTACTCCATGTGTAAACACCATGGAGTCTATAAAGCTAATTTTTATAAAGATACAAATCAGGTCTAGTCAGTTCTTTAAGAATATATATATGATGGGCAGAGAACCAGTAAAATAAATGAAGAAAGGAATTTTCCCCTGTACTATCTCTTAGAGAAGTAATTATTAAAAAAATAAAATCTGAAGGAGCACATTGAAATGCCTGCTTGTTGTAGAAAGAACCTCCGTAAGTTGAATCCATTAGAAAATTGCCCAAGAATAATCTTTGTGAAAATATTTCCTTTATTCTCTTTCCAATGAGAGAACATTTCCACAGATTATCTAGTGCATAAATGACTGTTTAGTTAGACTGGTTGAACAAAATTCACTAATGTAACAGGGCCTCTTATTTTCTCCTTTCATATTTTTTTCATAGAAATGACCCTTCCAAAATATTTATATACTCTGTTCCAGACTAATTTATGGTGTAAGGAGCCTTAATGTTTTTGAGTTCAAATGAAATAATATTTATAAAGTGCTTAGCACAATGCTTAGAACATAGTAGGTGCTTAATAAATGCTTGTTCCCTTCTCTTCCCTTCCCTGTAAAGCAACAACCTGAAAATTGATAGTCTGAAGCAAAGAAGAAAACAAAAAGAATCTCTTCAATGAGGCTTTTGATTTCAGTATTTCCCTAAATCAAGCCAAAGATGTTTCACCCATTACCCAACTAGTCTCAAAAAATATATTTTCTTTCCATTCCTTCCCAGTAGCTTAAAAATAATTAGAAACAATGTTCATTATTCACACTGAACATGACCTACAGAAGCCATATCTGTGAGATGAAGAATGCCAAATGCCTCCTTATTTACTCTACTTAAAAGTCTCAAAGTAGTTATGGGCTTTCTTCCCTCTTCTCATGTATGCCTAGCCAAAATGTCTCAAAAGCAGAAAGGCAGAATTAGTAAATTCATTCTTTTCACATCATGATTCAATAAAAATTACATGTAATAAAGGGCCAGGGAAAGATAGACCAAAAATTAATTGGTAACTAAATAATATCATTCTAAAGAACGAGTAGGTCAAACAACAAATCATAGAAACAATCAATAACTTCATCCAAGAGAATGACAATAATGAGACAACATACTAAAACCTATGGGATGCAGCCAAAGCGGTTATCAGGGGAAATTTTATATCTCTAAATGCCTACAAAATCTCTTCAAAGTTGCGTATAATTTTCAGTTAGTATTTATACAGGCAAAGTAAAGTGGAAAATTGAAACATATACTTGTCTTATTTGCACTAAGAATAAACTACTATAAAAAAGGGCAATATCATGTGTTAGAATATACTCTAGGATTAGTGATATACAATGATCAATTTCTTCAGATCATTGAGCATTATAGACTTAGAGCTAGAAGGGACCTTAGAGAGAATCCAGTCCACCTCTCTCATTTTACACATAAGAACATTGAGACCCAGTACAGTTATATGACTCAACACCACATAGTTAATAAGCAGAAGAGGCAGGATTTACACCTGGATTTTCTGACTACAACTCCAGTACTTCTCTCACTAGGCAGATAAGGTGATGCAATGGATATGGAATCAGACCTGGAATCAGGAAGACCTGAGTTTGAATCATGCCTGCTTCAGAAATTTCATCTTCCTCAGCCTCATTTTCTTCTTCTGTGATATGAGGGTAATAATATCACCTACCTCAAAGGATTGTCATGAAGATCAAGTGAGAATATATAAAGCACTTTTCTTAAAGTACTATATAAAATGCTAGCTATTACTAATGATTATAATGATGACAACAACTATCATTGTCATCACCACCACCACCATCATCATCCCAAATCACTTTTGTCAGCTCAATCTATCACTTTGTTTCTATAGACTGATGTAAATTAGATAACGTGGTTACCCATTCCCATTCCAAGGATAGTAGACTTCTGCAAATTTTTAGTTCTTCTTGCCTCTTTCTTTTTATTTTACTAGTAAGTTTGCTCATTGAACCAGTGAATTCTGCAAGTTAACCCTAATGCCAATAAAAAATGCACAGGAGATTATGTGAGGAAGGCATAATAAATGTGTCTCTGCTCTCCATGGCATTTTTTATATAATATTGGACATTTTTCTTGACCAATGTGGATTACAGCAAATAAATGCCATAGACCATTGTGGTAAAAGAAAATAGACTCAGCAGAAAGAACCACCAGTGAACCAGAAAGAATCCCTACTGAAAAATAATGATGTGGCACACATATTTGAGAATAATGATTTTTCTGGTTCATATATATGTATATATATTAAAATATGCAAATAATTATACAAACACATATTATATAACATTAATAATTTTATATTATAAAAGGATAATATTCATATATAATAAATGATATATTAAAATATAGTCTATGTAACAGAATATTACATATCAATATAATAGAATATATCACATATAAATATAGATATATATTCAATGTATATCAATTTAAGATTTTTATGCTCAGAAATCGATAATCTGTTACAGACAATACCACAATGAATTCCTATGGTATATCATCACAAAGTCAGAAAATATATGACTTCACATATAAGAAGCATACTTTTTTCTTTTTTTTTTTTTGCCACAAACACATCTACTTAAATCTGTTTGAATTGATTGTTGCTTTGGGGGGATTATAATATGGATCCTATAATTCTGTTTTTTTCTGGCTAGCTTAGATCTACTGCTCTCAAATAGAGGTAATGAGTTTTATCACTAGACTCACAATGACAATTTGGGCAATAGGTCTGCTATTGAATTCATAACTCCCCAAAAGAAAACTCATGTCACACATGGTCTCAAATAGACATATATATGCCTGCTTATCTGCAGAAAAGCACGTTTTCATTAGACTTCATACATTTCACATTTAGTAATATACCCTATAAGAAGATAGATGTGCACTTCAAGTGAAATTTTTTTAAAGGTATATTACTTGAAATAAAAAATTAGAATAATTTATAATACCAGCCTACCTGACCATAGCAGCCTGCATAGTGGATGAGACTTGGGAAGTCCTTCGAACAACTTAATTCTGCAATGGCTTCAGTTTCGCTCACCATCCATCGTACACACTCAAGCTGGCCATTCTAAATGGTGAAAAAGGAAGGTTAGAAATTAAATTGGTTTTTAATCTGAAAAACTTTTCAGAAATGGTAACCTTACTTCTGGAAGAAATCATTTGTGAACAATGGCTTTTGCATGTGGCTTAGTTTATTTACAAGACTGTTAAGCTTGCCTCATGGTCTTGGTCATATTTCATAGCATTCAGAGCCAGGAAAGACATTAAAAAAAGACAGACAGTCCAACCTTCTCATTTTTTAGATTAGTGAACTGAGGCCCAGAGAGGCAAAGAGACCTATTAAAAATCACTCATATAGTAAGTAGGAGTCAGAATTTTATACTGAGGTTCTCTGATGCCAAAGGCATGGGTTTTGCTACTTAGAACACAGGTGTAGATAGGTATGTAAATACGGCTGTCCCAGGATCTCTTGCTCCAAGGCTTATCCTAATCTTTCTTTCATTTTGGTTTCATTAGCTGGCTGCACTTTAAAAAAATATTTATTTATTTTTTGCTGGCTGCACTTCTACTTAAATGCATATTCTCTCACTTAATAATTCATGACTATTTCTATCATAGATTAGCTGTGTCTCTAGCTTATGGCTTATAGCAGGGCTTCTTAAAATTTTTCCACTCAGGAACCCTTTTTGCCTGAGAAATTTGTATGCAACACCAGGTATACATGTATATAAAATAGGGATCCACAACATTTTACTGTCGCCAAATTTTTTGTGACTTCCATATTCAGTTAAACAACCTCATGTGGGGTCATGACCCATAGTTTAAAAATGTTTGGCTTATAGTATGGAAATAAAATATTTCTTTATCATTTTCCTTGACAATAATGTTTCATTAAGTACCTATTTTACGGTTCAAGTTCTACCAAAGGGCTTTCTACTTACATTGTTATTAAATATTTAGGAATTCTCTAGAGTAGCAAGTGCTGTTATAAAAAGAAGAAGATAAAGTTTATGGCAAATATTACGAGACCCAACCTGAATCAACTATATATATATGTGTGTGTGTGTGTATATACACACAGATATGGGGATATATACGTATATATAATGTGTATATATAAACACATGTATGTATTTATAATATATAATGTATGCAAGGAATAGAAATATTATATATACATGAGATACGCATGCATATATATATAACCAAGTATATATGCATGTGTGTATATGTGTATGTGTGGGTATACACACAAACACCCATACACACTCCAGTCTCTCTTTTCATGATATAGATATTTTGCTTTTAAAACATTTTCCTAATAGGGATATTAATGACTCTGAAACAACAAACCTTAAAAGAGGTCTTCTTTCAGTCTTTTGAGTAAGGATTGTTCATGAATGAGGAAACAACATTTTTTAACAATCTCAAAGTTTGTATATTGACCTTTATAATTATTCACCTTAAAGTTTATATTCACCTTAAATATTTATCTCAAATTTTTTATCTACTTTTATAATTACTCAATGAATTTAAGTAGGGAAATGCATTCCTTTGTTTCACATGCTAGTGGAAGCTGGAGGTCACAAATGGAGATTTGAGTTTACAAGGACAAGGTTTAATCCTGAAGACCATTCAGGGATAATATTATTTAGCCTAGGGCAGCTAGGTGGCACAGTGGATAGAGTGCTGGTCCTGGTTATCAAGACTCATCTTCCTGAGGTCAAATCTGGCCTCAGATACTTAATAGCTGTGTGATCCTGGGCAAGTCACTTAATCCTGTTTACTGCAGTTTCCTCATCTGTAAAAAGAGCTAGAGAAAGAAATGGCAAATCCCTCCAGTGTCTTTGCCAAGAAAACCCCAAATGGGGTCACAAAAATCAGACACAACTGAATAATAAAATTCTTTAGCTTCAAAATGGCTACTAAATAGCAGCTGCACTAACAGTAACTCAGCATACCTATTTTTTAATCTATTAAAATAAACATTTATAAGGGGTATACTATGTGTCAAATACTGTGCTAAGTGCTGGAGATACAAATAAGAAAAAGAAAGAGTCCCTGACCCCAAAGAGATTATCATTAAACAAGACACAAAAGAAAGCTGAAAAGGGAGGAGATAAGTGCCAAAGGGTACCTGGCAAAGGGGTATGATGAAGAGGATGGTAGGTTCAAAAACAAGCAGAGCATGTGCAAAGCATGGGGGTGATCAAGGACCCCGAGCACGTGATGAGCATTTGAGTTTGACTGGATGACCCTGAGCGAGAGGATGCAGGGGAGAAACAGCAGAAATGGCCAATTCTTGAGCCACAGACAGGGCTCTAACACTGTGCCAGCCACTTTTCTCTTCTGAGCCCCCCAAAGGCAGAAGCAATAGCTTGAGGCCATATTTGGAGTAGATTTATTTTTGAAGCCATCCCACAAAGAGCTGATACTAGTTGGTGAGGTGGCTGCCTCTCCTACTCTTTCCCTGCTTCTGTTGTATGCTCCAACATAAAATTATATGGGAAAACACAGATAGAGCACAGGAAACGCCTACTGACTCATCCAGAGGTTCTATGGATAAGGGCACAGAGGATTACATACAAAGGCAAAGACAAAGAAACTCCAGGCAACCTCAATTAGACTACTGCAGAGCTGCCTGGTTATTTTCTCACTGAATCACTTGAGTAACACAAAATACTGGTTGACTTTGTCATCTGTACACTTGTGTTGACTATATTGTTGACCCAGTCTATACAGTCTCTCCTTTGTAACAGGTTGAACTAATTTCTGGCACATAGCAGATCCAGCTGTGTTCTTTTACACCTTCTCCTTCCTTCCCTCCCATTACTAACAGCTGTGTTTGTGCATGAACTTGTTGCTAATATTACAGTTTAAAAATATTTACTTTATTGTGATAACAACAATGATATCTCACTTGCATAGCATGTTATTATACTTCCTAAATGCTTCCAACATTCATTATCCCATTTGAGTCTGACAAAACAAAACAAAAAGAAAAAGCACCACATGTATATAGAGACTTAAGGTATATAAAGAGCTGTTCTTGCCACAACCACATGGAGTAGAAAGGGCAGGTCTCTACTGAACAGATTAGAACACCGTGAGAGATATTAAATGATTTGCCATAGGGGCACACAGCAAGCCAGTGATACAACTAGAATGACATGACAGAGTTTGTTTTCACCGCATCACCTTTTCTGGACCAATCAATGAATGAACTGACAGATGGATAAGTGAAATAATGAATAAGTAGCAGTATATTTTGATTTCTAAAAATGGATACTAGGCGGCAGCTAGGTAGCATAGTGGATAAAGCAGCAGCCCTGGATTCAGGAGGACCTGAGTTCAAATCCGGCCTCAGACACTTGCCACTTAGTAGCTGTGTGACCCTGGGCAAGTCACTTAACCCTCATTGCCCCACAAAAAAAAAAAAGATTTCCAAACTGCCTAACTGTATCCAGCAAACAGTTAATGCTATACTTTGTGTGGGCCTGGGAAGTAGATTCCAATTCCTTAACTCCAATAGCATTAGTTAAGCATTTGTATCAAGAGGGCACTCAATAATGACAAATTGCACAAGTCTATATTGCAGCCTTCTTGCTTTGGCAAGAACTACATGAAGGAGAGAACTATCATATGCTGCCTTCCTAAATCTCTTTCTCAAGTACTTTAAATATTGGTGTCCTAATTCTACTTCCTTTGAGCTACCTCAGATCATCCAAGTAGCTTATAAGTCTTTTGTGCAAAGTTTGTGTGACTTTACTAGCAGAGCCTTGTTAATTATGTGACAAAAAACCCCCCACCAACCCACCATCTGGAAATAAAGATTAAAATGAGGTCTTAAATGAGGAGAATCTGGCAAGGGACTTAATTGAGTATTTAAAAGATATCAAAGTCCACCCTTTGATGAATGAGTATCTTTTAAAGAGTATTCATTTGGCTGAGGTTGGTCAAGAGTAATGAGTTTCCTAGAGTTGTTGGCAGTGGGTCTGAAAGACCTAAGACCATATAATTCCAGAAATAATAAATGAACATAAGAACTATTCCATTTATCAAGTCATTTTTACTTAGCAAATGAAAAATTTCCCCTTTCCAATCTATCAAAGTTTTGGAAACACAGCATTTGCATGGTGATTGCAATGTAAAAATCAAGAAACTGTCCTTTTAAAAAGCCTAAAATTTAGACTTATATTAGTATCATAGGTTATAATGATGCAGGTTTAGTTTTATGTATGTGGCAGTCTCACAGTGATCATAAGCTACTCCTTGTCAGGAAAGCCCATATTTTCAACAATAATATACCTCCACTAATGCCACATGATTGCAAATCACACATCGATGTCCAAAGAATCAAGAGAACATTAGAAAGATATATAGTACATATAAGTAGCTTGCAACATATTTTAAGTTACAATTTACATGTCAGAAGTGATGACAATATCAAGGATATATGTGACTGAAAAAGGAGATAGGGCAGATAGGTTATGAGAATGAGGAATGACACATGGGCACCCTAAGTCTTGTACTGGTATTACCAGATGATTAAAAGACCTAGAGAAAGGTTCCCCATCCAACACAGTGAACAACAACAAATAAAACATCTTTATTTGCATAGTTTTGGAGCATCTATTAAATAGAAGTGCTCCATTACTAAAAGTATGTAGGTGTCAATGTCAGTCAGTTAATAAACATTTATTGAGCACCTACCATGTGTCAGGCACCATACTAAGTGCTAGGTATACAAAGAAACACAAAAGACAGTCCTGGCCCTTGAGGATCTCATAATGTAAAGGAATCTGTGAGTGAAGAACACATACATAAGTCCTCAAGGGATGATTTATGGAAGGACTTAGGTGAGAAGCATACAGGATAAGAAGACATGGATGGGTTGTAACATATATTGATAGAAGAAATATCACCATCAGTCAGTTAGGCAAGTCATTTATTAAGCACCTATTTATGTATCAGGCACTGTGCTAAGAGCACAGGATCCAGAGCCATGGATGTCAGTCTTATATCACAAACATTCAGAATATAGTTTACAAAAATTTATTCCAAGTTAGAATTTGCAACAGAAGTGGTTGATTTCATTTTAGGCATTCCACCAAAATCAGTCTTATTTGCAATGAAGTAACATTGGACATCATAGAGTTTTCTTTTCTTTTCTTTTTTTTTTTGTGGGGCAATGAAGATTAAGTGACTTGCCCAGGGTCACACAGCTAGTAAATGTCAAGTGTCTGAGGCCGGATTTGAACTCAGGTACTTCTGAATCTGGGGCCTGTGCTTAATCCACTGTACCACCTAGCTGCCCCTAGAGTTTTCTAAAATGCTAGAAGGGCATGAATTAAGATAGTAAAAATTGGAATTGTATTAATATTCCACAGAGAAAGGGTCTGCTGATAACATAAAAATCCACATGTTAATAACACATTAATATATTAAATCCACAGAACTACTACTTTTATTCTGCTTAGGGAGAACTACTACAGGATCTACTCATAACTGAACAGGGTCCTACTCATACTTAATGATAAAGACAAGCCAGGTTCATTAGGAACTATTTGTACCTCCATTTGGCCTGAGAATTTTTGGGGAGAGAACCATAGTTGCAATCTCCCTTCTCCTAAATTACTTCACTTTCCCTCATTTGCCACCCCTCTGTGAGTCAGATTTTTCCCCACCCCTTAGGTATAAGTGATTTAACTATGGTAATAATCAGTTTATAGCTTAAGTCAATTATAATAGAGTAAGTAAAATAGATGTTAGTAGAGCTTACATACATCCCATATTGTAAAATGGTTCTGAAACCACTAGTGGAATGGTTCTGAAACCATTTCAGCTGAAACCATCAGCTAAAATCCACTGTGGTTAGGCATCCACCAATCAGTCTAAAGGTCAAGTACCAAGAATAGTAACTCAGAGTTCAAGGAAAACCATCTCCTCAGTCTGCAGAAGGCCATGTAATGGAAGTGGATGGATTCTGATGTCTGCAGAAAGCCATTTAATGGAAGTTGAATCCATCAGCACTAGTGGTTTCAAGCACACTAAGTAAAATCCACTGTTAGACTTCTATTTCCTTCACTCATTCCACATGCACTACTTGTATTTCTGATAGAGATAATGTTTGTGGATGCAATGGGAGGAGTTTTTTCTAAAATAGTAGTGTATAAATACTTTTGAGCCCTGTATGGGTATAAAACCCTACTCAGGCTGAGGCTTCAGGATCTCTCAGGTCCTATATGTGCCCGAGACTGGCTCTATTGTGAGATAGGTACCCTCTCTCAATAAACCTAATTCCCTACAGCCTGGAGACTTCACTTTTTCTTTTTCTTTGTTGGACCCTGAACTTAGAAATTTTTGAGACACCTCCCTACTTCATAGTATATGCAGTAACAGCTCATATTTCTATCATATTTTCAGATTTACACCTTCCTCAAAATAATGCCAACGTGGCAGAAAGTGTAAGGAGTAGCCCAATTTTTAAAAGATTAAATTGAAGCTTGGAGAATTGAAGAAAAGGAGGTCCTTCTGTAAAAGTTTGTAGCTTCTGCTTAGGGAGTATAATCTCATTCAAAGTGATCTTAGAATCTTAGATTTTAGGATCATAAAGGACTTCAGAGAAACTTGCCTCTGGCACTTACTAGCTGGGTGTCCTTTAGTTCTTGATGTCTCATCTGTAAAATGACAGGGTTGGACTCAGTGGTCTCTAAGGTTCTGTGCTCATGTGATAGTAAGGTCATTGAATCAATTCCCCATTTTACACATGGAGTAATTGAGTCCCAGAAAAGGGGAGTGATTTGCTCCTGATTATTCAGCTACTCAATGATAGTAGTCTTGTAAAAAGTATGATGGTATATGAGTTCATGGAGACAGAAGATCTGGGTTCAAGTGTGAATTGTTCTATTACCTAGGCAATATTTTGTAAGTCAAATGACCTCTGAGACTCCATTTTTCTATAAGGATAACATAGAAAAAAATAGTTATTCATCTGATATATACTGTTTGTATCTGCATGTTCCAGGGAAAGCCAAAAGACTATCATTCTGCAGATTTACACCTACAAGAAAAACTGCACTTATTCATTTTCAGTAATGGAGAATATCTATTGTTTCACAGAAGCACAAAAGCACTCAAAATCAAGGATTTTTTGGAATAGTTTGTTATAGAGAAAATAAAATCATGTAAACTGGAATTGAGTTTGTATTTTTAACTTTACTTTTCCTTATGAACATAATATACAGATCAGATTTCATTTGTAGAGGCCTCACTCATAAAGCAAAAACATCTCTTGTGTATTCTTAGGGGTTCAATATGAACTCAAAGAAAAGCATACCTCCTACTGAAAAGGCAAAAATAGTACTTGTGCTGGTTTTAATTTTTTTTTTACAAAAAAGTTAAAACCAGCACAAAAAATAAAACTGTACCTCATTTCAAAGAAAGGCAATATATCAAAATCCAGATTGACCAAAGATATACTGTAGAGAGACACAGACAGACAAAGAAATACAGATACAGGGACAAAGAGACAAAAAGACAGACAGAGAGGGGGGAAGGTAGGAAGAGAGAGAGAGGGAGGGAAGGATGGGAAGAGAGAGGGAGGGAAGGAGGGAGGGAGGGGAGACATAGAGAGAGAGAGAGAGAGAGAGAGAGAGAGAGAGAGAGAGAGAGAGAGAGAAAGCACAAAATGGTAAAGAGTTTTCTTTTTACGGAAATACATAGGATTTACAAATTAATTTATATGAATGCTCCCTCATCTAATTAGGTCTCAACCTACTTTTGTCCTGTTAATAACTGATCTTTCTGAGGTTTTAATGGCCAAAATTAAATTCATCACTTGGTGACAATGAGTATTGCTTAGGCTAGCCTGAACACAACATATACAGTCCATTGCTATGCTTGTACTGTTAAAATACAATTTGGTAGACGCTTTCACACAAGAAGATGGTAGAGTAGCACCTTTAGTAGATAATTTGTTTCATAAAAGGATTCATAATAGAATATTTAAAAAGCAAACTTTCTGGCAAATTTAAATAAGATTCATTTTGTAAATTCAATTTACAAACTGGTATGCTTGCAATCTCTACTTTCAGGGAAGCTGAAGCTGATGGATCTTTTGAAATTGGGAGTTCTGAGTTACAGTAGGCAGTCTATCAGGTGTCTGCACTAAGTGTGACATCATATGGTGAACACTCAGGAGTGGGGAGTGGGATGTGGGGGGGGTGGGAGCAGGTGGACAGTAGCAGGTTACTAAAGGAGCAGGTTAAAGCTCTTATACTTAGATTTGGACCTGGATGCTGAGTAGACCTTTTACTTCCAACCTGAGCAAAATAAGTCCAGGTCTCTATCTTTCTTTTTCTTCCTTCCTTCCTTCCTTCCTTCCTTCCTTCCTTCCTTCCTTCCTTCCTTCCTTCCTTCCTTCCTTCCTTCCTTCCTTCCTTCCTTCCTTCCTTCCTTTCTTCCTTCTTCCTTCATTCTTTCCTTCCTTCCTTCTTTCTTTCCTTCCTTCCTTCTTTCTTTCCTTCCTTCCTCTTCCTGAGTCTCTTTTTAAAAAAACAAGTTGACTGATGTATTATCTCATGTATTGTATTTCATTGTTCTATACTGATGGCTGTTTAATTATGTGAATGCTTTTCTTTCTTTCTTTTGGCGAGGCAATGAGGATTAAGTGACTTGCTCAGGGTCACACAGCTAGTAAGTGTCAAGTGTCTGAGGCGAGATTTGAACTCAGCTCCTCCTGAATCCAGGGCTGGTGCTTTATCCACTGCACCACCTAGCTGCCCAAATGACTGCTTTTTATATTCATGAATCTTTCCCTAGCTTGCTTAAAGTCTCAAGTAAAATCCTACCTTCTATAGAAGTCTTTTCTGATCCCCCTTAATTCTGGTGCTTTCCAACACTATCCCCAATTTGTACATAGTTGTTTGCATGTTATCTCCCCCATTAGATTGTAAGCTCCCTGAGAGCAGAGACTGTTTTTCACCTTTCTTTGTATCTTTAGTGTTAAGCACAGTTATCTGGCTCATGTTAGGTACTTAATAAATGTTTAATGACTGACTGAAGAGTTAACCTTCCTGTAACTGAGGCACTATAGTGCTGTTTTCCTGAAGCAGATTCTGCTGAAGTTTTAATTTCTTCCCTGTTGACATTAATTTGTGTAGTTTTTGACAAAGTGCATGCTGTGCTCTGCGAGAGATCTGTACTAATACTCTCAACAACTCTTTATACTCAAGACATTTAAACTTCAGATGTGATCCATTAAGAGGTCATTTGATTCTCTGAAGCACTTGAATGCTATCATCTTTTAAAAATACACTTTAAAAAAGCATTCATTTTATTAGTGACACCCATATAAGGAACAAATGAGACAGTGTTTCCTATAGACCCATAAATATTAAGATCTAAACTGAGGCAACTATGAATAAAAAACAAACTAGACCAGCCAGATCATTTCCCTTTTTACTGGCTAACTGATATGAAATTGGATCTGAGGCAAAAAAAAATCCACAAAAACAGTTCACTGTAAGAATTGAAAGTTCTAATGTTGTGTAAACATTACCACATTGGTCCGAATATAGGTCATATCCCCAAATGAGATCTCTTTTGAAAAGAGAAAAAGGTTATAGGCATGCACTCAGGGAAAAATATAATTAAACAAAGAATCCACGTTAAATGAATTCCTGTGAAAGTTTTTTTTTTTAACATTATGTGCAGTTATCCACTTTTTTGTCATCAAAGCTTTCTATCTTCACAAAGACCATAAGTGTTAAATCTGAATTAAATATGTTTATAATTATTAGCCAAATGCAAGTTTTCTATAATTTGTGTTTATTAAAAAAGTACATTCAGAAAAATAAGATATTTTTTTTCCTTTGCTCTTTGTACTCTACTGCTTTTCTGATCCCTCCTCATTTGGTGAAGATGACATTGGGTTCTTGGGTACTGGGCCAGCAAAATGCTTGAGCTTTGGCAGGTCCTACCTTGAAGCCTGGGAAAGTTTCAAGTAAGTTTCGTCTTTGGTGACAGGCTGTGCCTGCTGTCCAAGGAACTGTCTAGCTGAATAGGGTGGGGCTCATCACTAGTGTCAGTGCCCACCAAACCCTGAATATTCTCTGAAACTTTGGAATTCTTCAAACAAAAACCCGAGTTCTATTAACATTGGTTATGAGCAAGTCCAGAGCTCTTGGTACAGACATACCTTTATTGCTAGGCCAGCAGGTGTTAGCTTGTCATTGTTTCTCTCATTTAGGCAGTCTTCTCCCATCAAAGAAGTAAGGTGTTGCAAACATTCTGCATGTCCCTGGGAGGCTGCAATATGCAACAGATTGTTCCCGTTTTCATCATGGATTTTATCCAGGTTGTCTGCAGCTAGGTGTGGCTATGCAAATAGAAAAGGCAGAAAAATTATCTAAGTGGTCAAAATGAGTTGTGAGTACCCTGAGGAAGGTTGTGTGAAGTTAGTAGCAGCAGAGAGGCTGTGCTCTTGGGATGGCTATGGGTGTTCTACAACCTTGCCTGTCACTTGTCCACTACTTGTTATTAGTTCCATTCAATTTATCAAACACTTTAAGATAGGGGTTCTTAGTCTTCTTTGTGGCATGGATATCATTGGAAGTCTGATGAAGTCTATGATCTCTTTCCAGAATTTCCAGTTTCTTTTGTTTTATTTTTTCTAAGTCATTGGAGTTCCCTCCAATGTTCAATTTCAATTAGAAGTGTGTAAAAATAAAGATGCAATTATTTTCCCCATTCAAGATAAAGGACCCTTTGAAATCTATTCAAAATCTGTTGAGGTTAAAAATCCCCTCTTTACTCTTTTTGTGGAGGCAAAGAATAGGAAACTGAGGGGATGTCCACCAATTAGGAAATGGCTGAACAAGATGTAGTGTGTGATTGTGATGGAATATTACTGTACTATAAGAAATGATGAGTTGGTGGATTTCAGAAAAAACATGGAAAGACTTATATGAACTAATACAAATGAGCAGAGCCAGGAGAACATTGTGTACAGCAACAGCAACACTGTACAATGATCAACTGTGAATGACTTAGCTCTTCTCAGCAATACAATTATCCAAGATGATTCCAAAGGACTCATGATGAAAAATACTGTCTAGCTCCAGAGAAAGAACTGATGGAGTCTGAATGCAGATTGAAGTACTCTATTTTTTACTTTCTGTATTTTTTTTCATGTTTTTTTTTTTCCTTTGGGTCCATGTCTTTCACACCATGTCTAATATGGCAATATGTTTGTGTGATTTAACATGTATAACCTAGATCAAATTGCTTACTGTCTCAGAAGGGGGAGATGAGGAAGGGAGAGAGAAAATTTAGAACTCAAAAAAATTTTTAAAGTGAATTAAAAATGACTCTAGATGTAACTGGAGGAAGTAAAATATTATTAAAAAAAGAACCTTGCTTTAGAACAAGAACTCCGAAGAGCGCCATGATTTTGGTCATCCATACTTTTCACCGTGCTTTTTGGTACAGACATACCTTTACTGCTAGACCAAGAGGTGTTAATTTGTCCCTGTTCCAGTTATTCAAGCAGTCTGTGGTCATGCCTCCTCAGCTTAGTGCAGATATATGTTCCCCATGCCTTGATTTATCATAGCTATATGGGATCAGGGAAGAGGAACTGATACATGAACATGAGGGTCTTCCATTTGTAAGACATAGAGAACGGGAAAAAAGAATGGGAGAGAAACAAAGGGAATAAAGAAAAAAACAGGAAGTTTTTAGGGGTGGAAGCCCATATTTGATTTACTACATTACATAATATCTAATATTCATATAGCACCTTGTTAAAAATGCTTTGCCATACATTATCTATCTCATATGACTCACAACAATCCTGTGAAGTAAATGGGGCAGGTATTATTATTGTCATTTCACAGATGAGAAAACTTAAAACACAAAGAAGTCAGATGATTTGTCCAGTATTATATAGCCAAGAAGTAGTCAAATACTCAAGTCTACTGTTTTTTTGTTTTGTTTTGTTTTTTTGCGGGGCAATGGGGGTTAAGTGACTTGCCCAGGGTCACACAGCCAGTAAGTGTCAAGTGTCTGAAGCCGGATTTGAACTCAGGAACTCCTGAAACCAGGGCTGGTGCTTTATGCACTGCGCCACCTAGCCGTCCCCTGTTTTTTTTTTTTTTTTAAGTCTACTGTTTCTTTATCCAATGGCATTTCTACTACTTGATATGTCTTCTCTTAAATTTTCCTATGTAATTATATGTATATAATGATATTTTCATATAAACCAAATGTAAAAATATAATTTTTGATAATGGATAAGACTTATTTTACTGTGACTGATACCAAAAGCTTGTTAAGTAGAAGCACATTACTAGGATACATTGTGAAGTTTTCCAATGTGATTTCTTTCTTTCTTTCTTTCTTTTTTTGCAGGGCAATGAGGGTTAAGTGACTTGCCCAGGGTCACACAGCTAGTTAAGTGTCAAGTGTCTGAGGCTGGATTTGAACTCAGGTCCTCCTGAATCCAAGGCCAGTGCTTTATCCACTGTGCCATCTAGCTGCCCCTCCAATGTGATTTCTATAATATCTTGTTATTAATACCCATTGACAACTATGCTTGTTTTAAGTTTAACCCTAATCTGGCAGCCAGTATGTAATATAGCATTCTGATATGGGTCTGTTTCATTTAAGATCTTTTTGACTACATGGTTACCTTGAATCTAGTTATTGTGGAAGTATTTTTTTTCTCTAGTTTCTAGCAACACAAAGGGAACTAAGGCAAAATTTCATTGAAGTCAAGGCATAATCAACCTTTGGGAAGAGAGAGGAAAGGAATGTCCACTCAAGAATGTCTAACAAATTGGTATAAAACCTTTGGAATACTTCTTCCTCTGGTGGGTCTGTCATCAGAAGGACCCAATGTCATCCACAAATAAATGAGTGGAGTTGTTCACATTTTGAAAGGCAGAGATTCAACCTCATGAATATACTAATGCTATTTTCAGAAAAAAAAGCATTTTGTTTGAATTCAGTTGAATGCTGGTATTATATGTAAATAAAATAAACTGGGTGCAGGATTCCTTCCTTGTGTTCACCTCCAATCAGATATTTTGACAACTAAATAACCCAGGTCTCTGAATTAAAGCTACAAGATCAAAACAAAAATAAAAATGATATGCTTGTTATTCTGGGGCTAATGAATTTAGCTCATTAAATACAATTTATAATCTATTTCTGTATGTTAGAAAGGAGATGACAGCACTTACCAGGAGAGATATTTGTCCTTCTTTAACAATGTTCAAGATGCTTTTAATTTTTTTCATATCCTCACTCCTTTCTTCCAGGCTTCCTGAATTCCAGCTCCCATGGCTATTCTGCTCATCCAATTTGGTCTCTGTGGTTGAGGATTGCAGGTGTAAAGTCCTAAGCTGGCTGCCGCTGGGCATGATGTTCTCAACTTTTAGCATGTTGGGGTCAGTAAATGCCTTGTTAAGGAAGCCCTTGCTCTGGGTTTCAGGTTCATGGACTGAGTTGCATGTCACCAGAGGTGGGGAAAGCTCCGAATCATCAGTAGAATGCTTTTGCTGATCAAGAACAAGAGATTGGGCCTTTTTCAAATGAGAGCTTTTTACTGGGGACAAGACACAAAAGGGTGTCATGCTAGCTGTCAAACTTTCAGCATTTCCTGTGGAGCTGTTCTTGCCAGAGAGGCCATTGACTGTTGAACAGATACCCAAAATTCTCTTTTCTGTAGCTGTCTTGGTAAAAGAAGCAAGCTGTTGACTTGACTTAATGTAAGGCACATCCAGAATCTCATCCATATCGAGGTCATAATGCTCCAACTCTCCCAATAAAACACTGGGCTCAAGGCTTTTACTTTTAAGGGCCTCTCCATCTCCAGGGCACAGCTCTTCAGTTGCAGGTGGTTGATCAAAAGCTCCTCCTTTCTGGTACTCCACCTTCTCATTCTTTTGGTCATCACTTTCATTGTTCTCAAGAGTCTCTGGGTGGTGTTTCAAGGGGGAAACTCTCTTCACAGGGCGAAATTTACTGTATACATCTGCAATTCCTGTTGGCTTTTGTGCATTTGCAATAAGAGTTGAGACTCCACAGTTCCAACTAGAATTAGAAACTAAAATATTAAAGGAGGGTTATTAGAAGGAACACAAAGTCTTGTTTTTGTTACACTGGTACCCTAAATAGATCTTCACCAACATACATCCCATTAAAATTAAGCTAAGATTAAATCTTCTTTGGGAGAATACTTCTCAGAGACCATCTTAGCCGCCACCCCCCATACACACTTACACACACACCCCAATCATTATCAGAGAAAAGGTAGAGAAAGATTTTGTGAATAGAGAGATTTTAAGAATAGGTTAGTTTGGTTATCTATTTTGGAGGATTATATTAAGTCACTTTACATTGTTTATTACACCCTCACACTGGGCAGAGGACTATTATTCTAAGTATTGGAGGAAGATACATGATAGAATTAGAAGACTTGGTCTGTTGGTCTGTCCTGAAATATATAATACAACTTGGAAAAACAGGACACAACCTAAAGAGACAATAATATTTAGAAAGCAACATCTAAACAGTAGTGTGATATGGTAAAAAGTGCAATGAACTTGAATTCAGAAGACCTAGGGTCGAATCCCATTTCTGACACTTGTGAGACCTATTTGTCACTTTATTTTTCTGGACCTCACTTGCCTCTTCTGGAAAGTATGGAGGTTGCTAAATTAGATAGCCTCTAAGTTTCCTTCTAGCTCTAAATCTATGATCTTGCATGTAAGTTGGTAAAAAAAAAACAGTTTGACTAGTATGGCACCACCACCATTATATATGTATACTAAGACTCAACTGAGTTGGAGACTGGGAATTGCTCCCTCCTCAGCCACTTGGCTTGCTGTAGCATAGAGTTATGTTTCCTGGGTTCTTGATCCTCATTCCTTATCAGGTATCTCAGAAAATACCCTGACTTGAGTGGTCCAAACTACTCTGATGCCTTACCTTATGAACGATGGAGTAGTTTCCTATCAGTATTATGTCAGTCCTTTGTATAAGACTTTATATAAGTTGGTATCCTGAGTGGCTTGGGGAATGAGTGTACGGTTTTCTAAATATTCACGTCACTGTCTGTCCATGGAGGTGGGGACAATGGAGAGGGAAAACCCCTGATGCTGTTCCCTGTTGGCATTTGTTCTCCTCTTGTAGCTGCCATCCCTATGTGGTGGTAGTCTCTCTTTGAGAACAGTTCCCTCCTGTTTTTCCCTGAATTAAAGGTTTTGAGTTAGTGAGTCAAGTGGAATAAGGGGTGGAATAAATGGAGATGGTCCTACCAGGGGATGATGAATGATTTAGTGAGAGAAAAGCATAAGAAGTGAGGTTTTGATAGTTACCACTATCTGATATTTTAAACTCAATTGGACATAGAGCTCACAACTTTCCCAGAGTAGTGGCTACTTATCCATCATCTACAGTGCCCAAACAAGAAAATATGACAAGCTCATTAGTTTTAAGCCCTAGTCCCTTATAGGATCTTGGTACTTATAAGTCCTTTGGAGCAAGTAACTGGAAGATAAAATCATGAAGAGAAAGTCAGATTGTGACTTTTGGTTAGGTTAGTTTTTTATATTGTTTTCAAACTTTGTTAAGATGAAGGTTTTCTTAGAAATAATAATTCAATGAATGAACTTTCATGGTCCATTCCAAATATGTGATTCTATGTAACCCTAGGCTAGTGTCTCAAAATAGAATAACAGTGTGAAGAGAAAAGAGAGTGTGGGCTCAGTTCTGAGTAGGTTCCTAGAGACAGATGGCTACAATCTATGGGTAAGTATTGTTGTGTAAATTCTTAGGCATTTTCCAATCCAGTAAAAGTGGAATGGGTGACCTCTTGGATACTTTTCTAACCCATTAAAAAAGACAAATTCTAAAGCCAGAACAAAGAATGTGAATTAGTTCAGGGTTTAGCAGATAGTCCCTTAATAAATGTTCATTAATTGATTGATTTTCTTAGCCTCATTCTAGTTCAAGTAGAGAATCTAGGAATGGTTTAGAGGAGGCCTGGACTATTGTGCTAGGAGTGGAAAATCATGAGGAAAAGATTCACAGAACAGTATTATCCCGCTACTGGGCCTCTTCAACTTTGCTGACTGGCACCTAATTTAGATTTATACTCTTACATAAAAATAATGAAAGCATCTTTCATCTTTTTTCAGGATTTTAATTATAAGTTATTTCAAATGACAAACATCAACAAACATGACCATTTCCAAATAAAAAGATCAGAAAAAATGGATTACTTTTGAAACTGAAATTCTATTCTGAAGAGCTTATTTTAAATATATATATAATAATTTGATATATTAGTGCCAAGGCTGTTCTGCTTGTCTGTAGCTCCCTTTAAACTTCCTTCTGCTCTCTTTTGTACAGTTTTTAATTATTTAATTGACACTCTTTTTTCTTCTTCTCTTTTTTTGGCATCATCATTCCTAGTATTTGTTTTCCTCCTCACAAAACATCTTCTATTCTAATAGATAAAGAAAAACAAAATAAAGCTATACATTGGTCATGTCTTGAAATGTATGTTTCATTCTAAGTTGATAGTCCATTACCTCTCTGTCAAGAGGTTGGAAGCAAAATATTTATCATTTGTCTTCTGGAGTCATGATTGATCACAGTATTGATCAGAATTCATGTGTCTTCTGTTTTTGCTCTATACTGTTTCACTTGGTGATTTCATCGACTCCCATGTGTTCAATTATCATCAGTATGTAGATGATTCCCAGATATATAGAGAGAAACCTAGTCTTTCTGTTAAGCTACATTCACACATCTCCAAATGCCTCTTGGAAGTCTCAAAGTGTATATCCTATATCCCTATATCCATCTCACACTCAATATGTTCAAAACAAAACTTACTAACTTTCCTCTCCAACCCTCCCCTCCCCAACTTTCCTATTGTTACTGATAGCACCATAGTCTTCCCTATCACCCAAACTTGATTCATTGCCAAATCTTGTCATTCCCCTTTTTACACCATCTCTCATATACACTGCCTCCCCTCTATTCATTCATACAGTCACAATCCTAGTTTGGGCTCTCATTACCTCTCAACTAAAATGGGGCAATAGCTTATTAATTGGCCTCCTGACTCAAATATCTCCCCACTGCTACATATCCTCCATTCTACCTCCAAGGGTATTTTTCTAAAGTGTTGATGTGACTATGTCATTCATTGCTCAGTGAGCTTTAGTTGCTCCATGTTACCTTCCTAAATCAACTATAAATCTTCTGGCATGTAAAACTCTTCAGAACATGGCCCCTTCTTACATTTCTGGTCATCTTATACCTTATTGACCTTCATAAATTATATCATTCAGCTACATTGACCTATTTACAGCTCCTCTAAAAAGACATTCTATCTCTCACCTCTTCATTTATGGGGTGAGGAATCTTTATTCAAAAAAATGTGCTGGGAAAGCTGGAAAACAATCTGTAAGAAATTAGGATTAGAACAATATCTCACACCATGTACCACAACAAACACCAAATGAATACAATGTCTACATATAAAATTTCATCATAAACATATTAGAAGGGCATGAACAGAGATGTATTTCACTAAGGTGGATAGGGAAAGAGTTCGCAAGTGAGAGAGAGGATCACAGGAGACAAAATGCACAAATTTGTTTATATAAAATTGACATGTTTTTGTAAAAATAATATCAATATTGTTAGAATTAGAAGAGAAGTTTTAACAGAACTGTTAAAAACCACTGTAGGAAATGTCTCCAATAAAGATCTTCTATCCAAAATATATGTGATTGATACAAATATGAAACAAAAGCCATTCTCCCAATGGAATAGGAACAGATAGTTCTCAAGAGAAGAAAGGTAAGTTATCAACAGTACTATGATAAAATGCTCTAAATCACTAATTATAAGAGAAATGCATATTAAGACAACTTTCAGGTTGCACTTCATACCAAACACATACAAAAAGTGAAAATGACTGTTGTTGGAAGGACTGTGGGAGGACAGGTACATTAATGTACTATGAAGTGGTCTAGCCAATCTGAAAAACAATTTGCAACTATGTACCCTGAAGTCACCCCGTAATTCCACTATTAGGCTATTCCCTTATAGGGGTCAAAGAAAGAGGAAAAGGACTTACATGTAGAAAAATATTTATAGCAGCACGTTTTCTTGTATCAAAGATTTGGAAACTAAAGGAATGCTTATCAACTGGGGAATGCCTTAGGAAATTATGATGAGATGAATGAAATGAAATTATTTTTCATTTTTAGAAATGACAAAATTGACAGATTCAGAGAAATTTGGGTGGACTTGTACGACCTCATGCATAATCAAGTGAAAACCAGAACAGTTTGTACAAAAACTATAACATTGTAAAGAAAAAGAATTGTGAAAGACTTAAGAACTATGATCAAAGCAATGACTAATTACAACTCCAAAAGACTTATAATGACCCATGCTTCCCACTTGGCACAGAGGAGATGGAATAGAGGTACAAAATGAGACATACTTTTTCAGACATGAAGGATGAATTTATTTTGTGTGAGTATGATTAATTTTTATAATGGGGAACTTTCAAGGCAGTGAGCTCTCAAACTCATGACACAATCACTCCAAAAAACATCCAAGTAATGCCATAGGACAATACTTGGAGCAGCAAAACCCACAGAAGAATGTGCTGAAATCATCTTCTAATCAAGAACGGCTTGGAAGGTCAGAAGGAGGGAGCTGCTGTGCTGATACAGGAGTGGAGCCCAATCCCACAGTCACCCAGATATAGATCCAGTCCCAGGAAGGTCTCACCAGAGAAGGAGACCCCCAGAGCCTCTGAATCAGCTGAAGCACCAGTGTTGTCTGGAACTAAGCTCACAGTCTGGTGAGAGGACTGAGCCCTGTGTAGGGGGGAGACTACAGGGGTCTATGCTGGTGCTGAGGCAGAACTTGGATTTTTCACCCCTGCTGAGAACCAGTAGGTAGGCTTTAGAAGCAGTGGCCCAGGTAGGGGAGGGGCACAGGCTCGTTGGAGCTGACAACCACAGCACACAAAGTTGGTTGATTAGCAAGTTGGGCTGGGGTCATCTACAGACCAGGGAACAGGCCAGGCAAGTGAAGAACCCGATCCTCCTTAAATCATACCACCTGGGACTTCTGAAGCTTGGGATACTACAGCCTGAAAGCAGTGCCCCACTTTAAGGTCCTAAAAGTCAAGTCAAAGAAAGGCAAGAGAAAGGTGAGGACCATAGAAAGTTTCTTTAGTAACAAGGAAGATCGAGGTGCACCTTCAGAGGAAGAAGTCAATATCAGGGCCCCAATATCTAAAGCTTCCAAGAAAAATATGAATTAGTCTCAGGCCATAGAGGTGCTCAGAAAGGACTTTGAAGATAAAGTTAGAGAGGTAGAGGAAAAAATGGAAAGAGAAATGAGGGTGATGCAGGAAAGACATGAGAAAAAAGTCAACAGCTTGAAAAGCCAAATGGAAAAGCTCTCTGGCAAAAATAATTGCCTAAGAATTAGGATTGAACAAATGGAAGCCAGTGACTTTATGAGAAACCAAGACACAATAAAGCAAATCCAAATGAATAAAAAAATAGATGGCAATGTGAAATATCTTCTGGGAAAAACTGCTGACCTGGAAAATAGGTCCAGGAGACATAATTTGAAAATTATTGGTCTACCTGAAAACCATGAACAAGGAAAGAGCTTAGACATTATCTTCCAAGATATTCTCAGGGAAAATTGCCCTGAAATTCTAGAAGCAGAAGCTAAAATGGAAATTGAAAGAATCCACTGATCACCTCCAGAAAGAGATCCCCAAAGGAAAACTCCTAGGAATATTCTAGCCAAATTCCAGAGCTCTCAGGTCAAGGAGAAAATATTGCAAGCTGCCAAAAAGGAAGAATTCAAGTACTGTGGAGCCCCAGTCAGGATAGCACAAGATCTAGCAGCTTCTACATTAAAGGACTGGAGGGCATGGAATATGATATTCCAGAGGGCAAAAGAATTGGGATTATAACCAAGAATCACCTACCCAGAAAAACTGAGCATAATCTTTCAGAGGAAAAAATGTGACTTGATTGAAAAAGAGTACTTTCAGGTATTTGTGATGAAAAGACCTGAATTGAATGGCAAATTTGACTTTCAAATACAAGACCCTAGAGTACCATACCTGGGGGGTCATACCTGGGGTCATGCAGTGTGTGACTGTCTTGTGTCTGAGGCTGAGTTTTGGCTGAGATCCCCCTGGGTCCAGGGGTGGTGCTTTGTCCACTGTGTCACCTAGCTGCCCCATGATGACATCTTTAGGGTTAAATTGAGGGGTGAGGGGAATGCACTGGGGGAGGGGGGAGGGCAGAGGTGAAATCCTACATGAAAGAAACAGGATAAGACTTATGGAGGGGGGAAGAGATGGGGGAGGAGCAGGTCAGCAAATGAATTTTACTTTCATCAGAAAAGTCTCAAAGACCTTAAACTCATCAGAGTTGCCTCAAGGAGGGACTAACACACACACACCCAATTGGGTGTAGTAATCTACTTAATCTCGGCAGTAAATCAGCCTGACACTCATCAGAATTGGCTCAAAGACCTCAAGTTCATTAGAATTGGCTCAAGGAGGGAATAACACATACTCAATTGGGTGGAATAATCTCTCTAACCCTGCAGGAAAATAGGAGGGGAAGGGGATAAAGAAAGAGGGGCAAAAGAAGGAAGGGCAGATTGGGGAGGGGACAGACAGAAGCAAATCCCTTTTTAAGAGGGATTGGGTGAAAGAAGGTAGATAATAGAATAAATATCATGGGGAAGGGAATAGGATGGAAGGGAAACAGGTAACAATAGTAATCATGAAAAAGAGAAAAGGCAGAACAACTGTACAAAAAAAATTTATAGCAACTCTTTGTGGTGGCTAAGAATTGAGAATCAAGGGAATATCTATCAATTGAGGAATGATGGAAGAAGCTGTGGTATATGATTGTGGTGGAATGGTCTTGTGCTATAGGAAATGACAAACAGGAGAATCCCAGAAAAATCTGGAAAGACTTATGAATTGATATATAGGGAAGTGAGCAGAGATGGGAGGACATTGTGCATAGTGACAGCAGTACTGTTCAATGAGCAATTGTGAATGACTTGACTACTCTCAGCAATGCAATGATCTAAGACAATCCCAAGGGACTAATGACAAAACTTACTATCCACTCGTATAGAAAGAGCTGATAAAAAGAGCACTTGTGGATTATAAATTTATAACCTGGTTGTGTTCTTGTGGAGGGGAGAGAAAAGGGAGGGAGGGAGAAAAATTTGGAACTCTAAATCTTATGAAAATGATGTTCATAACTACCTTTACATGTAACTGGAAAAAACAAAATAAATGTTTGTTGGGTAAAAAACAAAACAAAACAAAACAAAAAACAAGGGTGAACTTTCATGATTTTGTTTTTGGGGAGAGTGGGGGAATTTAGGGATAATAGAAATGATATTAAAAAGGGAAGGAAGAAAATAAAAATCATAAATGAATTATTTAAAAAGAAGAAAGCAAAATAAAATTCATAAGTGGACACATAAGCATGGTAATGTTGAAACTACAATGTCAAGTTTAAATTTTTTAAAAGTTGTAATTAGTGGGAAAAACAAATCAAACAGAAATAGCTTCTTATAAAACCCTTTTAATTTTTTTCTTTGCATACTTATATGCTCATCTATTGATATTTATTAAAATCTTAATGAGGGGGCAGCTAGGTGGCATGGTGGATAAAGCACCAGCACTGGATTCAGGAGGACCTGAGTTTGAATTGGGCCTCAGACACTTGACACTTAGTAGCTATGTGACCCTGGGCAAGTCACTTGACCCCCATTGTCCTACCAAAAAAACCCAAAACCAAAATGAAAAACAAACAAAATCATAATGAAAAAGAAAAAAATTTAAAAAATAACTTTGGTAACTGTGTGGAGAATGAATTGGAGTGGGGCGAGACTTGAAGTGGGAAGACCAATGAGGGGATCATTCCAATACTCCAGCTGAGAGGTGGTAAGGACCTGAACCAAGGTGGTGGGTATGTGAGAAGAGTGAAGGGAGGAAGATATATGAGGAAGATATTGTGGAATTAAGAAACATTATTTGACTACTGGTTGAATGTGGGAGATGAGGGAGAATAACGAGTTAAGGATAATGATGAGGTTGTAAACCAGGGAAAAATTTCCCTTGAAAGAAACAGAGAAATTTAAAAGAGGAGTGTTTTTTTTTTCCTGCGGGGGTGGGGGTGGGGGATGGGGGGGAATTAACAATACTGATAACTAGCATTTGTATAGCACTTTAAGGTTCACAAAGCACTTCGTATGTTATTTTATTTGATCCTCATGACAACCTTGTAATGTAGGTACTATTATTATCCCCATCTTACAGATGAGGAAACTAAGGCTAAGACAAGTTAAGGGAATTGCCTAGGGGTCACACAGCTAGTATCTGAGTCAGAATTTTAACTCAACTCATCCTAACTCCAAGTCACTTAATCTATGCCCTGTCATTTAACTAATGAGCTCTGATGATAGATCCAAAGTATAGAATGAGATACATTTTTGGACAAGGCAAATGTATGGATTTGTTTGACTTGACTTTGGCTATTATTTCATGGATTATGATTTTTTCTTTTTGATGGAGAGGGAAACTTGGATGTGGTGATGGTGGTGGGGGGAGAAGTAAGTAATAGTGTTGTCTAGAAAAGGGAGGATCCCAAACTGTTATTGAAGCATATTTAAAATGTTCAGAAGAGAACAAAAGGATTTCAGAGGGAAATACAGGCAAGCAAAATGGTTTCAAAAAGTAGCATGTTGAGTTTGTTTTATACATTTAAAAATCAGTTCACAATAAACAAAAATTAAAAAGATACTTAGTTGTGTTTTAGACATGTTGATTGAGATGTCCATGGGGCTTTCACTTCAGAAAATCCAATAAGCAGTTTGTGATGTGGGACTAGATCTGAGAAGAGATTCTAGGACTGATTATATAGATCTGGGAATCACCCGCTGAAATAAGAATTCAACCCAGGGCAGTTATGTGGTGCAGTGGATAAAGCACTGACCCTGGATTCAGGAAGACCTGAGTTCAAATCCGGCCTCAGACACTTGACACTTACTAGTTGTGTGACCCTGGGCAAGTCACTTAACCCTCATTGCTCCACGCAACCCCCCCCCCCAAAACAAACAAACAAACAAACAAAAGAATTCAAACCATGTGAGCTGTAGAGGCATCCAAGTAAGAGAATGTAGAGAAAAAAGAGGAGAGAGCCCAGGGACAAAGCTTAGTGTAAACTCAGAGTTAGCAGGAATGATATGAATGATGAGCCAGCAAAAGTGACTGAGAAGGAATGCTAGAAAGGTGGAAGGAAAATCAGGAGGAAGTAGAGTTATGAAAAGTCATAGAAAAGAAATTATCCAGGAGAACAAGAAGGCACAGACAAATGAACTTACTTGCCTTAGCACATACAGATAGAAAGCAGCATCACTGCAATCTGAACCCAGGTCTTCTGAATTCAAATATGGTATGTTTTCACTATTTAATGCTATCTTTCATAATAGAATCATCTAATTCACAGTATTCAAAGAAACCTGTTGCCTGTAATTTAAAGACAATTTATATACCCCAGCTAGGATAGAGTTCCAATGGATAGAGTTTCAGATCTGGAGTCAGGAAGACTCATCTTCCTGAGTTCCAATCTGGCCTCAGAAACTGAGGCTGTGTGACCCTGGGCAAGCTGCTTAACCCTTTTTGCCTCAGTTTCCTCATCTGAAAAATGAGCTGGAGAAAGAAATGGAAAACCACTGCAGTTTCTTTGTCAAGAAAATCCCAAATAGAATTATGAAGAAGCAGACACAACTGAACAACGTTATATCCCTATTTTCTATAGGGGAAAATAGTATTCACACACATTGCTAATATACATATTTCTACCTAAATATTTGTAACAAATGCTTTCAACTACTTTAACATTTTGGAAAATCTTGAAAATGTGCATCTCAGAATGTAATAAAAAAATTTTAAAGCACGTAACTCAGTGGGTCAACACAAAGAGCACATTGTACCAATATATTTATGTATTGTATAAGATCCTGGGTTCAAAGGGCTACACTTTTATGTTGGTTTTATTTACATGTGAAATTTTTTCCAAGTGATACAGGGAAATGGATACCATATGTTTCCTAGCTATTTTATTCTGACAGGAACCATTAAGAACACTACATGGAAATGGATTCTGTCTGTGCCTTATGAAAATATTTCTTGCTACAGAAGGGTCTAGACATTGCAAAAGAAGCATCAACATTTTGATTTTGTTGTCACTCTCCTTATTCACAAATCTATTACTCTGTCTGAAGCTAAAAGTGAAACATTTTTTCCTATTATATCCTTTGGCTTGATGAAGAAAAACGTGCAAAGTAACAGCCAGTAGTTGTTGATATTAAAATAGACCTTTTTTTGAGCTCCATTCTTCACAAGAGTGCTCAGATTTGTTGCTTCTTTACATATGCTACAATACCCCAACAACAACAAAACCCCCCAAACCCTAACGTTGATTTCTTTTAAACTGGGCAAAGATTGAATAAACTCATAGTTAACTTTTAAGTGCAATTCAAGATAAATGTACAGAAAGCTTGGTCCTCTCCTTTTTTAACATCAATCTCCAATATGTCTGTTATAAATTTCAATTATTCAAACAGAATACAACTTAATTGTTTAGAATATACAGAAACAGAAGACCAATTAACCACTTTCTGCAGTCTTCCCAGAAATTTTTCTTAGAAATTCCAAATTATTTTTGGAAATAACACAATAATCAAACTACCACAAATTTGTTACAAAACAAAATTGTATATTTTAGTGGAGAAATATAAAGTCCTTGAGGACATAAACTGCATCTTCTGTGGCCTCCTGTAGTGCCCAGATTAATGTTTTGCACATTAAAAACAAATAATAAATATCTATTGACAAAACGAATTTGTGTAAGGGGTAAAATTCTAGCTATACTGCCTAAAATATCTAATGAGTGGTCGCCAATAAATTATAAGCTTTAGTAAGAGTTAGATTTTTAAGCATTTATTAAGGAGAATAAGAATTTGGTGAAGAGAAAGAGAAAGGCCTAGATTCATCTATCTATTAAAGAGAGAGAGCATTCCTAGCTCCGCTCTCCACCAGAGTCCATACGAAAAGAAAGCGAGTCAGAGCACCAGCCTCCCCCTTCTTCCTCCCACAAGCAAATGTCACTTCCTGATGCCAAAGAAAAGACGCATGGTCTTGCCCTCAGAGACCTTCACCTCATGGTGGAGCTTTTCTACAGTAAGTCTCCAGCAGGTGGCATCATTCTAATCGTTACATTTGGCAATTCTTGACCTGAGTGAATTTGTTCAATATGTATGTCTGTCTCTATTCTTATTGAATTTTTTTATATTTAAAAATCACAATCAGTTAAACTTTTCTTTCTCATGTCCTCCCTTCTCCATCCTGCCCCAAACCTCACTATCTCAGATAATTTCTGTCTGTTACATTCTTGTTTTTTTATTATTATTATTTTTTTTTAGTGAGGCAATTTGGGTTAAGTGATTTGCCCAGGGTCACACAGCTAGTAAGTGTTAAGTATCTGAGGCTGGATTTGAACTCAGGTCCTCCTGACTCCAGGGCCAGTACTCTATCTACTGCGCCACCTAGCTGCCCCCTCTGTTACATTCTTGAAATCAAATGCAATGGATATTCTATGGTAGGTCCAAGATGCAACAATTCTCTTGTTTAGATACAATTTTCTTACAGGGCATAACCATCTATTTTGAATCTGGCCTATGAGTATCGCTCTGGGGAAAAATATATGCAGATTAATGATACTATGTAAATATGCACTTAACACAAAGGGTGACTAGTGAGCATATTTAAAAACTTAATGACTTAGAAATGAGTGCTGCACTAAATATATGCTAATAATTCACATTTGTCTAGCATGTCAAAGTTTGCAAAGTGTTTTTATAACTTCTATCTTATTTAATCCTTAAAACAAACATATGCTATAGATAATGCATTCATTTTTTTCCATTTTGCAGATGAGTAGATTGAAGTTCAGACTTTCCAAAGCTCCTAAAACTATGTAGTGGAGTCCAAACTTGAACCCATTTCTCCTGACCACAAAGCAAGGTAATTATTGGTAAACTATTGAAAGACAGTGGGTGGGACACATGAAAAGTTAAAGCAGATATTTAGGATAATCATATAGGTCCAACTGAAAACTGTCCTACATTATATACATCATACAAATGTATACTTTATTCTATATGACTCATGCTGGAATACAATACTTTCTTCTGAACCCTTGACTTTAATCAGCTGTCTACAAGTTTATAATTATGAGACTACATTAATTGCTGACAGAGGAAAATTATCTGGCTCATGAGACTGATAAAATAACATTTCCTTATGAAGATAATGTGCAGTTTGCTACTATAAGTGTGGGTCTTATTTTCAAGCCTTGATGCCAGTGTTGGCTGCCAAAAATGCCCATTCTTTGCTGTCATCTGTTTATATTGCCATTCTAATATGAAATGTGGGCTTTTATATTTGAAAACTAGCTTTGGAAGTCAAAAGAGAAAAAAATATAGGCTTCTAAGTTTTATTTCAATATCAAGCAAATTTTGGTTTCTAACACAAACAAAAAATTGATTTATACAGAATTCTTTACCAAATTCAGTTCCTATCCCAAACAGAGGCATAAGAAGGAACAATATATCATTTCATGCTACAGTATATAGCAGCATTTTAAAAATATCTACTCAGAGGGCCTTTGGGAATCTAAGTTCTTGTGAATGCTTTTTATTCTGAGTTTTGCATATTTTCTTCTATTTGAACACCTAAGTCTGTAACAGAAGTTAATGCAAGTTTTAAGAGTGAGTCCCAGGTGGGGCAGCTAGATGGCACAGTGGATAGAGCACTGGCCCTGGAGTCAGGAGTACCTGAGTTCAAATCCGGCCTCAGACACTTAACACTTACTAGCTGTGTGACCCTGGGCAAGTCGTTTAATCCCAATTGCCTCACTAAAAAAAAAAAAAAAAAGAGTGAGTCCCAGGTTCCCAAAGCTTTTATAAATAGACTTCAGTGCAAACTCCTCAGGCTCTGAAGGAAGTGGTAAGTGGCTTATACCTTTATCTGACAACAGGAAGGGGAAGATAGAGCCCATTGGGAAATAGGTCCTGTTTAATGCTCCCATGCCTGAGGACTAGATAGTAACCTTAAATTGAAGATGACTTGGGCTACCTCTTGATCCAGGAATGGGGTCCAGAATTTTGTGGTAGAAAAGGAAAATCTGTATTAACATACCTGTGGAAAGGGAAAAATCTAAGTGAATCTCCCCTTGAGCCCCTGCAACATCTGCTATTTTCCCTTTATTCTAGAATCTGAAAGATGGAAGATGAAGGCTCAACCTCAGCTACCCAATTTGGTTTTCTTAGAAAAGAAGATTGGAAGATGGCTATGATTGAAATTCACTAAAAAACTCCTTTAGGAGGGGTTTTGAAGAGTAGGAAAGACTTGGTGAGCACTACTTGTGTTCATTTTCTTCCTCTGTTCCCAAAGACTTCAGGGATCAACAGATGAGGAAATCCTGAAGTGTTAGTAGGAGAGGGAAAAGAAAGGGGATGCGTGGTTGGGATGGATTTTTATTTATCATGGAATAAAATTTTATTTAGAAAACATCAACCAATGATCTGATCACAACAGACTGTCTAATTGACATAGGAAAAGTTATTTGAATTAGATTTAGAAAATGTTTACCTTTCAGTGGCTAACAGGAAGAAACAATAAGTAATAAATGGTAATCTTATATGTGTGAATTCTTGGCTTTTCCCATTTCCTACCCCCTTTAAAAACCTGCTAAGACAATGTTCCTGACTTCTGTCTATATCCTTTCATTATGAAAACTTCCACAGGAACTGAATTACTTGAGTACTAATTATAAAAAAATGTTTTTCAGTCATTTTATACTCTTTGTGATACCATATGGGGTTTTCATGGCAAAGATAGTAGCATGCTTTGCCATTTCCTTCTCCAATTCATTTTACAGATGAAGAATTGAGAAAAAATAGGGTTAATAGGGTTGAGACATGAATGCATTGTAGGTAGAATTCTGAACTGATCTAACCATTCTGGCAAGCAATTTGGAACTATGCCCAAAGGGCTATAAAACATGCCTACCCTTTAACCCAGCAATACCACTACTAGGTCTATATCCTAAAGAGATTAAAAAAAACAACAAAAAAGAAAAGGACCTAAATGTACAATAATATTTATAGCAACTCCTTTTGTGGTGATATAAAATAGAAATTATGGGGATGTCCATCGCTCGGAGAATAGCTGAACAAATTTTTGCACATGATTATGATGAAATACTATTGTACTATAAGAGATGGTGAGTAGGATGCTTTCAGAAAAACCTGAAAAGGCTTCCATGAACTTATGCAAAGTGAAGTGAGAAAAACCAGGAGAACATTGTACACAATAACAGCAATACAGTATGATCAACCATAAATGACTTAGGAATTCTCAGCAATACAATGATCCAAATTCCAAAGAACTTGATGAAAAATGCTATCCACCTCCAAAGAGAATATTATGATGCAGCCTGAATGTACATTGAAGCGTTTTATTTTCTTTATTTTTCTTGTTTTTTTAAAATGTTTTCTTTCACATGACTAATATAGAAATGTTTTGCATGACTGTACATGTATAACCTATATCAAATTGCTTGCCTTCTTAATGGTGGAATGGAGACTAGGGAGGAAAGAAGAGGCTTTTGAATTTAAAATGAAAAAAAAAGATAAAAATTGCTTTTCCATGTATTTGGGGAAAACATTTTTAAAAGTAAGAGTTTAAGGACTTTGGGAAAGAAAGATCTTAAGGAGAAGCAGATGTTAGCTCGCAACTTCTACTCTTCTTCTCATCTGGCCAACAGAACAACAATGCTAACATCTGTCTTGGTCAAACATATTTATCAACCAGTATGACTGGCCAGAGAGCAATGCAGGTGCGACTACTAATACAGCAAAGAAAATGAAGAGCAGGGACTCTTACCAGAGCAAATTAATGTGAGTATCTACTAGGCCTTAGCTTAGTCTTAAGGTATTCAAGAAACAGCTGTATTTAGTTGCAAGGAATATCTAGAAAAATGAAACAGGGATAAGTCCTGGAATTGTGATTTCAATGGTAATGGAACTCTAAGGAGAGGAAAACCACTCTCCCAATACAGGTCAGCAAAGAAAATAGAAATGAAACTACCACTCTACTTACTCTGCCAAGAAGTATCATGCAAGAACCTTCCTCTAACCCATTATTAAATAGCCTCCCTCCTGCTTTTCCTATCATCCTGGGAACTAAAGGAAATCGGTTTTAGAGAGGAATGTACAACCTTCCTTCCCCAAAATGAGACTTAGTAAAATGGAAGAGAGAGGTTCAGCTACAGTAGGTTATTGTCATCTTTCTACAGGAGATCAATTTAATTTCTTTAAGACCCTGGATCTCATCAAACCCTGGTGAGCTGAGAAAACAGATAATAGGAAGCAAGAGTTAGTGGAGGAGCACAACTATGTTGTGCCTTCAGAAGGCATATTAACATCAAGAATACAATAATCAGAAGAGATATTGATAAATATAGATTAAAAACTGAATGAAGAGAAGAATTTAACAAACAATTGAAAGAAAGAGACATCCCAATGGATAAGTGCTTTATGGCAAAGGAAACTAAGTTAATATTCTTTGAGAAAAGTAAATATGAGATTACAGTGAAGAAACTTCATGAATATTCATATTGGTTCAGAAAGCAAGCAAAGAATTAAGTGAAAATATCAGAGGAATAAAAATAGAAGTTAAAGTTTTTAAGAAAGAAATCAGGAACTTGAATAAAAGATGATCAAATTTAGAACAAAAGACAAAGACTCCATAACAATGGATGCTCTGAGGAAGAATGGTAGAACTGGACTGCAGAATGGAGAGGCAGAAGAAAAAATAACAGAAGAAAATTAAACAAAAACAATATCAGTGGACACATGGGAGCTTGACCATTCAAGAATACTGAACATGAAAACAGAAGATAATATAATGCTGAAATAGTCTAATAATTATAGGAATTGCAGAAAATCATCAGGAAAAATGAAAACCTAAATACCATGCTTTGAGAAATCAGGCAGAAAAATTACCCAGAAATTTTGAAAGCAAATAGCAATGTAAATATATATATATAGAGAGAAATAAATGAAAGAAATTATAAGAAAAACAAGGAACATCATAACTGTAACAAAATTTTTCAGGCAATAAGATTAAATTTTCTTTCCCATTCAAGACTAAACTAGAATAGCACAGAATAGCCTATATATACTGGAAATCAAAGGAAAAATTTGGAAGTGAAAAAACTGGAACACAAATAAAGGTTGCTACTCCCCAAAAAGCATATCCTGCAAAACTGAGCCCACGCAGCCTATTTGATCATAGAAAAACTGCATGTTTGGCAAAAAGGAGGAAAAATGAATTAGTTCTTCAAAAGAATCAAGATGTAGCAATATCAATATCTAAAGTAACTAAAGAGAAGAAAGTTAAGTTCTTTGAGATAGTAATAAAAAATGAAGAAAGAAATGCTTATTTTCATGTGGTTAGGGCTAGACAAAGTCATGAATATGGAATGGGAGGGTGTATTTTGTTTATTTGATTTTCTTTAAGGAAAAAAGCACATTGTCTTGAAAGACGTTGAGAAATCAAAGGGAGTAGCAACTAACTAAAGAATCTATGGATTAAAGGACATAATGAGGAATTTCAAGAGGATAGCAGGTGAAGGACGTGGATATTTCAGGGGCAAATTCATTCATTCATCAGTAAGCTGACATTAAAGGTGATGGGATAATATAGACTGAAGGTGGGAGAGGAACAAGTTAGATGGGAAGATACAATTTTTAAAAAATTATCAGAACTAGATAAGGAAAGTCATGAGACACTTTCATTCCTTCCCCACACACACATTTAGGGTGACAGGAGGATAAAGGGAGATACCTGTAGAATGAATCACAAAGGGAGATAGGTACCACCAGCAGAAAGGTATAAAAACAATGTAACCTCACAGTGTAGTAGAGAATAAGACAGATATTTTTGCAATGAACAATGCTGGGAGGTGACAATACTTAAAGAAATCAACTTGTAAAATATGGAGTCATTCATGTCAATACTAATCTTAGCTAGGGATGTAAGGGATTGATTATCCCTTACATCCAAAGGGAACAGGGCTCTGAGAGGGTGATATATCAAAAGAGATGTGATGATGGAAAAGACAAAGAACAAGAGAGGTCTCCCTGAACTCAAGACAATTGAAGACTCCCCATAGCACATTTATGCCTCCATAAAAATTTAATGTTCATTAGAGAAGAAGTTATAAATGTAGAGGGCCCCATATGTAGTAAGACCATATGTGCAGCAATGGCTGTCCCCTAGACTATAGCATGGGTTTTTCTTTCTGTGACTTGAAGGGAATTAGAATAGACATCTCTAGCCTCTTCCTCCCTAACTCTTTTACTAGAAAGATTTTCATTCTTGTCAGGAAGGGAAACAGGAAGTTGGAGCTGGAGGCTATTCTATGTAGAGAGAAGGGATAATCAGATGGAATTATATCTATCTGTTCTCTTTAAATATAGTTAGTTTGGGGGATATGATCAGGTTCAATCTAACTTCTGATCACTGTGTAATTACTGGGGGAAGGAGGACTCCAAGTTCTATATCCAAGATGTGACAACTTTACTACCAAATGCCAGTTCCACAATAAACATGCATAATATGAATAGCAAAGAAATTCTTTTGTCCAAATCACAGCAAAACAGAAATCAGGGAAGGTATATATAAGAGAACATATATACCAGACAATATAGAGTGAAGGAACTCTCCCACTGGGAGAGAGATATCTCAACCAAGAGAGAGAAAATTCTAGATCTCATCCAAGGGGAAATTCCTCAAAGTCCCTAGTGTGACAAGCTAGAGGTAAAGACATCATAGAACCTACCAGCTCCTCTCATGTCTTCCCAGATGTTTTTCCTTCAGTAACCTGAAGTGGGGTTGGCCTCTTCCATTTTCTGCCTCAAGAAGGTTGGAAGTCAGAAACACCAGAAGAGATTTGATGCTTGAGGAAGATTTAAAGCTTGAAAAGTCCCTAAAAAGGACCTAAGAAGGATGGAGCTCTCCCATTCTCATCAACTCATCAACTTCTCATTCAGGGCAAGGTATCTATCTCCAACAATAAGGAGAGAGTTCCATACCAATGGGCTTTGGGACAGGGGTTACATAAAGTAGTCTAAAAAGTAAAAGTAATAAAGGGTAGATAACAGCACTTATTTGGAAAAGTACATTAAATTTCCTACTAGTTAAATAGAAGAATGGATGAGGTTGAGGGAGCTATAGGAACTGGAAGGATTGGGGAATGAGGAGAAGAGAGACAGAAGGAGATAGAGAGACAGAGACACAGAGAGAGAGAGAAACAGAGAGAGAAATATAAACAATAAAAATAAGCCCAAGGAGTTTGGAATTTGTCATGGTAACAAAGGAAAAGGGAATTAGTGGGGAAGGAAAAGAGATTAGGTTAGTAAAACAACCCCCAGCAATTAAGTGCTGACTTAAAAGAAGAGAAACAAATATACATTTACTAGAAGAAAGAACACAAATTTGAGAATTGTGACTAAATATGAATGGATTAAATTCCCCAATAAAAAGAGATTGGAAGAATGGGTTTAAAAATATAACAATTTGCTTCAGATAATAAACACATTTAAAATATGAAAACAGAGTGAAAGATGAGCGTATGGAACAAAATTTATTGTGTTTTAAGGAACTCTAAATATCAGGAATTGCATTCATGATATCAGATAAGGCAACAATAAAATTTAATAATGTCAAGACTTCTGGCAAGAATATCTAAATGAAAGATTCTAGCTAAGACTATTCCCCTCAGGCAAAATGGAAAACATTACCAAATGAAGCAAAGGATCAACAAACCAGAGAGATTACAAGTGATGTAACTCACACACACACACACACACACACACACACACACACACACACACACACCCCACCACCACCAACAACAACAATAACAACCAAGGAAATGATATGAGCCCCACATTTGAGCCAGAAGGAGTACCCGATCTGGTTCTTGATGGCCTCATTAAGAAATGTTGGTGGAGGCAGGTACAAGAGACTAGGATTTCTGATTTAAGGCCCCTGTCCCAGTTGAGAATCCCATTCCAGGATTTCAGTAAGAGAAAAACCTGGGCTCAGCTATCCTGTCTAGGACTGTGGGAAGGAATATATCCTGACTTTGGTTCAACATTCTAGTATATGACTGCAGCAATGGGCAGTGCATAGATACTATGATCTCAAACTCAGTTGCCCTATCTGAGACCATGACCTCTGTTTCAGTATCCCAAACCAAGACTTTGGAAGGCACAGAGCTAAAAACCTATTAACAGTCAGTCTAGTGGGCTGCACCATCCTGGCTGAAGGCTGAGAGCTCACTGTTGTTGCTTGCCACTCTCTCCAACCAACCTTAGGGACTGGAATGACAATAATTTCAGCAATTTCAGAGTCAGGAGAAGTTCAAAAGAAAAATGCCAATAGGGAATCTGCACCAGCCATACCCAAAGAAGAGATCTTGAACATTCTATTAACCTGACTTTCTTCCTGTCAACCCTAACCTCGATTCCCCATTCCATTTATTGGATTACCTTTTTAATATGCTCCCTAAAATTACATTTAAAACACACTTGTTCATTTTAGATATCTTCTTCCCATATTCCATCTTCTGCCTTTCACAGAGACTCTGTGTCCACCATCCCAAGGTTAACACAATTTCTGGCTTGAGAGAATTGTACCTTCTCTTATGCCTAACCTCCCCAACTCATTGATCCTACTGGGGGTTTTGGAATACTTCCAACTGTGTGCCTCTTCCACACTCCCTCAATAGTTTCTCCTTTGAAGTTCATGCTATATCAAATATATTGCCCAATCCAGATCTTAGCGGCTATTATATATTGACTCCCACAACATTCTTCTCTTTTTTTTCTCAATGAATTCAGTGCCTGGATTACAGTTTCCCTCTCCACCCCAAACTTTTTCCTTATATTAGGGGAATTATATTTTTGGTGTTCCATCCACCTCAGTTTCATATAGGGATAGTCATGTCCATATTCTTTTAGCCCATAGTAATCTGCTATCATTCCATTTCTCCCTGTGACTTCTAAACTTATTCTTAGTCCCCACACCTGATAAATATAAATGGGGTGGGGGTGATTTTGACCCCATTTCATTATATATTCAACTCTAGTCCCTCAGATCCATTCTCTATATCATGAACTGCCTACTGGAAATTTCAAACTGGATGTTCCATAAGCATTTTAGATTCAATATATACAGACCACAAGTCATTATCTTTTCCCCAAAACCACCCTTTCCCCAAACTTCCCTGTTTCTATTGAGGGTACCACCATCTTTCCAGTTACTTACATTCACAACCTCTACCCTCACTCTCCCATAAATTCAGTATGTTGCCAAATCTTGTTTCTATTTCAATAACCCCTATTACCTTCAATCCCTTCATTCTACTCACCTAGCTAGTTTTATTCTAGTTCATGTCTCCATCAACTTAATCACCACCTAATTGATCTCCATCCTTAAAATCTCTTCTTACTGAAATCCATCTTTCACACAGTCAACCAAAGATTTACCTAAAGTGAAGGTCTAGCCATATGCAGCAACCTCCATATCTCCTCCCTTCCAGTGGCTCTCCATAACTCCTAAGATGAAAGTTTTTTTTTTATTTTAAAGACCTTCAAAAATTGGCCCTTTCCTAACCTTACCATGATTATTCATTACTTCCCTCTACACATTTTACCAGCCAGCTATCCTGATCTGCTTTCTGTTTCTCACACATGATGTTCCTTCTCTTTAGTTCTTTTATACTGGCTGTCTCCTTTACCACCTTAATTTCTACCTCTTGAAATCCCTGGTTTCCTTCAAAACTTAATTCAAGTGTCACCTTCTAGATGGAGGATTTTTCTGATTTCATTTCCTTCCCTGCCCCTACCTCAATTGCTAGTTCTTTCTCTTTGAAAACTACCTCATAATCATTTTGCAGGTAGTAGCTATATACTTATTTTAGATATCCATCTTGTCTTGCCAAAATGATTATTGTGATCATAACATAGTGTTTTCTTAATTCTACTAATTTTATTCTATATCAGGATGATGATTACAAAGGGGAGATGAAGAATAAGAGTGAGAAAGGGCAACCCCCAGTGATCTGGGTCTTGGATGGGAAAAGTTGAAGAGGGGAGAAAAGTGTGATTAGATCTTTACAACTATATATTCTAGTGTTCATTTAATTCTCTTTCTGTACCTGCCTTATTTTTCCTTGTGGGAGAGTAAACATGATAATAAAATATGATGGAGGGAAGATCAAGTCTAGTAATCATAATAATTAATATGAATGGAGTAAAGTTTCCCATAACATGGGGGTAATTGGCAGAATGGATCAGAAAACAAAATCCTAAAATAGGTTGGTTACAAGAAACAGACTTGAAACATAAAGATTCACATGGAGTTAAAATGAAGAGTTGCAATAGAATTTATTATGTTTTAACTGAATCTAAAAATTTGGGAGGACACTAGAAATAGTCATGGTTAAAAAAAGTCATTAGATAAACCATATTACCCTTAAAGGAACTGTAAACAATGAATATACATTTGTGCATACATATATGTACATATACACACAGAAGAACCTTATGACATAACATATAAGTATTTTGCATAATGACTTTATCATCCCTAATAGATTTATATGATCTTTGAATTTAATGAGCATGTCAACTATGTCTTTATCCAAGATAAAATGGTTAAACAGCACAAGTTCAGGCACAGATTCCTTGGGGGACTCTTTCTGAGATATTGACAGTTAGGTAACATAGAATATAGAGTGGTGGACTTAAGAGTGAGGAAAATCTGAGGGATGGAAATTAACAAGAGATAAAAAGGTAATAAAGAAAATTGTTAAAAATTATTACATGTAAATATATGTTAAATAAATGAAAAATAAAATGGATAGTTACAGATCCATTTGAGTATCACAATGTATGCGACATTACTTCTACAGCCAGTCCCAGACTAAGTTGCTAATGAGGTTGTTTGTCTGACTTCTGTCTAGTTCCTTGAAGGACTTTTCTTCTCTGAAGTGGATGGAGCCGAGACTTGAGCCAGGCAGGACTCCCAGCCAGGTGTCATTTCCCTTATAACATATGATCTCCATGCTGCTCAGAAGGTAGAGGAAAGATGGCCATACATCATTGCACCTGTGTATACTTGCATGAGCAGAAACTGTCTCTATCTAAAAGCTTCTTTAATGGCTCAGAAAAGACTGAAGAATAATCAATGTGTCTTAAATGTTAGGTCATTGAGTGAGAGCCCACTGGGGCTGGAAGGGACCTTATGGATTATAAGGGCCAACCTGCCTCTGAGATGAAATGCTACCTACAGATTGGGTTCTTTACTTTTTTGGGGGGTCACGAGCCCCTCTGATGGTCTGGTGAAGCCTATGGACCCCTTCTCAGAATCATCTTGTTAAATAAAATAAATACGTAGTATTAAAAAAAAAGAAGGGCAGCTAGATGGCGCAGTGGATAGAGCACCGGCCTTGGAGTCAGGAGTACCTGAGTTCAAATCCGGCCTCAGACACTTAACACTTACTAGCTGTGTGACCCTGGGCAAGTCACTTAACCCCAATTGCCTCACTTAAAAAAAAAAGAAGAAGAAGAAATAGGAAAAAGAAATCTCATCCAAATTAATTACCAAAAAATGTATAAAATATCCAGAAGTCTATCTACCAATAAACATTCAAGACTTATATGTATACAAGTCCAAAACACTCTTTACAGAAACAAAGGAAAACATGACTAATTGGAGTGAGATTAATTTCTCATGGTTTCATTGCACCAATATAAAAAAATAACAATGGCACAAGCTAATTTACAGATTTAATGCTATATAAATCAAACTACCAAGGGACAAAATTATAACAAAATTCCTCTGGCAGAAAAAAATATCAAGAATATCAAGAAGATGGGGCAGCTAGGTGGCACAGTAGATAGAGCACCGGCCCTGGATTCAGGAGGTCCTGAGTTCAAATCTGGCCTCAGACACACTTAATCCCAATTGCCTCACAAAACAAAACAAAACTAAACAAAAAACAAAAAAAGAATATCAAGAAAATGATGAAGAAAAAGTATTCATGAATAAGGCATAACATTTTTAGAGTTCAAACTACATTTTAAATCAGGAATCATCAAAACTATATGATTCTCGGGGGCAGCTAGATGGCGCAGTGGATAGAGCACCAGCCCTGGAGTCAGGAGTACCTGAGTTCAAATCTGGCCTCAGACACTTAACACTTACTGGCTGTGTGACCCTGGGCAAGTCACTTAACCCCAATTGCCTCACTTAAAAAAAATTAAAGATAATAATTTAAAAAAAAACTATATGATTCTCCTTTAAAAAAACACAGAAGAAATATCCAATGGTAGGCCACAGTAATATTATAAAAATACACCTACAATATCAGGGGTGAGTTGGGCGAACACTCAAATAAAGGAGAAATAGCACTTCTACACTTCTAATTATATTATAAAGAAACGATCATCAAAGCTGGAGAGAAGAAATCATCATAAGCAAATGACTTCAATAACCCATTGTTTGAAAAACTTGAAAACATAAAATACTTAGAGAAGAATGCTCTAATTAACATGAATTGTTGAGGAAACTGGAAAATAGTCTGACATAAATTAGGGTTGGATCAACATGATACACTATGTGCCACAATAAATTCAAAATGGAGACTTTGACCTAAATATTAAAGGCAATAATATTTTTAAAAAGTAGAACAGAAAGAGATCAAGTATTTTTTTCATAGCTACGACTAGAGGGTGAATTCTTAACCAAGAAAGAAATAGAAGTAAGCCCCAAAGATAAAACAGTTAATTCTGATTACATTTAATGAAAAAGCGTGTGTATGAAAAAATTAATGTAACTTGTATAAGGAGAGAAATGATCAACTGTGAAAAAAAATTTGTATCAAATGTCTCTAATGATTTCCAAGGTATACAGACAACTAATGAGGAGGTTATTACAATAGTCTTGTCTGGCACATAGTGCTTAATAAATTTTTATTGAGTTGAATTAAAGAGATGATGGTGATAAGAAATTAATTAGCAGAATTACCAAGTACCATCATAGATATAATAAATATGATGAGCTTTTTACTACAGATAATATTCATGCAAAGGAAAGCTCTTTTAAAATATTTGTTTTTATTTAAATGAAGTAATCAACTGATCAACTTATTGGATAGAGGACTTGGAGTTACTTGGAGTTCAGGAATTCTGCATTCTAGTCCTGCCTTTGGTGTATACAGTAACTAGTAGAATGTGTAACTATGGGCAATGCAATCAGATTCAAAGACTATATGGTTCAGGGATATTTTTGACCTGGATTTATGGGTACAGTTTCTAAATGAGAAGGTCTCTAAATCAATGAAATCATAGGTTTGAATTTTTTAAAAATCTGGTAACCTTCATTATAATTTACCAGAAGTACTCCATGTGTACTATTTCTCAGTGATCTTGACTTCAATTACTGAGAAAATTCAAGAGCAGATCATTAAAGAGATATTTGGTGAACATCTAGAAAGGGAATAGGTAATTACAAAAAGCCAGTATGACTTCATCAAGAATAGATCATGGGCGAATAACCTGATTTTCTTTTTTTTTTTCAGAATTATTAAGCTCAGAATTGAGAATATCATAGTCTAAATTACCTAGATTTTACAAAAGTGTTTGATAAAGTATCTCACATTTTTATTGAGGTAAATATAGAGATATATAGACTAGAAAATAATATAATTAATAATATAATTAGGTAGATTCATAACAAGATGGATGACTATACTTAGAGAGTAGTTGTTGATGCTTCAATATCAAGTTATAAGCAAACTGGATGAAAGTCAGAGTCCCCAAAGATCTTGAGACAATAATGCATTAGGCAGAAAACTACATGAGATTTAATTTAGTGAGGTTCAAGGTAAAGTCTTACACTTAGATACAAAAAGAAACCATCTCCCCAAGGACAACATGGAGGAGGCATGATTAGATAGCAGTCTGTATAATAAAGTCCTGGTGAGTTTTATGAATTACAAGTGAGAGTAATATGATATGGCAGCCAAAAAAACTAATTTGATCTTGAACTACATTAAGATACATAGCTTCGGGGGTGGCTAGGTGGCGCAGTGGATAAAGCACCGGCCCTGGATTCAGGACTCCCTGAGTTCAAATCCGGCCTCAGACACTTGACACTTACTAGCTGTGTGACCCTGGGCAAGTCACTTAACCCCCATTGCCCTGCAAAAAAAAAAGAAAAAAAAAAGATACATAGCTTCCAGAAACAAAGTGACAGTCCCATTGTCCTCTATCTTCATCAGACTTTATCTGGATTATTGGGTTCTATTCTAAGCATGATAGATTAAGAAAAATCTTAATAAGGTGAAGGTATATGTATATCAATCATATATATATATATATATATATATATTACTGCTCTATCTACACACAGATTGATATACACAATATGTATGCATATGTGTATGTGCAGTTAGGGTGGGAGGCAATGGAAAGAATTCTTACTTTGGCTGGGAAGCTCTACCAGGCAGAACATAGCTGGGGTGGGATGACTAGAATTTTGCCTCACAGTGCTAAATCTAGACAGCACCAAACTTAGAGAGCTATGCCAGAACCTACAGGAATTTCTCAGTATAGAAACAGCAGACCTTAGCATCTATTTAACAAGAATAATAAATTATAGTAGGAGCCAGATGGTACAAAATGCCTTGCTTCACTTCAAATGAAGACATGCATTCATGAATCATGATTCATGGGCCTACCCACTTTGTGGTACTTGTCTCAGGTGCTAAAATTCCTAGTTATTGCTCTGACCATAGGTGAACTCTGAAATATTGACCATTCAAGACATTTTGTTATGCTATGTCTCTTTCCCAAAGTCTTAATTTTAATCTTTATTTGATTCCTGGTATTTTATCTACTTGTTTGTTTTTGTTTTTACTACTGTTTTTCACTTTGAGAGAAGAGAATCTAGGACAGAGGATAAATTTATGGAGGGCTGAGAAAGGGGGGCAGTCAGTTTGTATCTGGGAGATGTAGAAATAAAGAGTATTGAAATGAGTAGACCCTGAAAACCAGTATTTCTTCTTCCTCTCTTCAGTAGAACAGAAAGGTTTAGAGACTACTCTAAGATTAGCCAGATTGTAAATGGGACTAAACCCCAGACCATATTCTTGACTAACAAATTAGGTGTAAACCCATGGGGATTGTTTGTATTAAGACCTTACAATAAATGGATTAGCAGCAATAATGGATAAAAATGAAGTTCTTACAGTTCAATCAGAGATATGACCTTCTTTTTATGTGATTTTCCATTAAATATTTATTTAAATTGAAAACAGAAGATTTATATATTTAGCATCATCAGCTATGTCAGTGTTTCCTATAAGGTTGTCATGTCAATTTATTATTTTAAGTCCTGGCTCAAGGCCTACAGAAATCTTTGGAAACCATAGATTTCAAATTTATAAGTTCTAGGTTCGTCACAACATTGGCAAACACTTGGGAATAAGCACAACAGAATTGCCAAGAGTATAAATATACCTCCAAGATGGCATTTGCTGAAAATCAAATAAACACTTATGGTTTCGCCATTTGATGTCATTTGGCCTAGTGAGAAGAAGTGTTTCTTGTTATGATCTACGTGCTTCAAAGTTCAGCTCAAATGATACCTCCTCCATGAGGTTTCTCCTAAATTCTCCAGCAGCTAGTGCCCTGAAGTTATTTAGTATTGCTTTTGTATATATCTTATACCTTTTTGCTCATGTATTGTTTACTCATAAGAAAATGTAAGCTCCTTGAGGGCAGGTTCTATTTAATTTTTTTTTGTTTTTGAATAGGCCATCTAGCACAATGCCTGATATATTGCAGGCATTTAATCAATGGTTTGTTTTGTTTTGTTTTTTAGTGAGGCAGTTGGGGTTAAGTGACTCACCCAGGGTCACACAGCTAGTAAGTGTTAAGTGTCTGAGGCCAGATTTGAACTCAGGTCCTCCTGAATACAGGGCCGGTGCTCTATCCACTGTGCCATCTAGCTGCCCCTAATCAATGGTTTGTTAAATTAAAAAATGAAAACTATTTGTGTGCCCATAGAACTGTCACACTATTAATGTATTTCAATGTATCTAAGTTTTTAGCCATGATGAATTTTGCATCAAATACTACCTTGCCCTGTCTTATGAGAAAAATGCATACAAGTTTAGCACTTACTTTTAAAAAATAATGATCAACTGAACTTATCTTACATTAAAATGAATGTGTATTTGAATATATGCAAGCTAACAAAATGATCTCCAAACTAAATTAAATTGAATATATTTCATCTGAATAACATATTCCATATAATTTTAATTTATAATTTCACAAAGTGAAATACAGTACACTACTTTTCTGGATTTTCAGGTCTAAGCAAGTATTAAGCAACACTTACACAGAAATCATCCTCTTCACTGAAAATCATTATTCTTTCACTTTTATAGCTTTCAATGACCCAGAACTTGTCTTTATTTGCTGAGTCCCATGGCTTTTAAGCTGGTCAAATTTTTGCAAGTCTACTCAGGCCCCCTACTAGACAAAAAAGTTCCATGAGATCAGGGACAATGCCTTATCCAAATTTTGTATTCTCCCTTACACTGAGCCTGGAACAGTGCATAGCACAGAATAGATTAAAAACAACAACAAATAAATGTTTGTGGAATGAGTGAATAATTCAGAGGCCTCTGAGCCTACCCTGCAGCTATGGTTCTAGAAAAATTATGAGGCAGGTGAAATTTGTCCTCAGGGCTTTTCAGCTTCATAGTTATATATCCTGTCCCTAATGGATGATATAACCTTGAGGTACTTGGCATATTTCTCCCAAGTAAAATTTCCTCCTGTAAGAAGAATGGAGACTTATTCACAGTAAGATGACAACAAATTAATGTATTACCTCTCCCTGGGGTAAAAGCCTTAAAATCTTATAGTAAAATTTCAGCCAAATAATTAGTCATTGGGAAGATAATTATTAATCAGAGAGAGATTTTTAAGATTGGGTGGAGTCTTCCTGAAACCTTGACATCTCATATAAACCTACTCCAGCTTTAGGATATTGATTGACAATTGGATCTAGATGCATATTCTTGAAACTGGGCCTGAATATTCAATTTCCAAAGGTTAACCATGATATTTGTCACATATGTGTATATGCAGCTACATGTAGATTTGTGTGCGCATGCACATGTCTATACGCATACATATGTGTGTATAAATTATATATGTATAGACTCGTGCATATCACACATATACAAGTATGAAACTGTGCTGATTTTTATCTTTTTATCCTAGGCACCTAGTAAAGTCAAGTTTATATATATGTATATATGTATATATATATAAAGATGTATATGTACATATATATCAATATGGAGATACATATAAATAAAAGAATACATATAGATGATATAGATGTTAAATATTGAGTTTCTGAATGAAGGGCAGGTATTATAATACTTAGGGGGAAAGGTGCAAAGAAGTCCTACAGAATCATTTAATGAACAATGTATAATGATATAACATAATGGGAAGTAGGAAACAAAAATGGTTTAACAGGGAACTGAGACTCAAGAGAAGTACAAAAAGAAAAGTAAGCCCTTATTTATTTTCACTGAATTCAAGCTACCAGGACTGAGTAAACTTTCTCACAGGGCTGTGATAGCTGAGATATTGTTAAGAAAAGGAAAGAAGCTAAAGGACTAGAGTTGAGCAGATGATGCCCTACTTTTCATAAGGAAAGTGGATACTTCAAATTATAGGCCTGTTAACTTCAAGTCTTGGCAAGATTCTAGAATGTATAATATTTAATATTTAGAGAATGAAGTGGTGATCACCAAAAATCAGCAGCAGCAAACAAGGAGAGGGGATAGAATTCATTTTCTCTTTTGATAGAATTGCTAGATTGGCTCCTTATTATCTCTGCCCCTTCTGTGATTTCATCACCTATGGTGGGTGGGAAACTTCCCCCCTCCCCTAAACACATTCATTTTTAATTGTGTCAAACTAGTGTTTTTTGGTAATGTTCTGGATGGAAGGTTAAAAAGTCTTTGCTTTGTAACTACCAATAAATGCACCAGGAGAAATTATTTGGAAGCTTCTGTTTAGCCATCTACCTTGGTAATTGAGAGAAGATTTTATTAAATAAATAGATAAATGAAATTTACTTCTGAATCACTGAAAGGATTTGGGTTTAAGATTTAAGGAGTTTGTCTATCACTATGAAGTTCTACTGTCCCTACAGCTTATTTCTTATCCTCTCTTCACTCAAGTGATTTATGCATCTAGTCGTTCAGTGGCTCAACTTCAAGTCAGGTGATCTCTTAAAAGGAGAGGTCATTTTCAGTTTCAAATTGAGACTCTGTAAACAATAGATGGCATTAAAGAATTCATATCATTCTTACTATTAAAAAAGTTTAAATAAAAAATTAGTTGAATTTAATATATCTATCAATGTTATTTCTGACCCAAACCAATTCTCATCACAAGATCTAGAGTAATAAAACCAAAAAATACTAACTACTTTCACAAATTCAAATAAACGAATGTCAAAAAAATTTTTTAATAGTCCATATGATAATAAGATCATAGACTTAGAGCTGTAAGAGACTTTAGAGGTCATCAAAACCAACTTCCTTTTACAGATGAAGAAACAGAGGTACCAAAAAGTTAAGTGATTTGATCAGGATCCAATGGTTATTAAGTGAGGAGGTATCTGAATCCAAGTCTTCTTGACTCCCCCTCTAGCATTGTATTCACTCTTCCCCTCTGCACAGTAATCTATCTATCTATCTATCTATCTATCTATCTATCTATCTATCTATCTATCATCTATATCAGATTTATAGAAATCCTTTAACTATGAATATTGGTAGTACTACAGGTAAAGAACCTTAATTTATTCACTGCTAAACCTGATACAAATAATCTGAGTTTAATTTCAAGTCTTTTTTCACCCATGGATTTAAGGATTCAAATAGCTACCATGGAGGTTCCAGATTTAAAATGCTCTCAAATCATCACATGAAAGAATAACAAACATATCATAGCTCAATACTACACTCACACCCCACCAATCCCTTATTTTTTTTTTTTTTGCCCATCAGAGAGAGAAAAACAAAGAGGCTTAATTTGATTTACAGAGTGAAAAACAACACTGAATGTACTTTTTGTCAGAGGAGGGGGGCAGTGCAGGGAGGGGAGTTCATCCAGCTGGTTCTCATCTATGTGCTGTGATTCTCTGTTTAGTTTACACTATTAGACTCAAAAGCTTTGCTTTAATCTTAACTGCTACAGTATGCCTTATAGTAGATTCTATCATGTAGCTCCTTGATAGGGTTTCAGGCTTTGGCAAAGTCCCATCTTTCAAGCTGTCCATTACCATATGGGTAGTGAATGCATCCAACATTTTTTCATTGGCGCCTGGATCATTATGTCTTGTCACCAATGGTTTCTCCGATTTTCAGTAAATTGTTACATATACTGTGGTTTGGAGCTGATGAGATGATCTCCTACCTTTATAAATATATGGCCAATCCTCTTACATCCTCCCCATCCCTTCTCTTTGTGCTGATGACCTAACATCTGGGGGAAGGGAATGGGGAACCTTTGAGAGAAAAGCAGTGAAAGAATAAAATAACAGAAAGGAACAAGGGGAAGACAGCAGGCTGCCAGAAGCCTATACTCACTAAAGCAGATCTAGAAAAAGAGGCGAGGGAGCAAAAGAGATGGAAGGGTATACCTGATCTATCTTCATTCTGTGATTCACATCTCCGGCACAGTTCTGGGATGGTCTTGAGTGATGTTACCGAGTACTAAATGGGAAACCAGAAGAAAAAAGACATATGTAAATAATAGCAAAAAGGTAGATTAGTTTATTTGCTCAAATATTATCACAAATCAAGACAACAATAGTTATGCACAACTCCCTGTATGAAGAGGTTCAGATCACTTGGATGATTTGACAGAATCTTGGACATTATAAAAACACGGAGTTGGACAGAGAAACAATAGAGGTTTTGGTAGCCTGCATTCATTTCCTTCTAGAGTATGACCTGTGAAAATTATATTGCCTCTGCTTCTAATCCAATCTGGGTGCTGCTTAGCTTTGAGTATTTCTGTGTCTCCTGCTCCCACAGAAAATAACAACAAGCAAAAGGTTAGATGGGAAACATTCAAGAGTCACTTTAATTGACACACACAATAGAGAATTAGGGTACGCCATAGACTATCTGGACATCCATATTTGCACAGCTTTCTTAAACTGTCTTACTGTATAGCCTTAATCTGTGAGAGAAACACCACTGTAAAAGCAAAATAAAATCTTCAATAGCATGGAGGCTGTGGAACATTAACACCTATTTGAACTCTTTTCATAAACACATGAGGGAGGTTTCATATTTTAAACTAGTTATGTGGCAGGCAAGAGACTGGAATCCACAGTGACTGGCTATTAAGATAATGCTATATTCAATTCAGTTAACATTTTTTTTTCATTTTAAAAAAATATCTGCTACATTCAAGGAACTATGCTAGGAGCTGAATACACAAAGATGAACTAAAATATGGCCTCCACCTTCAAGAAGCTTACAAGCTAATGTGAATGAGGTATAAGAAATATACATGAAGAAATATAATGAGACAGAATGTAATAAATTTAAAGGAGAGATCAAAACCAAGTAGTCTGAGGAGGGAAACTATCACTTTTAGTTGGAGGGGGGAGTGGGCTCTCTGTGGGTGTGTGGGTATGTGTGTGTAGGAAAACTTCAGGAAGGAGGGAAAACTAAGTTGAGCCCTACAAGAAAAACTCTCAACAAGTAGAAATGAAAAAGTGAGTTGAATCTATATTATAGCCATAGGAGATAATATGAATAAAGACAGAAAAAGAAGAGATGAGATCATTAAATGAAGGTCACAGGAAGAAGCACAGAGGAGTGGTGTTTGGTCAGTAACTCCTCATGGGGAATGAGGCATCTGTTTGTTGACCTTAGAACATTTGAGAAGTTTGTTGTCTTTTTAGGGCATACATCTGAGCCATAACAAATAACCATCCAAGACTTATCAAAACAGATGACTACTACTGATATCTGGTGATTCATAGGGGCACACTTTATACTGCCAGAAGGAACACAAGAAGTACTGCCAACAATTACAAAGTGTTGGGGCACAGGCTGGGTGTTCCTTGTTGCTGTCCATTGAAGGAAAGGGTACTGAAAAGAAAAAAAAATTACCTGAGAAATAAACATTTGTTCTTTTTTTTGTGGGACAATGAGGGTTAAATGACTTGCCTAGGGTCACACTGCTAGTAAGTGTCAAGTACCTGAGGCCAGATTTGAACTCAGGTCCTCCTGAATCCAGGGCTGGTGCTTTATCCACTGTGCCACCTAGCTGCCCCCGGAAATGAACATTTGTAAATAACATAGGATCTGAGAATAGCATTTGGATTATTGGACTATGGCTTAGAATACAGGGAGGACAAACTCCTAGTCAGGAATGGAGTGCAACTAACAAAAACTGGCAAAAAATTTTAAAAATTATTTTGTCAGGTGTTTTGCAAATATGACCAAAAGGGTTTATAATTAAAAAGGATGGGGGGTTGTCTATGTTTCTCTATCAAGCTGGATAGGGTAGAGAGTAGATTTAGTGAAGAAGAATAACAGTTGAGACATCCAGAAGTTCACAGAAGACAATGCAAGAAAGGATGTAACAGAAATTTATACGGCCTCAAATTTCTATATAGGAATGCCAAAAGATTAGTTAATAAACTAGAAGACCTCATACAAGAAGGAAAAGTTGATCTCACAAAATATGTATCACTGAGACTTGAGAGGATGAATGAAACTCATGATTGGAATGGGGCTATAGAAGGGTGTACTTATTTAAAGAAACAGCACAGGTAAAATGGGGGGTGGGGTGAACAGCATTGCATATTTAGAAATATCATCATGAAGAAATCTAGGAACGAGAGAAATATGATGAAAAGCATTTGGATGAAAATCAAGGGAAAGAAATAAAATTACTTGTTGTTACTAGACCATAGAACAGACAACTGAGACAGAAACAAGAGACAGATGAGAAGTTTTGGAAATAAATTGACAAAGCCGAGTATAGAAGAATAATACAGAAGTGATGGGAGACTTCAATTATCTAGGTATCTGCTCTCTCTCTCTCTCTCTCTCTCTCTCTCTCTCTCTCTCTCTCTCTCTCTCTCTCTCTCTCTCTCTGTCTGTCTCTGAATCAGTCTGTCTCTTCCCTCCCATTTTCTCTCCCCTTCTCTCCTCTTTGCTCGAAGTAGATCATCTAACTTCTTGTGAAGGGCTTTTTTGTTTTGTTTTGTTGTTTTTTGGTGGGGCAATGGGGGTTAAATGACTTGCCCAAGGTCACACAGCTAGTAAGTGTCAAGTGTCTCATGCCAGATTTGAACTCAGGTCCTCCTGAATCCAGGGCTAGTGCTTCATCCACTGCGCCACCTACCTGCCCCTTATTTAATATCTTCTTAACTTCTCTTAATGATAATTGTATTCTCCAAAAAAATAGAGGAACTGAAAGATGAATTCTAAATCAGATCTATTGGGAAGAACCAGTTGCCATAATGGAAACTATGGGAACTTTTGGGGGGAAGTAACTATCTTCTCCTAGGGTTTATGATAAAGGCTACAAGGCAGAATAGTATGGCATACACCCTTAATATTGGGAGTACAGATTTCAAAGGTTTAATAGAAAGAATATATAGGACCCCACAGACTAAAATTCTATAAGGCAATTAACCCTGGAGGGATGGGAGATGCTCAAGAATGAAATTTTGAACCCTCAAAAGGAAGCAATTCTAATAATTAGGAAAAATTAGGAGTTAGCAGAAATACCTAAAATGTAAAGACAGGGAATTCAACAACCAACATAGATTTTTTTAAAAGATACATACAAAAAATAGAAGGAAAAACAGGTAATAGGGGATGAATATATGAGAATTACACAGTGCCTGAAAAAGGGTCAGAATCCACAAAGCAAAGAATGAGCTGAGGAAGGAAGGCCTAAACAAAAACAGGTGTGTGTGTGTTTTTTTTTTTTAAGTTGCATTGGGGGAAAGAGAAGGAAAAGGATTCTTGCATGGAGTAAATGTTGTGATGAAAAGTATCAACAGAAAGAAGGTAGAGCTACATTATTTTTATTTTGCAATAGTTTTTAATTTCACTTCCAAGATGAATGGTCTTTGTACTGAAAATAGCTGAACAAAAATGACTAATAGGAAATTTATATCTAAAATAATAAGGCAGTAAGAAAATGCCTATCTCTTTTGGATGAATTCAAGTCATTTGGCATAAAGGTAACTAAAAGAACTAGTGGGTGTGATTGCAGAGTCACTTTCTTTTATTTTTTAATTATTTATTTTCACTTCAAAATTATTTATTTTTTTTAGTCAGTCTTCTTGAAATTTAATTTCAATTATTTATTTATTTTGTTTTTGTAGAACCACTGTCAATTATATCTGGAAGAATGGAAAATAGACATTACAGGACTTGAGAAAGGCAAAGTACTGTCGGAATTTTCAAGGAAAAAAAAAAGAAAATATTCTGCAAACTATAGGTCAATGAGCTTGATTCCAATGTATTGTTAAAAAGCTGATGAAAAAACTTTTAGAAAAGAAAGCAAGGATTACAAAGATCCAGTATGACTATCAAAATCAGATCATGTCAGACAAATCTTATCTCCTTTTTGACAGGTTTATTAAACTGTTGGATTAGAGGATTGCTGTAGTGATAGCTTACCTGGATTTTAAAAAAGCATTTTATAGAGCATCCCATACTGTTCTCATGGAAAATACAATAATGTGTTCCATGACAATACAATATTCTGTTGAATGGCCAGACTCAAAGAATCCTTATTACTGGTTCAATGTTAAATTTGCTAGAGGTCTTCAGTCAAGTCTTCTAAGAAGCTGTGTTTGGCCCTGTGCATTTTTATCAGTGACTCAGATATAGATGATGTGCTCATCAAATTTTCTAATGACAAAAAAATTGAGGAGGGGTAGTTAATACATTAGGAAAACCCCAAAAGATCTTGATAGTTTTGAGCATTAAGCTCAAGGTAAGGAGATGAAATTCAGAAGGGACAGATGTAAAGCCCTATCTTGGTTTTGAAAAATCAACTTTACAGGTATAGGATGAAGGAGGAATTGTTAGAAAATAGTTTGTCCAAAAATATTTGGGAATTTTAGTAGATTATAAGCCCAATGAATTAACAGCATGTCAATGACTCCTCTCTCTCCCCCCAAAAAAAAAAGAAAGAAAGAAAGTAATACAATCTTGACTTGTATTAATGGATGCATAGCTTCAGGTAATGAGGGCAATATTGTCTCTGTACTCAATCCTGGTCAGATTTTGTCTGGAATATTTTGTATAGTTCAGGGAACTACAGTTTAAGGTGAACATTGATAAGCTGGGGAGTATCCAGGATTTCCTAGACAGACAAGGTCATCAAGATAGCAAAATAGCCTTGAGTTCATGTCAAATGAGGATGGGTTGAAGGAAGTAGTGATGTTTAGCATGATGAGGAGAAGACTTGGGTAAACATCTGGAGTGCTGTCTTGTGGAGGAAAGATTAGGAGTGCTCTCTTTGGTTCTTGAAGGCTGAACCAGGAACAATGGGTGGGAATTACAAAGAGGGAAATTTAGGTTTGATTTCTGGAAGGCTATAAAAAAATGAAGTGGAATATTCCAGGAAGTGGGGGGCTCCCCATCCTTAGAGGTCTTCAAGCAAAGGTTGGATAGACATTTTTTAAATATAATTTTAATTTCTTTGTAATACTGGTTCAACGATTTGACCACTAAGGGCTCTTTCAACTAGAAAATTATGTGATTCAGTGAAGAGGACAGCCATAGAGCACAGAGAAGAGCCTAGCTATCTCGAGTATACCATGTATAATGTGGATTATTCTGTGAAATTAATCTGGAAAAATGAATTAGAACCATTATTTTATACTTTATTCCTTATTTAATAGGGAGTGACTGAAATTTTTTAAGCAGAAGAGTGACATAGTCACTAGCATAGTAGTGTTGTGGAGAATCAATTTTAAGGAGGAAAGACTGGAAGTAGTGAGAAAGGTCAGGATTTCCTACAATTGTTAAGGTGAAAGGTGAAGAGGGCAGGGAGTTTGGAAAGGAGATAATGAATATAGATATTTCAAAGTGTGTTATTTAAAATTCTAAATCTGGGTTCTAATCTGTCCCCCCAGTTTTTGGGGGAAACTGACTAAAATCACCGATAAATGAGTTTAGGTTTTTAAGGGTTTATTGAAAGATAGTAAAAGAAAGAAAAAGATTGAGAACAGATTTCCTATAACCTGGCAATCCTAACCTTCCTAAACTCCCCCTTCTGAAGTCTTCTGCCACCACACCAATCTCTCCGACCAAAAGAGACAGAAGACTCTCCCCAGAGTCTGCTTCCTGCTTCAAGTTCCCCTCCCAGAAATGGGAGGTTCTTCAAGCTGATTGGCTAGTATCATTCAAATTCAGTGGTTCACTGGACCTGAAGGTGGTCTCAAGAAAGTTCAAAGTTTTTAGCTTCTGAGAACAATTACTTTCTTAAATACCCTTAAGTACCAGCCAGATGTGCTAACAATCTAGTAAGCAGTCAACAGTCAGTCACCTTATTCAATTCAACCAGTTTAAAGCAGTCTCCAGGTGGGCCCCTGAGTACCTGCTAAATATCATCTATCACTTTCCATTATCTTGTCACAAAAGGTAAAATCAACAAGGTTTGAAAATTGAGAGGATATAAATAATGAGGAAGAGGTAGGAGTTGAATATGCCGATGGCTTTGAGACTGAGTGACTAGAAGAATAGTGGTACAATAAAAAGAGTTAGAGAAGTTGGGGTCACTAGATAAAAAGTTCAGCTTTGGAAGTGTGAAATTTTAGTTATAGGCAGGTCATTCAGGTACAGATGTCCAATGGAAAAGTTGGAAAAATATTACATACTCTGATATTGGGAATAAATATTTGGGAGTAATTTACTTTCATTTCAGAAGGAAATGATTCCTTTTTATTTTAGCAAAATAACTTGAAAATTAATTTCCCACAGACTAGGTAATGGTTGGAGAAACTATGGTTTATGAATGTAATAGATAATTATTGTTCCATAAGAAAAAAAAACAAATACATGGAATTCAGAAAAAAATAAGCTTGTGAGAACTGATAAAATATGAAGCAAATATATTGTATACAATGATATATGGAATTATAAATGGATATAACATACAGATACAATAGTAAAAGACATAAAAATTCAGAGAAATGCAATGAGCAATATCAACTTTGGAAGCCTAACTATAAAACATACCTTCCTTCTCTTGGGAGAGAGGTGATGACAATGGTAGGGAATGAAGTATATGCTGTCAGCTATGATCATGTTTGTTTTCCTTAACTATACAAGGAAAGGTTCTATTGGAGGGTATTTTGGAGATGTAGTAGCAAAGGGGAAAAACACCTTAAAACTGTAAAAAAAAAAAAAGTCAATAGTTGTCTTGCTTTAAAAACTGGGGATAAAAATACTAAATCCAAATAACAAAATAGAAGAATGGGCTAGAATAAAACACAAGATATTCGGTATAATTTCCCTAGAAATAAAAACAGTTAAAATAAATGTTTATGTTAGCATTATGATTAATAAGGATAAGATTTGATGTCATTTGGATTACTCCTATAGTCAAAGATTTTATAAAATAGGAATGAGATGGTTAGGATGAAATTATCTATCTATTGATCTATCTATGATTAAGATACTATTATTTCCTTTTAAGTTCAGAAAATTTCTTCCTTCAATCATCTACATGGCTTAACCCATAAAATACAGTTTTCCATAAATAGAATCCTTAAGACTGTCACAAATGTTCTTTTTAAAATGAATACATATTTAGATCACTGTGTTTTCAGAAATTGATAGCCATCATTTAAAAAGGTAAAGAGGAAGGATGGCAGTGGAAAGAAAAAATGTCTAATCTACAAGAAAAATGACTGAAGGAGATCCTTAGGATTACTACAACTGCCATAGAATTTGAAGAATGTCAAATTACCACAGTGGGTTGTTCAACAAGGGAGATAATTTTAGCTATCTGATTATTGAGAGAAAGAAGCACAAAATCTTGAAAGAAATTGTAACGATTGGAATGACGCCACCTGCTGGAGACTTACTGTAGAAGAGTTCCGCCCATGAAACAAAGGTCTTTGAGGACAAGACCAGGAGTCTTTTCTTTGGCATCAGGAAATGACGCGGACTAGTGGGAGGAGGAAGGAAGGGACTGGCGCTCGCTCTCGCTCTCTTTCCTCTGGACTCTGGCGGAGAAGGGAGCTAGAAATGTGCTCTCCCTTTAATAGATAGGAATCTAGGCCTTTCTCTCTCTCTTTACCAAATTCTTATTCTCCTTAATAAATGCTTAAAAGTCTAACTCTTGCTAAAGCTTATAATTGATTGGCGACCACTCATTAGATATTTTAGACAGATTAGCTAGAATTTTAGCCCTTAACAAAATGTAGGAACCAATATATTGCTAAGGCTGGTGGTATTGTTACTTTCAGTTCACCAACTTTATGTTACAAGCAAATTAAATTTCAAGAACTTCCAGGGCATAAAAGTGAACTCTCAAGTGACTAATTACAAAAATTACTCTCATCTCTATGATGCAACAGGATTCCACTTTGGATCAGCATTCCACAAAGACATATATCTTAATTCAAACCCTCATAGATAAAGGCATCTCTTATACCTAAAATGAATCATTATTTTCCCCATCTTCTAATATATTTGCTTTGACATTTCAGCAAAACAATTAGAGAAGGTATTTTTTTTTTTGTTTTTACCTACTAGGTACCTTATGTTTTCAGGAGAAGAACTGGGTCCCTAAGGAATATGGTAGCTTCTTGAGACCAGCTGGTACAGGTTAAATAATTAGTCTGTAATTAAATTAGAATCAGTCATTCTGTACTCCATTGCCATATGTTTTACCAAGAAACTATTTTTTCTCCTCTTTTTTTCCTCTTCTTCTTGAAAGAAAAATTGAGGACTGAGTATGGTTAAGATTGCCTTCAAGTGTTGTTAAAGGGTAGAAATTTTATTAGGTTTAATCATGAAGCTCATTGCTAGAACATCATCTACATGCGATTACCAAGAAAAATAGTATAGAGGAAGAAGAGAAAAGGATTCAGGACAGAAAAGAGAGATTTGAAAGGAACTCTAGAATTCATTTTAAAATAGGGAAGGATTCTAAAATAATAGAAATCTTATGGAACAAAAAATCCCAAATAAACATGAATGAATGAATGAATAAAAGGTAAAGCATTCATTAAGTACTTACCATGTGGAAAGTACTATGGCAAGTAATGGAGAAATAAATAGAAAAACAAGACAGTCTCTGCTGTCTGGGAGCTCACATTCTAATGGGAGAGACAATATATTTAGGAGATTCCAGGAGCAGGGGAGAAGGAAAGGCTGAGTGGTCTATAAAGTACAGAAGCAAGACATTTTAGGTAAAGTGTCTTCTTATGTGTCATTTTCATTGAGAAGACACCATATCTGTTTGAATCATGTCACAGTGCTAAGATTTTGTTGCTGAGGTCTTTGGAAGTCTTCAGGAACTGTGGCTTCTGAGGAGGAGAGGGCTGCAGTTTGCCAGGTCAAGACTCTAAAAGGACTACCCCTTGAATTATAGCTGCAGGGCCTTGCTAAAAATTGGGTAAGTGGTCTGGGAGACATTGTTATTCCTGGTGATCATGGGATTTCCTGCCTGCCAATAGTAATGGTTGAGTAGCTGGCATTGGTGGTATTGGGGATGGTGGCCCCTGTTGCCACACAGTATGAGTAACTTTGGCAGTTGGGTGAAACCTATTGATTTCTTTTCAGGATAATGCTTTTAAATTCACAAAATGCAATACTTAGGATTATAAAGAAAAACGATTATATTGAAATGGATAAAATGCATTTTCCCCAGATGAAGACATGCAGCTGTATAGGAAGCCCAACAGGTTAATCCATCAGTATATATATATATATATATATATATATTTGGTGGGGCAATGAGGGTTAAGTGACTTGCCCAGGGTCACACAGCTACTACATGTCAAGTGTCTGAGGCTGGATTCAAACTCAGCTCAGGTCCTCCTGAATCCAGGACCAGTGCTTTATCCACTGTACCACCTAGCTGCCCCCCCAGTATATGTATATATATATATATATATATATATATATATATATGTGTGTGTGTGTGTGTGTGTGTATATATATATATGTGTGTGTGTGTGTATATATATGTATATATATGTGTATATATATATGTGTGTGTGTATATATATTTTAGTGAGGCAATTGGGGTTAAGTGACTTGCCCAGGGTCACACAGCTGGTAAGTGTTAAGTGTCTGAGGCCAGATTTGAACTCAGGGTTCTCCTGAATCCAGGGCCGGTGCTCTATCCACTGTGCCACCTAGCTGCCCCCATTATGTATATTTTTAGCAAATATTGTACATTTATAATTCTTTGGGCACAGAGGTGAAAGGGAAATGACTAGATAATATTGCGTTTAGAAAATTTTACATTTTCAATGATACCAAACAGACATCCACTACAAAAGAGCATTTCTTTAACATCAATATCCTTACAGTTCTATGATTGCAAATCATGTAATAATGCAATTTCAGTCAGACATGGAAACCCTTGCCTATAATCCCATCTGACAGGGAGACTGAGGCTGGCAGATCTTTTGAACTCAAGAGTTCTGAGATGCAGTGGCCTATATCAATTGGATGTCTGCACTATTTTACATTAATTTAGTGACCCTCCAGGATGGGGAGAGAAAGATTGCTTAAGGAGGGGCAAATCGGCCAAGGTCAGAAGCTAGTCAAAGTTCCTAGGCTGAGCTGTGGTGGGATCAGGCCAACAAGTATCCTTTGTACTATTAGCCTAGAAGAGATGAGGAAACCTAGTCTTTAAAAATGCAATATTATTTCAGTTTAATTAAAAATACAAACAACCCAAAAGTCAATAAAATGATACATGGCAGGCATAATTAGGCTGTAGTATAGTAGCCAGGAAAACACTTCCATAAAAAATTACTAAATATACATATGAGAAGCAACATGAGGTTAATAGATAGAAGTCTAGCCTTAAATTCAGGAAGACCAGGATTTGAATTTTCACTCTGACACAGATTGAATAGGTGACCGTATACAAGTCCCTGAACCTTTTGTTGTTGTTTTATTTTGGTTTTTTTTGGGGGGGTGAGGCAATTGGGGTTAAGTGACTTGCCTAGGGTCACACAGCTAGTATGTGTCAAGTATCTGAGGCCAGATTTGAACTCAGGTCTTCCTGACTCCAGGGCCAGTGCTCTATCCACTGTGCCACCTAGCTGCACCCCCTGAACCTTTTTGTGCCCTGGTCAATCTTCTGTAACTAAAAATTAGAAAGGAGTTGCTGATCTGCATCAGAGAAGGGAGTTTAAGTTCCCTACATTGATGAAATTACACATCTGAAATATTTTTTAAAGACTAAAAAGAGAGGAAGTCCTGGCAAGTAGTGAGAATAAGAAACAATAGATGGTCAGTGTAAAAAATAGAAATATTCTCAGAATAATAAAAAGCCTTAAATTTATTGTGTTAAAGGGTTCATTGGCAAACATGAACAATAATGAAAATGGATGTGAATGTGTTACAATCTTCAGAAGAGAAAATAAGTGCACACATGGATGAACTCCCCAATCTTTGAAATACTGAGAGAAGTTCAGGCATACCTCAGAGATATTTCAGGGTTGGTTTTAGATCACCACAATAAAGCAAGTCACATGTATATTTTGGTTTCTCAGTGTATATAAAAGTTATATTTACAGTATAATGTAGTCTATTAAGTATGTAACAATATTATGTTTAAAAATGTATATATCTTAATTTAAAATACTTTATTGCTAAAAAATGCTAACTATCATCTGAACCTACAGCAAGTCATAATCTTTTTGCTAGTGGAAGTTCTTGCCTCACTGCTGATGGCTTTAGTCTGAACAGGGTGGTAGTTGCTGAAGGTTGGGGTGGATGTGGAATTTTCTTAAAATAAGACAACAATGAAGTTTGCCTCATCAATTGACTTGAAATTTCATTTGCATACATAGAGTCCATCATAGGGTTATTAATTAGCTTAATTTGAATATTGTTATGTCTCAGGGAATAGGGAGGACCAAGGAGAGGGAGAGAGATGGGAAAAGACAGTTAATGAAGCATTTAGAATATGCACAACTTTTATTGATTAAGTTCATGGTCTCATATGTGTATGATTCATGGTGCTCCAGAACAATTATAATAGTACTATACCCATATGAAAAAAATGCTTTAAATCACTATTGATCATAGAAATGCAAATTAATACAGTTCTGAGGTACATTGTACCTATCAGAGTGATAAATATAGCAAAAAAGGAAAATACTGATTGCTGGAGAGGATATGGGAAAACTGGGACACTAATGCACTGTTGGTGGAGTTGTGAAAAGATCCAACCATTCTGAAAAGTAATTTGGAACTATGTTCAAAGGGCTATACAACTGTGTTTATCCTTTGTGGTATATTATTGTGATGGAATATTATTGGGTTATAAGAAATGACAAGCAGGATGATTTCAGAAAGGTATGGAAAGATGTATATGAACTGATGTATAGTGAAGTGAGCAGAACCAGGAGAATGTTGTACACAGTGATAGCAATATTGTTTGATGAAGAATTGTGAATGAACTTGACTATTGTCGGCAATGCAATGATTCAAGACAATCCCAAAGGACTAAATGAAGCACAGTATCCACCTTCAAAGAAAGAACTAATATTGATCGAACACAGACTGAAGCATACAATTTTTTACTTTCTTTCTTTCCTGTTTTTCTTTCATTTGAGTTTTCTTGTACAAAATGACTAATATAGTATTGTTTTACATAATCGCATGTGTATAACCTAATAAATTACAATATTAACATCAAAGATCACTGACCACAGATCACCATAACTGATATAAGAATAATGAAAAAAGTTTGAAATGTGACAGAGACATGATGTGAGCACATGCTATTGGAAAAATGGTTCCCACTGACTTGCTTGACATAGGATTGCCACAATCCTTCAATTTATAGAAACAAAAACATAATATCTTCAAAGCACAATAAAACATGGTAGCCTGTATGACAAACTACATTTTAAATGCACTACTTTTCCACCCTCTGCTTTTCAGTCTTTTGGCAGGTACCTTTTTTTTCTTATTCTCGTTGACTTTCATTCTGCTCCAAGCAGAGTCTTCCAGTACTTCCCCAACCCCCTTTATTCTAGTCAGAGTTTTAAATTCATTAGATCAAGACGTGAATACTAATGGAATTAGCAGTGAGTGGGAAGGAAATATAGTAGAGCAGGAGGCTCATTATTTCTCAGCAGGTTATGTTGACTTCTCTAGTCTTTACTGACTCAAGATAGTCATCATCCCTGAGGTGACCCTTAAACTAAGCTTTAAAAACTGTACATACTTCATGCAATACAAGAAAACCATGCATACCTGTCTAAGTTAGTCAGTTTTGTAACAGTGCCATTCAAAATAGCATTTATAGCATGCATGGGATTCACAAGTGCAATGACTTATTTTAAGAAATTCTGCATGGAGACCTGGACACTCTAACTATTCATTAGGACTGTAAACCTTTGGCCCATATTCCCCCAAACTAGAGCCAGTTGGGTGAATGCGCAGACATTACTCAAATGGAAATGAGCCACATAATCTTAAGAACGAAAAATTCCAAGCAGCTAGAGCCTTTTAAACATGCTAAGGTCCCATCAGATTTCTGAAAGAAAAATAACTGAAGTCATCCAAACAACCATACTAAGGTTCATGAATTCCTCCTACATAACATTCCTATGGGCAGACACAACAACAGGAGGGCAGTAACAAGAAGAGAACAAAATTAGGAATAGCAGTACTGAAAGATGGTGAAATTTTAGAAATGATTAAATTATTTTTATAACTTGACATAATACGTGTGTTTCTCTGGTTACACAAGCTGAACACCTTTAGATTTAGAGATGGAAGGTGGCTCAGATGCTAGGGAGTCCAACACTAATTCTACAGAAGGGAAAACTGAAACCCAGGGTAAGTGATTTTGTCCAAGGTCATACAGGCTACATGCTTCAGAGTTGGGATTTGAATTCAGGTACTTTGACACCAAATCTACTTTCCTCTGTACCTTATTACTTCCCTTCACCCCAAATTTGTAAGAATAGAAATCATTCTCCAATTGATAAAGTATGTAAATAGGTAGTTTTCAAAGGAAGAAACCCAAGCTATCATATTTTTTAAATGCTCCATATAATTATTAGACAAATGCAAATCAAAGTCTGAGGTTGGCATTTGATTAGCAAACCTGACCAAAAAAAAAAAGAAAAAGAGAAATGACAACTATTCAAGAGGCTACAGGAAAACAAGCACAATTATGCACTATTGGTGGAGCTGTGAATTGATTTGGCCATTCAGGAAAGCAATTTGGAACCAAGCCTAAAAAGTTATTAAACTATGTATATCCTTTTACCCAATGATACCACTGCTAGGGCTATACCTAAAGAGATAAAAGAGAGAGGAAAAGGACCTGTGAATATTAAGACATTTATAGCAATTCATTTTCTGGTAGCAAAAAAAACTGGAAACTAAGGGAATATTCACTTTATTGGGGAATGACTAAACAAATAATGGCCTATGAATGTAAAGGAATACTATTTATTGTGCCATAAGAAACAGGGAAAGTGGTGGTTTTAAAGAAACAGGGGGAGATGTATATAAAATAATCCAGTAAAGTGAGCATAGCCAGGAGAACTCTATGTCTGTCTATGTCTCTATCTCCATTATATATATAATAGAGATAGACATACATGTATACATACACACACACATATATATATATATATATAAACAGTAATAGTGTACAACTTAGAAAGACTTAAGAACTCTAATCTATATATTGAACTGTGATTCCAAAAGATGATAATAAAAAATGGGCTACCAACCTCCTCACAGAGAGATGTTGGACTCAAATTGTTGTTTGTTCTTCATTCTTTTTTTTTCTCTTTTTTGGTGAGGCAATTGGGGTTAAGTGACTTGCCCAGGATCACACAGCTAGTAAGTGGTAAGTGTCTGAGGCTGGATTTGAACTCAGGTACTCCTGAATCAAGGGCCAGTGCTCTATCCACTGCGCCATTTAGCTGCCCCTTGTTCTTCATTCTTGAAGAGGACCATGACAGATGTCATGACTTGCACTGAATTGGATTTAAGTGAGGGAGGACTATGCAAAGTCACCAGCCTTACTTTCTCCTCTGGAGCCATTTGGGTCCAGTGACAAGATATGTTATCAGGACAACTGGAGATAACCCCAAGCTGTTTTTAAGGCAATTAGGGTTAAGTGACTTGCCCAGGGTCACACAGCTAGTAAATATCTGAGGTGAGATTTGAACTCAGTTCCTCCCAACTTCAGGATGAGTGCTCTATCCACTGCACTACTTAGTTGCCCCATGACTCAAATTGCAGAATGAAACATATACATACATACACATACACAAACATATTATATATCTATATATAGATATATGTGCCTATATCTATGTACATTCATCCATCCATCCATCCATCCATCTATCTCTCTATCTATCTATCCATGGATGTGGTCACTGTGAGAATTTGTTTTGTTTGAAAAGTTGTTTCAAAAGTTTTGTTTTTCTTTTTCTTCCACCAGTGGCAAAGAGATGGAAGAGAGATAAACTGTATTTTTGTTAATAAAAAATCAAAGAAAATTTGTTTAGAAGAAAAAAATAATAAAAATTGATAAGCTGGAATTTGTCCCAAAGTTCTCTGGATCATGTTCACACATACCTCTCTATTAACAAGAACAACATATGTGTTGTGTAAACACTTTAAAGCACTAGCATAGTGGAACAGGATATGTGGGTTCATCTTATTTTAGCTATTCTGTGTAATGTTTTATCATATATTGTGATGTTTCACAGGAGATGACCTGACCCTTGAAATATCCAAGTTCATGCAAAAATGGACTATGTCATAACAGGCTTTTGTTGTCTATATTTTGTTTGCCTCCAGGCCCAGTTATCAGCATTCTATTTCCATAACTGAGCATCATTATGTTCTATTTGTTTTCACAATGGGGAAACTTGTAGAAAAAAATCAGTTCTTAAGTTAGAAGGTACTATGAAATATTATCTTTTTCTCCTTCTACTTGTTCAAGTTTTTATGCATATATGCCCAGAAGCTCTCGAATGTAAACTGTTTTTAATTCAATAAAGAAGATAAGGCATACTCAATTGTATATTATTGTTTTTGTTTTGCTGGGCAATGAGGGTTAGGTGACTTGCCCAGGGTCACACAGCTAGTAAATATCAAGTGTCTGAGGGCAGATTTCAACTCAGGTCCTCCTGAATTCAGGGCTGGTACTTTATCTACTGCACCACCTAGCTGCCCTATGTATTTTTGACCTATGAAAGATAGGTATTATTTTATTATTGGAATGAAGTTTTATACCTTTAAAAAATCTATTGCTCTTTAATCCTACTTATAGTTCTTGGTCTGAAATTTCTAATCACAAATGTAAAACATTAATGTAAAAATAAAAATAATATTCCTTGTCTTACAAACCCATACAGGGTCTGTTTTGGGACTATCACAATTTGTCGCATGTCTAGATATCAACAGCAAAAGAAAAGTTTCTAGTAGTTCTGAGCAAGCCCTTGGGTTAAAAACAAAACAAAACATTTAGTATAGCCTTGGTGTTATCCTTGATTCTTGAGTTTTCTTCAATTCCATATCTAAACAGATATTAAGTCCTCCCTCTTTAATCTCACAGTATTCCTTGTAACTTTTCCTTCTTTTCTCTTCCTTCTTATCACAGGTCTTCATTATCACTCTCTGAGAGTACCAAAATAGCTTTTTAAAAGTTTTTCCTGGGGGCAGCTAGGTGGCACAGTGGATAGAGCACTGGCCCTGGAATCAGGAGGACCTGAGTTCAAAGCCGGCCTCAGACACTTGACACTTACTAGCTGTGTGACCCTGGGCAAGTCACTTAATCCAAATTGCCTCACCAAAAAAAACCCCAAAACCCCAAGAAACAAAAATTTTTCCCTCCTCTCCTTTACCTTCAACCCTCCAACCTATGTTTGTATGAAAGTAACTTCAGTGACTCTGTTTTATGTAAAGTTCAAAAGTTGGGTTTTGGGGGGCATTCAAGACTTTTCATAATCTCAACAGCAACCACCACCACCACCACCACCTAGAATTCTTTAGATGTTTGTTTCATCTTATTACTATAGACAGATGCCACTACTGCAAATGCAGAAATTAAATTGTTCTTCAGAACTCAATTGATAAACTGTCCTAGAACTAGAGCACTATCACAGAACAAACAACATTGCCAAGGATCATCTATATATAACATTCATCCATAAAAACTAAGTAACAACATTCTAATAGGTACTGTCATCCCAAATACTCAAAATCTCTAAGCAACATGTAATGAAAAGCTGTCATTTAAATAGTACTTTGAGGTTTCCAAAGTAGTTGATGTATTCTACTCCCATAGAACATTAAATATAAAAGAATCATAGCCATAACAAAGAGCAGACATTGTGTGTGGGGGGGCGGACCGTGATTTTCTTGTTTCTGGGTCACATAATCTATTAGATGGAAGGGTAGACATTTTTTCCAATACTTTCAAAAGCCACCCTAAATAGGAATTATGCATAAGAGCTAAAGTAACTACAAATATCTCCATAAGCCAAAACAAGAAGTCTAACTTAGGTAACAACTTCATCAATTAACCATAGAGAATACTAGTCTCCAACTTTCTCATTTCGCCATCCTCCCTCCTCTAGTGAATCTGACCCTTGTATATTGCTACGAGATCCACTCAGGAATAATTTCCTTGATGGTATAGTAGCTTCTGCTGGCATATCCAGCCTTTTATCTCACCCAACATTCCACAACAACAAGCAGTACACTTCAATTCTGTCACACTTCCCCCTAAAAAAGAGGGGGAGGTATAGAAATGCAGGAGTAGGTTCTACCTGGGGCTCCAGTGCAGGGCAACAGGGCTCAGACTGGGACAAGATGCTAATGATATCTTGGGGGTGGTACCAGGTATAAAGGAAAGGGGTGTGGCATCCAGCTAGAACAATTTTTGTTCTTTCCTTCTCCCATTGATTGAAGCTAGCAAAAACTGAAATCCTCCACATAGGAGGCTGAAAAACCTTTGATTCATCATCAAGGGAGAAGGAATCAAGAAGTGAGCAATAACATGATGTAATTTGAAAAAGACTGAAATAGGAGGAAGAAAACTTAGTTAAAACCTTATAAGACAAGTAGATTAATCAACAGAGAAAGTATTAAAACAGAAGGTACTATTACCATCAAGACTTCTAAATTAGTACCTATATTTCTAAATAAATATTGCAAGACAAATGAAATTGAACTAGTATCAGATGAGTTAGAGGATCTTGTGATTCCTAAGAAAGAATACAACCATAGCAGAATGTTCCCAAATTGTTTAAAAGAGAAACTGGAATTAAAAAAAAAACTTAAAAGGGAACAAATGACATAATTTAAGGCCTGCACTGCAGAAATAAGTAGTAGAAAAGAAAAATGTGACTACACAGTGGTGAACTTCTCCAAAGAAGCAAGAGAGGAAATAACTGATGGGAAATTCAAATACAGTGAAGTGAAGGCTAACCTGGGAGAAACAAAAGAAGAAACAACATTATATATATATATATATATATATATATATATATATATATATATATATATATATATATATATATATATATATATACAGAGAGAGAGAGAGAGAAACAAAATAGTACAATAGTACTCAATAGAACTCAAAGACAGATATATAAAGATGGCTTAAGTATAATAAACCTTTAAGAAAACATGACATAAAAAACCTGAATATCCTAATGCAAGAAATAAGACCATAATCAAGTCAATGATAAACAATGAAGAGAAGAAAAACCTGTTGTCTCTTAGGAATAAGAAGGGTATAGGAGAATAAGTGAAGTAATAAAGAATCCTAATAGGAAAGAAGAAAAGGAGAAAACTTTTATTCAGTGGAAGGAAGTCCCACTGAATAAGACTTCCATAGGGGTAGAGATATATTCTGATGGAAGATGGCATGATATGCAGAGAAATAGTATCCTTTAAAAGAGTGCCTTCCCGGTGGCAGCTAGGTGGCACAGTGGATAGAGCACCGGCCCTGGAGTCAGGAGTACCTGAGTTAAAATCTGGCCTCAGACACTTAATACTTACTAGCTGTGTGACCCTGGGCAAGTCACTTAACTCCAATTGCCTCACTTAAAAAAAAAAGAGTGCTGTACCTACATGGATATTATTCTACCTCTAAAGGGAAATCAAAGCTCCTGAGGCAACCAGCATTCAAAGGGTGGGATGGCATGGACCCAGGGAGCAGATTCTATAGCAAATGGGACAATCAATGATGATAAGGAAGGCAGGTTGTAGAAGTAAAACATACAATCAGGAATATAGGGAAGTTTCTACCATGGGACAATAATACTTCTATCCTCTCTACTTCTTGCAGAATTTGATATCTTTAAGAGTAAGGCACAACAGTAAAAAAAAAGGAAGGATGGGGCAGTATCTATAAGGCAATAATATAGAAATTCTTTAGAAGATGGAACTCAAAACTGACACTTTAGAAAAGATAATCCCATGAGGAAGCAGAGAGACTAAAAAAGAATAAATAAGTATAAAGATTATGAATTAATTAGCCAAAAACATTTATTGACTATTATGTGCCACTGTACTAACAGAATAGTAATAGGGTATATTAATGTTCCTCTCTCAAATTTAAGGAAATCTAAAAGAAAGATTAAAGAAAAGAGAAAATATAGAATTGAATAAAATGCTGCAGAAAACAGAGCTAAAAGACTCATGACATATTGTTATGTGACCATTATGGAATACACACACACACAGAGACACACACACAAACACACATATATGGGTTTACCTATATATTGTAGCACCACATGGAACATTTACAAAAATTTACCATGTATAAGGGCACATAACTGTCAAAAGTTAGAATTACTAAACACATATTTTGCAATCCATAAATCAATAAAAATCATGACCAGTTAATGAAGAACAAACAAAAGACACACACCCAAATATATATCTAATAATGCAACCCTAAATAATGATTGGTTCAAAGAGCAAATCAAAGAAACAATACTTATGTGAAAGATAATGATAATGCCAAAAACAAAATACCAGAATTTTTAGAATGCAATAAAAGCAGTCCTCAGAGTCAAAATTATATCTCTGAAATCATATGATAACAAATTAGAAAAGATGATTAATGAACAAATATACATTTAAAAATTAGAAGCCAAAAAACAAGCATAAAGAGAAGATACTGAAAATTAGAGGAGAAATAAGGTGAAAATTTAAAATAATATAGAAATTATATAAAAATCTAAAAGATGATTCTCTGAACAAACTAAAAAATTGTCAAACCTTAACAGATCTGATTAAAAAGAAGGCAGAAAAATCAGATCAACAAAATGATATAAACAAGGTGAAATCACAACAAAATCAGATGAAATAATTCTCACAATCTATTATGAATATGCTAATAAATCTGAGAACACAAAAGAAATAGAGATTGCCTTGAAAAATATAAATTACTCAGACAAGTAGAAAATCAATTATGTGTTAAATGATTCAATATAAGAAAAAAAAAGAAATAGGGGAAGCTATGAAGGAACTACCAAGGAGGAGGGGGAACTCAGGTACTCCTGACTCCAGGACTGGTGTTCTATCCACTTCGCCACCTAGCTGCTCCAAGAAGTAAATTTTTTAAAGACAGGAATTAAAGAGGAATAACACTTCTAGATTTCAAACTGAATTACAAAGCAACAGTAGTCATTAAACCACTTGGTATTGGTTAAACAAAGGATTAGATCATTGGAACAGACTAGAAAAGGGAAAAATCACAAATAATGGAACACAATAGTTCAGGGTTTAATAAACCCCCAAATGTAAATTACTTAGGAAACAACTCTATATTTGATAAGAACTCACAAAATTGGAAAGCAGCCTGGATAAAAGTAAACTTAGACTAATGTCTTATAACATATTCTACCTGACATGACTATTAAAAATCATATCTGAACAAAATAGAAGAGAAGCAGAACTTTCATAACTGCATGTGAGATGTATTCTTAACCAAAGAAAGGATACAATACCGAAAGATAAATAATTTTGATTATACAAAATTGAAAAGCATATTTGCAAGCAAAAATGATGTATCTAGGATAAGAAGTAAAAGAGTAGACTGGAAAAAAGTATTTTTAACAAATATTTTTGATAAATGTTTGATACCCAGGATATATAAACATCTAACAAATATATAAGATGAAAAGCCATTCACTCATAGACAATTGAACAAAGGATATGATCAGTTATCAAAAGTAGCATTGTAAACTATTAACAATCATGTGAAATAATGACTAATAAAAGAAATGGAATTCAAAAGAACCTTGAAGTTTCATCTCATGGTCAGCAAATTTGTAAAGATGACAAAAAGATGGAAATTATCAATTTTAGAGGTGTTGTCAGATGATAGGCACATTGGCACATAATTAATAGAGATGTGAATCAGTACAATTTTGAAAAGCAATTTAGAATTATGTAAATAAAGTAACTAAAATGTCCCCACCCTTTGACCAAGAGATTCCATTACCAGATTCATATACTAAGGAAGGGAAACAAAAAAAATGTCTGCCTATATATCAAATATTTATAGCAGCATGTTTTGTGGTAGCAAAGAACAAGAAAAATTGTCTATAAACTGGGGAATGAGTACAAATTGTAGTACTTAAAGGTAATAAAACATTTCTTTGCTATAAAAATGAGGAATATTATGAATAAACAAAAGTATAAAAAATTATATGAACTGCTACAGAATGAAGTAAGCAGATTCAAGAAAAAATGTAGACAACTTCAACAACGTAAATACATACAATAACAAAGACAAAACAATTGAGCAATGTTGAACAATTACAAAGAACAAACATAGACTCAAAGAAGATACATGAGAAGATACCTCCCCTTACTCCTTTACAGAAATGGGAGCTCCACTAGTGAAGAATACCATATATATTTTCAAATTTTTAATGTATGGTGGGTTTTTTTTCTTTGTGGGGCAATGAGGGTTAAGTGAATTGCCCAGGGTCACACAGCTAGTAAGTGTCAAGTATCTGAGGTCATATTTGAATTCAGGTCCTCCTGAATCCAGAGCTGGCGCTTTTTCCACTGCGCCACCTAGCTGTCCCCTGCATGAGTCATTTTTGCAAAATTTTTCTTCCTCTTTTTGTTCTTTTATTATATTTTTGTTATTGAGACAACTCTTTGGGAATGGATAGGGAGATGGAAATGTGGGGAATTTAGGTGATGTAAATAAAAAAATCAATAAAAATTCATGTAAAAAAGAAATCTGGTGACTTTCTTGTGCCAACATACTTTATAGGGCCTTTAAGTTAAAAAAAGAATCTACCATTTCCCTCCCTAGTGATAATAATAAAGAAGAGGCAGATGCATTTCATTAAAACTTTCCTCCTGAAGGCTGTACATTTGGTGAATATATTTTTGAACAAAAAAATCTGAGGACTTTAAATAAACTAGTAGAAGGTCCACTGATACAGAAAGCTAAGTGACTGAATTAATGAAATAGAACAATGAATAACAAAATTTTTAAAAATAATAATATTTTGGTATATTTCTTAATTTAAAAATACCTGTCCTGAAAATGAAATAGAAGAAGGTAAAGACATGTCTAGTAAATATTTGACTATTCTATTGCAACAATTCTTAGTTTATCTTAAAGACCTAGATATTTTTAAATATGAATGGATAAGGAACCCACTTGCCAGGGAGAAACCTGATATTATCTTTTCTCTATATATTTCCTCACATGGTGACTTCATCAGCTCTTAATGGATGAATTATCATAGGTGATCATTTCTCTCCCAGTCCTAATTTCTCTCCCAAGCTCTACTCCCATATCACTAATTGTCTATTGGACTTTTCAGACTCAATGTCTCATAAGTATATTAAACTCGATAAGACCAAATCAGAACTTATCTTTTCCCACAAACCTTCCTTTCTTATGAACCTCCTCCTTCCCCTTTTCCCTCTTCTCCCCCAATCCCCTACCTCACTCTGCCCAACTCAGGTGGTTTGCTGCTCCAGGTGATGGTGATTGAAAGCTGAGAAACAACCCTCCACTGGCCTGCAGAAAACTGATGGGATTGCTGGATAGGGCATTGGCATAACCCCTTCCAATTCCCCCTAGATAAAAGATTTTAGTTGAAACATTATACCCTTACTAGATTGTTGGGAAATCTCCATGTCCTCTTACTCCCTAACATAAGAAGAAAGAAACAGAAAGAAAAATGCCATCTGTCCTTCCCAGGCTGCCAACAAAAAAAAAGCAGCCAAATGTTTGTCACCTTGCCTATAATCCTTTCAATTCTGATGTCATTCCTATTGTTTGACATATAAAAAAAGGACAAGTTGGCAGTAACCAAAAGATTGGCAGTTGACAATTCTTCCCTGATGTAATTAATGAGAGGAATACATAGTGATTGAGAGAGAGCTCCTTTTGCCCTTAATGAGGTGGAGGCATGGTTCCCTTTTAGAAGGAATAGATGAGGGAGGAGGAAGGGAGATCCTTTGAATTCCCAAAAGGGAAAGACACAGACCCAACCAACAAGTAAAAACTGTACACTAACTTAAGCTTCCTGGAAGAATAACCTTCCTTGGAGTAAGGGCTCTGAATTTTGACCACAGAGATATAAGCCTCAGTATTGCTTTCTGCTATTATTTTAGCCTGAGGCATTAGTACTGAGGTAGTTTAATTGCAGTTTGTTTTAACTGGTCACTCACTAGCTGAGTTCTCCCAGCCCCTATACAAGTGTATCATTCATCTCTATTATCTATTTACAAAGGATTTACTCACCCATGCAACCTCATTCTAACTTGGTACATGTATAACTACTTGCTACATCATCTCTAATATAGTTACATGTGGGAGGTCATGATATTGTTATGCTTGGAGAATTTATGCTTGGAATTTTAAAAACATCTTATTATCTCTGCTGCTATTAGGATTATGGTTATTATTTTTGAAAATACTATTTTATTTTCCTCATTTAATTTGATTCTTGTTGATAGTTTTGAATTTTGAGCCAAAATGGATATAAATCAGGAACTGATGTGGTTTTTTTTTTTATGGGAATGATTCTAAAGAAAATGCATTAACATCTGCCTTGCTACTGAACCCTAAGGACCACTGGGCTGCTTCATCTGATTTGCGGCTAAAATCTTCAATATATGTTATCATCTCATATTATAATGTGAACTCTTTAAAAGCATAGATCGCCTTATTTTTCTATTTATATCCCCAGGGCTTAGCATAATGTTTTATATCTAAGTGCTTAATAAATGCTTTTTTCATTATTACTAGTCCTAGTTTTATTGATGCTAGCTGGAAGAAAAGTCTATCCTTCCACTTTTGTTTTACCTTAATGTTTCAGATGTTCATTTAAAAAATAACTTTGTGTTTATTTACTGACTGTTTTATTTTGACATTTAAAATTCTGTTTTAAATTTTTGTCTTGTTTTATGTTTTGTTTTGTCTGCAATAGGATTTTCTCATCCCTAATATCCTCACCTCTGGAAATTTTATTTTAGTTTCTTTTTTCTTTTCACTACCTTGAGCAAGTTTTTAGCCTAGCTCCTTTTGAATGGATTTACCATTTTATTCTCAATTTCAACTTTCCAGTTATTCTTTATAACATGTATAGTTTTGGTAACATCAAAATCCTGCTTTTTTCCATTTTAGTTTTAATATTGTTTTGGTATAATTCTTATTTGCAGTGGGAAATTTTTTTTTCTCCCATAACAAATCCATTGTTATCATGGAAATACTGTTTATGCAAAATGTTTTCCTTGATGCTATCAATGCAGTATGTTGATGAAATTATGAGCTGGAACAAGTGTTTTGATTTACTTCATGCTCCTTGCATAGTTATTTGCTAATTAAAGGTATTACCACCACCCCCCCACCACCCCCCCCCGAAAAAATCTATTGACACTGTTGTTTATTATTTTGAGCTTGTTGTTACATTGGTAACAATTGGCATTTTTATTTATTATTTCTTTTCCATGTATTTACTGCATATAGGATCTAATGATATAGTGTTAAACTCTGTACGGTGATTACTTAAGTTGGCATTACTGGTTTGCTGAGCATTTAAACCTGGCACAGTTTTTTTTTAAAGTTTGGTGCTGAATAGGTTTTTTTTTTATTATAGGTGATTTGTACTGAAATTTCCAGATAAAGTCAGGTTCATATAATTTTTCAGGTCATGTTTACACCTCACAGTCTAGGTTGCAACTGTGATCTTATGTGTAGACAAATTCTTGGCCCAGTTGTTCCATCCAGGGTGAGTGTGGTCTGGCCCACAGAGCTCTACCTATGCAGTTGTAGTCTGTTGTTTCTTAGGGATTTCTGATGTGAGCAAAGGTTGTACTTGGTTTCCTTGTTCAATAGACACTTCTCTGGATCAGCAACACAAACCACAAAATTGAGGAAATTGGCAATTCTCATCAAACTGTCACACTAAATAATTTAGCATGGTTTAGAATTGTAGACCTTTTGAAACACTTACATTTCATGACAATCCTCTTAGTTAGGTAAGGTTTATTACTCCCACTATAGGGTTGAGACAGCTTTAGAGAAGAGCAATTAAATAACTTTCGTAAGATCACACTATCTGTTAGTAGTTTTTGAACCTCTGATCTCCTACTCTGAAGCTCTCTTCTTTATGCCAAACTGGCACACTTGACCCTGTGATGTTTAAAATCTATATTGTGTGTATCTGCGTAAATCCCATTATTTCATCACAACCCCCAAGTCAGTCAAGATAATCCTAAAAATGCATAGTTTCTGTTTTTTGCTATGGTTGACCTTGCTAAGGACAATCAATCTTGCCTCCAATACTATTTATGCTATGAAAACAGCTTGTCGATTTTCTGATTTTAAATATGAAAGACACACATTAAAGCCAAGCTTAGTTAACTATTAGGTAAACTGTATTACTGATAGAGATGCTTATGTATGTATATTTAACTGATTTGAAATACAGTTTTGAAGGGACTACATTAAAATGTGAAAAATTGTTTTTAGTCACATAAACTCACATTTTCAACCTTTATGTCTCTGCACAACCTCCTTTCCCCAGAATGAATCTTCAGGGTTATTGCACAATCTTCTTCCCTCTGTGCTGGCAGACATCCAGGAATATATACTTTCAACTCTTCATTGTCAGAAAAAAAAAGTGTGCTGTTTGGGAATCTGAAGGACTATTAACCCCTTCTACCACCTTCTGTGTTTTTTCTCAGTAGGTGAAAAATAATAATTTTATAGTTGTTGTGCACCATTACACAACCTGTATTGTAATTAAAACAAGAAATGGACTCATGACCAGAAGGAAATAATATGAATTACAAGCTAGGTTGAGACCATGTGCAAAAAGGATTAGGGCTGGAAAGCAAGAAACAAGCTTTAGACTAGTGTGTCTTCCTTCCTGAACATATTTTTCAAATGAAATGTGCATTTTCCTTCCCTAGAACAACACTTAACTAGTAAAAAGGCTTAAGTCCTGTCAGAGATGGAGGATTATGGAGTCCTAAAAATAAAGGCATGCCTAATGGGAAATTACTTTTATTTCTATAGCAGTGAATTTATAAGTTGAAACCCTTTTCATTTTTCAATTTTAGTGACTGATTGCTCCCTGTGTAACCAGAAAAACAGATGCACTCATTTGCTTCAGTTCAGATTTAGAAGGGATCATTTCAAAGAATTAGAAGTTACTTCAGTCTCTTTTTCCCATAAAATTCTTAACCGCAGTCAAGACTGATGGTAGTCAATTTGACAGTCACTTTTTATACTGAACCCAAACCTTAAGGACAAATTCTGAGTTGATAAACAGGTTAACAAATATCACACTCTTTTGCCAAGAATAAGTCAGACTAAACAGAGACGTTTGAAAGCTTTTTAAATGGCTGCATTGTTTTTAACCCAGCCAGGAGAGTTTTCCTTGCCCCTTGAAATTAATCTTCTCTTACTGTATATTTAATTTGCATTTTTGTGTATCAACATTTTTATATCTTCCTAGTAGAATGTAAACTCTTTGAGAGTAGAGATTATTCCATTTTTATCTCAGTAGTCCTAGCACCTAGCACAATGCCTTGGTCGCTGAAAATAATACATGTATATTGACTTGAATTCCTAAAAGGAGGTAGCATGTCTTTAAAACCTAGCCCTCCTGAAGAAAATTCAATGTGACTACCAATTGGTATTGAAATTGCTGTCTGAAATAAAAATGTTTAAGGCTTTGACTGATTTCATTAGGAAATTTAATGAAAGACTAAAAATAACGAACTCTGAAAAATTTCGAAGTATGAGTGATAGTAGAAAAAGGTAAAGTGGGGATATTGACTTAGTCTATCTGTACACATATATCTTGGATGGAACTCTGTAAATGTGGTGGGTGATGGAGGGAAGTATAGGGAAGGGGAAGAACTCCATTTTCTTTCTCTTATGTAGTGAACTGTCTTTTATTTTTTTCTTCAGAGTTTTGGACACAAAAGCCTGTCATCTCCACCAGAAGTATCTCCACCAAGTATCAGGCTTAAAAAAATAAAGTAAAAGGCAGAGGGGAGTAGTAACATTTCTACCTACCCAACAAATTTCCTTTCTCATTTTTACTTCTGCAAATGTTTTCTGTAGCTTATGGTTTTAATAAAGTTCATAGATCAGTAGGTAAATTAGGGAAGTGCTTGAGACATAAATTATGTAGATTTAAGCACAGAATTTAAGAAAAAAAAATACCTTTTGTGATATCCTAGTAGACAAAATATATAAATATATGCAGCATGCTAGTATATTTAGTCTTAAAGTCACCCTAGAAGGAAGTTTGTGCTACAGAGGCCACTCATCAGCTCTGTCAAATCTAAAATTTAGGGCAGCTAGGTAGTTCAGTGGATTCAGGAGGACCTGAGTTCAAATGCAGCCTCTGACAGTTAACACTTACTAGCTGTGTGACCCTGGACAAGTTACTTAACCCTCTTTGCCCTGCGAAAAAAAATCTAACGTTTACCTATGTTTTTGATAAAGGCATAACAGCCTTCCAGATACAAAGAATATATATTTTACATAGCGGAAACCAGGTGTTGCAGTGCATAGAGTGTTACACTTGGAGTCACAAATCCTGACTGATACTTACTAGCTATGTGACCCTAGGCAAGTCATTTAAATTCACAACCTGTCTTGGCTTCCATATCTGCAAAATAGGGATGATTAATAGAACCTAGTTCACAAGGTTGTTAAGAGGATCGAGTGAGGGGCGGCTAGGTGGCGCAGTGGATAAAGCACCGGCCCTGGATTCAGGAGTACCTGAGTTCAAATCCGGCCTCAGACACTTAACACTTACTAGCTGTGTGACCCTGGGCAAGTCACTTAACCCCAATTGCCTCACTAAAAAAAAAAAAAAGAGGATTGAGTGAGATAACATGTAAAGAAAGTCCTTTGCACATTTCAAAGTGCTATATAAATGATAGAGCTTATTATTAGAAAAACTACATGAGTATTTTAATATAATAATGTTTGGGAAAAATATAAGATTCATTTGTTTTTAAAATACCAAATATTAAAGTACATAGGAATATGTAAATCAAAAAGGTAGAATTATTTATAATAAAGAAATACTTTCCTTCCTATAAGATCTGGGGGAAAGCAAGGATGTCTGTTATAATGACTATGGCTTCTGGAAAAGCTAGCTATGACAATAAGAAAAGAAAAGAATTTGAAAGAATAAGCATGGACAAAAAGAAACAAAATTATCATTTTTGCATATAATATGGTATAACTAAAACAACTGAAAAATTAATAATTAATAGAGAAGGAGGTTATAAAATAAACTCATATAAATTATTAGCCTTTATAATTAGGTATATAATAGCTAGTGTTCTAACATGTAGCTTTTCTATATATAATACCAACAACAAAAAAAGCAAAAAGAGGAAAAAAAATCAAAATAGCTTTAGAATGTACATAATATCTGGAAGTCCAGGTAACAAGATCTACATAGTAATTACACAAACGCAACTCTAAAACACTATAGAAATAAAAGAACTACTTAAAGAATTAAAAATTTGTTAATGATTGGGTCATATTACAGTGAAAGCACCCTCTTCTTGTTTTCAGTTGTTTCAGTTGTGTTCGACTCTTTTTGACACCATTTGGGATTTTCTTGGTAAAGATACCAGAGTGGTTTGCCATTTCCTTCTTCAGCTCATTTTACAGGTGAGGAAACTGAGGCAAACAGGGTTAAGCGAATTGCCCATGGTCACACAACTTAGTAAGTGTCTTTGTTTGTTTGTTTGTTTTGTGGAGCAATGAGAGTTAAGTGACTTGCCCAGGGTCACACAGCTAGTAAGTGTCAAATGTCTGAGGCCACATTTGAACTCTGGTCCTCCTGAATCCCGGGCCAGGGCTTTATCCACTGAGCCTCCTAGCTGCCCCCTCTTAGTAAGTGTCTAAGGCTGGATTTGAACTTATGTTTTCCTGACTCTATGCCTGCCTACTGCTCTATCCACTGCATCACCTCACTGCCCTGAAAGCACCATACTACCTAAATCAATTTACAGATTTTGTGCCGTATCAATTAAAGTACAAAAGATTACTTTATAAAATGAGACAAAATAGTAAAAAATTTCATATGGAGAAACAAAAGGTCTTGACCTTTCTCCAAAGAAATGATTAAAATAATTGGGAAGCAAAGAGGCCAAGCCATAACAGATATCATACTATATGACAAAGCAGTAATCACCAAGGCTCTGCTACTTTAAAAAATCCAGATAACAGATGTCAGGTTAGATACACAAGACCAAGAAGCAAACAAATGGAAGGAATAGGAAAAAAGATACCTTTAAGAATTACAAATAAGAGAGAGAATTTTGAACAAGCCAGGTATAGGTATGATTATAAAAGGTAAAATAAAAATTGTGATTATACAAAACTGAAAAGAATTTTCACAAAATTAGTGGAGCTAAAATTATAAGTGAAACACTTAACTGGGCAAAATATTTTTGGAGTGTATTTCTCTGACAATGGTCTGATATCTAAGATACATAGGGAATTAATGTAAATATGTAAGAATGAGTCATTTCGGGGCGGCTAGGTAGCGCAGTGGATAAAGCACCAGCCCTGGATTCAGGAGGTCCTGAATTCAAATCCGGCCTCAGACACTTGACACTAGCTGTGTGACTGTGGGCAAGTCACTTAACCCTCATTGCCCCACCAAAAAAAATGAGTCATTTCCCAATAGATGAATGGTCAAAGAATATGAACATGAGGAAATATTAGTAATCAAAAACTATACAAAAATTTTCTAAATCCATAAGAATCAGAGAAATTTAAATTAAAAACATCTCTGAGATTCTACCTCGCATCCATCAGATTGGCAAGAGGAGCTATGGGAAAATAAGCACATAATCCATTGTGGGGGAATTCATGAATTGATCAAACCATTACAGAAAACAATCTGGAATTATGCAAAGATGAGTGACTAAAGTAATCTAGAGACTCCAATCTTATCTATATACCCCAAAGAGGTCAATGACCAAAAGAAGTCCCCATATACAACAAAATACTTATAGAAGACTTTTTATGTAGGAAAGACCTGAAAAAATGCTCATTAATTAGAAAATGGCTTAACAAATTGTGGCACATTAATATTATTGTATTTTATGAAACAATGAATAGAATGAAAACGGACAAGCATGCAAAGACTTACATGAACTTTAAAGTGAAATAAGGACAGCCAGGAAAATAATATACACAATGATCAACAAAATATAAATGGGAGAACAGCAACAAAACAACAGAAACTTAAGGTTGTAAAATTACAATGGCCAAGTTTGACTCCCAAAGAAGAGATATGAAAAGATATCTTCCTCAAATTATTTCCTCCGTTTATTTCATCCACTATGCATGTAGAACAGTGCACATAACATCAGACTTTTGACATGATGCTTGATTTTTCTGAACTTTTTTTCCCTTTATTGTAAAGAATGACTTTCTGGGAAAGAGTGGGTAACAGAATACTTTGGGAAATATAGTTTATGTAAAAATAAAATATATGAATAAAACTGATTTTAAAACATATGGGGAGGTTAGAATGTCTTTTTTTCAGGGATATTGAAGATGAGGTTCTTGCAGTGTATGAGAGATTAAACTAGATTAACTATAAAGTCCATTCCCAATCTAAGATTCTATGATTCTAAAAGAGATTTCTATCCAACATTGAGAAGATTGTATTTGAAGAATGTATGAATTATACACTACAAAGGAAATGATGGTTGATAAAATGATTGTACTTACAGATATCTCATCACTAAAATCGATTTCATCCAAATCAAGGTATTCAGGGGCTTCCATTATTCCACTATGGACATTTTGGGTAGACTAGAATGCTTAGAAATCCCTGTTTCAAAAGAGGAACAGACAAGAAAAAAAAATATTAGCCACTTAACCTCAAGAAACACATACAGTCTTTGTAAGAATGAAACACCAAAGAATTTCAACATTACAATCCCTCAAAGGCATATTTTGTTTCTTGTTAAGTTTTTATGATTCCAATGATGAGCAGAAAGAAGTCATCCTCTAGTCTCTGGCTTTGCCCCTCCCATACCCAAGGCTCCCTTCACTCTTCAACCTGGATGAGATTGGGAAATTGGGGACTAGAGATCCATCCCAGGAATTCTGTGAGAATTATGAGAAACAGTTCATCTTAAAAGTGTCAAATGATAACTCATAGGGGAACAAAATAACATAAATATTACATATACATATCTACATATGTATATGTATATATGAAGATGAACCAATCATAATTGGTGCTTCATTTGAAAAACTTCAGCAGATAATTAAAATGACCCAACATGTTCCCTGAAAAGAGTTGAGAAAATAAACTTCCTTCCCTTCTTTACAGGGATGTGTAACAGTGGATATATTATCAGATTTGGTTGATGTGTTTAATACTTTTTCCTTCTTTCTTTTGTAGAATCCTGTAGATTTACAGGCAGAAAAACAGTCTCCATTAATGAGATGCATGTGCTTCCTGGGAAATGTCATTCAGAGTTTCAAAAAGAAGTCTTTACATCCCAAGAAGAGATGAGATTTATCACACATTTTGGATTGAATAAGGAAAGTTTAGATGAGCAGTAGCAACAAATGGAGGGCATTGTTCGAGCAACTTTTTCTAACCCTGTACCTCCATTCTGCTACCTAAGAAAATCCAGAAGGGACCAAGATACATGAATTTCTTTTTCTTCTCTCTGCTTCTATTTGTTTTATTGCCAAATGCAAGCAAACTTATTTACTGCTATGTGCTTCTCTGCTCTTTTAAATTTATTTATTTTACTCAGTCAATAAACATTTATTAAGTACCTACTATATGCCAGGCACTGTGCTAAGAGCTGGGTACAATTTGCTTGTTTGTACTTTAATTATGGTTCTCATAGATAAATACGACATCACTTTAATTGTGTTTTGAGTAAGAGTCTTTGCTGTAAACAGTACGGCTGCCAGTGGTTATTTGACCACAAAACATTTAACTGGTTAGAAAGCCTCATTTCCAGTCATCAGAATAGAATCAATTGTCCTGGGGGTCAGAGTTTTTTCTTAATTTTTATTAAAATCTGAATTTAATAAGCATTATCAAAATATTGAGGAGGGAAGGAGGACAAACATATGAACAGGTAAACCATTGGCCTGGGCTAAATTAAACCATAAGCCCACCTGTAGCAGCAGGATCTCTTGGATTCTGAGGAGCCTGGGGCTCCCACAATTGGAGGAGGGAGTAGGGGATGTGACCAGAGGTAAGGTATAGTCAGTTCTGTGGTAACCTGTGTTTGGAAAGTGTGAATTTGTTCCTATGGGATTAATATATTAGGGAATACTTTGAGCATTGTGTGAATTTCAAGTTTGCTTCTGAGAGATTTATTCCACTAGAAAGAGTGAGAATGTAGAAAACTGAACCACTTCACAATATCTCAAAGGCTGCAACCCTTCTGAGCCTGCTTCCACCAACAAACTTCAGGTCTTTGTCAAAGTAAATTGTTGCATTTATCATATATCTTCTGATGCAGTAGGAACTGTGGGTAGAGGAATGTTGGTCTGCATCACCCTCACTCTTGCCTCCCTTCCACTGTAATTCACAGAATTGTGGTCTGACCAATTTGCTTGTATGGTCTGAGGCAGCACAACAGACCACTATTCATATAGTATCTATGCATTTCTTAACCATTTAACATGTATAAAACTGGCTACCATTTTTATTAGGTTCCTATCCTATTTTTATGTCACTGATGAAGTTTTTGAGCATTGTACCCCAACTCCATTTTTCCCATAAGCTCTGTAGTTTTTATTGTGAAATTTTGCATAGCAAGGTGATTTTTGGGAATGCATATGTAAAGTTTTATCAGAACTGACTATAGTGCCCCAAACCAAGCCCCATGGTTAGAGGCAGTTGTGATACTCAGCATCCATGCTTTACTGTTCGGATAGGAAAAGTCCTCAGCCACACAGCCCTCTGCTGCAACAGTTGTGGCTAACACTCTTTTTGTCCTTTGTCAAAAGGAATGGCTTATTCAAATAGAAGGAAGTAGAAGACTGTGTTAAGAAATAAAGGTCATACATAACCAAAATGATATCAATTATTATTTTTTTTAATTTAAAGAAAAATCTACAACTGAAAAGATACCTAAGTATTCTAAATTTTGAGTTTTTATAGTTTCCACTAACAGTTTTGTTGCTGAAGGTCTGATTTTTCCTGAGTGATCTGATGTAGCCAGAGTTTCCTCAATTAGCATCTCCCTTAGAGTTGCCTAAGGCTGTCTTCTAAATCTGTCAAGGTAAGATACATCATTTCCCAGTTCATTTTTCTGGCACTTATCACCATCAGCAGTAGCAATGGTACCCTGATACCTCAAGGACAAAAATATATCTCTAATGGCAGCATTCTGGTGGGCAGTTATATTTGACAGAGTTGAACCTTAGTTATCTGAAATAGGCTTTCATTTCCCAGTACTTGCCATTCTCATTATAAACTTGTCATGTACTTTAACTTCGTCATCTGAAATAATTCCATGGCCTCTATTCTCATCTAAGTAATGAAGGTCGGATTTTGTTGTCCAGAGGCACATTCCTCACAAGTAGAAATTAATCACTCATGGTCTAAGTAGAATCATTAATATTGGGTCAGTAATGTGAAATAACAATTTATAAAAGTAAAACCTGATATTGAGAGCATTACTTTCCAAGAGAACTATAACTCAGAATAAAGTTTTTGCTTTCTTAAATGACATTATACTTAGAAAATAAAATGTCCTTTAAAAATATTTTAATAAAGAAATGCCAACAATATACAAAGGCAAAATTTTTCATGAATTGTTCTTTATTTGAGTCTCAAAATATATTCCAGAGCAAGTAATTCAAGACATTAACATATCATTTTCCTTCCATCCTTCCAGAATTTTTCAGTAGGAAAAAACACACACATACCAGCACACATACATAGTACAAACTACTCAAAATGATTGTTATATCAAAATTAATAAATTTTGAGACATTCCAGACTTTCTTCATTCTATGTAGACAGATGGTATAAAATTCTTCCAATTTGATGTTATTTTAATAAATCTATAGTACATATTTACTTGTCAACTATCAGATCCTATTCTCCTACTATGGATAATATATTGATGGTGCTATTAATACTACAAAGCTAGGTGACACTATAATGTCTTATATAGCACATCAAATGTAGAAGTGAACTTTTGCATGAATAAAATCAAGACAGCTAAGAAAAAAGAAAAAATGTCAATTGGGGAAAAAATCTTTGCATCAGATACCTTGGGTCAAAGAAATATTGAACAGTTCTCAAAATTAGATTCTCAAATTATTAATGAAAATATGAAAGACCATTCCAAATCACTAATCAAAACAATTTTGAAGTTTCACCCACAAAATTGTCAAAGATGAAACAAAAGATAGGAATGGTCATTGTTGGGGGAGCTAGAGAAAGAAAAGCTCTTTTTGCTGCTTTTGGAGCTAAGAATTAGCTCAACCATTCTGGAAAAACAATTTAGGATTATGCTAAGAAGATGACTAAATATTCCTTTTGACCTGTGGTGCTGTAGATCAGTGCTAGATATATAATCCTTGAAAAGTAGACAGAAAGTTCCTCTATAGTGAAAAATATTCATAATAGCAACTTTTTTCATAGCAACCAACTAGAAACAAAATACCCCTTGACCTTGAGGAATGGCTAAACAAATTGCGATGCATGAATATAATGGAATGTACTAAATATTAAAAAATGATGGATATGAAGTATTTAGAAGAAAATCACAAGATTAATATAAATTGGTTATGAGTAAAGCAATAAGAACCAGAAAAACAAGGTATATGATGACAAAATCAATTTAAATAGAAACTAAGTACTGTAATTTCAAAAGAAAAGGCTAGGCTTGGCCTCAGAGAAAAATTGAGAAAATATACCTCCTTGGCTTACAGTTAAGATGGTGACATGAAAGGTTTTAGCCAATCCAACTCCTTCGACAAAAATGCAAGCAAATATTTAAAGGGAGAAAAGTGAACAATACAACCAACAGAAAAATTATAATTCATCTATCTGGTCTAAGACTGCATCCAAAAGACTGGGTACTCTCATAAGGAATAGTCTTAGGAGACAGAAGCAAGTTTGGGCTTTTGAAAATGGGGCCGGAAGTCTTACCAGAGATATACCAAGGGCTACTGAAAACAACTATATCCTCAGTAAATGGGGCTTACAGCCAGTGTGATCTTAACTTGCTCATCAGAGTTGTTGTGGAAGATGGAAACAGCCATCACTGAGTAGAGAGAGGTGACCAAATAGTTCTGCCATTCCATAAAGCAATTCATGAAGGCTCATCATTCCTGTTGGAGCCACAGCAAGAGAGTGGGACAGCAAGATTAAACATAAACGTCTTGGGTGTAAGTGAACTTAAATGGAAAAGAATAAGTAAATTTAACTTGGGTGATCATTACATACGCGTGTGCAGGCAAGAATCCCTCAGAAAGAAATAGAGCATTTCTGTCAAGTGTCTGCCAAAAAAAGAGAATATTGCACATTGCCAAGGCAGCTTGTGGTAGGGCTCCAGGAGACCTGAGTGTAGCTAGATATTTGGATTCAGTAGGAGCTTGTGAATGTCTTAGGAAGACCTGAGTATAGCTAGATATCTGAACTCAATAGGGGCTTGTGAATGTCTTAAGTGATGGAACACCAAGTTGTTGATTGATTAAAGAGAAAGAACTAGAAAAGAGCCAAGGAAGCTCCCATTTTGGGCCACCAAGTGATGGAGCTATGTAAAACCAGGGATTATAGCAGAAGGGACCTATAAGAGGCTTATTCAAGTCTCTTCATTGAGAACTGTGACAAGGCATTCACATACAGTGATGTCAGGGCCCACCCCATACAAGAGTATAGAGGGAGATGGAGCCTCGCCCTGGCATAATACCAGAAATAAGGAAATGAGACTAAAAATATGAGTAAACAAAAGATAACTCCAGATACATTTTTTAAGGTGATGGATTAAAAGGAGTCCAAGGGGAAAAAAACACAGGATACCATCTGTACTTACTTTGTAGTATATACTTACTATAAAGTAAGTACAGACAAAGGTTCAGAAAAAAGAATGGCCTGCTTGGAAACTGACTCCAAGAGGCAGCTAGGCACTTAGGCAGCTATGTTCAATGTTGGATAGAGCCCTGGGTCAGGAGTCAGGAAGATGGGAGTTAAAGTTTAGCCTCCAACATTTAATAGCTATGTGATTATGAGAAAGTCACTTAATCTTTGTTCACCTTGATTTCTTCATCTCGGAAGTGGGGATAATAGTAACACCCACACCAACCTAACAAGTTGCTATAAGGATCAAATGAGATATTTATAAAATGCTTATCATACACCTGTCACATAGTATGTGCTTAAGAAATGCTAATTTCCCTTCTCCCTTTTTTCTTCCAAGAATGAATGAAAGAAATAAAGCACAGGATAAAAAAATGAAATTTGAAATATGGAGAGAAAAACTGTAAGAAAAATAAGTGTTTTGAAGGGTAGAAAATAAGACATAAGAAGCAAATTCCCTTAAAAGTAAAATACTATAAATGGACTTCAATTTTTTACTGATCTGAGAAATATTAGGACAAAATCAAAAGACCAAAAAAATGAGAGGAATCTAGAAAGAAAAGAACAGAAACCACCTCATGCTTAATGGCTTCATATGTAAGGAAATAGTGTCAATAATATAAACATATATGTATTTGTATCCATGTATTTAACAATATATATCGATACATATTTGTCAAAATTCACAGCATCAAACTGTTAAAAAGAAAGCTAATTGAATTAAAAGTAAAATGGGCAACAAAACTATAATTGGAAGCTATATAATTAGAAACTATAGCATGTATCTTTGATACCTAGATAAATCTAAGAAAAATGATACATGAAAGAAGACTGGGGGGCTGCTGGTAGCATAGTGGGGCTTTGGAGTCAGGAGGACATGAATTCAAATTTGGCCTCAGACACTTACTGACTGTGTGACTCTGGGCAAGTAACTTAACCCCAGTTACCAAAAAAAAAAAAAGTGTGTGTGTGTGGGACCAGAATAATAGAATTGTAGAAATGTTATATATGATACATCTCTCTCTCTCTCTCTCTCTCTCTCTCTCTCTCTCTCTCTCTCTCTCTCTCTCTGTGTGTCTCTTTTTGGGTGAGGCAATTGGGGTTAAATGACTTGCCTAGGGTCACACAGCTAGTAAGTGTTAAGTGTCTGAGGACAGATTTGAACTCAGTTCCTCCTGAATCCAGGGCCAATGCTCTATCCACTGTGCCACCTGGCTGCCCCGATACATCTCTTTTTTAAAAATAAAACTTATTTTTTGTTATTTTTCAGGTAACAAGTATTTTAAATTATCTTTCCCTCCCATTGTCCTTATTCCATAAAATGATTTTTTAAAAATCCCTCAATACATAACTATATAGTCAAGCAAAATAAATCCCACATTAGGCATATCCAAAAACACATGCCTCTTTCTGCTTGTTAAATTCATCACCAATCTGTTAGGAAGGAAGTATCATGTTTTAGCTCCATTCTTTTGGAAAGGGAAAAAAGTCCAGAATAAAATAGATTTAGAATGGAATTTTTAAATATTCAAAACATATTAATTCTCATGTTACAGAAATTATTCGCAATAATATAGAAAGAGGTAAAGAAAGCATCTTAACCAAACTTTTTCCATCAGACAAACACAGTTCTAATAAGCAAACCAGAGAAAGATAAATAACAAAAAGAAAGCTACAGACTCTTATCTCTAATAATATCATTACAAAAAACTGAATAAAATATTAAAAAGGAGGCTATAGAAATACATAAAATATTAGACACTATGTACAGGTAGAATTTATGCCAGGAATTCAAGATTAATTTAATACTAAGAAAATTGTACACATGATATACAATATTAATAATAAAATCATATGAAGAAAGAGCTTTTGACCAAATATAACACTATTTATGTTTTTAAAAAAACATTAAAAGCATAGGAATAAATAGTATCATCAACAGAATTTATCATAAGACCAAGAACTATCATTTTCTCTAATAGATAAATTCTAGAGTCTTTCCAAGAAGATCAGGATAAACAAGGACATTTACTCTCATCACTCATTTAATATAGATGCAGAAATGTTAGTTAGTGGAATAAAATAAGATTTTAAAAGTTAAGAGAATATGTCAATGCAAAGAAAAACAATACTTGTTGATTTTTTTTGCAGGTGATATAATGCTCTACTTAGAGAACCAAGAACAATTAATGGAAATAACTAATAACTTCTGCAAAATAATTAAGTATTAAATAAATCCACAAATCAATTAGCTTTTTCTATATTAAAAGAAAAAAGGAGAAAAATAATTTCAAAATAACTACAAAACATATATGATATTTGGAGTCTAGGTAATAAAATAGACTTTTTATTAATGTAATTACATAGAAGTTTTATGAATATAATTTCAAAACACTATAGAAATAAAGGAATTACTTACAGAATTGATGAGACATTAATTACTCCCACTGCTACTACAGCAAAAGTAACCTTGTTACCTAAATAAACTTACAAATTATGTGCCACAACAATTAAATTAACATAAGTTCACTTTTTAAAATAAGAAAAATATTAACAAACTTAATCCAAAGAAAAAAACATCCAAGAATCTCAAGGGAAATAATGAAATTAAGTAGGAATAAAAAATGCCTTGTAGTACCAGATTCCAAACTTCTATGCAAATCATTAGTCAAATCAAAACTAGTTTTGGTTAAAAAAAAAAAAAACAGAGAAGTTTGTCAATGTGACAGATTAGGTACACAAGAAGATCCAGAAGCACATAGTAAAAATAATGTTTCATAAATCTAATGATATCAACTGCTAGCATGAGGACTTATTATCTGAAAAAGAAAAACTGTTGGGGGAAAAAACAAAAGTATTTTGGAATAAATTATATAGAGTAAATGGATATACATGACCTAAATTTAGAAAAGGTCACATCACAAATTTAAAAAGCAAGGAAGGAAATGACTTTGACTTTTAACACTAAGGATGTCACAGAGAGTGTCTGAACCAATCAAAGGAAAGAATTTATCATTTTAAAGAAGGAACTGTTTAGATTACCAAAAAAAAAATAGTATTTTTACAAGAAAAATCAGTGATATTAGAATTAAAAAGGAAACAAGTAATTAACTAGGACATTTCTCTTATTAAAGTATGATAATCAAGATATATAGGAAATTGATACAAATATGTAAAAATAATAGTCATTGCACAATAAATAAATGGTCAAGGATATGAATAGACAGGTATGAAAAGACAAATGCCAATATCACAAACAGTATGAAAAAGTGATCCAAATCACTAATAAGACAAATAAAAATTAAAATAAGTCTGACATTCCACCATACATGTACTTTAGATAGTTAGAACTAGTAAAGCTTTAAAAAAGAAAGAAATGAAAAGAACAAAGAAAAAACCAAGAACAGAGAAATATTAATATATTAAGTACTTAATATATTAATATATTACATTAAAACAAATTATTAGTAAATTGATATTAATGTATACTAATAATTACTATATATTAAATATATTCTCCATATCATATCATATTTTTTTAATTCTAAACTTGGGAAAGAATACAAGCATTTCCATAACATAGTAGAATAGAATAAAAGATGATTGCATATGAAACTGGAAATATATTTTGTACAACTTGCTAGTCCTTTTAAATATATAATAAACTTATTAAATAACTCTCTTTTTTTCCTCTCTTCACTAACCCACCCTAGAGATGGCTACCATTAGACACAAATATGTATACACATGTTATCCATTCTTTCTCTGGATGAAAATAGCATCTTCCTTCATGGGTCTTTTAAAATTAATCTGGGTATATATAATAGTTACCAAAAATTATTTTACTGAGTTAGAAAAAATAAGAAGAAAATGAATTTGGAAGAACAAAAGGTCAAGGATATCAAAGGAACTAATAAAAATGTAAAAGAAGGAATTTTAGCAGTACTAGATCTTAAACTATATTATAAGACAGTAATTATCAAAACTATCTGGGGGCAGCTAGGTGGCCCAGTGGATAGAACACCGGCCCTGGATTCAGGAGGACCTGAGTTCAAATCCGGACTCAGACACTTAACACTTACTAGCTGTATGACCCTGGGCAAGTAACTTAACCCCAATTGCCTCACCCCCCCCTCCTCAAAAAAACCCTATCTGATACTAAGGTATATCACTGGAACAGAGTAGACATAGTATTTACAGCAGCAAAGGACCATAGTAACTTTGTGTTTGACAAGTGTAAAGACAAGTTTTTGGAATAAGAATTCATTATTTCATAAAAAAAAATGTTGAGAAAACTGGAAAGCAGTCAGACAGAAATTGGGCATAGATTAATATCTTACACCCTTTACCAAGATAAGGTCAAAATGGATAAAAAAAAATCTAGATATAAAGGAAGATATTGCAAGAAAATTTGAAGAACATGGAAAATATTACTTATTGGAACAGGCGAACAATTTATGAGTAAAAAAGAGATAGAGAGTAGTGTGAAATGTAAAATGAATAATTTGATTATATTAAATTAAAAGTTTTCATACAAATAATATCTAATAATGTATATTAATACACAGACTAGAGCTGAAGGGAATTCAGAAGGAGAAATAGATGATCAGGGCTGTTTTGTTAATATCTTAATAATTTTAATAAGGCCTTTAATTTTTTTCACTCAATAGTTTGAAATATCATGGATAGTTCTTTCCTGGTTTTTTATACTGAAATCTTAGATTAAAAAAATAAACACAGAAGTGGAAAAATAAATCAGAAGGAAAAAACATGCTGTTGAAGAGTGGGGACAAATTTAAACAACCCATATGTTCAATTAGAATAGAAAATAAACACAAACCCCAAACTCAAACTATTCAAATATGAGGCAAAACGGCTTTATCTGTTTATATCTTACCATTATTTGTCTCTTTAAGTGTTCTCATATATTTAAGTTTCAGCCTCAGAGATTATCACTGCAGAATTTGCAGACTCCTCTACTATTCTCTGAAGAAAGTGACAGCTGTGGTTTTCACTTCCAATGGAGCATTGGGCAAGATCCTTGCTCCAATGAGAGCTAGTTATAGACTAAGTGATAATTGGGTGAGGTGAATTCTTGCTTTCCCTCCTTGCCTCAGAATTTGGAAAGCTGAGAAGTTCAGAATAAAAGTATAATATGTGTCCAGCACCTCACATGAGACATGAAGTGTAGCAACTTCAGAGTAATGATTCCTTTCTCTTTAGGGTGGAAGTGATAAAGCTGGGCTAAATTTTTCTGTAACCAGTGGAAAGTGATAAACAGAAGTTATCATCAGGAAGATATTAGAAATCAAATAAGCATTAAACTGATTTCTCTTAGAGAAGTAGACAAAATATTTTATGTGACAAAAGGGCCCTTGGTGGCATCCTTTATTAGGTATCTATATCTGGGTTACTTTTATTTCTCTCCCCTGAATTTAGCCTTAAAATGCTACTGGAAGTAAATGCAATTATTCCTTGAGATGTCAAAGTTCTTTTGAAAATAATTCCTTCTTTCATATTTTTCCCTTTGCATCATCTAATGTTTCATCATTCTCTTCTGAGGATTTAAGGATGTTCAGCATCAAAAGTTAATAGAAAGAATCAGAACAGGTCTCTACAAGTGTACCTGACCTCCAGTAATGAAGTTAGGTTCCTAAGTTCTAAATATACAGGTTGCTGATGATCCTACTCTTCTGCTCATCTCTTCTGCTGTTTTATAGTCCATACCAGACATGAACTGAATCACTGCTCAGAATGATGGAAAGGAGCAGAACTAGCTCTCTTTAGTAATGTGTTCATGTTTTCCCTGACACAACATAATCATTTAAACTTTAAAGCCTTATGAGCCTCACTAATAAACAAAGATCCTGCTTACATCAACAAAGTACTTAATTGGGGATGATGCATGAAAATGGAAAAGCTGACTCTCATGTATGCTATCCTTTAGTTACACTAATATTCCTATTGCATCACTATACCTCATATACCAATTTACACTAGACTAAACAGATTTACTGTCACGATGAAAAGAAAATAATTAAACAATCAAGAAAGAGTTCAGCAATATCAACTGCATTACCATGAAAAGGATTTGTATAAGGTTTGAATTTTCCTTAAATTGTCTCTCAATTGGTTTAGCTATTATTTTCATACTGTGAGTTTCTAAAACATAACACTAGTAATTGCCCTTTATACCTGTGATTTATTTTTACACTGGTAACTCTACAAAAACATTTACCAGTGATAGATTGGTGAAGAAATTCAGAGAGAATCTGAAACATGCTTCTATTTGGGACAAATTGTAGCTAGCATCAATCAACAAGCATTTCTTAGGTGCTTATCCTGTGTTAGGTCCTCTCCTGGATCACTGCCTTGTCATGGTGTAGGGACTTGTGTAGCTCAAGCCAGACAGGTTATAGTGAAGAGTTCTGACAAAAGATGATCCACTGAAAAAGGAAATGGCAAACCACTTCATTATCTTTGCCAAGAAATCCCCATGGACAGTATTAAAATGATAAAACATCTGATGCTGGAAGATGAGAAGGTGTCTAACACACTACTGGGGAAGAGGGGAGAACAACTATAAGTAGCTTCAGAAAGAATGAAGCAGATGGACCAAAGCCAAGAGGAAGCTCAGCTTTAGATGTGTCTGGTGATGAAAGAAAAGTCCAATGCTGTAAAGATTAATACTGCAATAGGAACCTAGAATGTAAGATCTACAAACTGAGGAAAATGGGATATGGCCAAACAGGAGACAGCAAGATTAAACATAAATGTCTTGGGTGTAAGTGAACTTAAATGGAAAAGAATAAGTAAATTTAACTTGGGTGATCATTACATACGCGTGTGCAGGCAAGAATCCCTCAGAAAGAAATAGAGCAGCCATCATAGTCAATAAAAAGATGAGAAAAGCAGTACTGGGATATAATCTCAAAAATGACAGAATGATATCTGTTCCAATCCAAGACAAACCATTCAACAGCATAGTAATACAAGTCCAACCACTAATGGTAAAGAGGCCAAAATTGGTCATTTCTATAACATCTTCTAGAAATAATACCAAAAACATGTCACAATCATCATAGGGGACTGGAATGCTAAAGTAAGAAATCAAAAAATAACTGGAATAACAAGCAAATTTGGTCTTGCAGTACAAAATTAAGCAGGCAGAGATTACTAGAGTTTTGTCAAGATAACTCTGCTGGTCATAGCAAACACTTTTTGCAACAACCCAAAGGGTTACTCTATACATGGACATCACTAGAAGGTCAAAATCAAAATCAGATTGATTATATACTTCGCAATCAAAGGTGAAGAAGATTTATTCAGTTGTTTAAAACAAGACCTGGAGTTGACTGTGGAACAGATCATGAGATTTTTATTGCAAATTTTAGACTTAAATTGAAGAAAGTAGGGGAAGCCACCAGCCTTATAGATATGAATATGAAATATAGATGATGAATAGATTTAAGAGATTAGATTTGGTAGACAGAGTGCCTGAAGAACTATGGACAGGGGTTTGCAGTACTGTATAGGAGGCAGCAACAAAAAATATCCCAAAGAAAAAGAACAAGAAAGAAAAATGGCTGTGTGATGAGGCTTTGCAAATAGCTGAGGAAAGAAGGAGAAAGGGAAAGATGTACTCAACTGAATGCAGAATTCCAGAGAATACCAAGGAGAGATAAGAAGGTTTTCTTTTTTAATGAGCAATGCAAATAGATAAAACAATAGAACAAAAAAGATAAGAAATATCTTCAAGAAAATTAGAGACATTAAGGGATGTTTCATGTAAAAATGGACATGATCAAAGAAAAATATGGTAGGTAGTTAACTGAAATAGAAGATATTAAGAAGAAGTTATATAGAAGAACTCCACAAGAAAGATCTTAACATCACTGATAACCACAATAGTGTGATTACTGATCTAGAGCCAGATATCCTAGAGAATGAAGTAAAGTGGGCCTTAGGAAGTATTGCTAGCAATAAGGTCAGTGGAAGTGAAGGATCTCCACCTGAGCTATTTAAAATTTTAAATCCTCAAAGATGGTACTGTTAAAGTATTGCACTCAATATACTAGTAAATTTGGAAAACTCAACAGTAGCTAATGGATTGGAAAAGATCAGTTTGTGTGTCAATCCTAAAGAGTAATGTAAAAAAAAGTTAAAATAACTGAACATTTGGACTCATTTCACATGCCAACAAGGTTATGTTTAAGATTCTGCAAGCTTGGCTTCAACAATATGTGAACCAAGAATTACCAGAAATGTGGGTTGGTTTTCAAAAAGGCAGAGGAAATAGAGACCAAATTGCCAATATTCATTAGATTATAAAGAAAGCAAGGGAATTTCAGGGGAAAAAATCTACTTCTTCATTGACTATACTCAACCCTTTGACTGTGTGAATCACAACAAAATGTGGCAAGTTTTCAGAGAGATGTAAATACCAGAACATTTTACTTGACTCCTGAGGATGTGTGAGGATATGTGGCCAAGAAGCAACAGCTAGAAATGAACATGGAAAAACGGATAAGTTTAAGATTGGAAAAGGAGGATGAAAAGGCTGTATGCTGTCAGCTTCTTTATTTAACTGGTATGCAGAGTGTATCATGTGAAATGCCAGGCTAGATGAATGAAAGGGCAGAATTAAAGTTTCTGGGAGAAACATCAACCATCTCAGATATGCAGATATCTCTGTGATAGCAGAAAATGAAGAGGTATTAAGAAGCCTCTTGATGAGGGTGAAAGAAAAGAGTGAAAAAGTTGGCTTGAAGCTTACTTAAAAAAAAAATAAGATCTTGGCAGTTGTCCCTATCACTTCTGACAAATGGAGGGAAAAGAAATGGAAGCAGTGTTAGATTTCATATTCCCGGACTCAAAGATCACTACAGGCAGTGACTACAGCTGTGAAATTTAAAAAATAGTTGTTTCTTGATGGGAAAGTTATTGCAAATCTAGATGGCATACTAAAAACAGAAATATCACTTTGCGGACAAAGTTCTGTATAGTCAAAGCTATGGTTTGTCCAATAGTAATGTGTGGCTTTGAGGGTAGGACTATGAGGAAATCTAAGCACTGCAGAATCAACATTTTTGAATTGTGCTTCTGCAGAAGACTTTTGAGAATCCCTTATGTAAAGAAATTAATTCAGGTTATTCACTAGAAGATCAAATACTAAAGTTAAAGCCATAATACTTTGGTCACATAACAAGATGGGACTCATTGGAAAAGACCCTGATGTTAGGAAAGATTAAAGGCAAAAGGAGAAGGGGATGGAAAAAATTGAGATGGATAGATAGTGGCATGGAAGCGATAAACGTTAGCTTGGACACACTTCAGGAGATAGTGGAGGATAGAAGAGCCTGGTGTGATATAGCCAATGGGGTCATAAAGAGCTGCACATGACTGAACATTGAAAAACATGTACCAGGCACACAGAATGTTTACTCATAGAATGTTTAAGTTTGAAGTGACTTGAAAGATCACTGAGTAAAAATTTAAGTTGTTCTTCATTTTGTGGGGACAAAGGGTTTGGGACAGAGAGAAAAGGAAGTGAGGTTTCATTTTACCATGGTTTGGTTTCATAAATTTATATAGAGAATGTGTTCAAGATGGGTAAAACAGGAGGGGAAATGGAAAGGGAATGAAATGAGAACCCAGGTGCAGCTATTAGAGCATGCCCAGAATACTGAGAAGCTGTTAAAACTCAGTCCCATTCATCTGAAACATTCATTGAAATGTTACCAAATACCTTCACAATGGTCCACATGGTAAGAGGAACTAGGAAAAGAAATGCCAACTAGATATGTCATTTTCTAGTGCTCTTTAATGATTTGCTACCTCCCAAGGTCCTTAAGAGATTATGTCAAGGACAGAAACCCTCAAAGATGTCTTCAAAGTGTGTCTACTAGCTCAGGTAATTATCTTCAGAGCTTACAGTGTTTTTAAAAAAAAATGTCTTCAATAATGGCAAGTCTGTATTCTTCAAGAAGGGTGGCTTTGGGTTTTAGAAGTTCGTTTAAAGAAAAGTCTGGAGAATAAAATGGGTGATCAAGTTAAGCCAAAATGTTTATGGTCAAAAAATGAGGTGTGAATAGCTTATAAAATAGCTCTCAAAGAAATTCCAAAAGAGGTGCTCCTAAAGGGTTTAGAACACTGCAGAATATGTGCATAGCCTCCCAAGGTGACTATTTTTAATGATAGCACTCCTTTAAATGTATAATTCTTATATGTTGGCACTTACAAATCTCATTGTTCTATAGTCAAACCTCACATATACTGCTCCATGTAGATAAAAAGTCTTCCTTTTCCTCACTTTACAAAGGGGAATGGAATTATACTGAAGATTCATGTTTTACTGTTACTGAAAAAACTACTCCTACATATATTAGTATACCCAATAGCATAATAATTAAAAGTAAGTCATATTCATAAAATGGACATACATTTTTGATGATGATGTAACTTTATTAATATTATAGCATTTTTCTAATATCTTTAATCCACAAAATATAGGAAACAACAGTGTGCCCAGTAACTCACATGCCAAATAGCTATCTGTTCTGAGGAGGGAGGGAGGTATAATATTCAATTTTTAAGACTATTCTAAGATATTAGACTTCATTCAGTCAAATGAGTTCAAAATCCATCATAATAACCGAATAACTTACTGGCTTACGTGGAAAAAATGAAGATCCAACATATAAATATTGTCTCCAGTTGGCAGTAGCTGTGTTGGCAAGGAAGCAACTCATTCTAAATGTTGAATTAAGTTTCTTTCACTTCTTGATTCAGTAGTGGCTGGAATCATGGCAAAAGCTATAAGCCTAGTCCCAGAGCCCTTAAAATGATATATAGAGCAAAAATGTCTGTTGTTAATGTGCCAAGGCACACAGACTGACTTAGAATAAAGAAACAGCTAGATAGAGGGAGTTTGTAACATTGTGACACTCTTTGAAAGCAAATAGAATAGTCTTATGTTTTACAGGACTTTGGTCTTTTAAAAACATTTTAATATACCTAGTATCTGATTTTATTCTTAATCATTCTGTGAAGCAGATAGCATAGACCACTTACATTTTACAAAAAAGGAAACTGCCCAACATTACAGTTCCATGACCTGATCTGATCACAAAACAAGTAAGTGCTGATTTCAGAATGAGATTCCAGTCTAATGCCAAGCAGCCATGGCTGCTTCCAATAGCCCACACTACTTCACTGAAGCTACTTTATAATTTTCCTCCCATCTAATGTCAGAATTTTTTAGTCTTGAATTACAGTTTCGGAAAGATGTAGTCTTTCCAAAGGCATTGCTCAAGATTGATTACCATTTTGTTTCTCCAGCCAGAGAATGAAATTTGAGTTCAATGTAAAATGTCAGCTGTCATTGTCACTATAAAAAAATACAGATTCGTTTTTATAAGTCACCTTTCTCTCAGTGATTATAATGATCTTAATGACAATTTGTAAAGGCTGTCTGACCACATTCCTCTTAGCAGAATAATAAATATTTACAAATCCCTTACCAATTTGACAAAGGTCACAAATGTGAGCTCCAGTAATATTTCTCTTCCCTGCCCCACCTTTTTGTTTGTTTCCATCTTTCTCAAATAGATATTTTAAAATTCTGCATTATGTCTTAAATGTATTTACCAAAGCTACCATTATAATGTATAAGCACTTCAGAAACAAAAATATTTGCTAATCCAAAAATAATACTATTGACCAACCTTCTATAAAACAAGTCCCTTGGAGAACATGTTGTCTTTCCAGTTCATGTCAGGAGAAGTGCCAAGCGTTATCACTTTGTTCCTATTGTCACCAATGACACAGATTCATTAGGTGGCTAGTGAATGTAGAGTTGTAATCTCTAGCCTTTGACATGAATTTCTGTTTCTGAAGTTACCTGGGCTATCATCCCAATCTCATCATTAGTAATATGTTCCAATCAGCTGAGCTCAAAAGAGCATACTATACCTTACTGTATCATTAGGATGAGTGTTGAGGATTAAGAGAAAATTGAAACCAAGGCTGAGAGAGGAACATGATGATAGACTGGCAAAAAAAAAAATCAGTATAGAAATATGGGAAGAACAGTGGAAAAGGAACCAATAATAACATCAAAAGACAGCCTGAGGCAAAATGTGGAAGGAATGCTTGGTTTCCATGTCCTCAGGAAATAGACTCTCTACAGTATAACTTGTCAATTCTAAATGAATAAACAATATGTTCAAAGAATTAGATGATACTTAAAATCTAATTAAAAATCCAACTCATAATATTTTATACCAAAGTGAAAATGTCTGGGGAAACAAAAAGGAAACAATAAATTTACAGGAATGGGAAAGCTAAGCATGAACTTTAGCCAATAGTGTCTTGCACTGTTTTCTGGAAAGAAACTGTGGAATAGCCTGGGAACTGGCTAACTTTCTCAGCTTTGTACAGGAAACTACCAAATCCAAATTTCACATTTTTGGCCCACCTGGAATGGCCCTGTTTTACACTGAATGTTACAAAGATTATTTAGTGTATACAGTTGCTTTCTTTGGCTATTAGTAACAAAAATGTGTGGATCATCATTGACTGGTCCAGGGCTCAGGTTAGAGAAAAGTAAACATTATAGTGATGAGTGAGGGATGAATCTAAAAAACATGTCATAGGCCTACTGTTCTTCATTCAAGCATAGCTGATTATTTGTGAGGACAAGACACTGATGTTAGTACAGATCATCTCCTAATCCTTTTTTAGCACTACTGAATAAAAAGATATTGACCTCCCTTCCCCCACTTTCCCCCCCTCCCCCAGATGTTAACTCACATCCTATAGTCTATGCCTGGTACTCTTCAGACTAAACTACCTCTGTGGACTCACTTAGAATTTCCCATGAAGACCACCCAGAAACTTCAGATGTTCTGAAGTCTGTCTGTTTTATTCACTGTACAATATAAGGTGTTGTCTTTGACCTTCAAAGCCCTGCAGAATTCAGGCACTGGTTACCTTGAAAATTCCTTCCTTCTTCACACCTCACAGCTGCAGAGATCTTCAGAGGCCCTACTTGCTTAATGAGATCCAGATTGGATGTCTGAATAACTGGAGTGTTTTTCTCCCACAGAGGAAACCTTGATTTGGAAATATCCTTTAATTAAACTGTAGTGTAACAGAACCCAATATTTAGAGCTACAGGATTTTAGAACTTCATATGAATTAGATAGACATACAATTAAAATAAAGATATTTACAAGCATTACAATGGATCTAATAGATACTAAATGATACATCTGAATAACCGTGTGAAGGGAAAATCCCACAATCAATTTTGATGAAGTAAACCCAATAATATGCTGTTCTTTTTAGCCTTAGTATATCCTCAGTTTTAATCCTTCACGTTCAATTTCCATGTCTATCAGGGTGTCCTGACATCTAAAATCCAACATGCCCAAAACTGAATTCATATTCTTTCATACCAATACTTTTTCTCTCCTCCTAGCTTACCTATTTAATAGTTTATAGCACCTTTCTTCCAATTATTAAACTCAAAAATGATGTTATCTTTGCTATTCTCTCTCTCCTTTTCCTCCCACATTCAATAAGGTGTCAAATGCTCTTGTCTACAGTTGAAATATTTCTTTGATTTATCTACTCCTTTCCACTCCCACTGCCACCAACCCTAGATCAAATTCTAACTCCCCATGGCTCAGGTGCTAGCCTAGTAGAATGTAAGCTCCATTGCAGCAGGGGTCATGTATAATCTTAAATTTGAATCTCTCTCCTAGCACATATCACAGTGATTTGCAGAGAGTAGTCATTAAACATTTGTTGAATTGAATTGAAAATTGGTCTTTCTGCTTCTAGTTTTTTTACTCTCCAATATATCCTTTATATAGTCCAGGTCTGAAAATCTGCTTCAATCAGGAAGACATGGGGTCATTTCCTACTTTTAATAACATACTGACTGTGTGAATCTGTCCTACAGGCTTCTAAGACTATTAAATTGCTGTTGCTGATCTGCATTGGTAGAGGAAGTTTCCAAAGCAACAATCTATTTACCCAATGCCCTGGAGGCATTCCTCTCCCATTTTTTGTTTTTTAAAGCATCATATAGTACTATTATGGTACTTAAGCTGACTGTAATCCCTTTCTCTGGAAACAAGACAATCCTGACTACCCTTTTGATCATACATTTTAGTGATGAATTTTTTAGATCATTTTTTCACAAGTCGTAGTTAATATTCTGCCACATACATATATGCACATTGCCCTCTAGATGCCCTGTAATTTTTGTTCTTTGACACTGTTTTATTCCATTATTCAAATTCAAATAATGTCGCCAGGAACACATTAGTAAAAATATGAGATTTTGTGCCAGCGAGCAGCTTAGGATTGTTGAAAGTTTGATGTACTATGTATGATGTATATAGTACATAGTGTATTATAACCAGCAGTTGGATAGGACCATTTTTATACATATCATGGTTGGGTATTATAGATGGACAACTTTAAAGGAGTCTGAGTTTGAACAGGTAGTAGAGCATGGCCTAGATTGCATAGGTAAAATTTCCCATAGGCCATGATATGTATTAAAATGGTCCTATCCAACTAGTTGCTGGTCATAATTTGGGCAATGAATACAAATTGTTTCTTTGGCTCTTCCTGTATGACTTTCTAGGCCCAACTCTTTCAAGATATTACTGAGGAACCCTTGTAGTATTCCAGGCCTTAATACAATTAGTAAGATAGGAATGAGGATTTGGGACTGAATATGTGATTTCCTCAATACAAAGAACTCTTAAGATGAGGAAACTTCTTCAACCACAGCAAACTGGTACCTTCTCTGAAATGAATAGTTTCAGACAGTTGCTTAGAGGACTACAGTGTTAAATGACTTGTCCAAGGTCACAAGATAGTTGGTGCTAAAGGTAGGATCAGCAAAATATCTACAAACAGGAGTGTCTGAAGGACCTCACCATCTATAAGGAATTACCTTTCATTTGGACTTGATATAGTACGTTCTCTCATATGGTCACATATCTTTGTTGAATATATGTGTTTTATTCTTTTGCTAATAGCAATAATCAGAACAGTTATCTCTTTGCACATATTAAGCAATTTTATATAATCTTAACATGCATGGGAGACCTGTCTTGAAGCTGAAATTTACTTTAGCAAGTCAAATAACTTTTTGAAATCAATTTACAAATTGAAATATTTTATTTGCTATTGCAGAAAAGCTCTGAAATTCTGCTTGTTAACTTTCTCATAGAAGAAGATAGTGTAGTGGATGAAGAGAAAAGAGAGGAAGGGAAAAGTAGAGAAGGAGGACAGGAGGAAAGAAGAGAGACAACAGACACATTTGTTTCTGAATATTTTTGGTAAATGTTTTGAAAATAGCATTGTAGCGGCAGCTAGGTGGCACAGTGGATAAAGCACTGGCCCTGGATTCAGGAGGACCTGAGTTCAAAACCTGCCTCAGACACTTGACACTTACTAGCTGTGTGACCCTGGACAAGTCACCTAACCCTGATTGCCCCACAAGAAAAAAGAAAAGAAAATAAAAAGAAAATAACATTGTCCATAGACATAGGAATAAGGTATACACTTAATAAATGTTTATGCAATTGAAACTACTTCACTGGAAATAAGTCTTGGCATCAAAGCAATGTTTTACTGTTTTAAATCTAAATAGCTAACATATCTTTCTAATTCATGAATTAACCAAAATAAGAAGGAAAAATATTTTGCAAATTCATTCCCTTATTTTCAAGGAGTAATTAGCTTTATATAATTGGATGAGCACAAAAGAATAAGAGATTAAAAATCTGTGATAACAACATATTTAATGGGGGAAATAATTTTTAGGAATTATAAACTACAACAGCAAATATTATTTTAAAATTATTTATTCCAATTCTATGCAGCATTGTTAGTTACTAAGAGGGCTAACAGTTAAATAAAATGAATAAAGACTGCATCAAATTTAAATGGAATATTATTTTGGTCAATAAAACCCCCAAGAGATTGCATTATTGATTTATTTCTTACATATGTGTTGAGACATTTCAAGAAATGTAATAGAGAAGAACAAAAAACTTATTACTGTTACATAACCTAAAGAGTAATGATACCTCGCAGAAGCTAAGTATCATCTCAAGCATTAATCCTATTGTTATTCTCTTGCAGTGTCTTACACATAGTAGGTATTCAGTAAAGTATATTGATTGTGAGTTTTATCATGGAATCCCCTTTAATTCCATGAAGATTAGTTTTATGCAGGGGTATTATAAGTATACTATGATAATCATTTTTAGAGTTAACCTAAAAACATAACAACAAATGTGATTTTTTTACAATTAGAATTTTTTTTCAACTTAGCACATTTTTCATCAATTAGAATCTAGCTCAGTTCCTGGCAAATAGTAGGCTTGTTAACCAATCTTCCCCCTGAACTTATTACAAAGTCATTGGTACCTGTACCTTCTTTGTTTCAGAGTTTTCTTGAGGTGCCTGTTTTATCTATGAGGTGTTTTGTTTTGTTTCCCTGACTGGAAAGAATTTTTCTGTCAGTTGACAATGAGTGCTGGGACATTTCTACTTCCCCTAAAATAGGAAGGTTTCCATGTTACTGAAACATAAAATAAAGCGGGTTTTTTTTTCATGATGCATATGGACAGGGAAGAACATTTGTAGGTTGTGTAGTAAATTTTTCTGTTTTCCTACAGCAGAAGGCCTCCAGCTTCACTTTGTAATTAACCAGCATAAGAACATATGGACTAACAGCAGAAAAACTTGAAGACAGAGCTGTGAGCAAAGCTGGAGTAAAGGGAAAGGATTCCAAGTTTTTAAGGAAACAAATAAAAACAAAGTGGGAAATCCACAGAGAGGTAATCAGTAATGTCAACAAAATACTGACTTTAGCTCCTCGAAAGATTTCAATCTCTGAAGCATCATCTCCCATCCAAATGCCACCATATGTTAGTCTCCTTTGCTCCCAAAGCAAGAAAACAATCCAAAAACAAACAAAAACTAAGATAGTCAATGGAAGAATGTCAATAAGGACTAAAAATATTTTCTCATAGTAATATTCTACCTGTCGGTTTCCAAAATCAATCTCGCAATCCATGTTAAGCCCTTTGGTATACAGCAATCCTGTGTCATTTGCTCCATTCAGATGTTGGAGCTTTTCAGTGAAAGCTAAAATTGGAATACAAATTCCAAATCCAGTGATCCAAAGGATGGAAACTGCCTTTAAATGCCTCTTCTGATGGTTCAGATTCAGAGTCTCATTTGCAGGATGGACAATTTGGTATAGCTTATGATGGTAAAGCACAGCAAAATGTAACATGAACCAGATAGCAAGCTGAGTGGACAGAGTCTCTGTGAATCGGAGAATTTTGCAGCTGACTGAGTCCAACATGCCACCAGAGGAATAAACAATTTTCATGATATTCACAACCAAGTTTTTCAGGAGGTGAACAAATACAAGACTGAAAATAATCATGAGAGATGGTTGCAAAGGTCCACTGATACATCTCCTTGTAGAAAAAAATAAACAAGTATTCCCCACAATGCTCACAAAAATGAGAATGGCACAAGTGATGATCTCTAGCATGTCTGCCAATGGCTCCATTGTCTCTGGTAAATATTTTCTCCTTGACTGAATCCCTTCAGGTATTTTTTAAAAAGATTAAAAAAATATGGCAATACTGGTAAAAACAAACAAACAAAAAACCCCTGTGTTCTTATGGCATCTCCTTAACAGACCAAACATAACATCATTCTGTTGCTCTGAGGATGTGGCTGAAAACAAATCTCCTAAGTGCTTCCTGGAAGGGCTGTATCTTATCATCTCAAGGGAACATTCCTATTATGAGAAAGCACTAGGTATCATAATTAAAAGTCATGGGAATATATCAATGCATTGTAACATGCACACTGTCCTTTGGTTTTCTGACAGGAATGAAGAGAGGAACAGAAATTCATGCCTAGAGAGTTAACAGAAATGTCTATTTTGAGGCCATATGCATATTAACCATTGAATCAACATTAATCCTCTTGACCCATGGTTCTGGGAAAAAGAATGAAAGAAAAATATTAGCACACATTTGTATATCACATTAAGGTTTACTTAATTTCTAACAACATTGTTACATAGGTACTGCAAGCATTATTATCCCCATTTTACAATGAAGAAACTGAGGCTCAGAAAGGTTAAATGATTTGCCCAAGGTTATACAACAAACAAATGTCTCAGTCAGAACCTAAACCTATATCTCTTCTGACTCTAAGTCAAGTATTCCTTCTACTATGTCCTGCCACCTGCCCCTAAAGCTCTTCAGTTGTGAAGTAGGTTTAAATTAGGAAGTTTGCAAAACAACAAATCAACAATTTTTAGAAATAGAAATAATTTTCTGGTTTATCTCAGGTAAGTAATGTAACAGTTAAAAATTTTTTTCCCAATGGAAAAAATACCACTTATTAGAACTATGTCATTTTCTGCTCAGCATATGATGAGTAATAAATCATATGATAAATGAAAAGCACTTCAGAAAATAAGTGTTATACAAATACACAACTTAATTGTACCTGACTCTCCAACCTGCTGATTAGACAATTATCTTGTTTGATAAGCTTTCTTGATAGTTAGAAGGAGTCAATGAAAGAGTTTTTGTCCTGGGTAGTTTTAAAGGGTGTGGAGCTCAACTGGGAAACTGTGATAAATTTTATTGTTCAGGTGATTCTAGTCCTTGATAAGGAAAATGGATAATAGACATATATTTAAGTACTTTCCTACAGAAGTTTAACAGATGTAAGTCAATTATCATAACAAGGAAATGAAAAGAACCCAAAAAATTCCTTATTCAAAAAACACTTGACTTGCTTTTCAGGATAAAAGAAAGGGCAACCAAAGTCAACTCCAATTAAGAATAAAAATTCATCTGTAAAGTATTATGGAAATTGGGAGAAAAAACAAAACAAAAAAACCCCAACTCAACTAGGATAATAAGGGAATCTGGCTGACTGAGAAAAAAATTTTTTTTCAAATATCTCTGCTATCAAAAATATATTGGCACATAACTTATAAAACCAAAAGCCATTCCCCAATAGATAAGTAATCAAAGAATAAGCTCCAACTGAACTCAAAATAACAACAAACTATTAATAATCAAATGAAAGATTGTTCCAAATCACTAATAATTAGAAAAAGATGCAAATACAAAGAACTTTGCACCTCTCACTCAGAAAATTGGCATACATGAAAACATATGCAAATAGTTATAACAGAGAGGCTGCAGAAAGATAGACATATAATAAACTATTGGTGGAGCTGTGAATTGTTCCAAGTATTCTGGAAATGAATTTGGAATTATGTTTTAAAAATGACTAAAATGTCCATATCCTTTGTCCCCCAAATCTCATTGCTAAACATAGACTAAAATGAGGTTAAAGCCAGAAATGTCTTACATATATGAAAGTATTCATAGGAGTATTTTTTGAGAATTAAAGGAAATGGGGGGGAAAGCATGCCCATTATTTCAGGAATGGACAAAAAACTGTTGCAATAAATATAATGAATATTATTTGATTGTAAGGAAGAGAAAAATGTATAAATTGTATCAGAACCAGGAAAACAATTTACAAGATGACTACAACAATGTAACTGGAAAGAACAACTAAAAACAAAAACCATGAAACTCAATGTTTAATAATTATAATGACCAGGCTTGTTCCCAGGGAAGAGATGAGACAATGTACCTCCTTTATTTCTTTGGGAGTAGACAGGTGGTATAGTAGATAGAGTGCCAGGCCTGTGGCCAGGAAAATTCACCTTTCTGAGTTCCTAAGACAATTTTAGTTGTATAACCCTGGGGAAGTCACTTAACCCTGTTTGCCTCAGCTTTTTCTTCTGTAAAATAAGCTAGAGAAAGAAATGGCACACCACTCTGATGTCTTTGGTGGCAGCTGGGTGGATCAGTGGATAGAACGCTGGGCTTGAAGCCAGGAAGACCTGAGTTCAAATCTGACCTCAGACATATAGTAACTGTGTGACCCTAGGCAAGTCACTTAGCCCTGTTTGCCTCAGTTTCCTCATCTATAAAATGAATTGGAGAAGGAAATGGAAAACTACTCTAGTATCTTAGCCAAGAAAATCAGACACAATTGAAGAATAACATCTCTTTATAGATGAGGTGGAACTAGGAGCACAAAATAGTGCATATACTACTATTAGATGTATTGCTTAATTTAGTTAGCTTTTTACCCTTTTGCTTTGATGGCCTATTGGGTAGGGGGCAGAGGAGAAATAAAGGTGATATAAAAATTAAAAACATGAAAAATGTTTTGGTTTTGTTTCATAAAATGTCATGGAGAAGATTATAGAAAAGTATGGGTAGTATTGCTTAAAAAGTCAGAGAAAAGCTGTAGAGGGTGATAGCAGTTTTAAAAAAAAAAATGTGGCGAGAGATCCAATTAAGCAAAGTCATCCCAAAAGATGATATGCTTAAATAGCTGAAAATGGAAGGAGGACAATAAACAGAAGAAAACCAGAAAAGATTTGCAAATATTGCTATAACAGACTTTTTTTTCACCACCATAGGGATTATAACCACCACATCTGAATTTTTAAAAATCATAATCCAACATGTGCTTATGGGGAAAGTAGTGATGGCACTAAAGTGAAAAAAGACAGGAAAAGCAGCTGGATTAGATCAAGTGCACATAGAATAGATCCAAGATTTAGGCAATACAATTGTGAGGGCACTAAGGGATCAATTCATGACATATTGCAAGGAAGGGAATATACAAAGTACATGTAATAAAATCTTGGATCTTATTTCTGATAACCTTATTAGAGAACATTTTGATCAAAAAGTGAAGCCAAAAAAATAGAGACATTCACCAAAGTTTTTCACCACTGTGATGGATGAGGTCCAGTATGGAATCCAAGTTGAAAAATTCCCTATGGTGGTAAAGTCTTCTAGATACTTCTTTGTGCAGTACAACATGACGGTTTCATCAAGCCCTGGAGCACTGGTGAACCTCCTGGGAACCTGACTGACCACCTCCACCACAAACCCAAGTAGATAAATAGTCCACCAAATTATAACATAGATTAGCAACCTAAAGAATTTAGTTATCAGTAAAAAATCTGGGGCAAAAAATATGGAAAATTAGTTGGGACCAGAATTAAGCAAGAGAAAAAGAGAAGGCTGGGTTGACTTTAGGAAAATCCAGAACTCCCTTAATAAATCCATGCTTCTTGTAGAAACAAAATACCATATTTTTTTAGTCTACTAAGAAGTAGCTAGGTTGCTCAATGGTTAGAGCCCTGGGCCTCGAAAGAGGAAGACCTGAGTTCAAATCCAGCCTCAGACACTTAATACTTGTGTGACCCTGGGCAAGTCACTTAACCTCTGTTTGCCTTAATCCATTGAAGAAGGAAATGGCAAACCAATCTAGTATCTTTGTCAAGAAAAACACACAAAGTGTTGGTGTGCTATAGTGGGTGGAGCCACAAAGGGTTGGACACGACTAAATGACTGAACAACAACAATGCTGTTGTATAGCTACAAGTCAAGGAACCTGACGGTCTATGAGGAAATAAAATGAGAAGCATACAGAAGACAATGAAAAGGCACATGTTGGGTGTGAATAGTCTGTAATACATAACAAACAAGGAACTTCAAAGAACTGAAGTAAAATTTTGTTTTTGGAGAAGAGTGATAGAAAAAAAAGGAGCTGGTCATATGCTGAGAACTAGTGATAGCAGATGGACAGCCTTAGTGCTCTATTGGTATCCTTGTGATGTCAGAAGAAGGCAAGGAAGGCTTCCAAGACATTAGTTGGATTTTTAGGACATGGGCAGGAGTCCCACAGGATGGGCAGGAATAAATGGGTTATAATCTACATTACTAGAGGGAATATCCAAATTAATAAAATCATAGGTGCATTTTTAAATAAACAATTAAAAGTCAAATAGTTAAGGTGACAAAAAAGAGTAAAAAAAAAAACCCAGAAGGAACAAAATAAACAATTCAACAAGTCAAAAACTTAAGTATGAAAACTTGAGAAGTAAAGAAATTAATGTAAGAGAGAAACTGAGATCCCCCCTCAAAAAAAAAAATGAAAAAGGAAGATGTAGATAACGGTCCTCCATAGGATCACAAGAAGTACAGTAGACTGAATATGAAAGCTGGATCAAGTGAGAAGCTTATGTTTGGTTTGCATAATAAATGACACATCTAGGAAGGTGACTGCAATTGTAGTTTCTCTGCAAAACTGGAAAATGAAAGGATTGTACAAGCTCAACAATTATTAGCTTGGATAATGAAGATCTTTTCCCGAATTGCCATCTGAAACTCCTATTTCCATAAACAAATTCACATGATCAACTATTTGTTCTTCACTTCTTTCTTTATATGTTGTCAGTTTATTTCATTAGGATGTTGCCCATGGAGGACCTTTGGATTATATTTATAGATGTTAGTAATTTCACAGACTTTATCCAGAATTAAAACATTTTAAGTAAAATTTGAAAAATCCGATGCCATGTACCTGTCATCATCCTTTATTTTTGCTCAGTGAAGCGGTCTGCTTATTTCATCAGGTTGTGGGGGATTTTTTGTGGGGGATTTGTTTATCATGTGATTTAAGAATGTCTTTTAATCTTTTCCCTTGTTTTTAAAGTCAAGGAAGTATTAACTTTGCTTTAAATGCTTTAGGGAGAAGGACCCTTTGTCTCATTAGTATTCTGTGTATTTTTATTAAGACACTTGCAAAATATGTTGTAGTCCATTTTACAGTTCCAAAAATACCTTAACAATGACATGACATAGGTATCGATTTAAACACGTTCTTCCCATTCAACTTTGATTTCAAGATACTAATAAATATCTTAATGCATTCAGCAAAAGCCTCCTCCTTGGTACATTTATGACCAATGTTTCTTCATGGACTTATCTAATTTGGTGTTATCTATGTAAAAAAGTGATTAATAAGATGATTTGTTTCAATTTCCTATTTAATTTGGAAGTGTGTTCCATTTCAAAAAAGATGATAATAGATTTAAGGCTACGCAGAACTCTTAGTACTGAAAATGCTTTTTCAAACCATGATCTATACTGGCCAAGACCTGATAGCTTTGGATGATAGGAAGCTTTTCATAGCTTGATATTCCATATGCAAACTAAACCTTTCATATTCTGAACTTGTCCTCTCCTATGATCCACCTTAGTTCGGCACTCACCACAAAGCTGATTGACAGGCTACCTCAAAGCTCAAAGACACTATATGTATTTTCTTGATCATGGATAGATATCCTGTTACTTCCCCAATTCAGAATGAGAAGTCATTGGTCCATGCTTGCGTTCCTGCTCTGCTGGTGAATTCCCTCAAACATGTGCTTTTGTTGTTTGTTTTACCAGAAATTAAAGGGAAAAAAATCTTATCTCATAGTGATGTAAAGGTGAGCCTATGTTCTCAAAGACTACAGTGATGAGGCTTAAACTCTGGTAGGCCTTACCAAGTGGAAAAGGATTTTATAAAAGGGCCCTAAAATGGATTGCTGTCTGAGAAATAGCCTAGCTAAATTAGGAGAAGTTTAGAGTTTATAATTCTGTGATGTTTACTACCAAAGATTGACCACTGAATAGTGAATATTTTGGCCTCAATAACTTATGAAGCTCAGACAACTGCTATCATGCCCTGACCCCAGAGCTTAGGGATCCACCCTGATATTTTAGGCCAGAGGTGTCAAACACCCCCAAGTGCAGCTGGAACCAAATTAAAATGTAATTGGAAAAAAATATAACAAAATAAGTAAAAAATACGATAAAACATAGGCAATGTTACATTGTAAAACTTAATCAATATACAACCAGCAGGAATCCTTATATAACCATTAGTGGCCCTTGTTTCTATTTGAGTGGGTATGATGCCATTGTTTTAGAGCATCATGGATTCCTTCTTCTTATCATGAGCTGGATCATCATGCCTGGGACTCCTTGGCAATCATACTTTATTTTAGTTCTGGCTTCAGGAAGTGATGGTATTGGTTGGCGGGGAGGGATGTGTATTAATAAATTGTCCTAATTTCTAGGTGTCAGTCCCAGTACCAGTGTAAGAAGATCGATGCCTTAGTTTGGAGATGTCAGGCCTAGTCCCAGTATGGAGGAATCACTGGGACTACCCTACTAACTTTTTATTATTTTCCTTGCTTCCTGTTTCCTTGGGTGTCTCCATTTAAGCCATATCTTCTTTTTGGCTTTCCATTAAACATGCCCAACAAAAAATGTTATTAGCATTGACTAATTCATCTAATTCTTCTGTAAAGTCCTTTTAGTCCCAGTGACAGACTCTAATAGCTTTGATAGATATGGCTAGAGTGCTAAGCAAGTAATTTATTTGAGCCAGAATAAATCAATCCATTAATCAAGTGTTCATTGATTACTACGTATTTAGCAGAGCAGCTAGGTGGCACAGTGGATAGAGTGCCAGGCCTGGAGTCTAGAAGACCTGATTTCAAATCCAGCCTCAAAAACTTCCTAGTTGTGTGTTCCTGGGCAAGTCATTTAACCTTATTTACCTCAGTTTCTTCTTCTGTAAAATTCTCTGGAGAAGGAAATGGCAAACCGCTATAGTAATGTGCCAAGAAAACTTCAAATAGAAGTCATGAAGAAGAGTCAGACACAGCTGAAATGACTGGACAACAACATTAGGTTAGGCACTGTGGGAGATAGAAAAATAGAAAAAGAAATAACCTTCTAGTTCCAACTCAAGTGTCACTTGGTCTATAAAGTCATTTACAAAGAAGTGATAATTAAATTCACAGATATGGAAGGAATAAAAGAAAACTTAAAGGGCTGAGGACAAAGCATTGGCAGACACCCACAGAGGAGCAGAAGGTGGAAGAGGACTGAGGAAAAGAAGAACAAGATGTAGTCACTGAATGAGAAAGGGAGTCAGGCAAGTATAGTGAAGGAAATCAAAGGTTGAGAAAATTTCAGGGATTTGGCTAGAAGTAAGTTATGGAACTGAACAAGAAATGCCCACTTCAAGGAAAATATAAACAGCAAGGAAGAAATGTATAGTTTATTCTGATCCAAATCAAGGATGATGTCTGTAAATCTTGCTAATCTACAGGGCTGGGTGAAAGAAGGTCATCAGCTAAGGGTTGGAAAATTATTACAGCATGTTGGAAAAAATTAAAGGATATTGAAAGGTATATCCAGGAAGAATAAAAGAGCAGAGGTGAAAAGAAAGGATCTTAGATTTAGGGACACAGAAAACCGAAATGTTCTGGTCCTTAAGCCAGAAAGCATATCACCCTGAGGCAGTCATCAAATCACAAAATATCAGTTGAAAGAGACCTGAAAATCTATCCCCTCCAACCTGTAATCGAACAAGAATCAGATCTTACAAAGTACCTAACAAATGGTCATCCAGTCCTTTTTGGAAGACAAGTTTGAAGTGAAGTTAAACCAACTACCACTAGAGAAACTCATTCCACTTCCTGGTAGCTCAAATTTTGAGGAAGTTTTCCCTTATATCAAGGATAAAATGATCTCTTTCCAACACATGTCTCTTGTTATTAGTTCTACCCTTGGGTAGAACTTGGGTCAAACAAACTAAACCTAATGACTCTTCCACCTAACAATCCATCAAACACTTGAACATAATTTTTGTGTTCTCCTCAACTCTTCTTTCCTCCAGGATAAACATACCCAGTTCCTTCATCTCATCCCCATGGCTGGTCTTTCATTCTCCTGGTTAGTCTCCTCAAGGCACTCTAGTTAATTATTGTCTTTGAACTGGGTTTAGTTCTTCTGCTTGCATCAGGAATGGCTTTGGAAAAGAGTGGAAAGAAATACTATTCCTCTTTTTCTCTTGCCACATTGGGTAACTGTGAGGTTGAAGCATCAAGGGAAGCTTCAAAAGAAAAAAATACTTCCACTGAAAACCAAATACTGGTTATGCCAACCAAACTTAGCTGAGGTCATATGAGAACTGAGGAGCTCAAAGGGTCTCCACTGTTTCAATTTACTTTGGCATGTGATTTCACACACACACACACACACACACACACACACACACACACACACACACACAAAAGGAAGATGAAGAAGAATGAAGGGAAGGAATGTATAGGGCCTAGGCTGTTTTCCAAATTTCAAACTGCTGAAGATATTTATAAATTATTTTAACTTGGTTCAGATGTAGATGCTTTTTTTGTGTGGCTTATAGCAACCCAGGTTTACTCAAATGCACATGGGCAGAGCTAATATTAAGGATTTGGTCTCTAAATCACAAAGTACCTTGGATTATTGCTAATTAGAGACTACTGTTTCTTTATGCAATTTTAGGTCACAGAAAAAAGGAAATCTTGCTTCTTCAAGTATCAGATTCTCACAGTAGCAGTAAGACAAACAAGCTTTGTAGAAAGAGGTATGCACGTTTGCATCTTTAAATTGAGTATATAGTATAAATAACTGCCTTCTAAAAAGAGATGCCTGAAACTTGATTCTTTGCCTACATTGGGACAAGGGCAATGCTTCATTTTAATGAATAACAGGATAGTGAGTATAGGAGGAGGCAATGCTTTCCTTACAGCTGGGCTGTTCTAACTCAATAAGATGATTCAGACTAAAATATTTTCTAAGTTGAGCTGATTTGTTCCCATCCAAGGAAGGAGTGGCATAGGATCCAATATTGTTTGCAGTCAAGCAGGTCACACACACACACACACACACACACATATACACACATACACACACAAGATTGTAATGGAAGAATTGTCATTGTTTTTTACTTGAAAGCAATGGATTCTTGTGGTTGCTCATACCTCTCTTCAGTTTTAGGATGATAGGATTTAAAGCTAGAAGGGACATTAGAGATAATTTAATCCAGCTCAGTCTTTTTTTTTTTTAACAGATAGGGAAAATGGAGTCCCAGAGGGAAAAGGTGACTAGCCCAAAGGTCAAGCAAGCAGTTGATAAGTGGCAGTGAGTAAATTCTAACCCAGTTCTTTTTACACTATTCTATGCTGTCTTCTTTAAAGCATTTTTTTAGTGACATGTAAAGGTGGAACCAAATATGCCTCCTGCCTTTACCCCACTTCATTCTCCTAACCCTAGCCCCACATAATATGTAGATTAAGAAAAATCTCAGTTTAGAGATAAACTTTTTTCACTGTAGAACAAGCAAAGTGCAACTGGGTTTAGAGTGTGTCTATCATATATACATTTAAATAATATTATATATACATGTATACACATGCGTATCTATATCTATCCATCTCTCTATCTATGTATATTTTGAAGGTACAATGGGAAATGTGAGCTCAGTGCCATTCAGACAGATTGGTGATACTAGAAGTATGGGATTAGGGATGGGGTGAAAGAGATGAGAAGAAGCTTGGAAATTTTAGAGCCTTTGTTTGGGGGGAAGTTTATGAGGAAGTTTTAGATCAGAAAAACCTAAGTGATGGAATATAACTCATAAAGACTGAAACAGACTTGCTCAGTGTCATTTGTTCTGTACTATGTATGAGAAAAGGGAAAGTCTAAGTCTAGTAAATCTCACAGGTAGCATACAGGGAAGCTATCCATTTAGGATTTGTTGGGTTGAGAAGAAGATATTTTCAAAAAACATGTTGTGGGGTATGAAGTATGGTTTAATGGAAAGGACAACAGATTAAGATTGCCAAATTAAAATCCTAGCTCTTTCAATATCATTAGACTTGTAGAAACTTACAAATCCAGTTAAGTGGACTTTAACCCAAAAATGGAGGTGAGAGAAAACTGTCCACATAAATCTGAAAAAGCAAGATCTCACAAATAATTAACAAGTATAATGGAGGAGGAACAACAGTGGATAGGTCCAGCTATTAATAGGTTCTCATATATAAAAGGAAAGAGAATAATATAAACAACTATGCAGAGCATGGATAACAAAAATGAATTAAAGATATTGCAAAATGTAGTAAATTCAACCTCACTGAGACTTGGTGGAATATAACTTATGACTAGAACATGGCAATGGAAGGGAATAACATTCAAAAGGATCAAATCAGACAAAGTACTCATATGATGTAGCATTAGCTATCAAGAAAATAGACTCTGGGGCAGGGGATGCCCATCCAAGATGGCAGAGGAAAGGTAGTAAACTCTCAGAGTTCCTGACACAGTCACTCAAAAAACCTCCAAATCATGCCGTTAGACAATGCCTGGAGCAGCAGAACCCACAAAAGGACAGGGCAAGATAATTTTCCTGCCAAAGATGGCTTAGCAAGCCGGCAGGAGGGGGCTGCTGTGCTGGTGTGGAAGTAGAGCCCAACCCCGCAATCCCACAACACAGATCCAGCCCCAGGTAGGCTGTGCCAGAGAAATTTACCCCAGAGCATCTGAATTTGATGCAGTACTGGTGTCTTCTGGAACTAACCCCACAATCTGGTGAGAGGGTCGAGTGGTTGGCTAGGAGGAGATTATGGGGGTGTCTGCTGGAACTGAGGAGGAATTTGGTTATTCAACCCCAGCTGGGAACCAGGAAGTAATCTTGAGTATTGGCCCAGATGGTGGAGAGGTGCAGGTTTGCTGGAGCTATCAACCATGCAAAAAACAAAACAAAACAAAAAAACATTCTTGCCTGGTTGAATAGCAAGTAGGCTTGGGGTTATTTACAGACCACAGGTCAGGGGAATGTAGAACATTCCTCTCCCTAAATCGTGCCACCTTGGACCCTCTGAATCTTGGTACAGTGCCTCTTGGAAACAGTGCCCCACTTAAATAAGGAGTTAAAACTCAAGAAATAGGTGGGCAAAATGAGCAGATGGAGAAAGTTGTAGACCATAGAAAGTTTCTTTGGTGACAAGGAAGATCGAGGTACACCCTCAGAAGAGGAAAGCAATGTCAGGGCTCCTACATCCAAAGCTTCTAAGAAAAACATGAATTGATCTCAGGCCATAGAAGCACTCAAAGAGGACTCTGAAGATAAAATAAAAGAGATGGAGGAAAAAAATGAGAGTGATGCAGGAAAGTCATGAAAAAAAGTCAATAGCTTAGAAGCCAAATGGGAAAGCTCTCTGAAGAAAATAATTGCCCAAGAATTAGGATTGAACAAATGGAAGCTAGTGACTTTATGGGAAACCAAGACATAATAAAGCAAATCCAAATGAATTAAAAAATAGAGGACAATGTGAAATATCTTTTTGGGAAAAAAAAAAGACTCTGTGAGAAGGAAGGAATTGAATGAGGAACACTGGAGGGAAAAACAAACAATGTTGTAGTGAAAGCATGATAAAGACCACCCAGGCAGGAGAAGGAAATGAGTAATGAGTTTCAGAAAAAGATTAAAAAATCAAACCAAACAAAACCTGGGACAAAGGCATGATATAATATTGAAGGAATATTTCAACTGTGCAGACATCTTCTGGAGTTTCAATTCTGCTAAAAGCACAACAGCTAGTAGTTTCTTAACTTGCCTTAATGATAATTTAAAGTAAAGGAAACAGTGAGGGGAATTGCTATTCTGGACCTGATTGTGACCAATAATGAGTCTGTCAAATCATGATCATAAGACCCTTGGCAAAGAAGTGAGTAAAACATTTAGCATTTTTAATAGATAAGAATAGTGAAGACAGACATTGCCTGATATGCATCCTACTTTTAGGGAGATATATTGAAAAGAATGCAGAGCGAGTCTAGACAGGATCCCATCTCATGGCTTAAAATTCAGAGGAATTCAGCTCAAGATAGATAGAATATTTTCTTTTTCTTTTTCTTTTTTTTTTTTTTGAGGTGACAAAGACTTTATTTTCTTCTCATGAGGAGGCATCCTAGTGTGCAGCTAGTGGGTGCCCAGAAAGGGGGCTCACAGGCCCTGTTTTATACCCTAGTCCCTAACACGAATGGACCTTCCCCTTTTTCATCACTCGTCAGGGTTAAAATCTATGCGCAAAAACTAGCTAATCTGAACGCAGTATTCCCACCCCTCTTCCTTGTATGGGCATGACTCAGGAGTGGACCTTATACTTCCTTATATGGACACACTCTGGAGCAGACCTTATTGAGATCAGGGCTCCTTGAACCATGTGACCTTACTAACCTGAGGGGGAAGAGGGGATCTGAGACCTTTGTCCTACAAACAGGTCAGGAGGAGTATGACTGACTTGTTATATCCACATTGAGAGGGGACAACTACCCATTTCTCACAATCCCTCCTCTTTATTTTTGACTATTTGGCTCCTCTCATTCTATTTATTGAATATCTCCTCTGGCTTTTGTTCTAAATCTGTGAATCCTATGCTATCTAGGCAGATTAGATCATCAGATGACCCTTTTTGCCCCTCTGGACTGTGTTTCTTTCTTGATTTAGACTCAGATTTGGAGAAATGCTCAGATGCCATGGTAAAGAGGGTGGCCAGCTGCACCAACCCACAAGTTCCAGCCCAGTTAGGGAGTAAGGTTGATCTTCCACCACAATGCCACCATAAGTCAGCTCAGGGGAGGATCAGGGATGAAAAATCTACTGAGTTGTTCTCGGTTACTTCCCATGTTTGGACACAACTCATATTACTCAAGACCAGAAAACCTCTCACCCATCTGGAGAGACAGGCAGGATGGTTTCCTGGGACTCCAACAAAAGTGGGTATGATCTTTTCTGCTATCCTTTTTATCACAGGGAAGAGAAGCTCCAAATCCCTGCAACTCTCACCCTTTGCCAACCCATTCTGGTATAATTGAAGAAGACACCAGAACCCCTCCAGGCTAAAAATCTGGACTTAGAGTATGGGCAGGTGGTCTTCCCAAAGCGCTGACCCATTCCATCCAAGCATTTGAATCTCCAAACCCAGTCTCTGTCTCCACTGTCTATCTCACATCCTTAACTCCACTGGCCTGTAACTCAGGAGTTTCAGGGTCTCCTAATTTCCCTTCTGGACTTGGAGAGGTTATTTCTGGAGTCTTAAAAGGATAGGGGGATGTAGCATCCATAGGGTTTTCAAAGGATATTACTATTCTTCCTACAGGATCAGTTCCTTCTTCAGATGCTCATATACCAAATCCTTTTTGCTCCTCCACTACTTGTTTGCCTGAGCAGCTCCCACTACCCCAAATTGTTACCCCCTTCCCCCTTTTTGTACCAGGCTTGGTATATTGTACATTAAAGTCTTTTTAAACTTCACCCTTGGTCGATCAGATTCCTTATTCACAGTCCACTGCTCATGTTTTGGCTCTGGTTTTTCTTCTGGAAAAGGTTCCCCTTTTACTTGAGAGTAGTGAGTAGTGAGTCCAGTTTTGCTCCTCAGTCCTCACTGCAATCAATGTCAGTGAAAAGTAACACCAGTAACAGCCCTTCCCAATCAGGTTCCAACTTGTTGCTCTTCCAGGCTCTTATCAATACCCAGTCTCCAGGCTTAAATTGGTGAGCTGGAAACTTCAGGAGGAGGAGTCTGGGCCAGAAGTCCCTTGCCCTTGGTGAGCATGCTCTACCCTACGTTTGCTACATCTCTGCTGAGTTCCTTGGACTCAGGAGTTGGGGGTGGCCCCCTCCGGGCTCTGACCATCGCTGGTGAAGAGCCTGGCAGTGCTGAAACCTAGAGGGCCCCGCAGCTCCTTACATCTCAGTGGGACCTCCAATTGTGAGGGAAAAATTCATCCTCTTCTCAATAATTCTCAGGAAGTCAGCAGTGAGGTGACAAAGGCTTTATTTTCTTCTCATGAGAAGGAGGCACCCTAGTGTGCAGCTAGTGGGTGCCCTGGATAGAATATTTTCAAGGACAAAATTCTGATAATGCAAACATAAACCACTCTGATGAGGAACAAAAAAAATATCTAATGGGATCAATGTGAATGCACTCACTAACTAACTTAAACTTTTAAGAGTTACATTTAAAAGATAGAAGAAGTATAATAAATACAAAAAAGTGACAGGTTGCTTGTGTCCAGAATGAGTTAAGGCTTTTGATGAATGCTTAGGACAAAAATAAACTGTTTTGATTATGTGAGGTCACCAGAGGAAGAACCAAAAAGAGACAGAAGACAATGATAACAGAGAGAAGGCAGAACAATCAAATTTTATTTTACTTCCATTTCCTCTCTTAATACCATTCTACCTGAAGACTAAAAAGTAAAGAAGAAAATGATTACTAGGGAATTGAAAGCGAAGATTAGTGAGGAGACAATAAGAAAGCATTAAACTTCCATCAATGAATTATAACCACCAAACTCAGAGATAGTAAGTATCTTAGGTAGGATTTGAATTCAAGTCTTTCTATTTCCACATCTAGTACTCTATTCATTATGTTAAGATGCCTCTCCTGTGTTCTAGGAAAATTATTTTTTCAATTTTGTACAGGATGAATCAGAGGGAGGAAAAACTGGAAACAGGAAGACCAATCAGGAAACTATTGCAATGCTCCAGGAAAAAAGTGATAAATGTCTCAATTCAAATAGCAATTATGTGGTTCAAGCAAGGGACTTATTCAAGAGATGTTGTAGAAGTGAGACTTGACCTCCAACTTGGGTTGGAGGATGGTGGGGGGGAAGAATCAAGATTGACATGATAAAGCACCAGCCCTGGATTCAGGCAGACCTGAGTTCAAATCCAGACTCAGACACTTGATACTTACTAGCTGTGTGACCCTGGACAAGTCACTTAACCTTCACTGCCCCCCCCCCCAAATAAATAAAAGAATCAAGATTGACTCTGAAGTTATAAAACTGGGCTGCTGGGAAAATGGTAGTGCCTACAAAGTAATAAGGATATTTGGAGCAAGGGAAAATTTAGTACATTAAGATTTTATAATGAGTTCTGTTTTGGACATTTCGAACTTAAGATGCATGGGAGGTACCTAGGAGGAGATGTTCAGCCAGTTGTTGGTAAATAGGTCTCAAAGAGTCACTATGTAAATTCCATGATTATTGAAGAGAGGAATCTTTAAACATCCTCCAAAAAGTTAAATAATTTTAAAAACCTCAAGAGGAAAGGGAGCAGCAATAGGTGGGTTATTTCATTCTACTTCAGATAAGTTATCTACAAGAAAAGGTAGCATGGCACCATGAGAAGTAGTGGGGCAAAGGATGAGGCTGCATCTCATGATGGATAGAGTGCTGGAAGCCTGCCTCAGATGCTTATTATCTGTGGAATCTTGGATAAGTCATTTAACCCCTCTTGAGTCTTGGATTCTTCATCTAATAAATAGGGAAATAATGCTCATGATTCCTACATCACAGAAGGTTGAGTCTCAAATGAAATGATATATATACAGGGATTCAGAAACTTTAAAGCACTTATAATACTGTTAGTTATTATTTGTCTTCAGTGAAATACTTTCCTAAAAATTACAGTGAGGTAACAGTAACTATTAATTAAAGGTAACAGTCACTATTTACAGAATTAAAAATGGCCACTTAATTGAGCCAAAACTAAATCTCTGCCATAGTAAAGCAGTGGTCTAAATTCTGTGCTGAGCAGAGTGTTTGGATACATAATATAGAGATGGAAACCTTATAAAAAGCTTTTCCTAAAAAGTACTCTTTTCATTTGTCCCCTAGCACCCCTGATTCAGACAAAGTTTGAATTTCTCTCAATTAGAAACTTTGTTTATGTGACCACAATAAAATATTTAAAGAAAAAAAGCTCCCAAAGGAATCAAGTGTCAGAATTATACTGTGCCCAGTTACAGAATTGCCGGGCATAGATTTATCATTATTATAAGCTGTGTCAGCTCTATCAAATTTCTGCAGACTTGCAAGTCATTTCTCAAGTAAGCACTAATCTACATGACTGGATTTTCAATCCAAAGACTATCTGACATACTGACTATTTTGAATGTTCTTTTTTTCCAGTTGGTGTAAAATAGCTAAAAATGATCATAAGGGATTATAAGGGTTCATCACCAGCAGTCCACTAGCATCATGAATATATATATATATATGTATTTATATATACACACATATATACATACATATGTGTGTATGTGTATGTATATATCTGTAAAAAACTAGAATTAGAGGAATTTCCCCTACCACCTTTTTTTCTTCTCTAAATCCTCAAAAAAAGCAATTATAAAACTACATTAGAAAACAGTTTATTTGTTCTTTTTTTTTTTTTTTTGCAGGGCAATGGGGGTTAAGTGACTTGCCCAGGGTCACACAGCTAGTTATGTGTCAAGTGTCTGAGGCCGGATTTGAGCTCAGGTACTCCTGAATCCAGGGCCGGTGCTTTATCCACTGCGCCACCCAGCCGCCCCCCTAGACAACAGTTTAAACAACATTGTGATGCACAGATAGACAAGAAGTTAGGCCTACAGTCAAGCATGAAGAAAAATTTGGGAAACTGCAAAGTGCTTTCATTGACCCCAAATTTACCATGAAATTGAAGGTCTATAATTTCAATACTAACAGTCTACCAATGTTGCTATTTGGCACGAAGACAAGGAAGACAACTGCATCTGAAAAACTTAAAATTAGTATCACACAGCAAAAGATGGAGAGACATATAGTGGATATGAGAAGACCGCAACATAAAATCAACCAGGAGCTCCAAAGGAAAACATAATCAAGGAACTGTTTATCAGGGAGAGATGATGGGCTGGTCACATGATAAGAGGGTTTGGGATTTTGTGCCAGGACCAGGTTCCATCTCCTCCCACATTTTTTGAATAAAGTCCCTATTGTGTCCTCTCCTCAGTTTCCAGTGCTCTTAAAGGTAGCTTCTTTTCCTACTATGTCTGAGCTCAGAGTGCTATGGGCTTCCAGCCCTTCTAATGTGTACTTTGTCAGAGTACTATAGGCACTCAGATAAGAGTGCTGCAGTTTTCAGGTCCTCAGGAGTGCCCCAGACAGAGCCTGGTCTTGGCACAGAATCCCAAACTTTCCTTTCACTCTTTTTACCCTCCCACAAATATCCCTGGTCAGAGAAGATCTTGGTCAGGGGATTAAGGCCAAGCCTGTTTACCTGGAGTAACACTGGCTTCCCTGGAAAGGCTCCTTTCCCAGTGCCTGTGGGCTTCTGGTTGCCTTTTCTGGCCTGGCCTGGTCTCATATGGATAGAGGAATTTACTGGTATCTCTCTTTAGATTTCTGGATTCTTAGATCTTTTTAGATCTTTGCCAGAATCTAGATAAAAGAGTGAGGTACCTCTTAAGACCACTTCACTGTCTAACTGGAAGTTCCATCACTTGACTTTAATACATTTTACTTCTTCTGGTAAATAAAATTCACCTGACTTTCTACTTATTAATGCACCTTCATTATATGAACCTGGAAAAGTAACTTAACCTCTCATAGGCAACAGCCTATGACTATAAATTAGAGAAAACAATCTTCATTGTAAAGAAAGTTCCTTGGGGGCAGCTAAGTGGCACAGTAGATAAAGCACTGGCCTTGGATTGAGGAGAACCTGAGTTCAAATCTGACCTCAGACACTTGATACTTAGTAGCTGTGTGACCCTGGGCAAGTCACTTAACCCTCACTGCCCTGCCCCCCCCAAAAAAAAAAGAAAGAAAAAAGAAAGTTCCTTACTAGAAACATCCTAAACCAATGAAATTACAGGTAAGTTTAAAAAAAAAACATTTCAAGAAACAATACACTGATTCATTTGCAGATGTGTAACATCTTTATCCAATGTATTATCATTATAATCCATAATTTAAAATAATCCAATATGTTTTATCTGAATTGTAACCAAGCACCACACATAAATATAAGCTCTGACATTTTAAACATTCAACTCAAATGGAATTTCCAAGTATAAAAGCTAGATCAGGACTCAAAATCACCAAATTAAATTGCAAAGTTTTGCAGTAGATGGAGCGTGGGGCTTGGAATCAGGAAGACACATGTTCAACTCCAACCTCAGATACTTTACTAGCTGTGGGACCCTGGACAAATTAACCTCTATCAGCCTCAGTTTCCTCATTTGAAAATGGGGATAATAGTATCTAATTTATGGGGTTATTGTGAGAATTAAATGAGATATTAGTAAAGTACTTTACAAACCTTAAAGCACTCTATAATTGCTATTAGTAATGGTAGTAATTTATTTTCCTTCAATTAAAAAAAGCACAGAGGACTGCTTCTACTATTGATGATCTCCCAGGACAAATGTCTATAAGTTTTCTAATCTTTAAAATTTATAATATATATGTAGATATAGTTTCAATGTCATGAAGGATACAAAAGAAGACAGAACAAAATATTTGGAAAATATGTTCTAGCATTAAAAGATAAAAGCAGCCGAAGTCTTGTAGATCATTCAACAGCCTCATACCTCTATATCATGAATATTTTCTTCAAGAAGAAAGTAGAAGATACTCACATCAGAGCATCGCAAAAAATGAAATTGATTATACATTAACAGTCAGGAAACAATTGGTTCCCACAATGAGATTAGATTCAGCATCAGCTCTGCAACTCTCACAACCATTAACTGGTTGGAATGAAGGTCAAAATTAACATCAAATTAGAAAAAAAGATGAAAATGAGAAGATGTTGTGGTCAATTAAAACAGCTCTGATCTGATGCTTTTATATAAGTGCTGACTGAAAAATGGAATATAGACAAAAGTAAATATGATTATCATTATCACCATTATTTAGAATAGTTTATTGGATGCAAAAGTCACCAAGCAAGGTGGCCAAAAGAATGCAGAAACCAGCTCATTCAACAAAACCCTTGATCTCCTTGCCAAGTGAAAAAAAGATATAGCAGCCAACATCAACACCAATTTAAAGTATAAACTCCCTTGCAAAACATTTCAAAAGAGCATCAAGAATATTACAAACATTATTGGATCAAAAATATAGGAAAAGCAGTGAAGTAGAAAATGGGCCTACAAGGGAGCTTTGTAGAAAACCCAGCTAAAGCAGGCTATGCCAAGAACTTTATAAATTAAACTGGAAGGAAGACAACAAATAGACATAACAGGGGAACAGATCCACCAGCATTTTATAACAATTTGTTCTCAACAACAACAGTGGAATCACCACATTTGAACTTGTAATATTTCCGTACCTGATGTATTCCATGAAAAAGTAGAAATGGTTCTCAATATGAAGCCAGGAAGAGATGCTGGATATAATCAAATATATACAGAAAAAAATCCTGGCTAGAGGTGACATAATTTTAAAAGTATTTAGGAGGGGCAACTAGGTGGCACAATGGATAAAATACTGGCCCTGGATTCAGTAGAACTTGAGTTCAAACCCAACCTCAGACACTTGGCAATTACTAGCTGTGTGACCTTGGGGAAGTCACTTAGCCCTCATTGCCCTGCAAAAAAAAAAAAAGTATTTAGGAATCAATTTTTAAAATCTCAAAGAGGAGGCAAGTACAGAAGAATGGCCTGTAATGTTCTCCCTCTTCATCTTGGTTCCTTTAATGCTTAATTCAAATTTCACCTTCTGAAAGAGGTTTTTTCCCATCCCCCTTCCTCTCTCTCCCTCATCTTTCCATTGCTAGTATACATCTTGTATATATAATTGTTGGCATATCCCCATTATTGGGAGGAACTGTGTTTCTGTACTTCTTTATATCCCCAGTATTTAGCACAGTGCCTTTTGCACATAGTAGGTGCTTAATAAAAACTTGTTAACTGACTGGTCCTTTATTGATTGGAAAGGGCAAAGCTGAGTTGCATTTGGGAAACTGTGTAGTCTTCAGTGACCGCAATACATTTCAAAACTAATACTTTTTCCTAACATTCCTATGATAATTTATATGGCTATAACACATGGAACAAGACATTCTCCAAAGAATCTAAATTATGAGTGACCCAAAGGCAATAGAGTGATACATAGTGAATGTAATTAAGCTGCTACACATTACCAATGGATGAGTCATGTACCAAAAGTAAAGGATAGCAGACAGAAAACTCAAGTGTTACATTGAATTTGATGAAAGAATCAGAGGATAAACTCCAGCAAGTTGTGTGACTTTTAATGGGGTATTTATGGGATGGCATGGACAAGAATTATACAGGACGAGAAGCAGTAGATGGTTTGGGATTCTCACTGATACATCTGAGGGAAAGCAGGGTAGAGTACATGTCATACTTCTGAGATGACAGATCCCTTGAAGTAACTTTATGAGAAGACTTTTTTTTTCTGTAGGCAATTTTAAAATACAAAAGAAAAATACAAATAAAGCATTCTTATGAAGTTACTTTAAAGATCTCAGATAAGTTTAAAGCATTTTTATTATAAGAAAAATGCAAAAAGGCAAGAATCAGGCTGAAGGATTTATTTCAAAGGAGGTAAAATTTCAAGCTCCAAATTACCTTATCCCTTATCATATTTATTCAGAAATTTTTTTCTGAGTTTAAAAGTTCACAGCAGCAATTTATAAGCATCTTAGTTTTTAAGCCAGCTAGAGTGAAAGTCCTGCTTTTAATCAGCATTCAACTACAATCATTGTTTAACAAGTCTCATTGACAGGATGTAGCATGCTGGAAGTTCAGACATTGTCAAGATTAACTTTTTTTAGGTTTGTGATTTTCCAAAAGAAAGCCAGAATGCCAACAACAATAACAAAATGAATGCCCACAAGCATTCTCCACTCCTCTCTTCTTTTTTTGGATCAGTCCAGATCAGTGTCACAATACGTGGGCACCTAGTCTGGATATATGAGAGGGAAGGAAAAACAAGTTATCTGTCTAAATAAGGTTTTGCAGAAATTGATTTCTCTAAAGGAAACCATATCAATTGATTAAAAAAAAAGACTTTAAGGAAGTGTTGTGTTATGTCAATGCATACTGGGGAAAATGGTTAATCAAAAGGGGATAGGCAGATTCCACAAAGCCAAGTGTTGCACTAGTATCATAGATTTAGAGATGAAAGTTACTTTAGGAGCCAGCTAGTCTGACACTTCATTTTACAGATGATGATATTAAGGTTCAATAAGAATAAGTGACTTGCCCAAAGTGACACAAGTAGTGAAAGGCAAGATTTAAACCCAGGTCCTCTCACTTCAAAGCCAATGTTCTTTCCACTGTCTCACGTGCCTCTCAACTATGCTTTCTCTTACTTTACAGGGCACTCCTTAAACTTTCTTGCAGATTTAAGGGTTATAGAATGAATGTTGAATCCATTTAAAACATTTATTATCTAAAATGATTATAACTTTTCTTCTACTTTTATCTTCAAGAAATTAAATATGGCCCTTGTGAGTAATAAAGTTGACACTAGTCTACTAACCACAAGGGAATGATTCTCAGCAACACATGGAGAGCAGGAAAAAGTAGTTACATAGTTCCAGAAAGATTCAGCCAGCAAAATATCTATAAATATATTATAAAACACAAAATATGCAATGTAGCATAAATACTTTTCATGGTAATTTGTGCCTTCACAACCCCTAGTTATGGCAAAGAATACTCTTTTTGGCTCTATTCACATAAAAATTTCTAAATAGGAAAACCAATTAGGAACACTATTATCATTACTATTATCATTACATTTTATAATGGCAATATACATAATTTATTATTAACTGCAGCTTATTTCCAATGATAACAGTATAATTAGTATAAAAACATCTTCTATGATGTTCATGATGAGAAAAAGAGTTAAGAGACTGGGGTGATAGTGGGAAGCCTTTATGTTTCATTGGAAATACTATTACATGAAATACTTCAAAGAGCTATGATTTTTTCAGCGTAGGTATTCCCTTTACCAACAGAAATCACAGCCCCACTATAATTAAAATGCATGAAGTCATTGGTATGGATGCATCATGCCACTTACCCAAGTACATTACCTCAACTATTCTTTTCTGAGCACTCATCCAGTATGATGCTCAGTGCTAGAGCCTAAAGCAAACATTTCAAGTCAACACAAGCTAGCAAAACTAGAACTACCACAGTAAGCACAGCCCCCAAAATTATTCTGTCACCAACCTGGTGATACATCCTCTGAAATTAGCTAGAATGGTTCTTTAAGGAAAGGAGATCATAGAATCATAGATCTCGAGTTTTAAGAGATCTTAGTAGTCACCTACCCTAACCCCTTCATTTTGTTTTTGTTTTTGTTTTTTTGAGGGGCAATTAGGGTTAAGTGACTTTCCCAGGGTCACACAGCTAGTAACTTCAAGGGTCTGAGGCTAGATTTGAACTCAGGTACTCCTGAATCCAAGGCCAGTGCTTTATCCACTATGCCACCTAGCTGCCCCACCCCTTCATTTTATAGAAGAGGAAAATGAGGACTGGAGAGACTGATGTGTCCAAGGTCATATAGGTAGAACTGGCAGAACTGGGATTTGAACTCAGATCCCATGGCTCTAGGTTGGGCATTCTTTTCATTGCACCATGTTGTCTCCTAAAATACTCTATTACCAAACCCATTTTGCTTCCTTCCTTTCTTGCTTCCTTCCTTCCATCTTTTCTTTGAATATACTTCAATCTTTCTAGACTGGAAGGTGAATTCAAAGTCACCTCCATGTCATGGTAAAGAATCATATTAGGACTTTGATAGAGATTGTATTGTTATCTACAAAATATTCAAGGATCATAAATACCCATCCAATGTATTAGGTAGATCCTCTATAGAAAATTTATGGAAAGGCATGGACAATTATCTCACAACATACAAAAGAATGGATGGCTAGCAATGTGTAGTGGTGAAAGGAGTTTCCACGTTGGTGAGATCATGGATCCATCAAAATATCAAAGTTAAGATGCTCACTTAATTGAAAACCTCATCTATTGATTGCACCTCATTATCAGACTTTTCTTTGTACTCTCCTGGTATGCTGGAGATATTTATTGTAAACTAGGCCATTAGCCAGTGCATTCTCCAGATGAATATTCCTGATATTATCACTTTCCATTAAGTATCTAGGAATAATTTTCTTTTCCTTCAAAGCGAAAACAGTGGGCTCAGATTTTATTGTATTGTTATATTTTATATATTTTAATTAATGAGCTAACAATTAACTATATTCATAAAATGGAGTATTTGGGAGTACAAGTCAATACTTTTTTGTTTTTGAGTAATAAAGAAACTAGGTTACTTTTATAACTAATGGTGTGATGCTATAGTAATGGGAGTAACTGACATGACTGGAAATTATGCCCTCATGGCCTAAAGACTTCTAGTTTTATTGTTTGTCTTGCCTAGCATTATTTATTGTATGCCCTAGCCCTGTGATTCAGATCTATATGAATATCCAGGAAGACATATCTGGGGCAATATACTTGGTGAAATGGCATGACCTATTCACATCAATCACTTCATAATTTGTATATACTTCTTATTTAGGTAAATCTGTAAATATAGCCCATTTATACATATGCTCATAACATATACACTTACATTAAATATAAATTCCTTGAGGGCAAGAACTATTCCTTTTTTTTTTTTAAATCTTTGTATCTTCAGTGTCTGGCATATAATTTTCATGTAGTAAAAGCTTGGTGAACTGAATTGAACAAATACATTATAAATATAATAGAGCATAAGTGGATAGTACCTTTGAAACCATTTAATCTGAAATATATCTAATATTACAGAACTTTTCCATAAGCAGCTGCTTTCAAGTATGTAATATAGTTTAACATATTCTTTTTTTTTCCTGAAGAAAGTAATTTTATATGCCCAAGGAATTATTGCAAGGTCTTCAGTGATATAAGATTATGGACTAATAGTTAGTCTAATTTTATTCATTAAAAAAAGACATGAAAACTTTAATATAAACTAACCATTGGAAATAAACTTGAAAATTATTTCATAAATTGTCATTGGAGACCATCTTGCATTTGAAAATGGCAATCCTGGGGGCAGCTAGATGGCACAGTGGACAAAGTACCGGCCCTGAATTCAGGAGGACCTGAGTTCAAATCCTGCCTCAGACACTTGACACTTACTAGCTGTGTGACCCTGGGCAAGTCATTTAACCCTCATTGCCCTGCGCGCGCGCACACACACACAGGGCAATCCAGGATATCCCCAAGAAAATAAAATTTTAGGAGAATAAGACATTGTGTAAAATATTTTAATTTTGTTTTATTTCTTGTTTGTATATATGTGTGTGATATATACACACACATATATATTCATGAAATGCAAGAGATGGGAACATGGAATGTGACATATGCACTGGGTCAAACATAAGAAACTTAGTAATCTGGTTCTCCTACTTAGTAGCTGGGTAGTCATTTCACCTTTCTGGGATTCAATTCCTCATTTATAAAATGTGAGAGCTGAATTATAGGGGATAAGATCCCACTGAGTGCTAGACATTGTGATCCTATATGTATAAATCTATGTATAATGATTAAAAGGCTTTTATGCTGAGCTTTACTGGCCTCTCTACACATGTAAAAATAAGCTCAAAGTACAAAGAATGTCCATATAGGCATATGTACATTTTATTCTCCAAAAGATTAAATGACCTCAAATCATAAACTTTTTCTTGGAGCATTAAACTAGAATTTATATACTGGCACTTGTATGCTTTGGGAGTTGTGCCTAGAAAAATAAACATGTTTTCCTTAATTAGTCCTAAAGAAAAAAGCAATATAACTGGAAATTAATATTTGTTATTTTAATATTGAAATGGCAAACATGGTTCACATATTAAGCAAAAATGAACACACCATATGCTTTAAGAAGAAGAAAGATTTCAAAATAAATAACAGGCCAGTTGATTTGCTATAAATAGGGAACTTTAGTTAATAGTTTTGATGAATTTATGCTTTTCCTCATTTTAAACTCGTACTATGTTGAACACTGAGAATATCATGTAACCCACAGTCATAGAATATTGATGTGAAAATTCCCTGTATTTGGGTCAGACACAAACTTCTCACTCAGGGTAACTTTTCCTTTCAATTGCCTTTGCTGGTAAGTGGCACAAACATTCTAATCTGGTTAATTCTTTCCATGGGCTTTAAGGCTCATTGGCATGCAGATGAGTGCCTGATCAAATAACAGCCCTTGGTCCCAAGTAACTTAATGTGTATGTATGGGCACATAAATGATGGGAGACTCCAGACAGCATTCTTGTTGAAACACACAGTAAGAATTCCTACAACTTCATTACAAGTCATCCATTCTATAAGATCAATGTCTTCTATATTACATTTTGACTTTTGTCCATTCCCCAAACATTCTCTCCAGAACATCATGCAATGTGTAAAATCAGTGAAGAACTCCATCTGGCATTGTCATAAAATATAATCTCTTATTCATTTTGATTCAATCCTACTACTAGTGCTTTTGGAGCAAGTCATTTAACCTCCTTGGGCCTGAATTTACTCATGTATAAGATAAAAGTGTAAGATTAAATGGATTCTAAAGTCCTTTCCAGTTCTTTATCTATGATGTTAAGAATTCAAACATTTAATTGTGTACTATTCCAAGGCAGCCTGGTATAATGTATAGAAGGCTACTCTTCAAGTCAGGAAACCACAGGTTCAAGTCTTGCATCCAATGCACATTCTGACTTTGTTACAATAGGTAAGTCACTTAACTTTTCATTGCCCCAGGCAATGCTCTAAGACAGTAAATTACAGAAGGGTAATTTATATTTTTTGGTGGTGGGAGTTGCTATACTCAAATTTTGCAAACCAATGAAATCACTAGGCCAGACCCACTGCCCCCACACCCCACCCCACCTCCCTAAAGGAAAAATATTCAAGGTACTGTATGGTCATTAAATGTCACATCTATATCTGTGTGTATAAATCTCTCTCTCTCTCTCTCTCTCTCTCTCTCTCTCTCTCTCTCTCTGTGTGTATATATATATATATATATATATATATATATATATATATATATATATACACACACACACACACACACACACGTATATATATATATGTATACATCTGTACATATAAATATACATTCACATTTGTTGTTCATACATACATACACATTTGTAGTTCAGCTATTTGGTCACATCTAACTCTTGTGACCCTATGGACTATATCACGCCAATACTGTCCATGGGGTTTTCTTTTAACTCCCAAATTGTAGCATGTACAGCAGCCACACCCTAGTAAAATTGTTTCTACAGACAAGCGGGATGTCCCTGGTGGAACAGGTGGATGAGAACAATTTGATCCAATGGCCATGAAGGCAATTGAAGCAGGTTTGGTGGAGTGCTTAGAGTTTGGTCAGACATTGAAGTTGCCATAGTTGTCCATTGCATCCTGAGCCACTGTCAGTTATTTTAATTTTAATTTTTATTTTTGTCTTGCCACTGGACTTCACTAACTGTGGAAGAGAGAATGAGGCTGAAAACTGTGCAACTCTGCCTCACTTAAATCCACATCACACACAAATCAAGACATTACCCCATGATGTTGACAGTTCTCTGAAAACAAAGGACATACAACCAATTGTTCATTGGGTTTTCTTGGCAAAGATTCTGAAGTTGTTTGCCATTTCCTTCTCTAGTAGATTAAGGTAAACAGAGGTTAAGTGACTTGGCCAGGGTCACACAGGTAGTAAGTGTCTGAGGCCAGATTAGATTTTACTGATTCCAAGCCCAATTCTCTATCCACAAAGCCACCTACCTGGCCCCTGCCACCATACACATATAATTACATATAATATTAATTCATCAAATATGGTGGAATGAGCACTAAAGTCAGAAAACCTAGATTTTAGTCTGGCTTTTGCCACAATCTAGCTGTGTATGACTTTTGGGCAAATCATTTAGACTCTCTCAGATCTCAGCTTTCTCAAGTATAAATGAATCACTATGAGCATTGTAAAATATACAAAGACAAGACATGGCCCCTGCCCACATGAAGCATGTAGTGGGAAGAAACATAGTGGGGAAGGGAGCAGAAGGGTATATACAACATATATCTAAACATATACTAGCTATACAAGCATATAGGGCAGCTAGGTGGTACAGTGGATAGAAAACCAGCTCTGGAGTCAGGAAGACTTGAGTTCAAATCTGATATCAGACAATTACTAGCTTTGTGACCCTGGACAAGTCATTTAATCCTATTTGCCTCAGTTTCTTCATCTATAAAATGAGCTGGAGAAGGAAATGGCAAACCACTCCAGTATCTCTGCCAAGAAAACCCCAAATGTGATCATGAAGAGTCAGACACATTAGGGGCAGCTAGGTGGCGCAGTGGATAGAGCACCAGCCCTGGAGTCAGGAGTACCTGAGTTCAAATCCGGCCTCCAACACTTAACACTTACTAGCTGTGTGACCCTGGGCAAGTCACTTAACCCCAATTGCCTCACCAAAATAAATTAATTAATTAAAAATAAATGAAGAGTCAGACACAACTGAAATGATTCAACAAGTGTATCATATAATAATGTACAAAACAGAACACAGAGTAGGAAGACAACAAGCATTTATGCTTACTATGTGTCAGGCACTGAGGATATAAAATACAAATAAAACAAAAAGCAGTCACTGATGGGTCTCAAGGAGCTTATATTCTAATGGGGAGAAGACAGCACAAGTTTGGGAGGGGGGAAAGCTAAAAACAGGTTTGGAAAATGGAAAGACAGAAGGTACCTATTCGGAGGCATGGTATGGAGAGTCAGAAGCTCAGCCAGGAGGGGAAGGAAGCATGGCTGGCCTAGGTCCATCCCCTAAAAAGTGGAACCTAGAGGAACTCACCAATGGGGGAAGGGGACTGGCATGGCAGAGAGATATTCCAAGATGAGAAGAACATAAGTACGAAGTTCTAGATGATCACTAGATCCTCCACTACCTGTAACCTTTATTCAAGTTATTAAATCTCAGTGCTAATTAAGCAGAAGGTCACCCTTCTAGTCAGGAATGGATGGGTTCAAGTCTAGTCTCTAACACACATTCTGGCCAGACCCACTGCCCTCCACCCCACCCCATCCCCAAAGAAAAAATATTCAAGGCACTCTGCCTGGAAGAACCAGAATTTAATAGTATCTACTAGCTGGTGACACAGTAGGTAGAGGAGCCCTGGGCCAGGAGTCAAAAATACCTATATTTGAATTTGGCCTCAGACACTAATTAGCGGTGTGACCCTGGATAAGTCATTTACCCCCTATTTGCCTCAGTTTCCTCAACTGTAAAATGGGAATAATAATAGCACCTATCTTCCAGGATTGTGAGGATCAAGTAATATGATATTTGTACAGTGATTGGCAAAATTCTTGGCATCATATAAGGACTTATTCACTTCCCTCTATGGAAGTACTGCTTGGCCGTAATGGGGGAAAGGACCACTTAGGTAGAATTCACTTTAAAAAGGGCTTTGTTTATATGAAAATTAAGGAAATTTTCATACTAATGGAGTATTGTATCTATAGGGTACTCAATTATCAGTTGGGGTGCTCAGAACTATCATAAACATCAAGAAATTAAATGAACTACTACTTAGTAATTTATATTAACTTATACAAGTTCTAGATAGACAGGGCACTTCTCCAACTTGGCACATTTTACTGTAATATATGGTTATTATTACTGGCCCATCTTTCATTCACACAGCAACTTCTTTCCTAAGAACTTGAAGCCATTTTTTGAGAATGGCTCATTAATCTTTCCTCCATGGTTGTTCCCTGGAATGTTTGAGGAATAAATGAATGAATGAAATCATGGGCCTCCATCTGTTCTGACTATTCAGGGTCTTTCTAAAGCCACACGGGGAATATAAGCTTCTGATGGCAAAATTATTCCTCTCCCACCCTCCGCATCCCAACCCCATACTCTACTCCCATCTTTGTTACACCTCAGTCTCAAATCTTCTAATGAAAAAATCAGGATGAAAATTTGTGGAGACTTTTCAAATTGGTATTCAAGAGATAATGCCATCTTTGTCCATGGAGTGATTTAAATAACAAATGAGATAGGTATTTTGGGAAAGAGAGTTAGGTGAAACCCAACTGAAAAGAGCAGAAATAAACTAAATGGTATCCAGGCCCTTAATTCTGTTAAAACGTTCAAAACACCAATGTCTCAAAGCAACTAATTGGTCATTATAATAATAGCTCATGTTTAAATATAATATTATGATATTTATATATGCTTATATATTATTTATGATGGTTGTCTATTTATCTACATAAATATAAATAGAAATTTATAAATTTATTTTATAGGATGTTTTCCTTAAGACAATCCCATGAAGTAAATAGTACAAATATCATATTCTTCATTTTATAGATTTGGAGATTAAGTTATCTACCTAGGCCAACCCAAATAGTAAAGCTAATATTTAATAGCGTTATACAAATAACCTTTATATAGGGTTTATAAAGCAATTTAGGGGCACCTAGGTGGTGCAGCAGATAGAGTGCTGGGCCTGGAGTCAGGAAGACTCATCTTCCTCAGTTCTAATCTAGCCTCAGGCACTTACTATGTGACCCTTAATAAGTCACTTAACCTTGTTTGCCTCAGTTCCTCATCTGTAAAATGAGCTGGAGAAGGAAATGGCCAACCACTTCAGCCAAGAAAACCTGAAATGGTGTCATGAAGGTTTGGACGTGACTGAAATGATTGAACAGCAACAGCAACACAAAGAGATTTACATATTTCATTGGAAACATAGCAACCCTATAAAATAGTTGCTCTTACTTATCCACATTTTACACATGAGGAAATCTAAGTCTAATATAAGTCAAAAGATTTGCTCAGTCACACAGCTAATAAATGTCTAAGGTAGGATTTTAACTCAGGATCTCCAAACTCCCAATCCAACATTCTCTCCACCATACCAAGTAACTTCTAAGTATTATCATGGTCATGACTTGAATAGTCAGTTTTTTTGGTGCCAAGATCTCATCATCAATAAACATTATTGAGAGCTATGTTCAAAATACTATGCTTTAGGATCCTGGGTTCTTAAAGACATCTGCCTTCTTAGGCTTGACACATACACATATCAGCATTGTTCTTCTGACAGACAAATGTCATTCTTTATCAATACATTTCTTCATAACTAAGCAATCCTGCTGTCTTTCATCTCAGTGTCTCTTGTATGCTATACGTTACTCTTTTGAATGATGTTATTTTTGTCTAAACTTGCTGAACAGCCAGCCTTCTCCAGTGAGGTCAGTATAAATATCACTGTTATAGGTGGGCCCAAATATACATAAATGATAATACATACTGTTGATTAGTACCCTCTATTGAAGCTTGAATAGGGTCTGATGACATTACATGGAAGACAAAAGAAGATGCCCTCTTGGCTAGGCAGAATATACAAATCACCAAAGAAGAAATGTTCTCTTTAATCAGTATTCATTTTCTCTTGTATTCATGTAAACAAAACAATTATTGAAGCTCTAAAAATAAGTGAGGGAAAATAACACTAGGTTTCATTAGAAAAATTCAAGAATTTAAATTCAAGAATCTTCTTTCAAAGATATACAGGAATAGGGGGCAGCTAGGTGGTGCAGTAGATAGAGCACCAGCCCTGGATTAAGGAGGACCTGAGTTCAAATCTGGCCTCAGACACTTGACACTTACTAGCTGTGTGACCCTGGACAAGTCACTTAACCCTCATTGTCCCTCTAAAAAAAAAAGATATATAGGAAGGATGTAGTCTGGTTAAATACTTCAGGTGAGAAAGTCACCTACTACTTCCTAAGAGAGCCCAATCCACTTTGAGGTAGCCTTAAATATTAGGAAAACTTTTCTTAAACCAAGTCTAATTATGCCTCTTTGCCATTTCTACTCATTGCTCCCACTTCTGCCATCAGGGGTCAAGAAGATAGCAGCTCTTCAAATCCTTAAAGCTGGCTATTATACCCCAATGTCCTCTCTTCTGTTGTTTAAACAGTATCAGTTACTTCAAAAGATACTCATGGCATATTCTCAAGGTCCTCCATCAATGGTACCAGCATATCATTTCTTAGAGCTCTACCATGAAGCCTGATCTTGCTTTTGTTAGGGTCCTGGCTCACTCAGATTAAGCTATTTTTTTCCTTTAAAAAAATGAAGTTGTCCTCAATACTTCATAACTAAGGCTCAACATGTTGAAATAGCTCCCTGGTCACCTGCAAGCATATGACAAGTCAAGGGTTACTCCATGGGATCTGGGACCAATAGACCAGAAACATGACCAACTATGGGAAGCTGTCATAAAGACATTGAACAGTGAAGACCAAACACAGATTTCTGAGCACCCTCCTCTCCCCCTCAAATACTAAATCATCAATGACTGCTTCTTGGATCTAGACATTCAACCAGTTCCATATCCAAGTAACTATGTCATGGTTTAGGCCAAGCTTCTCCATCTTGATGAAAGGAATAGCAGGAGACTTTGTCAAATGCTTTTGCTAAAATATAAGTAAAACATCATTCCCCTGACCTATGGAGGAACTCAGTAAAAAAGGAAATTAAATGACATGATCTCTTCTTGATGACATCATTGCCAGCTCTTTGTGATTACTGCCTTCTTAGAATCTTGTCAGTAATCAAAGTCAAGTATGCTGGCCTATTCTCTGCAAAGTTGTAGGGAAACCTAAATTAGCAAGTAGTTTATATTTTTAAAAGCCTAATCAATGCCTTTAAATACCATATCATTCAAAATATCTTAGATTTCCTTATGCTTAGAGAAAATAATTCAATAATATTCAATATTATGACCAGGACTACAAACCTAAAGCTTCAACTATAATGTAACCTTTGCCTTCCATACTTCCATAGCCCATGTTCTAATAATTATTACAATCGGCACCATCTACTTATCCTTCTCATGTCTCTATGGCTTCTTTTAATCAATCCTTTCTCAAATCTTTAATATATGTCCCTTATCCTTATGTCCTTGTAGCTAATCTATTTTTGTATTTTATATTGTTATTTAACTGCCCCCATTGGGTATACTTTGTACCAGAAAAAACAGTACCCAATTATAATTTACCACCAAGCAAAATTCAGCAAATACCATTTTGATATGTTAATAGTCCCTAATGAGTATTAGACCCACTGTGTATATAATACTTTTGGATTGAAAATTCTTTCCCATTTCTCCAAATCCAAACAATACAAATATTCTGGTAAGTCAGAAGATATGGAGGATAGAGAGAATTAGAAATAACTGAAAATATATAATAATTTTTATAAGAAAACTTTAAAGAGCAAAAGTCACATTGTTAGAAATATAAAATGAATTATGAATAAATTGGTTGGATTATGAAATTATAATATTTGGGAAAGATATGTTGGAAAGAGGAAAATAGAAAATGTGGATGAGGAAACTGGTTTTTTACCTCCTCCCCAAATCCTCACTTTTTTTTTTTACCTGAAATTTTTCCATTTTTTCCTTGACCTTCCCTTCCTCCTTTTCTTGAATCTGCCAACTCTGGCCCCTGATTCACATCATCAATTTCTCTTATACTCCCAGTATATCACAGCTGTATTCCTAGACAAAACAACACTATGACATACTACTCAGGGGTCAATAATTTATAAATAAATTCCTTACATAGATTGCATATATTGATGGGGATAAAGAGTTAATTTTTCCCAAGTTGTCATATGAAATGCTTTATTTTGTTATGACTACAAATGTGTGACAACAGTCATTGCTAGAAATTCAGAATTTAGTCTAAAGAGAAATGAAGAAGAAGCAAACACAGATGTATTAATAGATATTTTAAGACTAGTTGTTCCAACTGCATCAAATTAATATACCCACATATGTTTAATGCACCAAACACTTTGAAAGAATGTGGGGAAACTGTTTAAACAAGTTTGTATAAGGGGAATGCTTATGATTTCAACATGCTTGACACACACGACAGTTATCTTTGCAGTCTGGCCCCAAGTACAGAAGCCTGTCAGAAAGAAAAAAGAAATCATTCATTAAAGCACTGTTACAACTTTTCAAAGAAAGCAGAGCTGGTAAACAGATGTTCATTGTGGTAAGGATATCATGATTTCCATTTCACCCCCAACAGGCTCCAAAAGGCACTGTTCACATAGGCCTTCCAGAAAGGTATCACATCACAATTGATGAAGAGAGCATAATCCATAATCTATTTCTAACAATTTGTGGGTGAAAGTAAGAAAGGCAAATATTAAATGTTTTTTAAAGTTTCTTCTGAAATATCCTTAGTTCCAGGTATGTTAAAATGCCAGTGTCTCCCTCTGCAGTTTAATTCACACACATCTGGAAGTAATTCCTAAAAAAACTTGCCTCAAAACCTGAATGATAATTCTAAAATGTAGGCTAGTGTCATTATTTTAAAATGCCATGCAATCCACTGATAAATACTGTTCATTATATGCATTTACCAATAGCCTACCTTCCTACCACATTCCAGTTCAATTATTTTAAATGTCAATAAAGTGGTTACTTTTGATATGACTACTAAGAATTTTCAAAATTGACTCTAGTTTTGTGTGACTATTGCTAGACAGGTTAAAAGGAATAAAGACAGATTTTAAGACCATTGATTTAGAATTGAAATGAACCTTGGGGAGAATCTAATCCAACTCATCATTTAATAGATGAAGAAACTGAAGCCAGAGAAATTTAAGGGATTTGTCCAAGATAAAACAAACAGTAAATGGAAAAGTTGGTTTCCAAACCCAGGTTCTCTGAGTCCAAATCTAGAACTTTTCCCACTACCTAGATCATCCCCTGACAATTTTCATATAGGCAATTTATATGACTCATATATGAATTATAAGAATCAACATCACAAATAATTAGATAAGGAGTTAAAGGCATCCATGAAAACCATGTGGATCTAACAGGCTACCTGAAAAAAAAGGAGGAGGAGGAGAAGGAAGAGAAGAAAGAAGAGGAAGAGGGGGAGGAGGAGGAGGAAGAGAAGGGGAAAAAAGAGGGGGCAAAAAGAAGAGGGAGGGAGAGGGAGGGAATACATGTGTAAAAGATATTAGATAAAGATATTAGAGGATATATACATAAAATTTCACTGACCCAAGGTTAAGACTTCCTGATGTAGAGAAATAAAATTATTATGAGAAAGGAGTTTTCTTCAGTTCATTAAATAATGCTATGGGGTGAAGAATCAATTAAGTAATTAATACATGCAAAAGAAGTCGCATTTTTATGAAGAAAATATCAAAACATACCCCTGTATAAATCTAGATTTCAGGATGATTGTTGTTTGTCCGTCATTCTTGAAGAAGACCATGACATTGGGGTGATGTCATGACTTGCACTTAATCATATTTAAGTGAGGCAGGGGGTTGTGCAAATTCACCAGCCTCACTCTCTCCTCCAGAACCATCTGGGTCCAGTGGGAAGAGATATATATATATATATATATATATATATATATATATATATATATATATATATCAAGATGACTGAAGATGGCCCCAGATTTTTAAGGCAATTGGAGCTAGTGATTTGTACAGAATCACAAAGTTAGTAAGTGTCTGAAGTGAGATTTGAACTCAAGTCCTCACAACTTCAGGGCCAGTGATCTATCCACTACACCACCTTGCTGCTCCAGATCTTAGGATGCTAAAATTAAATAAGATAATGAATCAACTGAGAGTGGCAGATCCCATTTTACCTTACAACAACAGGTAACAATAGATTGGTGTGTGTGTGTGTGTAATGTCTTCTCTACCCATGTGAAAAGGTAAATTTCTTGAGGATGGGGCATGATTTCTTTTCATTTTTGATAGGGGATTGACAGATCCTTTCACATGAAATTCACTTAACCAATGTTCATAGAATCAAAGGTAAGTAAAATAATTGATAAGAAAAATCTTTAAAAGGTTTAAAACTATTAAAACTGTGCTTAACATTTCATGAAATAGTCTCAAGGATAAGCCACCCAGCTGTGACGATTGCATTTTATAATAAACATGTCTCTAAATTTGATTTCCACTCTTTTATACTCTGTAAGCATGATAAACACTATTTCTAGACTTTTCTTTGGCAAAAGAACTAAATATGAGAATTCAACGATCACAAATGGGTCAGACACAAACACTTTCTATTATGTGGTTTCAGACAGTGACACATTGGAGCAAGTGGGGGTGAGGAGTAAGTGGGGAGGGTGACTGATTTCAAGAGGAAAGTGGTAAAGTTATTCCCTCTACCAGCAGGAAATCTCACTCTGTCTAATTTAGGTAAATCTCAAGGAATTGTTAGAGGCACTTGAAAGTGGTGACCTGCCCATGTAACAACCGGTGTCAGAGGTAGAGGTTTTGAACACAGTTTTTCCTGAATTCAAGCCCTGCTCTCCATCCATTATACCATGCTACCTTTGTTTGTGCAACTTGTTTAAGAGAGAAGCACACTATTTTTTAAAGTGCAAACAATGAAATAGTTTCATTTGACATTTCCATTATCTCTATTACCACACTCAAAATTTGTAAATGATACCACATGCATACTTGTTTGTATGAGTATTTTTTTTAACCATTAGTTTATTCAGTTCTATTTTCTTGCTGGATGTTCCATTGACTGACCTTTCTAACCAATTTCCCATGGAAATATGATTTATTCTGGGAACATAATCAATAATACTTCTGGTTTATTTTATCAGATGTTCTTTCAGAGATTATATCAAACATTTATTTTTTAAAACTAGTCTTTATCTTGACTGTTGTGACATACACGGTATTAACTATATGGCACACAGTTCTTGATGTAACTAAAATAACCCAAAACCCCTTAAAGTCATGGAGGGTTCTAGTATGGAGGATTTAGAAACAAACACACACAACAGATCATTTTAAAATTATACAGGATAAGAAGATGTAGGGTTAGAGGGAATGCAATCTGCATGGATGGTGATAGTGCCCCATCAGATGAAAGCACAGATTCATCAAAGTATTTAAATATGGCATTCAACACATTGCTCATGGAAGGACCATTTTTCATCTTCCCCTACCAATATATGCTTCCAGTCTTTCATGCTTGAAAAAAAGCTGCTGGAATATGTCTTTACTACTTACTACGCACATAGTAATAAAAAAGAGACCAATCTGTGGCATATAAAACTAAGCCAAGGATGTTGTGTTCCATCTTTATGATGAAATGCAGATTTCTTATAAAAGGCAAATCCTTCAAAAGCTTGAAAAGGATAGTACACTTGAAAAAATCTCAGCTGGTTAAATTTAGGATATAAGGGAGGAAATCCACTGCAAGAAAAGGAGCTGGAACTAGGGTGTTTTTATTTTATTCTAAATGAATAAATCATTATGTCATTATTATTTCATTTTATTTTATTTTTTGCTTTGTCTTCTGAGATTTCAAAATAATGAGCCATAGGAATGCTGACCATGACAGCCCTGTTTCCTTTATTTAAATGATCTATTTCAATTATATTACCAGTTAAAGATAGGTCTGAGTTCAATAACGTCATCTGAATGACTGATTGTATAAGAAATGCTAACATTTTTCTGCTGTCTAGCATATGGGTATTCCCTCTTATCCTCTTGTTTCCCTTTTTTCCCTCTTTAAAACTTATGTAAGAGGGGTAATATTAGAACAGTATTATATCACTAAAGTAAGAAAAGGGCAATGCAGGAAAAGGTGAACCCCTCATAGAGTCTAGGCTTCTAGTGGTATTGACCCCAAGGCATCTCTCATTGCCCCTGGGGAATTAGAGAATAAATTCTCTTCAGGTATCTTAAAGTAATTGGGGAGTAATTGTCATCTTCAAGCCCTGCAACCGTGGTAAGCCTGAGTCCTTGCAAAGACTGGAATTGGAGGGTCATCTAAAATTTTTGCTGAGGGAATTGCTTGGGATTTTATATGGCATTTGAGAGGCCATTGGGAACTGTGCCAAATGGACTTTGTTGGGACTTTTTGGTGCAGGGAATTGGAGACAGGGACAGATAAGTTTATTTTTTTCTCTAGAACTATGTAAATTCTCTTTCCCTTACTCTCTCTGTCTCTGTCTCTGTCTTTCTGGATCTATTTCTCTTCCCCTTTCCAGTGAGGCTAAGGGTTCTCTGTGAACATGGCATATAAAACACATGTATTGACCTAGAGTGGTCTTTTTCTTTATCTTTTGGTTTTCTGGTATTAGGATATTGTCACCAGTGAGTGGACAATGATAGATGCAAAATCCTAACACCTTACCTCATGCAGACTAAGCTAGTTTTTATTGTAAAGATATTTAAATAGTCCTTGAGCCCTTAAATAACCCTGGTTTGGGTTATTGATGAAGCTTTCTCATGGTCTGGATACAAAAAACAGGGCACTAGGAATCTTTAACATCTTCCTCAGGCTTCTGACTAGCTGAACATCATGGACAACACTGGCAGGGAAGCAATGCCCAACTGAATCAGTATCTTTAATGAATAACCTTTCCTTGCTATGGTTAAGTAAACTTCTTGTTGTTAATTGTCTGATGTTCTATAAACATATCTTTTTGTTCCAATATAAAATCTGAATTATCAGGTTTGAATTTGAAACTTGATTTGGGCCTGGCTAGATACAAAAAACATTTGTGAGTCATTCTGTTTGGCATGAAAAATTAGCTGATTTGCTAATTTACAAGGGGAAGGGTGGGATGGGGAAAGAGGAGGATGGGGAGGTGTTTTCTCAAACCTTCATTATAGAATAATAAACTATAAAACCTTCAACTCAAGCTATCATTCTCTGAATATTATCCTTTTTCAATAAAAATTCTCTTTGCATTTGAAATGTGTGGTTTCAGATTATTCAAAGTAATTTGGATTGAATTCCTGAATCATCATACAGCAAGTATCTAAACAATAATTCTTATATATTTTTAACTGGGGCCTAACCAATTATTACCTATTTGAACCTTGGCAAGACATGAAATTATGATTATTCACCACCATCATAATGATAATAATAGCTGATTTTATATATCTAAAAGTATACAAAGTGCTTTATCCTAATTATCTCATTTAGTCCTTACAAGAATCCTGTGAGGTAAGTATTAGAAAGCTAAAAAACTGCCAATAAAAGGTTAAGGGACATGCACAGAGTCATAGTGTTAGAGGCAGAATTCAGGGCCAAGCCCTCCTGACTCTATGTCTAACATTGTTTCCTCTATACCATGCTTCTTCAGTTAGTCAACAAGCATTTATTATGCATGCTTACTATGCACCAGGCACCTAAGCATGGGGAATGCAAAAAACTACAAAAACATGGTGCCTGCCTTCAAGGAGCTTACATTTTAATATGGAAGGCAATGTATAAACAAGTAGGTACATACAAGAAAAATAGAGAGCAAACAAGTAATTTCAAGGGGACGACATGGGGAGAGAGGTGGGGTTGGAAAAGATTTCCTGCAGAAAGTGAGATTTGAGATGAATTTCGAAAAAAGTCAGAAAAGTTAAGAAGGTGGAGGTTAGGAAGGAGAGCATTCTAGGCAAAGAGGAAATCCAGTGCAAAGGCACGGAGTGTTGTGTGTGAGGAACTGTAAATAAGCTTGTTCATAGAGCACATGGATAAGAAGGTTCAAAAAAGCAGGAAGGGACCAGTGTTTGAAGGACTTTAAATGCCAAGCAAATGACTTTATACTTGATCATTTCCATAATGTGGAGCCATTGAAACTTATTGAATAGGGGTCATATCTGAACTGTTGGAAAATCACTTAGAGAGTTGAACAGAGGGGGCAGCTAGGTGGTGAAGTGGATAAAGCACTGACCCTGGATTCAGGAGTACCTGAGTTCAAATCCAGCCTCTGACATTTGACACTAGCTGTGTGACCCTGGGCAAGTCACTTAACCCTCATTGCCCCACAAAAAAAAAGAGTTGAACAGAGAAGATGGACAGGAATAGGAAAAGTCTTGAGGCAAGAAGCCCAATGAAAAGCCTTCTGCATTAGTTTAGGCAAGACATAATAAGGTACTGTACTACATTGATGGCTGTATGAATAGTGAGAAAGATGTTTATACAAGTGATATGAAAGCAGAAGCAACAAAATTTGGCAAAAGACTTGACAAATGGTATGAATGAGGGTAAGGAATCAAAAAGTGCACCAAAGCTGGAAGTCTAGAAGGATGGTGGTACTCTTGACAAAAAATAAAGATTGGGAAAAGGAAAGGATTAGCAACTGAGAGAAATAATGAGTTCACTTTGGGACATGTTGAGTTTCTAAGAAGATTCAAGTAGCTGGGATCCAGAGGAAAGAGATTAACACTGGAGATATAGACCTGGGAATCATGTGCAAAGAGATGATAGTTGAATCCATAGTAGCTGCTGAGATCACCAATCAAGAGAACACCCAGGTAAAAAAGAAGATGGCCCAGGAAAGAGCCTTGGTTAGTGGGTCAGACAGATAAAGATACAGCAAAGCAGGACCTCTTCTGGTGATTACTGTGTTAGCAATTTCACTATTTAGAGTTTTAAAACTGAGGGAAAATGTGGAAAAATGGAAAGAACATTGAGTTTGGAGTCAAAAAGGGCCTGGGTTTACTTCACACCTTTAACACCCACAAGTTGTATAACTTTGGAAAAGTTATATAACCTTTCTGAGCTTCAGTTTCCTCATCTATAAAATGGGAATAATGTCCATAACACTTGGCTTACTGTACTCTGAGGAGAATCAGATAAAATAATGTAAATATAAACTGTGCTGAAAACATTAAAGTGTTCCATAGTTTTCAATTACTAATGTGCCTTTGATTTTTTTAAAAAAATGATCAAATTCAGATTTTTCCATAATTTTAGCAGAATCTTTCCAATATCCTGAAACAATGAGGTTTAATTACATTTAGCAGTCTTCTTTACCAGCATGAAAGTCTGGGAATACTAAAGTTCCCTGGCAGAGAAGGGAGGAGAAGGGGAGGGGGAGTACATGAGGGGGAAGGGGAAAAGAGAGATGGAGAAGGGGAACACTACAAGAAACACATTTGGCAGGCAGCAGTTCAGTTTCACAAGCAAATATTTAACTCTCCACAACTGATGAGTAAGCACAAATGGGGATTGGTTAGATTTAATTTGAAGGCTGAGCACATAATTTAGTTTCAACATTTCAGTGTTTGGATTTTATATAAACAACAGTGTCATCAGAAAAAATTTTGTTTAGTATATAATTTCTACTCATGAATATATTGGCTGCAGCTATTTTAAAATGTCATCCACCTTGGCACTTAATCTGGGGCAATGTAATCACACATTTTAACAGGAATAAAAGAACATTCCATTTTATTTTATCTTGTAAGCAGGGAAAACAATACTGAAATTGAAATCAGAAGATCTGGGTGTGACTCTTACCTCTGCCACTTAATAACTACAAACTTGGCCAAGACACTTTACTTGTTTGGGCCTCAGATGGTTGGACTAGATCGCCCCTGAATTTCCTATCCAGCTGTAAATGTATGTTTTTTTTTTTAAAAAGCAAGGGTCATACAGGGAGTAAGTGAGAAAAGCAGAATTCACAGCACAAGTCTTTAACTCCAAATTCAGGCCTCTTTTCTAATGTACAATTCATTAGAGAGCTTCCTAGGGCACAGACAAGTTAAATGTGTTGCCTATGGTCAAACCACCCATATACGCCCAAGGTCACACTTAAATCCAGCTCTTCCTGTCTGGGAGGTTGTCTCTCTATTAGAAATCAGGGCAGAGAGGCAGCTAGGTGGCACAGTGGACAGAGCACCGGCCCTGGAGTCAGGAGTACCTGAGTTCAAATCTGGCCTCAGACACTTAACACTTACTAGCTGTGTGACCCTGGGCAAGTCATTTAACCCCAATTGTCTCAATAAAAAAGAAGAAAAGAGAAATCAAGGCAGTGAGGTGGTGCAGTAGATAGAGCACTGGCCCTGAAGTTAGGAGTTCCTGAGTTCAAATTTGACCTCAGACACTTACTAACTGTGATGCTGGGTAAGTCACTTAACTCCAATTGCCTTCTGGACTACATGAAACTAGGAACTCTCAGGGCAAGGATTATCGAAAGTATTCTGTTGTTTTGTGAATAGAGTATCACTGGCACATAGGGGATGTTTAATAAATGCCAGGGATAGATTGAACATTAAAGGACTATGAATCAGACTCAAGGAAGGCTAAGTCGCATCTTCCTTGTTCCTTGAGGGCCTCAGGAATCCTGAAGCTGTAACCTTTTTTGTGGGGCAATGAGGGTTAAGTGACTTGCCCAGGGTCGTACAGCTAGTAAGTGTCAAGTGTCTGAGTCCTCCTGAATCCAGGGCCATAGCTTTATCCACTGTGCCACCTAGCTGCCCCATGTAACCCTTCTTTGACCACAGGCTTGTGAGCTGGAAGCAGTAACAAAAACCCTGACCAGGGTTTCCCCTTCCCTCTGCTCTATAAACTGTTTTTCATTGCTTTTACTATTTCAATCCTCTTTTTCTCCAGAGCTTTTCTGATCAGATAGGGACCTTCTCAGCTGTATGTGAAGCAAAGAGAGTGAAAAAAACCTTCTTAAATGAAACTTCTACTGTGGCCATATTAATTATTGTCATTTTAAATTTGCAGAAGGAGAAGAGGAGAGGGGACAAGAATTTATTTGGTATGTTCTAGGTGCAGGTACCGTGCAAAGTGCTTCATGAATGTCTCATTTGATCCTCACAACCACCCTGTGAGATAGGTATTACTGTCATCCCCATTTTATCTAGTTGAGGAGACTGAGGAAGACAGAGATTAAAGGACTTTCCCGGGGGGGGGGTGTCACACAGCTAGTTAAGTATCTGAGTCTGAATTTGAACTCAAATTTTCCTGACTATAGGTCTGGTGTTCTATCCCCTGCTATATCTATGCTGTAAGGAAAATAGATAATATAGCATAGATTCTGTACAATATGCTTACCCTCCAACACATTTCACATGAGACCATCTAGAAACCTTAGGCTGCTGCTGTTTGAGATCAAAAAGTGTATCTCATTGAAATGTACTTGTCAATGGAAGTATTCCCAATATACTTTGGGGTCACATACACATCCCAACATATATATATATATATATATATATATATATATATATATATATATATATATATATATATATATATATACACACACATAGAGAGAGAGTCAAAGACATATATATTTATATATGTCTCTATATAAGTGTGTGTGTGTATGGAATTATTCCCAATATACTTTGGGGCTCTCTCTCTCAATACATACATATACACATAAACATACACATATACATATGCACATATACACACACACACATATATATACATATATAGAATCAAAGGCCAAGAAGGAAAACATATATGTTTATATATGTGTGTGTATATATATATATATATATATATATATATATATATATATATGGAATTATTCCCAATATACTTTGGGGCTCTCTCAATAATACATATACATATAAACATTTATATATACATATACACATACACATATATATACATATATAGAATCAAAGACCAAGAAGGAAAACATACCCATGTGTATGTGTGTGTGTGTGTGTGTTTTCCTTCTTGGCCTTTGATTCTATGTCACTGATATAAGAAATGCGGAAAGATAAAATATGGGGACAGACTCTCAAGATAAGGTCTTGTTCACATAAATTCTGGCTACTCCTACTATGCCTAAGTTATCCTCACTATATATCCTCATCCTATTCCAAAGAATGAAAGTAGAGGAGAAATTGATGCCATAATGCACTACCAAATATCACTAATTTACAGCAAATCAAGCCTTGAATTCCTCAGTGATTGTTATAGTATTGCTAGAAATAATTATTTCCAATGGTAACAAAGATTCAACAAATATTTAGTCAGATCCTACTACATGCCAGGCACTATGCTAAGTGCTGGAAATACAAATCTAAGAGACAAATAAACCAAGGAGCTTACTTTTTTACTATAGGAAAACAACATGTACATAGAAAAAACAATACAATGTAAATAAGTACAACATAACAGGAGGGTGGGAAGTATTAAACACTGAAGGGATCAGAAAAGGCTTCACTTAGGAAGCAGAATTTTAGCTGAAATGACTTGAAGGGAATTCAGGCTTCCAAGAGGTAGAGGTTAGGGAAAGTATTTCAGGCATGGATATGGGAGAAGGAATGTCACAGGATGGGGAACAAAAAGTAGGCCAGTTTGGTTAGATCACAGAGCATGTGAAGGAAAGTAATGTATAATCAGCCTGGAAAGATTATGAAGGGCTTGAAAGGCCAGATGAGTCTGTACTTTACTCTAGGAAGCCAACAAAGCCTTTGAGCAGATGAATAACAGTCAGAATTTTACTTTACTATATCAATATGGGGACAGCTAGGTGGTGCAGTGGATAAAGCACCAGCCCTGGATTCAGGAGTTCCTGAGTTCAAATTCAGCCTCAGATGCTTGACACTAGCTGTGTGACCCTGGGCAAGTCACTTAACCCTAATTGCCCCGCAAAAAAAAAAAAAAAAGATATCAATATGACTCCTGTGAAGAGGGTGTATTAAAGTGGGGGTGCTTAACTTGACTTGAAGTTCATGACCTGGTTATGTTTATGTTTTGATTACTGTGTTTTAATATAAATGGTTTGTAATTCTATAGATTTTATTTATGTATTTAAAGCATTATTCTGAAAAGGGGTCCACGAGCTTTACCAGACTGTCCAAGGCGTCCATAGCACAAAAAATGGTTAAGATCCCCTGGACTATGGAAGTAAGAGATGAGGTAGGAAAACGAATTACGTGACAATTGTAATATTTCAGTTGAGAAGGGGTAAGAGCCTGAACTAGAATGGTGATAGTTTAAGGAAGAGAAAGGGACAGATATAAGAAATGTGGTGGAGGTAGAGTAGGAAAGACTGGAGAATAGACTGAATATGGAGAGCTGGGATTGAGGAAGGAGAATAAGGAATCAGCAATGTTGCAAACCTGAGTGATAAGGATGGTGGTCCCCTCAACAAAAATAGGGAGGTTCCAAAAAAAAAAAAAAAGATGGACTTGGTGGGAAATAAAATCAGTTCTATTTTGCATCTATTGAGCTTGGCATACGCCAGGGATATCCAGGTGGAGATGTCTACAAAACAATTGGTGGGACGGCTAGGAGGAGCAGTGGATAAAGCACTGGCCCTGGATTCAGGAGGTCCTGAGTTCAAATCCAGCCTCAGACTCTTAACACTTACTAGCTGTGTGACCTTAGGCAAGTCACTTAACCCTCATTGCCCTGAAAAAAAAACACCAACAACAGAAAAAACAATTGGTATACTGGGATTGCTATTCAGGAGAAACATGATGACTGGGTATGGAGGTCTAGGAATCATGGACATAGAGTGATCACTGAACCTATGGCAGCTGATGATGTTACCAAGACACAGAATGTAGAGAGAGAAGTATAGGGCCCAGGAGAAAGCCAAAGGGTACAACTACAGAAAAGGAACAGGACACAGAGAATGGTTTTGAAAAGAAGAAACAGACAATCCTACTCAATTTTGTAAAGAAAATGTATTATTTGTTGACTAGAAGCATGTTTTTTTCAAATTCAAAGGATAAGTTGAAATCATTTTTAGGAGGTTGGAGCCTAAATACTAAAATACTTTTGTTCTACAGAAAATAAATAATAGACTTATTGAACATATATGTATGAGTGTATGTATACACATATGTATGGGTATGTATACATATATGTAGATATAGTCAGGTGTATGTATAAAATGTGTATTTGTGTGTGCATACGTGTGTGTGTGTGTGTGTGTGTGTGTGTGTGTGTGTGTGTGTGTGTGTAAAACCAATATCCCAGAGCCCATTGGTATGGAACTCTCTTCTTCATTATGAAGATGAATGCACTGCCTTGCATGAAGGGTGGGGCCAAGTTGGTGAGAGTAGGAGAGATTGAATTTTCTTGAAACCTTCTTCAAGTTTTGAGTTGCTCCAGGCCGAAGCTTCTAGATTTGGGGGGAAAGATGGAAGAAGCCAATCGCACTGCAAGTTGCTGAAGGAAAGGATCCTAGGAAGACCTGAAAGGAGCAGGCAGTCTCTATCATGTCCTTATTCATAGCTTGCTACTCTAGAAACTTCAGGGAGGTTCTCCTTGGATGAGATCTAGGATTCTTTTTCTTTCTCTTGGTTGAGATGAATTCTCTCCCTTCCAATGGAAAGTTTCTTCACTCTGTACTGCCTGGTATGTATTTATTATATACTGTGTATATAATATACACATCGCGGCAGGAGCTGCGGCTCCCGTATCGGACTGCACAGCCACACTGTGGCCTGTGGCTCTTCAAGGCGCTGATCCATGGTCGTCCGCGACTGGCAGAAGCCTACTAATATACACATACACACATACATATATAAAATATGATCATATATACATACATATACATACACACATATTATATATACATACAAATATATGCATATAAATACACACACATACATACACACACACACACACACATATATATATATATATATATATATATATAATATATACCAGGCAATACAGAGTGAAGAAGCTTTCCCATATATATTTTCTCTGATTTCTCTTTTGCTACTCATTTTGATAAATAGGTTTCTTGGCTAAGTGCTATGTGTGTTCATTATGGAACTGGTATTAGGTGGGGAAGGGGTCATGCCTCAGATATAGAGCTTGGGGTCCTTCTTCCCTCCACCAGTAATGACACAGTAATCAGAAATCAGCTTGAACCTAGTCATAACCCCATGACTAAGAATATTTAGGGGAGCAGATAGATATAATTCTAGCCTGGTACCCCCTCTCTCCAAAGAAAGTAAAGTGGACTCCAGCCCCAACTTCCTGCTTCCTCACTGGGCAGGAATTAAAGTCTCTTTTGGAGCAGGGTGGGAGGAAAAGAAGCTTGAGATGTCTATTCTGACTCCCTCTGCACCACACACACACATGCAGGGGGCAGCCCTCATTATACATGGGGTCTTACTACATATGTATTATCCTATTAGTACACAAAACTACAAGCTATAGGATATGAGAATTTGCATCAGTTCATATCCATTTTTATGCAGCTGACCATGCACACCTGCACAAAAGAGTAAAACCAAACAATTGGTATTCACATACCAGACTAAAGAGTACCATCCTGACAAAGGAGTAGCTGAAGTTTGAAAATCATCCTAAGACCCAGGGAATATAGAACTAAATACTTTATCAAGGTTATATCCCTTTCAAAATTGAACCCTTTTGAAGCTGAGTGCCCTCACTTATTAGACAAGACAGAAAGCAATCATGTTGGCAATAAGTACTCTGTTATCAAATCCATCCTTCCTTACAATCAGAAAAGTGTTCAAGAATGGTCCCTCTTGGCAGGGCTGAAGAAGGACTCAGAGAAGTCCAGCTGGGTGACTTCCCCAGAAGTCAGCCTGCATGCATCAAAGGCTGGGAGGAAGCAATTTGAGAACACCAGGAGAAAAGGAAGGACCACAAAGCCCTGTAGCACTGGACTCATGAGTTGTCTTTAGTCACACTCATGCCTTAAGTATATGACTTTCTTCCAGGGTACTATCTGAATGTGTCTTCTTTCCATTACTTCTATGTGTATCTGTGGGAAAGTGTACCTCAAGTTTATTGGAAGGAGAATGTTCTGTTGCTATTATTTAAGCCATTTCAGTAGATGTCTGATTTGAGTTAATCATGTGCTGTAGCTCAATATTAAAGAGAATATACCAATGGGGGCCTGTGAGCAATAGTTTTAGGGGTTTGTACCCACAGAGTGAAGGGCAGCTAAATGGCCCAGTGGATAGAGTGCCAGGCCTGGAGTTGGGAAGACCCTATCCTACATTCAATTCTGGCCTCAGACACTTACTAGCTATGTGACCCTGGGAAAGTTACTTACTTAACCCTGTTTGCCTCAGTTTCCTTATTTGTAAAATGAACTGGAGAAGAAAATGGTGAACCACTCTAGTATCTTTGCCAAGAAAACCCCATGTAGGATCATGAAGAGTCAGACATAACTGAAAAGCAAAAGTACAACTATAAACCCACAGAGTACCTTAAACCTGAGTTATTTGCCCTCATGGAACCCAACTTGCTAGTATAAATTGCAAGTGTGAGTCTGGAAGGGATACTAACCCCCCACTCGAAAATTGTAGACTTTATAAATAGGCCCTTCATCATCATTTATAGGTGGCAAATATATGTAGACATATACAGATTCAGGTAAAAGGCTAACAGTGTATTAATTTAACTTTTTCATAGTACACTGCAAGGGCTTGTTTTTCCTTTGAACATTTATATATAAATGTGCAGACATTTATATAAGAAGGTTTATTACAAAGAATCTTTTCCTCTCATTTGGCAGTGTGGCATAATGCTGTGGTTTTTTTTTTCAATTAACATGAAATTATGTGTTAATTTTGACATGTAATTTACCTCAGGAACCATTGTTAATAATGACCAGAACTTTCCAAGAGGAAAAAAATAACTGGAAGGTTTTTCTACATCATTCTTCACTCACTTTTCCCATCTCCTCTCCTATCTATTCTTCCTCCAATGTATCTGTGATCTTATCAATGATTTTATTCCCTCCAAGGATAAATATTGCAACTCATCCATGGCACCCTATTCGAAGGAACATTTGCCCATTTCATCCCATAAGTCTGTAGTTGAGGGTAGGGGCAGGAGTGGAGGATCCACTCAGTGTATTAGGATTCTTTCTTGAGATCCCTGGACATTTCAAAGAACAATCAATTATTGAACACAATTTATTAAGCACCTATTATGTACCAGGATAGTAACAGAGGATTCTAATGGAACACATTGGTTGAAAACTATTATTCCTTACTCAAACTAGATAACCAACTCATTTGCTTTTTCAGCCAAACATTTATTTGATGACATCTTTTACACCTTTTCTCCTTTGAAATTCATTTTTAAGTTGTTGGAGTCTGTTTATGCACACAATGCTCTCCATTGCTCTTCAAAAAATCTTCAATTTCAATTTCAGTTCTTCTTGGGTGACTGCTAGTGGTTATTATCCTCTTACTTAGTAAGTAGATGGTTTCCCAAATTTATGAGTTTGAAAAAATGTCTCTTGTAATGCACAAATATTTTATGAATTCTTTTTGAAGTACTGTCTAGCACCTATTCTTATTTGATTTTTAACCCATCAAATGGCTTCTTATTCTCCTCTACCTGTCCAACATGGCTGGCTATAAGGTTCCATAGAATTTTTATGTTCTCCCCCAAACAAGTGAATGAATAAATACAGCATGGAAAGATAATGCTGTTTACCATTTCCAATTCTGAGGAGGCTTCATAATCAGTTTCTTACTCTAAAAAGTTTACAAGAATAATTTATAACATCTTAACACACTGCTTTGCAAAATAGAATTTAGTATGTTGACTTCCCATTTTTAACTTATTTTTTAACTTTCTTTTTTTAACTTCCCATTTTGACAGATTATTATATCATTTTCAAACTATGTATTGTATGAAATGAACATAACTGAGGATGACAGATTAGTTATTTTCTTTAAACCACTGGAACCCTACAGTCTCTATCTCCCCCTCTAAAAAAATGTGTGCCAGATATAATTACAGATCAATCCACAGAAGAAGATAGGATCTCCAACAAGGCAAAATATTTTATGATTGCACAGTGATGAGCTCTAATTCACTACTTAGAGTTCTCACTCAGTATCCCTCCCCCATGAGCCTCCATGCATCATAGGAAGGAGCACAGACCAACTCACAGGTTTGTATGGGCCTGACCCTAGAGTAGGGGGCCCTGCTGCAGCAGTAACTATGAATAAACCTCCCCACCCCCAAGTGCTTTATCCCCCAAGCAGGAACAAATGTTGACTCTACCCAGTCATATGAAGGAAGAAATAGGTAGGCTAAAAATATATTACCTCCTGACCCAGGTCTATCCTAGGGTATGGCATTCAAAGCTGTGGTGATTCTGCACTAATATCCCTTACACTTCCCTCATGTTATGAAAAGTGTGACTTCCCAGTCCTGTGAAGGAAAGGAAAAGAGAGGAAAATGTAACTACATGGACTACTGAAGAAAGGAATATTGAAACACAGCTGTAGCCAATCCTGTTTGTCCCCTTGAAGTGACAAAGAGACCCAGGCTGTTGAGCCCTATTATCTCTCTACATGAGAGGGCTGAAATAGTCATTCAGCCCAGAACCTCAGAGCTTTATTCACCAGCAAAGAGGGAGGTGAATGAGTGAAGCGAATTTTTTTAAAGGGCTGAAAAAAATATCAAGAGAAAAAGTTTAAATAAAAGCCCACTATAAATCAGATGAATAAACAGAGAATATCTAAGCTAGAAGAATGAGAAATATTTTAAAGAGAATACAAAACTCTCCTAACAATTATATATGAAGTGATACAATGCCTGATAAAAGAAAGAATCCTGCATACCCCCAAGAAAGCTTAGAACAACAAAAAATTCCAGAATTATTCAAAAGAGAAATTAAATCAATAAAAGAATAAATTAGTTATGAATATAGGTCAAAAATTGGAGCCCTCAATGCAGAATTCAAAAACACAGCTAGCAGCTTAGAAAAAAAACAACAACCTGAATTAATGGAAACATCTGTCTAAAGAAATGAAAGAGAGCTTAACAGATTTGAAACACAAAAAATACTGAAGTGCAGGAAAATTTAGAGGAAGAGAAACAAAAGGCAACAACATTAAAATAACACAAAATTCTATAAAGGTCATGGTGATTGACCTTAAAGATAATATGTGCAGAGATAACTTATGAATAACAAGTCTCCCAGAAAAACATGACAAATCAAAAAACCCGAATACCACAATGTAGGAAATGATACCCCCAAAAACCATCCAGAACTTTTGAAAACAAACCAAAAAAAGCACTGATTGAAAGGCTATGTAGATTACCAAAAGGGGGGGGGGCGGATCACACTTCCAACTCCAAGATACAAGGGAGTTAAATTTAACAATTTCAAGTGTCCTGGTAAAATTAATTTCATTAAACTCATGGTTAGCTCCAGTAAGCTATTTTTCACTCTCATGGGGTTTCTTCCCTCTCTTTTTAATACATCCTTGAAAGAGGAAGGAAACCTGTATTCAGACATCCAACATTCATTTTTCATCCCCAGTCTTCTGTATTAAAAGCCAATGAATGTCAAATGTGAAAACAACCTGAGAAACAGAGGCCTTGAGCAATCTACCAGCTGGCACTCCATAAAAAGCACTTACATTTTACATTAAAAAATGTTATGAAAACATATCAAGGATATCAGATAAACAAATGAAAAGATAAAGGCTGACTGGTCACAAATGCCTGAATCAAGATGGGAAATAACTATGGTATATACCAAGATATGAATGGCAAAGAGACAATTTGGCAGCAAATCCTAGGCCAATCAATAATAAAACAAAATAGGACAAATACAAAAGCATCCATCTTGCTATTTTTTAAAAAAGAAATTGCATTGTTTACATTAGAAACCTGGCAGGTCATTTTTTTCTCTCTTAAGAAAATATTTTCTTGAATATTACTTACCAAGATTTGTTTTTATTATAATTATTTTAACACATAAATTAGGAATACTGCACAGCAAGGTATCAATAGCATTCCATAGATGTGAACTATGACAGCAAACATACAATTGGCAACTGAAGAGATTTCAACTGGAGGGCATTCATTCATTCATTGGAGGCTTGTCTTAACGGACGCTAAAGACTGAGAACTTATATCTAAGACTCCAGGGAAAACCCAAACTCTTGGTTGAATAGCAATTCCTTTGATACATGGGAAGTCTCTAGGTAAATATGACTTCAGCACTTAATTTGTGGTTTTACAAACAGGATACAATGTCTGTAGTCAAAAAGGAGAGGTAAAACTATCCTCTGCTGCAACTTGACTCCCCTGCATTCCTAAACTTTTAGACGTTGACATTGTCAGCCTGCCTTGCCTTAACATATGTATGTAGAGAAATAAAATATCATTTTCGAGTTTCCTTGACTGTTTTAATGCTGGAACTGATTTTAAAAACAGAATAAAAATCTGAATTCCCAGGTGGTTTTAAAGTAGCATATTGAGAGTGGCAATGGCTGCTTGTCTGCAGCCTCTTCTTTGTTAGATAAATGCTAACCAATCATGAACAACTATTTTTCAACTTATCTAGCCTATTATTTTTCCACTGCCTCATGATTATTGGCATGAATGAACAATAATACACAATTCATGGTGAGGCTCAGCATCTAAAAACTATATCAATAGACAAATGTGGACACGTGTATCTATGAATATTTCTTTCTTTGGGCAGATCCAATAGCAATGTTGTGATTATAGATTGTCATATTTTTAAACACTACAGTCCATGATAAGTTATAGGTAATGCTGTATCACACACACTGCATACATCATGCAGAAGTCTTCATGCTATCCAACTATTCTACAAATCCTCCATTAAATTAAGATTTGAGACTGAATCAAAGACTTACATAGATAGAAATGCTTATTTTAAACTGTGAAAGGGAGACATAAAATGCTGGATACTTAATATCACTATTATCTGCCATTTATTCCATTATTTCAAAGAATACCAAGGACTGAAATATGGTACGTTCTTTATTTTTTTTTAATTTGGAAGGCAGACTAATATCAAGACAGCCTTTTTACTGTCCTCTTAAATTACCTAACATAAGCAGTACCCTAATAATGTAAGCAAAGAAACAAGAGAACCTTGTCAAGTGCTTTTAATGGGCTGTCAAAATAAACCTAAGAAAGTCAGCTCTTTTGAATGCATAGGAAGCATTTTAACACTTCAGTGGTGTATGCTTTTGGGGTCTAATTTCACCTATCAGCAATTAGTCACAATTCTTTACTTCTCTCAGAACACACACACACACACACACACACACACACACACACACACACACAAAGAAAGCTAGGAATTCTAATCAGAGAAGAACCACACCTAAAAGTGGACTTTTCTTTAATTAAGATAGCTTCACACATTTAGAGCTGGAATGTTCCTTGGAGGTCACTGGATTCTACCATCTCATTTTATAAACAAGGAATATAAACCAAGAGAAAGACTCTTCTTCCTTTGCTTCTTCACAGATATTAAAGCAGTATTTGGACCTACATCTTCCTGACTTCAAGTCTGGGAATCAATCCACTAACTACATCATGCTGACTCTACATCATGCAGTCACTTAGGGCAGTGGTGTCAAACTCAAATAGAAACAAGGCCACTAAACCATATTTAAAGATCCCTGCAGGCCATAAATTGACTTAGAAAACCACATTAGCATTAGCTATATTTTATTGTATATTTATATATTTTATTAAATATTTCCTAATTACATTTTAATCTGGTTCCTGCCCCTCTGAGGAATAGGGTCACTGTTTGAGGCCTCTGAGGTAGAATCACCAAATGAAGTTCTAAATAATGTAAAAACATCTGCACATATTTTTATGAGAGCCAAACAGCACACAAAGGTTTGTTTTACCTGATATCTGAATCACTTCATCATAAACAAAATTATTATAATGTACATGACAACATTTAAAAGGTTGCATTCCTACATGATGTCCAATCTTAATGTGTAATTTAACAAGTATACCTGTCATGTTCAATTCAATGACTATTTATCAAGTACCTTTATAGGATAAAAACTGAGCTGGCCCTAGCAACCTACTCTGGTGTAGGAAAGTAATACATGTACAGAAAGAATAGGAATACCTTATATAAAATGATTAAGTTCATAGAAGTCAAAATGTCACGTTGACCTAAGATGTAACTTTAATAGTATACTGTAGGTTGTTGCCAATTTACAAATGTCCCATGTATACAAGAAATGTCATTATTCCACCCACCCTACCCTTCAGTCCCTCCCCCACCATCACCACTATAGCTCCTTCTGCCACCACAATGGAAGGCCTTTTGAAAACAGTAGTTTTTTCAAGCATCTCTAAGTTCAAAAGAAGAGGAAGGTAAGAAACTATGGAAAATAGCTTAAGAGGATTGATTATGGGGCAGATTCCCAGCAAAAGTTGGCATATGCCTATGTGGTATAGTCCTCTACTTTCCCTCCCTCACTCTCCAAAAATAAGAAAGGAAAGGAAAGGGAGTAAGGGAGAAGGGAAGACAGAAGAATACAGAGAGAGAGAGACAGAGAGAGACAGAGAGACAGAGAGATTGAGAAAGATAATGGGGATTTTGACTGAAGAGAAGAGGTTGGTAATTTTGGAAGGCTGGTAATTTGCAGCTTGGTAGACTTTGGGGTTAGGGTAATTGTGGGTAGAGTACCACATTAGAGGGTTTAGAGGAGAATGAGGAATTCACAGGCTGAAGGCTTAAGGAGAATGAAAGCACCAGGTGGGGAGAGGATGCCGGAAATGATTTGAGGATGTTAAAGAGAAAATTTACTTATTTCTAACTTTTGCTTAAGCCTGCTCTTGTGAAAAGAAACATTCTTGCTCTTCTTCGTCATCCCCTGCATGGCTTATTTCTCCCAGGACCCAAATCAGTCTGGTTCCAGTAGTACTACAAAGTTCAGCTGCATTATGAGGTCAACAAGCTGTTGCGGGCTGCCCTTGGAACCGAACCAGTATTTATAATGTTATTTCTATGAGGAAATTTATTCAGAATTCCAAACAACTGGTTCTCAAACAAATGTTGAGACTATAACCCTTTCATAAATTGTGGCCTTTACCTTAAATTCATAAAATATGTCCAAGATGTGCGTATGTATGTATGTATGTATATATATATACACACACCTATATGTATACATATTATATGTTATGCATATATATAAGGTGTGTGTGTAAAGAAGAGGAAGAGATATAGGAATATTACATTTTGACAGTTGTGAAGAACTTCTTTTAATGATTCAAAACTGCTCATGGCTGTAATATCCCACCTCAATAACACCAGTATTCCCTCATTGATTCTATTAAGGTCATTCAATCAACAAACATACATTAAGCTCCCAGCATGCCAATTTTTATACTATGTACAGAGGATAAAAAACACAATGAATGAAACAAGGACTTTACAATCTATCAGAAGACATGACAAGTACTTGTATGAGTATATACAGACAAAAAAGAATAAATACAATAAAAACTGAAATTAATGCAAGGTAATTAGGGAAAGTGGGGAGAATCAGGAAAGTCATCATGTAAAATGAAGTACTTGAGTGGCATGAATCCTGAAGAGAAGGACTCTATGAGGCAGAAGTGAATAGGAATAAGCTCCTTGAGGGAGAGCACTTGTTTCATTCTTTGTATTTGTACCTGTAGCACCTAGCTCAGTGCCTGGAACATAGTAGGTATTTAATAAATACTCCTTGATTTACTTACTGATTAGTAGTGCATTCTAGACAAGGGGGATATCCACACTGAAAGACAAAGTGATGGGAGAGGGATTGCTGGATGTAGGAACAGAGAAAAGACCAGCTTTGCTGGATTGCAGAGTGTAGATGGCGGAGTAATATAGAATTAAACTGAAAAAAAAAAATCTTAGGGTCAGATTGTCCAGGGCTTTAAACTCCAAACAGAGGAGTTTATTTTTTATTTGAAAGACAATGAAGAGCCATTGAATTTTATTGCCTGGGAAAGTGATATGGTTGGATATGAATGTAAGTAAAATCACTTTGGAATCACATCATATAAAAGATGAACTGGAGCAGTAAAGAGGTTTGAGGCAGAAAGACCAATTATGAGACTAGTGCAATAGTCTGAGTGAGATGTGATGAGGGCCTGAACTAAGGTGGTGCCTATGTGTGTAGATAGAGAGGATTGAATGTGAGAGATGTTATAAAGGTATAAATGGAAAGAATTGACAATGGAGTAAATCAATTCAGTGAGAGAGAATGAAGAGTCCAGTGTAACACGGAAGTTATGATCCCTGAAGACTGGGAGAATGCTTGAAACTTTGACAGAAATAGGGAAATTTGGAAGAAGGATAGGTTTCTGGGAAAAGATGCTGAATTCTATTTTGGGGGTGTTAAACTTGAGATGTCTTGGGGACATTAGTTAGCAATGTGAGGCTGAAGCTCAGAGGAAGGACTGGGGTTGGATATGTGTATCTGCAGTTAACCTACATTGATACAACAATTAAAACTATAGGAGCTGATGGGGTCACCAAAACAGTTTATCAAGAGAAAAGTACCCAGGACAGAGCCTTGAAGAACACTCACAGTAAGGAAATTATATGTATGAATCACCAAAGAAAATTAAGGAAGTAAGAGAGGTGGGAGGAAAATAAGAAGAGAGTGGTAGAATGAAATATAGAAAAGAGAGTATTTGAGAGGGACAGCACAGTGTCAAATACATCAAAGAGGCTGAGGGAAAAAATCAAATCTGGCAACTAAGAGATCACTTGGTGACCTTGGAAAGTGCAATTTTAGGTCACAATTACATAGGAAGCTAGAAAGAAAAGCGTAGAGAAATGAATGAGAGTAAAGTAAAAGAAATTTTTATTAAGCACTTTTTAAGGAGTTTTCCTGAGAAAGGGAAGAGAGATTTAGAACAATCTCTCAAGAGGATGGTAGGATCTATGAATTTTTTCTTAAGGATGACTAAAGTCCTGAGCAGGTTTGAAAGCAGTAGGGAAAAGATCAATAGATAGGGAGAAGTTGAAGATTAAAGAATGAGAGGAAGAGACTGAGGGACGGAACAATCTGTTGGAGGATATGGGATTGAAGGCACATGTAGAGGTTGGTTCTACTGTTGGCAAGAAAAGACCTCATTATCAAAAACTGGAAAAAAAATGAAAAAATCGGGGATGACGTCAAGAGATTTTGAGATGATAATGGGAGAAGAGGGTGAAAATAGTCTCAATTTTCTCTTTAAAGTAAAAAGCAAGCAGAGGGAGGAGACGTGTTAGAGGCTTTAGGAGAGAAGAGGTTTAGAATAGCTTCTATGGTTATGGATGAATATCATGAAATATCATAGGTCATAGGATCATGGATTTTAAAATTGGAGACACTTTAGAGCCCAATGAATCTAATTCCCTTACTTTACACATGAGGAAACTTATACACAAAGAGTTTGGGTGACTTGCCCAGGATATTACAGCTAGTAAATATATGAGGCAGGATTTGAAACCCAGGTCTTCTTGATTCCAAACCAATGCCTTATCCATTAGGACTAAAATTACAAATAACTCAAAGGGAAATGGAAAGCCACATCATGGGTATAATTAGGTTGCAGAACATTATGAAGAATAATTTGTATACCAAAAATGCATAAAGATTTCATCAAATAGATGTATGTACACCAAAAGGTATATATATATATATATATATGTGTGTGTGTGTGTGTGTGTGTACATATATATATATATATATATCCTCCATCATATAGGAAGAATGAAAGAATAACCTTTATGTAGTGTTTGCCATATCTCAGGCATTGTACAAAGTGTTTTGCAATTATCTCATTTGATCTTCACAATAATTCTGCAAGGTAAGTGATCTTATCCTTGTTTTGCTGCTGAGGAAACTGGGGCAAACAAAGCTTAAGTGATTTTTCTCAAGGGTCACGGCTGAGGCTGGATTTGAACTCAGATCTTCCTGGCACCAACACAAAGCCCATTCTATTCCCTGCACCACCTTTCTGCTGAGGAAGACCACCACTACATAGGGTAGATTCCCTATGGAGTATTTATGGGCAGACAGGAAAAAGAACTGAACAAGATGAGAAGGCATGGAAGGGTTACTTACACCAGTGAATTCACAGAACTATTAAAGTATCACAATATGTCCATGATGCACAAAGCCATTTTACATAACATTCATCATTGAATATAACAGCTGTAGGAAAGCTGTTTTTGAATTGCATAATGCTGGCAGATGAAAATAAAAACAGGTGTCATTTTTGGTAGTCCCAACTTCCCACAAGACTCTAAAATATTTACTGGAGTTCTTGGCCCAAAGAAAACATGCCAAAATCAAGTTTACTTGAAAAACTACTAATATCAGTGTGTTTATACAGACATATATATAGCTAATCTTGAAATACTAGTTTAAAATGTAAAGGAAATGAGAAGGGTGGAGATGGGTAAGGAAAAGGGAAAAAGCATTTTAAGCTCTACATGCCAGGCACTGTGCTACACTTATTAACTCATTTGATCCTCAACTATCTTAAGAGGAAAATGGTATTTTTTTATAGTTGAGGAAATTGAAGCAGAGAGAAGTCAAGAGAATTATCCTTAGATCACACAGGTAGTAAGTTTCACAGGCTGGACTTGAACTCAGTCAGATATTATATCTGCATTAATTATCAATACAAAAAAGTCAGCTAAAGATGGTTAAACTTAGACTGTACTTATATGTGCTAGTAGATCAACTGTTTTGATTTTCATAACTGATGGTTGTTTGAACTGATGAGTTACTCATTTCTGGTATCCTATAAACAAAACATGAAGCACACTGCATTAAAAAAATAGACGTCTAGATTCTTGGCAATTGTTCTTCTTAAATGTCTCACAAAATAGGATCTTTCTCAAAATTAAAATCATATTCCACTTCAGATGAGCACTAAAAGAATCAACCACATTGCATTTTTATAAAGATCATACTATACCCTGTTTTTCAGGAATAGGAAGCCCAAGAAGAAGGAAAAGGGAAACAAAATCTAATTCTGTAGATTGTAAATAATTCTGGGTTAGCTAAATCTTTCCCAAATCTGTGTTAAACTGTTGCCTAAACTCTGAGTTCAGGTGCCTTGTCAAACATGATTTAATCTACACTAGTTTAATAGTAATAGTAAATTGGTAATTTAATCTTCAAATCCGCTGAATTCACTAAGTCCAAGCCCGGATAGCCAATGTCACTTTTGTCTAACTTATCCTGATTAGCTGAATAACCCAAATTCATGAATAACTTGGTTTAACTGGCCAAACCTAATCAGCCTTATGGCTTACTGGGAAGCACTTAATATTTTGTAGGAAAATTAACCTTGGACTTCAGCAATCCTAAACAAAGTAAGCAAATCTTCCAATACAATATCTGGCAACTGTTGACATAGCTTTAAACAGGATTTCCTGCCTATTATTCTTCTAACATGAATGGAACAGGCTGGAGATACTCTTGGAACTTTTTATACTCTTGTATTTTTCTTCCCTTAATTTCACTAACTTCTAAAACCATAATCCTGATCATCATTTTACTTCCCTAACCACTGTAATCCTTTGAGTGTGACTTAATTAATCCTTTAATGAAGAAATGACTAGTCTGCACAGCTACTAACTAGAAACTATTAATTAGACTTCGGGAGTCAGGAGAAACCTGGGTTCAAATTTCACCTTTGTATTCTTAAGAAGCATCTGAACATAATAAAGAGCCTCATCCTCATTGAGCCTCAGTTTCCTCATATGTAAGACTGTCTTCTTATTAATATCTGTAATTCCTACCTCATAGTATTACTGTGAGACTGAAATAATACATGTGAAGTGTGTAGCCTGGGTTTTCATGGAATGAGATGCTCTAGCAAATGCCTCCCCAGAGTCCATCAGCTAGTGACATTTTGGAACTGAGACTTTTGGGAGGATCTCTGTGCTGTTCATTCCCCTGGTCCTGCCGCAGTCAAACTGAAACCTGGGAAAGACCTTAACTTAAAAGGACCAAGTTGCACTTACTGCATGCAGGGTATATCCAGTCATCCTGATGTACATCTTGCCACTGGACCCAGATGGCTCTGGAGGAGAGAATGAGACTGATGACTTTGCACAGCTCTGCCTCACTTAAATCCAATTTACTTGCAAGTCATGGCATCACCCTCCTGATGTCATGGAGAATGAAGGAAAAACAATAATACCTTTCCAAGAAGAACATTTTTGTCCATTGCTCCCTATCTCACAAGATCACCTTTTCTTTTAGCTGTGGGCATCAGCAACCTGGATCTTTTATTTCACTTTTGTGGCTCATGTTCAAGATTTTCTAGGGACAGTTGAGGCTGAGACTTTCTTTGAGATAATATTTATAAAGTACTTAACACAGTGCCTCATATATAACAGGAATTTAGTACATGCTTATTTCCTCCCTCCCTCTTTACTGAGGTACTGTGGCACTCCACCTCCATTGGTAATTGCAGGATTGTGTATCAAACCTTTATGTATTTGCTATGATCTGATCTTAACCATTTTCTCAGATTCTCCTGGGTTTTTCTATAGTAGCCTCTGCAACCAAACATCTACTCAACAAACATCAGAAATTCTTCCTCCTTTGCACATAAGGGTAGAATATGATAAATAAGGTAGTCCTTCCTATGAACTCTCACCATGACCAGAAAGACTTTGCAAACAAGTCGGTCAGGTTATTTGGCCTTTAGACCCCACACAGAGCCGAGAGTTATACCTTTGAGACTCTCTGTCAATACAGTCAGCATTTCTGACTCTGGCCTCAGCCTGACCTACAGGAGGAATGTCATGTTCCAACTTGAATGTGACTCTCTGTTTCTCTGTGGGAAAATTTTCCTCACTCAGAAAGACCCCCATTTTTCTAAGTATCTCTTCTTCTTCAGGGGATGGCATGTTGATTAGTTTCCAGGTACTATTTCCTATTTCCACTATGTCAGGAATATTTGAATGATCAAATGAGTCACAGAGAACCTCCTGAGTGACCACATATGGCTATACATTAGTATACTTTTCTCTGTAATTCTTCAAGCCTTTCGTATTTTGTAATATTTTGATGTCTTTAGACTTATAATCTGGATCTGCTCCTAACATTAAAAGGCCTCTATGATTTTATTAGATATAACATGACCACATATCTCAACCAATTAAGCAACCATCTTTTTGTTTGTTTGTTTGCAGGGCAATGAGGGTTAAGTGACTTGCCCAGAGTCATACAGCTAGTAAATGTCAAGTGTTTGAGGCCGGATTTGAACTCAGGTAGTCCTGAATGCAGGGCCAGTGCTTTATCCACTGTGCCACCTAGCTGCCCACACCCATCTTTTTAAGAGATTGCTCCAGGTGTAACATATTCAAGAAGACCAATAATTTTACCCTAAGCATAAACACAGTTTTGCCAAGTTATCACAAGAAGTAAGGTTGTATACAATTAATTCACAGTACATCAACAATAAGCACATATCAAAAGCACTGACAAAGAAATAAACTCAATATGATGAAAAATAGTAGCAATAACTTTTTCAAATTCCAATATATAGCAAATAATCATGCAAATAACATGCAGTCAAAACCTGCACATAGCTACAATAAAAATCAGCAATTAACAATTTGCATGACAATATGTCCACATTACCAGCAGACATTTTATGGGAAAAGTTTGTCTGAAAAAGGCTTAGAGATAGCACCATAAATAAAATGGAAAAATGGAAATAAACATAACTTTTCCTATAAAACAAATCACCATAGATAAACAGGAAGTATATGAAAATCTATGCAGCCAAAAAATTGAAAATAAAGAAAAATTGATTCGAAAGGCACTAGAGAAAAATCTGCTCATGGTGGTGAAAGAACAGGCAAAATAAAATGTAGTTTTCCAGAATGGAGGTGTAAAAGGCCCCCTTTTGGAGGCAAAAATAAATGAAAATGCTGCCAAATAAAATTCAAATAAGATGTAAAATTAAATCCAAATAATAGCTACTGCCAGAAAATAAGGGGGAGAAGAGGAAAATTTTCTTTAAAATTAATTTCCAAGGATGGAGCCCCCACATATTTCATGTAGGAATAATAGATATGTTTTATATATATGCATGTGTATATATACATGATAAGTGATATATGCAGTGAATGCATGCATGCTTGTGTTCTTGTGTAAGTATAGAATGTTTATAAAATATATTATATATTTATACAATTAATACATATGTGTATGATTCATTTATATATACATGCATATATAGAACACCCGAAATGTATGTTTATATATGTATATAGTATATAGTTATATACAATATGCTATATAAAAATATATATCTCATATGCATGTGCATATATGGATATATTCTTCATTTATTGTATATATGTGTGTTATTACATGGATGGTATACATATAAACATTTCTGGCATTTTATATGTGTGTATATATAACTATAATATACACATATGTGTACTATTTTCCAGGCACTGAGATAGGAGATACATGTGCATACATATATACATTTCTGTAATTGAATATGTATGTATATATGGTAGGTATACATACATATATACAATTACACATTTGTGTGCGGTGTGAATAGGTGAAAGTTTATTCAGAGACAGGGTTGACCTCAAAAGACCACTCAGTTGTCATCAAAGGGTCTGGAAGACAAATAAAGTTTAGCACAGGTTGAGATTAGTGATGTCACCCACAAATAAAATGAAGGGCATCTTAGTCAAGGGTGAAACTACATGAACACCAGTAATACACCCTCTTGTTTTGTTATTATTATATGGCTTACAAATTTATTCTACCATATCTAGAAGATTTGATTCACTTTAAGTTATTAATCTTCTGCTTACCAACTGGAGCTGCTTAGGGAATTCTATCACAAACTGCCTTCAAAGTGTTTGTAATTTCCATTTGGAATTACCTCTTTCACTTCCTCCATAACATGCCTAGGGATGGGATGTGTCTCTGCTTTCTACCCAGACTTACACATTTCCTGAGACCTCAGCCCTCACTGCCAACATTAACCACATTTTTTTTTCTTTATGGAAGGGGGATAAATGAAAGCCAAAGAAAGAACAGAGAGCAGAGGGGGAGGGGTACAATTCACGGATACTGATAGCCAGTGCTGGGCACTGCTAACTGCAGCAGGAATAGGCATTTCCTGCCTTTGGTTCTTTCCCTTTGTGGGGAGAAGGGCAAAATAAAGACCCAAGGGAGCTATTTGGTAAATAGGAGTTTCAAGAAACTGTATTTCAGTGGTCGCTGGAGTCCTCTCAACTTAGCATTGTCTGCACAAGCAATGCAATGCACTCATCAACAACCTAAGCAGCAGCCAGTAATCTCAGTCTGTCTAAGGAGGTAAAAGTCGGGGAACAAAATGGCAGGATACGTCCCAGCATCTGTGTACATGGTCCCTGGCGCCCCCAACTCCTCTCTTTTTGGCATTTTTCTCCAAGAAATCTCCAAAAATACCATCCCAGAAGTCCCACTTCCAAAACATCACTAGTTGTGAGACTCCATGAACTAGAAAGGCCTCACAAGTTCTTAAAAATCAGCTCTTCAAACAAAGTAGCAGTAAAACCGGTCTCAATCAATACACTCAGTAGAGAGGATTCAGAAAACACCCAAGGAACAAATGGGTTTTGCAATAATGTGACATGTTTATAGTCATTTTTTGTGTTCATAACTACATTTGAAGAATATATGTTATAGTATTTCAATTTAGCCATTTATCTAAAAATGAGTATTTTCTTAGCATACAAGCAAGCTATGGCATTCCAGCTGCTCCAAGCTCTTAGCTTCCCCTTGTATTGCAAAGCTTGCTTTCTATTAACGAAGATTTATGAGTACTGTCTTTTGGTGAGCTTATTACCAGGAAGTAGGAAGGCTTTGCATGAGCTCAGCTATTTTCTTCTTATTTCCAGTGTTAAGGACTCTATTCTCTTCACTGGCCAAATAACTTCCTGATAAAAAGTTAGAGAGGAAGCATTAACTCTTTCAGGCAACTCAGGTCCATTCAGTGCTCTTTCATCATGGTACTCTCAGACATGAACTCATTTCTAAAATCTGATTTCATCCATATGGGCCCAGCCTCCACCAAAGAAGATCCCAGATCCTCTATACATTCCTATTGTACATAATGGTAAGAGGCAATTGGTGGAGTGGATGAAGAACTGGCCAGGAAGACCTTGATTCACGTCCTCTCTCTCACACAAGCTGCTTGAGTGAACCTGTGGGACAAACTATTTAAACTCTCTGTATTCTAAGCAACTCTAGATTGCAGAGGAGGTACTAACATTGGTAGAAGGAGTTTCCTCTTCTGGGAGTTCCCTACATCCATAAAATCATAGGTCCAGGCTCAATCACAATTTACCAGCTACCATGACCAAAAACAAAGAAACAAAACCCAAAAACCAAAACCTGCCTCATTACTTTCTAGCCACCTGGTTATAAGCCTGTCCAAACATGGCTAGGTGGTCCATGAGATATATAATCCTTTGTCAGACATGTCCAAGGAACCACACTTTCTTGCTTGTTAAGACCTACTAAAATTTATATTGTTCTGACAAATTCTTCAGGAATCTGATGTAACTTCCAAGCCACAATAGGGAACCAAAATAGGACTTCAAGGGATTTATTTTTTAGCCTAAGGTAATCAATTTTACCTTCCTAAGTGCCTAATTTTTCCTCAGGCACATGGAAATCAATGGGAAAAATAGGTTTTACTTTAAATAAATCTGCTTAATAGCCAATTTTCCTGGAAAACTTCCATTCCATAAAATAAGGCATTCCATAAAAAGAGGCAGCCTGGAGTAGTTAGAGAGAGAGCCAGGAAGCTTTGGTCCAAGTATTACCTCTGGCTTTTACTGGCTATGTTGTCCTAGGCAAGTCATATAACCTCCCAGTGCCTCAAAGAATTCCCTAAGATGATGAATTGAAGAACAGTTGCAGATCTCTACTGGTAGATGGAGCTTCCTCACTGAGAGTGCCCAATACCTATTAATTCACAAATAGGAACCTTAAAATTAAAAAGCAATACCTGTTATTCCATAAAGTTAGGAACTCATGTAGCAAAATTTCACAAAAATCAGAATAATGGAAGAGGAAAAGAAAATTTGATGTAAAAAAATTTGAAAGATGGAACACTTATACACTATATTACATTCCTTCCAGTAGAGGAATAAAAAAGAGAATGAACCAGCCTTCAATGGTAGTGGGTGTTTCCTCATCTGAGAGTTCCCCATATCAAAGTGTTCCCCAAACCAGTCCCTATTAACCAGTTGCTGTGTTTGAAAAAATTCATACAAAAGTCCTACTTTTATGCTGCTTCCCTATCACATGAAAGGGATGGCATGTTCTGAAAACCTATGCAAGTAGACTGATCACAAGCCCTGTCCATGAAGAAATGCACTAGTTTAGAAACGTATAACTGGAAAAGTTCTAGCAAGTGCAACACCAAGTGGGTAAGATGGAAGACAGACCAGTGACTGGTGGCTGTTGTCCAGGGATCATCCTGGATCATTTCAGAGAAGCTCATCCTTGCTATAAGCCTGACCAACAACTGACATTTTTTTCCCTTGCTACTGAACATCACCTGATCCATCAACAGAAGGACTTGGATCTGGAGGGAGCACTCAAACCCAAGAAGTCACAAATCAAGTTTCAGTTTAGTATTTTCCAATTCAAGAAAATCCTGTTTTGAGACCATCCACTTAACACAGATTCACATTTGTGCATGTGCTAATGCACAAATGGAGCAAATATGATGTCTTATTTTTTGCCTTCAGCTAAGAAGCTATAGAGGGGGAACTTCAAAGGGCCTTTAAAGGGGTCAATACCACAAACAGTCTTATTGGCAAAGAGATCTATCAGAACCTCTTTGTTATCAATTAGTCGTTAGAATCCAACAAGCATTTATTGATAATTGGTCAAATCTATTTAAGGGTGGTAACACCTTTACCTTTAAAAGCAATTCAAGGACTACTCCTGCTCTCTTAGTTGTCTTTTAAAAAAAAAAAAGTCTTTATGGTGCTGCCAGCTAGAAAGTTTGGCCTAAAATAAGAAATAATTATTGTGGTTAATTAAAATTTCAGGTATTCAGTTTTTGTTTGTTTGTTTTTAGTGAGGCAATTGGGATTAAGTGACTTGTCCAGGGTCACACAGCCAGTAAGTGTGTCTTAAGTGTCTGAGGCCGGATTTGAACTCAGGTACTCCTGACTCCAGGGCCAGTGCTCTATCCACTGTGCCACCTAGCTGCCCCTGTATTCAGTTTTAATACTCCTAAATTATTCTAATATATATATATAGGGGCAGCTAGATGGCGCAGTGGTTAAAGCACCGACCCTGGACTCAGGAGTACCTGAGTTCAAATCCGGCCTCAGACACTTGACACTTACTAGCTGTGTGACCGTGGGCAAGTCACTTAACCCCCATTGCCTAAAAAAAAAAAAAAAAAACACAAACAAAAAAACAAAAACTTATATATATATATATATATATATATATATATATATATATATATATGCACTAAATAAGTGAATATGAAGATTTTTATCCATCTCGCTAACTTTTAGCTGGATTTGAGTGGAAGAATTAAATGGATTATGTCCTCAGGTAAACTGAAGCAAGCTGTGGTCTGGATAGGCCCCTTCCACTATCATCCCCACTTCTAACACAATAGGGAATCAATTATATGTTTAACATAGTTCAAGTAAGCTCCATATCAATAATGCTTAACTTTTTTTTGTGTCGTGGACTCCGTTGGCCATCTGGTAAAGCCTAAGTCTTTCTCAGAATAAGGTTTCTAAATGCATCAAATAAAATATATCAAATTTCAATTTATTTTAAAATACCTAAGTAAAAATATTTTCAAAACACATTCATGGACTCCAGGTTAATAACCTTTTCTATTAAAAGAAAGTCTAAGAAATGTTTTAGTGCATGGATTTAATGCAAAGACTAGTTTCAATCAATAAGGACTAGATCATGTCTGATTTTTTTCTTTGGTGAGGAAAATCAATACTGGCTCTATGGGGTCAGAATTAATCTGATTTCATTGTGTGAGTTCATTAAGGGCCAAGAGTGCTTTGCTTTCTCTTCCTTCTGATACAAAGAACTCATAGGCTGGGAGGGAGTGGGAAAAGAGAATGACCTGACAATGATCTTTGCTAAGTATGCTCTCCTAAGTATCACCATGTACAAATCTGAACAGTTAGGAAACCAAGTGGGTACCCACCAACTGTGAAATAGCTGAAGAAACTTTAACATAAAATGTGATGGAATATTATTGTTCGATAGCACTGCAACATTTTGTGCTAGATATTCCATATACAAGTCTTGTATCACCAATTGCCTACTGGACATTTTAAGTGAAATGTTCCATTGACATCTCAAATTAACTCCCAAATCCACCATCTAAACTTTCTTATTTCAGTCCAAGACACCACCAGGTCCTCATTCTTACCCTGTCTCCTTCCCCATATTCAATAAGTTGCAAATCTTTTCATTTCTGCCTCCGTGACATATCCTGAATCTTTTCTTCATCTCTCCACCCACAGCTATAATCCTAGTTTAAGTCATCATAACATCTCACATGGACTCCTGCAATTGCCTCAGAATTGAGTCCTTTGGCTCAAGTCTTTCCCTCTTTCCAATATTATCCACAAAGCAGCCATGCCATACACTCCCTCTCCACACCCCACCCTACTCAATAAACTCCAGAGATTCCCTGGACCTCATGGATCAAACATCAATTCTTCTTTGACATAGAGTTTTTCACATCATAGACTCAGCCTACATTTATAGCCTTATTAGACATTATTCTCCTTCATAAAGTCTCTTGTCATGCAAAACTGGTACTGTTGTTCTGCCTCACATCCATGTACTTTTTCTGGCTGTCCCCCATGCCTAACATACATTCCCTTCTCACTGCCACTTCTTAAGCTTAATTTGCTTTAAGGTTTGGTTCAAATGCCACCTTCTACATGAAGACTTCCTTAACCCTCATTCCCCCTCCCCCAGCCTCCAAATTTTTTCTTCCCAAAATTCTATTGTATTTATTTTGTTTATAATTTATGTACATTTTGATGTACTCATGTTATTTTCCTCCTTCACTGCCCTTTATTCCCAGAACATAACCCAATGCCTGGTGAAGAGTGGGTGATGTATTAAATGCTGGCTGACAAAATGATTAATTTATGATTAATTAGTGATTTATTTATGAGTAATGATGAATTTAGAGAAACATGGGAAGACCTGTATGAACTTATACATAACAAAAAAAAGCAGAATCTGAAGAATAACATCAAAATGAGATTGGAAATGAAATCACTAAAGAAGCTGACCTCTGAGTAACTGAAAAACCAGCAATGAGCCTGGTGGGGGCAGCTAGGTGGTGCAGTGGATAGAGCACCGGCCCTGGAGTCAGGAGTACCTGAGTTCAAATCCGGCCTCAGACACTTAACACTTAATACTTGTGTGACCCTGGGCAAGTCACTTAACCCCAATTGCCTCACTAAAATAAATAAATAAATAAATAAAAATAAATAAAGTGGGGAGGGGAAGGGGAGAGGGACTTGGAGAACAGAAAGATGTAGACGTGGTAAGATGTTGTCACTGTATCTCTGATTTTTGCTTAACTGTTTTTCATGGCTGCAAGGGAAGGTTCAATCCAGAAGTACAGGGAGGCAGTGAGAATATATCTAAAAATGACTATGTTATAAAAATGAAATATGTCCATAAGATTGTTCTTTTAAAAAATTGAACAGTTAAATAATAAACAGTAAGGCATCCTGGGGCAGCTAGGTGTCACAGTGGATAAAGCACCGGCTCTGGAGTCAGGAGGACCTGAGTTCAAATCCGGCCTCAGATACTTAACACTTACTAGCTGTGTGACCCTAGGCAAGTCACTTAACCCCAATTGCCTTGCTAAAAACAAAACAAAACAAAACAAACACACACACACACACACACACACAAACAAAAAACAACAACAGTAAGGCATCCTCCCAAAGTGACAGAAAAAAATTAAATATTATAGGGAGGTTGTTCACAGGGACCAGGTCTGTACCAGGGAGCCCAGTGCATGTTGAGTGATCCACATATGGGATGTCTTACTACACACCATCCACTGGTGATGAGGAGGCCTTTTACCTCTCAAATCAGTGCTTCTCTCCACTATGCCCCTAAAAGGCAAATGCTACATTTTTCTCCCCCTTGAAGAACACAAGGCCTCTCCTTCATGGCTTAGTGCCACACCACAACTCCTAGGTAAAAGGAAAACTGGCCATAAATATTTCCACTATATGAGATCAAATTTGGCTTGGTTCCTTTCAAACTTCATTGACTAGGACTTCATTTTAATCTTATGTTATTGGCATTTATATTATGGTAATCCAAATTTAAGCAAGGAGAACAGGAGTGGTAATTCAGAATATGACAGTACTTCCTCCCATTGTCCCAGGAAAGCACAGCATTTTACTCCAGATGGAAAATAAGAAAGGGCAAAAAATTTAAAAAAAATACACGTCGGGTTGGAACTAATAGATTAAGGAGGCCGCTGGACAATTTGGGAACTCTCTCCTAGCACATTCCTACAGTAAATTCTCTAAAGAAAAAAAAATAGAGATAGGGATAGAGATTTAACCTTTGATTTCACTGATATAAGGGACTCCCAGATGAAAAACATACCAATTCAGCAACTTCTCTACAGTATATAGTCTTAGAGACTTCCTTAGAATAATGAGGAATTAAGTGACTTGCCTAGAAATACAGTCAGTATTTATTAGAGATGGAACTTGAACCCAGCTCTTCCTGGTTCTGAAGACAGCTCTATCCATGAAGAGACATTTTCTTTTTTAATCTTTATTGTAAGAGCCATCTCTCAAGGGATCATAAGATCAATGATCACATAAACAGAATTAGAATAGACCTCAGAAGCCCAGTCTAACTGCCTCATTTTACAGATGAGCAAAATGAGTTTCAAAGAACCTAAATGCCCTTGCCCAAGGTCACACATAAAGCAGCAAAGCAAGGATTTGAACCCAGGTTCTTTGACTACAAAGCCTATCTACTGTGACATATTGTCTATCTTTATTACATCACCTAAAAAATATGCCTGACTTCATCTCTCATTGTTCATGACACTAGCAAACCCTCTTGAGTGAATTATGTGTTGTATTTGCTCCAGGCCCCATTTACTAGTTTGGGTATTTTTCTCCCTGCTGCTAGTTGTATATATAGACCTGTGCCAAGAGCTAGAAAAAAAGGCACTAGCTCATCAATCATGTGGAAATAAGCAATCATTACAACTCTCCTTCCTTTGTAGCAAACACACAGCCCTGGCATTACTTAAAGGGACTTAAATATTTAAAAATCAAGGCAATATAAAAATAAAAGATATCAATAACATTTTAATTTCTTTTAAAGTTGAGAAGCAACTGATGAGTTATGCAGTTAGTATTTATTGAGCACATAAAATGCACAAAATGCTGCATGAGTTGCAAGTAAATATAAAACAATTCTTCCCTGCTCTTATGAAATTTACAATATAGTGAGATATGAAGTATGAAGCATGGAAAGATAACAGCATATAAGACAAAATGCATTGTTAATCATCTACCTACTAGGTAGCTAAGTGGTTGATGTAGTTGGTTCTTGTTGAAAAACAGCTCCTTAGTAGACTACCACCTGAAAAGTTTTTTCAACTCTGGTAAGAGTTATAGGATGTATTCCAATGAAACTGCAGATCCAGTTTCTATCTTTAAGTCCAAGGCATAGTGCAGGTAAAATAGGAGCAAAAGGGACAAGGATGTCTTACCTATCTTTCTCCTCATGGTGATATAAGATAATGGAAAGATTACAACCTTTGGACACAAAGTATCTGGGACCTTTAGGGATCTTCAAGTTATAGGTTAGAAGATGGGCAGGGAAGAGTATAGCTTTTGGTACACATAGCATAGGTTATCCTTGTGAGAAGAGAAATAGTGTAGGGAGCCTCTATCTCTTGCCCAGATACATCTTCTAGGGTGTCATCGTGTTTTCTCTGCCCTTTTCAGCTTCAAGAGTTGGTAGATTTTCTGCCTTGGACAGCTTTCTTACAAATACTACTAGACCTAACTTAAAGCCTATTACTACAGGTTTCTTGGCCTCTGTTGATGAGACTTTGTCTTTTAACTTTCCCCCTTTGTACAAAACTTTTGAAAGGTGGATGTTTCCAAGTTTATTTCACACTCTTCTCTTTTCCCTTTCTTGCAGAAGCAACCTTCAGAGATGGAAATCCCAGGCCCAATGTGGTCCTCTCTTTTTCTAGGCTTCTTATTGATGCTTGTCTTTGAACCTGGAATCCAAATAAGTTCATATTACTCTAAAGAGATGCACCTCAATACTACCTACATCCTGTATGAATGCTTGGTGTTTGAAGAGATGATAACTATTTATATTGATGCTAAAATTCCCTATATGAAGAAGTTATTTGATAAATTGTCATTTTGGTGTTTTTTTTGGAGAACAATGAGGGTTAAGTAACTTGCCCAGGGTCACACAGCTAGTAAGTGTCAAGTGCCTGAGGCCAGATTTGAACTCAGGTTCTCCTTACTCTGGGGCCGGTGCTCTATCCACTGTGCCACCTAGCTGCCCCTTATTTGCTTTTGAGATGCTGAACAGAGCTAGAGAAAATCATGAAACTGCTAACTGGGTCCACTACAAATTTATGTTACATAATCTCAAATGAACCTTCAATGTGAAAAGGTAATCCTTTTTACACTTCCCTAATCAATGCATTATTCCACTCTCCAAGGAGGCTTTGTCATCTCTCTTTGAATCTCCCATGGCACAATTCTTTCCATCACTATCTCAAATGAGGGCTTTGCCTCATAGTCAGTGAAAAAATTGAGGCCACTTGCCATGAGTTCCCTCTTCCTCTCTCCTAAACTCACACCATTTAGATAGCTTCCCTCATAATCTCCTCCTTAACCCCTGTCTCACATGAAGAGGTAGCCCTTCTCTTTGCCAGGCAAATCCTAACCCAGCAGCGCTAAAATCATAGTCTAGAAAAGATAAGGACCAGATTGTTCTGGTCAAAAAGATAGGAATATAATTATGTTCCAGGCTCAGGAAGAGGTGGTACTATGCCCTAATTGTGCCACTTAAGAATAACATTTTCCTCCATTTCCACTTACTTACTAAAGATGAATAGCATCTTTCAGGATGGGTGATTTTTTTTCCTTTAAATTAAGTTTGCTTTGCAATACCACCTCTGTGGTATTATTAATGATTATCTGGTACTTCAAGATGCTATTAAATTACATAGAGCAAATTTCATAAAAGCAAAATTAGCAGGCACTAGTTTCAGTTTAGAAAAGTTTAGAGATTGATTTTCAAAGAGACTTAATGTAAAACTGCTTCTGTTTTTCTTTCTGGGTTCTACTTTTGAACCACAGCACCCTGTTATTTCATGCCTGATTTCTGCCTGAAATAGAACATACCAGTGATTCCTTTTGTTTTTAAGTGACACACTACCCCTTTCATGTTTGCATGCATTAGTTTCTTTTTCTTTTTCTTTTCTCTCTTTTGACTGCTATATACTTTGTCGTGCTACACAGTTTGCCAAAAGGGGAGGAAAAGAGCGGAGACAGAATGAAAAGCAAACTGGGATTTCTAAAAGTAGAACTTTTAGTAGTTTTGGAAAGCCATCAATGCGAATCAAATTTCCATCCCAACGACTTTGACAGCATCCCTTGAATGGGTAGAATGCCAAACCATCAATTGCCTTTATGATAATTAGATGTTAAAGAAAAGTCTTATTTTCTTGATGATTATATCGAATGGAAAAATACATTAAAATAAAAACCCAAATGCTGACTTCATAACACTGATGTCATCCCAAGATTTTTTAGGTAAAGGTTCATTAAAATCCTCTGCCTGTATTTACTTAGGTGCAACCTGTGTTCCCCACTGGCCCACAAAGGTAGGAATTCTGTTGCTTATAAAATGTATTTACATACATTATGAAATGTGCTCTAGAGGAAAGAAATGATCAAGTCAGTTATTTGAGGGGAGTTCACATCCACATTCTGGCCAAGTCAACGAGTAACTTGAGAATGGACCTTGCCTATTTCCTAGCAACCAGAGCAAACATTGTACTATATCCAATACCCAAGATTTGTAACCATGTTAATCTGTGAGTCCTCAACTTAATTAAACATTAGACTTTTAAATTGTGTTTTTAGTGCACAACAGCCATGTTAAATTACAATGTTCAACATCTAAGTGTGCTTGTGTCTGCATATCTGAGGAAATTAAAATGACTCATTTATTTCAATCTTGATATTGCTTTTCTGCACTCGGGCCTTGTGTTCTAAGTTTCCAGGTCTTTGGGTTCACTGGAATCCTATAGTTAAAACACAGTTTGGAGGCCACATTTATGGAAATTCTGTTAAACCTTTCATCACTTTGGCAAATTCAGTCTGGCTTTCCTGAACCATTCAAAAGTAGCTTTCAGTTTTTATATAGGTTTGTTACTCTGACTTAGAACTGCAGCGACAGCACAATGAAGCCATAATGTTTGAAGAAGAATATTACAGTTACAGGAAAGTTAGAGAGCCACAAGTTTTCTTTTTTAAGCCTCAAATCAAAGTAGCTATTTATAAAACTGCAGTAAACCACCTCGAAATTTTGTGTATCTACAGCTATTTCTTAGAGACAATGAATAATTTTTTTTGGTGAGGCAATAGGGGTTAAATGACTTGCCCAGGGTCACACAGATAGTAATTGTTAAGTGTATGAGGTCGGATTTGAATTCAGGTCCTCTAGGGCCGGTGCTTTATCCACTGTACCACCTAGCTGCCCCAATGAATAATTTTCATGGGGAAAGATGCATGTAGAATAAAAACTCCTTGAGGGGAGGGCAAGAAGTGTTTTTCACTTTGTCTTTCCATCCCCTGTGCCTTAAACATTTTTAGGGGAGTGAATGAGGAGCCAAACCAGTGATTTCATTGACTGTAGAAAACTCCAAGTAAGGGAATCCTTTTACCAATGGAATTGTGTAAACTGCCCAATAACTTTTTATTGTTCAGTTGTTTCAGTCATATTCCATTCTTTGTAACCCAATATGGGCTTGTGTTTTGTTGTTTTTGGTTTTTTTTGGCAAAGACACTGGAGTGGTTTACTATTTCCTTCTCCACATCATTTTACAGATGAGGAAACTGAGGCAAGCAAGGTTAAATGACTTGCCCGGGATCACATAGCTAATAAGTGTCTGATACCAAATTTGAACTCAGTTCTTCCTTCCCAGCCCCTTATCATCCACTGAACCACCTAGCTGACTAAAATAGTTGTTGAGTCCTTTTCAATTGTGTACAACTCTTTGTGACCCCATTTTTTTGGGTTGTTTTTTTGTTTTGTTTTGTTTTGTTTTTTGGCAAAGATACTAGAGTAGTTTGTCATTTCCTTCTCCATCTCCTTTTACACATGAGGAAACTGAAGTAAGCAGGGTTAAGTGAGTTACCTACGGTCACACAGCTAGTAAGGGTCAGATGCCATATTTGAATTCAGGAAGATGAGTCTTTGCTCTAGCCCAGTTTTTACACTATACCACCTAACTATCCCTAAGCAACTTGGAGATTTGTCTGAGCGCACTAAGGACTTAAGTGACTTGCCCAAGGTCAAAGAGCAAGTATCAAAACCAGGAACTGAAACTAACACTTCTAAAACTAAGGCTAGCTATCTATATACTATAAAGGTAGCTGGGTGACACAGTGGATAGAATTCTAGTCCTGCAGAGTTAGGAATACTTAAATTCTAATTTGGCCTCATACATTAACTAGCTGGGTAGGCAAGACACTTAACCACTTAATTTCCTCTACTATAAAATACAGGTAATAAAAGCACTTAAATCCCAGAGTGGTTGTGAGGATTAAATGAGATAATATTTGTAAAGCACTTAGCACAGTACTTGAAACATAGTAGCTCTTAATCAATGTTTCTTTCCTTCTTTACTCCCTTCCTTTCTTCTTTCCTTCCATCTCTTCCTCCCTCCATCTTTCCCTTCCTTCCTGGTTGAAATTAATTGAATTGGTAAAACAGCATAAAATATTTCATCCAGAAAATGTTCAAATAAAAATCGATGTGGACTAATAACATAGAGAAAACAAATTTCAACAAGTAGACACTGGAACAAAAGACCCAGAAGAAAGTTTCTGACATATCAAGTGGAATCTTCTTTGAGGACTCATAGACAGACAAGGAAAAGGATCACAAAGGGTGAGAACATATGTAGAAGTTGTGATCTCCAGTTCTGAAAGAACCCATATCAAGGAGATAATGGATGCATTGAACGACTGGAGAGATCATGATAAAATACAGATAATAACTATGTGATTATGAGCAAGTCACTTCATTAGATGAGCTTCAGTTTCCTCTTCTGTAAAATAGGGTTTATGCTATTTACTCTCCCACTCCCACAAGATCATTGTAAGGAAAGGGCTTTGTAATCTATCACCATGTGAGTTATTATTTATTATAAAATTCCATGACTTGTATGAACGTGCTTTAGATATAGTTGGGCAGTGTAGACAGAGAAGGGGACGAGGAATCAAAAAACCCATCTCAGCTTCGTCACTTAATACCCACATGATCTTGGATAAGTCATTAACCCCTCTGATAATAATTCCTATTCTGTCTATTTGAAAGGGTAGTTGTGTGAACAAAGTGTGAAACTGTATGTAAACTGGCTTTTGAAACCATGATGCGTTATTTATTTTATTTATTTAATTTTTTGTGGGGGTGGAGGCAATTGGGGACACGTGACTTGCCCAGGGTCACACAGCTAGTTAAGTGTGAAGTGTCTGAGGCCGGATTTGAACTCAGGTCCTCCTGAATCCAGGACTGGTGCTCTATCTACTGCACCACCTAGCTGCCCCCCATAATACATTATTTTAAAGTATGGCATCATCACTATCGTGTAGCTGATTTATACTTCTAAGTATATAGAAAAACTAAAATAACATACCATCAATGAATATTGATTGATTGATATATTGGACTATACTGATTTTATTTCAAGGACTTCACAGTTTCATCCAGAAGTCAATTATTTTTTCACATGAAAATGTTATTAACAGTGAAATGGGATGTTTTATTGGAAAAAGATTTCTTTAACAAAGTGCTAAAGCGGAAGCTAATTAACTACTTATTAAAGATGTTGCAGAATCCCACACATTGAGCTGTGGATTGGTCTAGATAACCTCTGATGTCCCTTCCAAATCCAGGATGCTATGATTTTAGGAACTGCTTTTTTTGAGGGCAAAGAACTTTACAAATTTCATTCATTCTTCCATATCCATGTCCAATTTCCAGCTCTAACATTTAATTCTTTGTGTGATTTTTGAATAGATCAATTCATCTCCAAAATGAAGGAATTAGACTAAATTTAGGAATAACGATATAATGGAAAGAATGCTGCATTTGGAGTCACGAAGACCTGGGTTCAAATCCTGAGTCTGCTGCTACTACCTGTGAGACCTTAGGGAAGTCACTTAACCTCTTTTTGCTTCAGTATCTTTATCTATAAAATGAGGGAATTGGCCTAGATGGTCTCCAAATCAATGCTCTTCTTAAGCCTTTTGACTCTAAATCCTGTGATCCTCTAATTCGAATAGTAATACTGTTGATAGCAAAGAAATGTGCCCCCATGACAAAGAAAGACACAAACCCCACAAAAGAGTAAATTATTTGTCTATGGTAAATTATTACCCAATGATAAAGCTGAGGTTAGATCCCAATTCTAACTCCCAATACAATGATCAGATTTTGTAAACCACAGCTGCCTCTGAAAGGGTTTGCATTAAGCACAGTTTCATCATATTTTATTGTTTCATGAGAGTAGAAGTCTTTTGAATGAAAGTGGATATCTTTTCAGTGGCAAATTTAAAATGTGTAGCACAGCATACAACCAAACACCTCCCCACCTCCCCTCCATGGTTACAAGAGTTCAGAAAACTCAAATACAATATATACATTTATATACATGTAGTGTGTGTATGTGCACCCACAACATATGTGAATATACACACACACATATAACATCTATCATGGAGGTTACTACAACCACTGGAAATATGGAGAAAAGGATTCCATCACAATTCTAACTAACAGCTGTTCACTAGTATGATTTCTTTCCTTAAACATTTCATGTAGGGGCAGCTAGGTGGCGCAGTAGATAGAGCACTGGCCCTGGAGTCAGGAGGACCTGAATTCAAATCCGGCTTCAGACACTTAACACTTACTAGCTGTGTGACCCTGGGCAAGTCACTTAACTCCAATTGCCTCCACCTCCACAAAAAACAATTTTTTTTCATTAATTAAATAAATAAATAATGCCTCACCAAAACCAAACCAAACCAAAACAAGACAAACAAACAAACAAAAAAAACCCCAACATTTCATGTATCTTGGTTGGTTGAGGAGGTTTTTTTGGGGGGGAGGAGGGTTGTGTTTATTTCTGGTTTTTGATGGCTTATTTTAGAAAAAGACTATTACAGTACAACTGTACGTACTATTGCTTGACTGTCCATGATCCCACCTCATATTTTAATGTTTGACACTAGAAGATAGAACCAAATCTTACAGAGCAGGGCTTCTTAAACTTTTTATACTAGTGATCTCTTTTCGTTCCAGAATCTTTTACATGATCCCAGTGTAGGTATTTAAAATAAAATTTAAACCTTTTACTGGTGCCAAATTTTTCATGACCCCTACATTCAGTTACACAACCCCATAAGGGATCTCGACCCACAGTTTAAGAAACTTTGTTATAGAGGAAGCACATGAAAACTTTTAGTACTGCTCATGTTCTTTCCATCAAGTCTCATCCAAGTTTGTTCTGCTACACTTTAGAAGCTAAGAGTGCAAAACCCTGTAGCTATAAGGAGCTTGGACCACCTGTTTGGCCAGTAAGGTAAGGCTGAAATACGTTTTTATTTCTGAAACAGAAACAGTGAAATGATGACTAATGAATGGAATTTAGACAACAGACCATAAATTCACCCAAAGGTAATAAACAACCTCTCTAGCGCATAAGACAAAAAAAGCACTGGAGAAATAGTTTATACAGAGCAGGGTGTTGGTAAGGGATGATATGAGACAGATAATGGGCCACGGAATATCAGAGTGAGGTAGAGAAGCTATGATGTTTCTAACATTAATCTGTACACACCCTGAAGATTCATAAGAATCATGGTTTCAGAACTGGAAGGGACTAGAGAGGTCAACTAGTCTAAACCCTTGGTGTTACATTTTGAGAAGCTGAGGACTACAGAAGTTAAGTGAATTGTCCAGGGTCACCCAGGGAAGGCCAGGATTCAAACCCTGGTTCCAACATTCTTTCCACTGTAGCACACTGCCTCAATCATAGCAGAGCCAAATTGTATCATAAAGATTCCAACACAGCTCACAATATGAATATTTGTGGTCTAGAGCAAAAAGTAGATTTGGGGGATATAAAAGACCAAGTTGTTATCTGCATCCACAGTAACCATAGCTCACCTTCCCCCTCTTCAACATGGGAGAAATGATGCTAGTCCTTCTTCCTTCCACTGTCTTTCTGAATATATTAATTCACTTTCATAACCTTTGAAGCCCTCAGAGCATCCTGGGGAGAGAATGACTACTAGAAAAGCATAAGGAGTTTTTGTTTTGTTTTCCTGTTTTTATTTAAATTTGGAAAGTTAAGAAGCTGCAAAGAAGCCAGAGAACTCAAGTAGAATAAGCCCTTCACCAAACTGTGGTCATCTTTGTTGCTGAATGCTAGCTGAGTCAATGTCTCCAAAGCATCTAGCTTACCCTCAGGAATGAGGTACACACTCAGGTCCCAGAATCCCAGTGGTGGTTGGTTGTCTGTTGTATACACCCTAGATAGCCAAAGAATGTGGGATGACGTGAGAGAAAGAGAGACCCCTCTGGTCTCTGGTGAGTGTAGTGCTTAGAATGACCATATTTAAGCACTATATGATGGCCCAGATTTCGGGACAATGAGTGGGAATTGGGGCCTGAAAGTATGGACCCTGTGGGTATGGAAAGTTGGCTTCAAGTTCACTCTGCTTGGTACAGCTTCATTGGCAATGGTCTTGTTATTCCTATTGGGAAATTGTATAAACTCATTCAGCCCACCCAATAGGCTATCACTTAACATTCAAAGAATGTAACTCATCCCCATTTTATACACAGGGAATCCAAATCACTGATTGCTAGTTCTTCATATTGATTTATTCCCTCTTTAAGAAGCTTGTAGATAGTGAAAAGTAGTAAAAATCTCAGATGCACCGAGAGAGATCCCATTATTTGGAAACAGTGGAAAAGAAGTAATGAGTATGATTTTTAAGACAACTCAGATCAATTTATGGAGTTGTATAATTTTGTCCTTTGGTTGGATTAAAGAAATGTCTTTTGCTTTCTCCAGACCTCCTGAGAAAAATGATGAGCAAGGACATCCCTCCTATCCTTTGCCACTGATAAAGTCAAAATTGTCTTTTCTAAGTAGGAGTTGTCTATAGACCAAAGAACAAAGCCAGAAAGAGCAATCTTATTCATAATCCTCCATTTCTATTCCACCCAGTATGCCAACTCTCTCTGTAATTCAGACCTAAACTCTTCCAGACATGGCCCCAATTTACCATTAAATCTTCCTAGGTACTCTTCCTTCCCCAAAACCTTACCTATTTTTTTTATTTAAGAAAAGGCAACTCCTTGTCTGGACTCTATAACAGTTATATTGGTCTAGAGACATACCTTGGTGTCAGTGTTACTTTTCACCTTTTTCCAAATAGTTGTAGTAGCATGGTTTATTTATGTGTGTGTACGTATGTGCATATGTGTATATACATACATGTGTATCTATGCATATATGCATACAAACATTCATAGACACTTACGTACATACATACCATGAGCTCAAAAATTATCAAAGGAATACCTCAGTTTTGCTTCAGTGTCTACTGGTCTAACATTTTAGCTTTCCATAACTGAAATCTGAGATTAAGATGAAAAAATATCTAAAATGAGTAGCACTTTAAAAACCTAGAGTTTATTTTTACATCTATCATACATAATTGTTAATTGCTTCAAGAATGAAGACAGATATAACACAATTCCAGCTCCTCTGCTTCTCATAACCACTCAACATGAAATCCTTGGTTTTATGTGGCCCTTTGAATTTTGTATCTAATATCCTAAAAATTCCTAGGTAGTTCAAGGAACCAGGCTTTTGAGCAATCACTTTCATAGGAGGGCCCCTTTTTATTATTCATCTGAGAAAATTAGATTCAACTGACATTAAAAATCTTGAGAAGATGGAAACAATGCTCCAAATGGAAATCAAAGAAGAAAATGACTATGAGCAAGCAGCAGAAGAACATCCAAGTCATTGTCTAGAGCAGGGATTTATGAGCCACTCATGAATGTGACTGTAGGAAAAATGTACTTTATTTCACTAAAATTGGTTTCCTTTGTAATCTTATGTATTTTATTTAAAATATTACTCTTAGAAGGTGTCCATAGGCTTCACCAGACTGTCAAAGGGAAGCATGACACAAAAAGGGTAAGAATCCCTAGTCTAAAGTCTGGGAAAGTAGAAGGATTTGATACAGGGAAAGAAGAAGGTTGCTGAAATACTGAGCATTAGTAGGTAGGTAGGTAGGTAGGTAGGTAGGTAGGTAGGTAGGTAGGTAGGTGGGAGGGTGGGTGGGTGGATGGATGGATGGATGGATGGAGAGAGATGATAAATTAAATGAGTGAGTTGAGTTGGTGAATGACTGAGTAAGATATAGAGAGATAGATGAGAGTAAAAGAGAGATAGGGATGATAAAGATAACTATAGTGCCTTTTGGAAACCTAGGTGGCACAGTGAATAAAGCACTGGTCCTGGATTCAAGAGGACCTGAGTTTAAATCCAGCCTCAGGCACTTGACACTTACTAGCTGTGTGACCCTGGGGAAGTCACTTAACCCTCATTGTCCCACAAAAAAAGAGATAGCTATAGAGATAGATATGTGCATATAGATATATAGATATTTAATAAAGCTCTTCTCAGTAAAAATGGAAACAACCTAGGGGGTTGTCCAAAGAGGAAGTAGTTTTCCCTACTTTACAAAAAAAGGATTAACAGATAATGCCCAGTAGTAAAGACATATGTTACTTGCTACAGGGGAAAAAAGTGTATCCTGGTGGTCAGTAACTCCCTGAATGAGGGATGTAGAGGTAACTGGATACTGAAGTGACTGTATATGTACTGTTTTCTATAGGCATATGTCCAGATATGATAAAAACCTTTCTCAAATTTGCAAAATCTAATGTTTAACATATCTTGTTGATGATTTATATAGGGATAAATAATATCACCAATGTAAGGGCCTAAAATTCTAGCTATCATGTCTAAAATCTAATGAGTGGCCACCTTAAATTAGAAGCTTTAGCAAGAGTTTAGACTTTTAAGTATTTATTAAAGTGCACCAGAAGTTACTGAGGAGAGAGAGAGAGGTAAAAATCAAACTTCATCTAATTATCTCCAAGAGACCCTGCATCTCACCCACCAAAGCCCAAGTCAGGAACTGAAAGGGACCTCCCCTCAGCAGCTTCTCCCAGAATCTCCCGTGAAACAGGAAAGAGGGCTGTCCACACATACACAACTCCAAGCTAACTGGCTGGTAACTTTGATTGATACAACTAATAGGCGGTAACTTCTGGATGCTAGTCACATGGTTTCCAAGTCACATGCTTTCTCCTCATGGAAGAGCTCCCCTGCAATATCTTTCTCAACAGGTTGGTAGTGCTCTATTCTCACATCAGAAAAAATAAACCTAGAAGGAATTCCTAGGAATTATGAGGTTCTAGGCAAAAAAGATGAAGAACTTGAGGATATATTACTACTAATTGAAGGTGGAGACTTTAGAAGAGAAAGGAGGAGGGGCAGTTAGGTGGCGCAGTAGATAAAGCACTGGTCCTGGATTCAGGAGGACCTGAGTTCAAATTCGGCCTCAGACATTTGACACTTACTAGCTATGTGACCTTGGGCAAGTCACTGAACCCTCATTGCCCTGCAAGGAGAAAAAAAAAAGAAGAGAAAGGACATAGAAAGTTACAGCTTACTAAGATGACGGTATCAGAGAATGGAATTTAGCTTTCTAAACTATTCCTGTAACTAAAATATAGAAATGATGAAATCTAATGACTGGGAAGAGCCACCTAACAGTAGGAGTGCTAGATTTCAAATCAGAGAACTCAAATCAAGACATAATATGGCATGCTTATATATACATGATGTGAGACTGTGTCATTAACATGCCACGAACACTTTTTCCAGACAGGAAAAATGAAATCAAAGGCAATGCCCCTTAATCAATTTCCCCAAGGTGTGTGTGTGTGGGGGGGACTATCATGAAGAGTAGGAGGGAAATCAAATATAGAGATATAGAGATAAATAGGTAGACATGCATATATATACACATAAATATATGTGTGTGTACTTATACGGGTTTATACATATATTATTGTGTATATTTATTTGTATTCTGTTTGGGGATGGTCCCATTGTTTTCCCTTGGAATAGCCTCTTTTCTCTTTCCAAAGGAGGGATTTTTATTAAAGCTCAGCTGAAGCTCCATCCAAACGTTGAAATTGTTCCTAATCTTTCCATTTAATAATGATCAATCTGTTCCTCCTTCAAGTGCTTTTAGCACTTCTTGTCTGCATTATTTTTTGGGTTTTTAAATTGTTTTTTGAATTTTTTACATATGTATATATTGTTTCTTCTACTGGATTTTAAATCCCTTGAGACCAGGGACTGCTTATTATACTCCTTTGGATTCCTCATCCACCTAGGATAGAGTTGAAATTCAATAAAAAGATATTGAAATAAATAGTTCTCAGCAATATGAGAAAAGGTCAACATAATATTGAGTTTCTCCCAATATTTCAATATTTTTTTCAATAATTGCTTTAAAAAACTGAAAAAAATTGATGTTAAATAAAAGACATGAATTAAGCAAAATAAAATTTGTCAATCAGATGTATTATCTTAGTAATCAATTTATTTATCAACTATAAGTTACTTCCTATTAATTGCAAATTAGTCAGAGAGTATAAAAAACTAGCAAGCATATATTTTAGAAAGGTTCTAAGCACGCATCTGTCTGAATTTCTACCTATTTTTATCCCAGGGTGTATTTTTCTAATTTTTTTTACAACTACAGATTGACAGACTACCAAATACACACTCTCTATTTTACTAATGTCATTTATTCTCTTGTTGATGTTCAATAAGATTTTGCATTTAAAAGAGAAATTCCCTTGTGTTTCTTATAATGATGCACCTGCTCTCTGTGAGATTTCCTCCCTTGACAAAGAAATGTCTTAAATCTGGCAAGCAAAACTGCTTCAGGCTCTTTCTGATAATATCAAAGTTCATTTGTTTATATTAGATGTTTGTGTGAGTTACTTCCCTTTAAACATCAGTAAAACATGCTACAGCTCCTTTCAAAATAACAGTGAACAAAAAGTTTCTTGCCATATAGTTTGTGCTTTGTCAGTGTATAATTACATTTGAACCATTGCCTGAAATTAGTAAGGCTGCTTCATAATGAAAGAAATTTGTTTGCTCTAACTACTTCCCTATGCACAGAACATCAAAGTAACACAACAACTTTAATTCCAAACTATAATCCTGATATTTATCCCTTTTAACACCATGACATTAAGTCATTTAAAGTCCATGTTTATATTTCTCTTGCTTCCTTTAAAAAAAAAACTGCAAAGAATAAATGTTTCCCTTCTACATGTTTTACATCCCTAACAACTTAAGGAAAATCAGACCTTTTCTTTCCAGTGCATGATGCATACTTTCTTGTATATGTAAATCCTCAATCAATATTGTCTTGCTAGGGAATGCTGTAATTGTTATTACAATGTAACATAAAACCTTTTCCAGCAAGCTTTAAGGACACTGTGCAGGGACTTGGTAGAACTAAAATAATATTGCATTTCATTTACAATTAATCAAAGATAGAGCAGACTATCTTTTCTCCAAAATACACACACACACACACACACACAGAGGCAGCTTTCTTAGCTTGTTGTGGCTTTTGAAATTCCAGTACATACATGAAATGTGGGTTTCTATTTAGTCTCAAGAGAGAAGTCTACTTCATAATAAGAAAAATAGATTCTACCTGGTTACATATTTAACAGAGAAACTTCTTGGGTATTCAAAGTGACACTTGGAGAATTAATATAATTTGTATATATGTAGTTCTAATAACACTCCCTGATATTGCACCAAGTTCATTTAGAACACAGCACGGTGGACTGGGTTCCACTTCATATGGAGTGTGATTAGACAGTCCTGTAACAATTTTTTCCTTCCTTAGAGGGTTACCTGTCAGTCATAATAAGCTGGGAGAAGTTCAGGGCTTTACTTCAAGCAGGAGAAAAATTACACTAACAGTAATGCTTCCTTCCTTCCTCAACTTTCTCAAGGCAAACAACATTGTGTGTGTGTTGGGAAGGGGGTGATGTGTATGAGTGGGTATATACTCACTAATGATCTCCTGAAAAGTAGTCACAATGCTGTTGCTCTTTTCCTAAAGGCTTTCTTCCTTGCAAGTGAGTTCAGCAAAGAATGCTAGTATTTCCTGTGGAAACTGTATGGCTGCCAGTAATGTCTCAGTATTTCCCCCCTTTTTTCTTTTCTTAAAAAACAAAATTAAGCAAACAAAACCTGGCATTTGACAATAGCCGAACTACAATTTTACTCCACTTAACACCTGCACGTGAAATTCACCAGGACAAAACATTTGCGAAGTACAAAACATTTGAGCAAGCTAACACAAACAAGCCCCCAGAAGAATGAGTTATGAAGATGTCAAAGTCGGGCTGGATTGGGGTAGAAAGGGTATATAGTGTGGTACCCAGGTTGTTTCAAGACTAAAAAGATTCTGATTTTCTCTCTCTCTCTCTCTCTCTCTCTCTCTCTCTCTCTCTCTCTCTCTCTCTCTCTCTCTCTCTCTCTCTCTCTCTCTCTCTCTCTCTCTCTCCTCCCTTTCTCCTCCCTCCTTTCTTCCCTCCCCCCTAATTTTGTCAGACCTCTTAATTGTATACCTTAAACAGTCCCGAGGAACATCGTCCTCAGTAATAGTAGAGGTAGTGTTAGTGCTCCTAAATACAAAACGAGCTAATGAAAAGAGAACAATCAATTGAAATCCGCGGGCAGAGATTGAAATTCCTGTGCTGGTGCATTTTCCCCCTTGGTTAAAACAGTCCCTTTGGCAGCGGCCACTGTTACTATAGATACATCTTCTCCTCAACCCTTTCAAGAGAGAGCTGCTGCTAGCCACTCTGGCACTGGTTCCACTGCCCCAAGCTACCTTTTCTTCCCTTGCAAGCAAAGGATGAGAGGCACAAAAGGGAAACATTGAGAGACAGAGGGAAGTGGTTGGTATGGTGGGGGTCGCACACATGCAAACTTGTAGGAGCCTCTAGCAAAGGCCTTTGCCTCCCGCTTTGGGACCTGGGTTCAGAGGAACTTGAACTCACCCGAGGTGCCCTAGAACTCTCCTTCTGAGTGGGGACGATGATGTTGAAGACGGTTGCGGCTCCAGCGGCTACTCGCTCTGGCTCCCGTGGAAAGGGCCCTCACCGGCAGGCGAGACACAGCCACCGCAACAGCAGCAGCAGCAGCAGCAGCAGCAGCAGCAGCAGCAGCAGCAGCAGCAACCGCCGCTGCTGCCTCCCTCCCTACGTCACAATGCGGCCGGGACGCCGTTCTCTTTTTCCCAAGCTCTGGGTTTAGGAGGGGGCTGGAGAGAATCGTGAAAGCGAGATGGGAGTAAGACAACGGCGAAAGAGAAGGGGGACCGCCACGTGACAGCCACAGCCAAAAGCCACCTCCAGGCGCCGGGAAGAACAGGGGAGCAGGGGCGGGGACGCAGCTGGAGGGATTTGCTGTTGCTGCTGCTGCTGCTATCCTAGCCGCTGTTGCTCTTGCCGCCTCTGCCTCCTCCTCCTCCTCCACGGATCTGCAAGCGCTGTGTTTCCATTCTGACTGACAGCGACCCTCCCCCATGGTGTTGAAAGATCCCCCGTACCACTCCACCTCCCGACAAGCACAAACACACCCCTCTCTTTCTTCCTCTCATGCTGCTCTTGTTCCCCTGATTCTTTTTGGCTCTTTTTCTGCAATCTGCTTCCCCCCACCTTTTTAAGCTTTCAACCCCCCCCCACCCCAGCATTTCTCTGCCCATACACTTGCTTTTTTTTTTTTTTCCTCTCTCCTGTCTTAATCGTTTTCCCTTTTTCTTCCCCTCTATGGTTCGGCCCCTTTGGGGCTCTTCTTTTTCTCCCCTTTCTCTTCTCCGCCTCCTTGCTTTTTTTGCTACTCTTCTCCTTTCCTAATTAAATTAATCTTTTGTATTAGGCTCATTTAATTTCTTAATTCTGTTGAAGGGTTTCAGGGCTTCAACGATGCCAAGTACATAGAGTGTGGGAAGGAGAAAGAGGAAATGTGGAGAAGGCATCATTCCCGGAGCAACATATTGCTTGAAAAGTACCTTAAGATAATAATTATCATTGGCATGGCATTTGGCATCCCCAAAGATCCCCGGGGGCTTCACAAACATAGAAGCTTCAGTGTTTAACCATAATTCTCTCTTTGGGGAAAGAACAGCTTGAACTCACGTGCTAAAGAGAGAAAAAGAGGGAAGGAGGTTAGGAGGTCGACTTTCGGTTTAGAGACTCTTTTTAATATACTCAAACTATTACAATCCTGAAAAGTCTACCATAATAATCAATGCCAGCATGCTGCTGCTTTCACAAAGGGAAAGGGGAGGGTTGGTAGAGAGACTAATTCCTATCCTTCCTCCTTTATTTCTTAAAGCTGAGAGTGAAAGCATTTATACTAACATTGGCTCACAAACATCTCATTATTTTGCCTGTTGGAAAGGTTTAAATGATTTTTGAGAAATTATTTCTAGCCAAGACAGTATAAGGAAGTTCACATAACTTAACTTAGATATATCATCTAAAACTAAAGACTATTTATATGCTATTTGTTGCTCCTCCATTGTTTGGCTGAAGCTACTCGCCAGAGACACATGTGAGGAAACCACTCTTTCTCAGCACCAAGGACATTATCCTTTTACTATCCCCTAAAGACAAAAGTAAAAACAAAGGACTTTCCTGGATAACTTAATAATGTAGTTAGTGATAATCATATCATTCTTTTCAGATATGAAATCCTAATAAGGTTTGAAAATCAAAGTTCATCAAATTATTCATTAAGTGTACTACTAAACACTCTGAGTGTTAAATAACCATCCCTAGAATGAAAATTAGGGAGGAAATGCAGGCTCCCCAGATCTCTTTGAAAATCACAGAAGGCATTTGACACTAGGATAATTCCATTTGCTACTGGAAATTTCTGGCTCTTTGCTTTTTGTCAAACACATCCAACAATTTATTGTCTTTTTAAAATTTGTCATGTACAAAAATGTAAGTATATACATAATGATAGTTTTACTATTCGGAAAATACACATTATCCATAATATAAAATATTGTCATATGACATCACACAGCACTAAAATACTTGAAAATATTGGGTTTAATTCATTCACATCTGTTTAAAATAAAACTTTTTTGACAGTGTAAGAGGCAATACACAGTTCCCTGCCTGCTCCTTGCCAACTACGAGTGCTTGCTGCACTATTTGGCTCTTTGGAGGATGATGAAGCAATCCCTGTATTGGACACTAAGCAAGAAGAGCAGCTGACTCAGTGGATCTTTAAAAGGGAATGTCTTGCTCTCATTTTCCTCTTTCCCTCCTGGCTGCAGACCATGTCATAACTATTTGAGCTTTTCCTATGTGGGATGGTTGAAAGGACTGCCTTTACTCCCACTCCAGACACATAGTGATGCCACCATATGGGCTGCCAGATCAGATATCTAGGTGAACTGAGACTGGCTGTCAGGTAACCTGGCTGCATTTTCCATAATGCATTTTTTTCTCTGAGTAGAGATGACCAAAAAACTATCCCCAATTACACATTACTAATCTTAGAGGCTGTATGGGCAGCTATGTGGTGGAGTGGATAAAGCACTGGCCCTGCATTCAGGGGGACCTGAGTTCAAATCCAGCCTCAGACACTTGACACACTAGCTGTATGACCCTGGGCAAGTCACTTAACCCTGATTACCCCACCAAAACAATAATAATAATCTTAGAGGCTGTGGGATCTGGGACATTAAAAAAATGGAATATGTTTGATACTGTGGAACCTGGATCCCTTGGTTGGAATTGACTGATGCCAGGGGGAGTTGCATCTCTACAGAGGGTACTAGCAAAGGAAAGAGCTCAGTCCCTTGACCCTACTTGGCAAAAGACATGGGGGAATTATTTGGACAATGCAGAACCAGGGTGAAATTTTAAAATGCCTATTCAGCAGTCCTCAAATTACATTATATCTAGATATTTTACATAGCAATGTTCTGAAAAAGTATAACAGTGGTTATTTTATTGTTATGGTAACTAAGTTTTCAGTCAGTTTACACTTATGGATTTTGTGAGTTATGTGCATTGTGTATGCTATCCCATGCCTAATTAATATTTAATATTTATATTTATTTTATACTTATATTTGTTAGTACCTAGATATGAATCAAACCTACTTTTTAAGTAAATCATCGCCCAAATAATAAAAGAGTGAGGAGTAATGAGTCAGAGAGAAAAATGGAGTCTGGACTCTCTATAGTAGGATTCACAAGGGTTGAAGTTAGTTTGTACTAAACTGTGGGTCACGACCCATATGGGGTCATGTAACTGAATGTGGGGGTCAAGAAACATTTGGCAACAGTAAAAGGTTATAAAAAACAGTAAATGGTTACAAATACCTATTCTATATACCTATATATCCAGGATTGTGTAAAAATTTCTTGGGCAAAAAGGGGTCTCAAGTGGAAAGAGTTTAAGGAGCCCTGGTCTAGATCACACATACTGATGGGTCTACAGTAGGTAGGCTCCTAAGTAGAGAGGGGGACAGCAAAGATCCCTAGCCTCTTGGATACAGCAGTGGTTCCAATTGTTAGAATAGCTTAAAATGTATAAAATAATAATAATAAGTTGGCCATCTTGCTTCCATCCAATAAGTGTAGAATATTTGGTGGTACATTTGGCATATTCTTTATTGAACATGACTCTACTTCTATTGTATAAAACTAAATTTAACACCTTCTACTAAAAAAATAACCTTTTTTGTGAAATTATAAACTTCTCTCTCCTTTCAACTGCTTCGACTATCCAAGACATCTAAGAATGGGTCAGGTGTTCACTGAGTTTCTTCAAAGTACCTCATGCTTCTGTTCATACATCAAGAAAAAAAATGTTATTTTTAACTGGGAATTTGCATGAGCAAAAATGAGAAATGAAGCAGAGTGGTCAATGTAAGAAGGGTTCCTAATAAGTAACATCCAATAGTGAAAAGCAACTATGTTGGAGACGTACTTTCAGATTTTTTTTTCTGTCTTTTTATAGTTCATTTTTATTGTCTCTTGCTATGTTCTGGTGCTAACATGGTTTTCATTATATTTTCACCATTGTTTCCACATGGTTATGTTTATACTGTTATTTACATTTTTTTTGGTATACACTTTTCCATATATACCATCAGTGTGATTGCATATTTTTAAAAAAGTGTCTCCTAACACATTGCCAAATCCCAAAGATACAGAGTAGACTTCACATTTTCCCACAATGAATAAATAGTTGGGTCAATTGAGTAACAATATTAAGTTTTCTTAGAAGAATATCAATATCGTACCAAAAAAAATTTTTCTTCTGCCCTATTCCTCAGCTACCATAGGTAGCCAAGTCCCAAAGAGTGCAATCTTTCCAAACCAGGAGTTTTTTTATAATGGTTACTATTTAATATAAGCATAGTATAAGCATCATTTTCCATCAATTTCCAGACAGTCTCTAGATAATTTTAAAAATGGGTTACTTCTTATTTTTAAAATACATGTCTGTCCTTTCTTTCTACTCAGTTTCCAGAACAGATCTTCATTGTGTCAGAAATGAATAAATCTGCTTCAAAGTAAAAATGGCAGTAGCACAAAATAAATCACTGCCTTAAAAAATGGAGGTGGGAGGAACTGGGCTTGTACTACTTTAATAAAATCTATTATATTCAACCTTCCATGATGGGCACAGAATAAGGGAGGCATGGGCATAAATAGTCACAAATCAGATAATCTTCCTGACTTAGCTTGTGTTATGGAAGTGAGTTCTGTGTGTCTGAGTGGAAAGTTTTTTCAGTTAAGCCTAGGCTACTAGTAGTTCCACTCTTCTGAAGGGAATTCCCTTCATTTAAATGTATGTATATTTTTTAATTGTGTGACAGATGTTGAATTGCCTGAAGCACCTTTGGAACCTTCAATGGATTCCAGTAACATGGTGATTCAGTTACTTGGATCCTTTGGAAATGCCAAACTTTCCAGCTGCTTCTGGCCATGCAGTAGGTCAGTATCAAAAGGACTCATTGCTTTGGTCTGGTGGTGTAGAAAATTCTGATTGGCTGCTTGGTCTTCTCCTCATCCCATGACAATGTCAGGGTGATAGGATAATATATTAGTTAAAACAAGAGCTAGCATTCATCTTTGTTGTTCAGTTATGTCCGACTCTTCATTACCCTATTTAGGATTTTCTTGGCAAAGATACTGGAGTGGTTTGCCATTTTCTTCTATAGTTCGCTTTACAGATAAGGAAATAGGGCCAAACAGGGTTAAGTGACTTGCCCAGGATGACACAACTGGCAAGTGTCTGAGGCCAGATTTGAACTCAGAATAATGAGTCTTCCTGACTTCAGGCTGTCACTCTATCTACTATATCACCTAACTGGCTCTCTTATTTAAGTGCTCCAGGTAGCACCATGTAACTTTAAGACATACAGTAACAAATGGGGGATGGAACACTCTCAGGTAGTAGAAGAGAGATTGAAGTAGGCAAGCTTGCAGTTGAGTCACTTGTTGCCTTTTCTACTTAGTGCTTCCTTTCCTGGATAGGCAACTTCCATGTGAACTGGAAGTACCCAGGCTTAGAAGAGAAAGAAGTACAGAGGTCCTGGGTCCTCTGAGTGAAGCTGATTGACAATAAAGGGGAATTTCTTCATCAGAGAAGATGACCAATAAGAGGAGGAGCCTGAGTTCCTATCCTGTTAGAAGACATGGACTCTGATGGAGACAGTAAAGAAGAAATATAAAATACCTAATCAGCAATCTACAAATTATGTTCTGATGGTAGCCTCCCACCAGATTGTTATAGAAATTATAAGTTGTTAGTAAGTCCTGTTTTAAGTTGTTCTGTCAGTGTATGCTATATTTTATGTTGAGCATTTCTTTTATTTGTAGTAATAAGAGACTTGTATCATATCTGGTTTATACTATATATTAAATCTCTTTTTATTCCTCACTTTGGGGAGATATTAATGTGAGTAAAACCTAAACTTTAAATCTTTCCCCAGGGTGCTAGGGCAAAGGACTTAATATGGCAATGTGTATGAAAAGGAAACCTCTCCTTCCTTTTATTAGAGGCCTGGTACCCCCATTTCTAAACCTTGTCAAGATAATTTACTTGAGTCCAGAGCAGAGGGACCCCATAGTGGAGAAGGAAGAGGGGTAAGTATTCCAACCCCTCGAACTTTTCAGTAGTTTATTATTGTTAGTGCAGCATTTAGAAATCTCACATGATTGGATCATCTGTAGTAAACATTGAAACTGATATAGTTAAGATTACTACAAGATGAAAGAATAGAAATGCTGTGATCTGCACTGGGAATATCCACATTACCTAAGTTTTTATATCATTCATCTGTTGAAAGGTGTATTTAACCCAAAAATATTACACAATTACACTTTGTATTTTAAAGTATAGGAATAAAAACTTCCCTATAATATAGAACATTCTATAACCTTTTTGATTATAAACCTTATTTAGTAGTCTGTGAAATCAGCACACTGTCTTCTGCAAATAGGAACATCTGGAGGACCTCACCATCTGTAGAGAATCTGATTTTGACTTGGACTTGGCTCTCTTCTCCTCAATGACAGTGAGGAACACCTCTGATGAACCCATGTCGCTGTTATATGCTCTAAGTTTTAGGATCGGTTTGGCTTAGATATACCTGCTAGTTGAGGTTCAAAATTGAAATGGAATGATATATGCATAGATCATTTAGCAGTTAATGGAGGAACCTCACTATATCAGGGAGAGGATATTCAGTGGATGACTGCCCCTGGCCAACAGCATGTGTTGACTAAGGGGCACCAATACATAGTGAGTTGGCCCCTTTTATGCCCTTAGTTGACCAAGAAAATATTCAAGAATTCAAGATTTAATAACTGAACTAATTAAGTCTCAAAGATAATTTTAATATCCTTAAGGAAAAAGTATCCTAGTTTGCATGGAGAGACTCTAAGAAAAGTTAGCACAGACCGCATACCAAGGGTCTAGGAAATAATGCTTTTATAACACCCCATACTTTGATAGTAAGGTCCTAAAGGGCCTGTGGAGGACTTTCTACCACTTAAATGGCCATAAACCTGCTACTGGACAGCCCTATTCTGGGGGAACAAGAAATGCTTGGAATAAACAGCCCTAGAGGAGGAAAAGAAAAACCTAAAGCAGACAAAACCAATAAGCAATGGAATAGTCCTCTTAAGGACTGAGAGAATATGAAAGAGAACTAAGATAAAAAATCCACAGCTATCCACTGAATGTTGTCTCTTTTGTAGGCTTCTACTGAGGACCTTTCTATAACCTTCTTCTATAGGGACTGGATGAAAACTCCCATTCATTTTTTTTAATTTTTTTAATTTTTTAGTGAGGCAATTGGGGTTAAGTGACTTGCCCAGGGTCACACAGCTAGTAAGTGTTAAGTGTCTATGGCCGGATTTGAACTCAGGTACTCCTGACTCCAGGGCCAGTGCTCTATCCACTGTGCCACCTAGCTGCCCCCCCATTCATTTTCATCCATGGAAAATCACCACCTATTTAGCCAAAAATTTCCCCTTTCCTTCAGGTGAACTCCTAATCACTATGACTACAAAAATATAATTCCACTACCACTCCCATCATTAAAAAGCAGATCCACCAAACCCTTTCTAGGAAGGAGTTGTCCAAACCTAAGGAAAGAGACCTGAATGGTTTCCTCAGTTTTCACAGAGCCTTTTAAAGGACATAGAAATATTGAGGTCTGGGTGACCTCACAGACAGGATGGAATAAAGAAGGACTGGAAAGGGTTGATTGGCACTATGTCTAAAGATACTCCATTCTGCTCAGGCTAGTATCCTGAAGCCTTGACCCAAGAAACTTATGGAGTAGAAATCCTTCCTCTTTCTGGGATAGTACAAATTTATTAGGCATAGCTTCTAGAAGGTAGAAAACCCAACATGTTATAATGATGAACTTTTGTTCTAAAAGTCTATATTAGCACTATACAGTGCTAGCTATCTGAAATTGTTATGAATGGAAGTTGAAAATCTTAGAAAATTTGAAGGTGATGAGTTCAGTAGCAGACCTTCAAAGTAAAGTCAGTTCTCTGATTAAAGGTACAAGAAAATTCATGAGAAAGAAGATGTTCTATACGGACCTTAATAGTGACTGCATTGTTAGCAGACTTAATTAAATGGCACCACTTTTCCATATACTGAGTAGACATTAAGTACAACAGTAACAAACTTCTTGCCCCTCCATGGAATAAGAGGCCAATGTAATTATTTTACCAATCAGAGGTACACTGAGAAGCACATGGGATGACGTCATACTTTTCTGTGATGGGCATGCTGAACAGAAGCATCTGCATCCTCTTTATATATAAAAGGTTCATATGTCTCCATGCCCATCACAACATATCATCATAGCTCCCATGTCCAGGTTAATATTGGACCCAATATCCAACCTATGCTTTTCTCATAAAATCATCAACGTGATCATTTGGTTCAGCAGAAAGCATATGATGTCTCACAAGCACCACAAAAAATAATCTGTGGTGACAGGCACCAGAAATTTTTTTTCAATAATCCTAACCCCAAATGGCGAACCTTAAATTGTCCCAATGCATTTTCTCTTCAGCTAAATTCATAGCCACAACCTAAGAACTAATATAAATTAAAATTTTTCCTACCCTGTCCCTTGAAGAACTTTTACATATTAGTCATGAAACTTGTAGCTTGGTCCAGCATACCTTAGAGTCTCCCCAGTTACTGAGTTGATAGGTACCAGAGTCCAGTTGCATATACCTTTCTCATCTGGGTAGAACCATCAGAAAACCAAGCAAAGGAGTCTTCCTCAAGAACGTAATCCTTATAGTCAGAAGCCTATTAGAAGCAAAGCAATGGGGCTAAGATCTCCAGGCTCAGCCTCAGGGGATTAATACCTGGGTTACCTGGCATGTTCTTTAAAATACTACTTCCATTTAATAATGGAAGGCTATCTATATTGTTAGAGGATCCATCTTACATTATCCAATTTATAATGGGCATATAAGCGGTAATATAATCTTGAGCCATCTGTTTAGTATTAATTAGGGCCCAATAACATGAAAGCAATTGTTTCTTAGACATATGTGAGTAGCCATTTCTGGTAGCTTACAACTATAAAACCCCAAAGTCCATTTTATCTGGCCACCCCTTAGTACCTGCCAGAGGCTCAGTCTAGTCTTGGATAAAGATCTCCAAAAACATTAGTCCCACAGGATCATAAGGGTCCAAGGAAAGTGACTACTGGATACATATTTTAACCTTCCAAGGGTACAGTTTGTCCTAGGCTCCACTCCAAAGATGTCCTTTTGAGGGTGGAAAGATATTGTTCTAGACTCGTTGATGCCAACCAAAGCTGACAATTTCTTGATCAAAATACTTTCAAAATCTCTGTTTTATTCCAAATGGATACTGAGTGGAAGTCCATATATTTAGAAATACTTTGCCCATGATACTTTAGCAACCATGGAAACTTTCTGGTTCCTGGCTGGGTATTCTTGTACATACCTTATGAAGTGGTCAGTCATCACCAATATATAATTTATATTCTTGCCAACTCCTTTTAGAGATAGGAAATCAATTCGCACAAGTTCTAAAAGTTTATTAGTGCTTATATTCTCCATATATGAAAAAAAAGTTTGCACACACTGAGTATGTCAATCAATCAATCAATTAATCAAAGGTTTTGGACTAAAGGCAAAAAATAACTTGGATCTAGAGTGGTATTGGATGGGAAAATTTGTATTCATGCTCTCAGAGTCATCTATAAATTATCAAGCTAATTTAGAACCTGAGAATGGAGCAATTATGGCATTCTAGTAAAACCTCTGAGGAAGAATTGCCTGGGAGGAAGGAGAATCCTTGGTTTCAGCCTTGACCTGTCTTCTTCCTCCTACTTCTGTATGAAAGAATAACTTTCAAGTTTTCATGGGACTAGAGCAGTGCTTCTTAAAAATTTTCCACTCACAAACCCTTATTGCCCAAGACATTTTTATGTGACCCTGGTTACATAGGCATATAAAATAGGCATACATAATATTTTATTATTGCCAATTTTTTTGACTACCACATTCAGTTATGGCAGCCCATGTGGCATTGTGACCCACAGTTTAAGAAGCTTGGGACTAGAGCAGTGGTGTCAAACTCAAATAGAAATGGGGGCCACTAAACCAACAAAAGGATGCCCATAAGCTCTATGTTGGCTTAGTTTTAAGATATAATGCCATCTATTTTTATTTTTATTTATTTTGTTAAATATTTCCCAATAATTAATAATATAATAACTAACATTTATATAGCATATACTATGTGCCAAAGCACTATACTAAGCATTTTATAATTATTATCTCATTTGATTTCTTTGGAGTAGGTGCTATTATCCCCCTTTTGCAGAGGAGGAGAAGTTAAATGACTTGTCACAGGTCATACAGCTAGTAAAAGTAGTTAAATCCAGGATTTGAAGTCAGGTCTTCATGACTCCAAGCCCAGTGCTCTATCTACCATGTCATCTAGCCAGTTTCAGCTGCATTTAGGAGTGTCATGGGCTGCATGCAGCCTTGTTTTTGACATCTGTGATGTCAAACCAAAGTTGGATTTCCCATCTTTCTATTCTTAGAGAACTGCATCCAACACATCTAGCTCCATGGACTGAGACTCATCTAGGAGAGACGGAGTTAGGGTAAGGATCTTCAGAGCTTATAAGGAGTGCAAACTAATTTTCCCTATTTTCTTCAGTGTGTTCATCTTGTGAGCTCTACTCTCTGCCCTTAATCCATAGCTTCCATTTGTCAATTAGAGAGAATGGTTCCCTTCAGAAATCTCCCAGTGGAACCATGATACTACTGCACCTGGAGAAGAAAATAAATGCCAAAGAACTATAATGGATGAGCAGAAGCTGATGGCTGTGGAATAAATGTTCTTTACAAATCATCTGGGGGGAATAAAAAGTGATTGGGGAAATGGTAGGAAGAGAGGGAGGAGGTTGTTTGAAATATGAACATTAAGTAGGTAAGTATTGAATGCTTCAAGCACTGTTTACATTTCTTTTGATAATTTATGTTTATTCATGTTCAATAAAAAAACTTTTAAAATTTTTTGTTCAGGACCATGTACAAAAGTCTTGTATTCACAGAGTCCCAGAAATAGGTATGGGGCACAGCAAAAAATTGTAACTAATGTAAAAAGCGGGGAATGGCAGACTTCCATCTGGGTACAGGCATTTACAAAGGGTTAGATGTTCCCAAATGCCCCAGTGTGGTTAAAGCCCTTTATATTCATGTATTTAAAATCTTCAAGCCTCTAGAGTCTTGGCACCATGGGGACCTTAGAGTTTATCTTATTAGCTCCACTAATTTCACAGAAAAGGAAACTGAAGCCTAGAGAGGTTCTATAACTTGCTCAAGGTCACATTATGATAGTCAGGATGAAAACCAGAAGTGTGTGAGAGCCAACTCAAACTGACTTGTAAAAAAGCCAATTGTGAAATTTTTAGTGTGAATATTTACACCTCAGAAATTAGCAAATGTTACAACTCAGGACTGATATATTTATTGTCTTGATTTTCTAAATTTAAGTGATGAAGTTAAGATGGATGATGGACTTAAGAAAGTGATGGAGAAAATGTTAATAATGAAGATTAAACTTAAAAGTGTGTTGTGGGTACCTTTTTAATTCCCCTTCCCAGTTCTCCTTCCCCGCCTCACCCCTACCTTCAGCCAGTTGTGTGAAGAGCAGGGTTTTGTGTAGTACAGTGGAAAGAGCAATTATTTTGGAATTAGGTTTTTGGTAGTATCTGGGTTGAAGTTACACTTCTCTGTAAAGACCTGGAGCAAGTCATTTAAGCTCTCTGGGTCTCATTTCTCTCATTTGAAGAAGGATTAAAGTAGATGGCATTGAGAACCCTTCCAGTTTTCGAGCCATAATCTCAAACATTTTTTTTTCATAATTGGGCTGGACTTGGGACCAGTGTATTTATCAGGAAAATGAAATCCTGGAGACTTCCTCCACCAAGTTGGTGCAATTCATCAGTCTTAAACAGAGTCACATATATAACATGTGCCAGAGGCAGGATTTTAATTCAGGCTTTTCTCTTTTCCAGGTCAGCTAGTCATACTTGAATAAATAGTAATATGAAATGCTACAAAATAAAACTATTAAAAGTTGATTTTTAGTCAGAAAGTGTCCCCCCCACACACACCTTTAATGGAGTACAAAGAAATTTAGAGCTCTCTCATTCATTCATTTAACAAACATTTAATAAATACCTACTATGTGTTGGGCATTAAGAGAAATATGTAGATAATTATGGGACCTGCTCTTGTGAAATTGAGAGTATAGTAGGGAAGTTGTCATATATATGCCAATGTACAACACCAAACATTAATAGAAATTATTAGAATAAAATAACCATGTGTAATATAAAATATCAAAACTACATGAGAGGGGCAGCTAGATGGCGCAGTGGATAAAGCACTGGCCCTGGATTCAGGAGTACCTGAGTTCAAATCCAGTCTCAGACACTTAACACTTACTAGCTGTGTGACCCTGGGCAAGACACTTAACCCCAATTGCCTCACCAAAAAAACAAACAAACGGGGGCAGCTAGGTGGCGCAGTAGATAGAGCACCGGCCCTGGAGTCAGGAGTACCTGAGTTCAAATCCGGCCTCAGACTCTTAACACTAGCTGTGTGACCCTGGGCAAGTCACTTAACCCCAATTGCCTCACAAAAAAAATCAAAACAAAAAACAAACAAACAAACAAAAAAACTACATGAGAGAGCTGTGAAGTGGTACATGAAATCAAAGGAAAGAAAGAATATTTCTAACCATTTCCTTAAGATGTGTCATACATGGAAATGATTTTTTGAAAAAAGAACAAAGCTGGTTGACAGAAAGGAACCCCAATAGCAAAGTCCTATGAAGTTTGGGTGGAGGAGGGTGCTTCACTTTTTTTTTTGTTTTAATGTCTGTTATTAATACCAGTCAGTACCATACTCTATAGTATGATATAAATATATTATAGTATGATATAAAAACACAAGTCTGCTGAATGTATTTTAAGTGTTGTCCACTAAATCATTCTAAAGAATGTGAAAAATCATCCTCATCATGTCTGTCCCTTAATGTTCGTTCAAAATCTTTCCATAGATATGGATGGCAGCACTATCTCAGAAAAAAATAATAATTAAGAATCAATGGTAAACTCTCTGCAGGTTAAAATGGAAGGTTAACATCACAATTATCCACTATTAGAAATATTGAAGTTTGGTGGAAAATCAATATCTATTAGAAATTACCAGTAGGAGAAGAAGAAAAAGAGGAAAGGAGGACAAGGAAGAAGAGAAAAAGGAAGAGAAGGAGAAAAAGTAGAAAGAAGAGGGAAAAGTCAACTTTATTTTTATGGTTTGTGGTTGAGGGACAGTGAGGACATTGATATAGAAGTCCTATCCAGTGATATGAATCAAAATTCATCTGTACGTGCTCATGTTATGTGAGTCTTAGGAGTCTTAGGACTCTGTTCCCTCCCATAAGTTTGCAACAAGGGGTCCCACTCAATGTGTTAGAGGTCTTCCTCACTTTCTCCTGACATAATGAGGATATGAGTGGAACATACCTGTCATCTCTCCCTCTTGCTATGTGAGCAGCCCATTGAACAATTCCTATCATTTAGTTTTTCAGAATTCTTCATTGGTTATATTGTAGACTTTTCTCATACCCTCCATATGCTTCTTCTTTGTTCTCTGAGAGATATTTTTTATTTTCTTCAGAAACAGTTAGATACTATATTTCATTAACACAGAACAACATTTGATAGAATATTGGCATTGTTTTCAAGGGAAATATGGGGAAAGTTAAAGAGTTCTGCGATTTCCCAAAGGCTTCTTCTCTTGCGTTTCTTCTCTTGTTCAATTTTGCGTTTAACCCATCATCCATTTGCACTGTCTGTTGCAGATATACATGTGATGGACAAGCTTCATAGGTTGTCTATCGAAATGCATGTTGAAATCTGGGCAATAAGACTTATTCATTTACTTGGTCTTTCTTGTACGAATAATTAGGTCAGACTTCTGAGTGATTCTATACATCCCATAGCTCTGAAATATTCTAGGGCTTGATACAATTGGTATCAATCTTATCCATGAAGAGAGACATATGGAGGATCTCATAATCCACAGACAATTCCTATTTGACTGGGACTCTACATGGGATCTCCTCAATCACAGCAGCAAGTATAAGTCAGCATGCATTTCCATATATTATGATGTGCTTCAAAATTCATTGAATGGTGTTATTTCTGTCATTATATTTTATATAAAATCTTGATTTTTATAAGTGGATGGGACACATTTTGCTGTAAGAGAAGCTTAAAGGAATAATTCATTTTAGTGAATCAATTTCTTTTTTAAAATCAATTATCTACAAGCACAATGGTATTTCCTACATCTTTTACTTCCTTTTGAAATGTTGGTCCAATTTTGAAGATGTGTTCCAATGTTACATATTGATTGTAAAAGTCTGATTTTTTTAAGGAATACTTCCATCAAGGATGTTCTTGATTTATGGTAGATGATTTATAAGGAAGTTGTATAGATTGGAAGACTAGAATGTAGGTCAGTAGTTACTAATGTTCTCTTGCTGTTTTTTTATTAATAAAATCTAATATTTTTTCATGTTTTTGGTATCTTTCTTTTTTCTTTTATTTTCCTTATATTTATCACCTCTCTTTTACATTGGTCCAATCAGACTACTTTTTCTATCTTTGTTCTCTTTAGTCTCATTTCTACCTTGTCCATCAGTGCATTTAGAACTGATGTTAGGGGGCAGCTAGGTAGCACAGTGGATAAAGCACTGGCCCTGGAGTCAGGAGTACCTGAGTTCAAATCCGGCCTCAGAGACTTAACACTTACTAGCTCTGTGACCCTGGACAAGTCACTTAACCCCAATTGCCTCACTAAAAAATAAATAAATAAATAAATAAAAATAGAACTGATGTTAGAATTCAATTATGGTGCTTCCATTGACTTTCATAGATTAAACAGTTTGAAAATTTGATTTTTGTAGGTCTCATTCACTTTTCTTCTCTTTGTGGTCTTCCTTCCATTTTCATTCTTGGTTTCATTGGAATGACTTTACTTCTTTGAATATTTTGCCAAGCTTTCTTTCAAACAGTTTTACCCTCCACTGCTTCTCTATGATTTATGAGATGCTACTATATGTAATTGTTTATCTTCTTTCTTTGTAAGATTTTACAAATGAATTTATATTCTGCAAATAAGTCTGTTATTTGTTGTAACTTTTTGAACTATTTTGGTCTATGTGCTGTGGCAAATAGTTTGTACTGATAAAACTTCCAGAAGAAATTAATATGTTATGTTTATGTTGATTCTGTTGTCCATTTCCCATTTTTAAAAATTCAGTTACTTTTTTAAACTGTTCAGGGTTGTTTCAATTGTATTTTCCATATTGAAATAACTCTGATCTAGCTCTAAGTCAATGATCTGAATGTTCAGACTGTTTACTCAATTATAATTCCTTCTCCAATAGCAAGTTTTTTCTTGTCCGTTAAAATATAATCTATTTCATCTTTATGATATTTGTCATTTCCACTATCTACCAAATATTTTCTTGAAAAAAGGATTCAAGTTATAGAGACAGGAAATTTCTATATAATCTATCTTTAATAAAGTAATCTAAGTAATCTTTGACTTCTCTCATTATTTCTTCCTGAACTATGAATTTCCATCTATTTCTCCCCATCTTTAACTTTTACCACTGAGAAGAGTAAACATTAATTTTGTATTTGATTTTACTCTGTAATTGATTTTGTCCTGTAATTGCCTACATCAAGGTTCTTTGTCTCTGAACTTAGTTCAGAAAATCACTTGACCTGTAATGAGTTAAGTTTAGAAATCTGGTTCCCTTGCTAATCACTGTTCTATTCATTCCTCAAAGAAATCTGTTATCCTTGGAGGATGTGGGTGGACACCAGAAGTTTGGCCTAGTATCTTTATACTACCAAGCCATCCTACAATGATTCCTGGTTTTATATCCAAAGAAGTCTGACATACTATCTCTAATTCTTCAGGTGGACTCAAGCAATGTACTTTTCTTAGTCACAGGAGGGAAGTGGTGGTGGGGAGGGGAAAGGTTGTTTCTAGCCCCACATTGAGTCTGAACTTCCAGCCAATCACATTGTCCCCCATGCCTCAGCTATGTAACCAGTCATGCTGTACTCAACTCCATGATGTCACCAACACTATAACCAATTGTATTATTTCCTTACCTTCCCGGTAGATATTTGTGCTTATATCTATGTAGTTATCTATGCTTATAAAAAGGACCCACATCTTGATGTGGGGTTTGGGGCCTAAACATAGGCAGCCATTTATCTGCTTTATCAACAGGTAGCACCCTTGCTAATATGCTATTATCTTGTTCAGAGAAAACATGCCTCAGTCTGTCTTTGTTTAATTTTACTCTTGACATCACCTTTTATTAAAACAAATATTTGTTTAAGCGGCTCCTATGTGCCAGACCTTGCTAAGTCCTTTACACATAATATTTCATTTTATCCTCACAGCAATCCTGTGAGGTAGGTGTTATTATAATCACCATTTTGCAGAAGAGGAAACTGTGGCAGATAAAGGTTAGGTGATTTGCCCAGGGTCACACAGCTAGTAATTTCCTGAGATTGGATGTGAATTTAGGTCTTCTTGACCTCAACTCTAGAGGTTTAACCATTGTTCCAATTAGCTGTTCATTGAAAGGATTCTGGTCAACCTTAAAAACTATCCTTTCATTATATAAAGCATGTGAGATGCTGGGGAAGCATCAGTATTCACAGAGGCTACCAGAAAGAGGACTGGACAACTTGACTTTATTGCTGTCAAGCTGGTACTGAAAAGTGATCAGATAATGCCAAGCAAGCCTGTGAATCAGCAGGCTTTCATACTGTTTTGTGTCCTGATGAGAATTAAGTATCAGCTTCCGAGAAGATTGTAACCATAGTTATAAATTAAATGACCAAATCCTGTCTAAATGTCTCTGTTAAGGCACATTGTGATGATTCTAGGTTTGGCATTGTTTTTAGCATTGTGTAGGAATAAATAACCTGTCCTACAGATGCTTCATTTTATACACTGGGTCTCTTTTTTTTTTTTTTTTTACTTTCCCTTTTGTGGAGACCTGGAGATAATGTGAATCACTGTAAAGGTTATGTCATAAAAGTCTAAGAGTATTTCCAAAGGAGAGAGTAAAAGGCCTTTCTTTGATATAACTGAAGACACTTCCTCTGCCATCAGCCAATGCTGTTTGTGTGGATATCCTGCTAACATGCCTATGCCAGGAGATAATGGTACCACTGCAACCACAGACTTACAGAATTTTCCAAACTTGCAAAGTTGCCTGCTCAAATAAGAAAAATTTAGACAAGGTTGGGGCTTTCAGAGACCCTGGCAAGACCTTGTCTAATTGTTGTTCTCAACACCAGCTGCCATTTGAGTGAGATTGTCTTGACACCGAGGGAAGAAAAAAGAACCCTATCCTTTCCCACCCCTCACTAGAGTCAATCTTGACAGAGTGAGAGCTGTAGCCAAGGGGCCGCAGCTGGAATCTGTCTCCTCTTTCCATAGGTCTCTTGAATCATCAGTTCTTCTAGTCTAGTAGTCAATTAGGGGACTCTCAGTGATGAGTCATAAGTGGCTGAAAACAAGCTCCAAAGAGTTTCCCTGTAGTTATCAAGGATAGTGTCTGAGTGTGCTCCAAGGTGGAAAAAAGCACGGTTACATAGCTCTTAAGTAAAATATGTAAATTTTGGATATTTCCTTAGCCCCAAAGGTGCCTAAACCTAGGAGTAAAATTTTCAGGCACCTAAACAATAGAGTTAATTGTGACACATTGAAGCTTTCTGGGACACCATCAATCAGATTATAAACTGCTTCCTACTTCATCCACATTGAGTTCAACATTTTGACTTCAGCAAGAAATCATATCTGAAAAAAAAGAAATCATATCTGATAACCTAACAGAACATAATGTGTTATATAACAATTAACTCTGCACTCCTGGAATGACATATTCAGAGCAGGGAAAGAAAAGTCTGATAATGAAATCTCTTAATGTGGGCCAGCTTTAGTGATACTCCACCTAGGGAGAAGCAACCATTTGTTATTAATATACAGTGGATCATAGCATCAAAGTCTAGAGACCAATTATGACAACTTCTATTTCTACAAATGTGATTCTCTTCATCATATTATCTCATTAAAGTTTTATATCTTTGGGGGGGGGAAACAGGGGCAATAAGGGTTAAGTGACTTGCCCAAGGTAGCATAGCTAGTGTCAAGTGTCTGAGGTTGGATTTGAACTCAAGTCCTCCTGAATCCAGGGCCGGTGCTTTATCTACTGATCCACCTAGCTGCCCCTCCTTAAGGTTTTTACAACATGTGGGTATACACTTTCCACAGTATTTGACTATACTTATGCATTTACACAGAAGCAATGACTTACATGTCTACCTTCACACAATGTGCAAGTCATAAAGCATAAAGATCAATAGAATCTTTGTCTATCTCTCTCTCTCGGTGTCTCTGTCTCTCTGTCTCTGTCTCTCTCTCTCTCTCTCTCTCACACACACACACACACACACACACACACACACACACACACACACACACACACACCCCACACATACCCCAAACATATAATTTCATTGGTAGAGGGAACTCCCAAGTGACAACTTCCTCTACTAATGCCAGTTGTCCCAGGCTCTGGAACATCCAGTCTTGGACATTTGCAGGGACCGCGGACAAGAAGGTAAAAGACTTCCACAGGGTCATGTGACCAGCCAGTCTGTGTCAGAGGTAGGACTTCAACTCAGGTTTTTCTAAATTTGAGGCCAACTCTCTGTGCATTATGCAGCACTGTCTTATTATTTCTCTATTTGATGAAAAACCCACATGTTGCAATTACTACCAGATATGTCTCTATACATCCTTCCCTAAATTTTCTGGTATATTTAAATTTCCTGATGTATACTGTGGCTGATTTTTAGCTTCAACTATATTTAATCTATATGCTATTTCAACCAAACATTTGACCCATTCCTAAAACTGCAGAGCAAATTTTCTTTCTTTTTTTTTCTTTCTTTTTTTTTATTTTTTTGGTGAGGCAATTGGGGTTAAGTGACTTGCCCATGGTCACAAAGCTAGTAAGTGTCAAGTATCTGAGGTCGGATTTGAACTCAGATCCTCCTGAATCCAGGGTAGGTGCTCTATCCACTGTGCCACCCAGCTGCCCCTACAAATTTTCTTCATCCCAGGGAATTTAAGCAGTTAGAGTTCTGATGAAGAAAGCTATTTATTCTTTTAATAATTCTTCCTAAATCTAGTTATTTGTGGGAAATAGTTTAACAGAGTACATGTCTACCACTAGATTAAGGCTCAGTTAATTATCTGGATTCATTCTGAATTCTTTTACAAAGCAATCTAGGATGTCAGCTTTATATCCTACTACCAAGAACTGGGTATTTAGAACCTGGACTTGGTTCTAAATAAGCCAGATTTCCATGTTTTCTTTAGCTAAAGATTTTGCTATGATGTTTTTTATGATTATAGGGAGATATAAAAGAACATTATATGTACAGTGTTGTATAAGGTATGTGGAAGTGTGATTATAAGGATGAAAGAACAAAAGAAGGACTTTCAGTTAGTCTGAATTAAACTCTAGTAAAGCAGTTTAAGAACAAAGGTTTATTTATTCCTCATGGATTGATTAAACATGCAATTGCTAATCATATTTGAGAGAGGATAGTTATAGATCTGTTATATACACAGCAAGAAAAAAAAACCCACTAAGTCTGAGGAAATGTAATAAAAATGAGATTAGTTGTAAATCCCTAATCAGAGGATCTTAATGTCCACAAAAGGGCATTAGGAACAAGCTAACTGGCAATATGAAAAAGACCTAGGGCAGCAATAAGATTTTGAAATCAATGCAGTAAACAATAGCCTGTCATGTCATTGGTTAGATAAGAATGACCTTCTTCTATTGAATTTTCTGTTCGAGCCTCCAAAAGGCCATTCTTTTGCCTTAATGCTATGCTCTGTCGTTCTGATAAACACAGAACTTGTGGCCATAAGTGTAAAGGAAAGCAGATATTTGAAGTACTTATCCAGACATTTCAATCCTATAATATATTTACGTGTGGTTGTATTGTGTTCGCCCAGTAACTCCTTGAGGGATCAAGCTGTTTTGGGTCTTGCCTTTGTATTCCTATTGCCTAATGCAGTGATCTGCACAGTTTTTTGTTTGTTTGTTTGCTTGTTTTTTTGGGGGTGGTGGTGGCACCAGTGGGGTAGGAGGTGTCAAGACCTTATAATTTCATGGGTGTAGAGGCCTCTATGTGGAAATTTCTCCCTCTGATGTGACTCTGCAACTGCTCTACCGCTGTTTGTCTTAAAAACAGTTACCTCAATTACGAAGAGATTAAATGACTCAACTATAGTCCCATAGCTAGTATGTGTTGAAGCTAGAATTTGAATTCAAGTCTCCTATGTTTTTGTTTGTTTGCGGGACAATGAGGGTTAAGTGACTTGCCTAGGGTCACACAGCTTGTAAGTGTCAAATGTCTGAGAATGGATTTGAACTCAGGTCCTCCTGAATCCAGGGCCGGTGCTTTATCAACTGTGCCACCTAGCTGCCCCTCCTATGTTTTCTTTTTCTTTCTTTCTTTTTTAAAAATACATTTTAACACAGGTGTAACATTGAATGATTCCTTCACTTCAGCTCCTTCACAGCCAAACCAGGAGGCAAGGACCGTTTAAGTTTCTCTGCCTTCTCTTTGTCTGTGATGACCAAGGTGTATAGGTACCTGCTGCAGCGAACCTTAAACTTCACATTGTCCTTGTTTTTCTTGATCTTGACAGATCTGGCATCCTTTCGCCCGGCTATGAGCAAGAAGTCTTTTATTTCCTCGATTTTTCGGGGCATGGTGGCGGCAGTGGCGGGAAGAGGAGGCAGCTCAGGGCCCAAAAGACTGAGCAACTGCCAAAGGGCAGAGGAAGATGGAAAAGCTATGTTTTCTAATATATCTAGGTTATGTACTGGATAAAACACTGGACCTGAAGTCAGGAATACCTGTGTTCAAATGTGGCCTCAGATACTTACTAGCAAGTAGTAGCACTAGCAAGTAAGTCACTTAATCTCTATTTGTCTCAGTTTCCTCATCTGTAAATTATGATAATATTTTACAATGATAATGTATCTATGATAATGATATGGCAATGATAATAGCACCTATCTGTCAGGGTTGCCATAAGAATCAAAGAAGATAATAATTGTAAAATGCTTAACATGGTACCTGTCACATAGTAAGTACTATATATGTGTGTGTGTATATATGTGTATACATATATATATAGTATTGTATATATATATATATATATATATATGTTAGTTCTTACTATTATTAGATGCAGTGCTGGCCCTCTATCTATTATACTATATGACATGTTCCTTTGCAATAGTAAGAACTTAATGTAAGTAGCATCAAATCACTCTTAAATTGACTTACCAGCTCTGTGTGCCTTCAATACTCTAGCCTTATCTGATTTTTTCTTTTTTATGTCATAAGGGATAGCTATCTGAAAAGAGAGGGATATAGATCAATAAAATATTTTTTTAAAATAATTTACATTTATATAGTGCCTCCTCACAATAACCCTGTGAGAAAAGTAGTATATTTGTTCTTTCCATTTTACAGATGAGATAACTGAGGGTGAAAGGCTGCATCTGGTCACATGGTTAAATGAAAGGCAGGGACTAAAACCGAGGTTCTTTCAACTACATCAGGCTGCTTCTCTGAGAGTTATGTTGATCTTAGTATACCCAGAGGGAGCCTTTTATGTACTGAACAAAAGTTAACAAGTCCAACTTAAAAGATAGAAATGGGGTACAGTGAACTCATTTGCATATGAATAAAATTAGTGCCAATTCACTTCCTTATTATTGTCCTTCCTGTTCTACCTGGCAAGTATGTATTAATTAGAAATAATAATTAGCCAAATTAGAACAAGAAGATAGTGTGAGAGATAGAAAGGCGTTTCAGGAAATAAGGATTTTTTTTTAATGACAAAGTTAAATATTATGCAGATGGTACATTTAATGTCACTCATATCACCTCATTTGCAGGAATATAAAGTGTTTGCTTTAAGGAGATGTTTGCATTCAGAATAGGTAACAAAAGTTTGCTTTTGAATATTCCTTCTGTTACCTTGATTCAAGATTATTTGTCTATGTGGAATAGTCTTTCCATTCCTCTGAATCTCCAAGATTGTCATGTGTTCATGAAGACAGAACAAGAATTCTACACAATTTCTGTTTTCAATGTGTGTCTCAGTGATTAGGCACCATGATGAAAGATGCCAGAAAAATGCATATATTGAATAACTAAGAAAAGGGGAATTCCACTAAAGCATTAGAAGCTAAAGGCCCTGGGTTCAGCTCTCATCTCTTATGCTTACTCTCTGTGCTACATTAGGCAAGTTGCTTATTCCCCCGCCCCAGCATCTCAGTTTCCTCATCTGTAAAATGAGGGGGTGGGATTAGATGTCTTCTAAGGGCCCGTCCAGCTCTAGATCTATGATGGGCCTATGAAATAATCTTTTAAATAACTGATATACTTCATGAAAGGACTTCACCAATTAACAAAACAAAAAACAAAAACCTGGAAAAAACACACTAAATAGCTCATTTCTCTTTATTCCACCCTTGTACCCCATTCATCTAAAAGAAGAAGCAATTGTATTCTGATTATATCTATGTAATCTTTGTGGCAAAGACTCTCATTACATGAAGGGCTTGGCTATAATTTGGAAGACAGACCACTCCTATGGACCATAGCTACTAGTCAGAAAATCTAGGAAATCATTCTCTGACACCAAAACCCTTTGCAAACATTGAGTTCACAATAATTAAAGAACATATGGATTTTTAAAATTATGTGTTTGCCATGGACATGGACATATATTTTAGTCCTATTTTTATCAATATCTTATTTTTATATCATTTTCATTTTCAAATATATCCCTTTTCATACCTCCCACAATTAGTTGTTCCTTGTAACAAAAGCAAGAAAAAAGAAAGAAAAAGAAAAAGCAGTTTAGGAACAACCAACACTATATGTGTGTGTAGACACATATATGTGTATATATGTATGTGTGTATGTATGTATATATAAAACTTTATCTGATAGAATATGCAGCATTCCACACTTAGGCTTTCCCCCCCAGTTTCCCAGCAAAGAGGGAGAGTAATATACATTTTCTCAGTTCTTTTCCAGCACCAGGCTTGGTCATAATTATCCAACATTAAGTTTTATTTTTTGTTTTTCTTTCACCTTTACATTATTGTATTGATTGTCCATGTAGCTTTTTCTGCTTACTTCACCACTACCACAGGCAGTCCCATTGAGGGACCAACAAGTAAGAGTAAGATGGTTTTAAGGAATATGTTACAATAACAACAGGGAGAAAGTTAAAATATCATTTTTTGACCTCGTGAGAGTCACGCCTCAAGTGGGGGCATTAATTATGTGCAATATACCAATTGGTTATCTGAATAAATACCCTAATGTATAGCTCTCACTAGTACCAATTCACTTCCTTATTATTGTCCTTCCTGTTCTACCTGGCAAGTATGTATTAATTAGAAATAATAAACATGGAACATTTTTCTGTTTTATCAGTTTATCTCCCTCCTCAGCTCAGGCTGAGGGAAATCTCTTCCTTTAAGTTAAAATCCTCTATGATAATAACAAAAATAGTTTGAATTTATAGTGTTCAATCATTTCCAGTTGTGTCTGACTCTTTGTGAACCTATCTGGGGTTTTCTTGGCAAAGATGCTGGAGTGGTTTGTCATTTCCTTCTCCAGTTCATTTTACAGATAAGGAAACTGAGGCAAGCCATCTTAAGTGACTTGCACAGGTCACACAGCTAGTGTCTGAGGTCAGATTTGAACTCAGAAAGATGTCTTCCTGACTCCAGGCCAGACGCTCTGCCCACTGTGTCACTTAGCTGCCCCTTACACTTTACTAGAAGGAGATAGCACATAAAGGGAAGTAGTGCCCACATAAAAGTGCTTGCATCTGGGAAGTCACAGGGATGGTGAGTAGAGTCATAGGGACGTTAATTAACACACCCTTTCCAGAAGTGATGGCAGTATTAATTTGGTTAGAGTTGCCAGAGACAGGGGTAGATAGTGAAGAGGGGGAAATGAGTGGATTAAGTCCCCTAGGGCATGGCCTCTGAAGGGATGGTGATCTGGAGGGTTCACTGACATTGCAGATAGAAGGAAGATGACCAAGATAGATAGTCATATAGGATGAGAAGCATGGTCAGGGATGAGCTACATACAGTGAACTAGGTCGTCTCTAAGATTTCTTCCAGCTGTCAATCTTATGGTACAGACTCAGAGTGTATCTTTCATAGCTTTCTCTAGTCCTGCTAGCATTACCAAGGTGGTCTGAAGGGCTCTACAAGTCAAATTGAGATTTGTGTGACATTTTAAATAACCATTAACATCAGCACCTTGGCTATATAATTCCAGTGTACTGCTGAGGCCTCCATTTCTGTTAAAGGCAACACTATCCTTTCAGTCATCCCTATTTTTAATATCAGAGTCATCCTCAGCTCTTAACTTTCTTCACATACTCCACCCCCCAAGATCCAAGGCTTGTCAATTTCAATTACCAACTCCTGTCAAATTTACCTCTACATTTTTTATATCCCTGTCATTACTCCCATTTACACAGCCATCCCCCTAGTTAGGAATTTCATCACCTTTCTTCTGAACTATAATCTCTCCCTTCTGCAATCCATTTTCTACAAGGATGTCAAATGGATTTACCTAAAGTGTAGGTCTGACCATGTCACTCCCCCACTCAATAAGTATCAATGTGTTCCTTATTACCCCTAGATAAAATAGAAACTTTTATATCCTTCACAATCTAGATCCAACCCATCTTTCCAAATTAATTACATATTACTTTTTCTCACTAGTCATTAATCAAATTGGCCTAGTTGCAGTTCCTAATATACATCATTCCATCACCTACATTTTTTTCATGTGCTCCCTGGAATTTTTTCCCCTCCTTATTTCTGGCCCACTGAATTCTTAGTTTCCTTCAAAGCCTAACTGAGAAACTACCTCTTTTTTTGGGGGGGGCAATGGGGGTTAAGTGACTTGCCCAAGGTCACACAGTCAGTAAGTGTCAAGTGTCTGAGGCCGGATTTGAACTCAGGAACTCCTGAATCCAGGGCTGGTGCTTTATCCACTGCACCACCTAGCCTCCCCTAGAAACTACCTCTTACAGGAAGCCTTTCTTCTTTCCTGAAATTGTTAGTGCTTTCCCTCCAGTAAAATTTCTGCATATTCAGTATATATTTCATATACTTATCTATTTTACCCCTATTATTATGTATGTTCCTTAAAAGCAGAGCACATTCCCTTTTTTTGTCCCCTCTGCACTCAATAAAGGCATATTGAAATGAACTTAATAATAAATAGTTCGTGATTATATACCTTTTTAATGTTTACAGAATGCTTTACATTGACTTGATATTAACAAAACCCTAGGAGGTAGGAAATGAAAGTGTTATTATCCACATTTTACAGATGAGAAAACTGAAGCTCGAAAAAATTAAATGACCTGCCCAGCCAAGTTAGGACTTGAAGCAAACTGCCTTGAGTCCAAATCCAGTGGTTTGTTTTTGTTTTTCCTGTGCTGCCCTTTAATGTTATCTAAGACCAAATTTTCAGTATGGAAGGGTTCAGTACAACATAAGCTCTGAGTCTGACCTGCCATCAAAGGTTTTCTTTCACCAAATAATTACTTTGGTGCAAAATTGAAATGTTTGCCAAAATCTTCAATACCATAGATACTCTTTGCCAGACAGTCTAATAAGTGAAGACTTTTTCAGAGGTGTGCTGACAAATGTTGAATGATCAGTTTTATGAAAAAGAAATACATTTTAAAGTCTTACATTATTAACTTTTTTTCTCCCTCACTTACAAATCTAGACAATCAATGAAAAAAATCAAGTCCTGAGTTCTAGCTTTTACTGATTTCCAAGTGCAAATGCTCACACTGAATATTTAACAATCTGCTCTCAAAAACTGGCTAAAGCAATCTCCCTGCCTCCTTACAGAATCACTTCTGCCATCTTCTTCACACATTGAATGCTCCCATCTACTGGATTATTCCCATTACCCTTATCTCATCTCTTAACTTCTTCCCCCTAGATGTCAAGTTCATTGTAGTTTTGGGGTTTTTTTTAAAGATTATTTAGGGGCAGCTAGGTGTCACAGTGGATAAAGCATCAGCCATGCATTCAGGAGGACCTGAGTTCAAATTCGGCCTCAGACACTTGACACTTAAAAGTTTCGTGACCCTGGCAAGTCAGAAGTCACTTAACCCTTATTGCCCTGCAAAAAAAAAAAAAAGATTATTTATTTGTTTGTTTGCTTTTAACATTTAAAAATATTTGAGATCTGAATTCTCTTCTTCCCACCCACTCATTCTCTGCCCATTGAAAAGACAAGCAATGTAATACCAATTAGACATGTGAAATCATTCAAAAACATATTCCCATATTAGCCACATTGCAAAAAAAGCAAGAAAAATAAAGTGATCACTTTACTGTAGACTTCATCAGTTCTCTCTCTAGAAGAGTATAAAATTTTTCATCATAAGTCCTTCAGAATTCTCTTGGATAATTGCATTGATCAGATTACAATAGCTAAATCTTTCTAAGTTGATCATTATTATAATATTTCTCTTATTGTGCACAATGTTCTCCTGGTTCTGCTCATTTCACTTTGCATCAGTTCATATGCCTTCCCAGGTTTTTTCTGAGATCATCCTGCTCATAATTTCTTATTGCACAATAATATTCCATCACAATCATATGCTTGTTCAGTCATTCCACAAATGATGGGCATTCCTTTAATTTCCAATTCTTTGTCACCACAAAAAGAGCTGCCATTATTTTTTGTACATATAGGTCCTTTATGTTTTTCCTTGATCTCTTTGGAATACAGACCTACTACTGGTATTGCTGGGTCAAAGGATATGCACAATTTTATAGCTCCTTTGGGAAAGTTCAAAATTGTTCTCCAGAATGGTTGAATGAGTTCACAAATCCACCAACAGTCCATTAGTATACCTATTTTCCTCATTCTCTGTCATTTTGCTTTTCTGACATGTTTACCAATCTGATAGGTGCAAAGTGTACCTCAAAGTTGCTTTAATTTCTCTAAACCATAGTGATTTAGAGCATTTTATATGACTATAGAAAACTTTAATTTCTTCTTCTAAAAACTGCCTATTAGTATCCTTTGACAATGTATCAATTGGGGAACAACTTATGTTTATAATAAATTTGACTCATTTCCTTATATATTTGAGTAATAATGCCTTTATCTGAGAAAATTTCTGAGAAAATTCCCCCCAGTTTTCTTCTAATTTTGAGTATGTTGGTTTTGTTTGTGTAAAAAGTTTTCAATATAATGTAATCACAATTGTTCATTTTACTTCCTGCGATCTCCTCTATCTCATATTTGATCATAAACTCTTTGATTATCCACAGATCTGACAGGTAATATTTTCCATACTCCTCTAATTGTTTTTATTACCCTTTATTTCTAAATCATGTATCCATTTTGTTGTATATAGTGGTATATTATTGTGATCGAATACTATTTGCTATAAAAAATTATGAGCTTCATGATCTTAGAAAAACATGGATAGACCACAACTTCTTTGGCCATTCCCTAACTGATGATTGTCTCTGCAATTTCCAGTTCTTTGCCACTATAGAGAGCTGCTATAAACATTTTAGAAAATATAGGTTCTTTACTGCTTTTCTGAATTATCTTTGGAAATACACCTAGTAGTGGTATTAATAGTCAAAGGATACAGGCAGTTTAATAACTCTTTGGGCATAATTCCAGATTGCTCTCCAAAATGGTTGGAACAATTCACAATTCCATCAACAATTAATTAGTGTCCTAATTTTTTCACATTTCCTCTGACATTTGTCACTTGCAATCATTTTAGTTAATCTGATAAGTGTAAAATGACATCTCAAGGTTGTTTTAATGTACAATTTCTTTAACAAATAATGATTTGGAGAATATTGTATGTGACTATAAATTATTTTGATTTCTTCATTGGAAAACATCTGGTTCATATCCTTTCACCTTTTGCCAAATGGTGAATGACTCATATTCTTATAGATTTTACATAGTCTCATATTTGAAATATGAGACATTTATCTAAGAAACTATCTATAATTCTGCCCCCAATTTTCTGATTTCCTTCTGATCTTGACTACGTTTATTTGTACAAACTTTTAAATTTAATGTAATTGAAATTATTGATTTCACATCTCACATTGGTTTCTATCTCTTGTTTATTCATATATTGTTTGCCTATCCATAAGTTTGATTGGTAATATTTCCCATGTTCTTCAAATTTTCTTGTAATGTCTTTCTTTATATCTAGGTCATGTAGCCATTTTGACCTTATCTTGGTAAATGGTATAAGAAATTATTGGTCTATGCCCAATTTCTGCTAAACAGCTTTCCAGTTTTCCCAACTTTTTTTTAAACCAAATAATGAATTCTTATCCCCCAATATTGTCTTTACACTTGTTAAACACAAGGTCACTATAGCTATTTGTTGCTTTAAATTTTATAGATACTCTGTTCCATTGATCTACCTTTCTGTTTCTTAGCTGGTACCAGATAGTTTTGATAATTACTGCCTTATAATATAGTTTAAGATCTGATACTGATAAACCACCTTCCTTTACATTTTTTTTTAAGTGAGGCAATTGGGGTTAAGTGACTTGCCCAGGGTCACACAGCTAGTAAATGTTAAGTGTCTGAGGCCGGATTTGAACTCAGGTACTCCTGACTCCAGGGCTGGTGCTCTATCCATTGCGCCACCTAGCTGCCCCCTTTTTTTTTTCTTCCTTTACATTTTTCATTAGTTCCTTTGATGTTCTTGACCTTTTGTTCTTCCAAATGAATTTTGTTATTATTTTTTCTAACTCAGTAAAATATTTTTGGTAATGTAATTGGGATGGCATTGAATATATAAATTAGTTGTAACTATTATTAATAAGAAATGGAAATTAAGTTCATTGTCATTTTAATTATATTGGCCCTGACTACACATGAAGAATTAATATTTCTCCAATTATATAAATCTAGATTTATTTGCAGATAAAATGTTTTTTTTTATAATTTTTTCATTTAGTTCCTGGGTTTGTTTTGGCATGTGTACTCCCAGTTATTTTATATAGTCTAAAGTTATTTTAAATCTCCTATAATCCTTTCTTGGAGATTTGTGTTTGTGATATATAGGAATGCTGATGACTTATGCAGATTTACTATATATACTACTTTGCTAAAATTATCAATTATTTCAATTAACTTTTCAGTTGAGTTTTGGAATTTTCCAAGTATTTCATTATATTGTCTGCAAAAAGAGATAGGTCTATTATCTCATTCCTTATTCTGATTCATTCTATTTCTTTTTTTTTTTTCTATTACTGCTATTGGTAGGACTTCCAATACAATATTGAATGATATTGGTGACTAAGCATCCTTGTTTCCCTCTTGGTCTTATTGGGAAGACTTCTTGCTTATCCCCATTAAAAAAATGCTTTCTCATGGTTTCAGGTAACTGCTCTTTATCAATTTAAGGAAAAATCCATTTATACCTATACTTTCTTTTTTTAGGCTATACATGTACAATCATGTTAAACATTTTCACATTAGTCACATTGTAAAAGAAAACTCAGAACAAAGGGGAAAATGAGAAGAAGCAAAAAACAACAACAAAAGTGAAAATAGTATGCTTCAATCTGCATTCAGACTCCATAGTTCTTTCCCTGGATGTGGATAGCATTTTCCATTATCAGTCTTTTGGAAGTGTCTTTGATCACATATACCTATACTTTGGGGGGGGGGGGCGGCAATGAGGGTTAAGTGACTTGACCAGGGTCACACAGCTAGTGTCAAGTGTCTAAGACTGAATTTGAACTCAGGTCTTCCTGAATCCAGGGCCAGTGCTTTGGCCAATGCGCCACCTAGCGGCCTCATACCTATACTTTCAAGTGTGCGGTTTTTGTTGTTGTTTTTTTAAATAGAAATGAGTGTTGTACTTTGTTAAAAGCTTTTTCTGCATCTATTGATACAATAATGTCATTCTTGTTATTTTTGTTATTGATATAATTGATTATGTTCATAGTTTCCCTTATGTCAAATTATACCTGTATTTGTCACAATGTATGATGTTTTTAATATATTATAATATTTTAGCTAAATTTTATTTGGGATTTTTGCATATTCATTAATGAAATTGGTCTATAATTTTCTTTTTCTGTTTTTACTCTTTCTGGTTGCAGTATCAGTGTCATGTTTGTTTCATAAGAAGAATTTGCTAGGCCCCCCTCTTTGCCTATTATTCCAAATAATGTATTTGGAATTAGTTGGTATTTAAATGTTCATTAGAATTCACTTACAAATACATCTGGCCCTGCTGATTTTTTCTTAGGAAGCTCTTTCCTGGCTTTTTCTAAAATAGTTCTATTTAGACATTTTATTTCCTCTTCTGCTAATGTAGGCTGTTTATTTTTTGTAAATATTTGTAAATATTCTTCCATTTCACTTAAATTGTTGAGTTTATTGGCATATAATTGGGCAAAACAATTCCTTATAATTGCTTTGATTTCACCCTTTTCACTTTTAATACTGGTGATTTGTTTTTTCTCCCTTTTAAAAATCATATTAAACAAAGATTTATCATTTTTTTCATAAAACTAACTCCTGTTTTTACTTATTAATTCAATGGGTTTTTTATACTCAAATTAACTAATTTAACTTTAAAATTTTAGAATTTCCAATTTGGTGCTTAATTGGGGATTTCTATTTTATTCTTTTTTCTAGTTTTTGAAATTGCATACCCAGTTCATTGATCTACTCTTTTTCTATTTTGTTGATAGGAGCATTTAGAGATATAAAGTTTCCTCTGATTACTGGTGTTTTCTGCATACCATAGATTTTGATATGTCTCCTTAACCTACTCATTTTTAAGATTAGGTTACTAGTACCCAATTAATTTTTTCTGATTTTACTATAAAAATTTTATGCCCTAATATATGGTCAATCTGTATAAAGGTACCATGAACCTTTGAGGAAAAGGTGTATTCCTTTCTATCCCCATTCAATTCTCTTCAGATATTTATCATATCTAACTAATCTAAAATTCTATTCACTTCCTTGACTTATTTATTTTTTAGTCATATTTATCTAGTTCTGAGAGTGGAAGAATAAAATCCTTCACTAGAATAGTACTACTATCTATTTCCACCTGTAATTTAGTTAGCTTTTCTTTTAAAAATTTGGATGCTATAGTATTTGGTGCATATAGGTTTGGTACTTATATTGCTTCATTATCCATGGTACCTTTTATCAAAATGGAGTTATGTTATGTAACTCTTTTAATTAAGGCTATTTTAGCTTTAATTTTGTCTTTTTGTCCTTAATTCCTTTCTTATGTACTTTATGGCTAGATTTATCTAATTCTATGAGGGGCAAGTTGAAGTCCTTCACTAATACAGTTTTATAGTTTGTTTCCTCCTGCAATTAATTTAACTTTGTCTTAAGAGAATTTGGATGATCTGCCATTTGGTGCATAGATGTTTAGCATTAATATTGCTTCATTATCTCTGGTACTTTTTAGCAAAATGTAATTTTCCTGATTATCTTTTAACTAGATCTATTTTTGCATTTACTTTGATGTCATCATTGCTACCCTTACCTTTTTTTTTAACCCAGCTGAAGCATGATAGATTCTGCTCCAGTCCCTTAGTTTAACTCTGCATGTCTTTCTGTTTCAAGTGTGTTTCTTTTAAACAAGGTATTGAAGGATTCTCCTCCTTATCCATTCTGCATTGTGTTTTAGAGGTGAATTTGATGGAGGAAGCTAAAAGGGTTAACAGATAACCTATCAATACGTGCTATCAATATTACCTAAAAGGGTTAACAGAGAAACTGGGGTTTGTGTTCTTACTGTAACTAAGAGAGTTTGTCCCTATCAACCTTCACCATCAACAGACAGTAACCAGGGACCATTAACCATTAATAGTCATTAATATTCCTAGATGACAGGACACCTAGAAACCAGATCTTAAATAAAGAGATACCATCAACACAGAGATCCTCTGAGCTTGACAAGTTTAACCATGTCCTTGGGAACAGGTGCAGAAAAATCCAAATTTGTCCTTAAGTTCACCTTATGACATGTAAACCCCAAAAACACACCTCCAAGGAAAAAGGTACCCACCTTGGGGGTTGTCTTAAGCCTCCAGGAACTCCAAATTAGGATAGGCCCTCTCCTGTACCTCCCTAAGGTGGAGATTAGGATAAAGAGGAGATAATTTTTTCTTGCTATAAATATAACCATTTTCTTCTCCCAATTTGAGACACCTTCCTGGTGGTCTCCCTGTGGACACTCACAGTATTGCCATAAAACTTGAGAAACTGAGTTACTGAGTCTTGTAATTCTTTGGGATGCCTCATGATTAATCTGATCAATTAATCCCACCACCCACAACAAATTCACCCCATTCATATTCATAGCTATGATGATTAACTATGCATTTCCCTCTATCCTGGTTTTTTCCCCTGTTTATCCTTCTCTATTTTTTACTTTATCTCTCCTCAGAAATCTATTTCCCCTCTGACCACTGCCTCCTTTAATCTACCCTCCTTTTTATCACCCCCTCTTCTCTTAGCCTTCTCTTTTCCTACTTCCCTATTGGGTAAGATAGATTGCTATACCCAAATAATTGTGTATAAATATTCTTCCTTCTTTGAACAATTCTGATGAGAGTGAAGTTCAGGCATTACCCTGTCCTCTCCCTCCCATTTTCCTCTTCATTGTAAAAGCTCTTCCTTGCCTGCCCCTTTTAAGTGGCATAATTTTCTCCATTCTTCCTCTCCCTTCAGCCTTCTTAAAGTCCATGCCTTTTTCTCATCCCTTCATTTTTTACATCCTCCCAACATAATTGACTCATATCCATGTCCTCTGTCTATGTAGACTCTCTCTACCTATGGTAATAATTCTTAAATTCTAATACATTACATGTATTATCTTCCTCTACAAGAATGTACACAGTTTAATCTCATTAAATCTCTTATCTCTAAATCCCTAATCTCCTTCATGTTTACCTTTTATGCTTTTCAAGTCTTGTGTTTAAAAGTCAAATTTTCTATTCAGCTCTGATCCCTTCATCAGGAATGGTTGAAGGTCCTCTATTTCATTATACATTTATTTTTCTCATGGGGGATTATGCTCTGTTTTGCTGGGTAGGTTTATTCTTGGTTGTAATCCTAGTTCCTTTTGCCTTCCAGAATACCACATTCCAAGCTCTTAGATCCTTTAATGTGAAAGCTGACAAATCTTGTGTGAGCTTGACTATGGTTCCATGGTATCTCAATGGTTTCTTTTTGGGTTCTTGACATATTTTCTTCTTCACCTGGGAGCTCCAGAATTTTAATATAATAATTCTGGAAGTTTTCATTTGTGGCTCTCTTTCAGGAGATGATGATTGGTTTCTTTCAATTTCTATTTTAGGGGCAGAGCCAAGATGGCTGAGGAAAGGCTGTGACTCTCCCAGCTCCCGACAAACTGTCCATATACCTCCAAAAATAATGCCATAAAACAACTCTTGGAACAGCATAACCTACATAAGAACAGGGTAAGACTCTTTTCCTTGCAAAGACAGCTTAATTAGGTGATTTATATCATCTGCTGTTTGGGCTGAGAGAAGAGTGCAGCACACAGAACAGCAGTAGTCTCAAGCAGGCAGTGCCTCCAGAGCCTTGGAATCTTCAGCTTTTTCTTCTGAAGCTCGGCTTGCAGACCAGTGATGGGGGCCTAGCAGTTGGAGGAAATAGCTGCAATCTCTGCTGGAACTGGGGCAGGGCACCCACATTCTGAACCAGCAAGTAAACTCAAGGGACAGCCACCCAATGGGGAAGGGGAACAGGCATGCCAAGCTTCTGACCATAGAGAATCAGATTTCAATCAGACTTCTGTTTCCAGGTCAAGGAGAAAGTGGTCTGTGGTTACTCACAAGCCAGACAGGCTGAGAACAAGCCTAATCACCCCCATGGGACAATCTGTAGTTCTGAACAGTGTGTCCTGAAAGCAGCACTACACTTTAAGAAGGAGTTAAAAGCCAAGAAATAGGCAGTCATGATGAGTAAGAAGAGAAAACAGTAGACCATGAAAAACATCTTTGAAGGCAAGGTAGACCATAATATACCCTCAGAAGAAGATAATAACAAAGTTAAGGCTCTTGCATCCAAAGCTTCCAAAAAAATATGAATTAGTCTAAGGCCATGGAAACACTCAAAAAGGACTTTGAAGAGAAAGGAAGAGAGATAGAGGGAAGATTTAGAGAGGTAGAGGAAAAAATGGAAAGGAAAATGAGAGTGATGCAAGAAAGTCATGAGAAAAAAGTCAATATCTTAAAAAGCCAAATTCAAAAGGAGATACAAAAGCTCTCTGAAGAAAATAATTGCCTGAGAATTAGGATTGAACAAATGGAAGCTGGTGACTTTATGAGAAACCAAGACACAATAAAGCAAATCCAAATGAATAAAAAATAGATGGCAATATGAAATATCTCCTTGGAAAAATAGCTGACCTGTAAAATAGATCCAGGAGAGAGAATTTGAAAATCGCTGGACTACCTGAAAACCATGATCAAGGAAAGAGCTTAGACATCATCTTCCAAGAAATTGTCAGGGATAATTGCCCTGATATCTAGAAGCAGAAGGTAAAATAGAAATTGAAGGAATCTACTGATCACCTCCTGAAAACTATCTCTACATGTAACTAGAAAATAATAAAATACTTTTATAAAATACAATCAATTTCTATTTTATCTTTTGGTTTTAGGTTACTAGAGTAATTTTCCTTTATAACTTCTTACAATATGACATCTAGGTTGTTTTTGTTTTGTTTTGGTTCGGTTTTTTGTCATGGCTTTTGGGTAGTTCAATTATTCTTAAATTTTCTCTTCTTGTGCTATTTTCCAGGTCAGCTGTTTTTCCCAATGAGATAGGTCATGTTTTCTTCATTTTTTCCATTATTTTGATTTGTTGTTTCTTGATGTCTCATGACATCATTAACTTCTGCTTACCTAATTATAATTTTTAAGGAATTATTTTCTTTAATGAGTTTTGTACTTATTTTTTCCATTTAGTAAATTCTGATTTTTAAGTAATTCTTTTCTTCAGTGTATTCTGTGCCTCTTTTATCATTAGGCTAATTGGGCTTTGTAAGGAGCTATTTTCCACAGTATTTTTTGTGCCTCTTTTACCAAGCTGTTAATTCTATTTTCAAAACTTTCTTCCATCACTCTCATTTCTTTTCCCAATTTTTCCTTTACCAGTCTTATGTCTCTCTGTTTTGTTTTTTTAATCTCTTCCAGGAATTCTTGCTGGGCTTGTGTCCAGTATTCATTTTTCCCCCTTACAGTCTTTGCATGTTGCTGTTTTCACATTGCTGTTTTCTTTTGATTCTGTGTCTTGATCTTCCCTGTAACCCTAGTAGCTTTTTATGGAGATGTCCTTTTGTTTTTATCATTGTTGTTTGCTCATTCTTCCAGCCTATTTCCTGATTTTTAACTTTATGTTAAAGTTAGGCTCTGTTCCTTGGGTGGCACTGTTGGGATGCACTGTCCCAAGCTTTAGTCTTTTGTGCATTGCTCTTTTCAGAGCTAGTTCTGAAAGTCTATACATTTTTCAGTGCTGGTAACTGCTCTTCTTCCCTGTGCTTTGGTCTTTAATCAGGAAAGGCCCCTGCTTTCTTGCAGCTGAAAGTGGTTATACTTTTCTCAGCCCTGGGACTATGACTAGCCCCTCTGCTCCATTGTTAGTGACCACAAGTGCTCCTCTTGGCCTTAGAACTCTAATCAGGGCCCTCTCTCACCTCAGGCCACAACCAGTAATGCTCCTCTTGACCCTGGAACTGTGACCCAGATCTGTATATGGGCAATGCCCCTGCACTAGTGCCAGCTTAGGGTGCCCTATAATATTTCTGATCACTTACTTGACACCCTTACTCTCTTTGGGCTAAGAGCTCCCAAAGCTGCTGCTGTCACTGTCAGAGTCCCCTCCAAAGCCTACAGTTGGTTTTGCAATGGCCACCAGCCCATCCTCCACCTCACTGTCCATGACCTCTCCTCCCAAACTTCTTAGTTGTCTTGGGCTAGAAAAATATTTCACTCTGACATTTTTGTTGGCTCTGCTGCTCTGGAATTCAACTTGACACAATATTTTAAAGTTATTTGCAGAAGAGTGCTGGGACAGCTTGGCTAGGTTGTTTCCTTTACTTTACCATCTTGACTTCACCTCCTCATCATAGCTTTTAAAAATAAATTTTAACAGTATAAAAAAGAGATAGTTAATTGTTGAACTAATTAAATAAATAGTACAGCTTAATTATATTAAAAATAAGCAAATACCATAAAATCACAGTTCAAGATAATTTGTCCAAAAATAATTATTGGGAGCAACTAACAATTTGTAACTAGTGCTTTACAACTTTTCAGAGGTTAACAGTCAAAACAAGGTTACATTTTCTTAAAATGAGAATGTGAATCATAGCACATATCATGCAATTCATTAGCAAAGTAACTCTGGGTTCACATGTAATGTCGATTATTAAACAAGGAAGAAACCTCTGACAGTATGTATATAAAATAAGACATACCAGTAGCCAGTTCACTAATGTGGGCAAAAACAATCCCCACAATGTAGCTGAAAACTGTTGCATTGTATTTGACTGTTATTTGTGGCCCGCATGAAATGTGACACTATTGCCATAACCAGCAGGCTATTTTCTTCATTTGTATCCCCAGTACCTGCGAAAGTATATGTTTTTTTTTGTTTGGAAAAATGGAGGGAAAGGGGCCAGGGGAAGGTCAATGGGAGTGGTTCTTTCTAAGCAATGAGAGCTTTGTTTGTGAGATTGACATGTTGAGTGAAAGATCTGTGGGGTAATGTAGTAAATTAGATTTTAATGCAATGTTGTAAGTTCTTGAATGACATATCAGGGGAGAGGAGTGCAGTCCTACAATTAGCCTGATGTTTATGATTACTCCTTTTTCTTCTGTGATCAACAAGCTGATTGGTTTGAATGTTTGCATAAACAAATTATTTCTGAAACCTCCTAAAGTGTCTATATTTGCATTAATTTTTGATAAACTGTTTATCAAATAAAATTAGAAACACTTTGTATGAGAAGACTATATTTCCTTTTAGAAATCTGCTAGGGAAAGTTCAATTATGTCACACATACTTAGACATCTCTGTTGAGAACAAAGGAGCAGGAGGAGTAGACTCTTCACATTTCAAAAATGTTTTCATCTGCAGCCCTTTGACCTTCCATTCCTCCCCCATAAAGTCTTTCAAGCAAGCATAGCAATTCAAAATTCTATGTATCTTCAACCTGGTAGCTGAGGTGCAGTAGATAGAGAACTGGGCCTCAGTTCAGAAAGAACTGCATTCAAATCCTAGACTCAGAAATTTACTAGCCATGTGAACTTGGAAGGTAACTTAACTTCCTCTGCTTGCCTCAGTTCTTCTACTATAAAATGAGAATAATAATAGCACCTATCTCCCAGGGTTGTTGTGATAATAAAATAAGATATTTATAAGGTGCTTAGCATAGTATTTGGCACATAGTAGGCACTAATATGGTGTTAGTTATTATTATTGATATATATTTATCATATGCAAAGTAGCAGCAAAGGAATGGATAGAGCCCTAGCTTCACAGTCAGGAAAACCTGGGTTTAAATTCTGCCTCTGATACTCACTAGGGTAGGTCAGTGGCACAGTGGATAGAGCACTGACCCTGGAGTCAAGAGTATCTGATTTCAAATCTCAACTCAGAAACTTACTTGCTGTGTGACCCTGGGCAAGTAACTTAACTCCAATTGCCTTAAATATCTGGGGACATCTCCAGAGTGAGTTTGATAACCTTGCACAGCCTTGCCTCACTTAAATCCAATTCACTGCAATCATGACATCACTGTGTTGTCATGGTCCTCTTAGAGAACAAAGGAGAAACAACAACGATACATACTCACTAGCTAGCTGGGTCATCACGGGCAGGTTATTCAAGTTCTCAGTGCTCCCTAACACTTTAAGATCCTAAATTTCAGACATGTTAGTGATTTGCATAGTTGATGGAAGTTTACACATGGGGGTTCCCAATACAAATAAACCACAAGTCTGGAATAAACATTTTTCAAAAAATTTAAATTGTGCAAAGCACTGAACCAGCCAGCAGGATTAGCAGGACACAAGTGAAGAAATCTTTGCCTTTGTGATGTTTAAAATCTAAATTGTGGTCACCTTAAATCAGAAGCTTCAGCTCCAGTCTAGCCTAGAGTTCCAGCCTGGTTGGGTTCTTCCTGAAGTCCTCCTCCATGAGGCTGCTTTAATCAGGAACACACTAGCAAGCTGTTTGTGGAAGCTTTTTATAGAACTGGAACAGAGGCGGTCCTTACACACTGCTTCAAGGTGATTGGTTGGCGTCATCCAAATCCATTGGCTTTGAAGGTGTTCTCAAGTTGAGTTCACAGTCTAGTTTCTGAGAACAATACCTTCTTAAGGGATAGCCAGGTGTGATTACAATCCAATTAACTTGAAGTAGGCTTAATCAGCAGTCAATCACTCTCACTTGATTCAATCAGTATAGATTAATCTGCAGGTGGGTCTTTGAGTATTTGCTAAATTCCATTATTTCATCACACCTTAAAGGTGCTTACTAAAGGCTGGTGCTTTATCTACTACTACACTATGCTGCTTCTTAAAAGAAAGCTATTTTTATTTATCAGTTTGAAACAATAAACTAGCTAAGAGTCTTAAATGTTTCTTACTCTCTCTCTCCTGGCAAGATTCTGCTTCATTTATGTACTAGGTCCATCCAGCCATCAAACTTCAATCTGAACCACTTTACAGTCTTAGGGTTCATTAAATTTAATTCAGTGAGTTTCTCCTAGGATAAGATTCATTGTCCATCTATAGAAGCTGTTCTTAATGCTTACATGTAGAAATAGAACCTTTTCTGTAAATATGACACATTGCAATAATACAGTTAGATATTCTATAGCACATGCTATCAGAGACAGAAACTGTGAGATGCTCAACATGCTGTCAAATAAATTACATTTATCTCTTTTTTTTAAGTATATGGTCTTATTTTTTAAATTGTCTTTGACCATAACATTTCAATTGTATCTACTATAGCATCTGTTTTTTTTTGTTGTTGCTTTTGTTGTTTTTGGTTTTTTGGAGAGGCAATTTGGATTAAGTGACTTGCCCAGGGTCACACAGATAGTAAGTGTCAAATGTCTGAAGCCAGATTTGAACTCAGGTACCCCTGACTCCAGGACCAGTGCTCTATCCTCTGTGCCACCTAGCTGCCCCTAGCATCTGTTTTTATGGAGCAGTGGTTTTAGCTTTAATTTTATTTTAAGGTAAAGTACTTACTTTGAAGGTGATCTGAGCTACTTTAGTTAAATCTTTTGAAATAGGAGTTGAGGCACTTTTTAATTGAATGATAAAGTCCTTAATGGCAACATAATCCATACTCAATGTATTTGTGATTATATTGTTTTGATTGCAATAAATGCATTTACTAGAAACTGTCTTCTGAGTTATATACTTTATATCCTTGTCTAGAGAAAGTGAATTTCCTAATATTTACTATTTCACAAAAAAAAATTCTTTTAAAATCTAAAACAAAACCAAAGGCAATAAATACACAGATTTTTGTGAGGGTAACTATATACTTATCATTGAGTCCTTCTAGCTTCCCCATATGAATATCCCTATGGTGCCAAACAAATGATAATTAATACCTTCATTTGAATAAGCCAATTAGACTTATTCTTTAAGAATATATTCAGAAATGAACCTAAAACAGAAACAGACATACAGTTACACATGCAAATGTTTTTTTTTTAAATAAAGGGAAAGGGAGTGTTGAGAAATAGCAATAGGACACGTAACAATACAAGGTCAAAAGTAAGAGGATGCTCCTCTGAAGACCTGCTATTTGGGGTTGAGGAGGGGAATTTGAAAAATACTAGTTCACAAATGTTGGCCAGTGTTGGCCCTGGAAAGCAGAAAAGTGCCCTTAGTGCCATTCCTCTACCCCATTTGGACAACTTTCTACCAATCACTAGCATATAAGGTTTCCATTTGACCAGAAAGTGCTCATATGTTTTTCTGGCCCTCAGTTGTAGGGAGCTGTCAGACTAGGAAATGTAAGGGGTGACTTCAGTGGTGTCTATGAAATTCCAATCTGAACTTTTTTCTGTGTGCCAGTTAATGTTACCCCATCTCTTGTAAAATGTTTACATTTTTAACAAAGGTCTTTAATGACTTTGGTCGAAGGGGTGACTAATGACAGTAATTTCTGTTAGCACTAGTAATATTTGGAAGGCTAAGGGAGTCAAATTAAGTCCCTTCCCTCCAAAAAAAACAACAACATAAAAATATGCACAGACCTGCCTCCCACTCTTACCTTCTAGCTGTACTGATGCAGCTAAGGAGCTGAATAGAGGACAGAAGCAGTTCCCAACCACAGCCTAAGGAATCATCATCATAAATATCATAAATGTAGTGTTGTACAGTTCATTGCACTTTTAAAACTATTTTATTGATGCTTTTTAAAAATATCACACTAATTTCCAGGTACACTTCTTCTACTTCAAATGAGCTGCCCCTCATTAAAAATAACTCTGTATGTATGTGTGTGTGTGTGTATATGTGTGTGTGTGTGTGTGTGTGTGTGTGTGTGTGTGTTTGAGTGTGTGAGAAGGAGGTGGGGTGGGGGACAGTTCAGCCAAGTCAACTGTATATATTCTGTAAAACATTTGATATCTATAGCCCCCTATTTATCTACTGAAAAGAGAGATGGACAGTTCATCATCTGTTTCCTTGGGCCTAAACTGGTCATTAAAATTATTCAGCTTGATTTCCTTTTAGTGTGTTTAGTTTAATTTCCTTTTTAGTATGTTTCCTTAGAAACAAGCTTATGGAGTGAGAATGTCTTATTATTTCCATTTGAAAGATCAGAAAATTAAGATTCTTCTGAGGTTAAGAGGCTTGGAGCTGGAAGTAAGCTGGGCCTTCTGACTCCCTGGTCCAGTATTCTTTTCATTAAGCCATTGCTCTGGTTATAAACTGTTGCACAGGAAAGTAATCAGTGCAATTTTGAACAAAATGAGCAGCTTAGAGTAGATAAGGAAAATTGGAATAGACAGAGTCCACAGATGTGAGTAAAGAGGTCACAGTTGCTACATTAAGTAGTGTATTATGCATTAAGCATGTAAAAAGCATATGGTGGACAGGGGATTAATCTTAGAATACAAAGACTTGGTTCAAGTCCTCATTATTTCACTTAATAGCTACTAAGGCACAGTCTTCTGGCAAAACATTTACTTTCTCTGAAATTCAGTTTTCCAGTCTGTAATGGAGTTTGACTTTTGTCTTGCCACTGAACTTGAATGACTCTGGAAGAGAGAGTGGGACTGACAACTTTGTGCAACTCTGCCTCACTTAAATCCAATTCACTAGCGAGTCAAGATGACATCCTGTGATATCATTGGTCTTCTTAGAAATGAAGGACAAATGACGAAAAGATCTGCCTTATCCATATCACAGAGATATTATATGGGATAAATGGAGATTTTATGTAGCTAGCTATCTAAATATATGTGTACACATATATACTATATATATAGCTATATAAACTGTAAGATACTATATAAAGATATATATGTATATTTATATATATAATATAAATATAAACAACATGTTCATAGATAATTAAAAAGCTCACATTTCTATAGCACTTTACGGCTCCCAAAGCCTTTCACAATAACCACATTTTACAGAAAAAAAAAAGTTGCTCAGAAAGGTTAAGCTAATTTTCCTAGAGTCACACATCTAATATAGGTTAGAGCTAGGATTCAATTCTTTGAACTCCAAGGACAGTCTACTTATACCACTGGAGCTCCCTCAACTCTTCTACTTATACATTCTCAGTTTCTAAATCTGCATTTGTAAAATGCCCATAATCATCATTGACCAGAACAACAACATAACAGACACAAATTAATAAGTTTATACCAATCAACTATGAATCAAAAACTTTAAGGGAAAATTTTGTGCCTTTAAGACATTTTAGAGAGGAATAGTGCTCTCCAAATCAAATAAATGAATTCAAACTATTTGCCAGCTTACTTGCCTCAAAGGAGTACACATTCATAAAATGGATGAAATCACATTCCTTCAATCTCATCTGGCATAAATTGCTACTAATCTTGGGCAAGTGACAAGGCTGTCCCAGACTGAGGAATATTTATCCTGTCTTCATGAATCTCTAGGGAAAAGAATTTCAAAGATTTCCTTCTGTATTTCAAGAGTAAAAAAAACTTCCAACTATCACAAGAATCTTCCTCAACTATGATATTATTTATAATCTTTGTGCTGTTATACACCAAATTTCTCTTTTTTTAGTTCTCTTTCACAGTAAAATTAAAATATATCTTTATGTACTTATTCACTATTCCACTTGTGTTTTGTGATATTTATTTTATGATATTTTAAAGTTTTATTAATGTATCTTATATATACCATAATAATTTCCCAATAATACCCACATAAAAAAGAGAAAAAAAGTTTTAAAACCTGACTGATAAAATTTGTGATGACACATGCAAAATTCAATTCCCTCGTTTCTCTAATCAAAGGAAATAAGTTTTTTCCATCATCTGCTCTTCATGAACAAGATTAGACATTCTAATTATTTTGAGTTTAGTTGCTTTTCAGTGTTTTCATTTATATTGTGTTGTCATGTATATTTGGCTTCCTGGTTCTATTTGCTTCGTTCTGTTAGCTTATAACATGTCATGTCATGTCAGTCTCCCTATGCTTCTTTGAATTCTTTATATTCATAAATTTTATGACAAAATAGCTTCCATTATATTCATAAAAAACAATTTGGTCCACCTCTCCATAATCAATGAACACTTACTTTGATTCCAGTGTTTTGCTACAAGAAAAAAAAATGCTACTATACACATTTTATATATACAGAACCTTGCTTTTTGTGTTTTACCTCCTTGGAGAATATGGGCAGTAGAAGGATCACTGGGTCCAAAAGTATAATGGTTTAGTTAGTTTTATCACATAATTCTAAGTCATATTCATTTTACAAATGAGGAATCAAGTGGTTGATCTGGAGCCATGATGGTCCTCAGAGAACCTTTAGCCAGTCTTACAATTTTTTAGATGAGAAAGCTGAAGCCCAGAATGTTTAGTGACATCTCAAGGTACTACAGTTAAAAAGTGGCAGAGACTGAATTGGAATCTGGATTTTCTGACTTCAGAAGTAGTGATATGAATTAAAAAGTCATAAGGTTGGGGGGGGGGTGCAGCTAAGTGGTGTAGTGGATAAAGCACTGGTCCTGGATTCAGGAGGATCTGATTTCAAATCCGACCTCAGACACTTAGCACTTACTAGCTGTGTGACCCTGGGCAAGTCACTTAACCCCCATTGCTCTGCAAAAAAACAAACCCAACCAAAACAAACCAAAACAAAAAAACAAGTCATAAATGGGATATTGGAAAGAATTGAGTTTGTTTATACTGGAGAAAAGAAGACTAAGGAAAAACATGACAACTCTATTCAAATATACAGAAAGATGCTATGTTAGAAGAAGGAGATTTGTAAAATGCTGTTGTGTGGGGCAGAACTAGGACTACAGGGGTGAAGTCAAAAGAAGGTGGAATTCAACACAGCATAAAAAGTACTTCCCTAACATCTAGAGTTGTCTAGTAATGGGACAGATCATTTCATGAGGTAGTGAATCATCTGCCATTAGAAGTATTTACAAAAAGTTGAATGGCCTTCTGTCAGAGTTGGGCAGAACACTGAGCTAGACAACTTCTGAGGTAATTTATTTCCAAATCTTAGATGACTTTGCTCAGACTGTTTCCTGTGTCTGGAATGTTCTTCCTGACAATTTCCAGAGTTTTAAGTCTTCCCCAACTTTAAGGTTTACCTCAAATGCCACTTACTTGAAAATTTTTCCTAAGTGTTCTAGTTAGAAGGTTTCCTCTTCTGAACTTCCAATGTCATTCAGTATTTTTTTATGTACTTTTGACATTCAATCCTGTATTGGTTGAGTTATGCAGCTAGAGCAGCATTGATTTTCATTCTGGAGAGAAATTTGGAACTATTCCCAGAGGGCTATAAAACTGTGCATACCCTTTGATCCAAAAATACCACTGCTAGATCTATATACCAAAAACATCTAAAAAAAAGGGAAAAGAACCTATTTGTACATATATATATATATATATATACATACATACATACATACATACATACATACATATAGTATGTGTGTGTGTGGTGGCTAAGAATTGGAAATTGAAGGGATGTCCATCAATTAGGGAATGGCTAAACAAGCTGTGGTATATGATTATGATGAAATATTACTGTGCTATAAGAAATGACAAATAGATGCCTTCGGAAAAACTTAGAAAGACTTGGATGAATTGATACAAAGTGAAGTGAACAGAACCAGGAGAATATTGTACACAGTAACAGCAATATTGTTTGATGAAAAATTATGGAAGACTTAGCTATTCTCAGCAATAAAATGATCTAAGACAACCCCAAAGGACTAATGATGAAACATACTATTTGCCTCCAAATAAAGAACTGATATTGTTTTAATACAGACTGAAGAATGCTATTTTTTACTTTCTTTTTTCTTTAATTCAAGTCTTCTTATATAAAATGACTAATATGGAAATGTTTTACATGATTGCATATGTATAACATATATCTGATTGCTTACTGCCCCAGGGAAAGAGAAAAGGGAGGGAGGGAAAGAGGGATAGAATTTGGAACTCAAAAGTTTAAAAAAGAGTTTTTTAAAAAGCATGTAATTGGGGAGGGAAATAAAATATATTAATTTTTTTAATAGTCGGTTTCAAGTCCTAGATGCAATTCTAGCTCTCTGAGTGACCAAATACAGAGCCTAACTGTCATTTTTCTCTATGGAGAGTCCTCACAAAGTTCATTGAAGGACAAAGAATCAAAGATGGACTAGTCACTTCAGTGCTCATGAAAAGGCATAGAGTTTCTACTGAATTGGTCAATTTACTGCAGGACTAGGCAAGTCACTTTATCCTTTGTCTTGCTCTTCACAAGGTGTAGTTTTTTCTGCAAGAAGCATCTTGATTCTCTTGGCTCCTTGGGCTCTGAGAGGCTGTCTTCCTTCCAATAAGCAGCAAACCTGGATTCAAATCTTGTCTTAAACACTTACTACCTGTGACATCCTAGGCAAATCACTTAATCACTTCATGCCTCAGTTTCATTACCTGCACAATGAGAAGATTGGACTCCATGACCTCTAAGGACCCATCTAACTAAATATACCCTCCTATAACCTCCAGCCTTTGACTTACCTAAGTGTTACTATCCTATTTCAAATAAAATGTTAACAATGCTCTTTTTACTCAGAGTACTATTGTGTTCTGTCATAAAAGGTAGAGACCTTTAGTCTAGGATTGACAGTCATCTTGGACTCTCTCAGAGTCCTGGTTCTAAGTTTTGTCATTCTCAGGCAGAAGAGGTAGAACCTCTGTAAAATAATTCCTCCTGGTTCAGAATTGGGTTCCTTCAGTAAGGGAGAGGTGGAGGGAAGGAAGGAAGGAAGGAAGGAAGGAAGGAAGGAAGGAAGGAAGGAAGGAAGGAAGGAAGGAAGGAAGGAAGGAAGGAAGGAAGGAAGGAAGGAAGGAAGGAAGGAAGGAAGGAAGGAAGGAAAGGAGGAGAGGAGAAGATAGGAAGGGAAAGGAAAGGAAAGGAAAGGAAAGGAAAGGAAAGGAAAGGAAAGGAAAGGAAAGGAAAGGAAAGGAAAGGAAAGGAAAGGAAAGGAAAGGAAAGGAAAGGAAAGGAAAGGAAAGGAAAGGAAAGGAAAGGAAAGGAAAGGAAAGGAAAGGAAAGGAAAGGAAAGGAAAGGAAAGGAAAGGAAAGGAAAGGAAAGGAAAGGGAAAAGGAAAGAAGAGATGAAGGGGGAAAGGGAGAGACATATATTCATCCATTCATACTTATACAATCTAGATCAAATGTTTTAAGGGGGGTGTCTTTAAACTTGTTCTTAATTATTTTATAACTATTTCAATATAATTGGTTTCCTTTGAAATTTTGTTTATCTTATTTATGCATCTGAAAACATTATTCTAAGGGGTATATCAATTTCACCAGACTGCCAAAGAGATCCATGAAATTAAAAAAGAAAAAAAAGGTTCAGACACTGGTGAAGAGACCTGATAATTCAAGGAATAAAAGGACTTTAGTCTTGGTTTCCAGTTTTATGTTTTATAGATATCGTTTTTAACCTTTTTAAAAATCATTTTCTCCTGACAGAGACATGAAATCTTAATTTTGTATAATAGGATAACAAACACATTTTTGACCACCTTAATGAAAAAAATATGTCATTACCATTATCATAGTATTCACTGGAAGCAGGGGCAGTCAAAATAGGAAAAACACCCATTACTAAATCTAATTTGTATCAGATTGAGAAAAAAATATAACATGCTTGAGGAAGAAACTTAGATAGGATTCAAACTCAGTATTCTCTCTTCCCTATAATATTCCTTCCTTTCACAATATAAACCCTAAGTTAGTCTTTCTTGTTAGTCCTCGATTGGCTATAAAATTATTTTATTGCTTGATTTTCATGACTTAATTATAGTCATGATTTATAATAAATATTTTAATCCTTTCTACTTTTAATAATCTCTCCATTTTTATATTTTATTTTTAGATGATAGTAGAGCATTGATATGGCATTTATATTAATCATTTTTCATCTGTGGCCTAATGCTACTAAATTTCAACTAGCTTCTAATTTTTGTTTATCATATTATTAAACATGCATTAGCTGTCAGAAACCTAAATATCTACATAAAAAGAAAAGAAAATCCAAATCACATAAATCTGTAATAAAATACAGTTCACATTTCTGATTTTAGGTATCCTGTCACTTCAACAAAAATTCTTTTTATTTTAAAATAGTTGCTAGGGGAAATGATGAAGACCCTATAAATCAGTAAATAAAATCATTGTATCCCAAAATCAAGAAACCAGCATAGATGAGTTGGAATTATGGGAAGTTAGAGCAAGGTACTTTTCTGATAGAGAAGAGCAGGAATACTAGTCCTATCTAGTAGAAAAATAATACCAGAGAAAGATCTGAGCAAGCCACCCTGGAGAGATGTAGAACTCCCAGATGAAAGATGGAAAGAGCAAGCAGAAGACTTGAGGGGAGTTGGGGGTAGAAGAAATGTCCAAATCAAGAGAAAAATGACTCTCCAAAGAGAGATAAATCTAGACTGCCAAAGACAGCAAATGACGGAATCTCAGCTGAGTTTTAATATAAAAAGAAGAGAAGGCCTTTCTCTTGAGTCCTTTTTTATTGTTTTATTTTTTAATTTATTTTAATTTAATTTATTTTATTTTATTTTTTTGCAGGGCAATGAGAGTTAAGTGACCTGCCCAGGGTCACACAACTAGTTGTGTCAACAGTCTAAGACCAGATTTCAACTCAGGTTCTCCTGAATCCAGGGCCAGTGCTTTATCCACTGCACCACCTAGCTGCCCCAGAGTCATATATGTTTTAATAGTGAACAGGTTGGGGCGGCTAGGTGGCACAGTGGATAGAGTACCGGCCCTGGAGTCAGGAGTACCTGAGTTCAAATGTGACCTCAGACACTTAACACTTACTAGCTGTGTGATCCTGGGCAAGTCACTTAACCCCAGTTGCCTCACTTAAAAAAAAATAGATAGATAGATAGATAAGTAAATAAGTAAGTAAGTAAATAAATAAATAAATGAAAAAGAATGAACAGGTTAAGGTTAGCAATGGTTAAGGATGATTTAAGTAAAGATTTTAAAAATAATTCTGCGAACTGCTACTGGGTTTAAGGCACTGGAGCCTTGTGTCTACTCCCCCTTCCTAAGGAGCCCCTCTACTCTGGGCCAAAGTACCTGGTCCTTACTGTGTTCACTTCTGGGCAATTGTGGTCTTTAATAAGAAAGGGCTGGGCTCCTTTTTTTCACATTCTTAAACCTTGTATAATGGCCTCATTAAACCCTTATCCTTTTGCCATGGGGACAAATTAGTCAGTATAAATTTTAACTCTTTTGTAGGTCTCCCTAAAGGGGTGTAAGTAGGTACTTAATGTACAATATACATTAGATATGAAACAGGTATTTATTTCTTACACACAAAAGAAATTATGATAGACACAAAAGATTCAGCTTGCATTGAGAGAAAAACTTCAAACAAGATTCCATACCTTAATCACTGTTATAATCTCTTGGGAGGCTAATACTTAAACCTCATCTAAGCATGAAACCCTTTACCACACTGCTGATTAGGCATTTTTACATTTCACCTCTGCACTGTTCCCCTCAAGATTTATGTCTTCTGTGTAGCCTTGCCAGGAGCTTGAGATCCTCCTTTTGTTCATGGTTCTTTTCCTTGCAGAAACTTCCCTGATAATTAGCTCCACTAATTGAGCCCAAGACTTCTGGAACTCTTGAAATCATAAGGTTGAGTTCCAAGCCTCAACATGTCCACCTGATGAATAATGGTCAATCGTCTCAGGAAAAGAAAAATAAAGTTAAAAGGTTGCCTATGGTTCACTCACAAGCTCACCTAGTTGAGTCCATATTCCACATAAGAATGCTGGTGGAGTGAGATGAAAGAATACAATCCACCTCACCCATTTTCCTCATAGGCATCTAGACAGAAAGCATACTACTTGTTACATGGGAGAATCAAAACAAGAAATCACAGATGAAAGCTATTTCTTCTTTTTAAAGGTCCTCCACTGAAATATCATTTCCTCTTGACTTAACAGCCAATGAGAAGTTCGTTTCATCATTTAAAATCACCTACATTTTTCAGCACTGAGCAATCACATGGCCAGAAGCAGCCAGGACGTTCATTTCCAACATGCCCAATTGCTGAGCCAGTACATGTATCCAGCCAGAATCAGGAAGGGCAACAGTGACCATGATCCATAGGATGGTCCTTATTATGTTTGCCTAAATAACAGACAATATCACAGGTTTAGAACCAGAAGAGTCCAATCCCCTAATTTTATAATTTAGGTAACTGAGGCCTAGAAAAAATGAGGTATACTTGTACAGGGTCACAGAGGTAGTGAGTAGGGAGCCAGAATTCAAATCCATGTCTCCCATTTCTAAATCTAACACACATCCCTGTAAAAGATGTAGAGATTACTCTAAAGTGTGCCATGTAAAGTGGAGGTTCATGTACTACTTATTCATTTTATTTATTGAAGTTTTTTTTTTTTTAGTACAAAGGCTAATCTATGATTTTTGACCAGTAGACTTAGTGCAACAGCTTAGGATCATGTGGGTACATTTCTGGGGCCAGTGCTGTATTAGTCTATCATTATTCAGGAGGTACCTCCTACATAATGGAAATTAATCCCTAATGTACCATAACTGCCAATTAGCTGTCACAAAGGTAATGACTACACATGAACCTCATGGACACTTGTCCTGTTTATCATTTTTATTAGTGACTTGTCTAAAATAAAATGGCATGCTTATAAAATTTGCATATGACACAAAGGTGGGACAGATACGCTGAATGATAGAGTTAGAATTCAAAAGAATCTTGACAGGATAGAACATTGGGCTAAATGTAATAAGATGAAATTTAATAGGGATTAAAGTTTTGCACTTCGTTAAAAAAATCACTATGAGGAAAACACAAGGAAGTCAGCTGAACCAGAATGCTATAAAGACCAAGTAAGGCTGTCCCACATTAGCTCTATGAATCTTAGCAGAACGAATAAACTGTGGGTATAAGAAAGAGGAGTTTCCAGAAGCAATAGAAAATGCTCATACTCTGATTGGGGAACCAAAGCCATCTGAGGGAACTCTCATCTCACCTTACTGTGGAAGCACATACCCATTGAGTGGATCATGTGTGAAATGGTTGACATAACAATCTCTTTCTCCCGTCATCTGTTTCTTTGTCCCTCCTATCTATATTATTGAATTCCCCTAAGTTGAATACATGTATCATGTAACTTCATTGAACATTGACAATAAATGTGTTAGTTCATCTCCTTCTTATCTGCACAATGATAGAAACTATTCCAGTAGTCATAGTCTTTTATTATCTGGGTTGGGCAGATGAAGAAAGAGATTGGGAGGACATGACAGTAGGAATATATCAGAGTAATGATATAAATAGTATTGGAGGATAAATGTTTAAAGTCCTTAAGAAAACAAATTTTCTAGTACTTTAGACATATGTATAAAAATTAATATGCTAATTATAAACAATTTCTATTGTTAAACTAGTTCAACCAACTTTGGCAATACTTATCTTAATTTGGGTTGTTATATAAATTTGGAGGCAAGTAGATGGCTAGGTGGTTCAGTGCCACCTAATGCTGGGCTGAAAGTCAGGAAGACCTAGTTCAAATCTGGCTGCAGATATTTAATAGATATGTGGCCTTGGGCAAGTCACTTAACCTGTTTTATTTAATCCATTGGAGAAGGAAATGGCAAACTGTTCCAGTATCTTTGCCAAGAAAACCCTATGGAAAGTACTGGCATGATAGAGCCTATGGAGTCACAAAGAGTTGGAAGAAAAACATAAACCGAGAAGGAATTGAACTGCATTTCTTTAAAAGAATTTTTTTTTTACTTTAGACTTCTCAGTATTTCAGATTGACCTCTATTTAATCTGAATCAATGTGTTTTTTTTTTTATTTTGCCAAAGACAAAATAATACTAAACATGAAATTATGTTCTTCCCTTAAACAGACTGGTTAAGCGACCTTCATTTTAATTTTAGGTCCTCAAACTATCTGTGATTTGAATGTCACACTGGATAAATATGGTTTGGGGCTAGCTAGGTTTAGGAGGAGAGTGCAAGCCCTAGTGGTGGTTGAAGTGTATGTATGCATGCATGTATGTATGTATATATATACAAATACACATATATACACACACAGGGGAGAAAGGCAGAGGGAGAGAGATACATGCACATATAAAAATGTGAATATACATCTGCATATATCTATACATTTATTCACTATACATACACATTTTCTATGCATATATGTTACATACATATGTATATGTGGTATGTGACAGATGTGTATTTATATATGTGTGTAGGGTTTTCTTCCTTCTTTGGTTATGAACAAACAATTGTATACAGTCAAGCCATGTTCATGTTATATGATTGATTTCATTATGTCATACTTTTGTGAAATTGAGTTTCATTGAAACTTAGCAGTGAGAAGGAAAAAACATCCTTATGAGTATCGTGGAAATTTATTTTGATTTGGGGACCCTACCTTTGGGCTGAGATTAGAAAGCCTTAGGCCCTCAGGGTCTCTTCTGTGTGAGAGGAGCTGGTTCCCCTCCCCCTCTGCTTCAGCTGAGCCCCAAAGCCCCATGGACTGTACAAGAAGCCAGGTCAGACAGCTGGGGGAAAAAAAAGCCCCCAGCTCCCTCCAACCTGAGAGAAGCTATCTGAAAGATCCCGGAGAGCCTGTGCTGAGGCACGTGATGCTGGAGCATCCCTCTAGCCTCAGGCGCAGCCCTGACTGGCAGATTAGCTTGGTGTGTGGGTACAAAAAGCCTCGAGATTTGAGTGGAGATAAAAAAAGGTGGATATATAGACCTGGGAGTTAGATTAGGGAAGAGACTGACGAGATTAGAAAGGTTGGAGAGAGACAGGAGAACTGGAGTGGGGCAGACTAGAGACGGGGCTACAAGGATGAAGGGGGGGACGAGACAAACAGTAACGCAGGACTAGGAGCAAGGAGGAAAGGCCCTCGGACAAGATTAAGAGAGGCAGACAAGATTAGATTGGCGGCAAAGGCAGCAGAGGGCAGACTGACGGAGCAGACAGACAGACTGACCAGGAGGCAGCGAAGAGCGCAGAAGGGGTCAGCACAGGTACAGGTTGGAGAAAGTGAAGATTAAGAGGAGTTAGAGGAAAGGAGCTGAGCAGGAAAAGTGTAACATACCCTGAGTCGAGAGGTGGCTAAGGCCCTTATTGTATTAAAAAGGTTACAGGCTCAGCAGGTGGGAAAGAGATGCAGTGGAAAGAGACCCACGTCAATGAAGTCAGGTTGTACATTTTATTTCCCTGTATTCTTAATTTTAAATAGTATCTCACAAATAAACTCTGCTTGGATTATTTAGTTAAGGGGCTCCTTAATCTTTTGCTTATCAATTTTGGGAGTGGAGCAGTGTGGTGGAACTTTATAAATGGCCTGATATTAAATTAACAGCAGTCAGATAGCCAGTTAGTCAACAGTCCCAGAATTAGTACCCCAATCAAATTAGTCCCCCCAAATTAGGCTAGTCATCAAAAATATTCCACAGTATAGACATAAACTATCTAACAGCATAATTGGATAAATACACAAATACATCATACCCCTAGACTGAGAGGAATTTAGCTACTCATAAAAGGGGTGGAGCCAGGAGCTAGAGGTAGCCAGCTTTGTGAGAACCATATGCATTTTGTACTTTTTTTATGCCACACTGACTTTAGGTGGAAATTTTAATCACTGAAATTGGAGAAGGGGAGAAGTACCTTCTGGTACTTAGCTGTCATCAGTGAACAGGGTCAGGTAATTAGAAAGTGGCTCTTCCCCATGGTTAAAGGTTTAATATAACATTTGAGCAGAGGATAAGAGACATTTCCAAATAGTTACTAGGTACTGGATGTGTATGAGCTTCACGTTGGCTGTGCATTTACTCGTTTTCAAATAGTATCCAATGCAGTTAGTTTTGTTATAGTAGCTAACATTTATATGCTCTTTATTTATACTACATATGTTATTTGAATATATTATTTATTTATATGTCATTTCACATGATCCTCAAAACAACCTACCCTGTGAGTTAGGGACTTTAAATAGCCCCATTTTTCACTGAGAAAATTGAGGTTCAGAGAACTTAAATGATTTGCTAAAGGTCACAGAGCCAATAGCTATCTGATTCAGGATTTGAACACAGGTCTTCCTGACTCCAAGTCTAGCATTTGGCCACTATGCCAAGCTGATACCTTTTAAAGCTTAATGAATATTTCTTCTATACTCAAGAAATTTGAGTTGACATTTATATCAAATTGTAAAAGCAGTATTTTTAAATTATTTCTACTTTCTTCAGGTTGCTAAAGAAAAAAAGTTATTTTGAGATAACCACCTCTCTTTCCCCACTCCATCCCCTGATGGAAACTTTAAACTGGTAGCCTTTTACAACCTGAGATTTTAATCTGGTCTAATAGCTTTAGTATAAGTATCCCTGCAGATATTCTTGTTTGCAGACAACAAGTTGATTATGTTAAACCCTAAGACATTGCAGAACTTCCAGGAAGAAATCTGTGATGACTCAAAGGACTTTGGCCTGTCTATTTAAATAGGAAAGACCAAGTGGATGAAAGATGTCTATTTGCTTGGATTTCAACATGCATTTGGATTGACACTGTATCGAACTTGTCCAACACTTTGTATCTCTCAGACAAACAGTACAGACAACGAGCTATGCTCAGACTTGGAAAGGAGGAGGAGAGAGAGAAAGCTGAATTGCTTTCAGGAAATTGCTAAACTCTTTTGTGGATCCCATGAAAACAAAGGCTCATCTTTTCAATACTAACATTTTGCTGGTGTTACCTTGTAATAGACTCCAAAGAATTAAGATGAGTATCACACAGAAAGCAATGGAAAGACACATGATTAGTATGAACAGGATGCAACATATAACCAATGAAGAACTGTAAAGAATAAGAGTAAAAGATTTCATCAAGGAATTGTATGATGGAAGAGGAGGAAATGGTCTGGCCACATGGCAAAAATAAGGAATGATAGGTAGAGAGTCAGAATATATTACTGACTTCCTCCCAAGAAAGGCTTCCAGCACATTGTTTGGGAGGATGCTCTATAATGTCACACAGGATAGGTAAGTATGGATGGGTGGTTGCCTCCAGAGAACTTCTGAAGGGATGGATATTTATCTGTGATCAAATCACAGATCTCCTTGAGTATTGTGCAACTATCAGACCTTCAGATTTAGTGCCAAAGACTCTGCTTAATATTTTTAAATCATAATTACTTTTGAATGTCTGTTTTTCTCTTCTAATAAAATAATTAAAAACAAATAGTTAACTTGAACTGAGATTAATAGTTGAGAGAAATTCTTATTATTTTAATAACTAATTATTAAATTGGGATCCAGGTTTTTCTCCTGATATTTCCTCATTAAGACCTAGTTCTTATTAAAGGCAGTCTCTATAGGACATGACTAATTGATGAGATTACTCCTAGCCAGCAAGGAACATCTTCATTGGGACCCCACCCAATTAGGAGACCTAACTTCTGTTTAGAGTATAAACAGAATTTAGTCTGGGCCAGTCCTTACTCTCATGAAAAGAACTCCTGTCCTTATATTCCTCCAGTAAAATTTAGGGTGACCCAACTCATGAAAGAGAAAACCACCTTAAAAGTCTGAATGGAGATGGATTCCCCTGTCCAGATTAGTGGAGGAGGCTGAGTCTCATAATCAAGCCATGTTCTCAGCAGGAGACACTGTAGACTTCAAGCCCACTTCATTAAATGTCTACCAATCAGAGTTGATTTTCATATGTCAAGGGCTGGCCTTTTAGAAAGGTATTTAAGGCTCTCTGGTGTGGGTCTTTGGTTATTGAGAGAAACCACTGGCCACAATTTATTGATTGCCAGCTAGCCTAATTAATAAATTGATTATTAATTACCCCAAAACTTTATTTCTTGGGGTTTTTCAGTCATCTCTCAGGCATAAGAACCTTTGTGAGTCACAAAACAGTTGATGAGCACAGTGCCTGGCATATAGGAAATACGTTATCAGAGAAACAAAAAAGGAGATAACTGGCTTCCTCAGAACAATAGAACATGACTTTGTTAGTGATCCAGGAAGAAATGACACAATCAAGTCCTCTGTTTTTATGTAAAGACTGGGTCTAAAATAGAAATGAAACAGTCAGCATTAAAAAAAAAAATAACCCAACCCAGAGCTCAGTCACAGTTATCATTGTCATCCAGTTGCTAATATTATTGGGGGTGCAAAGATATTCCAAAGTTTTGAAAGCATTCAGAGATACAGTTTATATTCATTTCTAGATTGAACAGAGAAGAGACCTATTGTTCTTGGTTGTTAGTACAGATAGCTGCTTCTTTTAATAAAGCAGTGAATCAGAGTATGTGCATTTTATATATATTAATCATGATTTTCTTTGACAGTTTCATCTCTATTATGAAAAGTCCTAGAATAGACACTTCTGATGCAGGCACTGACATCATCGTATATCTAAATCATCATAGACCAGCAGCAACACTATCCTTATTGCTCCTACAGATCTCATTCTTGAAGTCATTGCAGCTTGATGAGAACAATAATTTCACAAGCACTTCTGGCCAAACTTTCAAAGGACCAGCCTCTATTTTAATGAGTGTTTTTGGCTTCCTGCCTTCCCTTTGGGAAAGTGGCTGACTGACAAGCAAAATTGAATCTGAGGTTTAGGGAAAGGAGACAGACCTCTAGGAGGTGTTGCCTTAAAGATGTTCCTGAAGACAATATCAATGGAAGATTATTTTTATTGGTTTGAAATTCATACTTATTCTGGCTCTCCAAAGTGACTTTAAGAACAGGCTACATAGAGTCCCTTGGGATAAGAATGGTGGGTGGTTTTTTGTTTGTTTATGTCCTGAGTGACAAAGCTTCTAAAAAAATACTCCTCCACCTCTCCCCACCCCCCAAAAAAAAAAGATTCCAGAAAGGTCTCTTTAGGGAATGTTCAGCTGTTAAATGCCTCATTAGCATTAAGTGAAATTAACTGAGAACCTAAACCTTTTACCAATAACTAAATTCCTAGAGTAGCAAGTAAAACTATCATAGCGGCTCTAGGATTGATGTGGTCACTGAAAGCTAGAATGAGTATTCAGACTAGGTTTTTAGTGACAGCATTGTCACCTTTCAGATTCATTTCCACAAATGTCTGGGTTCATGTATGATTTCCCCCAATAACTCTTTCATTAATGGATGTTGGGTCACACCAGGCTATACTGATATATACCAAGGTTTTCTACTTGTTTTGGTCTCTGCTTATAATTTACTGATCTGTTATTGCTATACCATAGAGATATCTGTCAATGCCTCCTCCAAACCTTTATATTTATTGTGTGATTAATGTACACAGTAATTTTTTAGGACACTGGCCTGGTAGGAGGACTCTAGGGGAAAAAGTCCAACTATTGCGGTTACTTGCTTTTACTTATAGTATCATATATTTGAATTCAGTTCTGTACAATTTGGCCATAAAGTTTATATCCTATTTTTATTAATCTCCTTTTCATTCGTATGCTATACAATTGCTAAAGACAGTGGGAGTCACATTAGATGGTATCAGATTTCTTTGTTCAGCTTATTTTATTTCTGTTTATCTCAATAAAGCTTTTTACTCCCATGAGCTGAGTATTTTTTTCATGTAATAATGATAAATTTAATCCATAAATAAAAACACAAGTAATAGTGAATCTTATTTTATTGCCCTTTTTCTATTCCAACTGCTTTATAAACAGGCTAAATTAACTTGGCTGATTTATCTTTATAAATGACTGTATACCATTATCTTCAGAGTGTTTATAGTGTGTGCTCATAGTCACAGACAAAAATGTTGTCTAATAAAATATTAGTTTAACAAACCCCCAAAAGAGTTGGTTTGGTTTTCCATTGAAGGAGTTATTACATGTGCTATTTGGAATGACATAAACGTCGGTGAAAATCTTTGATGTTTTATCATTGAAGCTATACTTGAAAAGAAATAAGTTTGAGTAAAAAAAACTACCCTGGAATCTCTATCTATTTAGACCTCTTGGCTTTCATTTAGAAAAGTAAATCTCATTCTAATATAGCTCCCCCTTGAATGGAGGGGCCTTTCCTCTTACCCCCACTTGAGATTAGGCAGAGGTCCTTTTTTAATTGGTGGTTGAACTAGAACTTGGTGGATATACTGTCTCTTCTATTTGCTGGTAAGGGGGTGTGTGGATAGCTATCTGAGGTGCTTTTCCCTCTACCTAGCTGGCTATGAGCACAAAACCTCCTAAGCAAACCTATATGGGGGATGGAACAGCCTCCTGTTTGGGTCCTCTTTCCTTCAGTACAGGGCCTTTTGAGATCTCTAAAGGCAACTGGCTTCTTCTCTCTTCCTGGGGCACTAGAACAGTGGGTGGAACAAAGGCCACCCACAAAGAAAGAAACCACCAGGAAGAAAAGAGCCTGCTTGGCTTCATCAAGCTGTACTCAGTGGAGGTAATATGTAAAATAGCTAATGAGCAGCTCTGTTGCAAACATCCCAAGGAGGCTTGTGTCCTAGCCTCTCATCTGATTGCAATCATTCTATGACTCCATTTTGCTTAGTGTTCCCTTTCTGTGTGCGATTAAAACTTCATGATCCATACCTGACCTATGTTTGTATTCTAGGTACTCTTTTTACTTTCTCACTTTCCTGAGATAACTTTTTAGATTAAAGCCAAAAAAAATAAAATTGTTCCTTAGGAATATGAGGAGAAAGTAGAATTAAAGCTGTTTCCCTATTAAAGGAAACTCCTGAGCAAGGAATGCAGAAGGCAGGAAAAGACAGGGACAGGTAAAGTTTATCCACCTTTGTGGCCTCAGCCCAGGGGTGTGTGGCTATACAGCCACGAGACTGCCAAATTATACTGTGTTGGCACACAAATGCAACTTTCTCAACCCTTGAACTTTCGTATTTCTTCTTTCAGGATTCTTGTACTGAACACAAATCATCCTCCTTTTCACAACATAGAATCTTAGAGTTGCCAGCACCACAGAGAGGCTAAGTGACTTGTTTAGATCACTCAGACGATATGTGTCAGAGACAGGACTTAACTTAGGTTGGCCTGACTGGAACTTTACTTAGGTTGGCTGCCCAATCCACTATGTCATTATGTCTCTCATATCTGTAATACCAACAGAAATTTGCTGCGTATATGAATGGGGAAATCTGGAAAACTTGATGTTTGCAAAAGTCCCTTTTCTTTTATGGAGAATTCAACCAAGACGACAATGACACTAAAACCCAAGTTTGTACCCAGAATCTGTTTATAAAGAAGGGGTACGTGTGTGGCCCTTTCTGATTAATCTAACATGTTTCTGAAGGCCATTATAATGCAGAATTTATGATTTTTTCAAAGTATAGGCATATGATTTCTATCCATTCTCTCAAAGCATATACTTTAGGATATTCTTGAAGACATTAATCAACTTTTCTTTAGAATTCAGATCCTTCTCTATCTGCCTTCCTTTCAATTTTCCAGTCTTTTTTATGGAAAAAATAAAGTTACATCCATCAGTTATTTTGTTTGTGTGATGCCAAGCAACAGGTTTAACTATTTTTCTTTCTCTAAATCAACTTATTTTTTCACCAAATTGACTGAATTACTAAGATATTTTCTTGTAAACATAGCCTCAGCCTTTAGTCCTAAAGAGCCTGTGATTGGTTTCAAAAGAGATGATCATTTTCCCTCCACATCTTTCCCTTGCTATTTTTGACTCTGTTTATCATCAGATGAAGCCAGCAATAGCTGCCTCTAGGCCAAATGGTGGAATAAACAAATTTTGTCAATTCTTCCATCTCTTAACTCTTTCTCAGGCTTCCCAATTTTCCAAACTCAGGCTGTCCCCTTCTTTGTGCATGTGACCAGGTCTAGATGGATGAAGTTAAAGGATAAATCTTTGTTCTGACTTTGTAAGATAAGACATGCAAGGTGTCATCTCTCAGAAGGTGAACATCCCTATTAACACATTGAGATAATTAGAAACAATCCTTGATAGGCTAAAAGGAGTTCAATTGCCCTGAGCCATTTGTTGACCCATTGGAAGTTCAAAGATGTTTGAATCAAGAAATATTTCATTAGGACTGGACTATAAAAGGAACAGAAAAATCTACCAGATTTGAGAGATTCAGAAGAGAACTAAGCAAGTATTCAGGCTTATGAGAACTCAGGTGCCTAAGGAAGGAGAATCTCTTTATCCAGGCAGGAATCTTCAAAAAAAAAACTGCTTTGTACCAAAGATGGTAACCTCAGAGAATATGTGAAGAATGGTAAAAAAAAAAAGCGTTCTCAGAAAGAAACCAGGTGTTCTGAAAGTGGCACCAAAGGAGAAGAGGAGAGGAATGGTGATGGAACAGTTAAAATTCTTGGACCCAGACTCCTAGAGAAAGAAGCAGAATTTCCTGGATAATTCTCTTTTAGAGAGGAAGAGGGATTGTACTAGACAACACTGAATTCCTGGACCCAGACTACTGGAGAAAAGAGGAAGAATTCTACTTAATTTTCACAACCCAGACTTTTAAAGACAAAAAGAACTAGCTTGTGGTCTTGGATCTGGAGGAAGAACAAAAGAATGAGCCATGATGTGAAAGAGCAAACCTGGACCTTTTCCTCCAATAATTATCATGAGTAACAGTAGTTTCCTACACTCTTTTCAGGGAGGGGGCTGGGAACAAGGCTTGATTCTAGCAACCCCAAGAACAATATTCTCTTTTTGGGGGGAGGGTACCTTCAAACCTAAGAATATTATAAGTCTGAAGGACTAATGGTTCCCTAGGGAAGGTACAGAGTTCACCAGAAGGTGAAGGTTTGACTCTCTAACAACTTCAAATGCAAAAGTCCTTTTTGAGGGAGCCACAAGCTTTAAGGTCATACTTTAGGTCTGGAGGACTACTACCTAAGTCTCTAGGACTTTAAGACTAGAGGTCTCTGGATGATAAGGAAGTCATCTCTCAAGTATGATTCTTTTTTGAAGGTGTCATGATCTCATAATTTTAGTGGACAATATAGGTCCTTGGAGGAGAGGGCATAAAGAGACACAAAATAGCAGAAGGAAAGTTATCATATCTGTATGGAGGTTCCTATTAGTCTTTTCTGTTTTTGCACTTTTCTGTGGGGTGAAACAAAAGCTATTCTACATATAATATATATTTCTGGCTTGTGTGATTGCATGGGAACTGATTACATTTAACCCACATCTATGGTGACCTAGACATGAACTATATTCTGATGTTCCCAGGGGGCACTGAGTGGATTGTGAATAAAAAAGTGATTTGGGGGAAGTCCCTTCCCCACCCCTTCAATCTATACTCTTTCCCTGAGTCCCAGGTGACCCAGTGAGGAATGTCTTTTTATCAAGCCTGCCTCAAATCATATCATATAATCTGCTTAGTCTTGACTCTGATTATGGTAAAAAGTGTCCTTTTCCCTTCATTCTCCCTTCTCCTTAACACCTTATTAGGCTTTAAACATTCATTTCTAGGGGCTATCAGATTAAATTGAGTGGGGAAACTGGTGGAAAGGTTATGAGAATTCCATCTCAAACTTGGACTAGCTTAAATTCAAGGTTTGTTACTAATTTTAGTCCCAAAATAGCATGATATAAGAGTAGTCTGTCCCTTACATTTTAATGTTTCTTAGTAATGATGTGAAATCCAATAAACTGGTTTAATAACATATTCTGGAGAAAAATTGTAAAGGTATTTAGAATATCCATGTGCCTATTGGGAGCAGATGGGTTGAGAGCCATTGAAGGCTGCCAATTAGGGGGAAAAAAAGAGAACCGCACAATTTGGTTTATCTCAGAAATGCAGAAAACTATAATTTAGCCCTCCCACCAAGTTAATTTGATTGGTTTCGTCAACTCAATTAACCAATTTAACTTCATGGATCCTGGTACTTCTATCTCTGAGGTTTCTCTTCTCCTCTCCTTCTTCCCTCTCCCTCCCTTCCCAACCCCGCCCCCCCCCCAACATTGTCCTATGAGAAATGGCCTAATTCATTTTGAAGTTTCAGATTGAAAGTTTTACTCACCCACTAACTAATTATTACTACCACTGGGACTTTGGGAAGAGGGTGCATTTCAGATTTCTAATCCCTTACTTGGTAAAATTGCCTGCTTCACAAACAGCCCTATATAGTTTATCTGCTAAGTTCAATTAAAAATGAATCTCTTTGCATGATCCTACTGCATTTCAGTGTTGGAACTGACATTATGTTTTTCTGCATGTCAGCATCTCATAACAAGTGAGATGAGCTTTAGAACCCAATAACTAAGAACAATAATTACCTCCTGTATTTATCAACTCAGACTTCTTTAGTCTTGTCTTTATCTTGTATTTCACCACTTAAGGCAAAGGCAAACCCTGGAAGCTTGCTTTTATTTTTCTTATGCCTGCCAAATGGTCTTTTTTCCCCCTTCAAGCTAGAATGAAAAAAAAAAATTAGGCAGTTTAAATTATCCTTTTATTATGTTTTTATTTGAGTCTTTCCTATTTGCAGACATTTACTTTTCATACATAAATTAAAAAGAGAAGAGAAAGTCATCATTGTTTTGATAATTAAGCCCTCATTTCTTTCAATCAAATCTCACTGGTGAGACTTAAAGGAGAAACTTCATCCCATTATCGCCAGCCTTTATGATTCCTCTAGTCATTCCTGCGCAGAAGACTTGTGGTTTCTTTTCTTTTTTTTTTCCTTTTAAATATAAGTCCTTTACTGTTTGTTGGAGAAGGGCCAAGGCTAACATGGAGGCTGCCCTCACACTTCCAAGTGTATGTTTGCCAGATGCTAAAGAAATGAATGATCCAAAACAGACTTGGATCTTCCCCTGGACCTCTCCCCACCCTCTTTGTAAAAGTATCACACTTAAATGATTACTTAAAGAAACAATAATAAGGGTGCTCAAATAATAGACAAGATAGCAAGTAGTACAAAGGAATAAGGTGACGCCCATTTTAATGGGTGAGCCTTGGCATGCTAAGGTCACTAAAAACATGGAATACAAATCCTGAGCTCATGATTCACACATCGCACTTTTTAAGAACACATTTAATTCATGAAGTGAAATATACCTGAGGAAGAAATTGAAGCAGAACAGGAGAGCCAGGATTGTATTGAAAATTCAGAAAATAAAAACAATATGTGCAACACTTGATCTAACTATTCATCACACAGTAATGACATTTTAAAATTTTGCAGCCATGCTTATGATAAAGCCGACCTGGTTTGTAAATAAAATTTGACCTCATCTTGTGCATAGCTTAAGTTTGAAGAAAGTTTTCTTGCAAAAAATATCAATTCCAGGTTGAAGAAGAGGCTGACTAAAGGACCCTTTGTGTCTAAACACAGAAATTAGTTTGAAAAATGTAGTTAAATTCAATTGGAACATTTATTTCAAAAGCATCTCCAACAAAGGCTATGTTGTTGTTCAGTCTTTTCAGATTCTTTGTGACCCTATTTGGTGTTTTCTTGGCAAAAGTACTGGAGTGGTTTGCTACTTCCTTCTCCGGCTTATTTTATAAAGGAGGAAACTTAAGCAAACATAGTTAAGTGACTTGACCAGGGTAATACAGCTAGTGTCTGAGGACAGATTTTAACTCAAAAAGATGAGTCTTCTTGACTTCAGGCCCAGTGCCATATCCAACTGCACCACCTATGTGCTTACAAGGGCTATAGAAGCTTTCTATCTCTTAAGAATAGAACCACTCATATTTATAATTGTAGTTCTTTAAAGTGCTTCTTCCTATGGAGTAAGGGAAAGTGTGTATAAGCTTAACTTTATGAGGACTTGGTGAAGACAGAGTAAAAAAAATGAGGAGAAACTTCATTCTTGCTACAATTATCAACTTGTTATTTTGAGAAGAAACTTTATAAAGAGAAATTTATGAGGAGGATTGAATCTGGAGAAAGACTAATAAGGTCTAAAGAGAAGCTTAATACATTATTTTCTTGTTATGTGTAGAGAAAAACAGAAAAATTGACAAAGAAGATAGAGATCTATCTTTTTTCATTTATGAAACTATTCTAACCTTTATATCTTAAAGAGGATGAGGAACGTTTTTTACAAAGACATTTTTTTTTGGTGGGGCGATGAAGGGGTTAAGTGACTTGCCCAGGGTCACACAGCTAGTAAGTGTCAAGTGTCTGAGACTGGATTTGAACTCAGGTTCTCCTGAATCCAGGGCCGGTGCTTTATTCACTGTGCCACCTAGCTGCCCCCAACATTTTATTTGTTATCCTGAGTAAACAAAGATGTGTGAAAATGTTTTCACAAGTGAAAAGAAGTCATTTTCTGTTAACAATAACCAATTCCAATTTACTTTAAGTATTGGCAGAAGACTATAAGCAAAAACCTGTTAAGGCTAAAATTCTAGCTAAACTGTCTAAAATATCTAATGAGTGGTCGCCAATAAATTATAAGCTTTAGCAAGAGTTAGACTTTTAAGCATTTATTAAGGAGAATAAGAATTTGGTAAAGAGAGAAAGGCCTAGATTCCTATCTATTAAAGGGAGAGCACATTTCTAGCTCCCTTCTCCGCCAGCGTCCTCAGGAAAGAGCCCCAGAGTCAGCGCCAGTCTCTTCCTTCCTCCTCCCACTAGTCTGCGTCACTTCCTCCCGCCAAGAACTCTTCTACAGTAAGTATCCAGCAGGTGGCGTCATTCCAATCGTTACAGTCCCCCCTGTTGTTCCTCAAGAAACAAAATGTTTCCTTGACGGAACAGTAAAAACAATATAATAACTATTGCTAACTAATAATATGTGAACAACAATATAGAAAAGGAAGAGAGGAAAGTTTTGTCCAGAGGGGCGATTTTTTTTTTGTCCTCATGAACCGACGCTTTGACATTAGTCTTGCAAAGGGAGGGCCTCTACAGAGAATACGTTACAGATGGTGTATATTATAACAGAAAGAGAAAAAAAAAACAACAAATCAAAACTGTTCATTTAAAGTCTCTGAAAGTCTTTTCTCAGATGTCCTCTAGGTGTAGTCGTGGAATGGAAGTCTTTTCAGGGGTTGATGTGTGGATGCTGGTAATCAGCCAGGAAAATTTCCTACAAAATTGAGCTTAACACAACTTTAAAATAGCTTTGTCAATAATGAAATCAAACAATGAAAGTTCTCAAAAACATGTCTAAGGGAATTCAGAATCTTAGTTGTTAACACGTGAAACATACAATAAAACAAAAATTGAACCATTCTTTAAAATTATATTATTATTATAGTCCCCCCTTATGGGGAGTAATTGAGAAGACAATTGCTGCGATATTAATTTTTTAAAAATAATTTTTATCTTTGTTTCATCACTTTTTGCATCATCTGCCTAATTATCCTCATGCCATTATGAGAAATTAAAAAATCTAATATAATTGGTAACAGGTGTCAAGGCCAAATTCAACACTGTATTTATCATGACACCTGAGATAATTATGGGGGTTACCATAAAAGAACAGAGAAATGATGGGATATGAGCATTCCCACACTTGAGCAATATGTACTGCCCATACAGTATGCCAGGCTTAAAATAGGTGGATGGAATATATGTCCATGCCACCGAACATATTGGAAGAAACTGAGTCAGACTTAATCAGATGCATGGGACTGAGATGTCCATGGCATCAGGCATATAGGAGGGAGCATGGAAGCCAGGTGTAGAAGTGAGATGGGTGGGATGAATACTTCCAGCCATCTGTACAATATTGTGGGGAAAAATAAAATAAAATATTAAACCAAGAGAATCCAACCTCAACATTTGTCAAAAGCCGTTCCCTCGGCCATACCTTGACTTCATGCATGTCTCCCCTCATGTGACAGTTCAGTGTCTGCTCTTGCATGTATTCCTCTTGTGATTGGATGGCATCTTGGCCAACTGGCATCTGATAACTCAGAATAAAGGCAATTAATGTCTTAAATGATAAGTTCCCATAATCCAAGTCTCATATGGATTTAAAAATTGAGGATAATAAATGATTGCAAAAAAATGTGAATACATCTTGACTCAGAACACAATATATAATTATGCAACAATTTCAAATAATACCCCCTTTTTTTTAACTTAGTATACAATTACTTTTTTGAAAAATCTGAACATATTTAAATAAAAGTTAAAGCACAACACAATCTCAAAGAAAACTTTTACAAATGTTCCCCTCTTTTTTTTTGGAATATGCTTATCAAAAATAATACTTCTAGAATCAATTTACACTTGCCATAGCAAACAATTTGCCAGGGAAATGCTTTAAAGAGTTTGATCAAATAATCAGTTGAGAAAAAATAACAAAAACAAACAACTCAGAATATGGGAGCACAATACTCCTAGAATTAACATTGTATTATGAAATCAAAACCATGTTTCAAAATTAGATAGATGAATGAATAGAAGAAAATACACGTGGAACAATAAAAGACAGTGAAATTCAAACTAAGGAAATCTAAATGAATATGAACTTAATATTAACAAGAGTATTATAAAATATAAACCTGATCACATGACTATAAAAAGCTTTTACAAATATTCTCCTTGTTTTAAAAACTAAGTATAAAACACAATCTCAAAAGCAGGAAAATCTCTACGAAAATAAACCCATACCATTAATTTCAAAATGTATATATAATAGCATAGAAATCCTATGTAACCTCTGAACTGATACTATTACTCTGAGTGAATTCAGAACACTTTTGATTCCGATATCTAAAATCCCCAACACTCATATCAATACCTTGCTGCTTACTTCTACATTTCTGTAAAATATATACCCTTCCATGGCAAAAGAAGCAGAGTCTTGAACTATGTTGATTGTCATTCTTATTCAGCTTAAGTTTTTCTTCTTTAACCCCTCTATATTGTCTGTCAGCCTTTTCACCATACAAATGCTTTATAAGATTACTAATTAAAGACAAAAGCAGGTTAGCAAAATTATGAACAAAACGAGCATATCTGGAATTTAAAGAGTTTTCTAAGATTGTCTCAAAAGCACAGCCAGGCCGGGGAAGGGCTGAGCCTGAAGCTGCAAATGTAGTTAGAGAAAGTTGAGCAAGCGCATCAGTTCTCTGGACTTCCCAGGCAGGGGAAGCAATGGGCTTGGCCATGGGAGGAGTAGAGGGTGGGGTTTGGAGAGGAGGGGAGGGACCAGCGCAATTTGAATCAGACTTGATTTTGAACTCAGGCCTGGATTCCTCTTCCCCCACTTTGCCTCCAGGTGCTAGGGAATTAAAAACTTCTAGAGGGTGGGTCATTGCCTCCAGGCATGCACAATTAGTGTTAGAACTGGGAAAAGCTGCAGGAATCTCTTCAGGTTTCTCTGAAAAAGCATGGTTGGGAGAGGGAGAGATATTTCCTTGTGTGAGTAAGTTGCTGGCTCTTTTAACAAAAATAAAAAGAAAAATAGAAAATCCACAAAAACAAAGCATTAACATGTTCTTAGCTCCCATTTGTCTGGTTAAACAGACTAAAACCAAAAATAGGATAATTAGGGAGTTTAAAAGGTCCATTCGAAAAATTTTAAAGGGAAAACACAGCCAGTGTGCCAGTACTCAGCAGTTAAAGGGAGAGGGAGGGGAAATTTCTTACCCAACCAGAAGATCAGAAGAAGACTGAGGGTTAGCTTTCCTCTTCGTGGTCAGCCATCTGTTAAGGCTAAAATTCTAGCTAAACTGTCTAAAATATCTAATGAGTGGTCGCCAATAAATTATAAGCTTTAGCAAGAGTTAGACTTTTAAGCATTTATTAAGGAGAATAAGAATTTGGTAAAGAGAGAAAGGCCTAGATTCCTATCTATTAAAGGGAGAGCACATTTCTAGCTCCCTTCTCCGCCAGCGTCCTCAGGAAAGAGCCCCAGAGTCAGCGCCAGTCTCTTCCTTCCTCCTCCCACTAGTCTGCGTCACTTCCTCCCGCCAAGAACTCTTCTACAGTAAGTATCCAGCAGGTGGCGTCATTCCAATCGTTACAAACCTGAAACCCCCTATCTAAATAATTTGACCATCCATATAGGCTACATAGAGTTTTAGAGAAACATAAACATATGGTAGCGATTGGCATTATGAGAATATTGACATTTCAAACTCAGAATTTGATATTAAAAGTTAGATTTCAATGACTCTTACGATTTCTCCTACCCATGTCACCACTACTCTGTCTCCTTTGTTGTCCAGATCATTCCTCTAACCATATATGTCTGTCTGAAAGGTTTTTTATTTAAACCCTCTTTTCTTCTCCTTCTATGCTACTTCATCTGGTGATTTCATCAGCTCCCACAGATTAAATTACCACCTCTACACTAATGACTTTCAAATCTACCTGTTCTGCCCTAACCTTTCTGTTTGACCTCTAATCTCACATCTCCCACTGCCTTTCAGACTTCTTTAACTAGATGTCCAGTAGACATCTTAAATTCAACATGTAAAAAACCAATCTAATTATCTTTGCCCCTAAACCCTCCTTATTTCCTACCTTCCATATTACTCTAAAGGGAAATACCACCCTCCCAATCCACAAGGCTCAAAATCTAGGTGTTACTCTCAACTCTTTACTATCTCTCATCCCCTGTATCTGATCTGTTGCCATAGCCTGTCAATTTTGACCTTGGCACATTTCTTGAATGATCCACCTTCTCTCCTCTCACATTGTCACCACTCATCACCTAAGTCTTGGATTATTTTTTTAATTTAATATTTTATTTTTTCCCAATTACATGTAAAAACAATTTTAACTTTTTTTTTGAAATATTGAGTTTCAAATTTTTTCCCTTCCTTCTTTCCCTACTTCATTGAAAAAGCAAGCAATTTGACATGGGTTATACATGTATAGTCACACAAAACACATTTCCATTTAAGTCATGCCATAAAGAAACAGATAAAAACCAAGAAAAATTTAAAAAGCAAAGAAAAAGCATCTTTGATCTGCATTCAGGCTAATCCAGTTTTTTCTCTGGAGATGGACAGCACCTTTCACCATAAATCCTTCAAAATTTTCTTGGATAATTGTATTGCTTAGAACAGCAAAGTTATTCAGCATAGATCATCATACAATATTGCTATTACTGTGTACAATGTTCTCATGGTTCTGCTCATTTCACTTTGCATTAGTTCATATAAGTTTTTTGATGTTTTTCTGAGTGCTTCCTGCTCATCATTTCTTATAGCACACAATAGTATTCTATCACAAGCATATACAACTCGTTTAGCTATTCCCTAATTAATGGACGTCCCTCAATTTCCAATTCTTTGCTACCACTAAAAGAGCTGCTTTAAATATTGTTGTACATACAGGTCTTTTTCCTTTTTGTTTTTTAAAATCACTTTGGGATATAGACCTAGTACTGGTATTGCTGGGTCAAAATTTTATAGCCCTTTGGGCATAGTTCCAAATTGCTCTCCAGAATGGTTGAATCAGTATACAACTTCACCAACAGTGCATTAGCGTTTAAATTTTTCCACATCCCCTCCAACATTAATCATTTTTCTTTTCTGTCATATTAACCAATTTGATAGGTGTGTTGATAGCTAAGAATTGTTTTAATTTTCATTTCTCTAATAAACAGTGATTTAGAGCATTTAAATAATGTGTCTATAGATAGTTCTGATTACTTTAACATTTTTTTCACCATAATGATTACCAACTATGTATTTCCCTCCATCCTATTTCCCCTCTCTTTATCCTATGCTCTCTCTCTCTCCTTTCACTCTGCCCACTCTTAAGTGTTGTGCTTCTGATATTTACCTCCCCCCAATCTTCCCTTCTCACTATCAATCCCACCTTCCCTTCTGTTGTCTCCTTCTCCTATTGCATTCCTGTTTGGTAAGATAGATTTCTATACCCAACTGAGTGTGTTTATATTGTTTCTTCTTTGAGGCAATTCCCATGATAGTAAGGTTCACTCATCCCCCCCAACCCCCTTTGTTCATCTTCCTCTCTCTTTCAAGCCTCTTTTGTGTCAGATAATTTACTCGATTCTACTTCTTTCCTCTTCTCCTAGTGCATTGTTCTTTCTCACTCCTTAATTTGATTTAATTTTTTAGGAAATAATTTCATCATATTCAACTCATTCCTGTGCTTTCTGTCTATGAATACTCCTTTCAATTGCTCTAATAATCACAGTTTTTAGGAGCTATAAGTATCATTTTCCCATGTAGGAATGTAAGTACTTTAACCTAGTTGAATCCCTTAAGCTTTCTTTCTTGTTTACCTTTTTATGCATCTTTTGAGTCTTGTATTTGAAAGTCAAATTTTCTATTCAGGTCTGGTCTTTTCATTAGGAATTCTTGAAAGTCCTCTATTTCATTGAATATCCATTTCTCTACATGAAGGGTCATACTCAATTTTGCTGGGCAGGTTATTCTGGGTTATAATCCTTTCCCCATTGGAATATCATATCCCAAGCCCTTCTAAAGTAGAAGCTTCTAAGTCCTGTGTTATCCTGACTGTGATTTATGATACTTGAATTGTTTCTTTTTGGCTGCTTTAACTCTTTCTCCTTGACCTTGGGGCTCTGTAATTTGTCTATAATATTCCTGGGAGTTTTTATTTGGGGATTTCTTTCAGGAGGTGATTGGTGGATTCTTTCAATGTCTATTTTACCCTTTGGTTCTAGATTAGCAGGGCAGTTTTCTTTGATAATTTCTTCAAAGATAATATCTAGGCATCTTTTTTTATCATGGCTTTCAGGTAGTTCAATCATTGTTAAATTTTCTTTCCTGGGTCTATTTTCTAGGTCAGTTTTTCCAAGAAGATATTTCACATTTTCTTCTCTTTTTTCTTTTCTTTTTTTTGTGGGGCAATGAGGGTTAAGTGACTTGCCCAGGGTCACACAGCTAGTAAGCATCAAGAGTCTGAGGCTGAATTTAAACTCAGGTCCTCCTGAATCCAGGGCTGGTGCTTTATCCACTGAGCCAACTAGCTGCACCTTATTTTTTCATTTTTTTGATTGATTCATCATGTCTCATAGTAATTAGCTTCTATTTGCCCAATTCTAATATTTAAGAAATTATTTTCTTCAGTGGGCTTTTGTACCTCTTTTTCCACTTGGCCAATTTTGCTTGTTAAGGAATTCTTCTCCTCAGTGAATTTTTGTGCCTCTTTTACCATTTGGCCTATTCTGTTTTTAAGGTGATGTTTTCTTCAGTATTTTGTGTGTGTGTGTGTGTGTGTGTGTGTGTGTGACTCCTTTACCATGCTATTGATTCATTTTTCATGATTTTCTTGCATCATTCATTTCTCGTCTCAGTTTTTTCTACCTCTCTTACTTCATTTTAAAAATTCCTTTTTGAGCTTTTTCATAGACTGAGACCAATTCATATTTTTCTTTGAGGATGTTTTTGAGTTTGGGAGGAGTTTTGACTTTGTTGTCTTCTGAGTGTATTTTTTCATCTTTCCTATAACCATTGCAACTTTCTATGGTCAGGATTTTTTCTGTTTTCTCATTTTCTAGCCTATTTCTTGACTTTTTACTCTATGTTAATGCTGCCTCTGCTTCAGGTTTAGGAGACACCATCCCAAGCTTCAGGGTTTTTTTGGTGCAGCTGTTTTAAGAAGTAATTCTGGGGATCTGTAAATTTTTGGTTCTTTCAGGGTGGTATGGTCTAGGGAGAGGTGTGTTTACTACTCTCTTGTTCTGTACACTAGTCTGTGAGTGACCATAATCACTTTTTTCTACCCTGGAACTGTGATCAGTCCTAACTACCCTGAGGCTACAAGCTCTGTTGTGCTAGTCTTACTCCTTGCCCTGTGACTGAGACCCAGGACTGTGACTAAGACCCAAGTATGAGCAATACAACAGAGTCCTGCCCACAGTGCTAGCAAGGGGTTTCCTGTAATCTCCTTTTGACCAGTTGTTCGACCTTATGATCTGTGGGCTGAGAGGTTAGGGAATCACCACTGCCACTATTGATTCAGTTGCTGCCACTGATTTAATTACCCCCAAAGTGGTTTGTTGGAGGCCTGTCTGTGCTGGTGGGACCTGCAATAGACTGTGCTCTACTCTTATCCTTATGCAACAAACCTTTCCTGCTAACCTTCTAAATTGTCTTGAGCTGGACAATTGTTTCACTCTGTCCTTTTGTAGGTTCTACTGCTCTAAAATTTTGTTTTGAGTCAATATTTTAAGGTACTTGGGGTTTTGGGGGGAAGCTCTGGTTAGTCCCTAAATTTTCTCCACCATCTTGTCTCCCTCTTATTCTCTCCTGGATTATTGCAATATCCTATTGGTGGGTCTGCCTGCCTCAAGTCTCTCTCCCCTCCAAACCATCCTCCATTCAGCCATCAGTGATTTTCCTAAAGTACAAATATGATCACGTTACCCCACCCCCACTCAATAAACTCTAGTGGCTCCATATCACCTCCAGTATCAAATACAAACTCCTGGCATTCAAAGCCCTTTAGAACCTAGGCTCCTTTTACTTTGCTATTCTTTTTCCACCTCCCCACAAAATATTCTTTTATTTTTTGGCAGGGCAACAAGAGTTATGTGACTTGCCCAAAGTCATACAGCTAGTAAGTGTCAAGTGTCTGAGGCTGGATTTGAACTCAGGTCCTCTTGAATCCAGAGCTGGTGCTTTATTCATTGCCCCACCTAGCTGCCTCCCACAATGTATTCTTTGATCCCGTGACACCACCTCTTTGCTCTTCCACCATAAGACACTCCATGTCTTAATTTGGGGCATTTTCCCTGGCTCTCTATGCAGATATAGAAGAGCCTTTTGTTTTGCATGGATTCTGGGTTAGAAAGTTTAGAATCAGTCTTACATCAAAAATGTGACAGTTGTCAGAAACTGATTACCTTTTCCATCAAAGAATTTAACAACAGTGTGATTCACTGTACTATACATAACCTGGGCTTCTTAGTTTTGAATTGGACTATCACAGTAAAATTCATACTATAGAGTTACATTTCAAGTTTGTGGACTGACAAGAATCCATTGATTTGTCCTCTAACTACGACTAAATTTGTTAGAGATGGGGATCAGCATCCACATTTTTTCCTGAAAACAATACAATAAAAAATATGATCAATAAAGGGCATTTAAAGAAGTAATTCAAATTTAAATGGAGGTTAAATAATTTAATCCTGAAGAATTTTGTGCTAGGCACCAAAGTAGCAATTCTGAAGAATCAGATTAGGGGATAAATAAAATTGATTAATTGTTCTTTGAATTTTTGAATGAAGTCATTTGTAAATTCAACTAATCTTCCACTTTTTTCCTTTGGGAGTTTATGGATTTTTCAGTTTCTTTTTCTGGGATTGCACTATTTGTTGTTTTAGCTCTTACAAAGGAATATTTACTTCAAAGTTATAGTAAGAACATACAAACACCCCTCAAACATTTCGGGACATAATACCTCTCTATACCATCTTTGTCTCTGGAGAGAAGGGGATTAAGTTCATAGTCTAGATCAGTTACTATAGCAGTTATTCCAAATTCCAAATCAAAAGCCTCTACATTGGGCTTGAATCCTGAACACTCTAATTTCTTAGGGATTCCCTGCTGGGCTGGCTATAACATTGATACTGGAATTCAGCTTCCAAGGTTACCATGGCTCAAGTCTGGGTATGGAGATTTCACTGTCTGCACTTAGAATTGAAAAGGACAAAGGAAACAGAATAAAATAACAACAATCTAAAAACGTAGTCTCAATTCTCAGGGTCACTGGGTCTAAAAAGGAGAGAGGGAGTAGAAGGCAATCCTTCTCCTCACCCAACTCAGTTCATGCTACCTTCACCCCTTGGATGTATACATATTTTTTTTGCAAAAATGAGATAAAAGTAACCCTACCACATTGCTTTTAGGAGAGAAATATAGTCCCAAATACCTAAACCACAGAAAGATGAAGTACTGAAAGAAAACTATAGACAAATTTTCCCCAATGTACATAGATGTGAAATGTTGAATTGAAGCAATTTCCATGGACCTAGATATAGACTCTAATACCTTGCTGACACATATACCTCTTACTAGGATGATACAGAAACTACTAATTCATCCTTGTGAATTCTTTTGACTAGGGTGTTGTACTGTGAGGGCCAAAATTTGATATACAGAGCATTATTTGGGTGACTCTCCTTAATATTGGGGTCCTGCAAATATGAGGGACCTTTTAGGTTTAACCCTCCCCTCTGAATTGCCCTTTTTAGATATTTCTCCCTGGCCAATAAGAAAGGAGCCTCAGGGGTGGCTAGGTGTCGTAGTGGGTAGTGGATAGAGCACCGGCCCTGGAGTCAGGAGTACCTGAATTCAAATCTGGCCTCAGACATTTAACACTTACTAGCTGTGTGACCCTGGGCAAGTCACTGAACCCCAACTGCCTCACTAAAAAACAACAACAAAAACAAAAACAAAAACAAAAAAGAAAGGAGCCTCAAAGCTTTAGTTCACAAAAGGATCAGATTTTATTACTTGGGAATTAATTAAACAACAAAGGTGAAACTAATAAAAATCAAAGATAAGGAAATAGGAAAATGGAAATACAGTACCAAAGATGATTGACTCTGGCAGAATCTTGTGAAGGAACTTCTCCCTTTAATAGTTCATAAAAATTTTGGGATAAACAGTTCCGCCTCTCCTTTGTGAGCTCTCCTTCTTCCCTTTCTCCCTTCCTCCCTCCTCTCTCTCTCTCACTCTCCAAATCTCTCTCTCTCTCTCTCTCTCTCTCTCTCTCTCTCTCTCTCTCTCTCTCTCTCTCTCTCTCTCTCTCCCCTTTTTCTCCCTTAGACTTTCTTGCATGAGTTGTGGGGGAGGGATGGTAGGGAAAAGGAGGAGCTTTCTCTCCCCTTTCTTCCAACTGTGATGGTAATGAAAGTATTTGGAAGGATGAATGAGTTTGAACTAGCCTTGATGAGCCTGAGTCCCTGGCTGCCTCTCTCTACTTTCTACTTCCTTCTCTGGGCATAGGCTAGTAACTAGTAGAAATAATATTTCCAGTTTCTAGAGTTATGTCAAGAGTCTTGGAGTACCAGAGCTGGATACTGACTGCCCAGCAGGAAGTAATTACAATAATAGCCCAATGTTTATCAAGGAAGAAGATGGCTATTGCCAGAAGGACCCTTGTAATGGAAGTGTTAAAGAAATCCCCAAGCAATGTCTTGTCTGGTCAGAAGATCCAGACCTTGTTAGTTGGTCAAGAGAGTGAAATAAGTAGTTGAATGAATGTGAACATGGCACATCTGTTCAGTAGTCCACTAAATTGGTAAATAAAATTAATATAATAATCTAATTGAGGTTTTTCATGTTTTCTGTATGTGTTAACATATATAGTGTTTGCTTTCCTAAGAAGATGAGAGACTTTAATCAGATGCTATTTCAGAGTTGACATGATGATAAGATTTTTGAATTTGGACTTCTGGAACTGTGTACATTTCTGGAGGGGTAGGGTGCGGAGAGCCAGAAAGAAAGAGTTTGTGATGCTATTCACCATTTTAGGACTATGTAGGCCCACAACAAGCCAAGTAATCAACAAGTATTGATTAAGCACTTACTATATGCCATGAATTGCATTAGTTGCTAAGGATAACAGTACAAAAGAATAAAACAATCCCTACTCACAAGGAATTTACACATGCGTGTGTGACATAATGTCTTACACACTAGAATATGTGTGAGACTAGTACATACATAAATATGTATGACTATAAAATGAATAAAGTCAAATATGAAAATCTTTGAAAAAATATGATAGTTAAAATAGGAGACAGTTTGGGAGTTGGGGGGAAGGGGATCAGGAAAGGCTTCCTGCCAAGGATATAGTCTTGGGCTACAATTTAAAGGGAAAAAGGGATACTTCTATAAAACAGAGGTAAGAAGGCAGTGCTTTTGAATACAAGGGCATAAGATGGGAGATAGGTATGAAGAACAGACAAAAGCCCAGTTTGCCTGGATCTGAGTACAGGAAAGAAGTAAAGTCTAATGAGGCTGGAAAGATAGTTGAGGCCAGGTTATGTAGGGTTTTTAATGCTAAACAGAAGATTTTGTATTTTATTCTAGAAACAATAATTGGTCCTTGTGAAGCCCCTGAATTTGACTGAATAAGAGAGTCACGTGGTCAGCCCTGGGCTTAAGGAAAATCACTTTGGCAGTAGTATGTAGAATGAATCGGAATGAAAAAGGACCAATTAGGAGGCTGTTGCAATAGTCAAAGTGAGAGGTGATAGGGGCCTAAACTAAAGTTGTAGCTGTGTGAGTGGAAAGAATGACTTGAATCTGAGAAATGTGGAGACCAATTTTTAATTGGGGAGTGTTAGCTAAGTGGCTCGCCCCAATATTGGGGCAAGGAAGGAGACCGGCAGCCTTCCTCAAAACAGAACAAGATTTTTTTTAACAAGAACGAACTTAAAAAACACACACACAAACAGAATCAGTAGGATCAAGGGAAAGAAGATAAAATGGAGAAAGGGAAATTATAATACCTGAAAAAATACCACAGCCCATGAAAATACGCAGCAGAATGCCTGTCAGCTTTCCAGCTTCCACCTAGAATGCCCAATTCTCCTCCCCCAAACCTAGAAACACCCCACACAGCCCCAGCCAATGGGATGGCCGCTCTGACAGTCACATGACTGCCCTCACTAGGCTTCCAATCATTATAATTTTGCCAGGCCCATGTAGGCGTTGGTGAGTGGTAATGACATGAGGTGCCAGAGCCCTGGCAACAGCTACAACCAGTGGGTGGAACACCATGCAGTTTGTGGAGCCCCAGGCCAGTGCACGCCGAGGCATAAAAACCTGAAATAACAATTAATTCTTTACAGAAATGAAAGTAAAAAGATTTGGCATCAAATTGGATATGTGGGATGAGAGAAAGTAAAGATTCCAAGATAATCTTAAATTTATGAACCTGCGATATTGGAAGGATGCTGTTGCCTTTGATAGTCAAGGAACATTTATTAAATGCCTACTATGTACAAGACACTATACTAAGTGTTGAGGATACAAGTACAGGCAAAAGACAGTCCCTGCCCTCAAGGAGCACACGATCTAAAGAGAAAAGAAAGCACATAACAAAGAAGTTAAAAATTAGGGTGGGGAAGGAGAGGCAAAGTCCCCAGAAGTAGGGGGACTGAGAAGGTGTATTAAAAATCTTGCAGGATGGTGCATTCCTGGAGACCAGGATGAAATCCAGGAGAATAGCTGAGTAAGAAATGAAGAAATAGAAGAGTTTAAAAGAGGGGAGGGATTTTTTTTTGGGGGGGGGAGGCAAAGGTTCAGTTCAGCATGGGTGGAATATTTTGCTAGGTCTCCAAGTTTGGGATTTCCTACTCTTCCTTTGAGACTTTGACAGGCTGTTGCTGTTACTGTACTGAGCAGGAAATTACTAAGAACTGATTTTAATCACCCCAATGAGGCATCTTCATTTTCCATTTTTCCTATAATGGGGGAAGAAACAACTCCCATTAATTGTCCAAGTCCCCCAGGTTTTGTCTCTTGCTCACTCCTAAGAAGAGGAATTAAATGCAGAAGAATCCAATTTCTACCTTGTAGTTAGCAGTGCAAACTCTGGCTCCTTTCTATCCAAGGGAATGATTCCCCTCCTTTTTGTTCACTGACCTTTCAGTATTATCATTTCATTCTAGGAAAAATCTAGGGATTTTTAATCTTTGTATGATTAATACAAGCATGATAGAGATTTAGGGGGAAGGCTTGTATCAGATGAGATAGATAGAGAGAGAGATACATAGAGACTTCATCCCTTTATTTATGGTTAGTTTTCCCCTCAGTATTCTTCCAGATCCTATGCACATTGACTGAGCCCCTTGAAGTCTATTGAGTCACAGTTCACATTCTAATAAAATTTGTGAATTACACGAAAGTGGGAAGAATTGCTAACCCACTAGATGAGAGAACTGGTCATCAAAAAGATCTTTGCAGGACAGAATTATAGATCAGATCTAATTCAATTAGCAAGGATAAATATGTAATTCTATACTTGGGTTAAAAATATATTCTGCTCAGCAAATACAAAATGGAATAGATATAACCAGATCATAGTTCATGTGAAAAAAGCCTGGACAGTAATTTTAATGTACAGTAAGCTTAAGAGGAGTCAATAGTCTGACTTGGCAACCCCAAAAGCTAATGCAAGTTTGAGTTATATTAACAGAAGTATAGTATATAGAATTAGGGAGATTATAATCCCTCTGTTCGTTGCTTGGGTCCCATAATATCTACATAATTGTTTTCAATCCTTGGTGCCACATTTTAAGAAGTGTGTCCAGAATAGTAAGGGGACTGGGAAGCATAACATATAAAAATGAATAGAAGAAACTAGGAATGTTTAGCCTAGAGAAGGGAAACTTGGGAGCTATTCTGAAGCATATATAGAAGAGAGTATAAAAGCTTGCTTAAAGCTTAACATAAAAAAAATAAGATCTTGGCAACTAGTCCCATCTCTCTCTCTCTCTCTCTCTCTCTCTCTCTCTCTCTCTCTCTCTCTCTCTCTCTCTCTCTCTCTCTCTCTCTCTCTCTCTCTCTCTCTCTTGCAAATAGAGGGAAAAGAAATGGAATCACTGTCAGGTTTTATATTCTTTGGCTCAAAGATCACATAGACATTGACTGCAGGCATGAAATTAAAAGATGCTTGCTCCTTTGAAGGAAAGCTCTAGCAAATCTGGATAGCATAGAAAAAGCAGAGACATTGCCTTTCCAACACAGGTCTGTATAGTCACAGCTGTGACTTTCCAGTAGAAATGTATGGCTGCGATAGTTGGACTATAAGGAAAACTGAGTGCCACAAAATCAATGCTTTAGACATAGTGGTGCTAGAGAAGACTTTTGAGAGTCCCCTAGACAGTAAGATCAAATCAGGCAATACTTAAAGAAATTAGTTCAGGTTATTCACTGGAATGTCCAATGCTCAAGTTGAAGCTTAAATACTCTGGCCACATAATAAGAAGATGCGACTTCTTGGAAAAGACCCTGATATTGGGAAAGATTGAAGGCAAAAGGAGAAGGGGATGGCAGAGGAGGAAATGCATAGCTAGTGTCATGGAAGCAATGAACATGAGTTTGGACAGACTTTGGGAGATGATGGAAGACAGAAGAGCTGGTGTACTCTGAGCCATGGGGTCACAAAGAATTGGATACCCACCCCAGAAAGAATCTGAAGCTTAAATAGATCAATCACATAGGAAGAAATCAGCAAAGCAATGAACTTACTTGTAAGTCACATTCTACAATCAAACCTTAGTTCCTAGTCACTCATCCTCATAAGATCTTCAAAGTAATATTGGAAGTAGAATTGGTTGAAGCGAGACTGATCACCCAAAGGAAAAATGGAGTCCCTTACCAAGGAAAGGGTCTTTTTAACCAGGAAGAATTGTGGAAAAGGACAGGTTGTAAATATCATCCTTATCATCATAAACATTTGTTAAGGCCTACTATATGTTAGGCAATGTCCAAGTGCTGGGTATATAAAAAAGGGGCTAAGGGGCAGCTAGATGGCACAGTGGTTAAAGCACCGGCCCTGGATTCAGGAGTACCTGAGTTCAAATCCGGCCTCAGACACTTAACACTTACTAGCTGTGTGACCCTGGGCAAGTCACTTAACCCCCATTGCCCTGCAAAAAAAAAAAAAGGGGGGGGGCTAAAGATAGCCCTTGCCCTCAAGTTGCTTATAAACTAATGGGGGAGACAAGAAAACAAGCAAACAAATATGTTACAAATAAGCTACACAGAGAATAAATAAGAAATAATTAAAGGTTTCCTGTAGAAGATGGGATCTTAGTTGAATCTTAAAGGAACACAGGAAACCAGTAGGCAGAGTTGAGAAGAGTCATGGGGAACAGCCAGAGAAAATGCCCAGAGTTGAGATGGTGTAAGTATATTGGGGGAAGGAAGGAATTTCAGAAGACTAGAAAAGTAAGAGAGGGCTAAGCTATAAAAGACTTTGAATACTAAATGGAATTTTGTATTTGATCCTGGAAGTGATAGAGAAACATTGGAGTTTACTGAGTTGGGGTGGGGGGTGACATGCTGGGGACAGGGAGGTGACATGATCAGACTTGTACTTTAGGAAAATCACTTTGGTGGTTGAATGGAAGACAGATTAGAGTGAGGAGAGATTTGAGACAGGTAGACCCACCAGTAGGCTATTGTAATAGTCCAGGTGTGAAGTGATAAGGGCCTTGACCAGAGTGGTGATATATTTCAAAGTTAAAATTGACAGGCCTTGGGAACAAATTAGATATGGTAGGTGAGAGATAGTGAGGAATTAAAAATGAATCTGGGGGTGGCTAGGTGGCGCAGTGGATAAAGCACCGGCCCTGGATTCAGGAGTTCCTGAGTTCAAATCCGGCCTCAGACACTTGACACTTACTAGCTGTGTGACCCTGGGCAAGTCACTTAACCCCCTTGCCTGTAAAAAAAAAAAAAAAAGAATGAATCTGGGTGACTGGGAGTATGGGGAAAGGGAAAGAAATATAAAACCCTTGTATCATATAAACACAGTCAAGCAAAATAAATCCCCATATTGACCATTCCCAGAAATTTGTTTCTGATTCTGAATATTAGTCTAGTTATGAAGTGGGCATCATCATCAATCCTCTGGATTAATGTTTGATCATTGCCCTGTTCAGAGTGTTGAATTCTGTCAGAATTGTTCATTTTTACAATATTTACATATTGATATTATAGTATACCATAAATCATTTGGCTATTTCCTGTTCTTTTCTTTTGCCATGGGTCAAACTAATGTTTCTGGTGAGTAATTTTTCTTTTCTCATGCTGCTATTGAAGTGAAAATCCTTGGGATTGTATTCCCTTTCCCTTCCTCCCCACCCTCCTCTCCTTCTCTCTCTCTTTCTCTATTTCTCCCTCCCTACCTCCTATAATGCAAGGATTTCAGCTCCTTTTGACACTGTATAAAATATTACACAGAATCTAAATTGGAAGAGACTTCACAGGCTACATCATCCATCTCCTGTGCTATATTATATATAGAGCAGGAGGACCTGAGTTCAAATCTGACCTCAGACATAGTGTGACCCTGTGCAAGTCATTTAACTCTGCCTCAGTTCTTCATCTGTAAAGTGAGCTAGAGAAGGAAATGGCAAACTACTACAGTATTTTTGCCAAGAAAGCCCCAAATGGGGTCATGGAGATTCAAAAAAGACTGAAATAACTCAACAATGTACTATACTATGCTATGTTGTATATTATACCATGTTGTTGTTCAGTCATTCAGTCATGTCTATCTCTCAAAGTGTGTCCAAGTTCACGTTCATTGCTTCCATGACACTATATATTCATCTCATCCTCTGCCATCCCCTTTTCTTTTTGTCTTCAATTTTTCCCAACATTAGGGTCTTTTCCAGTGAGTCCCATTTTTTCCTTATGTGGCCAAAGTATTTAAGTTTCAACTTCAGTATGTGACCTTCCAGTGAATAACCTGAACTAATTTCTTTAAGTATTGACTGATTTGATCTCCTTGCTGTCCTAGGGACTCTCAAAAGTCTTCTCTAGCATCACAATTCAGAGGCATCAGTTCTGTGGTGCTAAGCTTTTCTTATAATCCAACTCTCATAGACACACATTGGTACCAGAAAAACCATAGCTTTGACTAAATGGACCTTTGTTGGGAAGGTGATGTCTCTCCTTTTTAGTATGCTATGCTAGGAATAATTGTACATACACGAGAGCTATCATGTCTCAGCTAAGTTTTTCTTTCTCTAGGCTGTGCCTTTACTTGAACCTCATGTGGCATATGATCCTTCTTCATCCTGATTGCCCTATACTGGTCACTCTCTCGATTCTCAATATCCTTCTAAAATGTGGTGTCCAGATGAACCCAACACTCCATATGTGGTCTGATGAAGACAAAGTAGAGCAGGGCATACAAAATAATTTGCTGAGAGGTTGGTTGCAGGGGGGAAAAGAATTAAACTTTTAGATATTAGATTACAATTTAACCTTCCTCTAACTTAATGAAATATGTTTTTAATGGGAATATGTATAGAAGACATGAAAACACACATTCCCATCTTATTGAAAACTAATTATCTGAGGTCAAGGAAACAAAATTTTATCATGAATCAAACTTTTCCTATGCCTTTTTTCCAGATCCATCCCTGCGACCTCACCTACCTCTCAAGACAAAAAGGTTGTGGGAGATAATGGAAAGGATATTTATTGGCTTTCATAAAAGTTTAGCAAGTTTAGATATAATGCAAGGGATACAATCCAGATGAAGCAAGAGAGAAATGCTTATATCGCCACCTGCTGGACTCTATGGATTTATCTGGGTGTCGGCTTAACTTGCAACTCTCTCTAGCCTCTCTGGAATTGAATACAACTTTAGACTGATCAGTTTTCTTGTTTGTGATAATGAATAAGAAATAAGACTTCAGCCTTTGGAAGCAATGTGTTATAGCCAGCAACTTGCACTATTTTAATTTTGTGCTAATCTACAAGCAATTCCAATAACTGCTTCTTCATGTCCGTCAGTTCACTCCCAATGTGTTTTTCATTAGACTCTAAGTGAACCTACTGCCCATAACGCACTTCTTAATAGAATATTATTAATCATATGCCTTGGTGAGTATCAGAAAGGGAGAAGAGGCTAGATAAAAGAAACTCTCTGTCTTTGAGATAATGCTTGTAAATTGCTTTGCAAACTTGTTATTGTATTTATTGTTTCTCTTCCATTGTGATACTCCTTAGCAAGTATGCTGGTAAATATTTTAACAACTGAATCTCTGGGGGGAAAATATACATACAACACACTTTTAAGTTCAGTCAGCATGATTAACAATTTCTCCATAATTTTATTAAATCTAGACAATTCACAAAACAATAAATGAAGCTCTGATATGCAGCATTAACCGATTCCAAACGTAAATGCTCACCTAACAATTTAACAATTTGCTTTTGCAAGTTTCTTTGAGTCAGTTGTGGCACACCAGTGCCCCTCATTTTTTTTTTTTAGTGAGGCAATTGGGAGTTAAGTGACTTGCCTAGGGTCACACAGCTAGTAAGTGTTAAGTGTCTGAGGCCAGATTTGAACTCAAGTACTCCTGACTCCAGGGCCGGTGCTCTATCCACTGCACTATCTAGCTGCCCCTAACCCCTCATTTTTTAAGAAGAGGAATGCAATGGACTTTGTTTTACATTTTGAATTGTAATACTGATTGGTACTTAATTTCATCTGGTTCTAGTCTTCAACAATTAAAAGGTGGAAGAGATACTGATATAAATACCTTCAATGTCTAAAGCAAGGGTCCATTGCATTCAAAATTTCCTTCATAATCCTTCAACAATTTCAAGGCCATAGAAAGAGGAAAGGGTTCTGATCAAAAAAATCTAAATTTAGAAGGATGGGCATAAATATCATAATAGTCATAAATGCTTAAAAGCAGATTGTTTCTACCATTTATACATCAGTATTGTATTGAATTGGCTGTACTTCCTACCTCTTTAGAGATAATTTTCAACATTCCTTTTTTTAAAGGCCTCTTGGATTTTTTACAGGGAGAAACCAATGTGTAGAGAGGTTGAAAGAAATGCAAAAACTTAAGATGAACTGGTCAATAGAGTTCAACATTGCTGTTGTTTAATGATAATCATTAGCCATATTTCCTCTTCTGACTTAAGTCAGTTTTCTGGTAGATTTGGCATGAAGAATATAAATGAAGTTTCTGCAAATGTTTTGACTAATGCAAAGCTGGAAGATTGCCAAATGCACACAGTCTGTCTTTTGCTATGACAGACCTGCTATTAAGTCTTCAGGCATTATAAAGGAAGTTGATTAACTTCACACTAATAAGGTCTTTTTTTTCATAGTTTGTCATTGTCAAAGAATTGATCCCTCCATGGCAAGTCTACTGGTCTAGATCCTCTTGGTGCTTTGTTTGGCTGGTCCCAGTGGTATGTTGTAGTCTTCTTGAACAAGCTTGCAAGAGTTGACTGTTAAATTTCCAGTGTGAGCATTTATACCTTGAAAATCTGCAAACTCTACAAATCAGGACTTGATTGTTGTGTTGATTATCTAAACTTGATAAAGTAATGGAAAAAATATGAATAATGCAGATTACACTTAAGAGTATATTGTTGCACATTTATCAGAATGCCACTGATTATTCCCCAAAGGAAAGATATTATCTATAACATATGTTAGAGATGGGACTTTTTCCTACCCAGAGGAAGAGTTACCTTACCATCATATCACACCAGCTTGGATGCAGATATTAGATCATATCATTAGACTGTAAGCTCATCAAGGCCAGAGACTTTCTTTCTTTCTTTTTTATATTTGTATCCCCAGCATTTAGCATAATCTCTGGCACATATGAGGTACTTAATAAATTTGTACTGATTGATGGATTGAGATACAGAAGACCAATCTGGAATTATGCCCAAAGAATTATTAAACTAGCCATACCGTTTGACCCAGCAATACCACTACTTGGTCTATTCCCAAAGATAATTAAGGAAAAAGGAAAAGAACCCATATGTTTTATATATAAATTATATATAATACACACACATATATATAACGTGTGTTCTGAAATATCTATAGCAACTCTCTTTGTGGTAGCAGAAAACTGGAAATTGCAGGAATATCCAACAATTATGGAATGACTGAACAAGTTGTGCTATGGGATTATGATGGATATTACTGTGTTATAAGAAATGATTAACTCAAAGACTTTAGAAAGACATGGAAATACATGAAATAAAGAAGAGCAAAATGAGCAGAACCAAGAGAACACTGTATACAATAACAGCAATATTGTTTTAAGAATGACTTTGAGGGGCAGCTAGGTGGTATAGTGGATAGAGCACCGGCACTAGATTCAGGAGGACCTGAGTTCAAATCCAGCCTCAGACACTTAACAATTACTAGCTGTGTGATCCTAGATAAGTCACTTAACCTCAATCGCCTCACCAAAAAAAAAAAAAAGAAAAAAGAATGATTGAGCAAATAAGTTGTTTTGACTATTATAAATATCCAGATTGACTATAAAGGACATATGAAGAAAGATGCATACACACACACACACACACACACACACACACATATATATATATATACATACATTTACACATACACACATACCTATTTGTGTCTAATGGCAGCCATCTCTAGGGCAGAGAGTAAAGGGAAGAAAAAAAAGAAATTTACATGATAATTTTGTACATTTGAAAGGAATAGCAAGTTGTGCATGACAGATTTGCAGTTTTATGCACAATCATATTTTTATTATATCATGTTATGGAAATGGTTGTTTTATTCCATAAATTAAAAATAAAATTAAAAAGAAAGAGATCGAAGAAGATAGCATCTTCCTCCAACTTGTTCTAAAACCTCTTTTGGACACAAGTCCTGAACACAGGCTGTCTCCTTTCTTATCTCTAGTATACATGCTGGGTTATCACATAATTATTGATTTTGGGATACATCTGCTACCAAACTTAGGAATTGAGACAAGTAGGAGAAACTGATCATTTTCTCATTTTAACACCTCTCATACTTAAACAGAAAGCCCTCATTCCAATTGCCCCAACGAATGACCCTAATTCATACCATCAGAGGTGAATCTCTGGAAAGTCATGGAAAAGAGAGGCTTACAACAATGGAAGGTTTATGATATGCATCAGTGAAGAAACTATAATAATGAAATCACAACTCCTTGGAGTATTGAAAAAATTAGATCTTGGTATTAAATGTTTAGATGTTGAAAATGAGATCTGATCCAAACATGTAATGTAATATGAATGATCAATTTAATCTGGAATAGTTAAACATGCTTTATAATTACTTTGCTTAAGTAGTATTTTTGAGATCATTTCTACCTGAAGCAGACTAAAGAAATTCGTTCCAGTACTATAAAGGAATTAAAGAAGAGTTTAGTCACTCGATTTCATACACTAATCTAGACTTTCCTTACCTTTATGGTTACTTTTGTTTTTACTTAGTTTGCATTTGGTATACAGAAACAAGGAAATGAAACCCACTATATGATGATAACATATATTAAAGTTAGAGAAAATTATAGACAGACTGGGTGGGTGGTTTTAAATCTTTTGGCTTGACACTTTGAAATAAAATAATTTTTCCTCTTACAATATTTTGAATCAAGCAATTGAGCATTTATTAAGTGCTTATTATGTTTCAAGCACTATTCTAAGTTCTTGATTTTCCTTTATGCATCATTATTTTGAAATGACAAAAAAGAAAACAATTTTTATACCACTAAGTGGACAAGTAAGATTGTTATAATGTAAGCAAAATATCTGCTTTTGCCTGAGTGGCTTAGCCCTTTTTACCCTACAGTATCTGTATAATTGCTTCAAGTCTCCAATTAAATTTGCCAGAGGAGAATTGGACAAACTATATACTTATTGCTGTGTCAGGATGGTCATAATAAATCTCAAATATATTTGACTATTTTTATTTTTGTTTTTGTTTTGTTTTGTTTTCTGGGGCAATGAGGGTTAAGTGACTTGCCCAGGGTCACACAGCTAGTAAGTGTCAAGTGTCTGAAGCTGGGTTTGAACTCAGGCCCTCCTGAATCCAGGGCCGGTGCTCTATCCACTGCACCACCTAACTGCCCCCCAAAATAAAACATTTAAAAATGAATTGTCGGGGCAGCTAAGATGAGATGTTGACAAGTGAAGGTGATCTCTACACAGTTTCAAACACCACTCCACTAAGTTAATATACAGCATGATTTTCTCTCATTTCTAAAATGCTATGGACAACAAATTATTATTAGGATGTGCCTTTATATACAAAATGCATCAGTTTTGGCTGTATCTAATAATATGATAAAGTTGAATTTATTAAAACAACCTTTTGGGGGCATCTATAATAAACCAAATAACTAATATTATGATTAAAAAAACATTTTGAGTGTCTCTACTTTTACATTTATCACTTCCCACTGACAATTCCCTTTTTCTCTTCCCCCCCCCCCACATAAGACCCTTTCTAATTACAAATTACTCTAGTTGGGCAAGACTAAAATGTATCAAATATTGAGAATCTATGCTTTATTCTCTACTTGGAGTCCACTCTAACGTGAAAGACTGACTTCATTAGTCTTCTACAGTCATGATTGGCTGCTAACATCACTTTTAACTACATCTTAATCTTCTTCCTTCCCCTCCACTTCTCTGTTACTGAGATAAAGTCAAAATCATAGGATTTAGATTAATTGTCCTAATTGCTTATGTAAATTTATTGTCTTGAGAACATATCTCTTTTCTCATTCTAATCCCCTTACCTCAAATGCCTTTACCATTCTTCTCCATAAATTTAAACTTTGTCATCTAACTTTTGAAGCTTTCCTGACCACTTAACATAATTTCAATTTTATCAGTCTTAGGCTATTCTCTTCCCCTTACGATATTTTGAAAATTTTGGCAGCAGAGTAGGGTTAGGAAAAACTCATAGGTTCTAGTAGCCACAGAAATTCCTAGTTCTCAAAGTGGGGATTGATTATTCAATATTCTAAGACTTTAAGTGGGGAGAAGTTGTTGGGAACTTGAGAAAAGAGACATCATCATCTACGCACTTCCACTTGATAGAGAGGAGGGTGGTTCTAGATTCTAATTTTAAAGTCTTCTTCAGGTCTAAATTCCTATGACTCTATAACCACCCTTTGTGGAAATGTTCTATCCTATTCCTTTGGTGCTTATTATGTAATGATGCTACCTTTTTATGAGTCTCCCTAATTTGACTATAAGCTTTGTACCTCCAATGATACTTTGAACATCTTAAGATTAGATGCTCCATAAATATTTCTTGATTGGTTGGATGTTACTTCCAAAGAGTACAGTTGCTAGAAGTAACTCCCTGTATTTTCTAGCAGCAATGGTTTGCCTGTGGTCCAAATGGAGAAAAAAATCAAATATGAGAATTATGAGAAAATGCATGAGCTAATTCAATTTAATTCAGCAAACTAATTATGAAGCACAACACAAACTCTGTTCTAGGCAGCATGCCAAGTAACACGGATACAAAAACAGAGTCGAAAATAGTCAATGTGTTTACATTCTATTTAAACCATCACAACATGTTACAACATGTACACATACACATTATTGAGTGTTGTTATGGACAGTAAATATGACTGGCTGTTGACCATTGCCCAATCTGGAAAAGAGAAGGAACAGAACCCTTCCAGGCAATGCTTATCTCTACCTAGAGGCAGATAGATGGCCTAGTGGGTAGAGCATTGCACCTGAAATTAGGAAGACTTGAATTCAAAAGTGGTCTCAGATACTTACTAGCTATGAAACTTTGGTCAAACCATTTTTGTTAGTCTTAGTTCCCCCAACTTGTAAAAGGCATATTATAATAATACCGGCCTTCCAAGGTAGTTATGTCCATGTGAGATAATATTTGTAAAGTACTTAGCATAGTGCCTGACACATAGTAAGCCCTTCTTCCTTTAGGTATGGCTTTATGGCTTTTTAAGTCTTTGCTCTTTCCTTTTTTTTTTTTCCTTTCCTCAAGCTTCCCCTCACCCCTTCCTTCTCTGTCTAGGGATACTCTTCTCTGCATGGGGGTTTGGGGAGGAATTTAGTCTTTTTTTTTTTTTTTTTTTTTTTAGTGAGTCAATTAGGGTTAAGTGACTTGCCCAGTGTCACACAGCTAGTAAGTGTTAAGTGTCTGAGGCCGGATTTGAACTCAGGTACTCCTGACTCCAGAGTTGGTGCTCTATTCACTGCTCCACCTAGCTGCCCCAGGAATTTAGTCTTAATCTTAGGGGGCCACACACCATGCTTGCCTTCTAGCACAATAGGCCACCTTAAATCCAGAGGCAGAAAAGAAAGTCCTAGGTTCCCAAGGTTCTACCTCTTTGTAATGTTGTGGAGTTATTTATATAAAGAGAGTGCTTGTTCATCCCCAGGTGACATCTAAGCCACCAAGACTGAAAGGGAGAGTTTAAATTTGAAGTAATCTCATCATTTAACTAGAGAAAGTAGATCAAAAATACTTTTTTTGCATGAGGGGCATTGGGGGTTAAGTGACTTGCCCAGGGTCACACAGCTAGCATCAAGTGTCTGAAGCTGTGTTTGAACTCAGGTCCTCCTGAATCCAGGGTCGGTGCTTTTTCCACTGCACCATCTAGCTGCCCCCTCAAAAATACTTTTTGACCATAGAAATAACATTAAAATGTACAGGAAAATTTGTATTTAAAACTCTATCTGAAAGGAGGGAGGGGGTGAAGGGTAGAGAAATTGAGAGGAGAAAGACCACTTTCCCTCAGCCACTTGACTTCATGGTGAAGTTGGGGGAAAATACACTACTAATTGAGTATATATTTTACTCTGGTTGCTGCCATCCAGGCTGTTTGCAGTGACTAATGATGCAAAACATTCTTTTGGAGCCTAGGAGCCTTCAGCCCCATTGAAGATGCCTCTTCCACAGTATGTCTGTTTCTTTAACACTCTATTCTCCTTGAAGCTTGCACCTACTGGTTAAGGAAAATAAAGAAAAAAAATGCCTGAACTGCTGCTTAGCATTTTTGTTTTAACTCCCAATGAGATTTCATAATCTCTCACTGTTCAGTCCCCAAATCTAAAGATATTTCTTCCAACTTTTCATGGGCCAGGAAAAGAAGCCATATCAAAAGCCCCAGGTCAGCTTGGGGTTGAGGGCAGCTTTCATCCACTATGCCACATTACCTCACAAGACAAATGCCTTCCACCAACCCTCCCTTACCTTGGTGTATGCGTTTTCCAGGTAGTTTCTTTCCTAGCAGTGCATAAAACTATGAAAGATTATACCTAATTGTGGGGGGTAGGGTGGCAAGCAAGGAAGATCTGGAGAAGATGAAGTATTGAGACTGATTCCACTGCTTGCTTTTTGACTGCCATTTACTTGGTATTCCATACTAAGGAAATACTTTCTTATTGAATTTTTAGTTCCTGCATCATTATGGGTAGAGAATATACTAGTTGAGGGCATAATTTTAATATTACACTGAACTTAGGGGGCAGCTAGGTGGTGCATTGGATAAAGCACTGCCCTGGATTTGGGAGGACCTGAGTTCAAATCTGGCCTCAGACACTTGATACTTACTATCTGTGTGTGACCCTGGGCAAGTCACTTAACCCTCATTGCCCTGCAATATATATATATATATATATATGTGTATACACACACACACACACACACACACACACACACACACACATATAACCACTGTGATCCTGGAGTTGAATGAGGCTCCTGTTATAATAGAAATAGGGAATGAATGAAAGGGGTAGAAATAAAAGTTAATATAGGAGATTTTTATCAGAAAGAAGAATTTCAGAGTTCAAACTCATGGAGGTGAGATGGTTATGAGTTATTATGACTACCCCAATGAGTGACTGAGGTGGAGCTACAATAAAAATCATTGGAAGGGGGACAGCTAGGTGGTGCAGTGGATAAAGTACCAGCCCTAGATTCAGTAGGACCTGAGTTCCAATCTGGACTCTGACACTTGACACTTACTAGTTGTATGACCTTGGGCAAGTCACTTAAGCCTCATTGAGCCCCCCAAAAAATCATGGGAAGAACTGGGAGCCCTAGGTGTGACAGAACATCAACATGGATATTGAAATCTTCTAAATATAAGTGGTAGAACTCTGCAGAGAAAGATTTTGAACTAAGTCCTGAATTCTGAGTTCCAAATTTTATCCCTCCTTACCTCCCCCCACCCTTAGGTGGTGAGCAATCAGATATAGGTTATACATATGCAATTATGTAAAACATTACCATATTAGTAATTTTGTATAAGAAAAATAAAGGATAAAATGAAAGTAAAAAATAGCATGCTTTAATTTGTGTTCAATCAATATCAGTTCTTTCTTTAGAGGTGGATAGCAGGCTTCATTATTAGTCCTCTGGGATTGTCTTGGATCATTGTATAACAAGTCATCTACAATTCTTCATCAAACAATATTGCTGTCACTGTGCACAACATTCTCCTGGTTCTGCTCATTTCACTATACATCAGTTCATACAAGTCTTTCTAGGCCTTTCTGAAATAACAAATGGAGTGAATCTGGAAGACAGATTGCTGACTGGTAGTAACAGAGAAAGGGTGTGGGCATAGCAAAAGGACTCAAGGAGTATGCAAGGAGCAAACAACTCTGAATCATAGGTATTAATTGAGAGTAGGTGCAAATTTGTTAGCCATACCACAGGGCAAGTATCAATTGGTTGGAGCCTCAACCTCTCAAAAGCCTATGATAATTGAAGAAGTCTTGGTTCAGATGTTCCCTCACCAAAATAACCATGTAGTTGTGTATTATTTTTTTGTTTGTTTCATGTACATTTGTATTGTCTTCCCAACCAGAACATAAGCTTGATGAAGGAAGGAGATTCTTCTCTTTCCCCTCTCAATGCTTAACATTGTATGGTACAAAGAGTACCACAGATTTTTGAAACTTGATCATCCATGAGGAGTAAAGGGGAGCAATATGTCCTTCTCTGGCTTTCTTAAAAAAGCAAGCAATGCTAGTGGATTTAAATAGTAGTTTTACTCATCATAAAAGCACTGCAACTAGGCCCAGATGGGTTGGAGTCCTATACTACTTACTCTCTGTACCATAACCAGCCATTGTGGTATAGGGACTGAGTTCATTTATCAGGAAGTTGGTCTCTAATTAAGAAGACTGGACTCTTCATTCTCACTCACTGGTTGATAACAAACCCTAATCCCAGGGACTGAGGGAAAATTTTACTCATGACTTAGGTGAAGGCTCATGTCTTGAGTTTCTACAAAGAGGAGTAATAAAGGTATTCAATGTATAAACATTAATCCAGTAAGGAAATGTAGTTTATTCCTGCATAGAGAGTAGTGTTCAAGTGTCCATGAACAGAGTGATTTAAACAGAATCAAGTATAATATTTTCTGGGAGGCTAGTTGCTAAACCTCTTTGTGAAATAAAATAATTTGAAAGGCTGTTACATGGCCGTTTCAAATTTTACTCCAGTGGGTAAAAAGAGCCAGGCTTGGTCCCTCTCTCTTTTCTTTCATAAAGGATTTATAATTTTTTATTTTTTCTAGTTACATGAAGAGATAGTTTTCAACATTTGTTTTTATAAGATTTCTAGTTTCAAATTTTTCTCCCTCCCTCCCTTCCCTCTCCTCCCTTCCCCTTCCCCAAGACAGCAAGAAATCTCAAATAGGTTATATATGTACAATCACACTAAACACATCTCCATATTAGCCATGCTGTGAAAGAAGAATCAGAGCAAAAGGGAAAAACCTCAAAAAAGGAAAACAACAAAAAATGTAGAAATAGTATGGTTCAATCTGCATCTAGATTCCACAGTTCTTTTTTTTTGGATTTGGAGAACATTTTCCATCATGGAACTATCTTGGACTACTGTATTGCTGAGAAGAGTTAAGTCTATCACAGTTGTTCAACACACAATGTTATTGACACAGTGTACAATGTTCTCCTGGTTCTGCTCATCTCACTCAGCATCAAGTTCATGTGAGTCCTTCCAGATTTCTCTGAAATCTGCTTGCTCATCATTTCTTCACATTTATTTTTTTAAACTTTGTGTTCTAAATTTTCTTCCTCCCTCCCTCTTCAACCTTCCCTATGGAATAAAGCAATTCAATATAAGTCATACATGTGCAGTTATGCCAAGCATCTTGACATTGGTCAAGTTGTGAAAGAAAATAGAATAACATTAGAAAGAGGGACTAACAAATAAAATTATACTTCAATCTGTATTCAAACACCATCAGTTCTTCCTTTATTGATGGTTTGCATTTTCATACATCCTTCTGATATCATCTTGCTCATCATTTCTTTCACAGTTACTATTGCTAACTGTACTACCCTCCATCCTATTCCCTCCCCTTGATATTTACTCCATTTTCTATCTTCTTTCACACTATCCCTCCTCAACAGTGTTTTGCTTTTTACTACCCCCTGCCCCAATATTCCCTCCCTTCCTTCATCCCCCCCTTTTCCCCTTCCCTTCCCACTTTCCCTCAGAGCAAAATATATTACTATACCCACTTGAGTGTTTATGTTATTCCCTCTTTGAATCAATTCTGATGAAAGTAAGGCTCATTCACTCCCCGACTCCTTCCCCATTTTCCCCTCCCCTCCATAAGTTTTTTTCTTGTTTCTTTTATGTGAGCTTTCTTACGCCTTTCCACCTCTCCCTTTCCCTTTCTTCCAGTGCATTTCTCTTACCCCTTAACTTTATTTAAAGCCGTCATCATGGGGCTACGAGGTGATACAGTGGACAAAGTACCAACCCTGGATCCAGGAGGCACCAAGCCCAAATCCAGCCCCAGACATAAGCTACCCCATCCTGCCTGCCCCACAAAAAACATAGACAAATGCTTTACAGATGTCATCCCTTCATATTCAATTCACACCTGTGCTCTCTGTCTATGTGTATTCCTTTCAGCTGCCCTAATACTAAGAGTTCTTCTGTGTTGGAAATATTATCTTCTCAGGAATGTAAAAAGTTTAGCCTTTTACTATCCCTCATGATCTTTTTTCCTGTTTACCTTTTTATGCTTCTCTAGGGTCTTATATTTGAAAGTCAAATTTTATATTCATTCAGATTTTTTCATCACAATTGCCTGGAAGTCCTCTTTTTCACTGAAGTCCCATTTCCCCTCCTGAAACATTATACTCAATTTTGCTGGGTAGGTTATTTTAGGTTGTAATCCCAGTTCCTTTGCCCTCCAGAATGTCATATTCCATGCCCTCTGGTCCTTTAATGTAGAAGCTGCTAAATTCTGTGTTTTCCTGACTGTGGCTCCAAAGTATTTGAATTCCTTTTTTCTAGCTGTTTATATTTTCTCCTTAACCTGGGGTCACTGGAATGTGGCTATAATATTCTTGGAAGTTTTCCTTTTGGGATTTCTTTCTGGAAGTGATTGGTGGATTCTTTTAATTTCTATTTTACCCTCTGCATCTAGAATATCAGTGCAATTTTCCCTTACAATTTCTAGGCTCTTATTTTGGTCATGGTTTTCAGGTAGTCCAATGATTTTCAGATTATCTCTCCTGGATCTATTTTCTAGATCAGCTTTTTTTCCAAGGAGATATTTCATATTGTCCTCCATTTTTTCATTCAATTGGATTTGCTTTACTGTGTCTTGGTTTCTCATAAGGTCACTGGCTTCCATTTGTTCAATCCTAATTCTTAGGCAATTATTTTCTTCAGAGAGCTTTTCTATCTCCTTTTGAATTTGGCTTTTTAAGTTACTGACTTTTTTTTCATGCGTCTCCTGCATTGCTCTCATTTCTCTTTCCATTCTTTCCTCCTTTTCTCTAAATCTTCCTTCAATTTCTCCTGCTTTCTCTTCAAAGTCCCTTTTGAGCACTTCCAAGGCCTGAGACCAATTCATATTTTTCTTGGAAGCTTTAGATGTTGGAACTTTAACTTTGTTATTATCTTCTTCTGAGGCTGTATTCTGGTCTACCCCTCCCCCAAAGAAGCTGTCTATTGTCCACTGTTTTCTTTGCCTAATTATCTCAAACTGGAAGTAGATGTCTGATTGAAATATGATTCTCTATGGTTGGAAGCTCGGCACTCCTGTGCCCCTCTCCCACTGGGCTGCCACCACTCAATTCGGCCCACTGGTTTAGAACCAGGGTGCTTCACCCCAATTCCAGCAGAGACTACAGCTACTTCACCCCGGCTAACCGCCGAACCCCTTCACCAGTCTTTGAGCCAAGCCTCAGAAGAGGCCGCTGGCACTGAAGACTAGGAGGCATCTGTCCCTGAGTGGGTCTAGGCCATGTTTAGCTCCTCTTTCAGCATGATCAACAGGTGATTTCAATCACCAATTCTGGCTGGAAATTAGTCTCACTCTGTTCTTATGTGAGTTAGGCTGCCTTCGGGTATTTTTTAATGGCATTATTTTGGAATGAGTGGATGGATTTGTTGAGAGCTAGGGGGAATCACAGCATCTCCTCCTCCATCTTGGCTCCCCCTGTCCACCTTGGCTCCTGTTCCTCTCTTAGTGGTGAAATAGCTACCTGGGACTTCTCCCTTGTAATCCACCACTCTGGTTGACACTATTGTTGCCACCACACTACTCACACACCTCTATATGAGCTAACAAGGTCAATTCCAAGCATAGTTCCATCTATCTTGGAGTATTCATTCACCTAAAATCAGCAAAGCACAATCAAAAAAAGGCAATGGCAGCTAGCACCTAGTGCCTGGGTGAGTCCTTCATATCAACTGCCACATTTGTAGTACCCTCATGATAACATGATAGGAATGACCATATCTTTCCAACCCCTCAATGGAGTCACATCTTCCTCCCCACCCCCTAGAGAATGGTAGCCAAGAGAGCACTAGCCAGAAACTATTTCTTTTTATTTTTTTTAAAGATGCCCCTTACTGCTGTCACAGTTTGGAGGGATGAGCAAAGGATCATTCAGAGTCTTTTACATCATATTAAAATGCCAAGTCCTTTTAGCAGTGGGTCCTCACATGTCTGGAAATAATCTTCCTTTAAGTTTCCACATGGTTGTTGGAATCAAGTAGGAAGTACCTGAGCATGCTATAAGGAATGGTTTCTATTGGCCAATTTGTCAATGTTATATATTAGTCATCATAAATTCATAGGATATTAGATCTGGAAGGGATCTTAGAGATCTAATTCCATTCCTCCATTTTACAGATGTGAAATATGTTGATTTGTCAAAGATAATGTGGACAAATCAGAGGCTGAAATGGCACTAACATCTTGAGATTAAATGTAAATGAAATAGGCTAAAGTTAATATATTTGGGAATACTATGGGAAGGTTTCTTCCCATATTTGCCTGCCACAGGGACTGAAATCCAAAATTCGAATTTAAATTCCTTTGGATAAAGGCATTTTGCCTTCAGTATTCCTCTGTTAAAAATTACCATAACCTGAGAGGTGACACACTAAATCATTATCAGCCATAAAGACCTTATCATGAATTTATGTGTTTCTCAATGAAATAGCTGATTATAGGACTCAGAGAATTTGGCATAGAACAGGTAAATTTCCATGGTGTGAAAAAGGAGTGTAAGGTTTGGAGCCTGTATGCTGCCTGGGGATAATAAACCTCGGCAGGATACTGCAGTGCAAGGCTTTGGAGAGTCAAATGAGGGCATGATGACACTGAAACCCTATTGACTGAGTTCCCTGGGGGTGGGAGGGGGGAGAGGGTACCAAAATGAAAGATAAACTGATGCTAAAGAAATTGCAGATTTTGTCATTGTAGTGGGGGCTGGGTCCTAATTCCAATTATTTTTATCCAACCATTACTTAATTTTACCCAATGAGTATTTGTCACTGTGTACATTGCCTCTCTCCTTTTTCTATACCTGGATCTGACCTTCAAGTCACAAAAGTTTTGAGCTTTATACAGTACATGTTTATAGGTGTAAGGACAAAGTGTCTCAAAACAGTGGAATCTATGACTTATTTGTAGATTACTTAAACAATGAAGCCATCTAACATTTCAGATTAAACAATTACATCCTTTCAGCAACTCCCTAAAAGGAAAGTGACCAAGGACTCACAGTCTTAACAGAACAAGGGTTGGAGGAAAGAGGGTATTATTTGTGCCAAAAGAAAATCACCAAGTAGTCTAATTGCATTTATCCATTTTATTTTTGAAAGAAAAAACAAAAAACAACATAGAATCATATGGCAAATTTGGTATTGTAGAGTTTAAAATTTTTAAATGCTTTTCTCCAGAAAGGTAGAAATCCACCGTCAGAGCTGTCTGTTCTACACACATTATAAACATGTTCAAGATCATTGTTGTTTTCTGCTTGACTGAATTAAAGCAATATTTAGTGTCTTGATACTCTTTATACATCACACTATAATGGATAGAGCCCTGCTTGTGGAATCAGAGACTCTGGCTTTGAGTCCTGGCTGTTATAATACTTACTAGCTTTGTGACCTTAGTGAAGTTGTTTTGGTTCTCCGAACCTAATATATGAGATGAGGGTGTAAAACTAGGTGATCTTGAAAGATCTTTCCCACTCCAAAGTATGTGATCCTAGATATTTTACTACCCAATGTACCTGAAGTAGTAGCTGTAGTTTCCCCCCAGAACTGAATACTAAGCTTTTCTCTTGTCATTCACCCACTATATGCATTTGAAAGCCATTTTTGTAAAAAGGTAAAGGGTTTATGTAGTCAGTGGTGCCAACTGACACAGACTCTATTGAACCACACACTTTTTAAAGTAACTATATCTCATATAGCTCATCTTATACTGGGAAAATATGCCTACTGTGACTTGTTCACACATCTTTGATCACATCTTCAGTTTGTTCATGCTCAAGTTCACTTTAATAATTTAATAAACAATGTTCTTGTTTTCATTGCTATTTCATGAATGATGCTAGCAGATGTAACTATGGAAGTACAAGGACCTTCTCCTGTCTCTCTTCCTTCTTTGTGTACCTGAAATGGGCATTTGTTAGGACCTAGGTATGGATCCCAACTCTATCACTTACTACCTCTCACTCTGGGCAATTCCATTTCTGAACTTCATTTTTCTCATCTGTAAAAAGAAAAAATGATGGAATTGTATAAGATAATTTCTAAGGGTCTTATCTAGCTTTAAACCCTAAGAACCCAAGATTTATTCAAATTAAATTTCTTTCTTCTCCTCTCTGGGTTCTGCTCTTGACTCTAAACTTTTTCTGATTTGCCACAAAAGACTCCTCATTTTTGAAGCTCACCTCACCCCTGGACTTCTCAGCCTGGAAGTTTTCTCCACCCCAGTACCCCTTCCTCTGATTGGTTGGTTCCTCCCAGAACTTCCATTAGAAGGAAAATAGCCAGACCAGACTAGTCTTCATTCCTTTCCAGATTCCACTTCTGGTTCTCCAGATTTTCTCTACCATGCCCCCAAATGAGTACCTTCTCCTCTGTTTCTCCCCCATGCCCATCTTTTCAGCTCCCCCTTTTAAAAAATGTTTTCTTCTCCCATTAGAATGTAAATTCTATGAGGGCAAAAACTCTGCTAATATTTGTCTTCCCTGTGCTGAGTATAATGCCTGGAAAATGTAAGGGCTTAAAAGTTTTTAAACTTGTTAACCTGAGTTTCAGTGGGATTTTAAAATGGGAGTTTAACATGAGGTATACATTCTTGTACATAAAATAATAAAATAAGGAAGGTCAGAGCTGAATAAGATCTTACAGATAATTTAATCCTATGCCCTCATTTTACAGATGATCTTGATGCCCAAAGAATGCCTTGCCCAAGACCCTAGCAGAGGATTTTAAATTGAAAGGGATCTTAGATGACTTAATAAGCAAGGTATAGAAGGAGGACTAGAACTCAGGTCTCCTGACACTAGCCTGAAGATTTCCTTGATACTATAGCTTCATTTCCCTCTCACCACCTCCCCAGATAGCTCCCTCCCTTGAGTAATTGTCAGCAATTAAAGCATCTTGTAGAGGGATGAGCACTGAATTGGATGGTAAGAGATCTGTTTCTAGTTCCATCTCTGCTATTACATACTGTTTGATATTGGGAAAGTATTATCACTTCTCTTCACCACAATATCCTCATCTCTAAAACGGATTGGTTCTCCCTAGCTTTAAAATGCTACAAATCTATGAGTATTCCAGTGGGTTTTGTTTTGTTTTGTTTTCCAAATGCAGGAAAACATTTTTCAATTCTCTCCACAGTATTCACAGGGCATGTACTGTGCTAGCAGAAGCAGGTAAAGCCATTTATGTGGTCTGGACAATGACTCATTGTGATAAGAGAAAGTGAATAGTTGCCAAGGGAAAGAATGCACCCTTGATCACAGGTGAAAGAATAGGTTAAGCTTCTCTCCTTTCCTTTGCCTGACTGTGGGGCCAAAGTGGGGGGGAAAGCAGGGTGAATGAAAGACAGCAAGTGGCTCCACACCAGAATGAGTCAAACTTAGAGACACCAAAGTCTGATTTCATTCCCAAAGTCCCTAGGGCTCTTTCTTCCTTCTGTCCCAGAAAGTGTCCTATGTGCTAGGAGTAGCCCTTATAGAGGAGAGAGTCTCAGGCCTGAGATGTTCCTGAGAATGTATTCCTGAGATAGGAGTTGCCTCCTACCCTCCAACCTGTCACTTTTTTTTTTTTTGGCATGGCAATGAGGGTTAAGTGACTTGCCCAGGGTCACACAGCTAGTGTCAAGAGTCTGAGGCCACATTTGAACTCAAGTCCTCCTGAATCCAGGACCAGTGCTTATCCACAGTGCCACCTAGCTGCCCTAACCTGTCACTTCTAAAAGCTCTGAGGCTTTGTATTTGTATTGACTTCTATACCTTTGGCTCACATTCAGTTCCCTCTAGGCCATAGCCAGCTTATATCCCTTTGAGGTTCCTGTGGCTGCTACTAAATTGCCCGATGAGCTCACATGACCTATTTCTAACAGAAATACATGTAAAGCCAGAGGGTGAACTGCCTCTTCCCAAGCAGAAAGAAGTCTCTCTCCTCCTTAGCACTGAGAAACTTGTACAGTACTGACCACATTCAAGCCCCATCATTCCTTGTCTGTGAGCACACTCTGTCCTGCCTTGATAATGATGTTAATGACTACTCAAGTCGATATTATCAGAGAAATCCTGGGATATGTCCCAACCCAACAACTACATATACTAAGAGAGGGAAATTAAAGTTTGCTCAGCACCAATTAAAAGGGTCATGGCATTTTTATTTTTTTATTTTAATTTTAATTAATTTTCTTGTGGGGCAATGAGGGTTGCCCAAGGTCACACAGCTAGTGTCAAGTGTCTGAGGCTGGATTTGAACTCAGGTGGTCATGGCATTTTTGGATGCCTAAAATACTATTGAGAGGTAGCAGGACGCAGTGGCTAGAGTGTGCCTCTGACACACATTATCCATATGATCATGGACATATCATTTAATCTCTCAGTGCCCCTAGGCAACTCTACAGCTGTTTCCACAACAGGAGTACCCCCAAACAGATGAAATCACAGACCTGGACTAACAATAACAATAATGGTAATAAGCTCAGTGCCAGTAAAAGTTTAGCTCACTCCCAAAGTCCCAAGTACTTTAACCTGTCTGTTTTGTATCATCAATAGGAAATAATCTTCAGAACTGTTAACTGTACTTTTCCCAGATGATCTGATTTGAATTCCTGGAGGTACCATCCACTGTATGAGAAATTCTTTTATTCGTGAGACCCATCTCTCATCCGTCTGTCTGTCTGGTTTAAACAATGAAGCCAAAAGAAAATGTCTCTCCTCCCCTTTTTCTATCTCACTTCCTCCCTCATCTTTGTCTCTGTGTCTATGTCTGTGTCTGTGTGTCTCTGTCTCTCTCATTTCACCCCTTTCTCCCTCTCCCTTTTCCTTTTTTCTCTCCCTCTTTTTCTTCTCCTCTCCTCTCTCCTCTTTTCCCTCCCCACCCCAATTAATTGGGAGGAGGTGCAGGCAAACTGTTTCCTCTTAGTAAAATGCTGTTGCATTGTTTTGATACCCTGCCAACAATTGTACATTGATGTCATTACAGTTGGTTGCTTGGTTCCAGATTTCAATACATAATACACTTTGAGACTCTCTTCCTTAAAACCACTGGTAAGGTAGGACCTCCAGGCTGGGCTGTGCCATTGCGGCATTAACTCAGCCAGACTGAGGGTTCTCCTTCTGTAAAAATTCACACAAAACTCATCCCTTTCAGCTGTTTCAAAGACTCTCACACTTTAGAATCAAGCATTGTGTTTGAATATATGTTGGGAGTAAAGTGCCTTAGATTCTTTCCATTTTTCCAAGTGTCCTAAGAGGACTGAGCCAGAGCAGATGTGTTTTGTTCCTGCTTTTTGCTTCTTTGACCAGGCAGGATGCAGCATAAACCTTTGAAATATCAAACAACATAATCTAGCCCTATGAACATTTACTTGATTCTAATGGCCAGTAACTGGGGCAGCTAGGTGGTACAGTGGATAGATCACTGGCCTTGGAGTCAGAAGGACCTGAGTTCAAATCTGACCTCAGACACTTGACACTTACTAGCTGTGTCACCCTGGGCAAGTTACTTAACCCCAATTGCCTCATCAAAAGAAAGAAAGAAAGAAACAAACAAACAAACAAAGAAAATGGCCAGCAATACATATACAGCCAATTCATTAGAGGTAGAAGGAATCTTTAAGATCGCTTAATCCTTTCCCATCATTTTACAGATGAAAAAAGTAAGACCCAGAATTAAGTGATATGCTCAAGGTCACACAGGTATTAAATGGCAGAGCCAGGATTTGAAGGTTAGATCCCTAATTTGATATAATTACTAAATATTATATATAGACTTCTAACATTTGTCATAGCCTTCAACTATGGCATTTGTCAAATTCTACTGATGCTGTGCTTTAGGCACACAAGTGATTAACATAAATCAAAGCTACTTACTACTCCTCCGTTCCCATCCCCCCCCAAAAAAATACAAATGAAGATGTTATCTTAAGCTAGGTCCCAGACTGCCAATATAGTTCCATGATGCAAAAAAATAAGGTTAAGAATGCAGAGCTAGGGTATTGCAGGGATAGGGACTGGACCTGGGATTCCCATGCTCTAGGGAACTTTCAGGATCAGGAACTCCCTCTATCAATGCTGGTCAGTAGAGTCTCTGCAACTTATAGATTTATAGAGTTGCCTAGAACACTAAGAAGTTGCTTGCCTTGCCCAGGGTCAAATAGCAATGCCTAGATGTTAGGGGCAAGTATTGAACTGCAGTTCTTCCTGGCCAGCTCTCTAACCATTCTTTTTGGAAGGGATAGTAAGAAATTTTTTAAAATAGTTACTTTGTCCTGTTACTTATTAATGGATCTATCTAGAATGGTTGGCCTCATTCTCCTGGCCTGCTTCATCATAGAAGGAAGAGATGTGGGTGAGACTGGCAGGATAGCTACAGCTGTCTCTATTTTGGTATTGTTTATACTATGGAAGATCAAGAATGTGGAGTCTACTGAACATCAGTTGATCTAAAGTGGCCCTGGAAGGGAGATATACAATAAACAAAGGCACAGAGCAAGAAGCCTGGAGCTGAAGAGAACTGGAGTTGCTTGGGGGAGCAGGTTTCCTGCGGTGGGCTCCTGGAAGGGCCTGGACCCTTCCCAAGTTAACTCTACTTCTTTGTATGTGTGTGTGTGTGTGGGGGGGGGTGCATGTGTGTGTATGTGTGTGTTCTCATTGTGCATGTGTGACTTCAGGAGTTATGAAAGTTTCACAATTTGCAGTCTGTGTATGATCCATGGGTGGGGAGGCATACAGCTTCTTGGAAAGGCTGTTGGAGCTCAATAACGAAATACCTATAAACCACAATGAGGGAGTTGGGAGCTCTGATGAGGTTGATTTCTGTTAGAAGGAAGGGGGTAATCTCCACCCTTTTCTGACACAGGGGTATTGGATAATCTCCTAAACCTTGAGGGAGGTACTTATTCTATGATTTCTTTGTGATTGTACTTGATGGAAAAGGCCTTTGCTCCCCAGCTGACTATTGGACAGAGGGTGAGTAAAAATTGGACACAATACTTGAAATTCACAACTCCATCTGAATACCTCTTCTGTTCAATTAACATTTGTTCTTGGACCCAAAAAGGGGAAAGTAGCATAATAATTCAGGAAAACAGAGGTTAGGAAAGAAGGGGAATCCAAGCTTCATGAGGACTGGGAAATAGCTTCTAGAAGCACTGGAACCCCACCACTGCCCACGCAGCTCTTTTCAGCTGAATAAGGACCTTCACTCATGAGGTAAAGTCTTGTTCATGAAAAAGTCAATGGAGGAAATGACAGGTATCGATTTCCATGTTTCCTGTGGAAGCTAAGGCCAGCACTATGCTTGCTGAATAACAACACCTTTGTAATGTTGAATGACACTGTGGGGAAATATATCCCCAAAACATCCCTGTGCCAGGGACTATCACTGACTAAGCTATCAATTGAGAGCAAAAAATAAGGGAATATTCATGGTAGATTGGCAAAAATTATTAATGAATGGGGCTATGCCTTGATGGGCTTTAACCATGCTTCTCCTCTACCTCTCCTAATTCCCTTTATCAGCTACTTTATTAGCCTCTGAACCTGTTATCCCAACTACTTTATCTCTCATTTACTTCCCCTTCCCACCCTCACTTTCAAATGGGATTAAGTTCTGTAACACTTTGGTTGAGAGAGAAGGCTTTACTTGGCTGGTTTGGGTTTACAGGACCGCTGGTGGACGGCTAGTCTGTCTGGCAGGAAAGTACGCCCACAGTTATCACATGGAACCAACTGGCTCTGGGCACTTTCCCAGGCAGCTTCATTTATAGCATCCAGATCATAGTAGCCTTTGGCTGAAAAGTCAAAAAGGGGAAAGGGGGTGGGGGGGGGGGAGAAAACAGGATCAGTTTTCATTCTGGAGAATCATATTCAAATCTTTATGGAAAATATTTTCAGGAAATACCTGTTGACTGAGCCTTTTTTAACAAAAACATATTGCTTTTGCAAAATGTCCCAAGGGCTGAGTAAAGCTAACTATGGACCAGAGAACTTACTCTGCTGCCTGAAAGAAAGGGGGAAAGCCTGTAATAATCATTCTTGGCTTTAATAATTAATGTCTCTCTTTAAAAAGAAAATCACCATCATCATGCTGCAAATATTGCTTTCTGTACCACTTTCAGAAGATACTTAATAAACTTTGATGAGCTCACTAAAGGAGAGGAGCATACCTCTTTAGGCTTCTCCCCTGTCAGCATTTTGAGGAAACAAGCATTTCCAGCTGAGTCAGTTTCTCATCTTAAAATCTTAGCTCTTTTTACCCTGAAAGTTGGTTTTCCTAAGTTATAATGTGGAGGCATTCCAAGCAGAACAGCTAAGCTACTAAAATAGACTATTTCCTTAAATGCATATTCACACATATCATCTAGATCATATAATCTTCATTAGTGGGACATAGAAAAATGCACATAGCTTTATTTTTTAAAAAGGTGTGGAATTTTGCCTTAGCAAAAGGACCTTAAAAAAGAAGAGCTTAAAGGCAACAATCGACTATCTTGGAACTGTAAGCAAATGGCCACTTTTAAACACATTTTTAACATGGAATTATATATATATATATAGTGTTAGTTTCTGTCTCAGAAATAGAATACATCTCTTCATTAAAGCTTCAGATCACCTAAAGATGATTCATATCTAGTCATTCATATGAGCACAGAAAGTGTTAGATCTCTTAATATCTCTGTTCCCAATGAGCAAGTAGGGAAGCACAATATTGTTTCTCTCTCTTGGCTGAAGCAAGTGCCTCATTCTGTGCAGAAAAAGAATATGTTTTCTGAGTACCTTGAAAAGCCTCTTGGAAAAAAAATGGAGCTAACTTTCTTTTTGCCCAGATCAGTTTTGGGGTTTTTTTTTTTTTGTTTGTTTTTTGTTTGTTTTTTTAGTGAGGCAATGGGGGTTAAGTGACTTGCCCAGGGTCACACAGCTAGTAAGTGTTAAGTGTCTGAGGCCGGATTTGAACTCAGGTACTCCTGACTCCAGGGCTCTATCCACTGCACCACGTAGCTGCCCCCTGCCCAGATTAGTTTTAACCCAAACACAAAACATCCTTTAACCAGCATAATCATTTTTGTTCAGTGATACTATATGGAAGCATCACTGAAAAGGGTTTACATAATTTTGGAAAAGACTTTGCATATATCTAACAGATTGAGACCATGTGTCTGGTTGGCACTGGGTGAAGGGACTACAACAACTTTAAGACTGAAGTCAAAGTGGTAGGGATTCATAGAATAAAGGTTCTTTGATTAAGAGGAAGGGGTGTCAGCGGTGATAGAAATGGGGCAGCACAGATCGAGGGGGAAACTAAGAGAAATGCAGTCATAATGACCTCTCTGTCCAACCAGCATGCAAATGATTTCACAGTGATCCATCCTGGCTTACAGAGTAAATTATTTCCATCCCAACTCCCAGAGACATGAAAGTTTTGCTCATGCAGAGAAGGGGATGTAGAGTGGTGAGCAGAGAGGAAGAAACAAATTTAGGAAAAGAAGACTGCTAAGTGTGATGGTGCTCAGCAGTCTAAACAGGCTCCATGTGTATACAAATGCTTTCATCTTTTGTTCTTTTTGCCTTCTTTTATACACACACCTGGCAACTAATTGGTGCAGTGGATAGAGCACTGGGCTTGGAATCAGTAATACTCATCTTGAATTCCAATCTGGCCTCAGACACTCACTTGTTGTGTGACCCTCGGCAAGTCATTTAACCCTGTTTGCCTCAATTCCTCATCTGGAAAATGAGCTGAAGAAAGAAATGGCAAATCACTCCAGTAACTTTGCCAAGAAAATTCCAAATGGACTCATAAAGAGTTGGATGAGACAGAAAAGACTCAGAGTGTAACAGCAAAACACACTCACACACACACACACACATAAGCATATATACAAACACATATACATACTTCAGACTGTATATATATGTGTGTGTGTGTGTGTGTGTGTGTGTGTGTGTTTGTCTTCTAGGAAGAGACTATGCATAATTTTTGCCTGGCAATATCTACCATCCTATCATGAGCTCCAGAGGGGACTATAAAACTCTCTGCACCATTCCTGGAAAGGGGTTTGAGGAATTAGTCCAGCCCCTACATCAAACTAAGAGTTAGACAGAGTTATCTCCTTAGAAAAGTACTATGAGACAATTCTGTGCTTGTACTAAAGTGCCACTTTAGATAAACATGAAACTCTCTGTGAGCACTAAGGTATATCCTCATGTTTGAAGACATTGCCTTATGGTACCATAACACAAATAGTAACTCCTATTTGTGTAATACTTAAAGATTTATAAAGTACCTTTCTCATCTTATAGGGGGCATAGTATAAGTTTTATTTTCTCCATTTTTCATTTGGGGAAATAGGTTTAGAGGGGCTGCACAGCTAAGGTCTGAGCCAAAGGTCATTTACATTTTAGATGCCACTTTTAAATGCTATATGAAAGATGATCCTTAAGTAAACTCATATAAATCAGGTGATATATATCCCTTTCCTTAGTTTAGCCTTGAGGAGAAAATGTGTTCTTTTTTTTTATGTCAAACTTTTTGAAATTGCAATATGACAGTTTTTCCCCACTTAATAGTGTCCAAGGTTGAAAATATAGTTGATGTTAGAATTATGAACAAATAACAGAAAAGTATGAATAGTATTCTCATATTTTTAGAAAGATGGAAAGAACTCTATTTTCTACATAATACCACTCTTGACTTCCCCAGTAGCTCACCTCCAATGGTTCTGACTTCTGGTTTTTTTGGTTCTGGTCTCCGTAACTCTTTAGGCAACAAATTGTTTTCATTATGCCATTTTTTCAGACACTGTGGCTCATGGATACTGATGGACTTAGTTCCAAATTCACGCCCACAAATGTAGCAAATAATTGTTGGTGGCCGTCTTATCACTAAGGGCTGCAACAAAAAGTTATAATTCAGTTCATGTTTTGAAATTCATTTATCAGTTGTAGTTTTTGTATGTTTTGCCTTACCGTGGCCAAGTAGATTATGCAGCACTTTTCTTTAAGTTACTCTACTTTTAAGTTTTCTAATCTGTTTGGACTTCTCATATAAGGCATTCAAACTGTGAGATTTCGATTCATTCTAAGGTTAATGACAAAAAACACTGCTCCAAAAAGCTTTTGAGGGGGTTTTCATTTATGTCCATGACCAGTTTAGTTTGAAGTACCCCAGTTTTGACAAGAACCTTATTTGCTTAGAAACTAAATAGTTGTGACCATATTCAACTCAATGTACTTGAACAAATATTTGCTAAATGCAGGACAAAAATGCTATGATGTAAGAGGTCATGGATTGATTGTGATTGCAAAATTTAAAAATATATGTATATTTTTCCCAATTGCTTGTAAAGACAATTTTAAACATTCAAATTTTAAAAACTTTTGAGTTCCAAATTTTTTTTACTATCTTTCTCACCTTCCCTGTCCCTAAGATGATAATTTGATATAGATTATATATGTGTGATCATATAAAACTTATTTCCATGTTAGTCATGTTGTGAAAGAAACAAACCAAAAGAAAAAAAAATCATGGAAAAAAAAAGTGAAAAATAGTATGCTTCGATCTGTATTCAGACTCCATCAGACCTTTCTCTGGATATGGATAGCATTTTTCCTTACAAGTCGTTTGGAATTGTTTTGGATCATTGTATTACTGAGAATAGCTAGGCCATTCAGTTGATCATTATACAATATTGCTGTTATTATGTACAATGTTCTCTTGGTTCTGATTACTTCACTTTGCATCAATTCATGTAAGTCTTTCCAGTTTTTTTTTCTGAAATCAACCTGCTCATCATTTATTATAAAACAATAGTATTCCATTATTATCATATATGTGATGTTTAAAATCTAAATTGTGGTTGCTTTAAATTAGAAGCTTTACAACTTGTTTAGTCATTCTCCAATTTATGGGCATCCTCTCATTTTCCATTTTTTGCCACCACAAGAGCTGCTACAAATATTTTTTGTAGGTCCTTTTCCTTTTCTAAAAGATTTCTTTGAGATACAGACCTATTAGTTGTATTGCTGGACCAAAAATTATGAACAGTTTGATTGTCCTTTGAGCATAGTTCCAAATTGCTCTTCAGAATGGTTGAATCAGTCCACAACTCCACTAATAGTACATTAGTGTTCCAGATTTCTCACATCCTTTTCAACAGTTATCATTTTCATTTTTGCCATTTTAGCCAATCTGATACATGTGAGCTGGTATTTCAGAGGTGTTTCAATTTGCATTTCTCTAATCAATAGTGTAATTTTTCATATGGTTTGATGTCTTCATCTAAAAATTGCCTATTCATATCCTTTGACCATTTATCAATTGGGGAATGATGCATATTATTATAAATTTGACTCAGTTCTCTACATATTTGAGAAATGAGGCCTTTATGAAGATACTAGCTGTAAAAATTGTTTCCCAGCTTTCTGCTTTTCTTCTACTCTTGGTTTCAAGGTTTTCCACAAATGAAACCAATGCAACCAAGATTAGAAGAAAAGCAGAGGGGCAGCTAGGTGGTGCAGTGGATAAAGCACTGGCCCTGGATTCAGGAGGGCCTGAGTTCAGAGCTGGCCTCAGACACTTGACACTTACTTGCTGTGTGACCCTGGGCAAGTCACTTAACCCCAATTGCCTCACCAAAAAAAAAAAAATCAACAAAGAAGAAAAGCAGAAAGGTGGGAAGCAATTTTTACAGCATGTGTCTCTTATAAAGGCCTCATTTCTCAAATATATAGAGAAATGGGTCAAATTTATAATATGCAAGGAGTCACATATGCTCAGGGTAACTCACAATTTTAGACTCCAGACTTTGATGCTATCGTTACATTTAAGAACATCTCCACAGCAGAAAACTGTTCCTCTGCTCATGACTTGACTATTAGTCTTGATCACTTCTAAGTTTGACAAATCCTCTTTTCTCTCCTACTGGAACATATTGTTTACTAAGTCTTCCAATTTATAATCACCCTTAAGAGTATGCTTAGAGGGGCAGCTAGGTGGCTCAGTGGATAGAGCACCGGCCCTGGATTCAGGAGTACCTGAGTTCAAATCCGGCCTCAGACACTTAACACTTACTAGCTGTGTGACCTTGGGCAAGTCACTTAACCCCAATTGCCTCACTAAAAACAAAACAAAACAAAACAAAAAGAAACCAAGAGTATGCTTAGAAAGTATCGCCTCTTAATGTAAATATAAGTTCTCTTTAAGACAGAGCTTATTCACACTATGTAAATGATAGACTAGAACATCAGGAAAGGGACTGAAAGAATAGAAAGTATTCATGGATAGTCAGCAGTTTACTAATCCTATGTAACTGGGCCAGCTGATAATAGTGAGCTTTTTAGTGTTGGCAATATAAGAAATAACATGACCTATATTTTTGGTGTGGATTCCTTGGTCATTTGGTCTAAGTATAGATAGTCACAGGATCAAAATAGGAGGAAAGGGTAGGTAAGAAAAAGTAGGTAACTGGTCACTAGAAGTCTTCCTGAATCCTCAGTTTCTTAGGATGAGGCTGAATTGGGCCCATTTGGGTAAACGTTCTAATATGGGAGGTCTAGGTCACCTGGCCCAGAAATATTCTCACTTCAATGGCAGAATATGGTCAATGCCCCTCCCTAAGATTAAATTCAGAAGAGTAGTTTCAAGAACCTTTGATGATTCCACCACAATGGCAGTGAATTCAGAAAGTTGATTTTTGATCTTTATAGATCCTTAGGACAAAGTTTGCTAACAGACCTAAAAACTTTGAGTAATCAACCCAAAGTGCTCAATCCCTTGGTGGGGAATTCCATAGCTCTGTGACAATTTTCCTGACAATTTTTAAAGTTAGCTGGCTTGCTCCAATGAGAGGTCCAAAACTTCATTTGGATCATTCTTAAATAGACAGGGATCCATTGGGGAAATTTTCAGAAGCCCTTTTATATAGGGATCCAGAAGAAATTTATCTGGACTTCCAAGGCTATGGGACAGAGATCTCTGGAGAAGTTTGGGAATGCCTTGTGTAGAAAGGACACATAGAAATTTAATCCAGTTGTTAGTTGTTAGTGGTTCTACATTGAGGGAATCATAGAAGAGTTTTTGCCCAGGACAGTTTGGTTTCTCACCCAAATGGTGAGGGGGTGACTTTCAATTGATGGCAGTTCTCTAATCCTTGTAGGGAGAGAATTTCATGCTCAGGGAACTTTGAAGTGGTCACACTTTCCCTGTGAGAAGGCAATTTTGATTTTCTTTGGGTGGTTTTTTTCTGCCTATGATCTGTTAGAACCTGGTGAAATGATACTTGTTTGTTAAGCTATCACCAAATATTTAGAAGTATGAAAGGATGTTAATGACTGAATTTGATTTTAAGTTGTACCACATAGACTTTCCCCAAGACTTTTTAGTACAAAACATTGGGGAAGGTACGTGAAAAGGATACTGAAGAACATCTACGTCAGAAGCACTCTCCAGTTTTTGGAACTGTGGACTTTGGCAAACACTCCAACAGATTTTCTGAGGATAGCAAATATGAAAGCTGGGGATGAGTATAACGTTAATATGTTATCCTCTGAGACATTAACCAGATGAGATCACTTATTTGGTGAAATCATCAATCTTAGTCAACAAGTTTTTATCAATTATTTGCTATGTGCCAAGCACTGTACTAAGTGCTAGGAATACAAATACAAATAGAAAGAAAGACAATTCTTACTGTCAAGGAGATTCCATTCTAATGGGGAAGACAGTACATAAAAGGGATCTGAAAATTGAGGGAGGGAGGAAGAATGGAGGTACCAGGTTAGGGTAGAGATGATAGAGAATTTTCTATGGAGATGAATTGGAAGTGCAACCTAGAGAGGAATGAAGACATGATTGGCCTTGGCCTCTTTCCTAAAATGGAGGCTCTGGGTGGAACCATTTGAGTAGAGTGAGAGACTAATGGGATGGAGGGTGCAGTCAGTTCTGCTATAATGAGATATATGTCCCCCAAAAGCACCATTCTATGCCAACTAGTATAATGAAAAACTACAGAACTTATGGAGAATATAGGGCTAGAGGCACAACACTCAAAAACTTCATCAGTGACATGTTAAAAAAATTTCAGAGCCTAATAAAAATGGTAGCACAGTTTTATACATGTTACATGGTTAAGAATTACATAAAGACTACAGTATATAGTGGCAAATACATAAATACTACAATAAGTACCGGTTGCATATACTACTTCCTTCTGGTGGTAAACCTGAGCCCTGGTTCCCACAGGGCCTGGGTTGGCAAAATCTCCTGCAAGTTGGACAGTGTGAAACTCTGGGCCTCAGAGGCCATGATAGAAAGCTCGTGGCGGGGGGGGGGGGGGGGGGGGTCCTCAGGGTTTGCATCAACCTTCCTCTGCCCACAGGTACCAGATGTACTGGTAGATAAATTGTAAATGTGGCTTTGAAAAAGACCCAAAGTTCATTTGAGAAGTGGGTATCAGAAAGATTACAACTTATGAGCAATTGTGAAGTGATACGGTTTTCTTCATTCTCACTGTTTCTCAAGAAAGAAAATGAGCATAAACAAACATAAGCAAATTCAAAGTCTGCATTATGCTCAGATTGTTTCCTAATGTATCAATTGTGTTAGAACAAATTCACATTTTCAAAATAAGCATTATAGCAGAAACTGACTGTACTTTCAATATGAAAAGTAATCTAAGGGCACAGTCAGCTTCCAGGGTGAATGGTTTCTATTTTATGGTATAGAACATCCTATGGAGATGTAGCCTGGGAAGGAATGAAAACATGGTTGACCTGGATATCTTCCTTAAAATGGAGGTTCATAGACTCAGTTGCATGGTTCATTAGTCATGGGCTTTAGACTAAGTAGGGAAAAAAGACCTTGATCCATTTAGATTTCCTTGAAAGCCACTGGATGAACTGAAGGGATATTACACAGAGAGTGTATTTGGATATAAGAAAGTTCATAAGCTCTGTGACTGTCTAAAAGACAGAACACTTTGGAACTCAGGAGACTTGAGAGTCTATCAGAGGAAGCCTCCAGTCAAGCCTCTAAGAAGAAATTGCTTTGGGGATTTGGGGCAAGGAAAAAAAAATCCTTGCCACAATGTAGGCCTCCATCTCCTCCTCTGCCCCAAACTTGACTTTGGCTGGAGGAGGATCTTGTGAATTTTAAACAGTCTAGAGAATGTTTTAATCTAGAGCTCCTTTTTGTTTCTTGAATAATGGATGTCAGTGTCTCCATCCAAATGAGAAGGTAAGATTGTATGGAATGAGGGTAAGATTCAAGACTCTCTAAGAAACACAGGGGAAAAGTTGTAGCATACCTAAGGGAAACATTTTGAAGGCTCCAGCAAAAGGAATTCCAGGATTGAATCTCTAAATTGGGACCCAATTTTCCCCTCATAGGAAAGTGTGTCACAAACTTTGGGGGGCATATTTTACATCAACTGTACCAACTACACTCTCATAGTGAATACCTATTTCTTTTTTTTTTTTTTTTTGGTGAGGCAATGAGGGTTGAGTGACTTGCCCAGGGTCACACAACTAGTAAGTATCAAGTGTCTGAGGTCGAATTTGAACTCAGGTCCTCCTGAATCCAGGGCCAGTGCTTTATCCACTGCACCACCTAGCTGCCCTGTGAATACCTATTTCTAAAAGCTGTGTAAGTTTGGCAGGTAAGCGATGTCATCTGATAATTGGGGGAAAAGGCACAAGGATGAGCAATTATGAAGAAGATAATACATAAAAAAGAAAACTTTCCTGGTCCTGTGGATCTGGAGGCAAGAGCAAATGAATGGACAGCAATAGAGAGGATATCTATCACTATAGATGCCAAATCTCCAGGAAAATGCCAGATCTTAGTACCAGGAGATGGAAGGAATGTAAGAGAAAGAAACTTCAGATAAAGAGCATATTGCTAACCATAGATTATGGGAGGGGACAAGAATGACAGTATAGGGAGTAGGCAGAAAAGAATAGGGACTAGAGATTGATAAGGCATTGAATATGACATCATTATCTTATATTAGTGAGCTTGTTACAGAAAAAAAATAATCTTACCAAGGAGCATAAAAGTACAGAGCCAAGGTTTTATGAATAAAGGTAAAACTTTGTGGTGTGTTGAAACTTGGCATAATCAGAAAATATTTTACAAATTAATCCCTAGAGGTTAATAATAGATTAAATTGAATTCTCTTTCAGTAGGGGAGAGTTGAAAAAGAGTTCCCAGAGATAAAGAGCAAAGTTTTCTTTTTTATCAAACAAGGTAATAGATAATTCAATACCAAGAATAAATTCATAGTTCTGTCTCTGAGATCAGTTATATTTGTGGTCTCTTTGCAGGTATACAAAGAACACAATGTAATCAAAGATTATCTGGGTAATTTGAGGAATTTGGATAATGTAGATAATAAAAGCCTGGGTAACATTTAAAAAATGGGGTGAGGGAAAGGGAGAAGAATTTCACCTAAATTATCCAGATATCTGCTATTCTATAGAGCTGGCCTCCCTTGGAATTCTAAATTTCAGGGGATACCTGGGAAAGAGACTTTTACAATAAATGTGTGCAGGCCACCCCAGAACCAGATTAAAACATAACTGGGAAATGTTTCACAAAATAAATACAAATATACAATAGAACATAGGTAATATCTCATTTTAAATCTAAATCAATATATTGCCTACAATGATCTTTACATATAGATTAATAACCCCCCCCCCATTTCTATTTGAGGTTGACACTAGTGCTCGACAAGATTTGGATCCAGAGGTAACTAACAGTTTGTAATCTCTGCTCACCTAAACAGAATCATCACAGGCTTTTGACTTCTTGGCATGTTCCATGTCAGTGCAGGCCAAGTCAAATGGAGAGCAAAGTTAATAGTCACATAATGTAAGCAAAAAATTATTTGAGGAAAAAAAATCTCTATTTAATTATGCCAATACATAGACCAAATTGGAAAACTGATCCACTTTCCACTTTACTTTCCTTCTGCAGCTATATCACAGATCTTCCAAAAAATTAGTTTGAAGAAATTTTAAAATCCAGTGATTAAAAATTGCAAAAACAGGAGGGAGCAGGGGAAAGCTAGGTGGCAAAGTGGATAAAGCACCAGACCTGGATTCAGGAGAACCTGAGTTCAAATCCTGCCTCAGACACTTGACATTTACTAGCTGTGTGACCTTGAGCAAGTCATTTAACCCTCATTGCTCCTAAAAAAAACCAACAAAAAACAGGAGGGGGCAAAAGGAAAAGAATTGAAAGCTAAAGTGATTAGGACCCAGAGAGACAACATTAAAAGATTGTATTCTTAAGAAAATATTATAACAATGTTATAATTTTTTACATGTTAATTTGCTTGCAAGATTATTGAGATACAGATAGATCAGTTAAAATGGAGAAGCAACTTTCTTTTTGGAGAGTAATTATTTTTATTAAATTTCCTTATGAAAAAGAATGAACCAAAGCTAGTATTTAATTCAGCATGCTAGGAAAAAAAAAAAGATGTATTCACAAAAAATGACATTCCTGCCACTTTGTCAAAGATTTCTTTGTTAGGAAAAGTTAAAAAGAGAATAAGTAGACACAGAGCCGAGAAAACTTATACAGAAAAATAAAAGCGGATGTGAAAGAAAATTAATACCATAAAAGGCTAATGTGGCCTATGTTATATTTTCCAAGGCTAGATCCATGCATTATACTATTTGAACTGCAGCTGAACTTGGAACCTGTTCCATATTTTTGAGTTCTGAACATCCTAACTCCTAAATCAGGCTCTAGGGAACTATATGCAATTCAGTCCCAACTGCTGTAAAGGACACAACCCATCCAATCTGGACTAAGATAAGAGCACATTGTATTTCTCATCAATTTCACAACTGTCAGTCAGAAGCTCAGCCATTTTCAACTTGGGGCTATTGTGACTTTGCCAGTTGCCAAGGTTTTAGTGTCCAGCCTCTCCCTCCAGTACTTTCAAAAGCACATGGGTGTGTGTCAACAGGGAACACAGCAAGAGTGGGAGGGATTAGAAATCTAGCCAGAAGCCACATCAAGTCTTTTTCTCCTAATATGCAGTCTCCTGATTCTTTGGGATATGCCATTACAGACAGGGCCAAGGGAAATGAAAGTTTGGGGTGTGGGGGAAGTTGATAAGAGCAGGGCAATTAGGTCTTTACTGTGCTTTGGCCATAGCTTGCTTGCCAAGGCATAGAAAGTGCAATCCAATGAAGGCAGAGAGGGAAGTTTCTAAATGTGGCTAATGTAAAGTTATTGCAGAGCAAAGGATTAGATTGCAAGTGTCAAAGTTTCAGATTACATTTAAGAAGCTCTATGCAGCTTTTATAACAGTGGAGAGAATGCCTGAAAATATCATTATTCCAGAATCTACCTAAACTTAATTTCCTGAATCACAGGTGAGAATTAAACCAATGGATGAAATATGATACCCTTACATGCAGAAGCCTATTATTACTGCTCAGTTTTTCTTTTGTTCTGTCAACTACCGGGCATGTCCTGGTTAGCTAGAATATGAAAAGAGGGACCTAAAAACTCTAGGGAGAGCTTATATATGTGTATATGTATATGCATATATGCATATATGCCTATATGCCTATATATAATATGTGTGTATACACACACATATCTATTATGTATGAATATACACACATATAAAGTGTATTGTGTATATATACACACATATAATAAGTATATATATACACATATAAAGTATATTATGTATATATACACACATAATATATATGTATATATTTGTATACATTTATAAACTTGGATCTACTTGATCTCCTTATGTTTTTAATTTTCTTTAGCTCCTGCTGCTAATTATAATTTATATTACCTAACAATGTTTTTCTTGCTGTTGATTGTTCTGCTTTATACTGCTAAGAAATGCTAGAATTCATTCTCTCAGGTAAAGTATGTGCAATATAAAATAAAGGTGACCTTCAACAATTTTCTGGTGAATAGAGTGGATGACAAATCTAGTTTGTCCTGAGTTACCCAGTTTGGCTGCCTAAAAAACACTAATTGTTAACTCCCCACATTGTTTGGGGTTGTACAAACTCAGCAATACTAATAATGACTGGCATATACATAGTTTTTTAATTTTTGTAAAACACTGAAACACATCATTTGGCTATAAAACCACCCTGTGAAATAGGTGTCCTTATTATCTTAATTTGTAGACAGATGAGGCAACTGAAGCTGAAAAAGTGTTAAATGATATGGTAATGGTCAGAGTTAATGTCTCAGGTCTTCCTGATTCCAAGTCTAGCACTCTATCTACTTTACCACACTGTCTCCTAGTAATTACTTTGGAAATAGGCCACTGCCTAAACACTAAACATAGTTCAGTGGTGGGGCCCCAGGGAACATCACTCTTATTCTACCAAGAAGCCCCAGGACTTGCTTTGATGACATTTCTTAAGGGTATTTTGTGCCATCATTTCCCCTTGGCTTCCTGGGTTCCTAACCACCCAAGAGATGATCCAGTCACTTCCATTCTCTCCAAGTTATTGTTCCCTGAAAATAGCATATATCCCTTTTAAAGGAATTTTTAATTTTACCACATACTACAAAGAATTATATGCTTGGTTGTAGAAGAGGTATTTAACAAATTAAAGGGAAAATTTTTAAAGTATAATAAGAGCTTCTAAAACTCATGCCTCTAAGAGAAGGACAGAAACATAATCTGCATCACATTTTTGTCTCAAGTGTGTGTTTGTACTTGTGCACATCACTTCTGAGCCTAGCTATTAAATGGTGAGCCAGGATTATGAACAATCAAGTCCTATAATGGAATTGGCCTTGCCAGTACTGAAAAAATGCTTGTCCCAAACATAATTTCCTTGGGTGGGACACATGTGGGGAATAGATGACAGCAGTATACTCAGGCAGCTGCCCCATGAGGAGTAAGTGAGGCAACCACAACAAGAAGGACATGGGAAAAGCACATCTTCAGACAATGAACTCCAGCTGCAGCCTATTGCGAAGGAGCAATGGGAGACCAAACAGTCTGGGATGTAGCTCTCAGTCATGTTGTGGTGTCAGGAAAGCTTCAGGATGATTTTGAGGCTAGGAAGAGATTAACAAAGAGTAAGAGAATGGTAAATAGCATCTGTAGCCAAGGAATCAAGAAAGCTGCTTCATGTTCAGTGAAGAAGACTGAATCATAGATTGACCTTCTCAGACCTACCCACACAACCAAGTAGCAGTCCTTTTTAGTAAATGGTTTAACTTTCAAAACTTCGAATATGAAAGATGCTAATGTCAGTCTGCTTGTATGTTTGCACGTGTACTATACATTCACAGTCAGTCTCATGCATGGGTAAAGTAGTCCTCCCATATATTGTGATTTGAGGATTGCGACAAAGTTCTGTCTGCTCTGAACTCTCTGTCTAGATAGATAGATAGATAGATGGATTGATATAGATAGAGATAGAGATATATGTAGATATATATCTACATATATAGAGATAAGATATAGATATGTAGAGAAATAGAGATAGAGATACACAAACATTTAAACATGTTGCATATATGTATATGATTTTCATTTTTTTTAAGATACCCCCATACCTGGAATATTCTCCTACCTCATCTTGGACTATTGGCTTCCTTGGTTTCTTATAAGTCCCAACTAAAATCCCACCTTTTATAGAAAGTTTTACCCAATCCCTCTTAAACCCAGTATATTCCTACCATTAAGCATTTGCTATTTGTCCTGTATATAACTTTCTTTGTATATATTTATTTGCACATTATCTCTTCCATTAAATTGTAAACTCCTGAAAGGCAGGGACAGTCTTTTGCCTTTTTTATTTCCCAATTGCTGAGAACTATCTCTAGCATATAGGAGGTACTTAATAAATGTTTATTGACTGATTAATTTAGAATATATGTTGTTTGTAGGGAGCCTTTATGTAGAATTTTCCTCAACATTCCCTCTTCTTTCTCTCTTCTCTAATCTAAAATCCCTACAATTCCTCAGTAGCAAAGAGTGGGACCCGCTCTTTCCCATTACAATAGTATAATGGGCATGATCAATCAGATTATCTAATTTTTACCTTGGAAGGCAAAAAATAGACCTGGGCTTTGAGGAAATAAGATACCTCAGAACAAAATCTCAGTGAAGGTTACTATAGAAATGGATCATGACCATGACAGATTTTGGTTAGGGCTGAGGACAGACACATCAAAAGCGACGGGACTAGGGAAAGATGGCAGTACAAAGTGGTTGGGAGGCCCAGTCCAAGGGAGTTGATCAGTAAGAGGGCCATATGAGGTGGAGTTAAAACAAACAGAACACCCTTAAAGCAAGAGGTGCTGGGGGCAGCTAGGTGGCACAGTGGATAAAGCACCAACCCTGGATTCAGGAGGACCTGAGTTCAAATCCGACCTCAGACACTTGACACTTACTAGCTGTGTGACCCTGGGCAAGTCACTTAACCCTCATTGCCCTGCCCCCCCCCAAAAAAGCAAGAGGTGCTGCACTGGGGTGAGTGATTGAAGAGATATGGGGTGGGATGAAGTGAGGAAAACAAAAGAACTCAAAGACATAACTAGAAATTTTTGTGCCTGAGACAAATTCAGCAAAGGTGAAGAGGGATGTGGGATGAAAATAATTCTGTCAAGAGTGGGAAGAGGTATAGGTGCAAACACTTTTTAATTTAATGCAATCATAATTATTCATTTTACTTCCTGTGATTCTCTCTTTCTCTTGTTTCATCATAAATTCTTTCCTTTTCCATAGATCTGACAGGTAAAATTTTCCATGCTTCCCTGATTTGCTAATATCACCCTTTACATGTAAATCATGTACCCATTCTGATGTTATCTTGGTATACTATATGAAATGTTGGTCTATATCTAGTATTCTCCAGATTGCTTTCCTGTTTTCCCAGCAATTTTTGTCAAATAGTGAGTTCTTGTCCCGAAAGTTTGTATCTTTGGGTTTCTTAAAATTTACTTGGTAATTTAATATTTAGTATTGTGTACCTAATCTATTCCACATATTCTCCACTCTATTTCTTAGCCAATATCAGATTGTTTTTATGACTACTGCTTTTTTTTTTTTTTTTGGTAAGGCAATTGGGGTTAAGTGACTTGCCCAGGGTCACACAGCTAGTAAGTGTTAAGTGTCTGAGGCCGGATTTGAACTCAGGTACTCCTGAATCCAGGGCCAGTGCTTTATCCACTGCGCTACCTAGCTGCCCCTGACTTCTGCTTTTTAATACAGTATGAGATAAGTTATTGCTAGGCTACCTTCTTTCACTTTTTTCCCCATTGATTCACTTAATATTCTTGACCTATACCTCTTCCACATGAATTTTGCTATTATTTTTTCTAGTTCAATAAAATAAGTATTTGGTAGTTTGATTGATAGAGTATTGAATAAGTAAATTAGGTAGAATTGTCATTTTATTATATTGGTTCAGTCTTCTCATAAGCAACTAATATTTCTCCAGTTACTTAAATCTGTCTTTATTTGTATGAAGTGTTTTGTAATTGTGTATTTTATATCGTCTATGGTAATTTTAAATGGAATTTCTCTTTCTATCCCTTCCTGCCGGGAATTGTTGGTAGTATATTAAAATGTTCATGATTTATGTGGGTTTATTTTATATACTGCAATTTTGCTAAAATTGTTAATTTTTTTAACTAGATTTTTAGTTGATTCTCTAGGTTTCTTTAAGCATGTCATCATATCATCTGCAAAGAGTGTAAGTTTTGTTTCTTCATTGCCTATTCTAATTTCTTTTTCTTCTCATTGCTATAGCTAGAGTTTATGATGCAATATTAAAAAATAGTGATGATAATAGACATCCTTGCTTCACTCTGATCTTGTTTGGAAGACTTATAGCTTATTCCCATTACAGATAATGCTTGCTGATGGTGTTAGATGGATACTACTTGATAATCATATGATTTTAGTTATTTTTGTTATTGATATGGTCAATTATGCTGATAATTTTCCTAATATTGAACCAGCCCTGCATTCCTGGTATAAATCCTAGCTAGTAATAATTTATGATCTTTTTGATATATTGCTATAATCTCCTTACTAGTATTTCATTAGGATAATTGGTTTATAGTTTTCTTTCACTGTTTTTGCCCTTCCTGATTTAGGTATCAGCACCATATTTCTGTTGTAAAAGGAATTTGGTAGAACCCCTTCTTTGCCTATTTTCCCAAATACTTTATATAGTATTAGAATAAATTGTTCTTTAAATGTTTGGTACAATTCACTTGTGATTCCATTTGGTCCTGGAAATTTTTTCTTAGGGAGCTCATCTATGACTTGTTCAATTTTTTTTTTTAATGATGTTATTTAAGTATTCTATTTCCTCTTCTGTTAGTCTGGGCAATTTATATTTTTGTAAATATGCATCCATTTCATTTATATTGTTAATTTTATTGGTATATCATTGGGGAAAATAGCTCCTAATAATTGTTTAAATTTCATCTTCATTGTTGGTACATTCACCTTCTGTATTTTTTATACTGGTAATTTGGTTTTCTTTCTTTTTTAATCACATTAATCATTTTTAAACCAATGGTTTACACATTTTATTGTGTTATTTTAATTAAAGCAGCTCCTAGTTTTATTAATTCAATGTTTTTCTTATTTTCAATTTTGTTAATCTTCCCCTTTATTTTCAGGATTTCCAATTCGGCATTTCATTAGGAATTTTTAATTTGTTCTTTTTTCCAGTTTTTTTAATTGCATACCTAATTTATTATGTTCTTTCTCTATTTTATTGATGTAAGCCTTTACCAATATGAATTTCCCCCTAAGTACTGTTTTGATTGCATTGCATAAATTTTGGTAGGTTGTTCCAGCATTATTTTCTTTAATGAATTTATTGATTGCGTCTATGATTTGTCCTTCGACCCACTCATTCTTTAGGATTAAATTATTTAGTTGTCAATTAATTTTTAATTTATGTTTTCACAGTCCCTTATGGAATATAATCTTCATTGCATTATGTTCTGAAATGGATGCATTTAATATTTCTGTTTTCCTTTATTTGTTTGTGAGGTTTTTATGCCCTAAAACATGGTCAAGTTTTTGTGAAGGTGCCATATACAGCTGAGAAAAAGGTACACTTCTTTCTATTTCCATTGAGTCTAACATATCTAACTTTCTAAAATTCTATTCACTTTTTTCTTATTTATTTTATGGTTTGATCTATCTAGTTCTGAGAGGGGGAAGTTGAGGTCCTCCACTAGAACAGTTTTACTGTCTATTTTCTCCTATAACTCATTTAATTTTTCATTTGAGAATTTGGTGCTTTGACATTTGGTTCATATGTATTTAATACTGGTACTACTTCATTGTCTATGGTTCCATTTAGCAAAATGTAGATTTCTTATCTCTTTTAAATGTCTGTGTTTGCTTTTGATTTGTCTGAGATCATGATTGCTACCTCTGCCTTTTTTACCTCAGCTGAAGCATAATAGATTCTGCTCTAACCCCTTATTTTTACTCAGTATGAGTCTCTCTGCTTCAAGCATGTTTCTTGTAAACAACATATTGTAGGATTCTATTTTCTAATCCATTCTGTTATATGCTTCCATTTTATGAGTCCATTTCATTCACATTCATGATTATGATTACTAGTTGTATTTCCCTTCATCTGTTTATCCTTTCTCTCTCTTTTTACCTTGTCTCTCCTCAAAAGTCTGTTTTGCCTCTGACCACTGCCTTCCCTAACCCACTCTCCTTTCTATTAGGTTACCACTTTCTCTTATCCCCTTCTCTTTCTTCCCTCTTTTCCAAGCTATATTTATGTATCTAGCTAAGTGTATATGTTATTCCTTCTTTGAGTCAATTTCTGATGAGCGACTTGTTTAAGCATTACCCACCTCTTCTTTGCATGGCTCTTTTATGTGATATAATTTCCTCCATTCTCCTACTTTCCTTCTTCTCCCAGTGCATCCCTCTTTTGCACCCCTAATTTTTTGAGGTTATCTCTTCATGATCAACTCACATCTGTGCCCTCTGTCTGTGTATACTCATTTTAACTGTGTTAATAACGATAAAGTTCTAAATAGTTACAAGTATCATCTTCCCAAATATGAGAAACTGTTTAACCTTATTGAGTCCCTTATGATTTCTCTTTCATGTTTACCTTTTTATGCTTCTCTTGAGTCTTGTGTTTGAATGTCAAATTTTCTATTTGGCTGTGATCTTTTTATCAAGAATGCTTGAAAATCCTCTATTCCATTTCTCCTTCTAAGAGATTACACCCAGTTTTGCTGGATAGGTATTCTTAATTGTAAACCTAGCTTCTTTGCCTTCTGGAATATCATATTCCAAGCCTTTTATGCCTTGATGTCGAACCTGTTAAATATTTTGTGATTCTGACTGTGGCTCCATGGTGTCTGAATGGTTGCTTTCTGTTTACTTGTAATATTTTCTCCTTAACCTTGAAGCTCTTGAATTTGGTTATAATATTCCTTGGAGTTTTCATTTTGGGATCTCTTTCAGGAGGTGATCAGTGGATTCTTTCAATGTCTATTTTACCTTTTGGTTCTAGGATATCAGGGAAATTTTCCTTAATAATTTGTTAAAATATGATATATAACCCCCTTTTTATTATGGCTTTCAGGCAATCCAATAATTCTTAAATTATCTCTCCTGGATCTATTTTTCCAGGTCAATTGTTTTTCCAATGTGCTATTTAATATTTTCTTCTATTTTTCATTCTTTTTTACTGTCTTATTGTTTCTTGATGTCTTATAAAGCTATTAGCTTCCACATGCCCAAATCTAATTTTTAAGAAATTTTCTTTAGTGGATTTTTGTACCCTCCCCCCTCCATTTACCTAATTCTGCTTTTTAAGTTCTTCTCTTCAGTTGACTTTTATGCCTCTTTTACTATTTGGTCAATTCTGTTTTTTAAGGTATTTTTTCCAGTGTTTTTATGCCTTTTACCAAGCTATTTACTCTCTTTTCATAATTTTCTTATATCACTTCTCATTTTTCCCCCTCTACCTTTCCAATTTGGTTTTTAAAATCCTTTTTGAGCTCTTAGAGGAATTCTTGCCAAACTTGGTTTTGATTCACATTTTTTTCATACTTTTCTTGTATTTGTTTTGGCATCATTATCTTCTGAATTTGTGTCTTGATCTTTCCTGTCACCATCATAGCTTTTTGTGGTCAGGTTCTTCTGTTGTTGTTTGCTCATTTTTCCAGCCTTTTTTACTTTTAACTTTATGCTAAATTTGGGCTCTTCCCATGGTATGCAGGGGGTACTGTCCCAAGCTTCAGGTTTTTCATGTAACTGTTTTCAGAGTGAGTTTTGTAAGTCTGTAAGTTTTTGATACTTCCAAGATGGTATAATCTAAGGAGAGTTGTGGTCACTTTTCTCCTGGCCTGTGCTCTGGTCTTTACCCAGGAAGGGACCTTGTTTCTCTCCTGGTATAAGTACTAGTGCTCCTCTTGGTTCTGGAACTATGACCACATCTCCTACTTCCCTATAGTCACAAGTGCTATCACTCCTTTTGCTCCTGCAAGTGTGACTCAGAGCCCTACTCTGCTGTGGGTGCAAACACTAGTATTCCTTCTACTTTGGAACTGAGATCAGGGTACCTACTCTGTTGTGAGAGACTATAAACACTTCTCTGTCCTGGAACTATGACTAAGGCCCTATAGCCATGAGCACTAGTGCTTGTCTTCACACTGGAACTATTACCTGAAATTACATGTAGGCAATTTTGACTGGATCTTCCACCCAGTGTTAACAAAGGGTCCTTGTAATCTGTTTTTGACCATTTGCCTGAACCCTTACAGTCTCTGGGCTGAGAGCTCCCAAAGCTACTATTGCCACTGCCTCCAAAGGCTGCTGCTGATGTTGCCATGGCTTGTGCTGTACATTGGTCCAAACACCACTCTGTTGTCATAGACCTGCCCTGTCAACCTCCTAAGTTGTCTTGTACTGGAAAAATGTCTTACTGTGACTTTTGGTTAGCTCTGCCATTCCAGAATTCAATTTGAGGTGTTATTTTTAAAGTTGAGGGAAATATTGGGAGAATTCATCTGAATTGCTCCTTGTATTCTGCCATCTTGGGGCTGTCCTGATTGATTTTTTTGAAGCTCCTTCACTGGACCATTGAGTAGAATTGCCATATATATATATATATATATATATATATATATATATATATATATATATATATATACATTTGGCTTACATTTTGACTGACATTCCCTGACTAGGGAAAGGGGAAGTGAAAATGGTTGAAGAATTCAAACTGGAATTGTGAAATTGAGAAATTAAAGAGGAGTAGAAAGTAGAGGACCTGCTGCCAAGTGGAGGAGTGCCTTACCTGGACTGAGCTATGACTGGAGATGAAATCACTAGAATCCTCTAGAATCTAGGGCCATTTTCTCCTCTCCTGCTAGCACTTCAAAATGCCTAAATGGTATAACTCCCAGGTATCTGCTGCATATCTACTGTTCACATATCTCACCCAAAGGTGAGGAAATGGACCTAGAACCTAAGGGTGCATATGAATTACCATTAGTGACATGATTTTTAAAGTATCAGGAAAGAAGAATATATTGCATATGGATCAGACCATGACAAAATTATCACGTGGTTTATGTTTGTCTCTAGTGCCCTGCTATTCACCCTTTCAGTGTCTTCAAGTTCCCTCAGATACCCAGAGCCTCTCATTCCACTGGGCTTGACTTGACAAGAGGCTATATTCCTTTGTTCCTAAGCAGTCTTATACCCTGGATCTCCTCTTTCCAATTCCATAATCTATTTGTACTATGTACCATTTTGAGGTCAGTTGACCAACTTGAGAAACTAACTTCATAATAAAACTGATAATATACAGAATAGCATAGTGGATAGAGAGCTGGGCTTAGAGACAGGAAGACCCTGTTATTTTTTAATCTGTATCTCAAACAATACTGGTATAACCCATTACAACCTTTTTTATTTTTTGGTGCCTCAGGAAGCTACCATTATAAATTACAGAGAAGGTGCTGCTGATCTCCTTTGGTGAAAATTCTGTACTAGGAGCTTCCTATTTCCAAAAAAAAAATTATGGGTAAACTAAAAATAATCATTTCTAGAAGAGGCAGAATAGTATTGTGAAAAAATCCCTAGTCTTGGAGTCAGGAAAAATCTGAGCTTAAATCTCAGTTCTGATATTTAATGGCTACATACTTAATAGCTTAAATGAGTGGCTGCACCTACCTCTCTATTCCTCAGATTCCTCAACTGTATGATGATGATAATAATATTTATAGTATCTTTTCTCACAGGGTCCTTATGAGGATTGAATTAGTCAATGCCTATAAAATTTTCATATAAAGGTCGGCTATTATCAGTATTTGCATTTTAATAAAGATTCTAAGTTAAAATATATTCATGTATTCATTCACATAACAAATACTTATTAAGCACTTATTATGAGATAGTATTTATAAAATACTTAGCACAGTGCCTGGCACATAGTATGTGCTACATAAATGTTTATTTCCTTCCCTCTACTATTTGTACTTTGTTAGGTTCAGTTGACAATAAAAAGATATGACATTGTCCCTTAAAGAACTTACATTCTAATAGGGAGAGAAAACACTTGTAAATGTGTAGCCCCAAGTAGGGCTATAGTGGCCAGCTGTTTGTGTTTTCCAATCTCTTGCCTCTCTCTACAAGGGGAGGAGTTGAAAACCTCAAGAATATCTGATATTCTTCTCTGGGGTTTTCAGGGGACAGTCTTTCTCTTCTAAACCAGTTCCTTCACTCTCTCTCCTCCCCGCTCTCTAGATACTGCAGAAGAACTGCTTAACATCAAGGTCCACCAGGTGACCAGACAGGGAGCCAGTGCTGGTGACCTACAACCAACAGAAATGAGTAACAGGCTCATAGTTTCAGAGGAACAGAAATCCCTAGGCTGTGCTAGGTTTCTGCCTTTGAGAGTTAAAAGTGCTTATAAAACATGTACTCAGGTAATACCTTTTACTAAAAACAAACAAACAAACAAACAAAAAACAAAAACCCAAAACAAAATAAAAAACAAAGTACTAACTCATATAGTTTGGGGAGACAACCTTTTAGAAAAGAGTTAATTCTATCCTTTTACTCTATCAAGTCAAATACTATTTTATAATGAACAAAAATAAATATGGTGAGATCATGTATTCTTTACACCTTTCATTCAATTTTGTGACTATGACTATGTGGTCTGTTATTCTTAACAAGGCATTTTCAAAAGTCTACTTTATCTTTTACTCAGATATCCTTTATGTGTATAGAGCATTCCTATGAATATTTTATAGAGATGATAAAGTAGGCTTGTGGTTTTTAACCAATGTCATCTTGATCACCTCTCTTCAGTAACAATATCATCTGTGATTTTTTGAAATTATTTAATATTTTCCACTCTTTAAGTTATATAGAAAACCAATCTGTCAGTCCTTTCAAGATTGTTACTTCCAGCATGAATTTCTTCTTTGTGTACTTGATCTCTTCTTTACAATTTAGTCTATTTATCTCCCAAAAGAGAAAAAGACCTATTTGTACAAAAATATTTATAGCAGCTCTTTTTGTGGTGGCTAGGGGAATGGTTAAACAAGCTGTGGTATATGATGGTGATGGAATATGATTGTGCTATAAGAAATGACAAGCAGGATGATTTCAGAAAGGCCTGGAAAGACATGTATGAAATGACGTATAGTGAAATGAGCAGAACCAAGAGAACATTGTGCATAGAGACAGCAATATTGTTTGATGAACTGTGAATGACTTGACTATTCTTTTTTTTTTTTAAGTGAGGCAATTGGAGTTAAGTGACTTGCCCAGGGTCACACAGCTAGTAAGCATTTAGTGTCTGAGGCTGGATTTGAACTCCTGACTCTAGGGCCAGTGCTCTATCCACTGCATTACCTAGTTGCCCCTACTTGACTATTCTTAACAAGGCAATGATCCAAGACAATCCCAAAGGACTATTTATGAAACATACTATCCACCTCCAAAGAAAGAACTGATATTGATGGAACAGACTGAAGCATGCTATTTTTCATTTTCTTTTCATTTTTTATCTTTTAATCAAGTTTTCTTGTAAAAATGACAAATATGGTAATGTTTTACATAATCATAAAAAATTTAGTCTATTTAAATGCCATTTCCATTGCTTCTATGGCAAATCAGGGACTGAAGATAAATGTGGTAGTTCCACCATTCTAAATGATGAAGAAAATGATTGCCATAAAAATGCATGTATATCGATACCATTAAATAATCTATTCGTTATCCTCTTTTGTTTCATTCATAAATGTGTTTGGTTGTGATGTGTGTTGCATCAAGGTTTCTGCAGAATTGTTTTCTTTGTTGTTTTGTTTGTTGATAATGCTTGTAACCTTCCAACAGTCTTATCTTTAACATTTTACAAATGAATTTTAAGCCATTGTTGCCCAAGGTTTCCATGTCTCTCCCATTGTTTTGCCTCTTCCTTCTCTTCTGAGAATTTTGCCTCATATTTTACTTTCTACTTCTCTCTTCCTCATCTTTTATCACTCAGATACCTTCTGCCATTATCTCCTCCTTCACCCTATCTCACATGAAGCTGCCCTTTCCAAGGCAAATGTAGCTACCTTCACAAGTGAGCACATTCCATCCCATCCCCTTTTATCATCCCTGCTCTCTCATTCACCTTTGACTTCTCCCTATCTACTGGCTTTCTTTATGTCCTACAAACATGTCCACGTTTCCCTATACTCAAAAGATGCTCACTTGATCTATCCATCATGGCTATCATCCTAAATCTCTCCTGACTTTTATAGCTAAACTGGTTGAGAAGGCTATCTATAATATGTGCCTCCACTTCCTCTCCTCTCACTCTTTTTTAACTTTACAACCTGACTTCTGAACTAAACATTTAACCAAAACCATTCTCTCCGAAGTAATCACTTATCTCTTAATGGCCAAATCCAATGACCTTTTCCCAGTCCTCATCCTTCTTGACTTCTCTGTAGCCTTTGACACTACTGATTACCCTCTTCTCCTTGATACTCTCTTCTCTCTAGGTTTTTAGGACACTGTTGTTTTGTCCTACCTGACTGTTCCTTCTCAGTCACCTCTGCTGAATCTTCATTCAGATCTTTCCTGATAACCACTGGGTGTCCCACAGGGAGAAATGCTGGGCCTCTTCCTTTCTCCTTCTTTACTACTTGGTGATTTCATCAGTTTTCATAGATTCAATTATATGTATATTTATGAATCTCAAATGTACTTCTCTAGCCCTATTCTCTACTGTTGTCCAGCTTCATATTGCCAACTGTTTATTCAACATTTTGATTTGGATACCTTGTATACAACTTAAATACGACATGTCCAAAGCATGTCCAAAATTATCTTTCCTCTAAACCTTCCTCCCTTCCTAACTACCATATTACTATTAAGGGCACAACCATCCCCTCAGTCTTCCAGGCTTGCAACCTGTGTCATCCTCTACTTTTCACTCTTACCTCCTATATCCAATTTGTTCCCAAGACCTGTCAATTTTATCTTGGAAACATCTATCAAATATGCCCCCTTCTTTCTTTTGATAATACCACCACCCTAGTACATGCCTTTATTTTGTCACTCCTGGTTTACTGGGATAGCCAACCTGCCATACTCCAGTTCTTCTCCCCACTCCAGTTTTCCCACCATTTGGCTACCAAAAAGATTGACCATGTCTCTCCTCCTACTCAGTAAACTCCAGTGGCCCCCTATCATCTCCACAATCAAATAAGAAATTCCCTTTTTTGTGTTCAAAGTCTTTTATAGCCAACACCCTCCTCTCCCTCTCCCTCTCCCTCTCTCTCGCTCTCCTTTCCAGTCTTCTTTTTCCACCTTACATCCCCTCACTCTACCATGCACTCTTCAATCCAGTGATAATGACTTTCTTGCTGTTCCACAAACAAGACACTATATCTCTCATATCCAGGCATTTTTATTGACTTGTCCCCCAAGCTTTAAATTCTCTCCCTCATTTCTTCCTTCTGGCTTCCCTGGTTTCTTAAAATCACATCTTCTACAAGAAGGCTTTCCCAATCCCTTTTAATTCTAGTGCCTTCCCTTTGTTGATTATTTCCTGTTTATCTTGTTTATAGATTATTTGTACCTAGTTGTTTGTATGTTGTCTCTACAATTAGATTGTGAGCTCCTTGAGGTCAGGGATTATCATTTGTATTTCTTTATATTCCCAGTGCTTAGCATAGTGCTTGGCAGATAGTAGGAACTTAATAAATGGTTACTGACTAACTACTTATCAATGCAACTGGAACATCCTCACATAAAGATGGTTCTGGATTTTTGAAGGCTATGCCAGGAAGATGTAAGCTTTGGTAGTTCTACTACAATGAAAGTCTTCTACAATATAGTCCAATCAAGAGACATTATATTCCATGTTGTTTGAGAAAGTCTAGTTAATTCAAAGGCTTATCTATATTAGCCACTAAGTAATCAGTTCCTTGGTCATGGTAATCAGTGAAACAAAGAAAAATACAGAATGGCTTCAATTTTGTGTAGTCTCTTCTTCAGTAGTGGTAATAGAAAGGGGAGGAGTAGAAAAGAGTATTAGGAATTCTTGTTTTTAGATTTTCTATAAACATTAACTGAATTGCTGGTACTCTTAAATGTGAGATCTTCATGTGAGTGGCCAGGCATCTCTTACAAAAACAAAATTCATTTTCACAACTGTAGGCTGTAGGACATTCTTTGTTGCTTATCACACAGTAGGTACTTAATAAATGACTATTGAGGGGGCAGCTAGGTGATGCAGTGGATAAAGCACCAGCCTTGGATTCAGGAGGACCTGAGTTCAAATCCTACGTCAGACACTGGACACTTACTAGCTGTGTGACCCTGGGCAAGTCACTTAATCTTCATTGCCCCGAAGGGGAAAAAAATAAAATAAAATAAAAATGCCTATTGATTGATTCAGAAATTTCACTTTTAAATTTATATAGGATATACTATCTATCTTCAAATATTTAAAAGACTATCAAACATTAGAGAAATTAGACTGTGTAGTTCTTGATACCAAAACTAGGACTTAAGCACCACCACCTAACACCACCACTACCACTACCCTTGTTTACAACTCATTTTAAGATTTACAAAGTGTTTTCCTTGAGAGGTAGGAGGTAAAATAAGTGTTATCTCATCACAGGTCATTAGCACTTAAGGCAGATAGAGTGTAAGTGACTTATCCAAGGATACAATTCTAGTAAGTATGTAAGGACTTGAACCAGAAGTAAACAATTTAAGACTCAAACTTGGGTATCCTGAATCCAGATGCAGTGCCTTTTGTACTGCTCAGTTCTACAGGTGGCCTAGAAGTTTCAAGGAAACAGGTCTGTGCTCACTATGTGGAAAAGCTTCCTCACCTCAGATTTACCGAAAAAGAACTTTAATGAGCTGCTTTGTGAGGTGGTGGGTTTTTCACTGCTGGAAGTAGAAAGACTACTTGTTAAGGAGACTGTAGAAGGATTCCTTCATTCACTAGGAGCTAAACCCTCAAAAGCATAGGATGTATTTGTTGTTATTGTTTGTCCTTCATTTTTTGAAGAGGACCATGACATTGGGGTGATGTCATGACTTGCCGTGAATTGGATTTAAGTAAATGAGGTTTGTGCAAGATCACCAACCTCACTCTCTCCTCTAGCACCATCTGGGTCCAGTGGCAAGATATATATCAGGACAATTGGAGATGGCCCCCGATGTTTTGTGACTTGCCCAGGGTCACACAGCTAGTAAGTGTCTGAGGTGTAATTTGAATTCAGGTCCTCCCAATTTCAGGGCCAGTGCTCTATCCATTGCACCACCCAGCTGCCCCAGGATGTATAGATGGGTAAATGATAAAGAGAATAAAATCACAGCTGTAGACCTGGAAGGGTTCTCAGAGACCATCTATTCTGACCCTTTTATTTTATGTCTGAGGAAACTGAGGCACAATAAGACTAAATTATCTGACAAAAGTCACAGAGATAGGAAACATCAGAGGAAGCATTTGAACCTAGACTTTGGATTCCAGATCCAGTGTCCTGGAGATGACACACTTCATTTTATGTTATTGTTTTACATATTTAGAGTTACAAGAACTTTAATGATAATTTATACCAGTTTCTTTATTTTATAGCTGGGACCCAATAAATTTAAATGACTTCTCTAAGGAAATGGGTATAGAAAATTGTAGAGGTGGGATTTGAACCTTAGTCTTCTTATTCTAAATCTAAAGTTTTTCCCTCTACAATGTGCTATACCAAGGCTGGCCTTATGACATTTACCTGATGGGACTTCAGAAAGGTCCTTGCCCTTAAATAGCTCACTTAATGTTGTTATTGTTTTTTTCCAAATTCTAACATTAGCCAGCTATTGTTGGGTAACTTTACCATCTCTAAGCATCATTCTAAGATGGATAAAACCATAACTAGGAATTCTTGTACATGGAACACTTCAATTGGGGAATTGGAATGGTATAGAGGACAGCCCACTTATGTTCAGTGTAGTCACATGGGAAGAGAAGACAGTGTGTCTCCCTAAGAAAGTCCAATTTTTATCTTCAATCCTTGAACTTCTACCAGGAAGAAGGAGGAGTGAAGTCTCTGTCAAACAGGACATTATGGTAAGGAAAAGAGGACCCCCCAAATGGAGCCATAATGGTTACATCCTATGGTGAACATGGTTGTGTCACGTGATATGGAACATTAAAGGACCAGAAGGAATAGAAATAGTAGAACAAGAGGACTACTCTAGGGAGTAAGCCTGATCTTCCAGATGTCAGCACCCTGGGGCAAAATCCTTGTCACCTGTGAATGTGTTCATAGGATCATAAGATCAGAGATCTAAAATTAATTTGTTCCATCCACCCACCTGTGTTCCCAGTCATCAGGATGGAGAAACCATAGGTTTCTCAGGGAGGAGGGGAGACAAAAAGAGAGTTAATATGTTTATTTTTGCGACATGATTGAAACAAAATATACAGTTTGAAAATATACTAGCAATTCTGTCCTCCCCTGCCATCTTTCCATGCACTTAAACATGTTCACAAAATGAATAAGTAATATTTTTTCCTGTAAAGAGTAAGAGGAAACAGATTCTCAAGTTTGAAAATATCAACAATAGCAGAGGTAACTCAGGATTCAATACACCGCTAGAATTTAACATTCATTTCTGGCATTCTCCAACTATTCTACCCAAATGTCACATCTGGAAGGATCATTGTTTGAAATTAAATTATTTTTGGAAATCACTGAATTCCATGTTGAGGAATTTTCCAATCCAGACTGCTTATTGGACAGTAACTAGACTGTCTGTTACTGCTTGGTGTTTTGTTTTGCTCCTTTTAAGAGAGACTTAACAACAAGAAAGACTTTTGCCCATTAATTTGGAAATGTCACTCACTTGAAAACATCTCTCTGTACCTGAAAAAAAGAACTACTGGAATTTAAGTGTACGTGACAATGACTTTAATCATTTTAACAGTTCATCCTGAGAGACAGGCTTTAAAAAATGCATGTCCAAGTACAATTTCTAAATTAAAAATCCATGTTGCTGAAAGGAACATAGTTTCTAAGATGTTCTAAAGTTTCACATCTTTTTTTTTCTTTTAAATTTATGAAAATGAGAGTTACTCAGTTGATTCATTCTCTAGCAGGATATTGGTTGGCAATGGGAAAGTGGAGGGAGGGGTCAAGGAATGGTTTTGATTAAACTTTTTCTCAACCTTCCTTTTGGCCCCAGTAACCTTTTTTTTTTTTTCTGAGACTGAGCCTGGAGACATTGCTTATTGCTTGGTATTAGTATATGAATGTCAGTGGTCGAGACTGTTCTAGGTCAAGTTGCTGTCTTCTGCAGGATCATATACAGGCATAAAAGTTCATAGAACAATCAATGAGGCAGGACTGGTGGGCTAAAAGTACTAGGGCAGGCATTTCAGAGACTGTCTGATTGCTAAGAGGTTTCCATTTCTACTTAGGTATGTCACTATGTCAGAATCTGAGAAAAGATTAGAAATCTTATTTTTCAGACAATTACTGTATCATCCTTTATAGGTGGAAGGTTGTGAACGACTATTGGAATGTTTAAAGCATTTAATTGGGCGTTCCAAAGAGTGCCTATATGATCAGTTACCAGCAATTTTTAAGAAGAGTGAGGCTTTGGGAGGCCATGAATTAAATTTTAGGGCAGCGGAAAAGTGGTCTTGGTGTCTGAGGATGTGTTTGAATAATGGTTCTACCAATATTTACTGTATGATATCCCAAAGTCACCTCACCTCTCAAAATTTTGGTTTTCTCATCTGTAGATGGGATAATTTTATTTCTACTATCTACCTCATGGAGGTATTGAAGAAAGTGTTGTATAAGCCTTAAAGTGTATTATAAATGTACTCAGATGAGGGCAGCTAGGTGGTACAATGGATAAAGCACCAGCCCCTGGATTCAGGAGTACCTGAGTTCAAATATGACTTCAGACACTTGACACTTACTAGCTGTGTGACCCTGGGCAAGTCACTTAACCCCATTGCCCTGCAAAAAAAAAATGTACACAGAACACTAGCCCTTTATCTCAGAGCAAGGCAGTCTAAACTCTCCTTTTCATGGTCTCAGGGTACCCCAAGGAGGTTGTTTCTCTTCCTTCTCTGTCATTGCCTCAAGCCCCCACCAGCTATATTCCCCCATTTTTAAGGGACCATAACTAGTTCCTCAGTTCCATTAACCCTTTAACAAGGTAGCTTTTACAAAGGAATATTTACTTCAAAGACAGAGAGAGGACAAAGTACAAACATTTCCCCTAGCAATAACTCAGGATCATATTCTTCCCCACACTGCCTTGGTGTCTGGAGAGAGAAAGCTCAGCTTAACTCAGTTCCTATAAAGTATTGGTAACACAACAAGTTCATATTCAGAATTGGCATCAAGGCTCAGTGAGACTGTCACAGCTACCACTGGGTTAGGTTTCAAAAGGTCACTCCTTGCCCCTTGAGGCATCAATGATGCACTGTCTAAAAATCCTAACTGGAATCATGGGAGGTCAAGGAGCTCTCTGGACTTTTTGAACTCAAAAAAGTTGTAAGCTACATTCTCTTCACTGGCCACAGAGCTCCCTGAGAGTATCAAGGCAAAGAGATGGTAGCTGAAGCTGATAGACTTTTTTGGATATCACAAAAGTCCATCAAAATGCCTCCTCTTCAATATGTGGCTAGACACCTAGAAGTAGTTACAGAAATGTCTTCACATCCTCCACAGTCTGTCTCTCCAAGCTACTTCTTCTGAAGGTTATTAGGGTTCTCCTAGAAACAGACTTTCCAGGTTTTTGAGGTGAAGAGATCTCAAATCGGGTGGTTTGCACATGTGCCAGACCCCCATTACATTAGATATAGACATACTGCCCATTATAGCCCCCCATTACATAGACCTAAATCCTTTTGTGCACAGTCTTGGTAAATAATACTTTGCTAAGAACTTATTAGATCACACGTCTAGAAACACACTCAAATATGTTTAGCAGGAGGAAATCTACATGCTCTATCTTGAGAAAACTGTTTAAGAAGAGTTGCCACCTAGTTGCTTAAAATAATTCTGGTACTATCTGTCCTGAACCCAGTAAAATGGACTCAAGGACCTCTAGACATCTTTCATAACTTCTGATTGCTTCTGATAATATGACTCTCTGGTCATTGATTTATTCAACACTCATTTATTAAACATCTGATATATCTATATATATAAGGCACTGAGATACAAAGATGAAAAATAGTAATCTGCCATTAGGGAATTCATTTATCCTGTGTGTGTGTGTGTGTGTGTGTGTGTGTGTACATATGTGTGAGTATACATGGAGATGAGACAGGTATACAAATAACTAAAATATACATCTAAATATGGATTTAAATGACTTACAGATTTGAGGAGGAAGGAATCACTTCTAGCTAAGGAGATCAGGAAAATATTTTCTAGGAAAACTGGCATTTGAACTGAGCCTTACAGAAAAGGAAGCATTTCTATGAGTAGAGATGTGAGGAAATCCATACCAGATATGAGATTCCTCCACAAGCGCATCAAGCAGAGAAAAGGAAGGGAACAGTGAGTAGTACAGTTTGGCTGTAGTATTCCATGGGTGAAGAGGTTTACTATATGTACCTTTAGCTCATATATTTCCATCTTTTCCATAAAAATAGTATGATAACACCTTTCAAATAAAATCTAGTTAATCTAAATCTACAAGTTCTTTCTGATCTAGATAAATTTGGGAATTCATAAAAAGGAAACCTTTAATGGAGATTATAGTTGCAAGATACCAATGAGAAAGGGTTAAAAAAAAAAAGTTGTAAAAGAAAGTTACACTAGGGGAAAAACACCAGATGGCAGCACCAGATGCTAAAAATATGTCTGACAAGGTTTTAAAATTAAATGCATTACATCTTCCAAAATCAATCACAGTGTATTCACAGTGTCTAATATGAACATGTAAAACAGATATTTTTCTTAAAGGATTTTAGAAAGAATGTTTCATATTATGTCACATCATACAGGCAATATAATTACCCAAATAGCATATAATTATTAAAAGTTAACTAAGCAAAGGCTTTGTTTTAGTTTATAATTGTGTTATTAACTCTATCTCTGATCCAAATGGTCTAAAAGAGTGTAGAGCCAACATAATTAAAAAAAATTAGCCTATTTTAGGAAAAGACAAAGATTGCCAGATAGTAAATTACCAGTACTAAAAAATGGATTTCCATCTGGATCATCTACATAAGAATCTGACAGACAATTCCAAGGGTGAAAGAGAAATAAATTATTTAAAGTATTTGAGCAGCTTTTTAAAATTTTTATTTTTTAAGAATCTTTCTTATTTGTTGTTCTAAAATATATATTAAAGGTACTATTTTAGTAGGTAAAACATTTATAATTAAGAAGATAATCTGGCTTCCATATCATGCTCCTCCTATGTCTTCTGTTCTTTTTTGGGGGGAGGGAAGTAAAATTAAGTTCAAAGATCAAGTTTGTTATAATAAGAAGGTATTGACTTATGGGCTTCTCCTTTCTCCCCCCTCCCTGAATAAAAAGTAACAGCATAAAGATATTTCATATCTATCTTACAAATGAAGAAACTAAAGTCCAGTGTGACTTGCTCCAACCCAATTAATTGATTCATGCCCAAAATAAGGCTACAATATAACTCCTCAAGTTTTCAAGAAGTCCTTTTGATTTAGGGAAAGGTAGCAGAAGCTTCTGTATTACAAATGAAACTAAGAAAACTACATGAATCAATGGAAGAGAAAGGAATTGATGCATTAGCAAGAAAATATATTATTTCAGGGGAGCAATCATCACCCATTCAGATATGATTCATTTTAAAGGAGTATCAGATCAGAGTTCTGGAAAATATGTTCCTTGGGATGATTTATTATGGGATGAGGATGTCTGGTGAGTCTGATCTTGTAATATTAGGTTCCAGTTTGGTCTCAAATTGAGGAATCTGGTGAAAGGGACTGGGATTCCACTCTCTGATTTGCCCCTGGCCTCAGTCCTCAATGAATAGAAACACAGAAGACCTAGATACCTCGGTTAAACTAATTAATCCCAGAATATAATCACAAAGTAGTAGGTATTAAGAGATTTTCCTATATCCTCATAATAATGTAATAACAGGACTAGGTTTTGGTCTATAAACAAGATTTGTCTAAGCCCTGATTCCTTTATCAAGTACAAAAGTCTCTCTCCTGAGGTCAAGAAAGCAATGTGATTGGCTGAGACAATCGGCTAAACCCTTGGGCCTGTGTATAAAAACTGTAAATTATTCCAGGAGTTCAACCAGTCGAGTGATAGAACATTCCAGTTTGAGGCAGATCTTTGTACCTGTCCCAGCATATAGCAAGGTGGGATGACATGGAGAGGGAGTGAACCCATAAGAGGTATTTCCCACTTCCCCATCTAACATTGACCATGCTACTGGTCAATGAAGTAGTAGAAGATAATACATCCATCTGGGAACAGAGAGGACAGATACTAAGAGATATCTGGAGAGGGAGGCAGCTTCAGGAAGTGTTATCCATTGTGGTATGGAGACAGTTATGGAGGCAATTATATGAACCCAATGGTACCTATGGACCCAAGAAAGGAGGAACTACTGGTAACCAGTTCAGCCTAGAAGTTGGGCAGCCTGTCTAGTACAAACACGAGGACCAGAAGTAAGCTGCATAAGCATGCTATAAAGAGAGAAAGGACTTTCAGTACTAGGGATTTTGAATTGCCTTTTTGGAACATATGAATCTACTTTTCCCAAGGACACTTTGTGTATTTGTGGGAAAGTGTTTTCCAGGCTTTGGAAGAAACTGTTTTGTACCAATTGTTTTTACCATGTCATCAAAGCAAATGCCTTTGCTAAATGCTAATTGTCTAGCATCTGATTGTTAATAGGAAGCCCATAAGTGGGGGCTTGAGAATTATAATGTTAAGAGTGAAGCCTGGGGCAGCTAGATGGCACAGTGGATAGAGCACCAGCCCTGGAGTCAAGAGGACCTGAGTTCAAATCCGTCCTCAGACACTTGACAATTTACTAGCTGTGTGGCCCTGGGCAAGTCACTTAACCCTAATTGCCTCACCAAAAAAAAAAAAAAGAGTTTTTCTGAGTTAGCAGTTGACCTTCTGGGGACCTCTAAACTATTTGCACAAGTTGAAGGAATACTTCAGAGGAGGTTTGTTCAGGAAATATGAATTTGGATACGAATGCCATAACAAACTGGCTTTGGGCCCAGGGGGGTTGGAGGGCTTCTCTTCTCTCTGAGTAATCACCCTTAAGTCCTCTCCCTCTTTGTTTAAGCCTCCACACCACCCCCATTACTCACAATACAGTCTGGGTTTAATCCTATGAAATTCATGTAAGAAATTCAGATGTGAGTCTCCCTCACCCCTCCCTCTCCCCACTGCAATTGAAGGGAACTACTGGAGAGATTCTCCAGCCAGGACTCTTATTCATATGTACTAAGATTTGCAGAGATCAAATGAAAAAAAACAATTATTCTCTCTTATTTTGTTTTAGACTGTAATTGGGCAGTCACTTTTCCAGTACATTTCCTTTATAAGTTAAACTAATTCCTTTGAAATAACTTTATTTGTTTTAATGTTTATGTACTGATGTCTATCATATTACTGTATCCATTATAAATATTGAAGCTAAAATGAGCAGTATGGCTTTTGTATTCCTAAAATACTGGTGCTGAGCAGTTCATATAGACCAGGCTATAATGGATCATAAATATTCATTTTTTTTCTTTTCCTTTTAAGCATTTCTAGACAGTTTGCCTTATCATGATGTGATTCTATATAGCTTATTTTTTTTATTGAGAGAAATTATTATTTCTCTCCATTATTAATAGTTAATTATTAAAATTAGGGAGACCTGGGGCAGCTAGGTGCAAAGTAGATAAAGCACCGGCCCTGAATTCAGGAGGACCCAAGTTCAAATCCAGCCTCAGACACTTGACACTTACTAGCTGTGTGACCTTGGACAAGTCACTTAACCCACATTGCCCTGCTGCCCCACCCCCCCAAAATTGGGGAGACTTAAGTTTGTTTTTTCCCCTGTTCAATTTCTCCAGGACAGGACTAATGAAAGATAGGATTAACATTCTCATTCCTGGTATTTCTGCTCCTCCAATTAGGTCAGGCTTAGGTGGGGGATACAGATTCTTTGTCTAGATTGCCCAAGGCTGGGGAGTGGTCTGCCTATCAGGACAGTCTCTCTGGCCAAGAATGACATGATGTCACTCTGAGCCTCTTATTGGCAAGAGCTCACTTATCTTTGTAATAGTCATTCTCTCATTAATTGTTAACCAGTGAAAGTTGATTGCCATCCTCCTGAACACCCCTCTTCCAAGGACATGGAAACCATGAGTCCACTGTCATTATGGTCTGGCATTCAAGAGTATTAATGACCTTTATTTAAAATGTGGCATTATTAATAAAAGGATTATTAAATTACCCAGAAATTCTCTCGAACTTTTAAATGTCAGATCATTATGGATTACTAGGAATAAAGTATGCTTTCTAGACTAGAAATTCTCAATAATCAGACCTTTTGGGGCAGCTAGGTAGCACAATGGATAAAGCACTGGCCTTGGATTCAGGAGGACCTGAGTTCAAATCCAACCTCAGACACTTGACACTTACTAGCTGTGTGACCCTGGGCAGGTCACTTAACCCCCATTGCCCTGCCAAAAAGAAAAAAAAAATAATCAGACCTTTGAGGAGCACCCCCCTAAGAAATTTTCTGTGTTCACTTTCTTTCTCTTCAAGTTAGTCTACTTGTTGTAGTAAGAGGTGAAGTGGGGCCCCTAGATGGATTCCCTTAGGAGTTTCAAGGAGAAATTTTTGATAATGTATAGTACAGGGATTCAGAGATAATTTCTATCTGAAACCTCGAATGGGATTGCCTTATGTATAAAGAAATCTCTAGTAATTATGGTGTACTTTATGTGTGATGGGACACCTGGAAATGTTTTGTCTAGACCTGTAGTTAGACCCTGTGTGCTTCAAGGATCTCTAGAGAGTATGTTGGGACCCAGATGAATTTCATAGGATTAAACCCAGGCTGTATGTGTGGGTCCAGAGAAGAGGGGTCCCTTAAACAAAGAGGGAGAGGACTTAGGAGTGATTATTCAGAGAGAGGACAAGTGCTGTAGCCCTCCCTACCCTGGATCCTATACCAGTTTGTTATGGCACTTAGTATCTGAGTGAACCCAGTACAGAGAGGGACCTCAGTAGCAGAGAGAAAAGGTAAGTGTCCCAGGCTCAGTGCTATTACCCAAGCACCAAATCAAAGAGGCTTAATTTCTCATCTGAAGGATTAGAGGTTGACTTTCATTGAACCCCAGGTCCTTACTTCCTATGGAGAGGGCCCAACATGGTTTGGGACCTCTGTAGCAAGATTTTTCCTCTGATTTGAAACATTTAACTTTCACTTTTTCTTTTCTTTATTGTCTTTGGGTTGGGGAAGACCTTTGCAAGCACTAAGACAAGTGGTAACCTATGAGAACTTTATAAAAGAGTATTTTTTTTTGGTAAAATTAGATCTCCACATCGTTGGAAATATAGCAAAATGATAATTCCTACATTTGTTTGTGAACCATGCCACATATACTTTTCAGACACTCTTTGGTATAAAACACTAGGAAAGGATGAATATCCCAAGTCACTAGCAAATGGAAAGTGAATTCCCTAAATCCAGAATTTGTGAATATGTACTTTGCCAAATTATTCTTGTTGATTTGTCAGGAACATCAAATGTTTACTGAGGAAGAGCATAAATTAGAGGGATATTCCAATTCTATTTCAATTAATGTAATCACAAAAAGCCCAGGCACTTCAAATGAACAAATCAGTCAATCAATCAATTAATCAATTACAGGATCTTATCATAGAATTTGTAGTCTTAGTGAATTTCCTACAATCTTACAATAATACAATAAGACAGGTTTTTAATATGTAAGCAAAATTTTCTATACCTTGATTCCTTTCTCAGGTGCAAACTTCTCCCTAATAGGTGCAAGAAAGAAAGCAATTTGATTGGGTGGGAGAATCATTCTCACACATTCCCCTTTGGCCTATGTTTTAGAACAGGAAGTGAATTTAGGGGTTTAGCCAGTCTAACAGTAGAAAAGTCTAGGATAAGAAGTGTTTTATGAAGACAGATCCTTACTTTTACCTATACGAGAAAGCAACAAGTTGGGAGGGAAAATGACTATGTCACTAGTCCCATTGACTATGTCACCAGAGAAACTAAGACACACTGAGGACAGGAAAATGGGAAAAGAGAATTTACCTGAAGTTTTTGTGAATATGTGTGTGTGTGTGTGTATTATTTTGAAAGTGGTTGTAATTATTAATTTTATAATGCCTACTTAGTAAATGACTTTGCTAAAAGCTGAGTTTTACTGATTGTGTTTATTAATTGGATACACACCAGTGGGGGCTCTTGAGCTACAGTGTTAAAAATATGGCACCTCAATGTTAGCTCTAGATCCCAAGAGTAGTAACAACTATGGTGACCCACACTGTAAATTGAGGGAGTATCCCAGACAAGGTGCTATACTAGAATAACATTGAGAAACTAAAGAGTATTAAAAGGAAGGATAATTGATGATCTCACTATCCAGAAAAAAGAATAGAAGTCTGGGCAGAGACTTTAAGAGTTAGTAGGGAACAGAATGATTAAAAAAGAAGAAGATTATTCAATAAACTGCACCAAAGAGGAAAGGAAAAGAAAATACTACTTGCTGAAGAATTTTATTGGAATGAGAAATAGTATAGCTAAGGGAAATGATGAATGTCCAATTGCTTTAGGAGTAATTCTTCCTTTCAGAAAGCCAATAATTCTCTCCTTCCTAATTATTTTTTTTTAAATCATGCAGCTAAAGGGATCCATCTTGGATGGCCTTCCTATATTCTCTCTGAAAGTATGAGTGATCCTAGGAATAGCAAGGACATGCCTGAGAGCAGTGGGTGACAGTTTCCTATTGACATACTTACTCTATGCTGGGAGTTGTGACTCATGTACCCTGACATACACAAGTTATAGCATCTTTGAATAGTTCTGGTTTGGTTCTTGGGACTCCCCTTAGCTTAGTGGAGGTGTCTAGTGGAGATATGTGCCATCACTGGACATGTATTAGTACTTATTTGCCTTCAGCTTGAATCAAAAGAGTATTATAAGACAATCACCCAAGGCACTTTGTTTTAGCAGTTATGACTTGCATAGGAGTACATGCTGTGCTTTGCCTGTTGGCTCCATTCTTGTGAGCATTGCAGCAAGTACAACAATCCTGACCAAAGTGTTCCATATCCATGATCTGTAATAAGAACATTTGAAATAAGTGGATCCAATTAAGAAACAAAGTTTTAAGTTAGTATACAAAGGAATCTGATTTGTAGCACAAACATACATTCAATCAATGAAGAACCATTCCATAAGTGTCTACTATGTGCCAGGCATCATACTAGGTATTTGGGGATACAAGTACAAAGAACAAAATAATCCCTACTCACAAGGAATTTTCCCCTGTAATGCTAGTTCTCTGTTTCTCTCTGTTTCTCTATCTCTCTATCTCCCCCCTCCAATCTTTGACTGTCTTTGTCTATTTGTCTGTCTCTTAGTCTTTCTGTCCCTCTCTCCCCTCTCTGTCTCTCTCAATGAAGTCAGATTACATAACATCTTGGATGAATATAGAAATTTTTAAAGGCAGGGAGAAAAAAGAAACAAACTTTTTAGACTGGTATAGTGCCTTTGGGTGTCACACTTACAATTTTGGATTTTCATTATACAAGGAAATTAATAATAATAATAATAATGATAGAAATAGTTAATGTTTATACAGCACTTAAAATGTGCCAGACACTGTGCTAATTTTTATCTCATTTGATTCTCACAACAACCTTGGAAAATAGGTGCTATTATTATCCACATTTTACAGATGAAGAGACTGAGGCAAACAGAGGTGAACTGACTTGCCCAGGATCACACAGCTAGTTTCTGAGGCTAGCACTCTATCCATTGCACCATTTAGCTACCCCTTGAATTCTTTCATAAGTGTTCAGTGTAAAAGTATACAATACTGCAACCTTTTCTGGTGTTTCAATGTAATCTTTTGGGGATTATATCTACACCTATATATCTATATCTATATCTATATCTATATCTATATCTATATCTATCTATATATCCTTAACTGCTAAACATGGAAAAAGATGGAAGAAGAGGAATACATTTGCCTCAAAGAAACAGGAAATAGTAAAGGAGAACAGAAACCATGTAAATGAGAAAGTCATAAATCATTCCAATTTGGTTCTGAAAAATAACTTTTACATTTCAGGATTCCCCAATTAGGCAAGCCAGTCCTATTTATCTGATTAATCAGCATTTCAGAAAGCAAGCCCTCGAAGGTGGGCATGTATTGCCCTTGGCTCAATCAAATCAAAGGAGGGCAAGGTTCACAATCTAATTCCATACCCCTAGTCAATCATAAAGCTTTAGGTAAAAAGTATAGTAGTTTTTCACCACCAAAATATAGGGAAATGATATAATAACCACTGGGCATAGTCCAGAGGAACACTAGGTCCATAGCTATTCCTAGAGCATGGAGGTCAGCAGAGGTAGGGGATATTAACTATCTCTGGTAGCAACGAATAGCACTTAGCCAGTACATGGAATGCACTTAATAAATGCTTATTTAGGGGGCAGCTAGGTGGCACAGTGGATAAAGCACATACCCTGTATTCAAGAGGACCTGAGTTCAAATTTGGCCTCAGTCACTTGACACTTACTAGCTGTGTGACCCTGGGCAAGTCACTTAACCCCCATTGCCCCACAAAAAACAAACAAAGAAATGCTTATTTATTAGCTATATGGCACAGCAGATAGAGTGCTGAACCTAAAATTGTGAAGACATAAGTTCAAATTCAACCTCAGAGTCTTATTAGTTATGTGACTGTGCAAGTCACTTAACCTCTGTCTGCTTCAGTTTCTTCCATAAGATAGGGATAACAATATCTATCTCAAAGGGTTATTGTGAGGATCAAATCAGATAATATTTATAAAGCACTTAGGGGGGGCAGCTAGATGGCTCAGTGGTTAAAGCACCGGCCCTGGATTCAGGAGTACCTGAGTTCAAATCTGGCCTCAGACACTTGACACTTACTAGCTGTGTGACCATGGGCAAGTCACTTAACCCCCATTGCCTAAATAAATAAATAAATAAATAAATAGATAAATAAATAAATAAAGCACTTAGGACACAGTGTCTGGTACATAGTAGGACTATATAAATGCTAATTCCTTTCCCCTCCCTTTCTTCCTTGACATGGGATAATAGCTGTGTCTGGGCATTTCCTTCATTTTACTAACTATCCATTGACTAATTTATTTATTTATTTATTTAAGAAAAAGAGGTTGCAATTGCAGGTCTGTGAGTTACCAAAAGTACTCTAATGTGGACTGCTTTAGTCATCTGGGGTTTTTGACACAGATTCTATTTTAGTCAAATAAACTCAACATAACTCAGTATTGCCAAAAGCAAATTCCTAATGCAGATGACTGAAATAAACCACAATGAATCCTGGCTTTTGAAATGGGAGTTATAACTTTGTAACACAGACACAGCATTAATGACTCATTTGCAAATAACAGCCTCTCCCAGAGATAAAGCATAATGAGGAACCAAGGAATAGGGTGTCCATTTTTCTTTTTCTTCCCTTTGGACAGCAAAGATTCAGAAAGTGAAGAAAACAATAGGGAAAGTCATGAGTTCTTTGATATAGAAAAGGTTATGCTTCTCCCTCAGATTGCCCAAGTGTTCCCCAAAAGAGAAGTTAGACACTTAAAGAAGTTGTCCAGGAGAAAAGTTTCTTTTAGAGTCATGGAGAATATCACCAGGGCCTTTTAGTAGGCCTTTTCTGCAAGAGATTACCTTGTCAGATCTGGAGGATCCTGCCTTGCTCTTTTGTTGCTGAATTTTGACCGCCTCCATCCCACCGCTTCTACTTCCAAAGGTGCTGGGCTCAGAGGGTTGAACTTGGCAAATTTTTTCATGTATTTGAAGACGATCTGCTTTAAAGGTCTTGTTACACTTGGAGCAAACCATTATCTGACCATCATGACTGTCAGAAGTTTCCTTCTTCTCAGGCTTAGCTGGCTGGGCTGAATAATGCTTTGGCTTCTGAGGGGCTATCTGGCGGAGCTCTTTGGGGAGTCGCTCATTTTCTACTTTCCATTTCTCCAGGCACTCAGCCTCATGAGCAGAAAGGGCCTGGCTGCCAAACTCTTTGCCACAGATGTAACAGAGGAGAGTCTTTGGTGGGGACACAAATCCACCAAGGGTTTTCTTCTTGCTGGGGAGACTCTCTGAGAAATTAACTTTTGGCTTACAACTTCTTAGGTGAACAATGAGACGGTCAGGCAAGAAAGTTCGGCCACAGTGTTCACAAGGCACCAGTTGAGCTTTAGAACTCTCAAAGGCAGCCTCATTAATAGATCGCGAATCATAAGAGCCAGTACCACTAAGAGGTTTTGGTTTTTGGGGCTCTGGTCTCCTGAGATTTCTGGGTAACTTATCATTTTCAATATGCCACTTCTGTAAACATTGGGGTTCATGAATGGAAATGGACTGAGAACCAAATTCTCTTCCACAAATGTAGCATAGTTTAAATGCTGGTCTTCTGGGTGGGATTATGGGAGGCCGAGCCAGACCATCAGACATGCTTCCCCTGTTGGATCGTTTCAGTAGGGTGACAGTACCTGGTCTCTTTATCTTAGTATTTTTTTTTATGATTTTAGAAGTATTAAGCTTTTCTCTTCCTGGTGAATTGCTGTGAAGGTTGGAATCACTAGTGAGGATTATTTGGTTGGGCCTTGCTGAGCTTTTTGCAGTCTGCTGTAATCTACTGGTAGTCTTTTCCTTCTTTGATTTTTCCATTCAGTAAGATCTCTATTACCATAAGGGAGGACTTAAGATGGGTTTCTTCTTAGTGCAATGCTGGCTGTCCTGAAGCCCCATGTTGTTGCAAGTACTGTGGTCCCAAAGATCTAGTATTCATGGCAAGGCAATGGTCTGGAGTGTTGTTAAGTCTCCATCAATCCCTCAGAAGTCTTTGAGACCTAAAAGAAAATGTAGAACAATGATTACAATTATGTAGCAAAAGAAACAAACCTTCAGCCCTGGGGCATTATATGTCTCTTCAGAGCTTTGAGAATTCTTGTTTTTGTTTTTTGGGGGGTTTGTGTGGTTTTTTTGGGGGGGTGGGGCAATGAGGGTTAAGTGACTTGCCCAAGGTCACACAGCTAGTAAGTGTCAAGTGTCTGAGACCAGATTTAAACTCCGGTTCTCCTGAATCCAGGGCCAGTGCTTTATCCACTGCACCACCTAGTTGCCCCACTTTGAGAATTCTTAAAGAAAAAACAAAGAATAAAATATTACCACTATTGTTATAGGAGCAATTTCTCCTTCATGTATGTAAAAGACTTAATTGGTTCAGAGGATTAAGGATATCCACTGTCATAATTTCCTGGCCTCCTAAGAATAAAAGCCCAGCATATGAAGATTCGGGAGTTCTTAGGACTAGATATACCCTACTGATTTGGTGTAGTGAAAATTTGGCAGTTGAGAAACTGTGCCTACCTGAAATTCTGCATCTCTGCAGAATATTGTTTCCATGATATTCTTAAGCAAACTTTCCCTTTTGTTAAATGCTATATGTTCTATATCCTCCTGGATCACTGCCTTGTTGTGTGTGAAACTATGAGCTCTGACATACAGGTTACAAGACAGACAGGTTATAATACAGCATTCAGATAAAAAGTGGTCCACTAGAGAAGGAAATGGCAAACTACTCCAGTATCTTTACCAAGAAAACTCCAAGATATGACTTTGGAAGATGAACCCCTCAGGTCAGAAGGTGTCCAACACATTACTGGGTATGAGCAGAGGACAACCACAATTAGCTCCAGAAAGAATGAGGAGGCTGGGCAAAGGTGAAAAGAAGCTCAGCTATAGGTGTATCTGTTGATGAAAGGAAAGTTCTATGTTGTAAAAATCAATAATGCATAGGAACCTGGAATGTAAGATCTATGAACCAAGGTAAGCTGGATGTGATCAAACAGGAGATGGAAAGATTAAACATCAATATCTTGGGTGTAAGTGAACTTAAATGGATGAGAATGGGTGAATTTAATTCAGGTGATCATTATGTATACTAGTATAGGCAAGAATCCTTTAGAAGAAATAGAGTAGCCCTCATAGTCTATAAAAGGGTAAGAAATGTAGTACTGGGGCATAATTTCGCAAATGGCAGAATGGTATCTGTTTTAATCCAAAGAAAACTGCTCAGTATCACAGTAATACAAGTCTATGCTCCAACCACTAATCATGAAGAGGCCAAAGTTGCTTAGTTCTGTTAAGATCTACAACGTCTTCTAGAAATAATACCGAAAAAAAGATGTGACATTCATCATAGGGAACTGAAATGCTAAAGTAGGAAATTAAAAGATAATTGTAATAACAGGGAATTTGGGCTTTGGAATACAAAATGAAGCAGGGCAGAGAATAATAGAGTTTTATCAAGACAACTCACTGGTTCATAATGAACACCTTTTTTCAACAACCCAAAAGTTGACTCTATATGTGGACATCACCAATTGTCAATATCAAAATCAAATTGTGGGGCAGCTAGGTGGCACAGTGGATAGAGCACCAGCCCTGGAGTCAGGAGTTCCTGAGTTCAAATCCGGCCTCAGACACTTAATACTTACTAGCTGTGTGACCCTGGGCAAGTCACTTAACCCCCATTGCTTCACTTAAAAAAAAAAATCAAATTGATTATATACTTTGCAACCAAAGGTGAAGAATCTCTATACAGTCAGTTAAAACAAGACCTGTATCTGATTATGAGCTTCTTATTTCAAATTTTAGAATTAAATTGCAGAATGTAGGTAGGAACTAAATAACATCCCTTATGAATATGAAGTAGAGGTTATGAATAGATTTAAGAGATTAGATTTGGTAGATAGAGTGCCTGAAGAACTATGGACAGAAGTTTGCAATATTGTATAAGAGGCATCAACAAAAAACTTCCCAAAGGAAAAGAGCAAGAAAGAAAAATGGCTGTCTGACGTGGCTTTATAAACAGCTGAGGAAAAAAGAACTGAATGCAGAATTTCAGAGAAAAGCAGAGAGAGAGATTTTCTTTTTTGTTTGTTTGTTTTTGTTTGTTTGTTTTTGTTTGTTTTTTTTGCGGGGCAATGGGGGTTAAGTGCCCAGGGTCACACAGCTAGTAAGTGTCAAGTGTCTGAGGCCGGATTTGAACTCAGGTACTCCTGAATCCAGAGCTGGTGCTTTATCCACTGCACCACCTAGCTGCCCCCGAGATGATTTTCTTAAATGAGCAAAACAAAGAAATAGAAGAAAACAATAGAATGGTAAAGACAAGAGATCTCTTCAAGAAAATGGTAGAAAGTTAACAGAAACAGAAGAGATTAAGAAGTGACAAGAATATAAAGAACAATACAAGAAAGATCTTAACATCATGGATAACCATGATGGTGTGCTTACTGATCTTGAGTTGGACATCCTGGAGCATGAAGTCAAGTGGGCCTTAGGAAGCATTGCTAACAGTAAGACTAGTGGATATGATGTAATTCCAGCTGAGCTATTTAAAATCCTAAAAGATGATACTATTAAAGTGCTGTACCCAGTATGCCAGCAAATTTAGAAAACTCAATAGTGGTCACTGGATTGGAAAAGATCAGTTTATGTCCCAATCCTGAAGAAGGACAATGGCAAAAATTTAAATAACCGAACAATTGTGTTCATTTCATATGCCAACAAGGTTAAGCTTAAGATTCTGCAAGCTAAACTTGAGTAAGACATGAATTGAGTATTACTAGAAGTGCAGGCTGATTTTCAAAGAGACAGAAGAACTAGAAGCCAAATTGCCAACATTCACTGGATTATACAAGAATGTTTCAGATAAAAACATTTACTTCTGCTTCATTAATTACAATAAAGCCTTTGAGTGTATGGATCACAACAAAATTTGACACATGCTCAAAAAGATGGTAGTACCAGATCATCTTCCTTATCTGTATGCAGGTCAAGAAACAAAAGTTAGAACTAAACTTGAAACAACTGATTAGTTTAAGACTGGGCAAGGAGTATGACAAGGCTGTATATTGTCACCTTATTTATTTAACTTATATGCAAAATACATCATGTTTAATCCCAGGCTGGACAAATTAAAAGGTTGTTGGGAGAAATACCAATTTTCAGATAGTCAGACTCTGATGACTGAAAATGAAGAAAAAGTAAGAAGCCTTTTGATGATGGTAAAAGAGGAGAATGTAAAAGCTGGCTTGAAGCCTAACATTAAAAAAAAAAAAACCACCCAAGATCATACTATAGAGACATGAGCATACTCTAACCAATCAGAAATATGGAAAAGCATTTTAATGTCAAAAAAAAAGTATTAACATTTTGAAAAATAATTATGATTGTCAATTACACTGGTGAATTCTGGCTCCTAAGAAAGACATTAACAAATTAAAAACTGAACAGCAACTTGCAGGACACTATATGATTTTATATGAGGAACAGTTGAAAAAACTGAGCACGTTGAGCCAGGAGAAAAAAATATTGAGGGGAGGGGAGGGAGGTGTGCAGCATCTTCAATTATTTGAAGGATTCTTATGTGGCAAAGGAATTAGACAAATAGCAATGAGTGAAAAATATAAACAGGGAAATTTAGGCTTGAGTGAGGAGAAACTTCCTAACAGAAAATTCCAAAACTGGAATAGGCTTCCCTAAGAGATAATGGTCCCCTCCCTCCCACTTTCCCCACCCAGAAGTTTTCAAGTAAAAGTTGTCTGACCAATTGCTGGGCATATTGTAGAGGAAACCATGTTTTACATAGTGGTTAGACTTAATGCCATCCAACTGTGACTTTGATTCTATGATATAATTTGATTTAATTTAGAGACTTGATAAAATGGCATAAAATTAGATAGATCCCAGAAAGATTTCCTTGCATATATATTCCAGCACATCAAGTTGCCCCCCTAGTTCTAGCTCCTCTCCTACCTGGGTTTCCACAAAAGCTGTGTCCCTTCTCTTTCCTCTCATCAATCTGTCCCCTTCTTTCCACCTCCCCCCCCCCACTCTTGAGTAAGAACATATCTTTGGGAGTCTGGAGTGCTTAATCCAATTCTCCCTCCCATTTACATTTTTCCTGCTGGCCAACCTACTGTTGTGGGTGGGGACAGTATACTTGTATCTTTCTTTTCAATGTCCTCTCCTCTCTGTTCAGTATTGAAATTATATGTTCTTTTCAAAAGTCTCTTCCCTTAACATTCCACTAAGACAGTCCCAGATTTGGGGCTAACACATCATTTATCTTGAACCACTCACTCTACCATAGACAATTAAGAAACTCAAGTACTCCAAAGAAAGAGAAAAAGATTGGAGGTACTATCATAAAGAGTAGATACATTTTGACCCACCAGTTAAAAGGACTTCCAAGCAAACTTAAATTTCCTGGGTTTCTTTTTATTTATTTTTTCTTGACAGTAGAGGTCCTAAACTGCAATTTTATCAGTGTGGGGAACTTCTTGCATTGTAACTCTCCCCTCCAAAGCAGGTCTGCAACTCATAAACAATGAGTATCCTGGGGCACTGAAAAGTTAAGTGATTTATCCATGGTCATCCAGCATCTAAACATCATAATTAGGGTATAATTCAGGTCTCCTTGAATTCAAGGCTAAATTTCTATCTACCTTCTCATATTGCTTGAATGCCTTCCAGTGCCACTTTGGAGTATGGCTCTCAGTAGCTAAAGATAAATAGGGGCTGGAGAAATTATACAAACCCTTGTTCAGTCTAGTTCTGTGATGCAAAAAGCAGTAGGCCCTAGCTCTGGAGTTGTACTCCTTTGTTCCTCTTAATTCCAGTGTATAGCAAGGGTTGTGGTGAATGGGAGAAGAGGAAAATAAGGTCTTGGCAGAAGGGTGCTGGTTTATGTGGTAACTCCTACTGTTTCACTATGTTTGCCTTGTCTACCTTTGAGGGAAGATAGCATTTATAGCATGTATTTTTATATAGGGCTTCAAGGTCTGCAAAGCACTTTACAAATAATATCTCATTTTAGCCTCAGAACCACCATGGGAATTATTCTTCCCATTTAATAGATGAGGAAAATGAGGAAGACAGAGGTTAAGCACTTACCCTGGGACCCCACAGCTAGTAAGTGTCTGAAGCTGGATTTGAACTCAAGTCTTCCTGACTTCAGGCCCTGTGCTCTATCCACTGCGCCACCTAGCTGCCTTTCACAAAGAATGCTATGTAACTTCCATTGTCTCAAAAACCTATAGAATAACATAGAATGTCAGAGTTGGAAGGGACATGCAAGGTCTAGTTCAATTGCTACCTAACATCACAAAGAAGTGGTCATCCAACCCTTGTGTGAAGACCTCAGGTGACAAGAAACCTACTACCTCCTTAGGTAGCCATTCTACCTTTAATTTCCTCACCTAAAACTAGAATCTGTTCCTGAAACTTTGACCCATTGTTTTTGGTTCTACTCCTGGGGTCATATAGAACAAGCCTAATGTCCCATATGTAAGCCTTTAAATACTTGAAAACAACTATGTCCATCTACCCTCCTTCTCCCCTTTTTCTTCAACTTTCCCAAATGTTCTCTTTTTTCATTCTAAATGTTTTAAATTCCTTCCATTGATCCTTATTCAACTTAGTTCTAGGTCCCTTTGTCTAGAGGATCACTCTCCTTGGTAAAGACCACCCTCTACTTTGTTAAGTATCCTTTCTAAAATGTAACATCTAGAAATTGAATCAATATTTTTTATAAGTATTAACTTAAAGCATCAAGTATGAAAAATAAATCACAAGTTCATTTACCCAGAGGATATGGATTATAACAATACTCCTAACTAGAGTTCTTTCCTCCTTGCTACAGCTTGGGTTAGCCTAATTTTTTTCCCTGAAAGGTGACAAAATTATCTCCAGGACAGATTCCTCTGGGATTTTATCTTCAGATTCCTCCTATTGTTTCTTTATTGTCAGGTTTATTTGTTTGCTCACATATTTAGGTTCTGTTCTTGAATTGGGACTCATGCCAGAGCCAGGCTCTGGCCCTTTTGTCTAAGGTAGACTGGACCAGAGGACATATTTTTGTAATAGTGACAACATACTACTTATCATTGATATATATGATATAGTTGTGACAGAGGAAATTAAAAAGTACGTGTGAAACTAAAGATAACCTTTCAGTACTTAATATGCTGATGGAGCTTAATGTTAGATAGTCAGAATAAGGTCTGATGAAGTAGAGACCACTTACTGAAAAATTAAGTGACTATGATAGAAAGTATCAAACATATACACTTAAAATGCTTACCATGGCCTGTTACCTAAACACATCATAAAAACAATTGGGTTAGCATTTAAAGAGAAAAGTTTTATAAACATATCCATTCTTTGGTAAAGGATGCATATGAATACAAACTCCTTCTGGCTAAAGTGGTTCATTTTGGCCCTTTCAAAAATGTCTTTGAAATACCTTACTTCTGAATCCATGTGGTGCCATTTTCCCAAGTTCGTCTGTTCCTGCGATTGGGGAAAAAAATTCATATATCCACAGATGGAAGGAATGCGGAAATCCAGATTGCATGTTGGCAATAGATGAGAGTTCTGTAAAGGTGAAGTGGGATTGGGGATTGGGGAGGAGACACAAATAAAAGATTGATTTGATACTTTAAAAAAGCTGTTTCATAACAAAAAATTAAAAGAAATACTAATCATACAAAGTCATTGCTCAGTGAATAGAGCATCAGTATGCCTGCAAATACAAATAAGAGGAAGCATGCCTGCAAATCAGTATGCCTGCAAATACAAATAAGAGGAAGCATGGGGTCAGGACCAGCCTTAAGGAAAATGAATAGAGGATGTTTGACTTTATTCTCACTTTCCAGCAACTTTCTCTTAAAAGCCTGCTTGCTTTTAACTAATTTCATTATTGCACCTTAATTTTAATGTTTAATGAGGTCCATAAGGGCCAGCTTCAGTCAGAATATAATTCCTAAGAAAGAGATGTGCTTAGGGCTGTGTGTAGGGATCAGAGTCACTATTCTCAGTTGGCCCTTTCCCTAAGTAACAGCACACCATAAAGATTACCAGGTCTGGTTTCTAATATAGAAACTACAGGATAATTTTGAGACTTCTGGAAGCTAGAGGATAAACACAGACAAATAGAATTATTGACTTGAAATCATGGAGTATAGGGGGCAGCTAGGTGATGCAGTGGATAAGGCCCTGGCCCTGGATTCAGGAGGCCCTGAGTTCAAATTTTACCTCAGACACTTGACACTTACTAGCTGTGTGACCCTGGGCAAGTCACTTAACCCTGATTGCCCTGCAAAAAGAAAGAAAGAAAGAAGGAAGGAAGGAAGGAAGGAAGGAAGGAAGGAAGGAAGGAAGGAAGGAAGGAAGGAAGGAAGGAAGGAAGGAAGGAAGGAAGGACAAAAGAACAAATGAAAGAAAGAAAGAAAGAAAGAAAGAAAGAAAGAAAGAAAGAAAGAAAGAAAGAAAGAAAGAAAGAAAAGGAAATCATGGTGTATAAACCTCTGGAGGGGCTCTAGATATCTGAGGGCTGTTGGGACTGGGAGGAGATAGATAGTTGTCACCTTTGATGGACTCTCTTGAGTATGCACCTCACTGACCCAGAAGATGTGTAAGCATAAGGAGAGGAAAATAGGCAAGGCTTCTTTTTCTTCTTAGATCACTGAGTTCTATAACTTTTCTCTGTCTTTATCTCTCCTTTCAGAATAGTTTAGAGATTAGAATGAGAAGCCCATGGTGGCTGTTGAGCTAGCTATAATTAACAGGCTTCACACTGTTAACTGGAAAGAGTCTTTTCAGAACTAGGGTGAGCTATTTCTCTGCAAACTGAATTCAATACATTTTCAATCCAACAAAATCCTTAATGTAAGTACTTGTGTATGGCTAGAATTTTAGGCTTTATTATTTTAAAAAGTAGATTTCCAATCAATAAAAGCTTCTTTTGTAGAATTTCATATCTAGTTAGCTAGCTAACATTTCTATAAAATAATCAGCATGAATTTTGGGTCTGGATAGTTTTAAATTTCTCCACAAAATCATACTTGATGCTTCATTGTGGCACAGAAGTTACTTGGGTTCTCAAAGGCTATGCCAGCATAGTATAAATGCTGGCAGGTTCTACTACACTGGAAAATCTTCAAGCTAGGCCCTGGGAACAGACTGAGTCTATTTTCCAAAGACCAGCCCAGCTAAGTATGGAAAGGCTCATCACCACTATGCTGACAATTTGATGATGAATGTGTTGGCCATGGCAACCTATGACACAAAGAAAAATACAAAATTATGCTCAACCCTACATGCTCCCCTTCCATTTTTGCAGTGATCATGACAAAATGGTGATAAAGAAAACAAACATGTAAAAGAATCATTTATTTTTAAACCATCAACAAATTTTAATTTTACTATTGGTACTCTAAATGTAAGATCTTTTTCCAATAACCAAAAAATTCTGGATGAGCTAAATCATATCAATCTTGACATCTCTGCTACAAAGTAATCTAAAAGAAAGAAGAAAGTTGTGAAATGGAAGGAAGAATCTCAAGTACTCTTTTTTTTCTTCAGTGAGGCAATTGGGGTTAAGTGACTTGCCCAGGGTCACACAGCTAGTAAGTGTTAAGTATCTGAGGCCGGATTTGAACTCAGGTACTCCTGACTCCAGGACCAGTGCTGTATCCACTACGCCATCTAGCTGCCCCCTCAAGTACTCTTGAAAAAGCCAATGAGGGGAGAAGAGGAGGAGGAGGAGAAGGAGAAGAAGGAGATGAAGGAGGAGAAGAAGAAGAAGAGGAAGAATAGGAGGAAGAGGGGAGGAGAGGAAGAGGAGGAAGTTGGAGAAATTATTTTTATTGTATGACAAAAGGAAATAAGAAACATTTATTTTATGAGATATCTGGTCATTTTGTACTGCATAACTGATGATAAGTATCTGCAAAAAGAGAACCATGAAAATAAATATAGCTTATGAACCAATATCAGTTCCTGAGGAAGAAGAGGTTGAAAAATTCTATGAAGAATTCAATAAGCTATTCCAAATTAGATCAAAATACATTCTGATACCTGTTGACTTCAAATGAAAATGAAGGAAAAGATGATAATGAACAAATACCATGGGAAAGTATGTTAAAACCAGTTTTTTAAAAACTTGGCAAGAATTAAGCAAAATCATCCCTAAAACATTTAAAGACAAAAATGGAAAGAGACAACAAATAGGAAAAAAATGGAAAGTATGTGTAAAGATGACTCAAACAAATGTTTTTGTGCATTATAAATGAAAGAACCAAAAAACTTGGTCCTTAGCTAACAATGTTATTTCAAATAAGTTCATCAGGGAGCTAGAAATGGCACCAAGAGAACAAGAATGAGAAAAAAAGATAGATTGGAATAAAAAATGATCTGTACTGGAGAAGACAAAATTATAAGATCACCAGTGGATCTATATGTAAGGTATCTAAAGGAACATTTAAAAAAAGAATGGAGGGGCAGCTAGATGGCACAGTGCATAAAGCACCAGGCCTGGATTCAGGAGGACCTGAGTTCAAATCCATCCTCAGACACTTAACACTTACTAGTTTTGTGACCCTGGGCAAATCATTTAACCCTCATTGCCCCTCAAAAAACAAACAAACAAAAAATTTAAATTAAAATAAAAAAATTAAAAAGGAATGGAAAAAATCCCAGATTCCTCCCTTCCTAAGGGCAAATAAGAAAATATCAACAACTAGCATTGTATGTCCTTTCTATCCCACTTACACAAACCATATTAGTGATCTAGACATAAAATGGAGGCATCTTCAATAATAATATTAATAGACAACAAGCAGGCTTTCAAAAGTGATATATGGGGCAGCTAGGTGGTGCAGTGGATAAAGCACCGACCCTGGATTCAGGAGGACCTGAGTTCAAATCCAGCCTCAGACACTTGACACTTACTAGCTGTGTGACCCTGGGCAAGTCACTTAACCCTCTTTTCCCCACCAAAAAAGCAAAAACAAATCAAAAGTGATATCCATCAATGGACTACCTCTTGCCTCACATCCTATTGTGCTTACTGTTTGTTGGTAACCAAAAAAAAAAAAAAAAAAGGAAATGTACCTTTTGACTGCTGGTAAAGTCATCCCTTGATGCGGTATGGTGGGATTTAGATGTAGTTCCTATCATTGGCTCTCCCTAAGTATGAGAACCAGGTGACCTTTCTGAGGTCAAATTGGCATCCGTAACTTGCCTCACAATTCATGGACCACCTTTAAGTCATGTCAATCAAGGGACTTGAATGCTACAGCCAATTAGCTTGGAGCTGTGTGTGGGGACTGCTCCTCTTCTGGTCCCACATGGAGCTTCTGGTTGAACTGAGCGAGGCTCTTTCTCTTTGGAAGTGTTATCTGCTAGATGGAGCCAGCTTTTCTCTCTCTCTCCCTCTCTCTCTCTCTCTCTCTCTCTCTCTCTCTCTCTCTCTCTCCCTCTCTCTCTCTCTCCCTCTCTCTCTCTCCCTCTCTCTCTCTCTCCCTCTCTCTCTCTCTCTCTCCCTCTCTCTCTCTCTCTCTCTCTCTCTCTCTCTCTCTCTCTCCTGTGTAGATCCTTAGTTAGGTTTTTTTTTTATTCTTTCAGAGAGACATGTTCTCTCTTTACTAACCTCTTTACTCTTTAATAAATGCTTAATGCCTAAACTGTTGCTGAAACTCCTAATTTATAACTAAATCCTAGCTGGTTTCCCCACATACACACACACACACATACACACACACACACACACACACACACACACACACACACTGGAGGGGCAGGTAAGATGATTTAGTTTTACTTGTCAAACTAAGTATCTTTCTAGGAAAGTCTCTTGGAAGTAATAAAGCTTGAATTAGCACAGAACGGGAAATCATGGAAACACAGATTTTTTGTTATGCAAATAAGAAATTTGAAACTATATAGAGCCCAAAAGTATTAAAAAAATTGAATTAATTTTCTTTACCAGAGGTAATGAAAAGTTTTACTTTAGAATAAAATTATGTTGTGTTTTTTTTTTCAATGACTCTTAGGGTATAGTTGTTTATTTGGTAGCCATTAATTGAGTTTTGGTATGTATTTTGTTTCCTTAAGGGCTTGTATATCACTCTTAGCATATGATAAATTAAATCTATGATCATCTACATATTATATTAAAATAAATTTTGAAACAAGTTATATCAGAGTCCTGGAAATTAAATATAAACTAGTATCATTTTATAGTAAAGCTGCTTGGGGATAGAATCAAGATGGTGGAGTAACACTGGAACTCACGTGAACTCTCCCAAAGTCACCTCCAGAAAATTATAAAATAACATCTCAAAGTGGATTCTGGATCATCCTATCAAAATGATAGGGAAATAATTTTCCAACCCAAGACAAATTAGAAGTTGGCAGGAAAGGTCTGTCTCACTGGGATAAAAAAGGAACACATTCCAGAACATATAGCATCCGGGTAAGCCAGTAACAGGCCACACCCAGCAAGCCAGCAGAGAGGCCTCAAGTCCCAAGATAGGGGCTGTGAGTCAAGTCCTGTGAGTCACAGGATAGGCCAACAATGAGGTCCTGCAGCCTTGAAGGGGGGCAGCAGCAAGGATACACGCACAGTGCAAGAAGGTTGGGACAGTGTCCCTTGTATCCCAGAAAAAGATCCAACTTTAACATAAAGTTAAAAGGCATAAAGTAAGCTGGAAATGAGCAAAGACAAACAGACGAACAAATAATCAGACCATAAAAAGTTACGTTGGTAACAGGGAAGATCAAAACACAAACTCAAAAGAGGAAAAAAATGTGAAAATGACTAGATGAGAAGCCTCAAAAAAAATGTGAAATGATCTTAGGCCCAAATGAATTCCTGAAAGAGCTTGAAAAGAATTTTTTAAAATTGAATAAGATAGGTAGAAGAAAAATTGGGAAAAGAAATAAGAATGATGCAGGAAAATTATGAAAAAAGAGTCAAGAACTTGGCAAAGGAAGCATAAAAAGTGGGAAAGAATGTAGAAAAATTTATGGATGAAAACAACTCCTTAAAAAGTAGGATTGGGGCAGCTATGTGGCACAGTGGATAAAGCACTGGCCCTGGATTCAGGGGGACCTGAGTTCAAATCCGACCTCAGACACTTAACACTTACTAGCTGTGTGACCATGGGCAAGTCACTTAACCCCCATTGCCTTGCCCAAAAAAAAAAAAAAAGTAGGATTGACCAGGGCAGCTAGGTGGCACAGTGGATAAAACACTGACCCTGGATTCAGGAGGACCTGAGTTCAAATCTGAACTCAGAAACTTGACACTTTCTATCTGTGTGACTCTGGGCAAATCAGTTAACCCTCATTACCCCTCAAAAATAAAACAAAAGAAAAGTAGAATTGACCAGATGGAAAAAGATGTACAAAAAGCTTAATGAAGAAATAATTCTTTAAAAATCAGAATTAAGTAAGTGAAAGTTAATGATTCTTTGAGCAACCAAGAAATAACAAAACAAAAAAGAAAGAAAGAAATGTGAAATATCTTATTGGAAAAGCAACTGACCTGGAAAATAGATGCAGGAGAGATAATTTTAAAATTATTGGACTACCTGAAAGCCATGATCAAAAAATAAAGGAACGTGGACATCATTCTTAAAGAAATTATTAAGGAAAAATACTGATATCCTGGAATCAGAGGGTAAAATAGACATTGAAAGAATCCACCAATCACCTCTTGAAAGAGATCCCAAAATGAGACTTCAAGGAATATTATAGCCAAATTTCAGAGATCCTAGGTCAAGGATAAAATATTGCAAGTAGCCAGAATAAAACAAAATTCAAATATTGTGGAGCCACAGTTAGGATCACACAGGATTTAGCAGCTTCTCCCTTAAAGGTTCATAGGGCTTGGAATATGATATCCCAGAGGGCAATGGCATCAGGATGACCCCTAAGAATCATCTACCTAGTGAAAGTAAGTATAATCCTTCAGGGGGAAAATGGATATTCAATGAAACAGAGAACTATCAAGCATTCCTCATGAAAAAAAAAAAAAAGACTAGACCTAACAGAGAATTTGACTTTCAAATATGAGAAGCATAGAAAGAAAAGCATAAAAAGGTAAACAGGAAAAAAAAAGCATAAGGGATTCAATAAGATTAAACCATTTACATTCCTATATGGGAAGATGATACTTGTAACTCTTTAAAAGTTTATCACTATTAGGGTGGTTAGAAGGAGTATATATACATAGACAAAGAGCATGACTATGAAATGACTAAGATGGGATGATTTTTAAAAAAATAATAAAATTAAGGTGAGAAATAAGAATGCACTGGGATAAAATGGATGAAAAAAAGCAGAAGTAGTAATCATCATCTCAAAAAAAGAAAAAGAAAAAGAAAAGATCTAATTTTAAAAGATAAGGAATAGGCAGCTAGGTGGCGCAGTGGATAGAGCACCGGCCCTGGAGTCAGGAGTACCTGAGTTCAAATCCGGCCTCAAACACTTAACACTTACTAGCTGTGTGACCTTGGGCAAGTCACTTAACCCCAATTGCCTCACTAAAAACAACAACAACAACAAAAAAGATAAGTAAGAAAATCCATCTTGCTAAAAGGTACTATAAATGAGGAAGTAATTTCAATACTAGCCATACATTCACCAAATGGTATACCATCCAAATTTTTAAAGTTTAAAGAGTTACATGAATGAAACCCTCAACTTTCTCTTCTCAGAACTAGATAGATCTTAAAATATGCAAGAAAGAAATTAAGGAGGTGAATAATATTTTAGAAACATTAGATATGATAGACCTCTGGAGAAAATTGAATGTGAATAGAAAGGAACATGCCTTTTTGTCAGCAATACATGACACCTACAAAAAAATTGACCAAATATTAGAGCATAAAAACCTCACAATCAAATATAGAAAAGCAAAAATATCAAATGAATCCTTTTTAGATTATGATGCAATAAAATTACAATTAAATCAATGAAGGTCCATGGAAAGATAAAAAATTAATTGGAAACTACAATTAAATCCTAAAGAATGAGTAGGTCAAGGAACAAATTATAGAAATTAGCAATAATTTCATTAAAGAGAATGACAATGAGACAACATACCAAAAGTTATGGGATGTAGGCAAAACAGTAATTAGGGAAAATGATATCTCTAAACACATACATCAATAAAACAGAGAGAAAGCAGATTAATTAACTGGACACTAAACTTTTTTTAAAAACCTAGAAAAAGAGCAAATTAGAAAATCCCCAATTAAACCCCAAATTGGAAATATTAAAAAATCAAAGGAGGGATTAATAAAACTGAAAGGAAACCATTGCACTAATAAATAAAACTTGGAACTGATTTAAAGGAAAAAATAAAATAGAAAAACCATTGGTTAATTTAATTAATACAAAGGAAGAAAACCAGTTTACTAGCATCAAAAATGGAAAGTGATAATTCACCTCCAATGAGGAGGAAATTAAAGCACTTATTAGGAACTATTTTGCCTAATTATATGCCAATAAATCTGACACAACAAAACACATGAATATTTACAAAAATATAAATTTCTCAGATTAACAGAGGAGGAAATAGAATACTTAAATAACCCTATCTTAGAAAAAGAAATTGAACAAGTCTTCAATGAATTCCCTAAGGAAAAACCCCAGGACCATATAGATTCACAAGTGAATTCTACTAAACATTTAAAGAACAATTAATTCCAATACTATATAGCTATTTGGACAAATAGACAAAGCAGGAGGCCTACCAAATTCCTTTTGTCACACCAATCTGGTGTTGATACCTAAAGCAGGAAGAGCCAAAACAGAGAAAGAAAACTATACATCAATTAACTTAATGATTCTTGATGCAAAAATTTAAAATAAATTACTAACAAGAAAATTATAGCAACATGTCTGAAGGGTCATACATTAGACAAGTAGGATTTATACTAGGAATGCAGGACTAGGTCAATAGTAGGAAAACTATTAGCATAATTGACCATATCTATAACAAAATCAACAGAAATCATATGATTATCTCAGTAGATGCAGAAAAAACCTTCCACAAAATACAATATTCATTGCTATTCAAAACATGAGAGACTGTTGAATAAATGGAGCTTTCCTTAAAATGATAAGTTCCATCTATCTAAAACTATTAATAAGCATTATCTGTAATGGGGATAAGCTAGAAGCCTTCCCAATAAGATCAGAAGTGAAGTAAGGATTCCCATTAGCATCACCACTATTCAATATTATACTAGAAATGTTAGCTATAGCTATAAAAGAAGAAAAATAAATGGAAGGAATTAGAATAGGCAATGAGGAAACAAAACTATCACTCATTAAAGATGATAATCATAGAGAATCAACTAAAAAACTAGTTGAAATAATTAACAACTTCAGTCAAGTTGCAGGATATAAAATAAATCTGCATAAACCATCAGCATTTCTACATATTATCAACAAAGTCCAGCAGCAAGAGAAAGAGAAATTCCATTTTAAATAATGGTAAACAATAAAAAAATACTTGGGAGTCTACCTGCCAAGACAAACCAAGGAACTATATGAACACAATTACAAAACACTTTTTACAGTCAGATTAAATAAATAGAAAAATACCAATTGCTCATGGATAGGCTGAGCCAATATAATAAAAATGACAATTCTACCTAAATTAATTTACTTATTCAGTAACATACTAATCAAACTACCAAAAATTATTTTTATAGAACTAGAAAAAATAATAACAAAATTCATCTGGAAGAATGAAAGTTAAGAATATCAAGTGAATTAATGAAAAAAAATGGGAAGGATTGTGGCCTAGCCATATCAGATCTGTAACTGAAATTCTAAGAAATAGAGTGGTAGATCAATGGAATAGATCATGGTAGTAAATAACCATGGTAATCTAGTGTTTGATAAACACAGACACAAGTTTTTTGTGACAAGAACTCAGTATTTGACAAAAACTGCTGGAAAAACTGGAAAACAGTTTAACGGAAACTGGGTATTGACCAATATCTCACACCATATACCAAGATAAGATCAAAATGTGTCCATAATTTAGACATAATGGGTGATAAATGAGGGGAGCATGGAATAGTTTACCTGTCAGATCTATGAAGAAGGGAAGCATTATGACTAAACAAGAAATAGAAAGAATTACAAAATATAAAATAGATTTGATTATATTAAATTAAAAAGGCATTACACAAATAAAACCACTACAAGCAAGACCAGAAGGAAAACAGAAAGCTGGGGGGAAAATTTATAGCATTTCTATGATAAAAGCCTCATTTCTCAAACTGTGAGAACTGAGTCAAATTTATAAGAATACAAGTCATTCCCCAACTGATAAATGGGCAAAAGATATGAACTGGCTGTTTTTGATTAAAGAAATCAAAGATTTCTATTGTCACATTAAAAAATGCTCTAAATCGCTTTTTAAAGTATTAATCCTTTCTCCCATTTAATAGTATTTTATTTTTCCAATTAAATGTAAAGATAGTTCTCAACATTCATTTTCTTAAGATTTTGAGTTCCAAAATTCCCCCCTTCTTTTCCCTCTTCCCTCCCCTAAAACAGCAATCTGATTATACTTGTACAATACTTGTAATTGTACAATTATGTTAAACAAATTTCCATGTTAGTCAATTTGTGAAAGAATTAAAACGAAAGGGAAGAAAAACATGAGAAAGAAAAAAAGGGAAAAGAATGTGCTTTGATCTTCATTCAGACTCCATAGTTCTTTCTCTGGATTTGGATAGTATTTTCCTTTGTTTTTTTCCCCCCAGGACAATGAGGGTTAAGTGACTTGCCCAGGGCCATACAGCTAGTAAGTGTTTGAGGCTGGGTTTGAAGCCAGGTCCTCCTGAATCCAAGGCTGGTGCCTTATCTACTGAGCCACCTAGCTGCCCCAACATTTTCAATCATGAATCTTTTGGAATCATTTTGGATCACTGTATTGCTGAGAAAGGCTAAGTCTATAATAGTTGATCACTGAACAATCTTGCTCACTTTACTCAGCAGTTTTTACTCAGCAGTTTTTTAAGGCTTTTCTGAAATCCACCTGTTTATCATTTCTTATACCACAATAGAATTTCATTACATTGATATACCACAACATGTTCATCCATTCCTCACTTGATGGGCATTCCCTCAATTTTTAATTCTTTGCCACCACAAAAAGAGCTGCTATAAATATTTTAGTACATGTGGGTCCTTTTCCATTTTTTATAATTTCCTTGGGATAGAGACCTAGTAATGGTATTGCTGGATCAAGCATATGATCTATCACAAAGAGACACTAATGGACAGTTGGTGGAGTTGTATAGATGGTTCTAAAGCTCAAGAAAAAGATAAGAGAGAGGAAAGGCAAAGAGAGGGAAGGAGAAGGAATTTCACAGCACCAAGTATGGGGATTCTAGAAATATCAAAGCTGGATTATATCTGACACTTGTTGAACAAGCCAAAGATAGACTAAAAATAATCCCTGAAGCTGTTGCTAAAACTGATGAATCCCTGAAAGCTAAAAATCCAAGTGAAGAAGCAAAAAGAAGAAAAGTAGAAGACTAAGCCAACCTAGGAGTGAAATGAGTCAAAGAAATTGAAACAATTGAAAGTGACTGCTTTGTTCATCAGATGTTCAGATCAAGTAAAGTCTGAAAGCCTACTAACCCTGGTAAAGGAAAGCAGGAGCTGACAACATCAGGAACAGTAATTGTGGATCCACCACACACTGAAAAAGAAATAGACCCTGCCAGTATCCCTACCACTTTCAAGTACCAAGATGATAATTCTCTAGCACATCCCAATCTATTTATTGAGAAGGTTGAGACTGAGAAACAGTGGTTCAAGAAGTTAATTGTTCTCTGGAAAGAATGACCCATGGTTAGTCCTGTTGCCCGACTGACACAGGATTGAATTAACAATACAAGTGGAATTTACTTCTCAAAATGTAAAGTTTGGGGGGTCACCAATATGAAAAGTGACAACTGTGTGGGTGTGTGGGGGAGGGTTATGGCATCTAACTAGCTCAGTAAAATAGCCATTTTAGCCCATCCCTCAAAAAAGGAGGGGGGGGAGGACCTATTCATTCAAATATATTTATAGCATCTCTTTTTGTTGTGGCAAAGAATTGGTAATTGAGAGGATGTCCATCAATTGTGGAATGACTGAACAAGTTGTGGTATATGATAGTAATGAAATACTATTATGCTATAAGAAATGACCAGCAGGATGACTTCAGAAAAACCTGGACAGACTTACATGAACTAATGCAAAGTGAAATGAGCAGAAGTAGAATATTGTACATAGTAACAGTATTCAATAAGTAATTAATTGTATAATAATCAACTATGAATGACTTAGGTATTCTCTGAAATAAATGATCCAAGACAATTTCAAAGGAATCATGATAAAAAATTATGTCCACTTCCTGAGAAAGAAGTAATAGAGTTTGAACACAGATCAAAGCGTACTATTTTTTGTGCTTTTTATGTTTTTTTGCATGGCACTGAGGGTTAAGTGACTTGCCCAGGGTCACAGAGCTAGTATATGTCAAGTGTCCGAGGCCAGATTGGAACTCAAGTCCTCCTGAATCCAGGGTTGGTGTTTTATCCACTGTGCCACCTAGCTGCCCCCTTCACTTTATTTTAATGGATTTTTTTGGTCTGTTTTCTGTCACAATGTGACTAAAATGTTTTGCATAATTGCACATGTATAACCTTTATCAAATTGTTTACCATCTAAGAGAGGGAAATGGAGGAGGGAGGGAGAGAATTTGAAACACAAAATTAAAAAAAAAAAAAACAAATGTGGGGGCAGCTAGGTGGTACAGTGGATAGAGCACCGGCCCTGGAGTTAGGAGTACCTGAGTTCAAATTTGGCCTCAGACACTTAAAACTTACTAGCTGTGTGACCCTGGGCAAGTCACTTAACCCCAATTGCCTCACTTTAAAAAAATGTGAAAATTGTTTTTACATATTTTTTTGGTGGGGCAGTGAGGGTTAAGTGACATGCCCAAGGTCACACAGCTAGCAAGTGTCAAGTGTCTGAGGTCAAATTTGAACTCAGGTCCTCCTGAATCCAGGGCCGGTGCTTTATCCACTGTGCCACCTAGCTGCCCCGTTTTTACATATAATTTTGAAAAATATTATACAAATAAAAAATATTAAAAGCTATATGTAGAGAATTGTATAAACAGAGCCTCATAATTATGGGCCACATGAAAATATAGGGAGAAAAACACTACTATTTTTCTATCTGTATTATTTTGGCCAAATTATTCACTTTCCATTTCTAGGTTTCAGCTTCCTTACCTGTTAAATTGTCCCTTCAAAGGTCCCTTCAAACATGAAATCCTATGAAACCATGAATTTAGGACCATTTTTTCCTGTCCATGTCACTGGCTAGCTGACTTGTTAATCATCCAGCCATTAGCAGTTTTAGGAGGCTGATTGACAGCTGTGCTAGCCAGTGGCAAGGGATTACAGAAATACTCTTATCTCCCTCCAGTGTTGATCACCACTAATGAAGGTCCATCATCAGAACATATAAATGCAATTAAAGTGTCAGAAACCAATATCTAATCTTCATAATCTTTGGATGGGGACCATGGGGGTGATGGGAAAACAGTCTTGAATTGGGGCCCATGTTGTTTCCAAATTGGGCAGTGTCCTGCAAATACCTCAGTGTATTTGAGGTCTTGATTTTCATCAATGATACTCATAATCAGTCATTTTTTACACCTAAGGGAAGTTCTAAGAAATATAACCTCTTTCCTCTACCCACTAACAGAACCAAATTATGGAGGGAATCCTGTAATTTTATGTGTTATTTATAAACTCAGTCGTCTCATATGCCATTTCCCCCCTACATATAACAAAGCCAGAGTGTTACTATTTTCAGAGAGAAAAATAAAAGGAAAGGAATTACAATTACAGGTCAAATCCTAAACCAGGAAGTAGTGGTACATCCTAGGAGTTTTCCTGACCGGAGCAGTTTTACTTGCCCCACCCTAATTGTACTATAATGGCCCAGGGCTGTGGAGAACTCTTATATGACTGGAAGAGGAGGCATGAGAGAGTTCTATTGAGCCTTGGTAATCTTGGTTCTCATTGTTTTTTTTGTCCCCCAAAAAGAAACTTGTGCCACGAGAGAGTAAATAATTCTCTCTACATTAGGCCTGGAAAACTAGAAAGCTAATGACAGAAAACTCAGCTTTTGCTCTCCCTAAGGTAGAAAGGAAGAGCAGGTGACATTTCAAACATGGCAATGATGTCAGAGTAAAAATGTAAGCACAATGAGGGGTGGTTGTATTAGGCCCCAGGGGAAACTGCCAATAAAGTGAAGAGAGATCTTGGCCACAATGTTGTAACCAATCAGGGGGCTGCCAAGAGCCCAAACCACCAACCAGCAAATACCATAGCATGAGAAGACATTTGTTGTTGTCACTTTCAGTTCAACAGACTGACTCTTCATGACTACATCTGGGGTATTCTTGGCACGGGTACTGAGTTGTTTCCCATTTTCTTCTCCAGTTCATTTTACAAGTTAGTAAACTGAGGCAAACAGAGTTAAGTGACTTGCCCAGGGTCGCACAGTTAGTATATGTCTCAGGCCAGATTTGAACCCATGAAGATGAAGTCTTCTTTTTTTTTTTTTTTTTTTTTGCAGGGCAATGGGGGTTAAGTGACTTTCCCAGGGTCACACAGCTAGTAAGTGTCAAGTGCCTGAGGCTGGATTTGAACTCAGGTCCTCCTGAATCCAGGGCCAGTACTTTATCCACTGCGCCACCTAGCTGCCCCCAAGGTGAAGTCTTCTTAACCCCATGTCCAGCACTCTATTTACTGTTCCACCTAGCTGCTTGTAGCTAGTGAGAAGACATAGCTACCAGAACAACAGAGACTATAGAATTGAATTAAACAGAGTGGATGAAGAAAGATCTACCATTTGTGTTGCCAACAGAGCTGGTGATCCTCTTCTAGATCTCTATTTCACTTCTGTCTTTTGTGTTCTTTCAAGGGAGACAACCTATTTCTGCCACCCCATATATTGTTTCTATTAATTATCTGTTTTTACATGCTTTTTAAAAGAAACAAGTTTCTCTAAGATATTGTTTACATCTGTATATATATGCCCTTAGGGAAAAAATAAAAAGAGCTCAAAGGAACAAAGGTCTTGAAATATAGGGGGTCAAGATAGGGAAGAGGGAATGTCCTCTTTAAATGACAAGTTTCACTGGCTGGGGGCTTGAAAGGAACCAAAGAGATCTTTAGTGAAAGTATATTATTGGGGCAGCTAGGTGGTGCAGTAGATAGAGCATTGGCCTTGGAGTCAGGAGGACCTGAGTTCAAATCCGACCTCAGACACTTGACAACTTACTAGCTGTGTGATCCTGGGCAAGTCACTTAACCCCAATTGCCTCACTAAAAAAAAGAAAAGAAAAGAAAAGAAAGAAAAAGAAAAAAAAGAAAGCATATTATTAAGCTCCCCCAAAGTAGAGAAGTTCACATGAATCCAGTCCTAAATACTAAATGAGTGGCATTATACAGAAAGGAAGCTTAATTGAGCAAAGCTTTCTCTCTAAGTGACATTGAAAAAGCTTATCTTGTGTAACTCCTTCTCCTATTGTTCTATTTCCTGGTCATATCCAAACAAACATCTCTTCTGAGAGGTAGAGTAAAGGTGCTGACTAAGGCAAAGTCATACCCAGGGGAAGAGAAGAGTTAGGAATGAGTGGGCCAGTCTATAAGAGGGTGACAGCCATCTAGGAGGAAGTAATTAGTTTTCCTGCTAAAATGAACAAATTTGACCACCATGTAATAGAAGTAAACCAGGTTTGGGAAGGGGTTATTGCTACCTATCATTGGGTAGATTAGAGTAAAAGGATATCGAAACAAGATAGAAGCACTTAAAAGAGTCATTTATTCTGTTGTCAGAGTTCAGGGCCTATATACAAATACCTATTTAAAGTGAATTTAGAGTAACTAAGATCTTGGCAACCAGTTTCATCACTTCCTGACAAATAGAAAAAGGAAAAATGGAAGCAATATCAGATTTTATATTCTTGTGCTCAAAGATCACTACAGATGATGACTGCAGCTTGCTTCTTGGAAGGAAGGCTATGGCAAATCTGGACAGCATTCCAAAAAGCAGAAACTTTACCTTGCCAACAAAGGTCCACGTATGTTTTTTTCCAGAAGCAATGTATGGCCATGAGAGTTGGACTATAAGGAAAGCTGAGTGCCACAGAATTGATACTTTCAAACTGAGGTGCTGGAGAAGATTTTTGAGAGTCTCTTGGATAGCAAAGAGATCAAATCAGTCAATACTTAAAGAAATTAATTCAGGCCATTCACTGGAATGTTAAATACTGAAGCTGAAAGCTCAAATACTTTGGCAACATTTTGGGAAAATGGAACTCATTGGAAAAGACCCTGATGCTGGGAAAGATTGAAAGCAAAAGGAGAAGGGGATGGCAGAGGATGAGATGGCCAGATAGTGTCATGGAAACAATGAACATGAACTTGGACAGACTTCAGGGGACAGTGGAGAATAAAAGGGTCTGGCATACTCTGGTAATATATGGGGTCACAAAGAGTCAGACATGACTGAATAATGACCAACAACAATAGAAATGTTCTTTTAACCCACACCCTTTCTCATTTCCCTTTTAGGCCCTCCCCTCTGCCAAAAGTAGATTGGTTACTGGTTGATGGGGAACTTTCTCATTAACCTTTTGTCAGCAATGCTGGTCTAATGAAGCAAGTAGAAAGAGGCCAAGATATATCAGTTAGCCTGGTTCTAGAGTGTGGAGAAACAAAGGAAAAATAAAATAAAATAGACTCATGAATCTTCATGAGCTACTAAAGCAGCCATTAGGGTTCTTAACCATTTTTTGTGTCCCTTTGGTAGTCTGATGAAGCCTATGGATTTATTTCATAATAACATTTTTAAAAACACAAAATAAAATTCATAGCTTTTCGAAAGAAACCAATTATGTTTAGGGTACACCTCGATCTTCCTTGTTGCTAAAGAAACTTTCTATGATTCCCAACTTTCTCTGCTTGCTCATCTTGCTTGTCTTTTACTTGACTTTTAGCTCCCTCTTACAGTGGGGCCCTACTTCCAAGCTACACTATCCAAAGCTTTCTTCACTTGCCTGACCTGTTCCCTTGTCCATAGATAACCCCAGGCCAACTTGTAATTAACCAGACAGCATAATTTTGTGTGCTGTGGTTGTTAGCTCCAATGAGCCTGCTCCCCTCCCCAACCTGGGCCACAGTTACTCAAGCCTACTTCCTTGTTCCCAGCAGGGGTAAAAAACTCAAGTTCTGCCTCAGTACCAGCAGAGATGCCTATAATCTCCCCCTGTCAACTGCTCAGCCCTTTCAATAAACCATGAGCTTAGTTCCAGATGACACTGGTGCTGCAGCTGATTCAGAGGCTCTGGGAGTCTCTTTCCCTGGCTCAGCCTGCTTGGGACTGGATCTGTGTCAGAGTGACTGTGGGGTTGGGCTCTACTCTTGCCCTGACACAACAGCCCCCTCCTGTTGACCTTCTAAGCCATCTTTGGCTGGAAAATTATCTCAGTCTGTTCTTTTGTGGGTTTTGCTGCTCCAGAAATTGTCCTATAGCATTATTTGGAGGTTTTTTGGAGCAATTGTGTCATAAGTTCTGAGACCTTACTTGAAAGCAATTATGTTGGAAAAAAAAAGTTACCAGTATAATAGAGCTGTGTGACTTCAGAGCATGCTCAGATTCCAGAACATGGAGGCATCTGGTTTCTCTATATTCACCTACCACATGAGTAGGAGTACCACCTTTGGAACAGGCTGAAAATGGTGAGAGGGAAAGACCTTCCTTCCCCAACTATCCTTTTTATTGCTTGGTTCTGAGAAATGGACCTAGGGTTCTGTTTATTTTCTGTGCTATTTCTCCTTCCCTGTCAGGCTTAGTAGGTGAAACATCTCTCCTGGAATCTGGGCTCCAAGTTCACCACAAGTCAAACTCCCCAGTGCAGTGGAAATTGCCACCAATGCCTGAAACTGAAGAAAACAATACAGAACAGAAATAGAAAGTCTAGACCTGTTTCTCAGAGCCAATCAATAAATGGGAGAACAGAGAAAGGAAGTTCTTCCTCTCTCCCTGGTTCAGTTTATGACATATGCTATAAGCAAAATGTGATTTTTCATACTCTGCACATAGCAGGAGTGTATGGGAAGACAGAGATTGTTCAAATCTGGTAGGTTGTTTTTTTTTTTTTTAATAGCTTGTTCTGGTGATGCAACCAATCAAAGGAGACTATAACCACCCATGTGGTAAGGGTCCCTCCATGTTAGGTGATTTTGGCATGCTCTAAAGCCCTGCTACATCCAAATCTACATCTATATCCATACTTGAACATATATGTACATGTATATATAGATATAGATATACACACATATATATACACACATACATACAAGGCCCCACTATATCAACATATATATGTGCATATACATACACATATATAAGTGCATGTGTATATATATGTATATATGTGTATATATCTATATAACTCTGTGTGTGTTTGTATATTTAACAGAAGATCCCAGGTTAAGCACCCTTACATTAGACGATATAGGAGATGGGACATTCATTAGAAATAGACAGGCATTCCAGTAGCCAGTGTTTTATGATGAAGCTGGTAGGATGATTGGGGAAGGGGGGTGGGGGGGGTGGAAAAAGCTCAGAAAACCCTTTGAAGGTATTCCCATTATAAATTAGTTAATTTATCTACCAAGTGCTATCTTTCCCTTAGGCTGAATGGACCTTGATTTTGCATTAAGCAGTCACTGATTCTCCACATGTAGAATGTTGGGTGACTCAAGCTATTAGTTGAAAGAATGAATCAGTCAATAAAGAACCCTTAAGCAAGCTATTAACAATATAGCCTATTGTTAGATTTCCAAGATTGTGGCTGGAAATACTTCATAACAGAATTATCTTTCCTTTTGGGAATTACACTACTTGGTTGGCTTTTCTTCCTGCCAAGTTGAATGTTTTGTTGGACAATGCCTATAAATCAGTAAGAAATAAAATATATATAGGAATGGTTCAGCAACCCTCTTTCAACCTTGGATAAAATATCAAATATGAATTGAGTTCCTAGAATTCATTTATTATGATAAAAGATATTTTAAAAAAGCAATCCCACCAATGTGTTTTTCTTGAACTGGAAAAAATTCAAATGAATGAGGCTTTAAAAAAAAAACACAAAAAACTAGGTTCAGTTACATGATACACATACTCTAACCTCTTTCACTGTCTAGAATGCTAGTTGTTACTCCTTAACATACCACAATAGCGGCATATAAGAGTACTAATTTCCAAAGTACAGACTGGCAGCCAGAAATCTAAAGTTGGAGGTGAGGGGAGGACAGGTTATAGCAAACAGAACACAGTGGTTAACACACATGGCTCAAAAGGGTTCTGTTGGCAAGGCTGGACTGGCACAGAAGAGAAGGAGCCTCTGTACACTGGGAGTGCATTTTGAACTACTGCCAACTCCATGGTGTGCTGGCCCTAAAGTCTTTTAGAGCTTTTTACATTCCTGCTCCCAACCCTAGGTCAGAGCCACCTGGAGCCTGGCACACATTTTAATTGATCTTCATTACAATTTATTAGAATGATATCCACACTCTTTATTAAAATGCTTTCTACCCTACACTGTTTCACCAGCATGATGATAAGAGGGGGGTCAAATACGGCAGAACCCCATAGATGTGGTGCTAATAGTTGTGTTTTAGACCTTCCTTTGATTGATGCTAATCTGTTTAGCATGTTCATCATGACTTCCTTGGTGGCACATTGGAAACATACGTTTCCCATTAGTCCAAAACGTTTTTCCTGAACAAAGAGTTTTTTATATCCTTCTGGTCCTCCTAACTAAGTAACTCCTCAAAAAGCTATTGTCACTCCATCTGATACTTTGGAATCCTGTGAAAAAGGACATTTTTTTATTGGCTAAAAATTGGAATTAGCTGACAGTTCTGAAGCCTCCATCCTACGGTCTTCTCATTTTTTCATAAAATCCCGTGATGCAAAATTAATATGTGTTTATCTTGTAGAGTCATTAATGAATAGTATTGGTCTCCTGCCGACTAGAAAGAACATGCTGGTCCTCAGCGTCCCCCAGACAAAATGTGAGCCATGGTGACAGCTCTTTGTTTGTAATCTCTTAACCCTATTTCTAGCCAAAATTTTGTGGTTGTTGAATGTTTATTGAAAATTCTTGGTGTGCCCCTAGTTATCAAAAAAAAAGAACATCTGTGAACTTGAGGCTGTTTTCATTTTCACTTTTGGTAAACAAAAAAGCTGTTCAATATTTTTATTTTAAAACATTCATAGGATTTGAAGACTGTGACCTCCCACTGAAAGCATTCAATTTAGGGGCAGTTCTGTGAGTAGAAAATAAATCACAACTTCCCTTATCATTAAAAAAAAATATCTTCAATAGCACATCTTTTCTACTAACCCTATTTTAGCCAATTTATTTCATATAATGTTTTCTTGCTGAACTCTATTTGCTGTCTAAAAGAATTCAAGCATTTCTGCTATAATGAGATATATTAATTCTCAAAAAAAGCACCTGCCATGCAAAACTGCACAGCAAAACCCACAGAGCTTAATAAGGAAAAAGTGGGATTGGGGCACAACACTCAAAAACTTTGTCAGTGACGCATAGGAACCTAGTAAAATCAGCAACACAGTTTATGTATGTTAAATGGTTAAGAAATACAAAAATACTACAATAAATAGTGTCCTACAGTGTTGCCCAGCATTTGTCCCTGGCTTCTAAAGCAAGATGCTTTAGATGCCTGCTATAACTTTGGGCTTTAAGACTAGATATAATGGAGGAAGGGATTGGGTATACCAGCCCTTCTCTGCTCTTACAGATCCTACTGCACCAGAAGATAAACAATAAATACAACATTTTCTCTTGACAAAGATCTGAAGATTGCTTGTGGAAGTAGGTGTCTAAAAGGTTGCAGTTTTTGAGTTATTATGAAATGGAGCAGGTTTTTGACTGCTCTTATAATTTTTTAAGAAAGAAATTGAACAGAAATAAATCTGAAATTTGAAATATGATCAAATTGTTCCCTACTATATCAATCATGCTGGATTCACATTTTTGAAACAAATATTATAACAGCACTTGGGAATCCTGCCCCTTCTATCACATCCAATCAAATAGAAAAACACACTGAAATGGAAAAAAAAAACCAATGATGAGAAAAAGTAAAAGAACCTACCACAAAATAACAAGACAAACAAACAAACAAACAAAAAAAAGGAAACAAAGTAGATGGCCATTGAACAAGAAAAAGCTTTTAAAAATTGTAGTAATGTATAAAAGTGAAATTCCACCCTTATGCCACAAATAAAGACATCAGATGCAAGGAGAAGTTAATATTAAGTGTATACCCACAAAATTACATAGATAATATCATTATACTTAAAAGAAAAACTGGGTTAGTTATAAAAAGACATTAAAATTAGATGATGTTTACATTCCCTTGTCAGAGCTGGAAAGATCCAAGAGAAAGATGAAGAAAAACATATTGAGCTAAAGAGAATGTCTGAAAACAGATTTAACTGATTGGAGACTTTTGAATGGGAAAATGAAAGAAAATGCATATTTCTCAATACACTATGGCAAAGTTTCCTTAACTGAGGGTTATGACCCCATATGGGGTTGTGTAAATGAATATTGGGATCCTGAAAAATTTGGAAACAGTAAAATATTATGTATGCCATATATATATATATATATATATATATATATATATATATATATATATATATATATAAACACATATATATATGTGTGTGTGTGTGTGTGTGTGTGTGTGTGTATGTATGTATCTGGGGTCACATAAAAAATTTCCAAGACAAAAAGGGATCACAAGTGGAAAAAGTTTAAGAATCCCTGCAGTGTGGTACCATTATTTAAAAAATCATGTTGGAAGAGAATTTGGAACACAAATTTTTAAAAATTGATGTCAAAATTTATATTTTATGTGTAATTTGGGAAAATAAAATTCTAAATATTGAAAAAATAATGTAAGACATAAAATAAATCATGAAAAAACTTTAAAATAGAAATAATAAAGTATTATTTGCAGATTGTAATGCAAAAATTACAATGAATAGATGAAATATTTGCAAAAAAGTATAAAAGGAAACCAAATGAAAACAAAATAATGACAACATGAATGCGTAAGTGACCCATTTTGGGATTTTCTTGGCAAAATACTGGAGTGGATCACCATTTCCTTCTCTAGATTATTTTACAGATGAGGAAACTGAGGCAAACAGGATTAAGTGACTTGCCCAGAGTCACATAGCTAGTAAGTATCTGAGACCAGATTTGAGCTCAGGAAGATAGATGTCTTCCTGACTCCAAGCACAGCACTCCATCTACTGTACCACCTAGCTGCCCTAAAGCAATACAAAAATGCTGGCTATTATTATTATTGCTTAAATCATCATTTAATAATTTAGCAGAGATTCACAGGATCTGGAGTTGGAGAATTTAGTGCTGAATGGAGGGAAACAGAAGAATGAAATGGATATCAAGAGGGTAAATAGCAAACTGCCACAGAAAACAGACTTTGCCTACTTCACAATTTGGCAAGACACAACCCTGGCATTTCTATAAACCTAAACATGTCATTCTCTGAAGTTGAATTTAACAGATTAAATTATTTGGATTAAGCAGAAATTCATTAATAATATATAAGTATATTTGGTTGTTGCTCTATACATCATAGAGTCTTAGGACTAAAATGGATCTTAGAGAACATCTAACCCCTATAGGTAAGATTAACAGTCAATAGACATTTAAAAGACTTCAAATATTTATAATTTTGTCTTTGGCTATCCTTTCCACTAATAGATCACAATCTCTCTATACTTTGGTAGATTGTCTTCAAGCTTTGCCAGCCCTAAAATATTTTTCACCCTGCAATTAGCCATGTAATCAACCTATCTGATTACAGCTAGACTGATTCTAATACAACATACACACAATTCACTCCTGTACTCATGCTCTAAGCCTTTCTAACTTGGAAATACCTGCCATAATTTATGTTCCCCTGGCATAGACTTTTTTGTTTGTTTGTTTGTTTGGGGGGGGCTTGGGGGGGAGGGGTTGGGGGTTTTTTGGGTGGGGCAATGAGGGTTAAGTGACTTGCCCAGGGTCATGCAGCTAGTAAATATCAAGTGTCTGAGGTTGGATTTGAACTCAGGTCCTCCTGAATCCAGGACTGGTGCTTTATCCACTGTGCCACTCAGCTGCCCTTTTCTTTTTCTTTTCTTTCTTTTCCTTTTTTTTTGCATAGTCTCTACTACTTTTAAGGTTTTACCATTTCCACAGTTTACCTCTAATGACCTGCACCCCAATCTCTTATGCCTGGAATAAAACTCTGATGCTGTACAATCAGGCTCTGTCCAAAGATCTATCTAGCAGCTTCTCTTACTATCCTAGTTTTTTTGTTTGTTTGGGGTTTTTTTTGGTGAGGCAATTGGGGTTAAGTGACTTGCCCAGGGTCACACAGTTAGTAAGTGTTCGTGTCTGAGGCCGGATTTGAACTCAGGTCCTCCTGAATCCAGGGCGGGTGCTCTATCCACTGTGCCACCTAGCTGCCCCTTGTTTTTTTTTGTTGTTGTTTGTTTGTTTTTTAAATAAAGGGCTCCTAAACTGCTTTCCCCATGGACTTCCACAAAAGCTGAGGTATGGGATATTTCAGCAAATACATTCCTAGTTTTCTCTCTTCTGATTTCTCAATTTATGTAGAGGCCTAACAGTCCTACCAGCAAAGATAGCAAATCTATCCCTTAGATAGTTATTATTTCAAATCACATCAGCATAAGAGGCAAGTAGGTAGTATAATAGACAGGGTACTAGACCTGGAGGTTAGGGTAATAGGAGTTTTAATCTTGCCTCAGACACTTAGTAGCTAGATAACCATGGACAAATCATCTAACCTTTTTCAATCCCAGTTTTCTTACCTATAAAGTGGGAATAATAATTAATAATAACAATAACAATAATAATAATAACCTACCTCACAAGGATATGAGCATTAAACGAGAAAATATATGCAAAGCATTTTGCAAACCTTAAGGTACTATATAAATGCTAGCTATTACTACTATTTTCTCTGACTCTCAGTCTCTCCTTTGAAAAAAATCACTTAGCTATGGGATCAAGATTCATAGCATTCCAGTGTAGGAAACCGCAGATGAGATATAAGGAATAAAGTTCATATTTGCTCTCTCTGTGCTTTCGTGATTTCACAATTTGTTACTTTCCTTCAGTCACTGTTCTTCCTTCCAATTTTCTTCTTTTAACTTCCTTTTAAGTATTGGGTACTGGTTTTCATTTATTTGTTTACACCATCTCGTTCCCAGTCTTATAATTCTTCAAATACCAGGACTTTATTAAGTTCTATGATTGTATGGAAAAACTATATAGGACAGGAAGAAATCTCTCCAGACATTGTGGAATCAATATGCTTTTAAAACACATATATCTAAGATCAATCCATTCTGTACCCATAAAACAGTCAAGGTTTTTGCCTGGGTAGATAAATCAAAAGATTTATGAACCTCAAATGTCATAATAAATTAAAGGTGCCAGTTTAAATGAAAAACTAATCATGCAATGAGCCAATTTCATTAAATATTATTTCATCATTAGTGAGTCCCTACTAAATTAATCTTATGTAAGAAAACATGGGTTGGGATTACTCCAAGAACTTTTAAATAAACTGGGATCCATTTTCCACTTGTCAGTATGATAAAACATCCCAGGAACCTCTGTAGGAAACTTTTATCTGGAATATCTCTATTACCTTGAAATTATACCTGATAGTTTTAATAATTAAATTCCTCTAGAAACTGCACTTTATAAAGAAAACAACTTATTGCCAAGGTGAAATGTGTTTTTAGTTTGGGCTGAGTGAAATTTCATGCTGTTCACATGTATGATTGCCCACTAAGGACTGAACGCTTAAATCATCCTAATATTTATTTCTCCAGTTGTGATGTTACACATATTTTTTGAGAAGACAAGTCATGAACTTATTTAAGATAAATATTAACTTTTTAGTGTGTACTACTTAAAGCTAAATGAACCATAGTTGAGAATGTTCTCAAAAGAGATGCCTATGTTTCCATTGTATTACTGAATGAATAGTCTTGCCAAACAAAGAAAATAGTGTTTTCGCTGGTGCTATTTCTTGTCATTGGGCTACTGACATTCAAAGCCTTAACCACTACCTCAGACCTGAACCCAAGACTTTTGAGAATAGCAATCAATCAACCAAAACTTATTAAACACTTACTATGTTCCAAGAACTGTGCTTAGCACTAGGGATAAAAAAAAAAAGAGGCAAAAGGCAGTTCCTGCCCTCAAGGATCTTACAATCTAAAGGGGAAACAGCATGTAAACCATTATATACAAAACTATATACAAGATAAATAGAAAACAATTAAAAAGGGAAAGCACTAGAATAAAGGGGTGGGGGTGGGGAAAGCTTTCTGTAGAAGGTGGGCCCGCCATTCTCCAGCCCAGGTCCTCCAGGTATCATTGGGGGAGCAGTTAACTGCTACCTACAGAGTAGACAAATCAGGCAAGCTGGCACACTGAGAAAGAGACAGGAGGCAGTATGTTCCAGGCAAGTCAAAGCAATACCACTATCTCGATTACTACTTCTCAGAATCCAGTGGGGATAGTCAAGGACTCTGAGCTCAGGAGTCTTTAGAAATAGAAATCCCTCCCTTCTTACTTCCCACACAAATACCACCAGCCATGCTTCCAGCCTGCTTCCTCAGACATAACTGATAGACAAAATCATTGTGGAGAAGGGCTTCACTTTTTTCAACACTAACCAACAAAATCTAATCACCAACTACAACAGCCTGGAAGGTAAGCCTAAAAGCCCTGGAAGCGGGCCCCACCTTTCAGGCCATTCCTGTTTCCATTCCATCCCCAGCATCTATTGTACTTGGAAGGAATTCCCATGGAGATATGGGAACCTAAGAAACATATTGGTTGAATGACTTGCCAAAGATCACACAGGTAGCTACTAGAAGAAGACAAGATTAGAACTCAGAGCTTCTGGGTCCTAGCCTTATGATTTTTTTCCATGGCAACATGCTATCTTAGTCTTGAAAAATGGCCAGAATTTTCAACAGGTATGGGTGGGGTAGCTAGCAGTTGGATATGGTAAGCCAATTCTCATATCTTGGCTCTATTGTCAGTGACAATTTGTCACTTGATTCTGAGAGCAATCAGAGGATTGTGTCATGGGGTGCAGAGCACCCCAGAAGTTCTCTGGGGCACATCAAGGAACCTTCTCCTTGAGAAACTAAACCAGAGGACAGATAATGCCTAGAGAGATAAACTGAACCAAATCCAACTGAGCTAGCTTCGGATTCCTACCCTTCATTCTGGTGTCCCTTACCCTGGGGAGATAAATTTGGGTGTGGCTGCGGCCTTTGTCTTCTGAAGAGGGATCTGTAGCCACCCCTCACCCCATTCCTTTAGTCACTACCAGTGGGGGATGGTCCTCCACTCCTCACCCAATTCCCCCAGCTACCACCAGTGGGGGGTGATCCTCTCTCACTAAAGGAACTTTTCACAGGCAGATGGTCCACCCCCATCAGTCCTCTATAAAAGTACCTTCCAGTCTCCTGTTCGAGGAGATTTGGTACCTCTGAGCCATGTGCTTTATGCCAAATCTCCCCATGAAAGTCCAAGGATTTCTTTCATGGTTTCCCTCCCCCCACCCTTCCCTTCCCTTGCTCCTAAATAAACTATCACCTTATTCTAACTACGTTTTGTGTGCAAGAGGGTGTAATTCTTTAAAGAGGAATTCCTAAGAACCCCAACTCCCACCAACCCGTACCCCATTTCCCACCATTACAATTGGGAAAGCTACTTTAAGCATGTCTAAACTTGCCAAGCATGTCTGGGCAAACAGTAAACTGACAAGATGAACCAAATTTGCCATCTATAGAGCATTCATCCTGAGTACCTTACTGTATGGCAGCGAAACATGGACTACATACACTAGACAAGAGAAGAAGTTTAACAGCTTCCTTATGCACTGCCTTCGGCGCATCCTTGGCATATCTTGGTCAGATAGGATCACCAACACAGAAGTGCTCCAACATGCACAACTTCCAAGCATCTACACGCTACTGAAACAAAGACGGCTGCACTGGCTCTGTCATGTGCACTGCATGCAAGACCGGTGCCTTCCTAAAGACCTACTCTATGGCGAGTTAGCCTCAGGCCAAAGACCTGCTGGATGTCCCCAGTTTCGCTACACAGATGTATGCAAGTGAGACTTGAGGGCTCTGAGAATAGACATCAGCAGCTGGGAGGAGATGGCCAAGGACCGCACCCCTTGGAGTTCAGTACTCAGGAGCAGCTTGCAGCTGAGATGGGCCTCCAAGCTCTGGAGGAAGAAAAACGAATGAGATGCAGGAACCAATGGGCAACAGAGAGAGCAGTTTTCCGATGTTCTCGTTGCGGCAGGAGCTGCGGCTCCCTTATAGGACTGCACAGTCACACTGTGGCCTGTGGCTCTTCAAGGTGCTGATCCATGGTCATCCTCGACTGGCGGAAACCTACTATGGGTGGGGAGAGAACACATTCCAGGCATATGGGATGACATAATGAAAAGCATACAACCATAAAGAAATAGCATCTGGGCAGCTAGGTGGCGCAGTGGATAGAGCACCAGCCCTGGAGTCAGGAGTACCTTAGTTCAAATCCAGCCTCAGACACTTAACACTTACTAGCTGTGTGACCCTGGGCAAGTCACTTAACTCCAATTGCTTCACTAAAAAAAAAAAAAAACAAAAAACAAAAAACAAAAGAAATAGCATCAAAGAGGAGAATGGTGAATGATCCTGTTTTCTGGGTACATAATGTGTCTATACGAGCATAGCTTGATAAGGATAGAAAACTAGATTGGAGTAAGATTTCCAAGCTAAGGAGTCTGACAATTTATTTGGTATCATATTTTAGAAACCATGAAGATTGTTTTGGAGTGACAAGATTAGAGTTTTATATTAAAATAATAACCCAATAATAGATGACATTTATTTAGATCATGCTCTAAGGTTTTACAATGTACCTTGCATACTTTGCATGAGAGGAGTCAAACACCCCATATGAGCATTGATGCCACAACCTTTTTTTTTTTTTTCGGGGGGGGAGGGGGAGGGAAGGGGAGCATGCCTGAATCAAATTAAAATATAATTGAGAAATAGTTAACGAAATAAATAAAAAATATAATAGAACATAGATAATATTTGTATATGGTTTTCTAAGTCAATATTTAGATAGCAGATTTAGTAGCTGCATTTCTATTTAACTCTGACACCACTGCTCTAGATTAATTAAACAATTATTATATGCTTAGAATAGATCAGAGTTCTGGGTGACTAGAAACAGAAACCAGATAAGAAGGCTGGTTCTATAGTTCAGATAAGGGTACTTAAGGACTTAATGTGGATGCAGTGGGAATTGAAAGGATAGGACAGATCTTGAGATAAATTGACCAGACTTGCAAATTGATTGGGGATAATGAAATATGGAATCAAGCATAAATTCAAAGTTTCAAGCTTTGATGACTGGGAGAATGGTGATTCAATTAACATCAATAAGAATTTAGAATTTAGAATTTAGAAGGATAAGCAACTTTTGAGTCAATGATGATAAAATCAGTTTTAGACAGTTTGGGATCTCTAGGTGATGATGTGATATCTAGATAGCTGTATACCTATACATGTATATGTATACATACATATATATCCACACACATTTGTTAATATATGTATATATATAAAATGCACATATAACACATACATGTTTTAATATATGCATATATTCTACAAACATATATAAAGCAGGCAGTTAGAAAAAAATAAAGAAAATTAAGAAAAATTAAGAAAAAACTTAAGAAAAAAGAAAACAATAGTATTTTTTCCAATTATAAGTAAAGATAGTTTTCAACATTAATTTTTATAAGATTTTAAGTGTCAAATTTTTCTCCCTCCCTCCACTCTCCCTAATACAGCAAGCATTCTGATGTAGGTTATACTTGTATAATCATATTAAATAAATTTCCACATTAGTCATGTTGTGAAAGAAGAATCATAACAAAAAGGAAAAACCATGAGAAAAAAAAAGTGAAGATAGTATGCTTCTACCTGTATTCAGACTCTATAATTCTTTCTCTGGATGTGGATTACATTTTCCATCATGAGTCTCTTGGAATTGTCTTGGATCAGTGTATTGCTGAGAAGAGCTAAGCATATCATAGTTGATCATCATACAATGTTGCAGTTACTTTGTATAATGTTCTCTTGGTTCTGCTCACTTCACTCAGCATTGATTCATGTAAGGTCTTTCCAATTTTTCTGAAATCTGACTGCTTATCATTTCTTATAACACACTAGTATCCATTAGATTCATATACTATAACATATTTAACCATTCTCCAATTGAAAGACATTCCCTCAATTTCCAATTCTTTGCCACCACAAAAAGAGCTGCTATAAATATTTTTGCACATGTGTCCTTTTCCCTTGTTTTATGATTTCCTTGAGATAGAGACCTAGTAGTGGTATTTTGGATTAAAGGGTATGCATAGTTTTATAGCCCTTTGAGCATAATTCCAAATCATTCTCCAAAATATTTGGAATCTTATTTCCTTTTAAGTTTCATCTGCATTATTAACATTGTATTTATTGCTGTGTTAAGTCTAGAACATCAACAAAATAAGTCACTATCTGATTTGTAGCATTTGCTGAATTTTGAGGTATAAATTCTCACAGTGAAAATGTAATAATTGGATCAAACCAGTTTAAGCTCATAACAGTACATCCCTGAATTGATAATCATAAAAAAGAATAGATTCCAAAGAGAGGTAGGGTCTATAGCTAGACTATTCCCATTCCTCAGTTCAATTCAACAAACATAAGCATAACAAAAAAGCATGATATCTATATAGCTTTTTACATAGTTTTGATTTACACAAAACAACATGGAAAGGAGATTGGATTTGAAGTTAGAGAAGAGAGGTTCGAACCCCAGGTCTAACATATCACCCTACCTGCATAAACGATGGACAATTCATTATACCCTTCTGGGCTTCCTTTTCCTTCTTTGTATGAAAGGTTCTCCTTCCTAATTTGGACATTTTTATTTATTGAAAGGGTAAGAAAAAAGGACATTTGTGTAAGAAACAATCAGAAAAGCAGCCTTTTGTTACAATGGGTAGAGACACAAAGTTCTGAAGACCCAAAAGAAAGCAGCAACTTGGATACATGTATTGAGAGGAGAGGAAAAATACTTTTCAGCACAGATGGCCAAGGTGTCTTGTTTCTGAGCAGCTAATTTACATATAAATATAAAGAACTTTAAAGTTGCTAACTAGGGGAAACACTAGGACCTCTGTAATCACTGTGAAAATTATATATAGCTATTTATTTGGCTTCTGACAGAAATGGGAATTTTCCTCACCCTAAGAAAGACATGACTCATTTCATACCAGGGAATTCTTCTTGAGAAGAAGCTGGTTTAACCCATGCCCAGCTGAGATCTGTTGAGTTGAGGAAGAAAAGCTTTGAATCTCCTGATGGGAGCTGATCTTAGACATTTAATAGCCATGTGACCCTGGGCAAGTCATTTAACCACCCTTAGCCTTTGTTGCCTCATCTGTAAAATTTTTTATAATAATACTACCTAAGGATTGTTGTGAGGAAAAAATGAGACATTTGTGAAGCACTTTGCAGACCTTAAAATGGAATATAAATGCTAGCTATTATTGTTGTTATAAGATTAAAAGATAGGGTTTCTGGATGCTTTGGGGATCTAATCTGATTGGACAAAAGCTCTGCTATTTGAAAGAGCTGATTGGAGGAAAGGAGAATTCTCTGATGTGTGAGGAGCTGGTTGGAGAAAGGAAAGGTTGGCCTTCTTTACCCTTTACTGCCACCTACAGCTTGAAAGGTAGAACTCCTCAAAGGTTTGTTTACTATCTTTATTGCCACCTACATCTTAATGGGGAAACCCCTCAGATTCCAATGAGCTGACCTAACTAACTCTTCAAATTCCAGATTTAGGAGAAGTGTTTCTGTTTCCCCCAAGCAAGGGAGCAGTTATGATTTTGGATCTCTGCTTACCCTCAAAGAGTAAAAGAGGAATACTTCTGTGTCCCAATATTTGCATCTAGCCAAAGAATTCTTTTGCCCAGCAAGAGACTAAAGAAGCCTAGAAAAGAATCAGTCCCACCCAACAGGTGATACATAGTACAGACTATCCCCTAAGGAGTTCAAGAATATTAAAGCCCACAGTACAGAGTTAGCAGTTACCCTAAGTACATTTTTTTTTCTATTCATGTACACACCTGCTAGATTTTTATATGTTTATATATATTCTCCCTTATAGACATGCCATACATCAATGGGAGAGTAGGCCCAAGTTCATGACTCAGCTGTTATGTTATGGTTAATATTTTTGTCTTCTGGTTAAATAAATAATAAGTTAATGGTGTCATATTGACTGACTTATTTAAATATGAAGCACACTGGCTGGGGCTCACAGTTGTGAGTTAGAGATGTATAGCCTTCCCTACAACAGGGTTACACTTAGAACCCCAAAAGTGAGTTGTAGCAGTATGCTATACTCTATAAAGACAACTACGATCTTTTCTTAGGTAATTTGAAAATATAGTTTGAGCCAAGCTGAGTATGATGGGTTGATCATAAAAAATAAAACTAGCTGGGGAGAAGTAAAAAGGAGCAATTATCTCATACAAATGAAGTGTGAAAGGAAGAACTGATATAGAAACAAGTGGGGATGAAGGGCAGGTAGTACTAGAACCTTACTCTCATTGGTACTGGGTTAAAGAGTGAACAACATATACATCTAGAAGGGTATAAAAGTCTTCTAAATTTATAAAGAAATAAGAGGGTGAAGGGGATAGGATAAGGGAGGGTCTTATAGAGGGGTGGGTAGATTTTATGGTGGAGGCTGGAGGGAGAGGATAAGGGTGGAACTCTTAGAGGGGTGGATAGGTTAAGGAACAGGAGGGCAAGGTAGTGGTAAAAAGCAAAATTGATGCATAAAGAGGAATAAGGTAATCAGGGTGAGAAGGATAAATAGTGTGGAAAACAGAATGGAAGGAAATACACAACTAGTAATTATAACTTTGAATGGAATGAATTTACCCACAAAACTGAAATGTGAATGGAATGAATTTACCCACAAAACTGAAAGGCTTAGCAGAATGGATTAAAAATTAGAAACCAATAATATGTTGTTTTACAAGAAACACAATTAAAAGTGAGAGATATACAGAGAGTTAAAAATAAAGAACTGGAATAAAATTATTATGCTTCAGCTGATGAAAAAAAAAAAGCAGGGGGGCAGCTAAATGGCGCAGTGGATAGAGCACCAGCCCTGGAGTCAGGAGTACCTGAGTTCAAATCTGGCCTCACTCACTTAACACTTACTAGCTGTGTGACCCTGGGCAAGTCACTTAACCCCAATTGCCTCACTAAAAAAAAAAAAGCAGGGGTAGCAATCATCATCTTAGATAAAGTTAAAGCTAAAATAGATTTAATTAAAAAGGTAAACAGAGAAATGACACTGCCAAAAATGTTATTCAGTCTTGTTTTAGAAATGAAAACAAAAGCAATAAGAGAAGGAAAAACTGAAGGAATCAGAATGGGAAATGTGGTAATAAGCTATCTCTTTTTGTAGACAATATGATGATATATTTTGAAAATCCTAAAGATTCAACTAAAAAATTAGTTGAAACAGTTAATGATTTCAGCAAATTAGTAGGATATAAAATTAGTAGGATATAAAATTAGTAGGATATAAAATTAGTAGGATATAAAATTAGTAGGATATAAAATAAACCCATATAAATCATCAGCAGTTTTGTATATCACAAACAAAACCCTGAAAGAAGAGATAGCAAGAGTTCCCCCTTTTAAAATAACTATGGACAGTATAAAATATCTGACAGTATATCTGCCAAAACAGACGCAGGAACTACATGAATAAAATTATAAAATACTCTTTATACAGATAAGGTTAGATTTAAATAATTGGAGAAATATTAATTGTTCATGGGTAGGCAAAGCCAATATAATAAAAGTAACAATTTTACCTAACTGATCTATTTATTCATGCCATGCCAATTAAATTATTTTATAATTATGCTCATGTAGTTCCTCAGTCTCTCTTGACAGATATACTCTCAGATATTTTATATCATCTATAGTTATTTTAAAAGGTGTAACTCTTGCCATCTCTTCTTGAAGAGTTTTGTTGGTGATATACAAAAATGCTAATGATTTCTATATATACATATATATGTGTGTGTGTGTGTGTGTGAGTGTGTGTGTGTGTGTGTGTTTAATTGCAACCTTCTCTAGAATAGGGTTGGGAGGAGAGAGGAAAAAAGTACACAGCAGAGAACAAAAGAAAACTTAGAAGCACAAAAAAGCTAGGTAACTTTGAAAACAATGTGTTACTTATCACATAGATTTTTTTCCAAAAAAAGTCAACAGCCTTAAATGAAAGTTAATGGTTTTATATTGAATCCTCTCTTTATGTTCTGCTGTTTACATGGAAATGTTCTTTTTCACCCCTTTTCTCATTTTGTATTTAAATTTAAAATAAATAAATAAATATATATATATAAAATTTTGTGAGGCAATTTGGGTTAAGTGACTTGCCTAGGTCACACAGCCAGTAAGTGTTAACTGTCTGAGGCCAGATTTGAACTCAGGTACTCCTGACTCCAGGGTCAGTGCTCTATCCACTGCGCCATCTAGCTGCCCCTAAAAATAATTTTTAAAAAGATTTTTTAAAGATTCTCAAAGGCATGGAATGTCTCACATTTTTTATTTGTATACCAAGCAACTAGCATATTTTCTGGAATGTAGTACTTGACTCAGTTGAATGTGTAGTGAAACACCTATTTTAGACTAATCTAAGTAGAAGTTTGGTGGTAAATGGAAGGACCTGAGATAAAACAATTGTTAGTCAGAGAGAGGGAAGTTTTGAGGTTAAAGTAGATCAGAGCATATTTGTAGATGGATGGGAAAGAGTCAGCGGAGAGCAAGTGATTTAAGATGTGTGACAGAATGATCTATGGAGCAGATCTATGGATCTATGGAGCAGAGTCTCAGGGGATTGGATAGAATCGAGGCTTAAATGGTACAAGAGTTAACCTTGGAAATGAGGAGAATCACTTTTATTGACACAGAAGGGAAGGAAAAAGATGGGTAAAGACAAGGAGATTTTGATGAAGACATTCATCGAGGATGTTCTGCATCATCTTACTAAAGCAGGGGATCATCCTGCTTTATCTAAGCATGACCAAAAGTAATAGATAATTGTTACATTGCATTGTTGGATTATCCACAACCTATGGCGTTGTCTTACTTTATTCACAGAAGCAGAGAAAGGAACTAATTTATTATTTGGTAGGTGTTTCTTTATTTCTGTTTTCTTTCCTTGTTACTCATACTTTGTGCATTTGACTCCATTAGTTTTATCACTTGCCCCGTTCTTGAATTTTGTCTTATGTGAATCTCGGGGTTTCTCAACTGCTATTTTTCTTAACTTCTAAGCTGTTTTCTCCCTTGTCCTTTTCAGTTAATATCCTTCTCATTAGATTCACAAGACTCTGGGAAAATATATTCTTATCAGCCATGGTTATATGTATTTCATCCATAGTCAGAAGCCATTCATTCCTGTGTTTTGAGCTTTGGATTATAAATCCAAATCCCATTCTTAAAATTCATCTTAATCATTTGAATACTTACTAAATCTGCTTCTCTCTTTTAAATCTTTTTAATATTTGATGGGCAGTAATTATGAAAATACCACCTGTTCCCTAAGGTATTTAGGTTTTTGCCTCAGACTTTGTAATCTTTAGGACTGCTTTCTTTTTCTTTTAGTCTCAAGAAGTTGCTCCTGAACTGACCCTTAAAGGAAACAAAGGATTCTGAGTGGTGAAGGAAAAAAGTGAACATATTCCAAGTATGGGAGAATGGTCAGTGCTATTCTAATTCTGAAGTCTTCTTCTGTGATTTTCCCTTCGAACTTTTATATCTTCTCAATTTGTTATGTTTTTGTACTTCTTAGTGAAATCCATTTTTACCTATTTACTATATTTTCCCCTCCTGCTTTCATGTTATTCTCTTAATTTAGAACAGTTTGTCTGTAACACTGTTATCACTTTGTAAAGTTAGGTTTTTATATCTAGTACTTGAGAGGCACAATACTTCTTTGGATTCTCAGTTAAAGGATAGATTATTTTAATGCCAGGAAAACTGTGATGACATGTTTATAGTTAAACAGAATGAAGACTCACTTGACATGATGAACTGAGAAAGATATTAAGCTACTTTATCCTAAGTATTAGTGGAAAATCTTATCAAAAGATGATATCTAGGGGCAGCTAAGTGGCACAGTGGATAGAGCACCGGCCCTGGAGTCAGGAGTACCTGAGTTCAAATCCGGCCTCAGACACTTAATATTACTAGCTGTGTGACCCTGGGCAAGTCACTTAACCCCAATTGCCACACAAAAAAAAAAAAAAAAAAAAAAAAAAAGATGATATCTATTTAGAGAAATATTTAAAGAAACAAATAGGAATCACTTGCATCTTTCCCACAAATTCTTAACTGTTAGCATTCATTTTTATGTATTTATTTATTTATTTTTGTGGGGACAATGAGGGTTAAGTGACTTGCCCAGGGTCACACAGCTAGTAAGTGTCAAGTGTGTGAGGCTTGATTTGAATTCGGGTCTTCCTGAATCCAGGGCCGGTGCTTTATCCATTGAGCCATCTAGCTGTCCCAGCATTCATTTTAATCTAACCCTTATGTCCACACCCATTGTTAAGTAAAGTCCTCCTTTCAACTCACCCAGAAACTTTAGATATAGTGAGGGGAGACTTGACCAACAGTTAGAAGACTATTGCAGGCAAGGGGGTGTATGGTCCTCAACTAGGGATGTAGCTATATGAGAGATGGGGACATTTATGAAAGATGCTGTGAAAGTAGAAATGACAAAGATTTGACAATGAATTGGATATGTGAAGTGAATGTGAATAAGCTGTGAAGGGTGATACCAAGGCTGTAGACCTAGCTAATCAGGAAGATGGTAGCACTATCAATAGTAGCTAAAAAGTTTGGAAGACAGAGTTTGAAGGGAAAGACAATGGGGTCTGTTTTGTACATACTGAGTTTTAAATGCCAACTGGACATTCAATTCAAGATATCCAAGAGGCAGTTGGTGATTTGGGAATAAAGCTCAGGAGGGAGATTAGGACTGAATATACAGATCTGGGAATCATCTACATAGAGATGATAATTGAACCAATACATGAGAATTGATGAAATAACAAAGTGAGATAGTATAGATGTAGAGGAGAAGAGGGCTTAGATCTTGGGGGAAGATCCATGGTGAGTGGATAATGTATGGATGAAGACCCAGCAAAGAATACTGAGAAGGAATAGTTAAACAGATAGAAGCAGCAGGAAAGAGCTGAGTCAGAAACAAAGAGAGAAAAAGATGCTTGACAATGATGAAGGCTACTGAGAGTTTAAGGAGGATGAGAATTCACGAAAAGACCATAAGAGATTAGTTGGAAATAATTAGATTAACATATTAAGAGATTAGTGGGAGAGAGAGAGAGAGAGAGAGAGAGAGAGAGAGAGAGAGCATTGTCAGTTGAGTAAAATTAGAACTTACCTTGCAGAGAGTTTAGAAATGAGTGAGGGGGTAAGGGAGTTACCAGATTTAGGTGGCTTTCTCAGGTAGTTTTAGTTAAGAGTAAGTAAAAGAGGGCAGCTAGGTGGCACAGTAGATAAAGCACCGGCCCTGGATTCAGAAGTACTTGAGTTCAAATCCGGCCTAAGACACTTAACACTTACTAGCTGTGTGACCCTGGGCAAGTCACTTAACCCCCATTGCCCCATAAAAAAAATAGTAAATAAGAGAGATAGAGAATAGTAGCTAGTGGTGATCAAGTAAAAGTTTTATTAAGGATAGTAGAGAAATAGGTGTGTTTGCAGGCAGCAGAGAGGAAAATATTGTAAATTAGAGAGTGGGAATAATAAAAGGGTGCAATCTGCTGGATATGTTCAAGGATGGGATAAAGAGTACATGCAGAGGGGTTTGCCTTGGAAGGAGAAGGTCTACCTCTTCATTCATGATAGGAATGGAGGAAGAGTTAGTGGGAGAAGATATGAGAAGTAATGTGAGAAGAGGAGGAGGAGAGAAGATGGTGCTCTGAGAGCATGACCTCAACTTTTTTTGGTTAAATATAATAAATCTGGGTGAAATGGTGATGGCTTATGATAACTATACTAAGTACAAAGGGTAACCTTTCACTGGACAATCATGGACCCCGTCCTCCTAATGGTCCTGAAGACCATTATGCTCAAGGCTCTGGCAATATCTCTGCTGTCATTTTTTATTCTTCCCTGTCATGGTTCATGGATATTGACTATTACACTGGTTTTGTTGAACAACACTTTTCAAATTTTGGAGATCTTGGCTGATGCCCAACTTTGAAGTTTGACCGCTCACCTGTCATTCTTGCCTGGATGACCTTCCCTCCCATGAATAAGCCAAAGAGCCTTCTCTCATGCATGAAAATGGGGGGGACAAATTATTTCATATTAAATGGCCTAAGTCTTCTATTAAGCCTCTTCATCAAAACTGTTTATCAGGGCAGCTAGGTGGTGCAGTGGATAGAGCACCGGCCCTGGAGTCAGGAGTACCTGAGTTCAAATCCGGCCTCAGGCACTTAACACTTACTAGCTGTGTGACCCTGGGCAAGTCACTTAACCCCAATTGCCTCACTAAAAAAACCAAACAAACAAACAAAAAAACTGTTTATCAAACAAGTTTTGGAGCTTCTCCCCACACCATCCTTAAACTTCTTTTCATTATTTGGGTCCCATGACTTGGCCATTTTGGTCACATTTAGCACAAACATAGTTGTTATTATCCCTTCCCTCATGAAGAAGTGACTTTTTATAACAGCCTGTGCAGCTTCAGAGATTGATAAAATAGTGGAGAATACAAGCTTATGAAAGGAATTGTACTCAGTCAGGAAGGATATTTGAGTCTGTATGGCTACTCACTCTGATGTTGCTTTTTAATGTACTTTGGGATAAAAAGCCCTCTGGAAAAAAATACATTTGGTTTGTATTTCATTAAATTTCAACTTAAGGCATATGCAAATAGGTGTATTATGTATACACACATACATATGTGTGTGTACAATTTATATATAAATATATTAATTGAGTTTCTGTTTGTATGTGGTTGATAAAATGCTTTTGTATGTATTTTCATGAATGTGTAGGTTTTTTAAAACCTCTAAAGAGGTAATATCAGCAGTCAATCCCTAAGAAAGGTGGCACGTTGGCATTATGGAAGAATCATACTTTCTATAAAGAAGCTAGAAAATGTAATCCATAGAAAAAGTACTGTATGGTACAATGAAAAGATCAGCTGCTAGAGGTCACAGAACCTGGATTCTAGTTCTGGCTTTTTACTAATTGTTTGATCTTGAGTAAGTCATATAACTTCCAGGATCCATAATTTCCTCATTTGTGAAATGGTTATAACAAATCTATTTGCCTACCTCATAGGTTTTTTTGTGGATTAAAATGAGATAACATGATCATTTTAGCTGCAGAATAGTAGAGGAATATAAGACTTTTGTGTTTTTTTTTAACTATGAAAAACATTGAAACCTGCTGTTTCATTAAAATGATAGGCTAGCAAAAATTTTAAAGTGCTAATTTTTCGTTTACTTATGAATTACATCCAGGGCTATAAAAATGTAAAGATATTTTATTTTGCTCCAATTTGGGGGGGGCAGGGCAATGGGGTTTAAGTGACTTTCCCAGGGTCACACAGCTAGTAAGTGTCAAGTGTCTGAGGCTGGATTTGAACTCAGGTCCTCCTCAATCCAGGGCCGGTGCTTTATCTACTGCGCCACCTAGCTGCCCCTCCAATTTTTAAAGAAAGTATTTATTTATTTGTTATTATTTAGAGAAACTAACATTTTACTATGCAACACTGTACATATATGCTCAGATATAAAATGTATATTCACATACATATACTGCATATAAAACATGTTGTCTAAGAAATTTGAGGTCTAACCAACTTCAAATCATATATATTGAAAATATTTCTCTATTACTAAAGTTATCTTATTTGAGAGGAGACTTTAAACTTTTTATCTCTTTGGTTCTGGCTAACTACAGAAACTTTTTGGCATCAGAGTAGTGGGAGAAATGAATATGTGCACGCAATATGTGGAGAAAGCACGCACTGCCTGACAGTCCATCACAGCTAAAGAAGAATAAAGAAGGTGTCAATCTGCACATTTGTTTTTAATGCATGCTCCAGGTGCAAATACTAAAAACATAATGATGTAGAGCATTGGAAATTCACAAATGAGACTGTATCAAATCATTTTTTTAAATTGTTGGTGAGTGCATTTGGCCCCAATAGTCCCTCTTCATTCACAGATAACATAATTTATAAACATCTATCAAAAACATTCTCAATTTATAGTCTTCTGCCCTCCCCCAGAATATGATAAAAGTTTCTCTCTCAGCATAAAAATTGACTCTCCATTTTATGTGTTAGTGCAATTTAATAGTGGCTCATATTACCAGCATCAAACAATGAAGTGATTGGAATTTTAAATATAATTTTATTTTATTTTTTTGCTTAATGGCTAATTATCTTACTTTGGTTTTCTTGTCTATAGCAAAGATATATTGAAGATTAAATGATCATCAAATGACAAGATCTGGTAGAAGCCTTTAATAGGAACAAAACTAATCTCTTTTTAGTTCAAAGAAAAATTTAAGAGTAAAGGAGATATAGACAACACAAAAATAACACATTCTGACAATTGTGGCTTGTGACATTGTCTCTCTTACCTTTCAGTCTCAGCCCTTTGCCATCATATATCAAGCCCCGATAGAGTTGGTGAAAGATAGGAAGAAAACTACCCAGTTCAAGGATTGAAGTCTCCTCTCCCTTAAGACTTTAGAATATTAGCTCTTGATACTGCCTGGGTAACAGGATTCCAAGCTCTTTGTCTTCTGGATGTAACCTGGCAACCTGTCAACAAAAAGAATGTGACTGGGTTTTGCAGTAGTTGACATTGGACAAGTTTAAAACAAAAATGAAGGAACTCAGCAACAAGCAATGAAAATAGGTAGAGGCAGCAATTTTCTCACAAACTAACCCATAAAATGAACTACTATATTCTACCCAAAAGGAATAGGGGGAAAAATACCAGAGACTCTTTCTTTAGTAGGGAAAAAGAAGGGAATAGACCATGTCCCTTTAATAAATACATTTTTCTTCTTTGTTATTTCCATTTAGTTGTTTACTTAATATCCTTTTCTCTAGAAAAGATTGTTAAAGATCCTTCCTTGTCTAGGACTTGAGTCTAGTTGAGGGTATAGGTTAGTGGGTCACAAAGCATTAGTTTTGAATAAGTCCAAAATACAAGTCACACCAAAATATTAATTTTTTGAAAATGTATATTTTCACTATACATCTGAATCCTTGTCAAAATAAGCAAAAGGAACATGTGCAAAAATATCCACAAAATGATGGTTTACCTAATGCAAAAGTTCAGGTTTTTTTCCTGTTATGCAAACCAAAAATGGATGGCAGAGGTCACCTGCAAGGTGACTCAGTAACTCATGGAACATAAAGTTTGACTGAACTAGATGATCTCTAAATGATTTAAAGTTTTATCATTATATTAAATACCCTACAATATAACTATCTGCAGGTGGAGGTGATATGAGATAGTGAATTCACTGATATAGGAAACTCCCTTTATCAATGTAGGTCAGTACATTCTCTGAAAATTAGGGTCTTAAAGAGTTGCCAACAACACCAAGATATTAATTGACTTGTTCAATTATCACACAGCTAGTAGAAGGTAGGGAAGGGACTTGAACCCAGATCTTTCTGACTTCAAAGCCATCTCTATCCACATCACTACATTGCTTTTCCAGTTTGTAGAGGTGATAAGAAGATATCTTAATAAAATTATTTGCATTCATGTACTCCCTATTCGTTTCCAGCTTTCAGAATTCTTCTATTTCTTTAAGGCTCCGTGAAATCCTTCTTTCTGATCTCCCCAACTGAAAACACTGACTTCCTTCCCTTTTCCTAGAATATGTGTTTGATCTCTCCTTCATCCTCATCATTCCCTACCTTGTCTTCCACTTACTGGTATACAACATATCCTTTATTAGGATTTAAGTTCTTTGAAGGTAAGGTCTGTGTCATGTCATCCCTAGAACTTTTCTCATCTCCTTATATTTATGAGTATCAGGGGTTCTTCCCATAAAAATGTTCAGTGTTCAATATGGGTATCGCATATGGAATAACTTTTTACTTCCTCCAACACACACACACACACACAACATCAAAAGACATAATACACAGGGACAGCTAGATGGCGCAGTGGATAGAGCACCGGCCCTGGAGTCAGGAGTACCTGAGTTCAAATCCGGCCTCAGACACTTAACACTTACTAGCTGTGTGACCCTGGGCAAGTCACTTAACCCCAATTGCCTCACTAAAAAAAAAAATAAGACATAATACACAGAGACTCATTAGAGCCCAAGAATATATACAGAAATATACAATATTCAAATAGCCCATTATATCTTTTAAAATCCCCTAGAAAGGTAAAATCTTTTTCTGGGACTCCATAAAAAAATACTTCCCATTAACTTTGGGTTTGTGCCATCTAAGCACTTCACAGAAATATCATGGAAAAGTGACAAAGGTCTAAAACTCTAGGACTCTCACGGCATGGCTTTTGTACATTAACTGAGGGATGCTTGGTTATCTTTAAAGGATTCTTTCCTCCTTCTCTGAGAAAACATTCTTCATTTGGGAGACTTGTGTTCAATTCTTGACTCAGATACTTTTGAACTCAAGATTAGTCAGGGGACAACACTTAAGTCTGGAAACATCCATTCTTAGAATCCTTATTCTTTGATTTGGGGTTCAGAAAAAGAAATAGAAAAAAAAGTCAGCCAGGATTTGGGAGGCCCAGGCTCACCTAGGGATTCACAGGTCATTTGACATCTGTTTCCCTTACAAGTTTCTATTCTCCTCTCCTGTTAGGGCAAGGATTGGTAGAGATTTTCATTAAACCATTTTTGCACTCTGGTCTTAAAGTGCACAGGAAAAAATAGTAGGTAAAGTAGTAGGTAAAATAGTAGGTAATAAATAGTAGGTAAAATAGTAGATAAAAGAACCAAGGTATTTCCCAGCTCACTCTTATAGACTATGGTGGGAGTGGCTTCTCTGACCAAATTGCCTCAGCTAATGGCAACCCATTAGAGGAGCTCACTGTATCTTTTCTGCAAGGAAGTAGGGTACATGTCTACCTCCAGGGAAACAGTGGTCCATATATTTTTCCCTCTCTGTATTCTCTTCAAGGTGAGTGGTGGAATTAACAAATTGAACAAGTGCTTTCCTGTTTACCCCCAATACACAAGTTTGTTTTACATTGTTTACATTCTAGGTATAACTGTGACCATAGCATACACTCTCACCTAACCCAGTAACATCTAGTCTAGTATTTCCCACACAGTATTCACTTTACAAGATGAAGAAGCCAAAAAATGATTTCAAGTAGCAATTCACTCCTTAATCCTGTTGTTATCATTTGTGAAATAATTCCAGAATTTCTTCCACTTCCTAAGGCACTATGAAGATTGAATTTAACTCAGGTCCTTTAACTAAAAGACTTTGTTGTTCCTTGTTAGTTTATCAAAGCACTCTATTCCTTTATTAAAACTAGCTATCTTTAACACACTTGTGAGATGAGTGGTTTTCTGAGAATCAATCATATAATAAATTTTAAAAAGAGTTTTTGCACACTTTCACAAACACAATCTACTCAGTATTGAACATGGGGCTGCAGATTAGCCTGCAGAGAAAAAATGTCTTGGACCCAAAGACTATCCCCAGAAAAACAGCATCTGATCATTAAATTCCACACAAAGGCCAGTGGTTGTATTTAAAGCTTCACCCACATGAGGCTCCTGCCAAGAGCTCTTAACCCTGACCTGGAGTGACTGTTTTCAAGAGTCTAGAAAATAACAGAGGCTTAGAGCAACCTGAGCATTTGTTAGCTTGGTAACAAAGGATGCTTCAGGGCTCTTGTTGTCCCCTCTGAGTAGCTGCCAAGTTACAGGCCTCTCTATATTCCCTCAAGTGTATCTCAGTAACTAGCTTTGGGAAAATGTCCTTTGTGTTTCTCTGAGTTGAGAACCCAGTTGAAATTCATAGGTTAGGAACCTTTTAGTTCAAGTTTATTTGGTCTTGGCAAATATGCCTTCCTGTTTTCAAGGGAGAAAAGGCTTTAAAGATTATTTCTTCTTTTTTTTTAAGAAAACCTCAAAAGGCATCTCAGACATCAAATAGCTGTTACAACACAATCTTTTGATGATTTCAGTGTAAATGAAACAGAAGCATATGGATTCCATTTCCAGAAATTACACACGGTCCCCCAAATTAAGGGAAAATGTGCTCAGCACGATGTCTTCTGGGTGTTGTGGAGCCCCAAACATCAGAAGAGGAGTTGGAAGCTGATGAATCCAGTATATTTACCCATCTCTATTTATAACACTGGCAAAATGCCTTTGATTCATGAAGGCTCCTAAGAAACTCACATCTGTTGGTTGGGCAACAAATAGCAGCAACTTCCAAGATAACTATGTTCAGGTCCTTCTGAGCTCAATTTGAGAACAAGGACTCCATAGCCCTTGTTCAATGAGTTCCCCACTAGAGCTGGTTTATTTGATACTGCTTCAGATAAAATCCTTGGCTATTAGAGCTGTAAGGGATCTCAGAGATTTCCTATGAGGGATTCTTAATCTGAGGTCTGTTAACTTGTGTTTTTTTTTAATTTTGATAGTTATATTTCAATATAACTAGGTTTTTTTTGGTCTTCCTGTGTGTTTTATTTTATTCATTTAAAACCTTTTTTTCCCCTGAGAAAGAGTCCATAGATTTCAATAAACTTCAAAAAGGTTACATGCATGACACACAAAAATGTTTAGGGACTCCTGACCAATCCAACTCCTTCATTTTTTTTATTTTTTATTTTTTTTTGGTGAGGCAATTGGGGTTAAGTGACTTGCCTAGAGTCACACAGCTAGTAAGTGTTAAGTGTCTGAGGTCGGATTTGAACTCAGATCCTCCTGAATCCAGGGCCAGTTGCTCTACCCACTGCGCCACCTAGCTGCCCCTCAACTCCTTCATTTTACAAGATGAGGAAGCAAAAAATGATTTCAAATAGCAATTCACTCCTTAATACTCTTGTTATCATTTGTGAGACAATTCCAGAATTTCTTCCACTTCTTAAGGCACTATGAAGAATCTTTTGACCCCATACAATAACTTGAAAAGCCCAACAAAGTAGGATGTTTCATCAGTACATCAGAACCCACAATCTGACTCACAAATGTACCTTTACTTTTTTTTTTTTTTAACCTTTACTCTTAATGAGAAATTCCAGGCTATTTTACTTTTCACATAACTGTGGCTGTTGTATATATTTTCTAAACTGTGATATTTAAAATTGGATATAAGAGCATTAAACTTCCCCTTTAACTTTTTTCTTTATATATCTCCCAGACCACTAAAAAAAGAAGCCTCTGAGCTTTAATCAGTGAGGGATTAGCCTTTATTGTTTAGACAACAAACAAGTGATAACAATTAGGGAAATAGGAAAGTAGAAATACAAATGAATAGTCTTATATCTAAGCTTAGGCTATATTCTTTTTTTTTTTTTTTTTTGCGGGGCAGTGGGGGTTAAGTGACTTGCCCAAGGTCACACAGCTAGTAAGTGTCAAGTGTCTGAGGCGGATTTGAACTCAGGAACTCCTGAATCCAGGGCCAGTGCTTTATCCACTGCGCCACCTAGCCGCCCCCTAGGCTATATTCTTTTATAAAACTCACTGAATCCCAAAACTGCCTGCCAGACCAAGAACCAGAGCCAATCACCAAAGCGTGCGCCGTCAAGCCAGAGTGTGAGACAGAGAGCATGGCTGTTCTTCACGGTTTCCTCCCCAAAAGGGCGGTCTTTCAAAAACCGCTTCAGTAGTATGCGTTCAACTCTCAAATGATTCAGTTAAAATTTCTGGTTTTTACCACAACACTAAACTTTTCATTAAAGAAATAAATTACATTGGTTTTATGGAATAAAAGACATGTTGTTGTTGTTGTTCCCTATTGATTTTTGTGTGTGTGTGAGGCAATTGGGGTTAAGTGACTTGCCCAGGGTCACATAGCTAGTAAGTGTCAAGTGTCTGAGGCCACGTTTGAACTCAGGTTCTCCTGAATCCAGGGCCAGTACTCTATCCACTGTACCACCAAGCTTCCCCTTTCCCCATTGATTTTCATTGATTCAGTCCTCCTGGCCTTATTCCATGAACTTGTTCTGAGTCTAGACAAAGTCATGTGAGAATGTTTTTTGCCAGTGGCCATAGCAGAAATGCAAAGTTGGCATTACCAAGGTTTAATAAAAATAACTTAACTAGGGAGTTGATTCTCTTCAAAATAATTACAGAGAATTATACCATTTTAGAGTTAAAAGGGATCATGTATTTTTCCTTTCTGCCTATCTAAAATGAGGTTCAATATGTTCAACCTTCATGAGAAGTTTCCTCTCCAGCAAGGCAGTTGGTTTTCCAAGAGGTGAGCTTTGGGCCAATTCTGAAATATCTACAATATGACTTTTTTTTTTTAAGTTTACTGCCTTTAAACTCCAAGGTAATCAAAATTCTATACCATTCTACAGAGTATCTTTCATTGAACTAAAAGACAATAAAATCCACTTAAAAATCCTCACTTTAGGAAATAGCACCTCTATCTTACACAGGCCTCTCCCTCTACAGCACCATACCCTCACTCTTTTGTCTCTTTTTCAAGTTCCTTTTGCCTTTCCCACAGCATAAATATAGGTAGTGTTCTACTTTCTTTTTTTCCCTAGGTACTATTTGTGTGATCTCATCCATTTCTATGACTTCATTTGCCATTTCTATATGACTGACTTCCAAATCTATATTCAGTTCTCTCTCTCAAGCTCAGTCTCACATTTACCAGTTGCTGGACACCTCTACCTGGATATTCTGCCAAATATTTGAAACTCAGTATGTCAAAAATTAACCTTGTCACCTATCCCCCAAAAGATGTGTTATTCCTTCCTTCTTTTAGTGGCACCACCATGTTATATAAGTCAGTCATGCCTGATATGCTCTTTAACACTTCTCACTTCCTCACCTCCCCATACCCCAATTCAATCGGTTGCCACATCCTGTGATTAATAATTCCTCAGTATCTCTCAAATCTGGCCCTTTCATTCTATTTAGACTTCAACCAACTTCTTTAAGGTTGTACTACTTCTTGCCTAAATTATTATAATAGCCAATAAAGCAAGACTTTATTAAAAATCTACTATGTACCAGGCGCTGTAATAATCACTGGGGATTCAGAAATAAAAATGAAACATTCCCTTCAAGAAACATAAATTATGTTGCAGAACATATTCAAAATAAACATAATTCCAAGCATAGCAGGCAGCCAACTAGTGTAAAGGCACAAAGATGAGAGATAGAATGTCATTTGTAACAACAAGGGCAGTTTGACTGGACCATGAATGTGGGAAGGAAAGTAAAATATAATACAGTTGAGTCCCCAAAGTGAAGGAATCTGAGAGCTTACATGGGATTTTTTTTTTGGTGGAGCAATGAGGATTAAGTGGCTTGCCCAGGGTCACACAGCTAGTAAGTGTCAAGTGTCTGAGACCAGATTTGAACTCAGGTCCTCCTGAATCCAGGGCCAGTGCTTTATCCACTGCACCACCTAGCTGCCCCTACATAGGAATTTATATTTGAACTTAGAAGCACTAGGAAGCCATTGCAGTTTATTGAGATAGGTACAGACCTGCATTTTAAGGAAATCACTCAGGTATCCATGGGGAGGACAAAATTTTTAAAGGGAGAGATTTTAATCAAGGAGACCAATTAGGAGGTTACTATAATAGTACAGGCAAGAGGTAATCAGAACCTGAACTAGGGTGGTGACTGTGAGTAGAGAAAAGAGGATGGATGTAAGATATATTTTTAAGGTAGAAATTACAAAATAATAAGATTCTTTTCTGCACTTTAAAGGTCTTGGAAAAGCCTTGCCTCCTTATGTAAATTATCCTATCCCCCTAGCAACTATCTGGAAGGGATCACAGAAATACTACTTATAAATAAAACTGAAAAATTAGACATAATTAAAATCCTCCATCCAAAAGAGAACTGTATCAAAAGATAGAGAAACTTGCAGAGATTGGTTGAGAGGTCATGCCACGGAAACCAGCTATGCAACTCAAGGGGAAAAAAAAGAACAAAAGGAGTTAGAAGTGAGGAGAGGAGCCACACTAGGTAAGTCACTGTGACCTCATGCAAATAGATTTGAAGTCATAAATCAATCTGAGAAGGGGTACTAAAAACCAGTACAAGGTCTAATAATTAGGGGCCATAAGCTATGTCTAGGTGGAAACAACCAGGAATAACAGAGCCCAAATCCAGAGCATTCAAGACAAATATATATATATGTAGCCAATAAGAAAGAATTCAAGTGCCAAGGGACCACAGTCAGGATCACAAAAGACACAGCAGCAACAAATCTAAAGTACAGAAGATCTTGGAATATATTCCAAAAAGGCAAAAGATAAACACTCAAGAATAACTTATTCTGCAAAGCTAAGTATAATAGTACAAGGGGAAAATGAACCCTTAATACAAATGAATCCTATCCAGCATTTTAGATGAAAAGAACAGACAAGAGGAGAAAATTCGAGATGAGAAGTGAGGTATCAAAAGAAACATAGAAAAGTAAAAAAAGAAAAAAAATTGAGTCCTTGAAAGGGGATAAATGACTATGAGTATTTATATCCAAGTGGATGGGGAGAAGAGACAAGTAAAACCAGAATCATATTATCTTCAAAGGTTACAGAAGTATTTCAGTAAGATAAACACAAGGTCTAGGTGTGTGTTGGGGGGGGGGGTTATGTTTTGTTGGTTTTAAGAGAAGAAATAAAATGGATAAATAAAGGAATACACTAGGGAAGGAATAAAAGAAATAGAGGAACATAAAGTATGTGGAGGGGAAAGTATGTAAACAAGAGAATGGTTAGGAGGAATGTGCATTTCATGGCTTTATAATAATAAAATAGCCAGTATTTATATAGCACTTTAATATTTTAAAAGTGCTTTACATATGTTATCACATTTGATCCTAACAATATCCCTTGGAGGTAGGTGATAGTGTATTCCCGTTTTACAGAAGAAATTAAGGCCAAGAGAGATTAAGTGATTTGTCAAGGGTCACACAACTAGTAAGTATCTGAGTCAGGTTTCAAACTCAAGTCTTCCTGACTCCCAGTTCACCTCTCTTTATTGTAATCTGAAAAAGACAAGGAAAGAATGAACACTCAGAGAGAATATCATATAGTAAAACATTAAACACAATAGGGAAAGATTTGAGGGGATAAAAAAGAGGGAAGCAGAGGTGTGATTGTAAATGCTTGACAATCCCCCCCAAAAAAAGTATACCTGACACTGAAATGTAATCTGCAATATTAACATTTTTTCTAACACTTTCTTAAATGTAGTCTACCAAAAAATCAATAAATTAAAGCCTGATTTGTAAAATTTGCTGATTTCTGAGGTATCAATTTTTACACTGAAAGTTTACCAATAGGTTTTCCTCAGCTCCAGCATATTCATGTGGGGGAGGGAAAAGGAAGAATAATGTTGGGGAAAGAAAAGTCAGAAGCAAAACAAATTTCAAATTCAGAAGGTTGATCATAAAATCAAGATTAGAAAGAAAGAAAGAAAGAAAGAAAGAAAGAAAGAAAGAAAGAAAGAAAGAAAGAAAGAAAGAAGGAAAGAAAGTAATCCTGTATGTCTCCACCCTTCCAAACCTTAATTGTCATTCAATGTCTATTTCAAATCCTACCTTCTTTAAGAAATCTTTCCAATCATTCCACTCCAAATTGATCTTGACCCTTTTTGACTGCAAAAGACTGATAGTTGTATCACCCATTTTGGTATTTAGTTAATAATTCAAGGCATCATATGATTAACTGTTTCTGGAAGCTATGTCCAGTTTACCCAACTAGATAATAAGTACTTTTGAGGGCACATTTCCTACTCTATGCTTCTTACACCTTTTGTAATGGATAAAGAGCAGCTGCAAAACCTAGGTTCAATCCTGCCTCTGACACTAACTGGCAACAAACATAACCCTGGGTAATTCCCTTAATTTCTCAGTGTTCCAGGCAAATCTCTAACAGCATAAATTGCAGAGAAGGTGTCAATCTGAATTAGTACAAGAAATTTTTTCCTGGCATTTCCCTACACTGATTAAATTATGGTTTTGTTTATACATATTCATACATGTAACACATACATACATCTACATGCACATACACACATGTAATATGCAGTATGTATATATAAATACACAAATACAGACACAAAGATGTCTATATGTGTCTATGATTGTATATCTGTAATGTGGTATTGTATTCTATCATGTTATATAATATAGCTATTCATAGCAGAGTTCAGATTAGTACCCAAATCTTCTATTGTCTAAGGAAGAACCTGTTTCCCTACAATACACTGACTCCTCCCATGGTAGTCAAAAAATGTTTGTTTCATTGAATTGCGAATATGTGATATTGTTCACAATCTACCTAGGACTAAATTTAGCAGGGCAAGTAGACATTTGCTTGAGCAATAGCTCAAGAAAAATAATGACAAAACATATGACACATTCTTGCTGTTGAAGGAAAACTGGGTTACTCACTTAATGATACAAATTGTTCCATGTACCTTTCATCCTTGTTACCAGGTGACATTGCCAAGATCAGTGGTGACATTTTGATTTAGCATTAAATTATCCTATTAAAACTTACAAGGTAGGGAATTCCTAAACTGAAGTGACAAAAAAGAAAATGAGACCCCAAAAATTATTTCATAAAATAAAAAAAGATTATCTTAATGATCTAATTTTTTCTATAATTGTTGAAATACATGACATTCATTGAACATCATGTATGTGTGTATTTTTTTAACAAAAGCCCCACCCAAAGAAACCCCAAGAATTAGCTTCCCATACTCCTGTGATCATCATTTACTCTTCTTTCAGAGAACACAAACCAGGGAGGCTGTGTTGTTTTCACTGGCTCCCACAGTCCTGTAGCTAGTCCTGGTTCCAGATATGAAATGCAAATTTGGCTCTGAGTACTTCTACCCTTTAGAAGAATCTCCATTCAAATGAGTTTTTGGCACTTAGGGAAATCCTTTTAAATGGTGATTTCAGCACTCTATAGACTTTTCTGAGGTTGCATGAAAGTGAACAATTTTCACAAGTTTGCTTTGGCCTCCAGCATGGATTTTATTGAAAGTCACAGTTGTTTTAGTGGGTGCCATAGTTTGCCAGCTGAGAAGAGTAGGGGCCTTTCGGCCAAATCAGTGAGAACTCTGTACATGTAAAACAGTCCAACGGATGTCAGGAGTGCCTGTAAGGCATGATTACTCCCTCTCTACATCTAATCCTTTCCCCACAAACTCACCTTGCCACGTGAAATGTTGGCTGCATGCAACTATTAGCCTATCTACCCATTTCATGTAAGCACACTGATAACATCAGTCATTTGGTGGGCAGACTATCCCACTATCAGGGTTCAACTTTCTTCCCCTCCTAGAACTTTAAAGTTCCTCTGGGGTTACACCCATGCCTATTTTATCAAATTAAAACAGGGAAACAGTAGGGAGATAGGCTGGCATAAGCAGATATGCAAAGAAGCCAAATAAAGACTTTTTGTGTGACCCAACCCTCTTTTGGACTTGCCATTTGGAGAGTGAAGAATAACGCAAAGAAAGTTGGGATAGGAGTGAAGAGTCTTGAGTTAGAGTCCCAGATCTGTCACTAAAGTGACCTTGCCCCTCTGGGTCTCCATTTTCTTGTTTAGAAAATGAGAAGTTGGCCCAAATGATATCTAAGGTTGCTTCCATTTCTAAGATTCTATGAATCTATGACATCTCCTGTTTAGGAAGATTCTAAATCATAATAACTGACATTTACAAAGCAATTTATATATATTTTCTTATTTGAGAAACCCCTGTGGGGTAGGTGCTATCCAATTTTTAGATTAAAAAAAACAAAGAAATTCCAAGTGAGTTCCATTGAATAAGCATTTATTGAGTGCCTATTAAAATCTATGCTACATATGGTGTGAGGGGCTAGGGATACAAAGATGAATGTGAAATAATATTTATTCTCAATGAGTTTATATTTTAACCTCCAAAAGGTTACATTGCCACTATGAGAATAAAATTCTTAGCTGTATCTTGGGACAAGGGGAAGGAAAAGTCTGCCATGTCTAAAACAATGACAAAGGATTCATTTTATCATCACTAAGTTATGCCTATCCTCAGTTAAGGTGGAAATATACTGACACATAGTATATTTATTCTTTTAACAAAACAAGGAGGAAGCATTATATTCTATAATATATCTTGTTCTTCCTTTAGTATAAACCTTCACTAACAAACTGCTCTCCTTTATGGTCTTTATATATTTGTCCATTTGATAAATCCCAGAGATTTATCACCATGTGCAAATGTAAAAAGTATGTTAAAAGTTTGGGTTTCTGATGCTATTAAATAAGGGATCCTTGCTTTTTAATGTCCCAAACTTAAAAGAGAAAACAATTCCCATTTTGAAAAATGTATCCAAAACTCCTCAAAAAAAGGTTTTTTTTGTTTTGTTTTGTTTTAATAAACAGCTCTCATAGTAAAGTTTCACTAAGCAGGAAAAGTAATGCATAACAGAGAAAAACTGCCCATGAAAATAGATTTTTATTAGCTGGTCCAGTAAAAGAAATGTTTCATACCAACCAGAACTGAGTCAGAAACTTGCTATTTTACAACTTGCACCTTCCCTTCAATTATATTGGCTTTAATGTTTTTCCTTTGAATTCCCCTGAGTCAGACAATCCTTAAACCTCAAGATTATTATAAACAGGAAACTCTACCAAAATTACATGCAGAAAGTCTCAGCCTAGCATTAACCTTACCACTGATGAAGTCTATGCTTTATGTTCTGAAAGAGTTCCAAGGACTGTTTAATTCTCAGAGAATTCAACAACTCACTATGTAATAGGGAGTATGACTTCTCTGACTATAAAAGAGAAAAGGATGTCTTCTGGCTCCATCCTATTATACTTCCCTGGAGTCAGGTTAAGTTCAACGAAGTAGAACTTCATCCTTTGGGAAGAAGCACTGAGCAGTAGTCAGTGACCTGCAAGGGTCCACTTTCTCTGAGTCCTCGTCCCTGTATAGGGTCATAGTGACTGCTAAAATACCACAGATTATATAGAAACTCTTGAACAGCCCATGGAATGAAAGAACAGAGTCAGCTATAGAGTCATCCACTCCTAAGCAGAATAGAGAATACCCTGCATGGGCTCTCCCATCCAGTGATGTACTGGTGCCAGCTCAAACTGGCTCGGGAAAGTCAATTAAATTTTCAGGATGGTCATTTTATATCTTAGAAATCAGAAAAACTACAATTTAGGGCTTCAGTTATTGTTTTGTTGATTGTCTAGATTTTGTTGATTATCTAGATTCTCTATCATTATCACAATAGAGAAACTGTCAATAATATAGATTAAAATGTGTGCAGTTTATACTTCCTCTCCTATCCCCAAGCTTGTTGTTAAATATCACCATACTTTCATGTCATCCTACTCAAAGCACCAGGCAAAATATCGTTTTGAAGTCAGTTTTCTAGTTAATTATTCTTCTAAGAAAACAGTCCTGAGTGAGCAAAGAGAAATGAGTACATCAGGATGCCAATATTTAGGGGATACCTTGTGCCCCATAGTATTATACTGAGCTGAAGATTAAACTGGTCAAACTACTGGAATCATTGCAAGTCTTTGTAATGGCTGGGCATGGAGTCAGGAAGACCTAAGTTCAAAGCTGGCCTTAGCACTAACCAGCTTCGTATGACACTCAGCATGTCACTTCTGTCTGCCTCAGTTTCTTCAACTTTCGAATGGGGATAACAATAGCACATGACCTCCCAGGATTTTGGTGAGGATCAGGTGAGATATTTGTAAAATGCTTAGCACAGTGCTTGGTACATAGTAGATGCTTATTATTTGTTATTGTTTCCTTCTTTTCTTATCCATACAATGTAAAAGGATTATAGGATTAGGATAGATAATATCATTTGGTCACATCCTCTTGTGTCACAGATGAGAAAACCGAGGCCTTCAGATTATAAGCTTATTTGTTTAAAATCAATTAGATACTAAGTGGTCAATCCCTGGTCCTGAGATTCCAAGTTCAGTGCTCTTTTCACTATGCCATACATAGAATTATATGTGGCAAATGAGTAATGAAACTATGAAAATAAAGTATGTTGTTAAAAGAAATTAACACCGAAAAAAATACCCTTTGGCATTCAAGTTTTGGGGCAATGAGTGAACAATTAAGATTTAATTGATTGAAGTTTAATTGAATGAAGACATCATCTTATATATTTTATTGCATATAAAATAAACTGAGAACTAATATACAGGGTGTCCAAGAAGACTGGTGTAGTGGATAGACTTCAAGCCTTCAATCAGGGAAATGAGTTCAAATCCAACCGTATCTACTCATTAGCAATGTGACCCTGGGCAAGTCATTTAACCCTGTTTGCCTCAGTGTCCTCATCTGTAAAATGAGCTGGACAAGGAAATGCCAAACTATTCAAATACTATGCCAAGAAAACCCCAAAAGGGGATACAAAGAGTCAGACACGACTGAAATGAATGAACCAGGAAGTCTTCGTGTAGTTCTTAGCCTAAATAGCTTAGAGAATAAGCTTTTGGAATTTGCTGTGTAAGTGATGCTTTTGAATTTACTAGTCTCTTCCACATATTATCTCATTTGATCTTGACAAGAATCGCATGAAGTTTGTACTATAGATATGATTATCCCCATTTTATAAAGAACTTGAGACTTAGAGAAGTTAGGTGACTTGCTCACTAGCCAGGAAATTGAATCCAAGTGTTTCCTGAGTCCAGTTGCTAGCAATCTTCCATTTTAACATGCTACCACTTTCATTTATATTGTTGAGGCATCTGGAAATTTTATGTGATGTGGAATATTTGATCTTTTCTGTTTTGCTGAAATCTGTGGTATCTCTCCCTCTGCTGATGATTAAGTCAGATACCGTAAGTGGATTGTGTTAGTTCAGTAAGAAAAACAGTGCAGCTGGATATTGGTTGGACTAGTGAAAAAACTGTTTTGTTTTGTTTTTAGCTATAGCTGTTCCTGGTTGGAAAAGAAACAGCTATAGCTAATAGACATGGAAAGTATACCAGGTTACCTTTCATGGTAGAGCTGCCTTCAACCAAGCATATTTGAGTAGAGTTTGTAAATTAGCCCTTTACTATTCTGTGCTCAAGATACAAGGCAGAGGGAGGCCAGTAGGACTCAGGTGGAGAACAGCTTAACTGCCATTAAATCAAGTCCCTAGGTGTCTGCCCTTCTCTGTGTGCATTATGTATTTTGTTCATATGCCTAAATCTCATGGAGAGGCAGCCAGATGAGTAGACAGTGTGTGTATTTCCCCTACAATGGGCCTTGTCTGCTTGTGGTTGGGTTGGGATGCCTCTGCAAAGCCCACAGAAAATGCCATTTGTGAGTAGTCAGTGATGATGTTGTGGATTCAGGTTCAACAGACATTGTGTACTTACTAATTCCTGTCTGAGAATATTTCTGCTATTAGGGCATGGCTGGACAGGACCCACAGTGTGATTGCCTCTGGCTTTCCTTGCTCACATAAATTGACAATGATTTTTCAAACAAAATAAAATTCACTGGCAAGAGTCCCCTCAGGATGAGAAAGCAATCTGGGACACTGGAGAAAATACCCACATCAGTGAGATCACAGATCCACTGAATTATCATTGAATCATAGCTTCTGGTATCCCTAGCACCTAGCACAGTGCCTGCCATTTAGTAGGTGCTTAATAGATGTTTATTGACTGATCTACTAACACAGGCAATGCATTAATAACTAATAGCATTTCATTTCAATATGATCGCCTTTCCCTGTTTCTGTTTATTAAAAAAAAACATGACTGGGGTTAACTGTTCTAATGAGAATTATGGATATGATTCTAAAAAAAAAGATTAAAAAATCATCTAGTCAGCCTTAATTTTAGAGGTAAGGAAACTAACGCCCAAGAGGATGTGTAATTTGTCCAAGACTTAACAGCAGAGCCAGGAATACAGCTCATGCCTCTTAATTCAAAATTCTTATGACACACTGCCTTTTGTTTCATTTCACCCTAATGTATTCCTATTCAGTATGTCATTTTATTGAACCCTGAACTTATAAATGTGTGTGTGTGTTTCATCCATTTATTCATCACTGAGATATTGCTGTTATACAGGTTTTCTGGACCTTGTTGCTCTTTTGTGAAGCTATTTGTCATCATGATTATCATCATTCAGATTAACAGCAAATAATAATTGTTAATTGTCCATTTATTCATGGCACCATAATGTATGCTATGCAAAATCAAAGAGATGTGTTCCACATCTTCTAGGTATTGTGGTAAAAAAATATGAAAGTTTTTTAACAGTCGGTTAGGATAACTGAAAGACGCCAGTTTTTCTTTAAGGACCACCCTTTCGGGGAGGAGACCAATGGCATGAGCTACACACGCCAGTGTGCCTGCTGCACATGTCAGACTGCCTGCTATGCACTTGACTTCCGGGGTGCGAGCTGAAAAGACAAGGAGAGAACGGAAGTGGAGCTTTTTCCTGCTCCGCTGGTCTCCTGGCTGCGCTGCACAGACAAACTCAGACTGGAGTTTGACTCGGCCAGGCTCTTGGTTAACAGCACACGCTTGACTCGGTCTCTCTCCCCAAAAGTGGCCTTGGGTTTTGGTGAGTTTTATACAGAATATAGACTAAGCCTAGACTTAAAACGATTTGTATTGTATTTCTACTTTCCTATCCTTCTAATCAACATCACCTTGTGACTACCATACAATAAAGGCTCTATCTAGAAAACCAGAAGCTTCTTCCATTTACTAGTCTGGGAGATAAATTAAGGGAAAGGTTAAGTAGGGGAGATTTATGATCTAATATCCAATTTTAATCTCACAGTATTAAAAACCACTCATTTTTTTTCTTTCAGTAAAAGTTTAGATTAGATTCTTACTACAATCAAGTAGGCAGAGCATCTTTGAGCTGTAAAGAATTAATTGTTATTTGAGGTTTTTAATGCCTCGGAGGCACTGGCCTGGGGCTCCACAAACCACACAGTGCTCCACCCATTGGTTGTAGCCGTTGCCATGGCGCTGGCACCTCTCATCATCACCACCTACTTGGGCCTGGCAGAATTAAAATGATTGAAAGCCTAGTGAGGACAGTCATGTGACTGTCAGAGTGGCCATCCCATTGGCTAGGGCTATGTGGGGTTTTTCTGGGATTGGGGGAGGAGAATTGGGCATTCTAGCTGGACGCTGGAACAACAGGAGTTTTGCTGCATATTCTCAGCTGATTCCTGGGTGGTGGTATCTTTTGAGGTTGTATAATTTCCCTTCCCCCATTTTATTACCTTTCCCGCGATCCTACTGATCCTGTTTGTGTGGTTTTTTTTTAAAGTTCATTCTTGTTAAAATAAATCCTGTTCTGTTTTGAGGGAGGCTGCCAGTCTCCTTCCTTGCCCCAATATTGCAGCAAGCCGCTTAGCTAACACTCCCTAATTAAAAATTGGTCCCCACAGATCTGTGTGCAGCAGGAAGACAACAGTTCCTGTCAATAACCCTAATGACAGCATCAGTTTCTCTTCCACTCAGACTGCAAATAAATTAAATAAAAATAATAGTAATTTTCATTTCTTTAATTAATAATAATTTGGGACTGTCTCCCCTTCCCCATATGGCTATAGATAGCCTTAGTTTCTTCACTTGAGAAGTGTTGGTCCATATCTTTAGACCATTTATCAATTCAGAAGTGGCTCTTTTTCTTATAAATTTCAATCACTTCCTTCTATCTTGAAAATGACAAAGTTTTTCTTTATCAGAAAAACTTGCTACAAAGATTTTTCAGTCCTTTGTGTCCCTTTTAATCTTCACTTTATTTAGATTTGTTTGTACAAAACATTTTAGTGTTATATAATCAAAATTATCCACTTTATTTTATCCTGGTAGCTGAATTCTTTGTATTTATCAAATAACCAGGCATTCATTAGAAACATTTATTTCTCTATGTCATGTTCCTAATATGTTCCACTGAGCAATCTTTCTATTAACCAGTAGAAATTTGTCTGGAGCTATAATGGTTAGGATTGTTTGGTTTTTGTTTTTGTTTCCCTGGCACATAGTACAGGGCCTATCCCATAGCATTTAATAAAACCTTGTAAATTGGTTGTTGCAAACTGCTTAAAGTTTTTTAATCTTTTTTTTTTTTTTTGTGGGGTGGTCAAGGTTGAGTGGCATGCCTGGGGTTGCGGATTGGTGAGTGTCTTGGGTCTGAGGCTGAATTTGGGCTTGCGTCCTCCTGGGTCCAGGGTGGGTGCTTGGGCCACTGTGTCACATAACTTCCCCATGATGACATCTTTAGGGTAAAATTGAGGGGGTAGAGGATCGCATTGGGGGAGGGGGAAGGGCAGAGGTAAAATGGGATGAAATCTCACATGAAAGAAGCAGGAAAGGGCTTATGGAGTAAGGGGAAAGATGGGGGAGGAGTGGGGCAATGAATGAGCTTTACATTCATCAGAATTAGCTCAAAGACCTAAATCTCATCAGAGTTGGCTCAAGGAAGGAATAACATACACACTCAATTGGGTGGAGTAATCTACATAACCCTGCAGGAAAGTAGGAGGGGAAGGAGATAAGGAGGGAGGGGTGAAGGAAGGGAGGAGAGATTGGGTGAGGTGACAGTCAAAAGCAAAACACTTTTCAAGAGGGATAGGGTAAAAGAAGATAGAAAATAGAGTAAATATCATGGGAAAGGGACAGGATGGACGGAAACAGTTAACAATAGTAACTGTGAAAAAATTTTGAAGCAGAGGCAAGAGTAATGTAAGATGATGATCATGGATTGGTGGAATTGATGATGATTGGAGGAAGATGAGGATTGATGATTAGAAGGATTGACTGAGGATGGTGATGAGGAGTGATGGATGATGGTTGACTGATGATTGGTGATGATGATGGCAAAATGTATGGTACTTACTTTGCTGGGCTATTGTGAAGAAAATTCTTTGTCAAGTTTAAGGTACTATATAAATGTTATATATTACCGTTGTTGCAATAATCAACCTCATGGATTTATCATAAGGAAATCTCTTTAAAGTACTGTATAAATGTAGTTTATTATAAAAAAAAATGATGAGCAGGATATTATTGGAAAGACCTGGAGGGACCTGCATAAGTTGATACAAAATGAAATGTACTGTATACAAAATAACAGTAATATTGTGAGATGATCTTCTGTGAATGACTAGGTTATTTTCAGCAATGCAATGATCCAAGACAACTCTGAAGGTCTTATGAAAAATGCAATCCATCTAGAGAGGGAGAACTGATGGTACTTGAATACAGATTGAAACATATTTTTTTTGTTAGTTACTTTATCTGAAACAACAACAACAAATGATGAGCAGGATGCTATCAGAAAAACCTGGAAAGACCTACATGAACTGATGCAGAGTGAAACATGCTGTGTAAAAAATAACAGCAATATTATAAGTTGATCTTCTGTGAATGACTTGGTTATTTTCAGCAATACAATAGTCCACCATAACTGAAGAATTTATGAAAATTATAATCCATCTACAGAAAAAGAACTGATGGTATCTGAAAACAGATTGAAGAATAATTTTTTTGATAGTTCCTTAATCTGAAGTTTTGTTTTTGTCTGTTTTCTTTCACAACCTTGCTAATGTGGAGATGTTTTCATGACTATTCATGTATAACTTTTATTGAATTGCTTGAGTTCTTGGGGGGGGTGGAGAGAGGAAGAGAAGTTGGAACACAAAATTTTTAAAAATTGATATCAAAATTTTTTACATGTAATTTGGAAAAATAAAATTCTAAATAAATTTTAAAAGTACATAAGCATAAATATGGGCAAGCACATTTTTTAAAATGGAAATGATAGGCAGAGATGTAATTATACATAGTGTTAAAAAAGATAAATACCCTTGACTTATGGGTCATTGCATTCCCCCTTTGAGTAATCCACAATTATAAGTCTTAAAGATATTACATGATTTGTAATACTATAGCATCACCTAAAGACTATGTCATCAAAAAGTTGGATTTCTGCTTCATGGAGAAGCTCTGAATCATTAAAAAATACTTTGTGATATCCTAAATTAAGTATAGAGTAGCCAGAGTATAAGCAGGATAGTGAAGAACCTCGAGTTCATGTGATAAGAAATTGCTCGAAGTAACTGGGAAAATTTATCCTGGAAAAGACTTAAGATTGGGGTGAGAGTGGGGGACATGGAAGTTATCTTCAAGTATTTGAAGCGTCAGCAAGTATTTGAAGACAGGATTTGAACTCAGACCTTTTTCACATCAGGCCAGACACTATCCACTGCACCACCTACTTTCCCCAATTAGTTATACTCCAGTACTCCTATTTATGTGAAATCATCTCGAATTGGGGAGCTTGGGTAAAGTAAAAGGATTGTAGAAGAACATAGTAGCAAATAATTAGGATTGAAAGGAACCTTAAAGTTCATCTAGTCTGGCCTAGTAAGATGATCTGAGTATGAATCCTAGATCCACTACCTTTGTGACCTTGGCTAAGGCACTTGGTCCCTCTGTGTTTCCACATCTATAAATTGAGAGTAATAATACTACCTATCACACAAGATGATTGTGAGAATCAAAATTTTATAATGCATCTAAGGGGCCTTATAATTATATATATATATATATATATATAGAGAGAGAGAGAGAGAGAGAGAGAGAGAGAGAGAGAGAGAGAGAGAGAGTGTGTGTATACATACATATACATATATGTGTGCATGCATATATCCACATGCATACATGTTGTTGTTATTATTATTACCACTATATTTCCTTGAGATAAATAGTAAATTCAATATGACAACAGAATTCATATTTGTGATGGCAATACAAAAATGAATTTTCACTTCATGCCTTCTATGGGAGAGACATGTCAGTAACCATGTCAAGGACTGAGTAAGAAAAAGTATCTATACATACCATACTATTCTTCTTAAAAATGGAACAGTGGCTGGAACAGTGGCTAGAACACTGAACTTATGGTCAAATAGACCTGTATTCCAATCCTGCCTCAGTCAATTACTAGCTGTGTGACCCTTTATAGGATTGATGTGAGGACCAAATGAAAAAAGTAAAGTGCTTTGCCAAACTTAAAACATTATATAAATGTTAACTATTAATTATATCATGAAGCTCTTTACCCTTAACTGTTTACAGGCTCACAAGGTGTGTCTGTTATATACATAAATAGCTCATACAGAGATATAAAGCAGTGTGAGATACTGTATGAATGCCATGAGTTACAAAGAACAAAGTCTGAATCCTATCTACAACACTTTGCTGCATCACCAGGGGTAAGTCATAACCTCTCTGAGGCTTAGTTTCTACATCTAGAAAAGAGGAGAGCTCCTGATTCCCCAAAAAGGAAGAAGTAGGAGGAATGGGTAGAAGTCACAAAGAAGAAAACTGAGGCTTAATACCAGGAAAAACTTCCTAATGATTAGAGTTGTCCATAGTATAAAGGGCTTCTTTAAGAGAGGGTCTGTCTACTCTCAGAGGTCTTTAAGTAGATGCTGGATGACCACTTGTCAAGTAGGTTATGTTGTGTATTTCTTTCACTTTTGGTTTAGATTAGATCGAAGCTGGGGTCTTCTGTAAAAATGGTGATAGTCAAATGAGATAATGACGGTAGAGCTTTACAAACCTTAAAATAAGACTCTAAAAATATCACCTCTTTTTATTTTAGCCAAATGTATTACAAGAAATCTTGGTTTCATGTGGTTACAATGCATGCATAAATCAGTTACAGTTGAAAGATTGTTCTCTAGGTTCTGTAGCAGAACGAATATCTCATAAATCCAGAGATCTTAAAATGTTGGCAATAGTATGTCTTGGCAGATGGTACTTAACAAGTCACATGCACATTTTTCTTCCCTTTAAAAACAGGGACAGGTATTTTATCAAACACACATACTTGAAATATACAGTGATTACTTTGGAGAAATTTTAGTCTGCAAACAGACACATCAATCTACCGAAAAACTAATTTGTAGTGAGAGTTTTCATTCTAATAAGAATCCCAACATTCATTTACACCAAAAGACCACCTAAACTTTCCAGAGATTCTTGCAGTTTGTTCTTAAAGTTTAGGAAGGAGGAGGTAGGGTAAAGCTTAGTAGCCATTAGTCAGAGGTGTGCTGGTAAATGTTTAACAAGGAGCTCTTCCTGCCCCCTCAAATGTATACTTTTAAATTTAATCCGAATCATTAAAATTTTCTCCAGCACATTTAAGATTCTAGATAATAAACAATAACAGACACACACACACACACACACACACACAAACACTGATTTGTAGCAATTGCTGATTTCTGATGTATAAACCCTCACACTAAAAGTTTAGCAACCAGCTTTTTGTAAACCCAGATGAGCTAGCACTGGAAAACTCCTGCTATAAGCTCACCACAGGGGTTGAGAATTCTCCAAATATTAACCTGCAAAAATAGCTCCCAAGTAAAGTGGAGAGGGACAGAAATAATTACCAAGAACTGATGCCAGGTTTGGAGGTACTATTCTTCCTTTAGTCATGAAGTGAATACATTTAAAATAGATACTGTCCTATTTTCACACACACACACACACACACACACACACACACACACACACACACACACACACAAAACCAAAACTTTTTTTTTTCAAATTGGTTAAACTGCCTCCTGAAAGCTTCTCATTTCCATTCACTTCTTGCCTCCCTCTAGTCTTTTGCTTTTAACTTCAATCTCTACTCCCTATAGGTATTCCATTAACCACCTAGGAAACAGGTGTTTAAAACATTAACTAGCTTACTTTATGGTCATACTGGCTACTTGACATAAAAGGCTTCAAAACCAAAGCTTGGAAGAAATTATTTTTAATATGTAAATTCCATTTTTCTCTAGAACCTTTACTTTGGCCAGGGCTAGCATGCAGTAAAATTTAAGTACCTCTTGCTACCAACTTAAAATTCTATTTGATCATTCTTCTTCCTTTTTGCTGTTCCCCTTACATGCTTTCCCAAGTCTCTGCCCTCTACCTGTAGGTCTCACCATACCTCATTGGTACTTCATCTAAGCAGACCCTCCCTAGATAGTTCACATCGCTTCTAAACATCCCCTTCCTAAAGTTTTCCATTGAACCTTAGATATCCACTGTTCAATATATTTAACACTTTTGTTCCTGCTAACTAATTTGATAAAGTAATTTATGCTAATGTGTTCATGGTTGCTAGAATATTAGAAGCACTTCTATGGGAAAAACATGAACAAAAACAAACTCAGGCAACAAGAAATTCAAGTAAAGTCAGAGAAAGTCATGGAAAGTCATGGCCATAATGCAATACCAGGAAAGAGGAAGTAAAAGGAAACAGAGGTGGCAAATACAAGCTTTGAACAAATGTTAGTGGGGCAGCTAGGTGGCGCAGTGGATAGAGCACCAGCCCTGGAGTCAGGAATACCTGAGTTCAAATCTGGCCTCAGACACTTAACACTTACTAGCTGTGTGACCCTGGGCAAGTCACTTAGCCCTAATTGCCTCACTAAAAAAAAAAAACAAAAAAAAAAAACAAATGTTAGCTCAGAATTTAGCACTTTCATAATATCTCTTTCAATTTGGCTTTGGAGGCTTCTGGGAAAAGGAAGCTGGGAGAGAAAAATTATCTTTACCTTCACAAAGAAGCACAACAGTTTTGGGGGTGTTCGAGAAGCACTTTTAGGAATTAGACCAAGTACACAAACACAGGTAAATACAAGTTCCACATAAGCAAGTGAGCAGAGAGCCATTGTGTGTGTGTGTGTGTGTGTGTGTGTGTGTGCGCGCGCGCGCACGCGCGCGTGCGAGCGCGCCCCCTCACACACATACATACATTCCTAGGACTAACAGAAATAAACTCTTGAGGCAAATGTGAGCTGATCCCAGGAAAGACTAGCCCCTTATGGGGTTATAGTACTCCATGAAATTGAGGCTGTCCCTTACTATCCTCACAGGTAAAAACACCTTCATGCTTTTCTACAACATGGTTATATTACATGAGACAACTATTTTTTTATATCCCATACTGCACAGGAGCGTAGCAATTACTCTGTAAAAAAGGATATATATCCAAGGTCATTCTCATTCACCATTTTTCTCCTGGTCAACCAATGAATAATATTAAACCTCCTTTTATGTTTCCAGATAACAAGCTTAAATATAGGTTCATGTTTATGCAGTTAAGTCCAGTTCCTAAAATTGCTTGTTAGTACTTTTTGTCATCCTCAGAAATACCTAGGATTAAAATGAGAATGAATACTGAGCATGCGCTTCTTGCAGATGTCTATTCTAACTCAAGGTTGAATCCAAACTTCATTCCAACTATATTTCCTGTAATATTTGTGTTGCAGATGCAGGAAAAGACACTAGTTTCCAGGTTAGTCAGTTCATCTCCTTTTGCCAGTAATGGTTCTGGATTGACTGTGCATACAGGTTTACTTTCTCTTTTTCTCGCCCAAAGCTATTAAGATCTGTGGTATTAAAGGAGAATTTGGTGTTTATTTATGCCTGCGACATGGGCTATTTTGATCTACACTGCAAATAATAAAGGTTTCCAAAATTAAATAAATACCAAAACAGCTAAGGTATTTCCATAGCTGAGCATAATGGTTTCTTCAGAGTGAGTCTACTAAGTAAATAGGCCACTTTTTCCCCCCTCCAATAACATCTGTGAACAAGTTTACCCCTCAGGAAAGTGAGGGACTAATAACCATGTCCCGACAATGTGGGCACAGGTGCTTCAACACAGAGTTCTACAAATACACTGACATATTTGCTATTTCTGGCATGGGCCCCTCCACAGTTCCCAGAACTTTGAATTGTACCTTGCATAGGGTCAGCTCTACATAAAATAAGATATGGTTTGCTTTTTCACAATAACCACACAGAGAATGTCAAATATTAAGGGAAGATAAACTTTTCTAACAAAGTCTTGCTTATTACTGGCAGGGTTCCTTCCCAAGGCATGTTGGATATCAACACAGGGTTCACTTAACTATTAAAAGTAATAAAGTCTCCAGTAGGCCTAGTCACTTGGTGATTGTTACCAGTAGTGTGCTGGTAAATGTTTAACACCTGAGTCTCCCAAAAAGAAAATGTACTCAAGATACACTTGTAAGTTTAATTTCTGTTATTAGGATTTTTTTTCCATCACTTTCTTAAGTCCAGACATTTAACGAGATAATAAATCAATCCCAAACCTGGATTTGCAAATTTCTGAGGTGTAAATGCTCACACCTAAAATTTAATAATCAGCTCTCTTGAGCCAGTTTGAGCTGACTCCAGCATACTCTTGACTGCCACACCCAGCTCAAATCCTACAGCATTTGTAAAAACTTTCCCTTATCACTCCAACAAAAAGTGATCTCGCCTTACTGGAAACTCTGGTAATGATAATTAGCAATAGTAATTCTCTCAACAATTAACCATTAACCAGGACAATCATATGCCATCTCTTCTGCTGTTCTGTCATGAACTATTTAAAATTTTTCTTGTCATTTTTCTTTTTATTTATTTTGTATCATTTTCCTAATTACATGGTAAGCACAGTGAGGGCAGAAAACTAGTTGTGTACTAATTTGAAAAACAAAAAAACACATTGATTTTGGAACTTTGAAGTGAGCATTCCAAGGTAGCCTGTTGTGCAAAGCTCATTTATTAGGAAAATAAAATGAACTTGTCATTCTGTTGGTAAAAGGAGAAAATTAGATGACAATATTCATCAGTTTAGGGATGAAAGCAGGTAGGTATGAGAGAAAATTTCTCTCCGTTCAAATTACATTATTTATTATTTTCAAATACAGAATTTTCTAGAGTAATCATCCAATGTTTTAGCTAAAGCAGGAATTTTTAACTTGGGGGCTTGTGAACTTAAAAATATTGTTTTGATAATTGCATTTTAATATAACTGCTTTCCTTTGTGGTCTTACTTATTTTATTTTATTTTATGCCTTTAAAAACATGATTCTGAGGGGGCAGCTAGATGGTGCAGTGGATAGAGCACAGGCCCTGGAGTCAGGAGTACTTGAGTTCAAATCCGACCTCAGACACTTAACAATTACTAGCTGTGTGACCCTGGGCAAGTCACTTAACCCCAATTGCCTCACTAAAAAAACAAACAAAAAAACCCGATGATTCTGAGAAAGGATCCATAGGCTTCACCAGACTATCAAGAGGGACCATGACACAAAAAAATTAAGACCATGATCTAAAGGATCCACATCGAATTAGAGGAATTTAGTATTAGAATAAGATTCCAGATTACACTTTCCTCAAGCTAAACAGTCTCTCCTCTATCATTTTACTATCCCTCAAAAACATTTGGGAGCTTATATTCTTTGATAATAGTGCATATGGAATCATAGATTTAGAGTCAGCTGTTATCTCAGAGGGCATCTATTCCCTCCCCCCTTTATAGATGAAGAAACTGAAGCACAGGGAAGTTAAATGACTTGTTTTGGGGGGGGGGTTTTGTTTGTTTTTTTAAAGGGAAGGAGGAAGGAAGGAAGGAAAGAAGGAGGGAGGGAGGGAAGGAGAGAGGAAAAAGATCTTTTTTTTTTTAATTTTTAAAAATTTTTTTAGTGAGGCAATTGGGGTTAAGTGACTTGCCCAGGGTCACACAGGTAGTAAGTATTAAGTGTCTGAGGCCGGATTTGAGCTCAGGTACTCCTGACTCCAGGGCCACCTAGCTGCCCCAAGTTAAATGACTTGTTAAAGGTCACATAATAATAAGTTTCAGGGGGGGGGCAGCTAGGTGGCGCAGTGGATAGAGCACCGGCCCTGGAGTCAGGAGTACCTGGGTTCAAATTCGGCCTCAGACACTTAACACTTACTAGCTGTGTGACCCTGGGCAAGTCACTTAACCCTAATTGCCTCACTAAAAAAAAAAAAGTTTCAGGGGCAAGATTTGAACCCAAGTCCCCTGACGACAGAGTGACAACTTCCACTGCCATGTTCCCACTCATCTTTTTGGTCTCATTTCCTTTCCAAGTAGCGTCCTTTCCTGTCTTTCAGTCTCTTGGTACCTTTCAGCTTTGTAATTCCCCTGTCTAAACAGGAAAAGAACTGATATTATCACATATATTCTGCCTAAAGGTAATCCACAACAAGGTATTACCTATATTCTCTTATCAGGTTCAAATCACAACTTGGAAGGTATGTGACCTCAGGAATATCTCCATGAGCCTGAGTTTCCTCTCCTATATGTAATGGGACAATCCTAACATGAAAGATGCTGGAGATTCTATTTGTAGGAATGCATGATGATATGAAATTTAAGTGTTTCTCGTTTGGAGCATACACAAATATTCTGTAGTTGTTTCCAACCTGCTAACACTGTGAGGAGGTGATGGACCATGCCTATGATTGACTGTGTAAGGGAAACTGAGTGTATTCAAAACACACTGTACAGCCAGGGCCTTGCTGTTGATCTATATCTCTCCTGCCTAGCTGGAGACAATGCTGTAAGGAAAGATGCCTTGGCCTTATTCATCCAAGGCTGATATATGGTCTATAATTTCAGGCCTCTATTCTTTGCCTCTTTGCATTTCATCTGTCGATCAATAATCAATCAATAAACAGGTATTAAGTGTCTACTATATGCCACACTCTGCACTAAGCACTGAGGATTAAAAAAGAGGCAAAAGACAATCCCAGTCCTCAAGGAGCTTACAACATGAAGTGTTACTTGTCTACAATATACAGATAAATATGTACAAAGCATCTACATATAGGACAAAAAGGAAATTATTAAGGAGGGAAAGGCACTAGAATTAGGAAGGGTTGGGAAAGGCTTCCTGTAGAAGATGTCATTTTAGTAGGGATTTGAAGGAAGCCAGGGAGGTCAGCAGTTGGAGTGGAGGTGGGAAAGTCTTCCAGACATGGGGGATAACCAGAGAGAATTCCTGGAACCAAGAGATCAAATGTCTTATTTCTGGGATAGTCAGAAGGCCAGTATTACTGGATCAAAGAGTACATGTTGGGGCAGCTAGGTGGCGTAATAGATAAAGCACCAGCCCTGGATTCAGAAGGACTTGAGTTCAAATCTGGCCTCAGACACTTGACATTTACTAGCTGCATGACCCTGGGTAAGTCACTTAACCCTCATTGTCCTGCCAAAAAAAAAAGAAAGAAAGAAAAGAAAAAAGAAAAGTAAAGAAAGAAAAAGCAAAGAATACATGTCAGGCAGCAAGTATATAAGACTGGAAGGGTAGGAGGGGTCCAGGCTATGAAGGGCTTTGCATGCTAAACAGGATATTTTGTATTTGCTCCTGCAGGCAATAGGAAGCCAACAGAGTTTATTGAAAGGAGCATGGGGGTGACATGATCAGACCTTCACTTTAAGAAAATCACTTTAGTGGCTGAACAGAGGCTATATTGGAGTGGGGAAAGACTTGAGGCAGGAAAACTCACTAGAGTATAGAATGATTATTTATCTATAACATAATTATAATGTCAATATTATAGTAATAGAATATCTTGATGATAGTTCTCTATATTAATATTAATCATGACACTAATTATTTATAACATTGATCAACATAATTAGTACTTTGATGCTTACATATTAAAAATAGTTATATATTTTATATACATATACATATTAATATGAGGTCCAAAATTGTCCAATATGCAAGAAAAACCACTGGGGCAGAGTGTCAAGCCAATACCACTTTATTAAAGGGTCCATGCCACACACACACCCCTCCCCTAATAAAGTGGACCTAAGATCTCCCCAGTGATCCGAGATGCCTCTGGTCCCCAGGACCTTGTTTTTATAGGGCTTGATACCTGGACACTCAAGAGAGGCTAAAGCAGAATACAAAATCTGATTGGTTGATAGACCTTATTTTCATGGCCAAAAATTATGTATTAGCCAAAAAATGGGATCACAGGGTGGAGAAGCATGTGATATCTCCATTGACTAATTGATCACGAGATGAATGGGTTTCCCCTCATGTTGAGCAAGAGGAGAGGTAGTACAGAGATACCAAAACATAAAATGGGGGACTTCCCATACCATATCACTCATGCTAGGCTTGGATGTGGAATTTGAGTAAAACAACATGATGTCTTTGTGAACATTCTTGTGGTTGCTTAAGTGAACCTCATGACTGGTTAAAAAAAAAAAGTAGTGAATGTTACATTAAAATTTGAAGTCTAGGAGGCAGCTAGGTGGCACAGTGGAGAAAGAACCAGACCTGGATTCAGGAGGACCTGAGTTCAAATATGACCTTAGACACTTGACACTTATTAGCTGTGTGACCCTGGGCAAGTCACTTAACTCTCATTGCCCTGAAAAAAATTTTTTTTAATTAAAAAAAATTTGAAATCTACTATAAAGGCTTGCTATAAGAACCTTATTGAATTATCTCTATATGATTTATGCCAAATATATATTAGTATGTTTATTCTTGTACTATTGTTAGATGACTGAATAAATGTGCATTACTAGATGAATATATCACTAATAATTGCTTAATCATTACCCTTTATGGTGTTAAGGCTAAAATTCTAGCTAGTCTGTCTAAAATATCTAATGAGTGGTCACCGGTAAATTATAAGCTTTAGCAAGAGTTAGACTTTTAAGCATTTATTAAGAAGAATAAGAATTTGGTAAAGTGAGAGAGAAAGGCCTACATTCATCTATCTATTAAAGGGAGAGCGCATTTCCAGCTCCCTTCTCCACTGGAGTCCTCAGGACAGAGAGCAAGTCAGAGTGCCAGCCTCCCCCTTCTTCCTCCCACAAGCAAATGTCACTTCCTGACACCAAAGAAAAGATGCATGGTCTTGCCCTCAGAGACCTTCACCTCATGGCGGAGCTTTTCTACAGTAAGTCTCCAGCAGGTGGCGTCATTCCAATTGTTATAATGGAATCACCCTGAACTGATTGATACTGATTGGAATGGAGTAGGGGTCACAATCAGATTTAGGATCTCTGTATGTTTTTGATAATAGCAATAATTTTTGGTAGGTATTGGTACATTGGATAGAGTGCTGGGCCAGGGATAAGGAAGGTCTGAGTTCAAATCCTGCCTCAGACACTTGGCAGCTACGTGACTGTGGACAAAAGGACTTAATCTCCATCTGCCTCAGTTTTCTCCTCTGCAAAATGGGGATAATGCACCTACTTCCCAGGGTTGTTGTGAGGATCAAAGGTGGTAATATTCATAAAATGCCTTGCAAACCTTAAGGTTTTATATGGTGCTTAAAGCACTATAGAAATGCTAGTTCTTGTTTTGTTAACAATAATGATAATTGCATAGTATGATGACGAACTGTGACATTAACAATGATTATAGATATTGAAAAGTTAACAGTATGAGAAGAGAAAAACTGAAATTGTAGTTTAGTCACATGAAGTTAATATTGAGAGTAGTATAGGGGAAAAAGGAAACAAAGAAAGGTAACAAACATTTATTAGATGTCTACACTATGTATCAGGCAATGTGCTAAGTGCTTTACAAATATTATTTTATTTGATCTTTACAACACTGGAGCATAGGTCCTTTAATTATCCCTATTTAACAAGTGAGAATATTGAGACAGATAGGGTCACATGGCTCGTAAAAGTTTGAGGTAGGATTTGCATTGTAAAACCTCCTGACTCTAGGCCTGACTCTGTCCACTGTCCTATCTGCCTGACTAAAGCAGGTCTTGGAGTTTGAGGACCTGGATTCAAATCCTGTCTCTTCCACTTATTCCCTGTGTGATCTTGGAGAAGTCACCTAACTTCAATGGACCTCGATGTCTTTACGTATAAAATGAGAAAAGTTGGATTGTCATTGCTGTTCATTCTTTGTTCTGAAAAGGATCAATGCCATCCCTGGGGGATGTTTTGACTTGTGCATGAATTGAATTTAAGTGAGGCAGAGTTGTACAGTCATCAGCTGCACTCTGTCATTCAGAATCATTGAAGTTCAGTGGCAAGACAAAAACTCAGTGCAACTGGTGATCTGGCATCTTCAAGGTCTTTAAGGTCTGACCAATCTCTAAGCACTCCACAGAGCCTGCTTCAGTTGCCTTCATGACCATTAGAACAAAATTTGTCATCCATCCCCCCACCCCCAACAGTCTTCACCTGTGTGGGATAGGCCTTCCCCTAATTCACCCATGGGTTTGAGCCCTGTCAGTTATCCTCAACCTTGTTTAGTCCATCTACTGAGATGGTTTTGCTGTGGTGTGGCTGCTTTGCATGCTATGGCTTCTTAGAGCCACATATGACAGTTGGGGAACATTCAAAGGCAGATGAGCAGTCCTGAAAAGGGCACAGCAAGACCTCACACCAGAGGTGCTAGTTCTCCCAGAACACCCCATTAGATGGCTTCTAATTAAATACATAAAGACAAAAAGAGAATATTTCCATATACATAGCACTATATATATAAAAGAGAATTCAACATAAAACCATGGATTTCCATTTCACACTGTTTACTTTAAAAAAAGTACTATACATTATTTTCAAAGCTACTCTGCTTTTCTACACTTCCTTTTAAGTTTTGTTTTGTTGTCTACTGTGCACTTAATTTTTTTCCTCTCTCCCTCCTCACCCCTTCTAGAGAAGGCTACCATTAGATAAAAATGTGTGTACATATATATATATACATATTCATACAAACATACATTCATGCGTTTGTATGTGTATATATACACACAGACATAAAACCATACTATATGTACTTCTATTTATCAGTTCTTTTTCTGGAGGTAGATACCATCCTTCTTCATGGGTCCTTTGCAGTTAATTTGAGTATTTATAACATTCAAAATAACTTAGTTGTTTTAGAACAATGTTGTTATTACCATATACAATGTTCTCTTGGTTCTACTTATTTCACTCTTTGTTATTTCTGAAAGTCTTTCCATGTTTTTCTAAAATAATTCTGCTCATCATTTCTTATAGCACAGTAGTATTTCATCACACTCATACACCACAACTTGTTCAGCCATTCCCCAATTGACAGGCATCCCTGCAATTTCCAGTTCTTTGCCACTACAAAGAGAGCTTCCATAAATATTTTAGAGCATATAGGTTATTTTCCTTTTTTCCTAATCCTCTTTGGATACCAACCTAGTAGTGGTACTGCTGGGTCAAACGGTATACACAGTTTTATAACTCTTTATGCATAATTCCAGATTGCTTTCGAAATGGTTAGATCAGTTCACAGTTCTACCAACAGTGAATTAGTATCCCAGTTTTTACACATCCCTCCAACATTTGTCACTTTTCACTTCAATCATTTTACCTAATATGATAGGTGTAAAATGATATCTCAAAGTTGTTTTAATTTGCATTTCCCTAATTAATAATGATTTAGGACATTTTTTCATATGACTAGATATGGTTTTGATTTATTAATTAGGGAATAACTCATATTCTTATAAATTTGATGAAAGTTCTTTATTCATTTGAGATATAAGACCTTTATCTGAGAATCTGTCTATAAGAGTTTTCTTTCCTTCTGATCTTCCTTCTGTCTTTTCCATAATACTGCCCCCTTTATCATTCCCATTCTTTCTTCAATCTTGTCTCTCCCAATCTACTGGCTCTTTCCCAACTGCCTAGATACATGCTCATGTCTCCTGGATCCTTTAAAAAACACTCACTTGATCCTAATATTCCTAGTAGGTACCATCTAATATTTCTCCTCCTCTCCTTTACAGCTAAACTTCTTGAGAAAGTCATTTATACCAGCTGCCTTCACTTCTCTATAAACTTTCTACAATCTAACCTACAATTACATGATTCAACTGAAATTGCTCTATCCAAAATCAATAATAATCTATTAATTGCCCAATCTAATTAATTTTCCAATTCTTGATTATCTTCTGTCTTAACATCTCTGTAGCATTTGACTCTGCTCATCATCCTCTCCTTCTGGATACTTTCTTTTCTCTAGGTTTTCATGATACTGCTTTCTCTTGGTTCTTCTCCTATCCATCTGATCACTACTTTTTCAGTCTCATTTGCTCTATCCTTCATCCTGATTATAACTACTAACCATGAGTGTCCCTCAAGAGTCCATCCCCAGTCCTCTTCTCTTATTCTGCTGTATTAGCTCACTAGGTAGTCTCTTCAATTCCTATGGGTCCAATTATTATTGCAATGCACATGATTATCAGATCTAATTATACAACTCTAACTGCTTTTTCCTGAGCTATAATTTTGTATTGCAGAATGCTTTTTGTGTATCTTGAGCTGTTAAGTTTTGTAGGCACCTCAAGACTCAATAGGTCCAAAGAAGAAAACTCTTTCCTCCCAGCTAAACTCAGCTTTCCTCCAGATTTTTCCATTACTATCACATGAACTACAGTTTTCCTAGCACCCAGGCTCTTTACCTTGGTGTTATCCTCACACTCCTCACTTTCACTCATCATACATATCCAGTCAGTTGGGGGCAGCTAGTTGGCATAATGGATAAAGCACCGGCCCTGGGTTCAGGAGGACCTGATTTCAAATCTGATCTCAGACACTTGACACTTACTAGCTGTGTGACTCTGGGCAAGTCACTTAACCCTCATTGGCCTGCCAAAAAACAAACAAACAAACATATCCAGTCAGGTGCCAAGTGCTGTTTTACTTTCATAGTATCTTTCCTCAATGGGGGTCCACTCTTGTGCAGGCCTTTATCACCCCATACCTTGATCCCAATAGCCTTCTGTTTTGTCTTCCTGTCTCAAGTCTCTTCTTATCCTAATCCATCCTCCACACAGCTGCCAGCATGATTTTTCAGTTTAGGCATATCATGTCATACCCCTATTTGATAAATACCAGTTGGTTCCCTATTATTTCTAGGATCAAATGTCCCCTTCATCTTTTTCTAATTTTCTTTTTACTTTATTCTTCTCCCAGACTTCTGCCCTCTACAATCCAGGTATACTAGTTGACTCACAGTTCCTCAAACACAACACTCCATCTTCTGTTTCTGGCCTTTTGTACAGATTGTCCCCCATTTCTAAAATGTCCTCCCTCTTCAATTTCATCCCCGTTAAAATGCCAGCTTCATCAGGAGACCTTTTCTATTCTCCCCAGCTATTACTTCCTCCCACTCTGTGGTTGCTCCTCCCACCATCTACTCAGTATATATTCTGTTTATATGTAGATAGGTGTTTTTATGTTGTCTCTCCCTACCCTATTCAATTGTGAGTACCTTAAAGACAAAGATTGGGGGAAGGTGGGGGGAGGCGGGTAGAGAACATTGTAGCCCCAAAGCTTAGCATAATGTTTGGAACAAAATAAGCACTTAATAAATTCTTTCTTGCTTGACTGATTATGTCTAATTATCATTCACCACAATTATAATTATGTACACCACTAAGTATGTTTGATTAGCCTGGAAAGTTTGATTTGATTATGACAACAGACTTGCATTCAGTCTTCATGGTTGCTCATTCACAGAACTCATTCAACAGAGTAATCTGCTCACAAATTTTATAACCTGAAAGGAACATTAACTCCCACCTATATTAAATTATAGGAACATGGAAAATACATAGTATTCAAACTTCTAAAAACAACATAACTGTGAAACTGGAAGTCTAAAAGGCATCTGGATGACAGGGAAAATACCTGGATAAGACCATAGAATATAGAACAGAAAATGTATTTTCATTGTTTCAGTTTTACTTCTCTAATCAATAGCTGTCCCCCTCAGCTCTCACTGAACAAGTGCTTGGTTTTTCAGCCCTCTGATGTACTTTGTATTCTGCAAAATTCAGTATTACAGTTATCTGTGTTTATGCCTTAGCCCCATCCTGTGTTATAATCTTCATGAGGGCAGGATTATGTCATCTAAATTAAATATCATTCAATGCCAGTTCAGCACTCTACACACAATCAACATTTAATAAATCTCAGTCAAGTGAATGAACAAATTGAAGAATGGCTCTTATATTGGAAGGAATTTTAGAACATATCTAGTCCAGCTGCCTCATTTGTCAAATGAGGAAACTGAAGATCATGGATCAAATACCAGAGTGAAAAAGAATTACACAAGTTCAAGTTCACACCAGAAATTAATGATTTAATATTTTATGCCATAAAAGAACAAAAATATACCTTCAATACTTAATCCAGAGTCTACTGACTCAGAACTCTGTTTAAAAGAAGATTATTAATTTAACAAACTTAATTGTTGGTTTCCCTTGAAAACTTAATTCTTCCTAGCTCTGCTGTTGAAACAGTATATTTAGAAGCACCAGTGGGTAGAGGTTTGGTATTAGAGTTAGACAAACTCATAATATTGAATGAGACAGAGACTTAAAAACAAACAGAAGAACTAATAAAGCACACATGTCCAGGCTATTTTGTTTATGGTCAAATAACCCTATAAATCTCAAGTCACATAGGCAATAATTTGATAATTAATGTTTATAATCATGAATCTGGACAACTATGTAACATAGTAAATAGAGTTCTGGGCCTGAAGTCTGAAAGACTCATCTTCCTAAATTCAAGAGTGTCCTCAGACACTAGCTGTGTGACCCTGGGTAAATCATTTAACCTTGATTGCCTCAGTTTCCTCATCTGTAAAATGAGCTGGAGAAGGAAATGGCAAACCACTCTAGCATCTTTGCCAAGAAAATTCCAAATGGGGTCGTGAAGAGCCAGATATGACTGAAAACCAAATAAACTGAATCATGAATCTAAGTCACAGATTTGGATGGAGATTCTCCATCATTTTATCAGAGCTCCTCATTTTACACATGAATGGGCTTAGATTCAGAGAAATTAAGCCAAGGATCGAACAAGTATTAAGTATCTGAAGAAGGATTTAATCCTGAGACTTTGTGACTCTAGGACCAGAATTTTATCTACTATTCATGCTGCCTCTCAAGAAAAATTGTCAACAATAACAAAAAAGGTGAAATTAACCTCCATGTACTGTTCAAGAAACAGTAAAGGAAGTATGTAATATATATTTAGTAAGATTTTCAAATAAAAGTATTGAAATAAAAGTTCTGGCATTTATAGGGACAAGCCTGTTATCTGGAAATTCACTTGTTTGGAACAGCTCAATTCCCAAGTAGCATGAGATAAAATAAGAAGTTACTATTTTTTTAAGATTGGCTAAACCTCTAAAGAAGGCTCCTACCAGTGTATGCTTAAATGAAGTGTAATGTTTTCACTGATCATTCTTTTTTACTTAGGACTTAAATTGCCTTTTTTTCTCTGAAAATATCATCTTATAGCCAATTGTTAATTTCTAACTATACACTATTGCTTCATTATGTTTATTAAATGACAACCTTAAAGTTAGTAGATCACAATACCTCTGGATACAAACCACTAAAAGGAACCAAGATTATAAAATGAACAGAAAAAACAAAATACATCCTGATGCAAAATGAGGAAAGGTAAACATATTGATTTATATTTCTATAGACATATTGTAGTTGCTTATACACTTTAATAGTTCTGCAATATTCAGGGTTCTGAAAATGTCACTTTCCCACTCTATTCCTGTTTCTCCAAATGGGAAGTGACCCAAAGAAAGTGACAGTCCTCATTTCAAAGAAAATCCTTATCTATGGCATTGTTTTCTTTCTGTCTGTAGCATAAACAAAGGAGACAAAAAAAGAGGGTAACTCAGGCACTCTGCATCAAATTCTCCAGGTGGATTTCTAAGTCCACACATACAGACAGATACACTCAGGCGAGTATACAAATCATATCCCTTGCTGAAACCCAGTAATCTCAGAGATGAAACTCAACAGTTACACTCTGGCAATAAAATAACAACAGGAACAACTGCCAATGAGCAGTTCATCAATTTAGGCAAAACACAGAGAAACGATGATGCTTTAAAATAACTGCATCTCCAGATGAAGATTATATTAGACATGATGATAATACATAAAAGATCTTGAGGAGTCAAATACTGTTCTTAGCCATGTACCACTTTTACTTGAAAGATGAAGGTTATAATTGAACCATCTCACTTTTTTTGAAGAACTGATTTTTTTTAAAGTATATAATACCAATTCAGAAAGTATCCAAAGCTCCCCCCAAATAAAACGTGTTTTTCTTTCTTTTTGTTTCACTTGCCTATTTGTTGCTTTTGAAGCAGTGTGGTGCAGTGGGTGGATAGAAAGATATCCTTAAAGCCAGGAAGATCTTGCTTCTAACTGGTAGTATGATACTGGACAACTCAGTTAATCTCTCAGTGTTACAGAAAAATAGACTGTTTTCAACTATAAGTTGGGGGGGGGGATCATTTAAATATGCAAAACAGCATGCATATGGGAGAGAGGAGACATTGATATGGGAGAAAATGGAATAGGTTTTTACAGGGTAGACAGGGAAAGGATAGTCAGTCCTAGCCTTCTAGTAGAAGTAGGGGTTGACCTCCTTTGGGATCCAAGGCTCACAGAGTGAGTTTGTGGTGACCTAGCTCCCTGTAGTCCTGCCAGTGCAATTGGGTGTGTTCCTCTGTGTGAAGCTGAATGGCTGGGATTTAGCCAAGTACTTGCAGTCTCTTCATCCAGGAGTTCCCTAAAGCAATGCAATCACCAACCCCAACCTAATTATTCATTATTGCTATACCCTAAGGAAAAAAGCCTTTAGTCCTCTGGAACTACTTTAAAACAAAACACAAAATGATTTCTTTTTCCTTTCAATTGTCATCATTTTTTCTGCTTCACTCATAAGAGACCTACAAACACAGAAATGGAGTGACATTAAGAGCTAAAGTTTATTTTTTTAACCTATTTGTTCAGAAATGTTTGAATTTGGCTTCACGGAATGAACTACAAGATTTATGAAACCCTATTTGTAAAATCTTGATAGCTTCTTTTGGTAGCCACCCATTACCCATGTTGATATCAAGGCAGAATTTTTTTTTTTCATGGAGAATTTAGTACTCTGGATCATAGGTTATATCTTAAGGGCAGCTATCCCAAAGCATCCTCTCATTACCTCATTTGGCTACCCCCTGGAATTTCATGTGGGAAATATCAGAATATAGGGTCATAATTATACATTCACAGACATGGGAAAATGAGTCCCTAGTTCTAATGCAAATACCTGAGGTCACAATACTTATTAGGCATAATAAGTGGGCTTTAATTCACCCCACATAAAATATCAAAAATGCATAAAGGACTCACAGTAATTACCTAATAATTGGCATTATCTTTCCTCTCCAGTGAGTCCCACCTTTCCTGCAGGGCCCCATACAATCTCCCAGTGCAAGCCCCTGATCTCTATTCAAGGAAGGGAAACAAACTCAAGGTTGCTAGATAACCTCCTTCCCTCTGCAAATACATTGTCTAAATAATTCATGGAACAGAGTAGAGTCAAGGTGCTGTAATAGGAGGAAGCAGTACAGTGAGTTTCACAGAAAATATGGTAGAGGCCCTTCTTCCAAGAATATTTTTTAAAGTATCTTGATAATACTAGACTATGAATAGATAATAGGGACATTGTTCCCTAGGGCCCTAATGCTACTAATAACATTAATAATAATAATAATAGACCTAGGCTGCCTCATCCAGGCTAGTAAAGTTTTTCTTTAAAAGTTTCTTCCAGGGGCAGCTTGGTAGCACAGTGGTTAAAGCAATGGCCCTGAGTTCAGATCTGGCCTCAGACACTTAACACTTATTAACTGTGTGACCCAGGACAAGTCACTTAACCCTCACTGTCCCACCAAAAAAAAAAATTAAGTTAAATTAAAAAAAAAAAAAGGTTCTTCCATGTCAAGGGCAGCTAGGTGATACAATGGATAGAGCACTGGCCCCGAAATTGGGAGGATCTGAGTTCAAACCTCACCTCAGACACTTACTAGCTGTGTGACCCTGGGCAAGTCACTTAACCCCAACTGCCTTAAAAACACCTAGGGCCATCTCCAGTCATCCTGATATATATCTTGCCACTGGACCCAGATGGTTCTGGAAGAGAGAGTAAGGTTGATGACCTTGCATAGTCCTCCCTCTCTGAAAATACAATTCAGTGTAAGTCATAACACCACCCCAATGTCATGGTCTTCTTCATGAATCATGGACAAACAACAAACCAAAGGTCTTCCAGTTCACGTGACCAATAAGATGGAGGACTAGACATTTTCTCTGATCCTCCCAAACTTTCCCAAACTATTCCCAGCCCTCCCCATTTCTCAAATGCCATGTGTAGAGAAGGTAAGAATATAGAAAAAATGAAGCCTTCTTAGCCCAGGATACCAGTGCACCACTGTACTATAACACTCAGAGACCTAAAGAAAGAGAAAACTCAAGGAAAATGCCAATGTGTATGTGAGGCTTCAATATGTCTGAATGAACAGAGACTGGTGCTCAATCAGGGCCAGTTGTGTTCCCCCAGAAGTCATTGAGGACAAGGAATGAGGCTGGTGAAAAGTGAATTCTATGACAAAAGAAGCAGTTGAGACAGCTTTCAGGTCCAACCCTGGGATATCCATCATCAAAGGTGAAGAAGTCATAAAGTAAAAGATAAGAGATATAAAGAGGGAAAAACAAAATTTCAAAAGATGTCAGGAGGAAGAAAATTCAATTAAAAACCTTGAATACTAATATAAATAAAAAAGGAAAGGTATTTAAAAAAAGAAGGGAAGATAGCCTCTAGATGAACTAAAGATGTGCAAACATCTGTGAATAAAGGCTATAAAACAAAAGAAAACTAATCAACATCTAAAGAGAAAAATATTTTGTGTATTCCCAAGAAGTCATGGAATCATAGGAGGATGTTACCAAACAGTTAAAAAGAAATAAGAATCATGAAAGTAGAATTTCTGGCCTACATAGCAAAAATAATTGTTGGAATAGAAAAACTTAAATCTACAGTGGCAAATCTTTCCAAAGAAACAAAAGAGAGAACAACTTATTGGAAATACAAGCATATAAAAGTGAAGAACAATTTGGGAGAAGCAAAAAAAAAGTAATAATGTTAAAAGAACTTATGTCTAGACATGCACAATATGACAATCTTTAAGACATAATGTGAAGATAAGCCTCATAGGTCTCCCAGAAGGGCAGGACAAGTCCAAAAATTAAAATTCTGAAAATCATAATGCAAGAAATAATATAAGACAATTACCCAGAGCTTCTGAATGCAGAAAACAAAGTGCCCCTCACAAGAATCAATTGAATGCCTTAAAAGAAAACCTCTATACTTCAAATTACTATACACAAAGTAATTAATTCCAACAGTTCTAATGATTAAAAACAAAATTCTTTAAGTGCCCAAGAAAAAGACATTAAAATATAAAATATAAAAGAAAGGAAATTCAAATAACAGAAGGCTATTCTGTACCTACCAGAAATCACAAAAAGGAATAGAATGATGTGTTTCAAAGACCAAAGGAGGGGCAGCTAGGTGGTGTAGTGGATAGAGCACTGGAAATAGATAAATTGAAACCAAGGAGACTATAGAAATTATGATCAAAACTAGTACTCAAAAAAAAAACAAAAACAAAACCTAATGAAATTGACAGCTCTTTAGCCAATCTAATTAAAATTAAGAGGGGAGAAAATCAAATAAACAAAACAGAAAATGAGCAAAGTAAAATCATAACAAATGTTGAATATCAAGTAAAAATCATAAATAATCCAATCTCAGAAAAGGAAACAAAACTATTTGTAAAGGAACTACTAAAGGGAGGGTGGGGTGAGGGGTGGGAACCTCCTGTTTCTGATGGATTTACAAGAGAATCTTTTCAAACTTTTAAAGAGCAAATAGTTCCAATACTACATAGATTATTGTCAGAAATTTAAAAAGAAATCACTCTTCCAGACTATTCCTATGAGGCAAATATATTCCTAATAACTAAATCAGAGAAGGATAAAACAAAGGAGAAATGTAGAAAATATCATTAATAAATATTATTTCAAATAAAAATTCTGTCAAAGAGATATCAAAATTCATCTAAGAAATTAATCATTATAACCAAGTTGAATATAAACCAAAGATGAAAGAAAATAATCATTATAATTATATTGAAAACAAATATCCAATCCACTTGATAATCTCAATAGAAGAAAAACCTTTGACAAAATACAATACACTTTTTTCTTTAAAAAAAAAAAGCAAAAGCAAAAACAAACATATACACACTCACTCAAAAATTCTACTAAATATAGAGATTTTTTAAATACCTTTAAAAATATCACAAGAAGTATATATCTTAAGCCAAAAGCAAAAATCATGTGATAGGTCCCGTGGTTTCTTGAAGCAACTTTCCTGACCCTGACACAGCTTCCTCCCCCGCATAGAACCTAATTGGTCCCAGCTTCCCTGATTCAGCTTTCTGTTCTGGGGAACTAAAAGGTCTCAGCTGTGGGTAGTAATCAACTATCAGACTTGGCCCAAGAACGTGTGAATCATCATACCTGCTGACTGACTAACTAGATGCTTTTCCAGGTGGAGTCCTGGGTTGGGTTTGTGATCATATAAGCTAAGTGTCATTGTATCTTTGTTGAACAAGAGTTTCTGTGTTAGGGAAAAATAAACCTCTTCTTTTGTTAAATATTCGTGATTTGCGAGTACCTTATTTGTCCTAATATGAAGTCTGAACTAAGAGGATGCTAGTGTTAAACAGTGACTACAATATATCATATACAATGAGGATACACCAGAAGCTTTCCAAACAAATACTGGAGTAAAGCAAGGGTGCCTATTTTCCCCATTATTATTTTATATAGTTCTAGAAATGTTAGCAATAGCAATAAGACAAAATATGGAAGTTAAAAGCATTTTAAAAAGGCAAAAATGAGATAGAAATAGGCTTGTTTGCTGACAACATGACTTAGGAAACCTCAGGGAATCAGCAAAGATACTAATTGGGACAATTAATAGGTTCAGCAAAGTCACAGACTACAAAATAAACCCACAAATATCAACAATATTTCTGATTATAAAAATAAGATCCAAGAGGCAATATTAGGGGAAAAACATTTAAATAACTACAGAATAAATAAAATATTTGGGTATCAACCTCCTATTTCCCAATAGATAAATGAATGAAGGATATAAACGTAAAGTTCTCAAAAGAAGAATCACAAATTATTAGCGACCATATGAAAGAATGTTTCAATTACTAATAATAAGAGAAATGCAAATTAAAAAACAACCCTGAGATTTCATTTAATAGCCTGCAAATTGGCAAAAATGACAAAAAATGAAAGTTAATGTGAGAGGAGTTAGGGGAAAATACAGACAACAAAGCACTGTTGGCAGGTTATGAATCAGTACAATAGTTCCAGATAACAATTTGGAATTATGCAAATGAAATATCTAAAATGACAGTATTTAGAGACCCAGAGACTTATAACTTCAAGGAGGTCATTGATAAGAAGAAAGTCCCTATATTTACCAAGGTATTTATAGCAGAATTTTTGTGTTAAAAGAATGTGAAACAAAGTAGATACCTAATGATTAGGGAATGGCTATACAAACTATGATGCTTGTATGTAATGGAATATTATTATTATTCAAAGATGAATACAGAGACACATAGAAAAACTTGCATGATCTAATGCAAAATGAAGTAAGCAGAGCCAAGAAAACAATTTACATAGTGAATAAAATAATGAAAATAGGGAAGAGCAACTATTTCAAAAAACCAAAAATGAATGTTGCGAAATTGCAAAGCATAAGAATGACCCAAAGAGAAATATGAGAAGACACCTCCACCTTAATCCTTTGAAGATCTGAGAGATCTATGGTTGTCGATATGTTGCATTTCCATTACACACAAGAATGGGGCAGAGGGAGATGATTGCAAATCTGTTATATACAATTTGCTTTTCCTTGTAAATATGTAATAAAGTTATTATGTAAAGTTCTTTTTTTCCCTTTTTTCTTCCCTCCCGCTACCCTATCATTAGACACAAATGTCACATATCTGTAGCATATACATACATATATATATATACATGTGTGTATGTATTTGTATATGTATGTATATGCTCTTCATTATTTTGTGCAAGTATGTTTTGTGAATGTTTTTCTAAGATCAACCTGCTTATCATTTTTTACAGGACAGTAGTATTCCATCACAAATGGGGCAGCTAAGTGGCACAGTGGGTACAGCACTGGCCCTGGAGTTCTGAGGACCTGAGTTCAAATCCAGCCTCAGACACTTGATATTTATTAGCTGTGTGACCATGGGTAAGTCATTTAACCCCAATTGCCTCAAACATCTAGGGCCATTTCCAGTCATCCTCATGTATATATTGCCACTAGACCCAGATGTCTCCAGAAGAGAGAGTGAGACTTGTGACTTTGCACAGCCCTCCCTCACTTAAATCCATTTCACTGCAAGTCTTTAACATCACTTCCCAATGCCATGGTCCTCTTTGAGAATGAAGAACAAACAACAACAACAACAATAACAACAACAACAAAAAACCCCAAATGGGCAGCTAGGTGGCACAGTGGATAAAGCACCAGTCCTGGATTCAGGAGGTCCTGAGTTCAACTCTGACCTCAGACACTTGACACTTACTAGCTGTGCGACCCTGGGCAAGTCACTTAATCCTCATTGCCACGCAAAAAAAAAAAAAAATTCCATCAGTCATATAACACAACCTGTTCAGTCATTCCCCAGTTGACAGGCATCCCTGCAATTTCCAGTTCTTTGCCACTACAAAGAAAGCTTCCATAAATATTTTAGAACATATAGGTTGTTTTCCTTTTTTCCTAATCCTTTTTGGAAATCAACCTATTAATGGTATTACTGGTCAAAGGGTATAAATAGTTTTATAACTTTTGGGGCATAATTCCAGATTGCTCTCCAAAATGGTTGGATCTCTTTACAATTCTACCAACAATGAATTGGTCTCCCAATTTTTATATATCTCCTCCAATATTTGTCACTTTTCCCTTCAATCATCTTAAACAATATGATAGGTGTAAAATGATATCTTAAGGTTATTTAAATTTGCATTTATCTAATAATGACAGAGCCTTTTTTACATATGGTTAAAAATGGTTTGATTTCTTTATCTAAAAACTGCCTGTTCATATACTTTGACCATTTATCAATTGGGAAATGATTAGTATTCTTATTGGTTTTACAATTTTTTAATATATTTGAGATATGAGACCTTTATCTAAGAAACTGTCTAAAAATTTTTCCCAAAATGTTCTGCTTTCTTTCTTATCTTAGCTACATTTTTTTATTTGTATAAAACCTTTTAAATTTAATGTAATGAAAATTATCCACTTTACACCTCACTCTGCTCTCTCTCTCTCTTGCTTATTTATAACTTTCTATAGTCAGGTTCTTTTGTTGTTGCTTGCTCATTTTCCAGACTATTTGACTTTTAACTCTATTTTACAGTTCAGCTCTGTTTCTGAGGTGTAGGGAACACTGTCTCAAGTTTCAGATTTTTGTGCTACTGTTTTCAGAGTTCATTCTGGAAGTCTGTAAGTTTTCTGTTCTTCCAAGGTAGTATGATCTGATGAGAGGTTTGGTCACTGTTTTCCTGGTCTGTGCTCTGGTATATGAGTGAAAAGAAATATTCTTTTCCACTCTGTAACTGTGATCAGGGTCCTTGCTTCTTCTGGTGCTTCCCCTCACCCTGGGACTATGACCTACAACACTGTATGGGCAATGCAACAGAGTCCTGCTCCCAGTGCCAGCAAAGGGTCCCCTGTAACTTCCTTCTGAACAGTTTTGCAACATCTATACTGTTTGTGGACTAAGAACTTTGGAAGCCACCACCATGGATTCATTCATCCCCAAGGCCTGCAGCTGGCTGTACTGTACTCTACTCTAACCAGAGCAAGAAAGAACTTTCTTGCCAACCTTCTAAGTTGTCTAGTCTCTAAAATTGTTTTGTTCATTCCACCACTCCATTATTTATTTTGAAATGTTAAAGTTGTTTTGAGAGTAATATGAAGAACTCGGACAAAACTCTGCCTTTACTCTGCCATCTTCACTCTGCTTCTCTCCATCTTTTTTAATGTTACCTCATTAATAAATTCATATCAACATTTGAAATTTCTAAGGACCTTGACATTGATCATTTTTTTCCTTCCTTTTCTCCTTTTTTCCTTCCTTCCTTCTCCCCCTGCCCCCCCCCCCCATGGCTTCTGGGGAAGGAGAAGCTACAGCACCTGCAGAGGTGATTTTCAGGTCACATCCTCACAAGAGTTGCTTTCTTTGGGGGCGGAGCCAAGATGGCGGAGGAGAGGCTATGACTCCAGATAAACCCATCTATTCACGCCCAAATAATGAGGTAAAAATCAAACCCCAGAACAGCCCAATGCACATAAGAACAGAGTGAGTATTTCTCCGCAAAAGAGGGCAATTCTGATAATCTACTGATCAGGCTGAACAGCTCAGTGCGCGTCCGGACCCAGCCAAGGACACTGCTTCCAGCGCATGTCAGAGTCTTCAGCACCAGCAGCTTCTGAGGCTCTGATTAGGAACTGGTGAGGGGGTTCAGTGGTAGGCCGGGGTGAAGTGGAGGCAGTATCTACTGGAGTTGGGGCAAAGCGCCCTGGGTCTGAACCAGTGGGCTGAATCGAGTGGTGGTGGCCCAGTGGGGGGGGGGGGGGTAAAAGTATGCCAAGCTTCGGACCATAGAGAATCAGAGTTCAATCAGACTTCTGTTTCCGGGTCAAAGAGAAAGCTGCTGTGATTACTCATAAGCCAGGCTGAGAAGAAGCCCAATCACCTCCTGGGCCACGCTGTAGCACGAACAGTGTGTCCTGGAAGCAGTGCTACACTTTAAGGAGTAAAAAGCCAAGAAATAGTAAGCCAGGATGAGTAGGCAGAGAAAGCAGAAGACCATCGAAAACTTCTTTGGGGGAAAGGTAGACCACAATACATCCTCAGAAGAAGAAGAAGATAATAATAGGGTCAAAGCTCCAATATCCAAAGCTTCCAAGAAAAATATGAACTGGTCTCAGGCCATGAAAGCTCTCAAAAGGGACTGTGAAGAGAAAGTAGGAGAGATAGAATGAAGATGTAGAGAAAGAGAGGAAGGATTGGAAGGAGAAATGAGAGCGATGCAGGAGAGTCATGAGAAAAAAGTCAACAGTTTGAAAAGCCAAATGGAAAAGGAGATTAAAAAACTGTCTGCTGAAAATAATTGCCTAAGAATTAGGATTGAACAAATGGAAGCCAGTGACCTTATGAGAAACCAAGACACAGTAAAGCAAATCCAATTGAATGAAAAAATAGAGGACAATGTGAAATATCTCCTTGGAAAAACAGCTGACCTAGAAAATAAATCTAGGAGAGATAATTTGAAATTCACCTGAAAACCATGACCAAAACAAGAGCTTAGACACCATCCTCCAAGAGATTGTGAGGGAAAATTGCCCGGATATTCTAGAAGCAGAAGCTAAAATAGAAATTGAAAGAATCTACCGATCACCTCCTGAAAGAGATCCCAAAAGGAAAACCTCCAGGAATATTATAGCCAAATTCCAGAACTCCCAGGTCAAGGAGAAAATATTGCAAGCAGCTAGAAAAAAGGAATTTAAATACTGTGGAACTCCAATAAGGATAAAGCAAGATCTAGCAGCTTCTACATTAAAGGACCGGAGGGCATGGAATATGATATTCCAGAGGGCAAAGGAACTGGGACTACAGCCAGAAATCACGTACCCAGCAAAACTAAGCATCATCTTTGAGAGGCAAACATGAAATTTCAAGGAGAAAGAAGACTTTCAGGCATTTGTTATGAAAAGACCTGAACTGAATAGAAAATTTGACTTTCAAATACAAGACCCTGGAGAAGCATAAAAAGATAAACAGGAAAAAGACTTCATGAGGGATATTAAAAGATCAAACTATTTATATTCCCACATGAGAAGATAATACTTCAAACTCATAGGAACTATCTCTGTAAGGATTTAACAGAGGACACAGGTCTGAACTGAATAGGAAGGGATGTTATGTTTTGTTCTTTGTGGGGTGTATTATGTCTGGGGCCGGATTTGGGCTAGGGGCCTCCTGGGTCCGGGGCTGGTGCATCGTCCACTGTGCCACCTAACTAACCCATAATGACATCCTTAAAATAGGGTTGAGGTGTAGGAGAAATAGACTGGGGGAGGGGGAAGGGGAGAGATGGTCTGGGGAGAGGTTGTTCACATGAAGGAAACAAGAAAAAAGCTTAAGGAGGGGAGGGGAAGAGGGGGAAGGAATTAGGGAGTGAGTGAACCTTAATATCATCAGAATTGACTGGAAGAAGGACTAACATACATACTCAAGTGGGTATAGTGACATATTTTTGCCCTGAGGGAGGGGAGGGAGATAAGGGTGGGAGAGGGGAAGGAGGGAAGGGCAGATTTGGGAAGAGAGTAGTAAAAAGCAAAATACTTTCGAGGAAGGTAAAGATGTTCTGCATAATAGCACAAGTATGACATATTGAATTGCTTGATTTCATAGGGAGGGTTGAGGAGAGAGGGAGGAAGAAAATTTGGAACATAGAATTAGCTCAAAGACCTTAAACTCATCAGAGTTGGATCATGCAGGGAATAACATTCACACCCAGTTGGGAGGAGTAATCTATTTTTTTTTAAATTAATAAAGTATTTTATTTTTTTTCTGTTACATGTAAAGATAGTTCTCATCTTTTGTTTATACAAGCTTTACAATTTCAGATTTTTCTCCCTCCCTTCCCCCTCCCCTAGACAGCAGGTAATCTGATATAGGTTATATATATATACATATATACAAATATACACATAATAACATTAATCCTATTTTTGCATTAGTCATGTTATAAGAGAAAAAATCAGAGCACTGATGAAAAACCTCAAAATAGAAAAAAAAACAATAGCACCAAAAACAAAAGAAGTAGTATGGTTCATTCAGCATCTATACTCAGCAGTTCTTTTTTTTTTTTTTTCTTCTTGGATTTGGAGATCCTCTTCCATCATGAGTTCCCTGGAACTCTTCTGTACCATTACATTGGTGAGAAGAATATAGTCCATCACAGTAGATCAACACTCAATGTTGATGATACTCTGTACAATGTTCTTCTGGTTCTGCTCATTTCACTCATCATCAGCTCACACAAGACCCTCCAGGTTTCTCTGAACTCCTCCTGCTCATCGTTTCTTACAGCCCAATAGTATTCCATTGTATTCATATACCACAACTTGTCCAGCCATTCCCCAATTGATGGGCACCCCTTCAACTTCCAATTCCTTGCCACCACGTAAAGAGCAGCTATAAATATGTTTGTACATGTGGGTCCCTTTCCCCCTTCCATGATTTCTTTGGGAAAAAGACCCAAAAATGGTATTGCTGGGTCAAAGGGTATGCACAGCTTTATCGCCCTTTGGGAGTAATCTATTTAACCCTACAGGAAAGTATGAGGGGAAGAGGATAAGGAAGGGTGAAAAAAAAGGGAGTGCAGAGTAGGGGAGGGGACAGTCAGAAGTAAAACACTTTTGAGGAGGAATAGTTTAAAAGAAGATAGAAAATAAAGTAAATATCATGGGAAGGGAATAGGATGGAGGGAAATAGTTATGATGATTGAATATAATGGCAAAACATATGGTACCTACTTTGCTGGGCTAATATGAAGAAAATTCTTTGTCAAGCTTAAGGTACTTTATTTAGGTTATGATGAACAGGATATTATCAGAAAAACCTGTAAAGATCTACATTAACTGAAACAGAGTGAAATGTACTGTATACAAAATAACAGCAGTGTAAGATGATCTGCTGGGAAGCATGTGGTTATTTTCAGCAAGGCAATGGTCTGGGAGGATGATGCTTTCCTGAGAATCTTGGGATTACCTGTCCATTGATGTCAGGATAAGTTAGCATTGGTTATAAACCTCTTTATTTGCTCTTTGGTATATCTTATTCCAAGATTTCCATTTCTTTATGATAGTTGTAATGCAGTATTGTGTGATCATTAAAGTCCTTAGTGGTTGAATTCCTTTTTTTTTTTTTTTTGGTGGGGCAATGAGGGTTAAGTGACTTGCTCAGGGTCACGCAGCTAGTAAATGTCAAGTGTCTGAGGCAGGATTTGAACTCAGATCCTCCTGAATCCAGGGCCGGTGCTTTGTCCACTTCACCACCTAGCTGCCCCCATTGCCACTTAGCTGCCCCCAGTGGTTGAACTTTTAAAGTATTTTTTTAACCTGTATGCTCTGTCTTTTTGGCCATGATATTTCTCAGTATTTTTTATTCAAGGTTTCTTTCTAGTTTTCATTTTGTTCATTTATTCTAAGAGTTCTGAGAATATTTTCTTTTATGATTTTTAAAATATGGCATATTTGGGGGGTCACATTTTTCAGGGATTTCATTGATTTGTAGACTATCTGTTCTTGTTCCCTTTTTCTAGGTCAACTGCTTTTGATAGTGGATATCTTATATATATATATTTCGGTCTTTGACTTTGTTCTAATGTTTCTTTTTATTATCTAGTCTCTTTGGATAATTTGGTTCTGTTTTCTCTTTTCTATTTTTCAGAGTATCTACTACTTTTCTACCTCCTAAGCAATGTATTCTCTTTCTAGTTTTTTTCCTTAAAAGCTCTAATTTCATTTTCTTATCTTTTGTTAAATTTTGATACCTATTTTTGGAGTCCTTGTGACCAAATCATTATTTTTTCTGAGGCTCAACATATTTATTATGGAGGTACTTTCTTCTTCTGTCTAGAAAAACTTCTAAGAAAAATTCTTGAGTTTTTAATGCATACTATTAATTTAATACATACTATGTATTATATTAGAATTTTTCTCAGATCTGTTCTTAAATATCAGTTTCTAGACTGGGACATTTTTTATCAAGACCAGGTTCTGCCCTTTCTTGTACACTCTTAGATGGAGTAGATAGGCCCTGCTTCGATCTAGAAGCTCTTTCTGTTGTTCTGTGGTAGTCATGGATAAGATGGATCTGTCCTAGTCCCTCTCCTTGACTTCTTCCACTTTGTTGGACTGGGACAAGAAGCTGAATCTGAACTATGATCAGGTACCACACTTTGACTCAATGCTTGGCTCCTGGTGACTCAGCTTGGTATTCTTCTCTTTTTGTGTGGCAACCTACCAGTATCTGGCTTTGTATCCTGGTGTGGACCTAATAAGCTCTGAGTGGATTTGGAGATCACACTATTTTCAGGCTTCCAAAGGAACCTATAGGGTATATAATATCAGTGTTTCTACCCTACATCTTTCTCCTAGATGGTCACCTACTAGATGGTGCTTTAATCCTGATTTTGTTCCAACAGGTCAGTATAAAAATTCTGGTGACTTCAGGCCCTATTTATCAGAGGTTGTGCTGGCTTCATACTCCCCAGAAGGTCTTCACCAAGCAGAATTCCTAGAAGTTTCCACTAATTTTCTTCAGTAGTCCTGATCCAAATGGAAAAGCTTGGTTATGTTTTGATGTGATTTATTAAAAGAAATTTAAAGCAAAGATTTCCTTTGTTTCATCTGGTGCTCTTTTTCATCTTTACCAAAGTGTTTGTCATGGATTCAGCAGTTAATTGGAACCTTTCATATCACCATCTTTGGACAGAAATATTTCATTGCTTTTTAAATATATTCTTCCCCACTTATGGTCATTTCTTGTGACATTTCTATTGTTCATAATTGTTGGACCTCCAGAGATTGAGACTTAATGTAGATTACCAGAAATCATTGAATTGCATAGTAGTTGCTAGGCATATACATTAAAGAAGTCATTAATAAAAAAGAAAGACCCTATATACAACAAAGTATTTATAGCAGCATTCCTATGATAGTAAAGAATTGGAAACACAGTAGATATCTATTTATTGGGAAATAGATAAACAACTTGTGTAAAATAACAACAATAATAGCTAACATTTATATATCCCTTTAAATTTTGCAAAGTACAAAGCATTATCTTATTTTATCCTTAAAACAACCCTGGGAAGCAGAAGTGCTATTATTACTCCATTTTACAGATGAGGAAACTGAAGCAGGAGTGACTTACTAACAGTCATACAGCTAGTTAATGTCTGAGGTCAGATTCAAGCTCAGGTCTTCCTAACCCTAGATGTAGTATCCTACCCACTGTATCACCTCACTGCCTAATTGTATTACATGAACGTAACAAAATGTTACTATGCTGTAAAACCTATAAATATGATGGCTATAAAGATTTACATAAGCCAACATATAAAAATGAATATTCCCAAACTGCAAAGACAGCATTGCCTCTAGTAAGAGATATAAAACATTTCTACCTCAAAGCCTTTGAAAAAGCAGGGGTCCACAGGTATGAAACACTGTACATATTGTCATAATTTTTCAATGTATAGAGCAATTTTGCTGAATTTTTCTTTTCCAAAATTCATGTAATATGAAATTGTTCTTGGGAAGGGGGATAAGCAGGGGAATTTGGGCAATATAAAATTAGCACATCTTATTAAATTTTTATAAGAAAGAGCCCTGAACAGTAAGGAAACTGGAATTCTATCCTTAAGTGGTTTGGGGAACTTGTGTAAGTCACTAAAACTCTCTTAGAATTAATTTCTTCATCTGTAAAATGAGGGGTTTGGACCAGATCATTTTAAAGTTATATCAAAGAAATGAATTTCTGTGTTTTACTTACCTGTTTATGGTCTTCATCAGTGACATTTCTGCAGATGTCAGATTTTCTCAGGTGAGGTTAACAAAGCATTTCTTCACTCCCCCAGGGAAAAGCAAAAGAAATGTTAATGATATTACCACTGATGAAAACCTATGCGTTTCCTATCCTATTTCCCTTTCTTCATAGAAGACTACATCTTCTACATTGTGAAATGCCTATTTTGATTGAAATCTTGGTTCTATTAAGAAGTTACTTGTAACCAAATGGTTTTATTTCTAGTCTTGGTGCTTGTGGTACCAATAATATCAATAAAACACAAGTGTGTTAGTTATACAGTACTTAATTAGCATGCCAGATATCCTACTTGATTGCTATGTAGCATGTTCAATCTCTGTTTCTGCCCCCAAAATCTGGTAGAAAAAAATGAGTAAACAATGACTAAAAGTTACCTACAACGACCAGGAGAGGGCACCTAACACAAGTGAATGAAGTAACTCAATTGTCCTGTTATAGGTGCTTAGAGGCTTTTCTCCTTTGACAATAACTCCAATTTACTCTGTCAGTCTATTTTGTCAAGCCCATAACATACTATAATTTAGAATCGAGAAAGATAGTACAATTTACATTTTACTATGTGTAATAGTCTTTTATAATGTTAAGTACTACTTGTTAATAATGATTTTTCTAGATGATCGATGAACATAGATAGAATTCAAGTTTTTCTGTAGAGAAACTTCTTGTTAAGATGACCACATGAATGGCTGCAGAGGAGCCTAGCTCTCTTACACATATTCCAGCAAAAATCTCACACATAATCCAGACAAAAAAGAAAACAAGACCAAAGAATGATCAAGAAATTTAAAAAGAAAGCATTCTTCATCTAGCCCAAGAATGTCCCCAAATATAATCTCTGTGAAGGGATAAACAGGGCCATATCAGGGGCAGCTAGGTGGCTCAGTGGATAGAGCACCAGCCCTGGAGTCAGGAGTACCTGAGTTCAAATCCGGCCTCAGACACTTAACACTTACTAGCTGTGTGACCCTGGGCAGGTCACTTAACCCCAATTGCCTCACCAAAAAACAAACAAACAAACAAACAAAAAAACAGGGCCATATCAGAAGTATAGCAGGTCAAACCTCTTGCGTATCCAGCCTGAGTGAGTGAGACCCAGTTTTTGAATAATAGGGAAGGAGGGAGGGTGAGAGGGCAAGAGAAGAGAGGGGGAGAGAGAGGGAGAGAGAGAGAGAAAGAGAGAAAGAGAGAGAGAGAAAGAGAGAGAGAGAGAAAGAGAGAGAGAGAGAGAGAGAGAGAGAGAGAGAGAGAGAGAGAGAGAGAGAGAGAGAGAGAGAGTCATAAGATACAGAAAAACCAGCACATGTGCAGGTTTAAAAAAACCACCATCTGTAGATATTGATTTTTCCAGAAGCCTGGGGCATGAACCAAAAACATTCTAGTGGCACCAGCTGACTGCAGCACTCAGTACATGGGGACAGAATGACCAAGCTAAATAAATCAAGTCAACAAGCATCTATTAAGGATGTAATATGCTCAGACCAGGAGTTTCCAGAGTGATCAGAATTGCCCAACTTTAAGAGTTCCACTAGCCTCAGCCTCTCTGTTGTCTGGGCCTGTAGACATGTTCATAAATCAATAACAACATAACAATCATAACCATGGAATAGAATAATTTTCAAAATAGAAGAGGATATCAACATGAATTAAAAAGAATAATTCAACAATCTATTGGCCTTAAGAAACACACTTAAAAAGTAAAATTAAGTAAAATATATTTTACTTGGTTAAAATATATTATGTTTGGGGCAAACTAGAAAAGACAGGGGTAACAACCATCTCATATTAGGCACCAATAAAAAGAGACAGGATCAGAAAGGATAAACAGGGAAACTTGCCTGTGCTTAAGGAGACTAGAAATAAAAAAATAATATTGGAATTTAAGATATATGCCTCAAGGGGGGTATCATTTAAGTAAAGAAAGAATTACTCACAGGGAAAAATAAAAAGAAGAATTATAATAGTTGAAAAGCTCAAGGTACAGCTTTCAGAGGTAGACCAAAAGATAACAAAAAGTTAAAGATCTGAATAGAGTATTAGAAAAGTTAGATATGATAGTTCTTTGGGGACTACTGAGTGAGAATTGAATGAAATATACATATTTTAGCTGTGCATGACATGTTAACAAAATGAGACATTTGCTAGCACAGAAAAACTGAAATGTTAAAATTCTTTACTAACTAAAAAGCTGGTCATACTTTTCATATACTAGTCATTCTGAACCCCTGTAAATCATCACCCAAACCTCATACCCTTCCTCCACCACCTAATTCCTTATTCCCATACCATTACTGCACCAAAGTTTTAGCCAAATACCACCCAATACTTTCACTGTGTCCTATGAAATGTCTGTTTTATAAGCAACAAACTTCCTTTTATCCTAAATCCTTCCCCCCCCCACTCCTTCTGCCTACTAGCTATTACTAAAACCTGGGTCCCCCTAATGACAGCCTCCCTGCCACCCTTTTCAGTGAAGGTTAGACCTTCACTCGTTCCTCTTGTTCATTGGTTGCGGTAAGGGATTTGGATTACTTTTTGTTTCCCATTGCCACTTTCAGGTTCTCTCTATCCTCAAGTTCTATCACTCAGCAACCACTCCTCCTTTGAGGTTCATGCTGTTTATATGTGCCATTCAACCAAAATCGTGGTAGCTATTGTCTCAAGACCTCCATGTCACCCCTCTTCCTTTCTCAATGAATTTAGTACGACTTACAATTTTTTCTCTCCTCTCTGATTCCTCCTTCCAAAGTAAGTGACCTCAACATATATATATATATATATATATATATATATATATATATATATATATATATATATATATTAACTCTTCCTCAAACACCCAAACCACTCAGTTCATCGACCTGTTCACTTCTCATGACCTACTCCTTCATCCCACCACAAAGATGTCATATCATTGATCTTTCCATCACCCACAAATATAGCACCTCCACATTCAAGAATTCCCAAATCCCCTTATCTTTTGGCTTTTCACCTTTCCCTCTTCTTCATCTACACCATGACTTTCAAATCCTTGACCCCTCAATTCTCTCCCAGGCAATCTCCCCTATACTAGCCACTCTCTCTCCTTCTCCCCATATTTAACCCCTAGAGAACCAATTTAGCTCTCCATTGTCCTCCTCTCTTAAGTCTCCTTACCCCGCCTTGGAGCTTTATCTCCAATAAAACTCATCCTCTCCCCAATTACACCCTGTCAGTCCTCAGCCTTAGATTACTACTAATGGATTGGCCCCAGTTTCTCTGACCCAGCTCCCCGATTTAGGAGCATGACAGATGCTCACTGTTTGTAATTGTAGCCTCTCAGCTTTGATGGCTTCCCAAGACCACATAAGCTGAGACCACCAATGCTAATAACATACTAATAACAAAAATATCACGACTTTATCAATAGATATAGAAAAAACTTCTGACAAAATGCAATGCCTTTCTGTTTTAAAAAAAACAAACTGAAAAGCATAAAAACCGGTTGACCTTTCCTTAATAAGATAAATCATTTCTTTTCAAAACCAAGAGCCCACCTTATAAGAAAGAGAAAAGGCAGTGATCTTTCCACAAAGATCAAAGGTAAAATAGATGGTGATTTCCATTATCATTTGTATTATTTTATTTAATTGTAGAAATGCTAGAGAAATAAGACAAGAAAAAATGAGGGAATAACAATATGGAAAGAGAAAACAAAAGTATCACTTTCTGGAGATAATATGATGCTCTATATAGATAACTCTAGAGATTAAACTAAAAATTAATTGAAATAATTAATAACTTTAACAAAGGGGGCAGCTAGGTTGTGTAGTGGATAAAGCACCAGTCCTGGATTCAGGAGGACCTGAGTTCAAATCTGACCTCAGACACTTGACACTTACTAGCTGCGTGACCCTGGGCAAGTCATTTAACCCTCATTGTCCCACCAAAAAAAAAAAAACTTTAACAAAGTCTCAGAATATAAAAGAAACCTATGTAAATAATCTGCTTTTCTATAAATGATCAACAGAACAGGAAAAGATTTCCAGGGTCACAAATGAGAAGAGCAGGGGTCTCAAGTCATCCACAAGAGACAAAGTTTAATCACAGGATATGTAGATAGATAGATAGAGATCTATCTATCTATCTATCTATCTATCTATCTATCTATCTATCTATCTATCTATCTATCTATCTATCTATCTATCTATCTATATCTATATATGTATATATATATAAGGTATCGGAAAGCTGGTCAGTGTATCTATATCAGTGGAGGATACTTAAGCAATGTAACATTAGAACTTTCATAATGATGAATATCAGGAGCGAGATACTTTTTGACTAGTATGACCAAAACACTCTGTTAGTGCATTCTATCTAATCATATGTTTTGTATCTACATATCCTGTTCTTCTGGATTTTGGCTACAACCCTGATGACATGTTGCTGGTCTTCCAGCTGATGATGCAGGAACTGTTGCTCAAGTACAGTAATCATACTATATTTTGTTAACCCATTCCAACCTATCCCCCACAAAAAATAGAAAGAGAAATTCCATTCAAAACATCTACAGAATGCATAAAATATTTTGGTGTCTGCATGCTAAAATACACAGAGGAACTATATAACTAAAATATCCTGTATAGAAATAAAGATATTAAATAATTTGAAAGATACTAAGTGTTCCTATTGGCCCATGCCATTATAATAAAAATTACAAAACTAAATTAATTTTTTCAATGCCACAACAATCAAATTTCCAAAAAATTAGTTTATAGAGCTAGAAAATTCTGAGCAGAATTCATTTGGGGGTGGGGGAGGGGCAGATAGGTGGTACAGTGGATAAAGCACCAGCCCTGAATTCAGGAGGACCTGAGGTCAAATCCGGCCTCAGACACTTGACATTTACTAGCTGTGTGACCCTGGACAAGTCACTTAACCCTCATTGCCCCACAAAAGGGGGAAAAAAAGAATTCATTTGGAGGAACAAAAGCTTAAAAATCTCAAGGGAAATAATGAAAAAGTCTTAAGAAAGGGGATCTTGAAGTACCAGATCTCAAAAAAATACTACAAAGCATTAATTATAAAAATTATTTGGTACTGGTTTAAAAAAATTAATCAATGGGACTATTCAGTATACAAAATACAGAAGCAAACATAATAGCCTTAATTTTCAATATACTCCCAAAATATTAACTACTACGGTAAGAACTCACTATTTGACAAAATCTGCTGGAAGAACTGGAAAGCAATCTGGCAGAAATTAAGTTTAAAACAAGACTTCACATCACATGTCACAATAAGCTGCAAACATATTTATGACCTACATATAAAAGATCACATGATCAATTAGAGGAGCAGGCAAGAAGATACCTTTTTTTTTTTTTTTTTTAAGTGAGGCAATTGGGGTTAAGTGACTTGCCCAGGGTCACACAGCTAGTAAGTGTTAAGTGTCTGAGGCTGGATTTGAACTCAGGTACTCCTGACTCCAGGGCCGGTGCTCTATCCACTGTACCACCTAGCTGCCCCGAAGATACCCTTTTGAGTTAGGTTAGGGAAAGAGTTTTTGAACAAGCCAGGATAGAGAGAATCATAGGAAATAAAGCTGATAATTCTGATTATATAGCATAGAAAATATTTTTACAGAAATAAAATTTGTGAAGTTAAAACTAAAAGAAACAGTTAATCGGGTAAAATCTTGCAGGAAATTTCTCTGATAAAGGTCTGATATCCAAGATATATAGGGAACTGATTCAAATATATAAGAACAAGACTCATTTCTCTATAGATGAATGTTACAAAAAATGTCGCTACACTGTTCACACCTTGTGACCCAGTAATAACAACATTTTTCCATGAAAGAGAGCAAAGACTGAAGGAAAGGACACATTTTGTAGAAAAATATTTATAAAAGCATCTTTAGTTGTAGAAAATGGAGGGAAAAGTGGGAATTAATCAACTATAAAATGTATAATAAATTATGATAAATTTTTGTGCTGGAAGAAGTTGCAAAAGGGGCTAGATTCAGAGAAAACAGGGAGGATATGTATGAAATGATGCAGATTGAAGTGAGCATGACTAGGAAAATGATTTATACAAGGACTACAATATTTTAAAGAAAAAATTTTTTTGAAAACTTAAGAATTCTGGTCAATGAATTAAACTCCACATGTCTAATGATGAAATGTGTTACTCACCTCCTAACAAAGAGGTGATGGAATTCAGGTGTCAAATGATGGACATTTTTAGACATGCCATTTTGTGGATTTATTGTTTTTAATTGTACTTATTTGTTATTAGTAAGGGTTTGTTTGTTTTTTTGGGTGTGTTTTGTTTTTAATGATGGAAGGAAATTTGGAGGGGAAAGAAGATTAGTGAAAGTGATATCAAAAGAAAGGAAAGAAAGAAAAGAATCATTGGAATATTTTTTAAAAATACTCAGAATAGAAAAGAAGGAAGTTTAGAAAGAGACACCAAGAAGTACAATAGCTTTGAAACTAATTATTGAATATATTATATAGCTTTAAAAAACTTTTACTTGATAATCACAATTTTATGTGTATATATATATGTATATATATATATATATATATATATATACATATTTCTGTTATTCATGTTCTTTGATGTTTGTGTTATGTTAGGTCCAGTACAGATGTAAACAACAAATAATGAATTGGTTTACTAGAGAATTTGAGACCATCTTTGATTCACTTTTAGGCTACAGAGGAAATAACATTGCATCAATAAATTCTCTCCAAATGAATCACAAAATTTTAGAATGAATCTTAATAAACTGGTGAAACAACAGAAGTCTGTCAAAAATCTGTCCATGTTTTCACCTGTGGCTAATAAGCTATTCATTTCACTTCTTTCAGAAGAAAGTATTTTTTGCTCTGGTCAAGGCAATCCTCTCTTTTTTGTGTGTGTTCAGACTTTGAAATGAGTAGTTATTCTGACTTTTTAAAGGGAGTTCCCACTTCAGGAAAAAAAAAGAAAATTATATGCTTGAAGACTCCAGTAAGCCAATTTATTGTTGTTTATGTCTACACAGGGCCTAAAATAACACTTAGGCACCTTTGAGCTTCATTTTTTTTTTTCTGGGAAAAGAAGCTGATTTAATGCTCTGATTAATTTATTCTTCTCCCCTTCCCCAAATAAAGTTCATCCAAAGGTAAACATTCAGAGTAACTCTTAGGGTTTTAAGGAAAACATAATTTTTATCAGACTTGTGATTTCATCAGTCTTGCAAGCTCCCAGTGGAGAAATTCCCTATACCAATGCTGATCAGCCATTGTCCTGCAACTTAGGAGTTTAGAAGGTTTCCTGAGACTTTGCAAAGTTAAGTGACTTGCCTAGTGTTGTGTAGCAAGGCAGGTCTCAGGTTGCCCTGCATCCAAGACCAGACCTCTATCAAATATGAATTCCTAAAAGAGAAGTTCTCCCCTTGAAATTTATTACTCATATTTTCTGTGAGGAATTAATCTTTGGAAATTATACAAGAAAATGAATTTTCCCCAACTACTACTCAGCAACAAACTTTTTAAAAATATTTTTTTTTTGTTATTCTGAACTTGACAAATGCCAAAAGGCACGAATATTTCCATATACAAAGAAGAAGACATTTCCATAAGGCTTCACAAGGTAAGATAGGACATGAGTGTCCTACATTAAAAAAAAATAGTTGCCTTGGTCACATATGTTCCTTACATGTGTACTGCATTGCCATTATACTCAAAGTCTGTGAAAGATGTAGGGAGTTGATACAAATATATGTGAACAAGAGGATTCCCCCACTGACAAATGGCTTAAAGATATGAATGGTCCATTTCCAAAAAGAAATATAAGCTATGATAACCACATGAATGATGCTCCAAAGCACTAATTATAAGACAAAGACAAATTGAATCAACTTGTAGGTTCTCCTTCACACCCATTAAAAAGATTATCAGAGTACAGAGGCATTCAAGTATTATTGGTGGAGGTATGAATTCATCAACTGGGAAATGGCTGAATAAATTATAATAGGCAAATATAATAGAATATTATTATACCTGAAGAAATGATGAAAAGGACAGATTCAGAGAAACTTGAGAAGAATTGTATATACTGATACAGAAGGAAATGAGTAAGACCAAAAGAATAATTTAAGTAATGATCACAATATGGTAAGGGAAAAAAATTGTGAAAGATGAGAGCTATGACCAATCATAATCATAGAAAATGTATGATAAATCATCCATCATACCTCTTAGCATTATCAGACATGATCAATGTGTGGATCATTTTGTTACAAAAGTGGGCTTTTATATTGTTTGTTGACTGTAAAGAAAAAAAAAGCATTTTATTTAGTATATCAAAATACCACTTTTAGGATGCTCTTCCAGCAACCTGTCCTACACATATGCCAAAATTAAGCAATATTTCTTGAAAAATGTACAAAAAGAACTTTTTAAATGACCTTATGCTCAGTAACAAAGAGGTATAGAACAAGAGTATATTTATATGTGTATGTATGTATGTATATATGTACACACATATAGGTAAGTATCTTATAACATGGAGGGCTTTCTAAGTAATATCTATTGTCACTTTAATGAGCTGGGATTAAACTATCCATATAGGAAGGGAAAAATGGATGAATAATGTCAATTGTGGCCAGAAAGGATAGACTGATCATGTGGTGAGAGCAAAGGATAACCAATGTGCCCATTCCTCTTTTGAGACGCAATGTCAAGAGATATATAGTACTTAGACAAACCACCTTTGTAGAATTTGAGAGAGGATGTGGTCAGTTAATCAAGAAACATTTATTAAGTGCCTACTATGTGCCAGGCACTTTGTTAAGTAAAGGGGATTTAAAGAAAGCTAAAAGACAGTTCCTTTGCTAAAGGTGCTCACAAAATTAGCACAGGATAGGAATATAGGGATGGGTTGTGATTTGCATTATTAGAGGGAGCACGTGTCAATGATAAGACCACAAATTCATATAAATATTGAAATAATATGTTCTTGACACTTTGGTAAAACAATCTAAATTTATAGAGAGACCAACCCATTTGCAGTTGAACTTGTTTTGGGGGTCTGAAGTATGTAACTTAGAGGGTTATTTTCTTCATTTTCTAACTTTGTTATACTATTGTTTTGGGAGAATATAAAATACGAGCTAACTTTTCTAGTAAATTTAAATCTTTATTAGTAAGAGTTACTAATGAATAGGAATGAATGTTGAGGATTTAGTCTTGCACATCATGGTTCTGGCTGAGACTTGAGACTAATATATTTCTGTTTTGTTAAGCAGTTTCCTATGTGAAGCTATGCTTAATGGAATTTGACCCAGCTATTTTAGTAATGGTGAAAAGGCTAAACTATAAAAACTCATGTCCTGAAAAGACACAGAAAATAAAATTTTAAAACCCCTCATCCTCTTCCTCATAAAACATTTACAGGTAGTTGCCAATTTATGTATTTTTGGCTTATGTACACTCCTTGTTATTTTTGCCTTTGGTTTAGGTCTAGTTATGTATGGCAAAGAGTAAAAACTAACTTCTCAGATAGGAACATAGGGGAGAACTTCTGAGACCATAATCTGGTCCTGGGAGGTAAGAAATTTGGGTTGGGTACAATAGATGATAGTACTGGAAAGAGCAATAAACAATTCATTCAATAAACAATAGGGCCCCAAGAAGAAAAGATTACTGGGGAGACCTAAAAAGGGATTACTGTATAGTCAAAAAATGTTCCCAGGAATTTATGCTGACAGAAAGTTCTGGCACCTCACAGTTCCTCATCCCATAACATTCTATTGCACTGTGCCTTGCACCCAATCTCACAGTACTTTACCACTCTCGTCTGTCTTTTGATTCTTGTTATGAAAGATATAACCAGCAGCTTAGAGAAAAATGAATCCCTATTTCCACTGATTAGACATCATCTTCCTTCCCCTTGCCCTGCAAAAAAAATTTTTAAAAATACATGTACACACATACCCTCACACCCATACCCACCCCCCCACACACACAAACACACACACATTAAGCAACTCCTATGTACAAGGTACTAGTGGTAGTCTCTGAGGGGAATTACAAAGAAATATAAGGCATAATCCCTGGCCTCAAAGACCTTACAGTCGAGTTTGCACCTAGACACAGCTTGTACCTGGACACAGAATGGGAAGTTATTAGTTAATTAATTGACTACAAATGCACAAAACAAGAGAGTAAAGGGAGTCAAGAAAAAAAAAACCCAGAATAATGGTATTGGTGAAGTGAATGATCATGAGCTCAACATAAGAAAGACATAATGTTTTCTCTGAAAAAAAAAACATAGAGTTGATATGCTTTATTTCTTTTTAGGTCAACTCACCTATTAAGCCTGAAAGGTCCTTTCTTTCACCAAACAGATTGTATCAACAGTCTAACTTTCTAATGCACAAGCATCTCTAACTAGTTATTCTAAATATTTTGGTCCTCCTTACAGAAAATCCAGAAGCAACCAATAATAACTACATTGGGCAGAAAATTTGGTTATATTAGATAAAACTATTTTGTTGATTCATTGGCACTTATAAAAATATTTTATGTAGATTCCCTGAGTATTGTTAATTAAAGGTATTATAAAAAAATAAGAAAGGCATGTACTCAGTATTTGATTTTTAAAAAAATGTTATGTCATCTTCTGTTTACCCTTCTTTTGAAAATATTAGAGTGGGATTTTTGTTGTTGATCAATCAAATAGCATTTATTAGATGCTTACAATATGCCAAGGACTGCACTAAAAAATTAGGGTACAAAGAAAGGTAAAAACAGGAGACTACATATAAATGTAAGATACCATTTAAGGTTCTGTTCTTTCAAATGGAATAATTTGTTGCTGAGTTGTCTGTTTTTCTTAGAGTTCTAAGAGAAACAATTGCTGTAGCAATTATTCTGACTCAATCTCTAGAGACAGTTTTCCAGGTTGATCTTTTTAAATGTGACAAGCTGCAGTATCTTGGAGAGATGTGGAAATCAAAATTGTTTTCTGATTAAAGGATGAGTATAATTTATCTGATTACAGATAAAAGATGAGAAATTCATCACTAATCATAAGCTAGGTTGGGGTTGTTTGCAAATAGGCTCTCTAGAGAGATATGAGAGACAAAAAGAGACAAAAACAGAGAGATAGTGACAGACAGAAACAGAGAGAGGCAGAGACAGAGACAGACACCCATAGAGAAAGAGAAAAAGACAGGTAGATGGGTGCAAACAGAGAAAGAGACAGAGACAGAAACAGACAGATATAAAAAGGCAAGTTTCAGAAGTGTCTCAGAAGTTGGAAGTGATGAATGCTACATGTCCTATTGAAGTAAAGAAAACAAGAGAAAACAGTTCAAAAGCAAAGTAATCTGAGAAGTTACCCAGTGAATTGACTGGTTTGGCTGAGATGTTATGCCTAATAAGGTTTAGTACAATGTGAATCAGCTTAGCTTAACAGTGGAAGTAAATATCTGTCCATCAAGGAACCTTTATGGACAAATTCCTGAAACAGAAACAGTACACTAACATTCATAGCACCTGACTTGTGATACATAGGTTTTCCTCATATTTATCTCCTTAATAGATTTCTGTGTGTGCACATTCTGCCCCATAGATATTGCATGAATTGGTGGAAGAGTGTGACCTAGGCTTATGTGTGGATCATGATATATTTATTCTTCTGCATTATAGTGAGTTAGGGGGATGTCTACCCAAACATGTAAAGACTTTCCCTGGAAGAATGGGTGTATGAGAACAATTTGTTCTAACAGCCACAAAGATGGCTAAAGCAGGTGCTGTAGAGTGCTTGAAGCTTGGTCAGACATCAAAGATGCCTAACTCATCCACTGTATCCTGGGATATCTCCAATTGTCCTGAGTTTTGTCTTGCCACTGGACTTTTGTGACTCTGGAAGAGAGAGGTTCACAATGTGGCGCAACTCCGTCTCATTTGAATTTAATTCACATACAAATCAAGACATCACCCTGTGATATCATTGGTCATCTTCAAAACTGAAGGGCAAACAACAACAATTAGTGGATTACTTATTGCTAAGTAAATGGCTATGATTAGCATCTTAAAAGTGCCATTATTGCAAATGGCTGGTATAAATGCAAAAACATCAGCAGGGGCTTGAAAGCAAAAGTAGTGAGTAGGAAACATATCTTTCCTTACTACAGAGTTGGCCCTAGGACCTGAAAAGAGAGTTTGAGTATAAATATGTAATGGTTGTTCTTCTCTGAGCATTGAGATTTATCAGTATGAAGACAGGTTGGGGTAAGCAAGTTAGTCCAGACTGAACAGAAATATGACTTGCTATAGAGTGGCAATTTCCATCCTTCCATTACATAAATAACTAGATATATAAACTATAGAGAGAATAGAAAAAAAGGAAATCTCAAAGAGGAAGGTACTAGTAGCAAAAGAGAAAGGCTTCCTTGCAGACAGATTTGAGCTGAGACATGAAGGAAGCCAGTGTAACTTAGAGGCAAAAGTGAGGGGGAAGGGTACTCCAGGCATGAGGAACCATCCATCAAAAGGCAATGAGAAGGAATGTGGAGTGCTGGGTTCAAGAAGCTGCAGTTTGGCTAGATTATAGCATTTATGGACGGAAGTAAAGTAGAATATTGGAAAGGTGGAATGCTATTGTGCTGTTAGAAATGATAAGCAGATGGATTTCAGAAAAACCCGGATAATTTACATGAATTAATGCTGAGTGAAATGAGGCAGAACCAAGAGAACATTGTACACAGTATGAGCAACATTGTGGGATAATCAACTGTGATACATTTAACTCTTCTCCACAATACAAGACAATGCCAAAAGACGTATGGTGGAAAATGCCCTCCACATCCAGAAAAAGAACTGTGGAATCTGAGTGCAGATTGAAGCATACTATTTTCGCTTTTGTTGTTGCTTTTTTTGTTATTGTCCTTGTTTATTCTTTCTTGCATTTTAAAAATTTTGTTTTGATCCTTCTCTTACAACATAACTAATGTAGAAATATGTTTAACATGATTGTAATGTGTAACCTATATCATATTGTTTGCTGGCCTCAGGAGGGGGAAGAGAAGGGAGGGTGGGAGAAAAATTTGGAACTCAAAAAATATCTTACATAAAATTGGAAAAAAAAGAAAAGTAAAATAAAAAACAATATTTGAAAGGTAGAAAGGGACTTAAAATTTCAAAATAGAACTTTATATTTTATCTTGGTGGTAATTAGGGGGCTGCTGGACTTTGGAGTAGGGGGTGGAATAGGGTGACTTTAGGAAAAATTACTTTGGCAGGAGTAGATGATGGATCAGAATGGGGAGACACCAATTAACAGACTATTCAGAATTTAGCACAGTGTCTGGCACATAGCAAGCACTAAAAAGCCTGTTGACTTGATTCAACTTGACTAGTATAATTTTCTATGCAAAGGATGATGAGAGCTTCAACTAGGGTGAGGGCTGTGTGAATGGAGAGAAGATGTATCTGTGAGATGCTATAAAGGGAGAAATGATAGGATTTGGCAGTCAGTTGTATATAGAGAGTGAGTGAGAGTAAAGAGTCAAGGATGACATGGAGGTTTTAAGCCTGGGTGACTGGAAGGAGAGTAATGCCCTCAGAAGTTATATGGAATGTCAGAAGAAGGGAGAATTTGAGTGTAAAGATGATGAGTTATTTGAAGGCATGTCAAGTTTAAGATGTCTGTGGGACACCTAGTCTAAGATGTTTAAAAGGCAGTTTGATGCTAGTGTTAACACCATCAAAACGGTGTTTGTTGATTTTGACCAATAAATTTGTGTTTACTCTCTTAAGCTCAAGAAATACTCCTTGTGTTTATTCTTTCATTTGCAATTCTAATTGTTTTGGATTTCTTTAAAAACTTTTTTTAAAGTCCTTGCTGAAGACAGTTAAATCAAACATTTGACCACAATGTCAGCATAAGCACAATTTACTATAATGATTCATTCATCTGTATATTGTGTGCTTGAAAAGACCACTAAGTGATTTTTCCACATTGCACATATAAAAACTAAAACTATCCCTTGGTTTTTCAACTGTTTACAGAGCCTAGTGTTGCATTACCTCATAGCCTTCTCAAAATTGTGAATTTAAAAGAAAAAAGGTACTCCATCTCTAATTGTGGCTAGCAAGGTTCTCCTATTTGGTCTGTCAGGAAATTCACTATTTGAAATTCTGGTTCAGACAATCTTTAAAGTGTTTCTTCTGCCTTTTTTGTTCATAGATATTCCACAGCTGCTGAATTATTCAGCTGTCTGTGATCCTCCATACATGCCCTGTTCAGAAAATGTTCTCATTTTCACTGAGGGGATCTAACTTCACAAGAACATATTAAATTTATATCCAGAATAAAATAATGCTCAATCTATTTAGATTATATCATAAAAGTGATTTCTTTATAAAATTTATTTTATTCTCCCTTTTAGGTATAAGAACATGAATTTAGTGAATACAAAATGTAATGTAGTCAGTCATGGTGTGGTCAAGTGCTGGGCAAGATTTTCATTCAGCTTTGCCAATGTTTCATAATCTTAAAACTGTTAAGATTCTAGTTTTTCTAATCCTGGACCTCTCCTGAGCAGAGACTTTGCCATTCACTTTGAATTATGCCCACTTCTTCCCCCAGTGATTTTAGGATGTGAGTAAATAATCATAAGTTCTCATTCTAAGAGAGCTGAAATGACTTTTCACTTGGCACACTTTGATTTAGAGAGTGTAATACATGTTTGTTCAACCCATACTGGGCTGAAACTAGATTTTTTCATGCCATTTTTTCACATGTACTGAGTGCAGACATTGTATTTGATATATAAAGGAAATCACAGCTCTAGCCATGGCATCAGCAACTTAGATATATAGAAATAAGGAATAAATAGTTCACTCAATTACTAAAGAACACAGTAAAGAATTTGTTTTTTTCACACTTCTATTTTTCAAATCATAGTTAATTCAATATAAAAGAAGAGAAGAGAACAAGTATTTATTTAGCACCTACTATATGCCAGGTACTGTGTTAAGTGCTTTATAAATAATGTCTCAGTTTATTTGATCTAAGTAGAAAGCTTCCTCTTTTCTCCCAAATGTAAATAATATTATTTGTTAAGATGATCAAGGAAATGAAACACTTTCTACACAATTACTTAACATGATAATACATTTGTGGGGGGTTGTGTGTGTGTATGTGTGTGTGAAGCAATTGGGATTAAGTGACTTGCCCAGGGTCACACAGCTATTAAGTGTCAAGTGTCTGAGGCTGGATTTGAACTCAGATCCTTCTGAATCCAGGGTTGGTGCTTTATCCACTGCACCACCTAGCTGCCCCAATAGATTTGTTTTTAAAAATGAGTATAGATAACATCAAGTTTTACATTTTGAGAGCATCTTATTCATATCAAATCAAACATAATGGAGAAAAATAGAAAAATGACAATTCAGTGTCTTGGAAGTCTATCTTTTTTTTTTTCCAGTTTGTGTGTAGATGAAAAGTTATTTGTCTTCTTTTCAATAGGGCTCTTGACTGTCAAATAAATTATTGGGGTAAACTCATCCAAATATAAATAGTATAATGCATATTTCTAGAAACTGCTAATTTGGATGTGTGGCAAGATAATATCTGAGATATGCTAGTAAAAGTCTGTGAACTAGATTAATAATTCTCAAACTCTTTGGTCTCAAGACCCATTTATAATCTTAAAAATTACTGACAATTCCAAAGAGCTTTTGCATATGTTACATATATATATATATATATATAATGTCTCAATATATATATATTGTGTGTATATAAATTGTATTAGAAATTAAAATTAACAAAATTTTAAAATATTTACTAATTTTAAATAGCAATTATAAATCAATGATGTGTCAACAAGATCTATTTTATGAAAAATAACTATATTTTCTAAAACAAAACCTTAGAAGATTGGCATTATTTTGCATATCTTTGTAAATCTTTTTAATGTCTGGATTAATAGAAGGCAGCTGGATTCTCATATCTGTTTCTGCATTCAATCTATTATAGCATATTATTTTGGTTGAAGCATATGGAGAAAATTCAGCCTCACAAAGATATGTAGTTGGAAAAGGAATGAGTATTTAATAGGCAAATAACATCTTTATATCATTATGAAAATGGTTTTGACCTCATAAACCTTCTGGAAGGGTCATGGGGACTTCCAGGCACCTACAGACTGAACTCTGAAAACCACTGAATCAGATTATGCCCAAGAAAGGCATTTGCAAATCTAAAAGACATTATATATAACTTGTATGATTAAAAAATGAAAGATGAGTATGGCATGAATTAAGGATGGATAAGAGTTAGCCATCTCAAATACTTCACTGAAATCAATAAAAAACAAACAAAAAAACCTAAACAGACAAGAAAAAAAAACCTAAATTAACCCAAGGAAAACGACAAGCATGGGGAAGCCATACTGCTGGAACCTCCCAAGATAAAAAAGTATAAGTTATGTTTTGTATCAATACAATGCCAGCATGTATGGTTTCAAAGTAGAAAGATTGACTTACATTACATAAACTTACATTTTCCTTTTTGTTATGTTTTTGTACAAGATTACGAGTTAGTATGACTTTATCAAGAATGGTAATAATAGGCTAATCTTCCTTTCTTGACAGGGTTACTAAACTGTTATATCAGAAGAATGCTATATATATATATATATATATATATATATATATATATATAAAATTTAGTGAAGCTTTTAAGAAAATATCCCATAATACTTTGGGGGAACTAGAAGATATTACAATCTAATGGAATTCACCAGTTCTATTGCCAGAGTCAAAGAGTAGCCATTGATGATTCATTGAATACATATAGCCAATCTGTGCTGAGAGTTAACAAATGTGAAGGTGTGGATCTATTTGCAAGGTATCTGAAGGTTGAGAAGCTATAAAATATCTTAGAATTTTTATTTTCTGGATTATATTAATACCAAAAGAGGATGATCATGAGAAAAACACTTACTTATCTATATCCCTATTTGCTCATCTATATAAAACTTTATGAGAATAATCTACCTATGCAATAAAGGCATCTTCAATAACAGCATTAGAAGAGAACAAGGGAACTTTAGCCAGCAATATTCCACAATAGACATTGTAATCATCACAGAATTTAGCTGAAATCTATAGAGAAGAAAAAAATCCCACTGCATACAGATATTTTAAAAGGGCACATGATTCAGTAGGACAAAATAATACTTTAAACTAAGGGGTCAAACTGGGATTTGTGAACTATTTTAAAAGAAAAATTGGTCACAATTTCAATGTAATTGATTCCCTTTGTAGTCTTATGTATTCTATGTTATGCCTCCAAAAACATAATTCTGAGAAAGAGTCCATAGGCAAAAGTCCAGACTTCCATGGGGGTCCATCACACACACACACACACACACACACACACACACACACACACACACACAAATGTGAAGGACCTCTGCCTTAAAGGCTTAAAGCACTATCAAGGTGCTTCCCGTGCATATGTCAAAAGTATTTAAGATCCTATGAAAGATATGACACAGAGAGAGTCCTGTAACAAGGACCTTTTAAAAATTAATATCAGGCAAGACAGAAAAGAAAGGGACTTTCATTTGCCAAAGGTATTCACCACCATGATGGCAGAGCTATCTTGACCATGTCTCTTTTATCCACTGTGTGACCTTGTGAAGAACACTTAGTTGTTAGAGGCCCTAAGACCTCTCTGATTGGAGGGCAGTCAAGAGATCCTTTTTAAGGAAGGAACCCGAGTAACCTGTACTCCTTGGGACTTCTCCATCATGCCCTATACCTGGTACCTTCTTCCAAGCACAGAGAAGTTAAGTGATTTGTCCTAGGTCACAGAAGTAATTTACTGAAGAGGAGGATAATTCAGAATCTTTTTCCCAAGCTCTGAGACCAATATTCTATTCTAATTGCCCCAAGAAGTCTTTCACAAAAGGTGTCACTTAACAATATATCAAGCAGTACATTATGAAAGTGACGTCTTTGTATTGCTTTCATCAAGGACATAAAAAACAAACTGATGGCCAGAGGTAATAAAACCCATATACATACAACTCCTATGTCCCTTTCTCCCAAGCTCACAGATACTGTATCTAGTCATCTTCCAAACACAAGATTTATATAACAGAGGCCATGTGACTCAAGAGTAGGACTTTATGTAGGATATTCACTCTTTAAAGAAGATAATTCCAGCAGCAGCTAGGTGGCGCAGTGGGTAGAATACTGGCTCTGGATTCAGGAGGACCTGAGTTCAAATGTGACCTCAGACATTTAATACTTACTAGCTGTGTGACCCTGGGTAAGTCACTTAACCCTCATTGCCCTGCAAAAGAAATAAAAACTAAAAAGAAGATAATTCCTAGAAATTTTTGCTCTAAAATACATAATATAGGACTGCTATTCCACTGAACATTAACATAGATACGCAGCAATCAGCCACCATTTACAGTTTAAGACAATCTTTCCCATTTTTATCTTAATCACAATCAACTTCTAATTAGATTCTAATCTCCTTGAGGGCAAAGACTGACTTTCTTTTTCTGTATTTGTATCTCCACAGTTTAGCACTATGCCTTGAACAGAGTAGGAACTGTAAGGGCTGAAATTTTGCAGTTTGCATAAAATGAACTAGCAACTTCCCAGGGACCAATAAGTAAAAAAACCCAAAAAAACAAAAACAAAAAACAAAACAAAAACCAACTGTCAAAAGTGATACAAATGACTGTTCTTACCAAAGATCAAAGCCAAAGCTAGGGTGGGGTGCCTGGGCCTTTGCCCTAGGGAAACAAAATTTAAAAGGAACTGACAGCCCTTACATTCTTTCAGCTACATAAAATCAACTATACTTACTACCTACTTAGCAAAAATGATAACAAGTTCCACTGATTCCCTTCAGTAGAATAGCCTCACTATGTCCCAGGGCTTCTATCCATTGGAAAACAGTGTCCCAAGGAATCTGTCTCCTCAAATCCAACTGAATTTTATTTACAAAGAAAATTGTGTCCTGAATATTTTTCATCAGTAATATAGGTCCTCATGTAATCCAATTATTCTTAGGTTGTCCCTACTGGATCTATTTTCCAGGTCTGTTGTTTTTCTGAAGAGGTATTTTCTGTTTTCTTCTACTTTTATATTCTTTTGATTCTGCTTTACTTCTTCTGGTTGTCTAATTGAGTGATTAGCTTCCATCTGCCCAACTCTGATTCTTAAGGAATTATTTTCCCCAATCAGCTTTTGTACCTCTTTTTTTATTTATCCAGTTGTATTTTAGGGAATTGTTTTCTTTTTTTTCCAAACTATTTACTTTCTCTTGCATAACTCTCATTTCTTTCCCCAATTTTTCTTCTACTTCTTTTATTTGGTTTATAAAATTCTTCTTGAGTTGTTCTAAGAGGGCTTAGTAATTTTCAACGGTGAGGGTGTAAGGTCTAAAATTCTAGCTGTGATGTCTAAAATCTAATGAGCGGTCACCTTAAATTAGAAATGTATAGCATTGGGGCAGCTAGGTGGTGCAGTGGATAGTGGATCCACCAGCCCTGGATTCAGGAGGACCTGAGTTCAAATCCAGCCTCAGACACTTAACAATTACTAGCTGTGTGACCCTAGGCAAGTCACTTATCCCCAATTGCCTCACCAAAAAAAAAAAAAAAAGACAAAAAACAACAGAAAGTATATTAAGGGTTAGTAAAGAGAAACATGTGGATAAAGAATGAGATCTGTCTACTCTCCCTATACTCCCTGCCCCTGCCACCAAGCCAAAGTCCAAAAACGAAAAGACCCTCGCTTCTCCCCAGCTTCTCCCAGAAGCTTTCTGTGAAACAGGAATCAGGGCCATACACACACACACAGTTCCAAGCTAATTGGCTGGTAGCTCTGATTGACATGACCCACAGCTGGCAGATATCACTTCCTGATGCCAATCTGACCTTTGAAACCTCCAGAGGTCACATCACATAGTTATCCTCTTGGCAGAGCTTCTCTGCAATATCTTTCTCAGCAGGTTGGTAGCGCTCTGATTCTCACAAGGGTTCTTTTCTGTTTCTTATTCATATTTTAGCTTCTTTTGTGCCTCTTAGGGTTGAGTTCTGCTCCAGGCATACAGTATGCACTGTCCCAAGCTTCTTTTGCTGGGGATCAGGGGCCCAGTCACTGGCTTTCTGCTCTGAGGCCTCAGCAGTTTGCAGCTTGCTCACTGCACTGGGGTGGCCCAGCCTAATTGGGCCTGTTGGGTAGTAGATACCTCAGCTAGCAGACTGACTTCTGTGTTAGGGCGGGAGGCTTCACAAGTGGCCTGCTGTGCCATTAGCTTTCTGAGCCAAACCTTGGGTCCTTAGCTTCTGATCTGTGCTGTGGCTAAGAGGCCTTTTCTGGCTTTCCCAGACATTCTGCACTGAGCTGTGCTCCCCTTTTACCCAGATGAAATATACCTTTCCTGAAGATCTTCAAGGTTACCTTAGGTTGGAAAATCGTTTCACTACATTTTTTTTTCAGGTTTTGCAGCTCCAGAATCTGTTGAGAGACTGAATTTAATGTTGTTTCTGAGGGAAATTTGGGAAAGCTTAGGCAGCTTCCTGGTTTCACTCTACCATCGTGGCTCCACCTCCAGAACTAGTAAAATCGATCCTTAAAAAGAAAGGAAGTAATATTTCCTTCTATAACATGGGTACTTAAATGTTTTTGTGTTATGAAATCCTTTGGCAGTCTGTGAAGCATACAAACCCTTTTTCAGAATGTTTTAAAATCTCTAAAGGAAATACAAAGAGGCTAGTTAAAATAAAGATATGGGTGTATGTTTTCCTATCCAAGTTCCCAGATACTCTGAAATCTATCCACAGACTCCTTGGGGATCCTTTAAATGCAGATTACAAATCTGTGTTCTAGAAATCAAAGTTGATCTATTGTTTATTTAAATATGTATTATAGGAAGGAAGGCAATCTATTAGTACCAGATTTCAAACTATATTACAATGTGGTAATAATTTAAACAATCTAGTGCTGGATAAGAAATAGAGTGGTTGGTCAGTGGAGTAGATTAGGTATACCGTTGTTGTTCTTTGGTTGGTTCAGTCATGTCTGACTCTTCAGGACCTTATTTGGGGTTTTCTTGACAAAGATACCAGAATCATTTGTCATTTACTTCTCCAGCTCATTTTACAAATGAGGAAACTGAGTCAAAGATAGTTAAGTAACTTGCTCAGGGTCACATAGCCAGTAAAGTGTCTAAGTCTGGATTTGAACACATAAAGATTAGTCTTCCTGACTCAAGGCCCAGCATTCTATCAATTGTATCACCTAACTGCTCCAATACACAGAATATGATACACAGTAGTAAACAAGCTTTTGGGATAGGAACTCACTATTTGACAAAAGTGCTGGGGAAAATGGAAAGCAGTTTTGAAAAAAGTAGATATAGACCAACATTTCACACTGTATACCAAGATAAGGTCAAAATGGATAAATAATTTAGATATAAAAGGTAATATTGGGGCAGCTAGGTGGCACAGTAGCTAAAGCACCAGCCCTGGATTCAGGAGTACCTGAGTTCAAATACGGCCTCAGACACTTGACACTTACTAGCTGTGTGACCCTGGGCAAGTCACTTAACCCTCATTGCCCTGCCCCCCAAAAAGGTAATATCATAAATCAATTAGGAAAGCATGGGAAAATGTGCTTGTCAGATTAATGGATAAGGGAAGATAAGGGAAGACCAATCAAGAGTTAGAAAGGATCAAGGGAAATGAAATGGATAATTTTGATTACATGATATTTAAACATTTTTGCATAAACAAATCTAATGCAGCCAAAATTAGAAGCAAAAGAGAAAATGAGGAAGGGAGTTATAGCAAGTATCTCTGACAAAGGCCTCATTTCTCAAATATATAGGGAACTAAGCTAAATTTATAATTAAAAAAATAAGAGCCCTTCTCTAATTGATAAATGGTCAAAGAATATGAACAGGCTGTTTTAGAAGAAAAAAATCAAAGATATCAATAGTCACATAAAAACTGCTCTAAATCACTACTGGTTAGCAAAATGTAAATTAAAACAACTCTGAGATAACACCTCATACCTATCAGATTGGTTAACATGACACAAAAGGTAAATGACAAATGCTGGAAGGCATGTCGAAAAATTGGGACACTAAGGAACTGTTGGTGGAGTTGTGAGCTAGTCTAACTATTCTGTAGAACAAGTTGGAACCATGCCCAAAGGGCTATAAAACTGTGCATATTCTTTGACCCAGCAATACTACTACTAGGTCTGTATCCCAAAGAGATCAAAGAAAAGGGAAACGGGACTATGTTTGCAAAAATGTTTCTAGTGGTTCTTTTGGCAAAGAATTGGATATTGAAGGGATGTCCATTATTTGGGGAAGAGCTGAAAAATTTGTGGTATATGACTGTGATGGGATACTGTTGTGCTATAAGAAATGACAAGCAAGATAGTTTCAGAAAAACCTGGGAATACTTATATAACTCATGTAAAGTGAAGTGAGCACAACCAGGACAATAGTATACACAGTAACAGCAGTATTATAAGAATAAACAACTATGAAAGATTTGGCTACTCTGATAAAGACAATGATCTAAGACAATTCCAAAGGAATCATGATGAAAAATTCTACCCATCACCAAAGAAAGAACTCTGAATAAAGATTGAAGCATACTCTTTTTACTTTCTTTGGGGTTTTTTTTTTCTGTCTCTTCTATTGCAACATGGCTAATATGGAAATATATTTTACATGACTTCACACATATAATATCAAATTACTTGCCTTCTCAAAGAGGGGGGAGAAATGACAAGGGGGAGAGATTTTGGAATTCAAATTTTTTTAAATGATTATTAAAAAATGCACATGTAATTGGGAAATGTGTAATGAAATAAATAAAAATTGTATTTTTAAGTATGCATATTATATGGAAAGAACCTTGGATTTCTTCAATTTTAATATTACTAACTAGTTTTTTCAATAAGCAAAAGAGCACAATGTGAGGCTGGGCATAAAGCCCAGTGAATGGAAACACTTTCTATTCCCTTCACTGTGGAGGCAACATACTCTGAGAATTTTAAGCCAGAAGGAAAGTCAGTGATAATATAGGAAAAAACTCCAAACCCCAAAACTGCAAAATACTGCCTCATCAGGATGTTTGACTTAAGATAGTCATGATATGTTCTGGTTTCTTCATCATTTACTAATGTAATATGAAACTTTTTTTTAAGATAAAGAAGTATTATAGGCAGTTACTGTAAATTGCCCATTAAAAAAATCTGAGTATGGTGTAATTTGAAACTTAGAGGTAGGGAGAGGAGGTAAAGATAAAATAATTATGAATTCAATTTCTGACAAAATATTAATAATATTCAAAATAAGTCACTGACTAGAAATTCACCATAGCTAGGATTATTTTCATGTTTCATAGAATTAAAGGATTTAGACATTAGTTGTCATATAGTCCAATCTCATTTTACAGATGAAAAAACTGAAATTCAGCAAAGTGAAATGATCTGCCTAAAGTCATAAATCTGGTTAGTGGCAGAGTAAGGAATAAAACCAGGATTTTAAACTCCAAATCAAGGGTGATTAACTGTATGTTTAGTGTAATCCCATTATATTATAAACTCTAGTAGGAAAGGTACAGTCTTTTCTTCTTTTTGTATCCCAGAGCTTAGCACACTGCCATTACACCTAAGGATCTTATTAGATATTGATTGACTATTTTAACAAATTCAATCATTAATTATTAACTGCCTCTTTTGTATAAAACATTGGAGATAAAAATAATTTTAATAACACACTTCTTGCCCTAATGAGGTTATATCTTACTGTTGTTTTAATATCTAAAAGAAAAACAGTAGTAAGTTAGCAGAATTGTTTTACTTTGCCCTTTGTGGAAACTTTTCCCTTTTTAGAAATGACCTAAACCGATTTAGCTTAAAGAGGAAAAGGATGATACAAAGCAATACAAAGATTAAAAATGCAGAGAACATGAAATAAAATGGGAGACGACATTGGAAAATGTCATAAGACAAATATTCCGTGCCAAGTCAGGTTTGTCCAGTCATTCAAGACTGGGATAAACCACCTGGAATGTAATGAAAAAAATGAACAATAGTTTGGATAGACTACTCAGTAAAGCAACAGCATTAGTTCAGGTAAAAACTGTTCTCCTTTTTTCCATTAGGAAATGTGCCTAGTCAAAATGGTACATTGGGTTACAGGCTATGTTGGGTCAGAAGGCTGGATTATCTCACATAGCAGTAGGACATTCATCAAGTCTTAGGGGCTCTGACTCCTCATGGGCTGGGCTTTTTATGCTCAGGATAATCAAGAAACCACTTCAACAGCTTCAGTTCAAGAAGGTGGAGAAAAGATGGTGAGGAAAGGCAGCAACTCACCTGAGCTCTCCCCAAAACCTTTCCAAATAACTTGGAATAATGTCATAAGACAATTCCTGGAGCAGAATAAATCCACAAAAGGACAGGGTGAAATAATTTTCCATCCAAAGACAACTTAGAAGGTCAGCAGGAAAGGTCTGTTGTACCTGGATGAGAGTGAAGCACAGTTCAGCACAGGCTGCTGGGCCCCAGCAAACCAGGAACAGGCCTTGGGAATCACTGAATCAGCAGCAGTAGGGACTGCTTCTGGAGCTCTCAGTCCACAGATGGTAAGGGGGTTGAGCAACTAGTGAGAAGATTACTGGGGTCTCTTTCCTGACACTGAGGCAGGACTCTGTTGCTTTGCCCATACTCAGATTCAGGTTGCAGTCCTGGGTGGCAGGCCCAGGGCAGATAGGAGCACACTGGAGCTTGCAGCCATAGTGGATCAGGCACCCTCCTCACAGTTTTAGGGCAGAAAAGAGGGCTTGCAGTCACTTGGAGACCAGAGAACAGGCCAAGAGAGTAGTAAACACATCTCTCCTTAGATCATACTACCTTGGTAGAACTGAAAACTTACAGGTCCCTAAAAATATCTCTGAAAACAGCTGCACAAAAGCCCTGAAGCTTAGGACAGTGCATCCTCCATGCTGGAAGCAGAGTCCTACTTTTAAAAAGAATTAGAAGTCAAGAAAAACGCTGGGAAAATGAGCAAACAGAAAAAATTCTGATGAAAGTTATTATGGTGACAAGGAATATCAAAATACACCCTCAGAAGAAGATAACAAAGTCAAAGCTCCTATATTCAAGGCCTCCAAGAAAAATATGAGTTGGTCTCAAGCCATAGAAGGGCTCAAAAAGAACTTTGAAAATAAAGTAAAATTGGTCTAGGAAGAATTGGGAAGAGAAATGAGAGTGATACAAGAAAATCATAAGAAAAGACTCTACAGCTTGGTAAAGGAGACGCACAAAAATACTGAACAAAAAATACCTTAACAAACAGACTAGGCCAATGAAAAAAGAGGTACAAAAAGCCAATGAGGAGAAGAATGCTTTGAAAAGTAGGATTGGCCAAATGGAAAAAGAGGTACAAAAATACACTAAAGAAAAAAAAACTACTTAAAAAGTAGAACTGGACAAATGGAAAAGGAAGTACAGAAGCTCACTGAAGAAAATAATTCCTTAAAAATTAGAACTGAACACATTGAAGTTAATGACTTAAGAGACATCAAGAAACAATAAAACAAAACCAAAAGAATATAAACATAGAAAACAATGTGAAATATCTCATTGGAAAAAATAAACCTGACCTGGAAAACAGATCCAGGAGAGAGAATTTTTAAATTATTGGACTTCCTGAAAGCCACAATTTTTTTTTTAAAGCCCAGACTTCATCTTTCAAGAAATTATCAAGGAAAAGTGCCCTGATATTCTAGAACTAGAGGATAAAATAGATATTGGAAGAATCCACTAATCACCTCCTGAAAAAGGTTCTAAAATGAAAACTCCCAGGAATATTATAGCCAAATTTAAGAGCTCCCAAGTCAAGGAGAAAATATTGCAAGCAGCCAGAACGAAACAATTCAAGTATCATAGTCACAGACCGGATCACACAAGATTTAGCAGCTTCTACATTAAAGGATAAGAGGGCTTGGCATATGATATTCTGAAGTGCAAAGGAACTGGGATTACAACCAAGAACCACCTATTCAGAAAAACTGCGTATAATTCTTCAGGGGGGAAAATGAAAAAGATGATTTTCAGTCATTCTTGATGAAAAAAACAGAGCTGAATAGAAATTTTAACTTTCAAGTACAAGACTCAAGAGAAGCATGAAAAGCTAAACAGAAAAAAAAGAAATCATGAGGGATTATAAAAGGTTAAACTGTTTACATTTCTACATGGGAAGATGATACTCATAACTCATAAAAAATTTCTCACTATTAGGGCAGTTGGAAGGAGTATTATAGACATAGGGCACAGATATGAATTGAGTATATAGGGATGATATGTAAAAAAATAAAATCAAGGAGTGAGAGAGGAATGCATTGGGAAAAAGGAAAAGGGAGAGGTGCAATAGGGTAAATTATCTCACATAAAAGAGGCAGGAAACAGTTTATACAGTGAAGGGGAAGACAGGAGAGGTGAGGAAGAGTAAGTTAACTTTACTTCCATCAGAATTGCCTCAGAGAGGGAATAACATACACACTTAATTGGATATAGAAATTTGTCTTACCCTGCAGGGAAGTAGGAGGGGAAGGAGATAAGAGGCAGTGGGGTGGGTGGTAGAAAGGAGGGCAGATTGGGGGAGGAGATAGAAGCAAAATGCTTTTGAGGAGGGACAGGGTGAAAGGAAAGAGAGAATAGAATAAGGGGTGGGAATAAGATGGAGAGAAATACAGTTAGCAATAGTAACTAGGAAAAATATTTTGAAGCAAGTTTCTCTGATAAAGGCCTCATTTCTCAAACATATAGAGAACCGAGTCAAATTTATAAAAATAAAAGCCATTCCCCAACTGGTAAATGATCAAAAGATATGACGTTTTCAGATGAAGTTAATCAAAGCTATCTGTAGCCATATGGAAAAAAAAGTTCTAACTCACTATTAATTGATGAGATATAAAACAAAATAATTCTGGGGTATCACCTATTAGATTGGCTAATAGAACAGAAGAGAAAAATGACAAATATTGGAGGGGATATGGGTAAAATGAGATATTGGTGCACTGTTAGTGGAGTTATGAACTGATTCAACCATTCTATAAAGCAATTTGGAATTATGTCTAAAGGGTTATAAAACCATGCATCCTCTTTGACCTAGCAATAGCACTACTAGGTCTGTATCCAAAAAGAGATAAAAAACCAAAATGAGGGGCAGCTAGGTGGCGCAGTGGATAAAGCACCGGCCAGGGATTCAGGAGTACCTGAGTTCAAATCCGGCCTCAGACACTTGACACTTACTAGCTGTGTGACCCTGGGCAAGTCACTTCACCCCCATTGCCCTGCAAAGAAAAAAAAAAGAAAAACAAAAGGAAAAGGACCTAAAATATTTATAGCAGGTCTTTTCTGATGGCAAAGAGTTGGAAATTGAGGGGATGCCCATCAACTGGGGAATGGCTGAACAAAGTGCGGTATGTGATTATGATGGAATACTATTGTGCTATAAGAAATGATGAACAGGATATTCTCAGAAAAGCCTGTAAAGACTTACATGAGCTAATGCAAAGTGAAATGTACTACATACAAAGTAATAGCAATATTGTAAGATTATCAGCAGTGGGGGGCAGCTAGGTGGCACAGTAGATAAGGCACCGGCCCTGGATTCAGGAATTCCTGAGTTCAAATCTGGCCTCAGACACTTGACATTTACTGGCTGTGTGACCCTGGGCAAGTCACTTAACCCCCATTGCCCCCCCACACACACAAAAAAAAGATTATCAGCAGTGAATGATTTGGGCATTCTTAGTAATATATTGAACCAGGACAACTCTGAAGGATTTATAATGAAAAGTGCTATTCATCCCCAGAGAAAGAACTAATGATGTCTGAATACATATTGAAGCATAAATTTTCTTTTACTTTCTTTATATTTCTTCAGGTTATTTTGTCTGTTTTCTTTTACAACATGACTAATATGAAAATGTTTTGCAAAGCTACACATGTATAACCTATATTGAATTTCTTGCCTTCTCAAAGGGCAGAGGGGAGTCAGAAAGGGAGAAAATTTGCAATTCAAAGTTTTTCAAATGGATGTTAAATTTTTTTCACAAGTAATTGGGGAAAAATAATACTAAATATTTTTTTAAAACAACTTCAGATCTAGTTCCTATACCAGCTGCTCAGGGACAGCTTCATTGTCCTTTAGGGAAAATCTAGCCCAGATTACACGGCAAAGATTCAAGTCGATGTTGTTCCTACAACTGAGTTATTGAATAAGGTATACGTAGGGTGTCTACAGCATATTATCTATGCAATTTCAATAGATATAACAGAAAATGCAATGGTAAATGAATGTTGTCCCTTTTAAAATGAGGCATTAGGAACAAGTAAAAAAGGTCTTGGGAGGCCACATACTTACTCTATTGATGCTATCATTATTCAAAATACTATTCCTCTTTAGGAAACACTTTTACAACTTGTGGCATGTTCTTTAATAAATACCTTCAATAGCCACAAATATTTGTTTTTTAGTAAGCTGTCACCATCTCCAGAAGCAATATCCAAAGAAGTATTCCAAAGCATCATTTGAATAAGTGTATAACCTACTGAGACTACTACTTTTAAGGGGGTATGAATTTATAAGTTCTTATGTTTGAAAACTACAAAATAATCTCAGCATTTTTAAGAGAATCTTCATATAGTTAAAGGGATAAAAGATCTATGAATTTCAACATGTTGAGTATCCATAAGATGAAGTAGAACTAGACAATTATATGGAGAGTAGGGACAGCTAGGTGGCACAGTAGATAGAGCACTGGCCCTGGATTCAGGAGGACCTGAGTTCAAATCCAGCCTCAGACACTTGACACTTACTAGCTGTGTGACCCTGGGCAAGTCACTTAACCTCAATTGCCTCACCAATATATATATATATATATATATACACACACACACACACACATATATACATACATATATATACATATATATATATATATATATATATGGAGAGTAAGAATTTGCAGTTTAATCTATGTACTTTTCTGATACCTTTGTAGTTTGAATCAGGGTAGGATGAAAATAACAATAGAAATGGTCCTTATACAAAGATGACTAACAACACTGACTCAATTTTATTGGGACATGCAACTTGAGCCAAATAAGCATTATGACATTCTGCCATTCCAACTGATCCCCATGATCAAAACCACAAATTTTCTGGATAGCAGTGGAAAAGGATAAACTTAATTGACCCACTTTGTCCCAAGCCTATTAGCTTAACAATTCAACTTAAATTTATTGATGACCTACTATATCAAGGTGCTGTGCTTTGGATATAAATTTTTTAAAAGAAGGAAAAGGAAGAGGGGGAAGAGAGTGGAGGGGAAGGGAGAGGAGAAGGGGGGAGGAAGGAAAAGGGGAGGAGAAGAAGGAAAAGGAGGAGGAGGAGAAAGAGAAAGAGAAGGAGAAGAAAGGGAGAAGTTAAAACCTAACCATGAATTGGGCACTCACAAGAGTCACTAAGCTGATGTCATTAGGAGAAACCCTTACCCCCTCTTCATGTTGGGTAGGAAAATGTGCAGCACAGTGACTGAACAGGTATGAATGAGTTGTGATTTCTATAAACAGAGAAACATGACTCCATTGAAAATCTGTTATGTTCCCTACCTGTGAGGACCTGTTATTTGATTGTTGTCTTGTGTATCTCCCAAAAAGTTACTTTATAAATTATATTCTCACAACTCAAAATCTAACAAAAAGATAAAAAGAGATATTCACCTGCTTGACTAACTTAGAATGTCAAATTAACTGGATAATCATAGACTAACAATTATACTTTATAAATCCTCTCTATCCCCAGAATATATACAGGGATTTTTTTTAATAAAGAACTTTCAATCACATTGATTTTATTGAGAAAAAGTAGTTTGTACCATTGATAAATATAACATAAACTTTAATTTTTTATCTTGATAGAATCTTTTAGAAATTCCTACTTATTTCTTGTTTGTTTTACAATGTAAATTTTACTATAGTAGTGCATGCATATAAATTGTAATAAATATAAATTATTAGGGTTATATGTAAATATGTTGCATATGCATACAACATATATGTGTGTGTGTTTACTGATAAAGGTGCTCACCAAAAAGTTTGAACATTATTGCTATAGGAAGCCACTGAAGATTTTTTTTCTTTTTTGGAGGGGGAACAATGAGGGTTAAGTGACTCGCCCAAGGTCACACAGCTAGTAAGTGTCAAGTGTCTGAGGCAGGATTTGAACTCAGGTCCTCCTGAATCCAGGGCCAGTACTTTATCCACTGCACCACCAAGCTGCCCTGAAGATTCTTGAGTAGAAAGTGGTATGGTCATGCATGTGTTTTAAGATCATTGTGTTAGCTGTATGAGTACTAAGGTAAAAGAAGGGAGACAGAAATAAGAGACACGAATTAGAAGGTTATTGAAAGTTCAGGTTAAGTAACTAAAAGGTCAATACTCTTTGCCCTAGAGGTCCCTATCATGATATTTTTTGGGGGTAGCAATTATCTAGAAATAAATTGTGATAACATGAATGTAATGGAACATGACTATGTTATGAAGAAACAATAAATACGAAGAATTCAGAAAAGCCTTAGAAGACTTATATGAACTGGTACAAAGTTAAATAAACAGAACCAGGAAAATAATATATACATGTTATAAAAATTCGTCTAGGTCAGGCCTGACACACTAACTCCATGATTCAGGTTTGGAACAAAATGAAACTTTGTAAACCTTTGTATTTAACAAAAGGACTTTAGCATAGAAAGAATGTTCCTTAAGTATACAGCATTGACTTAGTTGGACACAGGTTCTTTGATTCCATATTTTTCATGGTCATCCTCAGGGTGAGAAGCATGTATGAAGCCCAAGGATCTGTTTTTGTACATATGCGATCTGAAAGCCATGTAATAGTTGGAGAATTTATCCGTTGGGCCAATTAAATATAGAGGATGGTTTCATTACCTTTTAGGGGGGAAAAACCTAGCCTGGTCTTCATAATCTAAGTGGAAAGAACAACCACCACCACCAAAAAACCTTAAAGGATGTGGAATGAAAATGACCAAGCCTGGCCTTGAAAAAATTAAGAAAGCACACCTCCCTTCTTTGAAGTGGAAAACCATATCTCTGTTTTGCTTTTTAAAAAAAATCCCTCTTCCTTTTTAAAATCTTTGTTATAAGAGATGGCTTACTTGGGACAGGACAGAATTAGGATATATTCAGAAATGAATGTGTGATATACAAAGACACCAATACAATGACTTATCTTTTTTAAAAAAATAATTCATTAATTAATTTTTAGCTAGGCAATTGGGGTTAAGTGACTTGCCCAGGGTCACACAGCTAGTAAGTGCCACGTGTCTGAGGCCGGATTTGAACTCAGGTCCTCCTTAATCCAGGACTGTTGCTATATCCACTGTGCCACCTAGCTGCCCCTGAGTTATCTTTTAAAATATTATTCTGATCAATACTTTCCAAGTTTTCATCTTTTTTTGGGGGGGTGTTGGGCAATGAGGGTTAAGTGACTTGCCCAAGGTCACACAGCTAGTGTCAAATGTCTGAGGTCGAATTTTAATTCAGGTTCTCCTGAATCCAGGACCACTCTTTTATCCACTGTGTCACCTATCTGACCCCCCAAGTGTTCACCTTTTAATGTCAACTTTCTTTTGAAAGGTTTCTAGCACGGCTAAAATATTCAAGTGACATGTGAGCAGCCATACTCCATTTGCCAACTAATTCCAGTCAGAATTACTGACCCTTCTTCCCATTCTCCTCCCCACTCCCTAGTTCTCAGGAAAATCCTATTTGGTTTGGAGGCTTTTCAGACAGAAATCCTGTTGTCTCCTGTATTTGTCATTGATGTATTAGTGGCATTGAACATTTAACAAATGGTGATAGAAATAAAATAAAACAGTATGTATTATGTGTGTGTATGTATGTGTATTTATGTGTAAATCAGTTCAGGTGTTAATTTACAGCCAAATTCTGAACAGTCTCTGTTTAACAACCTCTTCCCAAGGCCCGCTGTCAAGATGAAAGATGATTTTTCACATTCTGATAAAAAGTAGACCTCTGGGTTTAGTTTTTGAAACAGGAAGATGGGTTTATTTATTCTGGTTATGGACTTCAGAGTCAACTACCCTTCTCCCATGTGAAATTTCACTTAGAAATTTCACGGCAGGAGACGAATTTATAAGCCATTTCTCATGTTACCTACACACAGAAAAACAAAATTTGATAGCCCAGAGTTTACAGGATGAGAGGATTTCCCATAAGTTAGAGTGTATTGGGAAATATGCTTTGTTCCCCCTCCTGAACAGGGAATTCTTAGCCAGAATATTTCCCCTAAAACATGTTCCCTCCACTCCCCTCAAGTCTTAGTCTTCCTACCTCCCCCTTTCCAGTCTTTCCTGTGTTTGATGACCTAATAGCATTTTTCCCTCTGCATACTTTGGCACAGTCTCTTGGTCTGGCTGCTTGAGTGTGTCTGAGTCCACTGAAATTCCTGCATGTTCGCCCAAGATTAAGATGTGGGTCGCGTGTGTCTCTTGCTGGATATGTATTCCTTTTTGTTCTTTCCTCTTAAAGAAATCTCTCTATGTGCAACGTGTCTTGGGGGGAGGTGGTTAGGAGGGAGGGGGCAGATGTGAGGAACTGTCAGACTTGCACGTTTCCAATCGCATTACGTGAACAAATAGCATAGGAGCAGCCCTGCCAAGAAACGCTTGTGTAACTTTGCAAATGTGCCAGAAAGTTTAAAATCTCGCATCTCTCCTCCTTCTTTCACTCCAGACACCAGCAAAAGCAGGACGACGACGATGAGAGGCCGCCCGCTCGCTATTGCTTCTGCTCTTCTCCCCATCCTTCTTCCATAAACACTGGGAAAGGGGGGGAACGGGTAAGACGCCACATCCGCGTTGTCTGTTTTATTTTTTTACGGTCTACACTCTATCCTTGGCGCTCCTAGGTAGCTATTGAAATACGGTCGGTAGACGGTTTTTGCTTTTCTCACAAGTTATTTTCCCCCCTCCCTGCTTTTATTTCTTTAAGCAACGCTTTTCGTGTCTGTGGACATTAAAGGAGAAAGATGCATTTCCCTTCACCCGCAGTTACCCTTGTTCGGTTGCATCTGTGCGTACACTTGGGCTGCATTTTGCAAGTGGTCTGCCAGCAGCCCAGACGAGACCCTCCTCCCCCAGCCGTATGGAGGCAAAAGATTCAGTGGGAGAACAACGGGCAGGTGTTCAGCCTGCTGAGTTTGGGGTCTGAGTACCAGCCTCCGCGCCGGAGGGACCCAGCCGCTGGCTCTGCCGCCGCCTCTTCAGCCTCCTCCTCGCTTCCTCAGTCGCAGGTCCTGCTGCTCAGAAACAACAGCACTTCTCCGCGCTCTCGTCCGCTGCCGTCTGTGGGCGCCCCGGTCCACGACAGCACGAACAGCAGGAGGCAGCCGGCAGCGCGTCACTGGTTCCAGGCTGGTTATCAGCCGTCTGGGCAACGGCACCAGGGTGGACCGTCGGCGTCCACCTCGCCCGCTGACGCCACCACCACCACCAGCAGCCCCGGGGGCCGAACGCGGGGCTCCAGCCCTGCGGTCCAGGACCGCCACCAGACCCCAGCGGGTAGCCGCCCCACCCTAAGCAACCTCAGAGCTCCTAGTCGAGTGGATGGCATGGTGGGCGATGACCCCTACAACCCCTACAAGTACTCAGACGACAACCCCTATTACAACTACTATGACACTTACGAAAGACCACGTCCGGGAAGCAGGCAGAGACCTGGCTATGGGACTGGATACTTCCAGTATGGTAAGTGACAATCACAAGTAATCTGATGTGCAAAAAGTTGGAGATATCTCTCTCCTCCCCACCCCCGCCCCATCCTCCGGAAAAACAAACAAACAAACAAACAAACAAAAAACCACAAAAAACCCAACAGCCCACCCTGCTGCTCTCCTACAAGGAAGCCCAAAGGACCCGACTCAACCAGAACTGCCACATAACCACTTGCAAAAATTCCCCTATTATTTGTCTTCTTTCTTCCCTCCCCCATCCCTCCTTCTACCTAGTCTCAAAACAAGCAGGGGCGTTAGTGGAAAGGACCCAGTTCGGGGAGGAAAGGGTTTGGAGAGAAGAATGATAGGCTAGACAGGAAGCACGGTTTAGTAACAGAGTTTCAAGGTGGTGGATTTCTGATTATTCTTGGCCGATTTGTAGGTCTCCCAGACCTGGTGCCAGATCCCTACTACATTCAGGCGTCCACGTACGTGCAGAGGATGTCCATGTACAACTTGAGATGTGCTGCGGAGGAAAACTGCCTTGCCAGGTAGGGGACGAGGTCTTCTCCTGACCCTAATCCCGGCTGTCTTCCTCTCTGTGCCGTTTCTCTCCCCCCGGAGTCTTGCCCTTGGCAGCTGGGGTCCTAGAGAGGTGGAAGTTTGGAACAGGACAAGTTGAGGATGATGAGATGGAGGAAAGAGCTTTTTTGGTGGGCCCTTGCTCATGATCTTTTCAACTGTTGTGCAGAAGAGGAAGAGTGTGGCTTGGTTTAAGAAAGTGTTTACTTCCTCCTGAATCTTTGGAGTCTCAGGCTTATGTTCAAGTTTCAAAAGCAGTGGGGTCTTGTTAACATGATTAAAGAAAAAGAAATTGTACTTGCCCTGATAAAAGAGCCCACACACTACTATGGGAAGCAGCCATTCCCAGTAAAATTGAATAAAACAACTGTAATTTGACCCTCCAAAAAAATCCACCCAAAAACATAATTATAGACCATGTTAATGATCTCTTAGAAGACTGAAAAGTATGTTTGTTACTGTGGTCTCATTCACTTGGCAAAAGTTGTTGGGTTTTTTCCCCCTCTCCTTTTATTTTAGCTGTAATTAACATGTTCTGGTTTTACTTCGACAAGCCTTCAAGCTTTGCTTTTTCAACAGCTTTAAAATAAAGATCCTTAACTTGGAGAATAGGGGTTGTTAAGGTTTTGATGATCAACAGCCAATAGAGGGAGCCCAAGATGCTTTGGAAGGTGCCACAAAAAAAAAAGTTAAGAAATTCTTTGGCTTTTAAGAGAATGGTGGTAACATACTCCAAGACTAACCCAAAAGTGTATTTGGAGTTATAACTGCAAACTAGGGCAAGCTTTAAGAGGCTTAAAAATGTGCTTTTGCAACCAGCATAGTGTGTCTTTTTGTATTTTGGAAAAGGGATAGAGATTAAATTAAATTGGAAATACATTTGCACATAAAAACCAAATCTTTTAGTCATTATATAATCCGATAATTCTTATTTTTACCCGGCCTGTAATTTCATTACATAAATAAATGGAGCTCCTGGAGAGGAACTTCCTCTACCAATGCTGGAAAGTACTTAGAAATACTGAGAAGTTATGATTTATCCAGGGTCCCACAACTAGTATGTACCAGAGGTGGGATTTAAATCCTAGTCCTTCATATTGGAGGAAATCTCTCTGTTCACTGCTCCACACTGCCTCTCTATTTACTGCTCATGGTAGTCTTACGTATTTGGGAATGCTGGACCCCACACCTCTTGTGTTTGTTTATTCTTTTGCTTTGACTGATTTGGTCTTCCTGATGGTACTTCTTGCTCCTACCAAAGGAAAGGAAGGAAAAAGAGATGGCCCTCCAACAATATAGTATAACCACAATGATCTCTCACGAACTAACAGATTTGAATAGCTGTATAATTTGAGCTTTATTTTAATGACATAGAGACTTAGACCTGTTATCTAAATATCTGCACTTCAGTCCTAGATGTGGTACTTGCTAGTTTTGTGACCATTGGCAAGAACTTAACTTATCTGAGCCTCAATAATTATAATACTTTTCCTACCTATTTCATAGAGTTCTTGAGGTCATTGTTTTATAAACAGCAGTAAAGCATCACATAAATGGGCATCTTTATTAAGCATTTATCCAATACTAAGAAGTAGCATGACTTAGTGATAGCATCAGGAAGAATGGGATTTGAATCCTGACTTTTGACTCTTACCTAATGTGTGACTTTCTATTTGCCTTGGATAATTTCCTAAGACTTATCTACTAAATCACAGAGTTGTTACCATTTAGATCTGCCTTGGTGGAGGGAGTTCCCTGAAACATACTAGGATAGATTCCTCTTTTACCTGTGGTTTGGAATAATTCCTTGCCTAAACTTCATTTCTTTTTTAATTAACTGTGCATATTACACACAAAATTTGGGGATAATGGTGCCCTTTTATCCGTCTGGCTTTTAAGCATCACATATTTATTTCCTTATGAGAAGGGAAGAGAGAGGGGTGAGCAGGAGGTCACTATAGCTATGTCATGACTATCTCTTTTCCACAACTGCAGTTCAGCATATAGGTCAGATGTCAGAGATTATGATAACCGAGTGCTGCTAAGATTTCCCCAACGAGTGAAAAATCAAGGGACTTCAGATTTTTTACCAAGCCGCCCAAGATATTCATGGGAGTGGCACAGCTGCCACCAGTGAGTATACTCATCATTGTACGGTACTCTTAAATCTCAGTTTTCATTTGGTATTTGTTATGTTGGATATTCTTCACCTTTCTCATACAATGGAGGATGATGCTGTCTTGTCATTTGGAAAAAAATAAAAAAAGAAAAATAGGGTAATATACCTTGCCTAAATATCATTAAATCAGTCTTTACATTGCTTGACAATGCTTGAAAGTGGATATTAGTATGCCTTGAATTGAAAGCATTAAGTCCTTTACACTAGAAAGGAGTTCTGTTTCCAAAATGACAGCTGTAAGGAAAGGGCATTTTGATTGGAGTAGAGGCTATGTAAATATGATATTCTTGTAAAACTAATTTTGGAGTTTTAACACTGTATCATAAAAGATAATTTTAAATATACTTTAAAGGGCGATAGAAATTGGATAATCAAAGAGCTGGAAAAAATCTGGAAAGAGTACTTAGTTTAGTCTTCTTTTAAAAGGACTGCAGCAAAACTGTCCCAAATAGATACTAGCTAATCATATTCTTAAAGCTCTCTAGGAATAATTATTCTATCATCTTCCCCAAGTATTTTTCAGCAATTTAAAAATCTTCTTTGTCTTCTATCCCTTGAGAGAGAAAGAAGTTACTCAATATCTTGTTCAAAGGCTTCTTAATTACTTGGAAAATTACAATAAAGTTCCACTTTTTAATGGAAAGGGTAGATACCAAATTTATTTCACAGAAATAGATTCTCTTCCTTTTCCTTCTCCTTTCCCTACTATAGCAAAATGGACATTGGCCATCTATCGTAAAACTGTTATGCTGTATTTTAATACTGATGGGAATAAAACATATTCTCTTTCTTTCCTTTATTAATGAATTAAAATGTGCAAGGATTCAATAAAATACTTATAAGTAGCCAAGATGGAGTAGTGGATAGAGATGTAGCCTTGCACTCAAGAAAACTTTAGTCTTTCAAAACTTATCCATCCTCAGATAGATAGATATGCACATATGTATGCACACACATCTCTGCATATGTTTTATCTATATATACATGTATATATACACATACATATATGCACATATCTTTATCTATCTATTTAACTGACCTCGTGCAAGTCATTTGACATAAGAAGGTCCTAGGCAACTTTCTAAGACTATAAGATGTAGAACAGTTGCTGAGACCAGTATTGGTAGAGTTTCCACACAGAGAGTTCTCTTACCAATGAAATCACAAGTCTGAACCAAAAAATGTATACATATCTTGTAAACTTTTTTAGTCACCTTAATTTCATAAACTTATTTCCAGGAAAGCAGAAAAAAATAATTTGCTCCACTGCCAAATCAAATCATGCCATCCTTCCAATTTTAAAATAAAAGATATTGGGGGCAGCTAGGTGGCACAGTGGATAAAGCACTGGCCTTTGATTCAGGAGGACCTGAGTTCAAATCCAGCCTCAGACACTTGACACTAGCTGTGTGACCCTGGGCAAGTCACTTAACCCTCATTTCCCTGCTCCCCCCCCCCCCAAAAAAAATTAAAGATATTGCTAAATCTTCTGTTTCTCCAAATTTTCTGTTATGTTTTTGAAGCCAAATATTGAGCCTAAAGGGAAGATTGCCTTACAGTTTCTTGAGGTGACCTCGTCATTTAACATGTATTCCAGATTGTGCTTACTTTGTGGGTCCCTTGTATATCCAATCTTTTTTGGATGCCATTGTGAATAATCATTTATTTCTCATTTTTATTTTCCTGAGCATGTTTTCTTTGTTCTCCCTTCCAGCTATCCCTATTTGAACTTGATTACCATTTTAAATGACTACTCCCTTAATTTGTCAAAGTCAACCTGATTTCTGTTCCTGTAATGTGAGAAAGTATTTACTTTTATGGTGATGATGGCAATAAGAAAAACATTGGGTAAATTCCTTATCTCACCCTTCATTTTAATACTGGAAAAAGGGATAATATAAAAATTTTATTTCCACTTTACAAATCACTTTTGAGAGATCCCTCTTAGCCTGGTTATGGCTGCAGTTTTAGTATCATCCTCTTTTCTGTCAGTTCAGGAATTAAAAACCTCTGCTGTAGATAATCAGATTCTAGTAAATTTGGCTACAGAAGTGTTATGTTTAAAAGCAAAACAAAACAAAACTGTCACCCACATTCTTGTCAAAAGGAAATATTAATCACTGCTCCTTGAAAGAAACATAGCAGCAGCCAGACATAACAGAAGAGGTACTGAGTTTGGAGTCAGAAGACCAGGTTTCAAAACACAGCTGTACTGCTTACCACCTCTGTGACTTTGGGAAGGTTACTTCATCTTTCTGGTCCTCAGTTTCCAGACTTGAAAAGGAGCATTAGATGACCTCTCCTCTGGATCTAAATTTATGAGCCTATTCCAAAGATCAAGTATCAGCTACCTCCACTTAAAAGCAAGTAATTCAGAACTTGTTTATTATAAAGAAACTTAATGTAATTTAAAAAAATTTAAAAAACTTACAAGCCTCCTCCTAGAAGTAAAAGTATTAACATTTATTTCCCCAAATGGTTGTCTTTATACATGGAAGAAAAAATAAAACTAGTATATTTTTTCATCCTTAAAAGATATAATCACAATTTTAATGTGAAAATAAATGAGGTCTTATAGAAAACAGACGTTTTATGACATTAGTTTGCTATGACTGAATTGTTTTATGTATAGTCCAGTTTTTAACTCATGTGCCTTTGTTGAATGGACTACCAGACATTACCATAGTATGGATGAATTTAGCCACTATGACTTACTTGATGCCAGCACCCAGAGGAGAGTGGCTGAAGGCCATAAAGCAAGTTTTTGCCTTGAAGATACTTCCTGTGATTATGGATATTATAGACGATATGCCTGTACAGCACACACACAAGTAAGTTGATATTTCCTTCCATACTCCAAGCTTACAGGTCACAGAAAGAAATGACATACTCTTTTTATTCCTGCAATTTTTCCTCTGAGTTACTTCATTTAATAAGTCATCTTGTCAAAGTAAAAAAATACAAGGGAAATGGAAATGAATGGACTTGCTTTTAATATAAATACATATAATACAGATAAATTATATGTGATATGTAGTATAACCATGTGGTAAAAGCAAGTCTATTTATTCATTTCCATTATTACTATGGAGAGAGACAGAGACAGAAAGAGAAACAGAAAGACAGAGAGACAAAGAAATAGCAAGTTCATTCATTTCCATTTCCTCTTTGTGTATATGTATGTATCTGTGGTGGTGTATATATTTAATTTGTATCCTTTATGGGAGCTATATCACACATCATAATTAGGAATGTAAGAGTCAATGAAGTCTTTTAATACAATTTCTTGAATAGATGGGTAACATGGATTGGTGTGGGAGCATTTTTTTTATATTGTTTAACCAACTTGGATGACTTAAATGTCATCCAGACTTTGCATATTTATTTAAAACCACCTATCCCCTTCATCTGGCTAATGCATTATTACAAGAATATGATGGTTGACAATGGTAATTGAAGGGGAAAAGGGAAAGCAAGCTCCTTATAAGGTTCTTTCCAAAAAGTCTTCCTTTTCAATGATAAATCTAAGAAGAGAAGGGTATAGTTACTCTCCCATGCATACATGTGTACACATTTTAAATTTCAAAGATAATTGATGTCAGATGCAGAGATCTGGGACTGATTTTTAAAAAATAGTGCTGAATTAAGCAGTTTACATATGTTTTATAGTTGGAAAATGTGTGCTTCCATAGTTAAAGCTGTGTCAGTGTTTCCATAAGGAGCCCCAATTTGTAAGTGGACAATATAATTTCACTCCAGCCTGAATTTTGGCAGGAAAAAAAGTAAATCAACATAATCCAGTCCAAAGCTGATCAGCAGCTGTGATCTTGCAAAGTAAATCTATGTGCTAGAGTGGGACACTTCTTAGGTAGGTAAATATGTGTGATATCTTTCTGAACCCACATCACAGCCGATAGAGAGAATATATATACAAGTCTATGTATTGTTGTACCAACATTTGTTCCCCAGAAAAAGAAACTACATATCTATAAACAGGTGTATATGTGCTAGTATGTCTTTATTATGTATCTTTTACATTGAAAGGTTTTGTTGCTTATGTTATCTCTGTGTGCAGATGAATAAAAGGTGACTTTCATTCTACATTGTGCACAATTCCAAAATGTCCTTCTGGGAACATCTAATTGTGTCTTCTGTAGAGCCTGGGGCTATTTGTAGTTCTCTCTCTTCTTCCCATGATCTGTAGAGTCCTCCTGGGCAGCTAGGTGGTGCAGTGGCCCTGAAGTTGGGAGGACCTGAATTCAAATCTCACCTAAGACACCAACTGCGTGACCCTGGAGGAATCACTTAACCCCAATTGCCTTAAATATCCAGGGCCATCTCCAGTCATCCTGTTATATATCTTGCCACTGGACCCAGATGGCTCTGGAGGAGAGAGTGAGGTTGGTGAACTTGCACAGTCCTCGCTCACTTAAATCTGATTCAGTGCAAGTCACGACATCACCCCTGTTATGGTCCTCTTCACAAAGGAAGGACAAACTACAACAACAAACAATAACAATCCTACTACTCAAAAAGAGCTGCTCCATTTCTTCTGCCCATACAAGCTGGTCACAAATCTGAAGCCCTGCTTGAAGCTGTTCCTTAGTGTATCTCTATATCCCCTATTGATGAGGGTGATGACTTCCTGTCATCACCTGATTATGTTTTGGCCATGGTCTTTTGTCATTCTCTTCACACATATTCTACCCAGTAGAGAGGTTTCCCATAAAACACTTATTTTAGTGATTAGTTGCATTTTAGAACCTTTTGAGTGAATTTACTTTTATCATTTTACATTCTAACTTTCTTAGTCGACTCATGAAACTGAGAAGCCAGATGAGATATGTTTGTCAATCTGAGTCGTTTCTTTACTAGTGGGAAATGTCAGAGGTCTAAGCTGTGTGGACTTTTGTTTTTCTCCACATTGGAACAATAACCTAAACTTGGTTTAGTATCAGAGTTTTAGTTACTAAGATTTAGTTTGCTGACAGAAATCTATTACAATATTATATATATTAAGGATTATATCCTTAGACTACTCACATTTTATTCTCTCTCTCTCTCTTTTTTTTTTTTTTTTAGGGACTGAGCCCTGGTTGCTACGATACCTATAATGCAGATATAGATTGTCAGTGGATTGATATTACAGATGTAAAGCCTGGAAACTATATTCTGAAGGTAGTGAAATCTGAAAATGTATTTAGACTGCAAGCCTCTGTGAACATCTATGGAATAAGATATTCAACCATCATAGGATTTGACATGTTTTAGAGCAGGGCTTCTTAAACTTTTTTCAGTCGGGACCCCTTTTTGCCCAAAAACTTTTTACAAGACCCTGGGTATATAGGTATATAAAATAGGTATACAAATCAAAGATTTAGTGCCAAATTTTTCAAGATCCACACATTTAGTTATGAACCCAATATGGGGTTGTGACCCACGGTTTAAGAAGCTTTTATTCAGAGTGCTCATTTGAGACCACACCTAACCCAACCCAGACCTATGAGAATTCCTCTTGTTTGCATAATCATTCTTTGTAATTCTTTCAAAGTTTAACAAACTCTTTTAACTTAAGGTGCTCAAGTTTTAGTTTAAGACTATTTCTTCTTGTTCTAGCCTACATGGAAACAAAGAACAGCTGGCTAGTGTATAATGATGATATCTGATAAGTAAATATTATTTGCTTCTATTAGGTCAGTGTAAATCCCAGCTATTTGGTGCCTGAGTCTGACTACTCAAACAATATTGTACGCTGTGACATTCGATATACAGGACATCATGCGTATGCCTCTGGTTGTACAATTTCACCGTAAGTTCCTTGTCTTTTTAAATTTTTCTTCACAAATAGATTTTTTCCCCCCTAACCCTAAATCTGACATTTACAAATAGTTTAAGTCACTATGAGTATATCTCCCTTCCCCTAAATTCTTTTAAACTGTGAAGATACAAAATGTTACAAGATCAGGTTTATATAATCAAGGCCAATTCTTTTTGCACTGATAGTAAGTATGGCTGTGCAAAATGGTGAGTGTGCAAAGAATTCTTATTTCTCTATTTAGAACCAAAATTTCACATAATTGGATGCTATGACCATAGGTGTTATAAAATATAGTAACTGTTATCAGGTAGGGTTTTAGAATGAGGTATTCTTGTTAAATAAATACAAGAATCTCACATATACCATATTTTTTAATTTTTATTTTTGCAGGGCAATGAGGGTTAAGTGACTTGCCCAGGGTCACACAGCTAGTAAGTGTCAAGTGTCTGAGGCTGGATTTGAACTCGGGTACTCCCGAATCCAAGGCCAGTGCTTTATCCACTGCGCCACCTAGCTGCCCCCTCATTTACCATATTTTCCAAATAATTAGGTATGGTACACTTAATGATTGAATTATATTAACTATAACTCAAGAAAACACTCCATGGCTTTGAAGTGCCACCATGTCATATATACTGGCAAAATATCTAAATGCTGGGCAATAAGAATTTCTAGCTGAGAGAATCCTAGAAAACAAAGTCTCCTGTCCATAGATTTTATGCTATTATTAACTTGGTTTAGTGTAACAATAGCAACAGAGGAACCATTTCACAGCAATTAGGATAACTGAAAAGGAGAGCTTCAAGTATGTTCTGTAAACTCTATTGGTTGACACCCAGAAAAAAAAAACAAAACAGCATTAACCTGAGGTTTCCTTTAATGAAAATAATAAATGTGGCTAAATGAAGTACTTGAATTTAATTTCTATAAATGTTGGTGACAGTATCATCTTATACATATTAGATTTGCTTTTCTGTAATGATATTTACCCTTCCTCTTCCTGCTGTTACTAGCTAACATTTATATAGTGCTTACTATGTGCCAGCACTGTGCTAAGTGGTTTATACTTATCTCATTTAATCCTCACAACAACCCTGAAAGGTAGGTGCTATTATTACCCCCATTTTACAGATCAAGTAACTGAGGAAAAGAGAGGTTGTGACTTGCCCAGGGTCACATAGCTAGTGATAATACACAAATGGAACTATCCATGTAAATAATTTGGCAAAATTAAACTTGTATAGAATTTTATCCAACTGTGTGATTTGAGACAAGTCACAATGTTTTTCACCTCAATTTTCTCTTCTATAAAATGAGGACATGGACCAGACTATAAAAATCACTAACGTCCCTTTCTGATCCAAAATGCTGTTATTTTATATTAAGTTCTCATCCCTGAATACAACTTTTTTGAGGGAACAGTTTTGAAAATTTAATAAATGAAATTAACATTTAAGTAGATATTTTCAGTATTTACTTAGGATGTGTGGCCATGAGGTCATGTTGGTTGGTAATTTGTGTCTGAAAAAAAATAGAACCCTAATATTATATTTTAATCTAAATATAAATTTTCAGAATTTTAGCACAGTATATGTGGATTAAAAGAGGGAACATGTGTTATTTATTTTTGTTTTGTACTGTGATTTCATTGGTAGAGGAAACCTCTTTGATCATGTACCAGTGGTGGGCCTTGAATAGAGGTCATCCTGATTCTAAGATCAACTTTCTACCCATGACATCTGGTTGCCTCTCCTCAATAAAATAAGGTCATTGGAATAGAGACCCCAACAGACCTTCTTAATCTAAAATTGTATTATTCAATGTAAATTTTTCATCCCCGATAAAATTTAATGTTAGAAAGTTTGTATCTTACAGTTTAGATTTAATGACATTCTCATTTCACATATTAGTAATTAATTTACCAGTGTGCTTATAATATTTTGTAGTCTTTTTACAGAGTATAATCATAATTATTAACAGAATTGTGATTCTTCACATCTTACAGTGTGAATTTATCTACTCAAGACCTCCAGTTTCCCTTTTTAGTTGTTTAGTCTTTTTCAGTCATGTCTGACTCACCGTGACCCTGTTTGAGATTTTCTTGGCAAAGATATTGTTAGGTTTGCCATTTCCTTTAACTTAACAGGGTTAAGTGACTTGTATAGGGTTACATAGCTAATAAGTGTCTGGTGCTAGATTTGAACACAGAAAGAGGAATCTTCCTGACTCCAGGCCCACTACTCTATCCACTCTGTCACTTAGCTACCTCTTTTCCTACTTATATAATTCTACTCATTTTTCATAATTTTTAATACTTAGAAGTTGAAACTGCACTTATCAGATATATAACTACTTCTCTCAATCAATCATTAGTAATCATTTACTAAGCACCTTAAGTATATAGTTTTTGTTATTTGGAAGAAGGAAATTGCTTCCATATCTTGTGCCTAAAGTCAGGAAGGGTAGAATAGAAAAATTTTAATGATTGCTGAATTTTTCCAGACTGCACTATGTATACCAACTTTTCTTTTCTCCCTCTCTCTTTTTTTTTTATTTAGGTACTAAGAGAAAAACAAAAAGTAAAATAAAAAAAAATGGATGAACCAGTGCCTGATGTTTTGAACTGAAAAAAAAAATAATGAAAGAAAGAAAAGAAAAACAACCTAGATTAACTTCAGTAGGATGTAAATGTTTGGGAAAGAACACAGAAAACAAAAAAGGAATTATCATTTGGACTGCTTAATAACAAAACATAACTGGATTTTGAGATTGGGAATATTTAAATTACACTTATGAGATAGGTGTGATGAATTATGCAAAGTGTTTCAAATCCCACAGTTAAGATCATTTGCTTTTTCTAAGAAACTTGCCTTGCAGTGCACTGGGAATTGGGAATGCAAGCCAGCAAAATACTTGTTTCATTGAACTATTATGAATGAGCTGAAATTGTTTTGTGCTCAAACATTTTTAATGTACTAAATTACAACAAAATATAATAGTGACCAATTTGTAAATACTAGCAAAATTAATTTGGAAATGTTAATCCTATCATTACTCCTACAAATAAACATGGAAATATTGGTGCTGAGGAAAGAATACACATTATTGATTTCAAGAAATATTAATATATAGCAGAGAAGTGTCAGTGTATGTATTAAGATAGTTACATTCCTATATAAAATTTTATGTTTACATTTTTAACATTAGTAGATAAACCCTTTTCTTTCTTCCAATACATAGCTCAGTTCTGACACAAATCAGGTTTAGTTTTCAAATGAATTAAGGAACTGAACCACACAATCCAAGTCCAAGATTTTTTTATGATGCCTTGTCCATTTCTTTGATCTTGACTATAGCTACAGACATTCAAAATTACATTCTTAAAATGACAAGTTAGGGGACAGTGTGAATAGGCTACCATACAAGTAAAATACAATTCTTGCAACGTGGGTAATTTTCAAACTAATAGAGGTTTAAATAAAATATTAACAAAACTTACCATCTCCAGGTCACAAGAAAAAAGTAGGTAGCCCAAAATATTACTGCATAGCAAACATATTTTTTAAATGAAAGGAAAACATCTTTGTTGTCCCCAATATATTTTTTTAACCTTTCATACTTGATATTTTTTACACACGAGAATCATTAGCATATTTTATTGTCGAAGAAACTATTCATATCAGTAAGATCTCAGATTCTATGAAATATATACAACTACAATTAAAATATTTTAAATATTATACAGGATATATGACTCACTATGTCTATGCAATAAAGGATCATCAAATTACGTCAGTAAGGAGCTAATCATTAATATTTTTTTCTGAAAAGTTTAGCCCAAATCAGTACATGAATTAATTATTAGCATAAGAAAGGAGACAAGGGGGGTATTTTCTGTAAAGTGACAAGCTGTACTGTATAATAAGACAGCTGTGATATTACTTTTAAACTGTGAAATAATTTGCCACAATAGAATTTGGATAGCTTCTGGTTTTTTTCCTGAAAAGCAGAAGATGGAGTGTGAGTTATCTACACTTGGTGGTGCTTAAACAGAAATTAACATAAATTAAACAATATCAAAAAATCTAAATTATGATATGCATTTAAATATTTCCACAAGATGTCACATGGAAACGTGAATTGAAATCTCCATGGTTTATAAAACAAAAAGGTACAATCATCAATAATTATTAAATACCTGTTGTGTACATGGTCCTATAAAAGGTCCTATCTTCCTGCTCTTTTTTTTTAAATGAGGCAATTGGGGTTAAGTGACTTGCCCAGGGTCACACAGCTAGTAAGTGTTAAGTGTCTGAGGCCGGATTTGAACTCAGGTACTCCTGATTCCAGGGCCGGTGTTCTATCCACTGCGCCAACTAGCTGCCCCTAAAAGGTCCTATCTTAAGAGAATACAGTTTACATTATGCATCATGCCCTCCAAATGCAAATATTTACCAGTATTTAGTAGTATACTGTGACACTGAAATAGTCACAAAGCTTTTGAAGAATCTGTATCTGGGCTATGGAATTATTTCTTTAATTATGATCTTTTCTAGTAGAGATGATCTTAAAACACTTTTTTTTAACTACTGTCAGTATTTTTACTGAGCCAGACTGGCATCTAAAGATATATATATATATATCTTTTCATGAAAAGCATTATGATTTAGAGCTGAAAGGAGCCAGTAAGAATCTAGTCAATTTCAGTGAGATCATAGGTCCATTTTCATATATGTATGTATACATATATATATGTATATATATATGTATATGTATATATATATATATGTGTATATATATATATATAAACATAACTAATATGTAATTTTACAGATAAGGAAATTGGGACCCAAAGAGGTTGAGTGATTTGCCCAAAGTCAAGATTTGAACATAAATCCAAATCCAGGCCTTTTCTCCATAAACCTCTGCTTACTCACACACTTATCCTTTAAAAACCTTGACTGTTTTTTGGACACATAAAAATCCATCGACTAAGCCTAACTGTATTCACTTCATGTGAAAAAATTTATCACAAAATGTAGCAATGATACAGGCCGAAACGACCAAGTTAACGGGCCCCTACTATTGCATTATTACCACTTTCAGAGGATCAAATTACTGAAAGGGACCTTCATTTTCCCGATGATGAACTGTGTTGATAAAATTTGTGTTATGAAAATCATTGAAAAGTCATGAAGGCTTGTGCTATTAATATTTATAAGCATGTTCCCAATACCTTAGAAATGACTGCATTTTAAATTTAACATGAAAGACTTTGATTTTTTAAAATAAAAATTCATTTACATTAAGGGAGCCCCATATTATCCTTTATTCTATATTAACTCTCTCTTTCCCCTAGAATGTCATTTTTAAGCCCTGAAGAAATAATTTCAAGGAGTAATCACCAAACCCCAAATAATAACAATATAGATCACTGGTAACAGATATTAATCAATAAAGCTGTAGATAAATTGAAAAATTAGTAGGAAGCAAAGGTGACATAAAAATAAAGGAACTGGGAAAAGTCTGGCTTCAATAGTTAAGGACCATGGGGAAAAATAGGCCTTAGAACTCACCATTTTTATGTATCATCTAGTTTTAAATATCATATATTCTTTCAGATGGTGTGATTATACAATGGAATTTAAAATTTCTTTACTGGTGAATAAGATTCAGACTCCCCTAACATTACCATCATGTTTTATTTTAAGCTAATGCATCAAAGAAAATATTTTAGAAGCTTATATTTTATTAAAATACATCTTATGAGATCATTTTAGTTGGCATTATTTTCAAAAAACGAAACTATAAGAACTACGGTCTCAAAAATATTAAAAATTTTTCCCTTACAAACTTATCTGAGAGTTATTCTATAAATAATGTTCTCCATTCAGATTTGAGAGGAAATGCAACCTATTGAAAACAACTGTGTAAAGCTAAGCGATTAACCATATGTCACTAATCTTTAAAGGGTACAACTCCTTTCCTAATGCTGCTGGATCTTTTTTGACAACTATAAAATAAGGATCTGACAAAACCTAACATATATGGAATACAAAAAAGCTTCATTTTTATTTTGTACCAAAGTTTATTGTGTATGTCAAGTGGCACATAATTTAGCTTCAATCAATCCCTTTCTGTCAAACTTTTTCTTTTCTTTTTTTTTTTTTTTGGAAGAATTGTATCTATCCAATCAAAAAAGCAAGTTTCATTCCCAAGCCTCCAAAACTGGTCTGACTTGTTCTATGCTATAACTTGCAATTAAGACATGCCCATAGATGCTTCAGGTTTTAAATGGTGCTAAATTATTTCAACTTGAATGTAAACCATATGATTCCATGTTAATGGGAAATGAGCATTTAATGTTTAACTGCAACACTCAGTGAAAAGTCCCTTTACAATGTTATCTTTGTGGTATCTCCCTCTTTATTTAGGAATTGTCTTTAAAATTTTTATAACTTTATTTGAAGGGTTTTATTTAAAATATTCTGATGCATTATATTCTTCAGTGCACTTTCATATGCTTTTCTTGTATGTCTGTATTATGATTGCAAAGTTTATACAAAATGACTTGAATAAACAGTTTCAAGTGTTTGAATTGTCCGAATGCTTTGCTTATGAATAGAGATTCTGAATTTCAAATTGGATTAAAGTGTTTGCCTAGGTGATTTCTTATGATTTATTTATTTATTCATTCATTTCTCTTTCTTTCTTTCTTTCTTTCTTTCTTTCTTTCTTTCTTTCTTTCTTTCTTTCTTTCTTTCTTTCTTTCTTTCTTTCTTTCTTTCTTTCTTTCTTTCTTTCTTTCTTTCTTTCTTTCTTTCTTTCTTTCTTTCTTTCTTTCTTTCTTTTTGGTGAGGCAATTGGGGTTAAGTCCCAGGGTCACACAGCTAGTAAGTGTTAAGTGTCTGAGGCTAGATTTGAACTTAGGTCCTCCTGAATCCAGGGCCAGTGATCTATCCACTGCACCACCTAGCTGCTCCCTAGGTGATTTAAAAATGGATAAAAGTTCATTTGGTGGACATTTTTTTTTTAATTTGAAAATAACTATCATTTTACCTGATTGCACCCGCATTTGTTCTTTTCGCCTAAACCAATTTCTTTATATTTTAAATACGAGGTCTCCCCATCTGGCCCAGGCTGGAAGTCCAGGGGCTATTCACAGGCAGATCCCCAGTACTTTTACTACAGGAGCTTTGGCCTAATTTCATTTCTGAACTGCACAAATTTATTCCTTCTTAGACAACGTAGTGGGCCCCCTGCTTTCCTGCTGAAGCAGAAATTAGTGAGGACACTTGAGCCACATAGCCCAATGCAGCCCAGAACTCCCAAACTCTAGCCATCTGCCAGCACCATCCTTATTAGCAGCTGGGATCACAGACATGTGCCATTATGCCAAGTTCTGGGCCATCTTCTTTTTAAAAAAAAAATTTTTTGGGGGGGGGTGAGGCAATTGGGGTTAAGTGACTTGCCTAGGGTCACACAGCTAGTAAGTTGTCAAGTGTCTGAGGTCGGATTTGAACACAGGTCCTCCTGACTCCAGGGCAGGTGCTCTATCCACTGTGCCACCTAGCTGCCCCATCTTTTTTTAATGGGTGTTGATTACATTGCTTTTTTTAAAAGTAATAAACATTTTTATTTATAGTTTGGGGTTCCAATTTTTATCCCTCATTCCCTTCTCCCCCTCCCCCTTCCCTGAGTCAGTAAGCAGATGTAGGTTATACATAACCTACATCTGGGCCATCTTCTAAGAAAGCAGAAGTTCCTTTGGCCAGAGAACGCAGCATGGAATGAAACACACCTCTACTATTTTGGGGGGGGCAGGGCAATGAGAGTTAAATGACTTGCTCAGGGTCACACAGCTAGTAAGTGTCAAGTGTCTAAGGCCCAATTTGAACTCAGGTCCTCCTGGATCCAGGGCCAGTGCTTTATCCACTGCACCACCTAGCTGCCCATACCTCTACTGTATTTTAATTTTTATCAGGTTTTAGAGCAAATATATCAAAATTAAAGAATCTCAGAGTAGAAGGAACCCCAGAGGCCATTTGCTCCAACACATACCTGAACAAATATCCTTTGTAAAACATAACTGACAACTGATCACCTAGGCTTTGCTTAAAAGACCCATAACATCATACTACTTCTCAATAAAACAAAATAAGGCATAAACTATTTGATTGTCTTTCCTAATGAACAGATAGTTTCTTATTTCAAATTTTTAAAAAATTGTTTTTTGTGTTATGTTGACTTTGAGACAAAGGCCAGTCCAATCCTGGGGACAACTTTGCTGCCTTTAAGGGAAAACTGAACCCTGGTCCTATTATATGTCATCTCATGGTGGTGATGTCCTAGGGATTTTCTTTTTTTGTTTGTTTTTTATTTTTGTTTTTTTGGGGCAATGAAGGTTAAGTGACTTTCCCAGGGTCACACAGCTAGTGTCAAGTGTCTGAGGTTGGATTTGAACTGAGGTCCTCCCAAATCCAGGGCCAGTGCTCTATCCACTGCTCCACCTATCTGCCCCCTCCTAGAGATTTTCTGAAGGACTTTTCACCATTTAAAGGCTTTCAGGGCATGTATTAGACAATCATCCTGTCATAAACAGTACTAAGGGGAAAAAGAAAACAAATGCAGTCTCATTTTCCCTGAAGAATCATTATAGAGAAAAAAGAAAAGAAAAAGGTATAGATGAGGACACAATCCAGAAAGCCAAGGCTTTTCCTCCCCATTTGGAAGGACTTTTTTTCTCACCCCAATGCAGGGACTCAGAAATAACACTCAGTCAAACCAAGTAAATACAAATTTATCATAATGATGGTTTTATTTCCCTCAAGAGGTGCCATCCAATAATGCCCTCTGTAGGCCCCTAATCCCAGAAATGTATGAACTAACCCAGACTAAAAGAAACCTAGTAGCTAAAGGAAACTTGAACTATTTCACCAGAGCCCTTTGAGGGGGCAAGAACTTTGAGGTCCAGGTGACTTTGCTCTGGGGAAGGAATACATAATGGCTAATTTTGTCAATTAAGTATTCCTGGAGACTGTATCCCAGAAAGCACTGGACTAGAAAGACCTTTCTAGGGTGGCACTGATTTGACCCAGTTATGGTTTCTGGGAGGAAGGAAACCTGACCTGGGCAGTCAGGTACATGATGATGTCCTGATATGGGAGAATACCATTTTTCTAGATGGAGGCTGAGGGCTACTTGAGCTCAGTAGGGAATAGCTGCCTTCTCATTAGTTAGAGGGGAATCATAAAATCTTGTTACTAGATCAATAAATGTTAAGCATCTACTTTATGCCGGGCACTGTGCTAAATGCTAGGAATACAAACACAAACAAAAAACTGAACCAGTTCTTGCCCTTGAGGGGCTTAAAATCTCATGGAGAGATGACATGAAAATAGCTATTCAATAGAGAAATCCCTAGAATTAAGAAGGATTGGGGCTTCTGAGTCACATGAGCAACAAGATGGCAGACATTTTCTCTGATCCCCACAACCTCTCAAACCTCCCCAAAACAGAACTTGTGTTTGAAAGATAAAGCAACTTCAGTTGTTTTCATGTCCTAAGACACCCAGAATCCAAAAAGTTAAAAAAAAACCCAAACAAATAAGAATTGATGCAATCACCCTGCGCTCACTTTGCACTCCACCTCCTATGCTATTGGCAGTGAGACTTCACTAGCAGACCTAGAGACATGACACAGACCTAGATAAAACCCATCCGTATACTGCAGTTTGCCTTTCTTCCAGTGGGGAGGGAAGCTCTAGCAGTGCCATAGAGACTCTGGCTTCTGGCTATTGAAGTTTCCTTACTCCTTGAAAGCCAATTTGAACTCCAGGAGCAAAAGCAGCCAGGGGCTGCAACCTGGAAACACCAGTGCTGCAAAGCTTTGAATTGCCAGTGCCAAGGAAAGCAGGCTCTGAATTGCTGGTGTAAAATATACAAGCCACCTGAAAAAAAATCCTCCAGATCACTAATAATAAGATAAATGTAAATGAAAACAACTCTGAAGTTTCACTTTATACCCTGCAAATTGGCAAAAATGACAAAAAATAGAAAGTCATTTTTGGAGGGGTTGTAGAAAGAAACACATACTAATACAATGTTGGTAGAGCTGTAAAATGGTACAACCATTTTGGAAAACAATTTGGTTGTGGAAGTAAAATGACCAATATGTCCATACTCTTTGAACTAGACACTGTATTACTGGGATTATACATCAAAGAAGACATTGAATTTTTAAAAAAAGTCCCCAAATACTCCAAAATAGCACTTTTTGTGATAGGTGAGAATTGGAAAAAATCATAAATGTCCATCAGCTGGGGAATGGCTAAACAAATTGTGGTACATGGATGGAATGGGATATTTTTGTTCTGTAAGAAATTTTTATGATGAATACAGAGAAGCATGGAAAGATGTATATGAATTGATGCAGCATGAAGCAATCAGAACCAAGAAAACAATATACATAGTACTACAATGTAAATAGAAAGAAGACCACATCAACAAAAAATCAAAAGTAAATGTAACAAAATTATAAAGATCAAGTGAGGCTTGCTTGAATGAGGAGAAATGAGAAGACACCTCCAACTTATCCCTTCATGTAGGTGTGAGGTCCACAGGTACATTGCATATACATTGCATATGTTTTCAGATTTTATTAATGTATCAATCATTTGTACTGACTTTTTTTCTTTCCTCTTAAAAAATACTATTTGTTATATGGGGTGGCTCTCAGTGAAGGGTTGGGACACATGGGATACAATGGTCATGTAAGAAGCAGAAAATAGAAGGTGGGATTTTAGTTGGAATCTGACAGAAGTCAGGAAGGACAGGAAATGGAGATGAGACCAGGTATCACTTTTTTCTGCACCATTTCCGGAAAGGATTTTCTGCACCATTACTCTGAAAGGATTCTCCAAGCAACGACCTTTTCCTACCCTCTGCTTTCTTCAATTCAAACAATAAACAAACCCAAAACCACCCCTCTATCAGACATGTCTACATCAGATACCGATGCAAAGCCATGTTGAACAGATTGTTCAGTTTTGTCTTCTCAATGAGTTAGTCTGGTGGAATAATGGCACGCAAGCAACCATCATGGAATCATGACTTCTGGAAAAGTCACTTCATATCTTTTGCCAAACTTTCTTTAAATCCTTTTTTGTTTCTTTATCTGCTTTTGTATTATAATCTCCTTCTTTTAAAGAAAACTTTTATTTACTGAGACTTTCTAGCCAAGATAGGTGTCTGAATGGGAGGCTGACTGACCAATTTCTGCATACCTACTGTAGCAAAACCATGAAATTCACAACAGATTGACTATCAAGAAATCCAATGAGATGGCTAATATGGAAATGTTTTGCATGATTTCACATGTATAATTGATATCATATTGCTATCCTTTTCAATGGATCAAGGGTGGGTGAGAATTTGGAACTCAAAAGAATGCTAAAAATAATTTTTAAAAAATCTAATGAGAAATCATAATAAGTGACTTGTACCCCAGCCAGAAGCCCAAGGGCAATAGTCAGTGGGGTTGCCAGCAAAGCCCGTGCTAGCACCAGGAAAGGGTAACTTCCCAGTATGGCCAGAGATGCAGATAGCTCATTAGAAGGTTATATTTCTAAAGGCAGCAAGAGTGGAGCCACCCCACACCTCCATTCCCTAAAGCCCTAGGGTAGTGACCTTGGAAGTTCCTGGGAGTAGAAGCTGGTAGTGTGCAGCTGGTACTGACCAGTGCAGTTAAGGGTTCAGACTACAACATTCTAGGTCCAAAGGCTTCAAATTCCTAACACTGTCTTTAGACACCAGAAATGGCCTTAAAGATCCAGAACTCTGAACCTGGATTATTTGTGGGGGAGGAGGTCTAATCCTAGGAGACAGAGGTTGGCATAAGAACCCAGTGACCCAGAGTGAAAACAAGAGGGGCAAAGTACCCACCCCAAAGTGCAGCAGGTGGTGAAGCCTGGTCCTGAGACAAAATCCCAATTCAGGAACTAAAGCAAAGTCAGAGAGATAAGCAAATTGAAAAAAAAAATTAGCAAAAGAGTGACAAAGTATCATAAAATTATTGTAGATCCAGAGATTTCCCAAAAGGAGCAAATAAACTCCTAAAAACTTGAAGCAAAAACCCAAAGGAGGTGGGGTGGGGCCAAAAGACTTTTCGTAAGTACTACATGAATATAGAGAAGAAATGATGCAGGAGATTAAAAAAAATAAATGAAAGCTCTGGAAGAACGGACTAGAAAGATAATAGCTTGGAACAGAAAATAGTGAATCTTAATCAAATAACAGACTCTCTAAAAACTAGAATAGACAAAATAGAAATCAATAACTCCATAAGACAGCAAGAAATATTAGGACAAAATCAAAAGACTGAAAAAAATAGAAGATGACATATATAAAAAAAACAAGCCAAGGACAGATAATATAAGAAAACCATGACCCAAAAATAAAAGCACAGATACTATGTTTCAAAGAATCATAAATGAAAATTGCCAAGATCTATTAGAACTGGAAGACAAAATGAACACAGAAAAAATTTACTGACCATCTCCTGAAAGAACCCTCTCAAGGAAAATCCTGGGAATACCATTGCCAAAATCCAAATTTCTCATGTCAAAGAAAAAAAATCCTGACAACATCCAGAAAAAGCAATTCAAGTACCAAGGGACAACAGACCTGGAAGCTGCTACTGTAAACAAAAGTAGATTAGGGAATGCAATATTACAAAAGGCAAAAGATATAGTCTTACAACCAAGAATAACTCATCTTGCAAATCAGAGAATAATCCTACAGGAGGAAAAAGTGGACCTTTAGAGAATTTTCAAGTATTTTTTTGTTTTGTTTTGTTTGTTTTTTGCGGGGCTATGGGGGTTAAGGTGACTTGCTCAGGGTCACACAGCTAGTAAGTGTCAAGTGTCTGAGGTCAGATTTGAACTCAGTACTCCTGAATCCAGGGCCAGTGCTTTATCCATTACACCACCTAGCTGCCCCCCTTAAGCATTTTTGATGAAAAGACTAGAGCTTGAGTAGGAACTTTGAAACACAAGCATAAGAGTCAAGAGGAACAGAGAAAAGTGAAATACATTTGAGAAAATGGAAGGCAGATGATGATGTAGGGTTAACATTCTATTGTTGTTTGTCCTTCTTTCTCAAGGAGGAATGTGACATTGGGGTGATGCCATGACTTGCAGTGAATTGGATTTAAGTGAGGGAGGGCTGTGCAAGGTCACCAATCTCACTCTCTCCTCCAGAGCCATGTGAGTCCAGTGGCAAAATACAGATCAGGACAACTGGAGATGGCTCTGGATGTTTAAGGCAATTGGGGTTAAATGACTTGCCCAGGATCACACAGTTAAGTGTCTGAGGTGAGATTTGAACTCAGGTCCTCCCAACTTCAGGGCCAGTGCTCTTTCACTGCAAAACCTAGCTGCCCCAACATTATATTAGAGGGAGAAAAAAGTTCCCCTTAATATATCCAAAGGATATCGAGGGAGTTAAATAAGAAAAACAGAGGTCCTAGGGGAGGATTGATTCTATTTTGAGGTTTTGAAGAATGGAAAGAGAAGGGAGTGTTAGGTTAAAAGGACTACACAAGTACAGAAAAGAGAAAGAAGGGGCTGTAACTTGGTATTTTATAATTGGGATATGTAAATAGAGGATATAATCATAAAGGACCGGGAGGAGTGGATAGTGGATGAACCTCATTTATCAGTAATGGACAAAGGAATTTTGAATATGAACACACACACACAGGAATCTAGTGTATAAATTTATCATTCTTGGCAAAGAAAACAGTTGAGATAGAGGCTGTGGGAGTGCTAAAAGGAAAAATAATAGCAGGCAGGGAATAGCCACAAACAAATGTCCTGTACTCTTAGACCATTGAGGAATGTGTGAAAAAATTGTAATATATGAATATAATGGAACATAATTGCAGCCCCACCCCCACCTCATATATGATTGTTTGCCACCTCAGGGTGGGAGGGAAAGAGGGATAAAGATTTGAACCCAAAACTATAAATAAAAATGTTAATCTTTTTTTTTTTTAAAGAAAGACTTATGAACTCGATGAATGCAGTAACCAACCACATCTTCAGAGGGCTTATGGCAAAGAATGATATCCAGCTCCTGAAAGAAAGGTGATGGGAGCAGCTAGGTGGCACAGTGGATAAAGCACCAGCCCTGGATTCAGGAACACCTGAGTTCAAATCCGGCCTCAGACACTTAACACTTACTGGCTCTGTGACCCTGGGCAAGTCACTTAACCCCAATTGCCCCTCAAAAAAATAAAAAAGGTGATGAACAGAAGGTGAGGAGACATTTATATTTGTAGACATGACTATGGCACGGACTTGTTTTGCTTGATTATGCTTAAATGCAGAGGGGAACAGAAGTCCAGAAGTGAGCAGATAAGCATTACATTTTTGAAAGTTCTATCTAGAAATGATATACTTTTTTAAAAAAGCAGGTAGTATGAAATGGAGATTATTTTCTAGAGGAATCTTCTTGTGTTTTGCTGTGTATATGGAAATGCTTTCTGGTATTTTAAGTTCAGAATAAAAAAAATTAAAAAGAAGAGCCTATTGAACATTTCATGGCTGGGCAAAGGTGCTAATTAGTCTCCAGATTGATGATATATTTTCATTCTGAGATTGCCTTTTTTCCATTCTTTTTTTTTTTAACAGGGCAATGAGGGTTAAGCGACTTGCCCAAGGTCACACAGCTAGTAAGTGTCAAGTGTTTGAGGCCATATTTGAACTCAGGTCCTCCTGAATCCAGGGCTGGTGCTTTATCCACTGTGCCACCTAGCTGCCCTCTGAGATAGCCTTTTAAAGAATCTCTAAAATGTTGGGACAAGAGAGAAACTTGGGGGAAGTGAAACATGGCCCGTTTAGGGATTTGGAGTAAAGGAAGGCTGATTTCTAGGAAATACAAATCAAAGCATAAAAAAGTTTAAGATTATAGAATATTAATAACAATATAGAACATAAATAGAACCTGTAGAAGACTTTCACCTTTCAAAATGATATGGAGGCAATAATGTAATTTTTGTCTACTTCAGGAGAGAATTTTAAAAGTTCTATTTAACTATTTGTAGCAAATGTAATTTGAGAAGCTAAAGTGGTAGCTCAAGTTTCATTGTACTTTACTAATTTCATTGACAAACTGAACTCACTAATAATCTCTAAAATACCAAATATTCTACTAAGGGATTTTATTTGGGGGGGTGGCGGGGCAAATGAGGGTTAAATGACTTGCTCAGGGTCACATAGCTAGTATGTGTCATGTCTCTGGCTGGATTTTAACTCAGATCCTCCTGAAACCAGGGCCGGTACTTTATCCCCTGCACCACCTAGATGTCCCTGGGATTTTTAGTTTTGTGTTTTATTTTTATTCTGATCATCTACTCTCAGTAGATTAGTATCTTGCATGATGAGTAATGAAGATGGGATTACATGGACTGTTTGGGAAAGTTACTTTTAATATAACCAGTATTTTATGGAATAAACATTGCCATTACATAGCTATGTTTTAAGTTAAATAAAATCTTGTATATGTAATTTAAATAAAGAGATTTCAAGTCGATAAGTGCAAATTAAAACAATTTATAGGACATTTAGAATTCATATAATATTTTTCTCAAAATGATCCTGAGGTGGGGGGAAAACCTTTGTTTTCAGTTAGGAACTCTGAGATACAAAGAAAGCTCAAGACTTGAAAAGCGTAATAAAGTATCCAAAATAATCACTTCTCAAAGTATGCTTGAGATTTGTCTGCATATTAAGTATCTTCTTTGTAAACAGTTAACACATGGCATGTACAAAATTTTAAATGACACTCAAAAAGCATTTTTAAAGTGCTTACTATGTGTTAGATATGGTGCTAAGGGCTGTGATAAAAAGAAAAACAAAAACTCTACCTTCAATGAGTTAACATTCTAATGGGGGGGGGGCAAACTGGAAAATAACTAGGCATATATATCTACATGAACATGTGTACACAAAGACACATAAGATTTACTTGAACTGGCTATATGTCCATGGTCATTTGGCCTCTCAGTGTCCTAGGCAACTCTCATGATTAAAAATTAAAAGGGGCAGCTAGGTGGCACAGTGGATAGAGTACCAGCCCTGGATTCAGGAGGACCTGAGTTCAAATCTGGCCTCAGACACTTAACAATTACTAGCTGTGTGACCCTAGGCAAGTCACTTAACCCCAATTGCCTCACCCCCCCCCAAAAAAAAAATTAAAGAGGTGTTGTTGCCCTGTATCAGTGATGGAATTTCTACATTAGAAGTCTAGACTAATAAACCCCAGGCAAACATTTATTGAGGGTACAGCTTTGTTTTAAGTAAATGCAAAATAAACAGAAGACAACATGGTGGGCTGAAAAGAATATTGGATATGAGGTCAGAGAACATGGGACTCAATTTAGACTGCTTATTACACACATGACAATGGGTGATCCACTTAACCTGGGGGACTGGAAGAGTGGAGAGGTCAATTTTCTCATCTGTAAAATGAGGGGATGGGACTAGATGGCTTCAGGGGTCTTTTTCAGCTCTATTATTCTATTCATATTACTCTTTTTCTCTTTCCTTACTAGTTCCACTGCACTGCAAGGATAAGGTGGTAGAAGGGAACAGAT